>NC_086097.1:52392344-53635005 GCF_963921235.1 Mobula hypostoma
TGCTGAGAAAGTGTCTAACTAGACAGTTGCTTGGGTTATCGTAGATAGCAGGGTGCTATTAACCGATGGGTGGTCATGTATCGTTTTGTTTTCGGATACAATGCTGTATCATATCACTGTGGACGGGGTTTTTGGCGGGGAGTCAGGAGAGACGAGGAGGACGGCGGACGTGCGGGGGTTTTTGGTGGGGAGTCGGAGGAAAGACGGGGAGGACGGTGGACGGGGTTTTTGACGGGGAGTCAGAGGAGAGACGAGGACGGCGGACGTGCGGGGGTTTTTGGCGGGGCGTCGGAGGAGAGACTGGGAGGATGGTGGACGGGGTTTTTGGCGGGGAGTCGGAGGAGAGACGAGGAGGACTGGACATGCCGAGAGGCTCTGGTCGATCACTCCGGGTGGTCCCGAGCCGTGAGTCGACAGGATCCGGGTGATCGTCAGGAATCGATTGAGCTCCAACGGTTGCACGCGAAGAACTTGGACTTTGATAAGTGTTGGCACCTTTTTTCCCCCCATTACTTCCCTTTCTGTATCGAATTTATATTAATGTCATAGAATTAGTAATATCTATAAAGTGTACTTGTTAAAATTTACAGGGTGTGTTGGCTGATGATTGATGTTTGGGCTTGATTCGGGCGGCAACCGACCCTGTGGGGAGTGTTGAGGCAGGTGCTGGATGAGATTTCCCCTAGACATATACGAGCCAATATAATAGAACGTTACATTGGGAAGGAGAAAATAACAGTTTGAAATTACAGAAAGTGAGGGAAAAGGATAAGTAGTGCAAAGGATACTCTGACTGAACATTGCTGGGATAGTCTTGGGGTAAGCTGTAAATGAAGAAACCTTGTATTGGAAGGCATTTAAAAAGGGAGAAAATGTGAACAAAGGAGGATAAGAGCTGTAAAATTATGGAATTTGGAAAAAATACAAACAAAGCACAATATCAGAGTGGATAGTAAAAGCTTTTTCAAGTACGTACGTCAGTCAGTCAGTCAGTCAGTAAAGAGAGATGAGAGTGGACATAGGATCACTAGAAAATGAGGCCGGAGAAATCATAATGGGGAACAAGGAGATGGCAGTTGAACTAAATGAGTATTTTGCATCAGTCTTCACTGTGTAAGACACAAACAGTGTGTCAGATATTGTAGTGTGTGAAGGAAGAGAAGTGAGTGTAGTTACTAAGGGAGAAGGTGCTCAAAAAGCTGAAAGATTTAAGGTTGCATAACTCACCCAGACCAGATGAACTGCACCCTAGGGTTCTGAAGGAGGTAGCATTAGAGATTGTGGAGGCGTTAACAATGATCTTTCCAAAAATCATTGGACTGTGGCTTGGTGCTAGAGGACTGGAAAATTACAAATATCACTCCACTCTTCAAGAAAGGCGAAATGCAGCAGAAAGGAAGTTATAAATTACAAAGTCAGTTAGCTTGATCTCAGTGGTTGGGAAGATGTTGCAGTCAATTATTAAGGATGAGGTTATGGAGTACTTGGTGACACAGGACAAGATGGGACAAAGTCATCATGGTTTCTTTAAGGGAAAATCTTACATGACGAACATGTTGGAATTCCTTGAGATTACAAGTAGCATTGACAAAGGGGATGCTATAGATGTTATATATTTGGGCTTTCAGAAGGCCTTTGACAAGATGCCAAACTTGAGGCTGCTTATTAAAGTTAAGAGCCCATGGTATTACAGGAAAGTTACTAACATGGTTAGGACATTGGCTGATTGGTAGAAGGCAGCGAGTGGGAATAAAAGAATCCTTGTCTGGTTGGCTGCCAATTAGACGATGGAATATATGGCTTTGTTGCCAGGTTAGCAGATGTTATGAAGATTGGTGGAGGGGCAGGTAGTGTTAATGAAACAGGTAGGCTGCAGAAGGACTTAGACAGATTAGGAGGATGGGCAAGAAGGTGGCAAGTTAAATACAACGTGGGAAAATGCATGGTCATGCACTTTGGTAGAAGAAATAAATATGCAGACTATTTTCTAAATGGGGAGAAAATCCTAACATCTGAGATCAGAATGAGGGTTATTATCACCGGCATGTGAAGGGAAATTTGTTAGCTTAGCAGTAGCAGGTTAATGCAATACATAGTATATAAGAAGAAGGAAAAAAAAGTAAATAAATAAATTACAGTATGTGTATATTGAATAGATTAAAAATCGTTCAAAAACAGAAGTATATTACAAAAGTGAGATAGTGTTCACGGGTTCAATGTCCATTTAGGAAACAGATGGCAGAGGGGAAGAAGCTGTTCCTGAATCACTGAGTGTGTGTCTTCAGGCTTCTGCACCTCCTACCTGATGGTAACAATGGAAAAAGGGCATGCCTTGGGTGCTGGAGATCCTTACTAATGGACGCTGCCTTTCTGAGACACCGCTCCTTGAAGATGTCCTTGGTACTTTGTAGGCTAGTACCGAAGATGGAGCCGACTAAATTTATGACCACCTGCAGCTTCTTTTGGTCCTGTGTAGTAGCGCCCTCCCCCCCCATACGCGACTGTGATGCAGCCTGTCAGAATGCTCTCCATGGTACATCTATAGAAGTTTTTCAGTGTTTTTGTTGATATAACAAATTTCTTCAAACTCCCAATGAAGTATAGTCACTGCCTTGCCTTCTTTATAGCTGTGTCAATATGTTGGGACCAGGTTAGATCCTCAGAGATCTTGACACCCAGGTTGGGTATGTGTTCCTTCATTTTACCCTTCCTGAAGTCCACAATCAGCTCTTTCGTCATACTGACATTGTATGCAAGGTTGTTGCTGCGACACGACTCCACGAGTTGGCATATCTCGCTGCTGTATGTCATCTTTTCTCCATCTGAGATTTTGCTAACAATGGTTGTATCATCAGCAAATTCATAGATGGTATTTGAGCTATTCCTAGCCATTAGAGTCATGGGTATATAGAGAGTAGAGTAGTGGGCTAAGCACACACTCCGGAGTTGCACCAGTGTTGATCGTCAGCGAGGAGCAGATATTATCACCAATCCGCCCAGATTAGAAATCGGGGATCCAATTGCAGAGGGAGGTGCAGAGGCCCAGTTTTGTAACTTCTCAATCAGGATCTTGGGAATGATTGTGTTAAATGCTGAGCTATAGTCAATGAACAACATCCTGACATAGGTGTTTGTATTGTCCAGGTGGTCTAAGGCCATGTAAAGAGCCATTGAGATTGCACCTGCTGTTGACCTATTGTGGTTATAGGCAAATTGCAGTGGGTCCAGGTCCTTGCTGAGGTAGGAGTTCAGTCGAGTCATGACCAACCTCTCAAAGCATTTCATCACTGTAGATGTGAGTGCTACTGGGCGACAGTCATTCAGGCAGCTCACATTATTCTTTTTAGGCACTGGTATAATTGCCAAGGGACTTGGGAATCCTTATGCAGAACACCCTAAAGGTTAACTTGCAGGTTGAGTCGGTGGTGAGGAAGGCAAAAGCAATATTAGCATTCATTTCAAGAGGCCTTGAATACAAGAGCAGGGATGTGTTACTGAAGCTTTATAAGGCAGTTTTGGGCTCCTCGTCGTAAGAAAAGATATGCTAACATTGGAGAGAGTCCAGAGGCCGTTCACAAAGATGATTGCAGGAATGAAAGGGTTATCATACGAGGAACGTTTGATGGCTCTGGGTCGATACTTGCTGAAGTTCAGAAGGATGAGGGGGGATCTCACTGAATCCTTACAAGTGTTGAAAGCCCTAGAGAGAGTAAATGTGGAAATGATGTTTCCCATGGTGGGGGAATCTAGGGACAAGAGGGCACAGCCTCAGGATAGAGGGACGTCCATTTGAGAAATTTCTTTAGCCAGAGGGTGGTGAATTAGTGGAATTTGTTATAGGCAGCTGTGGGGGCCAGGTTTTTGGGTGTATTTAGGGCAGAGATTGATAGGTTCTTGATTGGACACGACATCAAAGGTAGGGGGGAGAAGGCCGGAGAATGGGGTTGAGGAGGGGAAAAAAGAATCTGCCATGATTGAATGGCAGAGCCAACTCAATGGGCCAAATGGCCAAATTCTGATCCTATGTCTTGGGGGTCTAAAATCTGAAATATTGAGGTGTAGAATGTGCCCAACGGGTCAGGCAGTATAAATGGAGTGTAAAGAACTGAGCCAATATAGTAAACATGATCTACAGCTAAACTGGACAGTTCTAATACAAACAGAGAAAATGAGATGCTTGACTGGGCCTTTTTAATCACAGTGCAGGAGGATACAGACATTGGAAGTGGGATGGAGAATTAAAGTAGCAGGCAATGGGAAGCTCAGGATTGATCCTGTAGACAAAACATAAGTCATCCAATCTGCATTTTGTTGTGGGGTTGGAAATTTGTAGCTATAGGGACAGATTAGCCAGAGGGGGCAGACAGGAGAATTAATTGAAGTGTATAAAACTAAGAATCCTATATGGAATGGAGACTGCAGATGCATTCAGGTCTTGACTTGAAACATTGGCTATTACTCTGCCTCTACAGATGCTACCTGAACTGAGTTCCATCAGTTTGATTTTTGCTCTTGGATAGAGTAAAGAAGGAGGGTTAGTTTCTTTGGTAGAGGAAACGTTGGCATGAATATAGGTTTTTCAGTGAGGACTGCAAATATTGTGGGGCAGACAACATGAATGGTAGTTTAGTTGCTCAGGGTATGAAAAGGAACATCCAAATTTATTGGATTTTATTGGAGCTATAGATGTATGAATATTTCAGAATCATGAAAGTTGAAATTAGAGCACTCCTGCCTATGTTGTCAGTGTTAACGGCCCCACTTCATGATAATACAATTGTGAGCATCAAGTATTTCCAGGTCATTAGAATATTTGCTGAGATGGAGGGTGTCCTATTATAATAGTACTCAAAAAAAACCCACAAAATGTACTATGAAACATAGAATATTTACAGTGGCATGCAAAAGTTTGGGCACCCCCAGTCAAAATTTCTGTTACTATGAATAGTTAAGCAAGTAGAAGATTTTTTTGATCTCCAAAAGTCATAAAGTTAAAGATGAAACATTCTTTTCAACATTTTAAGCAAGATTAGTGTATTATTTTTGTTTTGTACAATTTTAGAGTGGAAAAAAAGGAAAGGAGCACCATGCAAAAGTTTGGGCACCCCAAGAGATTTGAGCTCTCAGATAACTTTTACCAAGGTCTCAGACCTTAATTAGCTTGTTAGGGCCATGGCTTGTTCACAGTCATCGTTAGGAAAGGCCAGGTGATGCAAATTTCAAAGCTTTATAAATACCCTGACTCCTCAAACCTTGTCCCTGCAATCAGCAGCCATGGGCTCCTCTAAGCAGCTGCCTAACGCTCTGAAAATTAAAATAAATGATGCCCACAAAGCAGGAGAAGGATATAAGAAGATAGCAAAGCGTTTTCAGGTAGCCGTTTCCTCAGTTCATAATGTAATTAAGAAATGGTCATTAACAGGAACGGTGGAGGTCAAGTTGAGGTCCGGAAGACCCAAGAAAACTTTCCAAGAGAACTGCTTATAGGATTGCTAGAAAGGCAAATCAAGACCCCTGTTTGACTGCATAAGACCTTCAGGAAGATTTAACAGACTCTGGAGTGGTGGTGCACAGCGACACCTGCACAAATATGACCTTCATGGAAGAGTCATTGAAAAAATCTTTTCCTGCATCCTCACCACAAAATTCAGCGTCAGAAGTTTGCAGAGGAACATCTAAACAACCCTGATGCATTTTGGAAACAAGTCCTGTGGACTGATGAAGTTAAAATAGAACTTTTTGGCCGCAATGAGCAAAGGTATGTTTGGAGAAAAAAGGGTGTAGATTTTCATGAAAAGAATATCTTTCCAAATGTTAAGCACTGGGAGTGGATCGATCATACTTTGGGCTTGTGTTGCAGCTAGTGGCACGGGGAACATTTCACTAGTAGAGGGAAGAATGAATTCAATTAAATACCAGCAAATTCTGGAAGCAAAGATTGCACCATCTGTAAAAAAAAAAGCCAAAGATGAAAAGAGGATGGCTTCTACAACAGGATAATGATCCTAAATACACCTCAAAATCCACAATGGACTACCTCAAGAGGCACAAGCTGAAGGTTTTGCCATGGCCCTCACAGTCCCCCGACCTAAACATTATCGAAAATCTGTGGATAGACCTCAAAAGAGCAGTGCACGCAAGATGGCCCAAGAGCAGAAGTAGGAGCCTTTTTCAAGGAAGAATGGGCGAAAATGCCCCAAACAAGAATTGAAAGACTCTTAGCTAGCTACAGAAAGCATTTACAAGCTGTGATACTTGCCAAAGGGGGTGTTACTAAGTACTGACCATGCAGGGTGCCCAAACTTTTGCTTCGGGCCCTTTTCCTTTTTTGTTACTTTGAAACTATAAAAGATGGAAATAAAAAAAGTAATCTTGCTTAAAATATTAAAGGAATGTGTCATCTTTAACTTTATGCCTTTTGGAAATCAGGTCATCTTTTACTCGCTTAGTAACAGAAATTTTGACCGGGGTTCCCAAACCTTTGCACGCCACTGTAATATGAATTCCATTATGCAATTGCTATTTCAAGACCAGACACCATTACTGAACTTTGAATTGGTTTCCCCAGATTGTTACTGAACTCATCTCTTCTGGAGAACATCCGTCTATTGATCTCAAACAACTTCTGTTGCAAAGGTCACATCAAGCTTCCTACAGTGTATAATTAGAACAGCTATAGTAGATGTGTGGCGATGTGGAGATGCATCTCTACCAAAGGAGGTGTAAGGCGCTCCTTTCTTTTGCTAGCCTGCAGGTGAGCCTTGGGCAAGGTGTAGCACCTGCTTAGCCCCTCAGTCAGGGTCACCTGAAGCCATGGGAGCAGGTGGTGGATGGTCATATGAATTGCTGGTGCATATTGCTGGTTATACGACTGCTAACGCCAGGCAAACAATCTCTGAAGAGTATTGATAATGGCTGAGGTCACCCATCTTGTAAAGACACTTGCCAAAGGCAGCAATAGCAGGCCACTTCTGCAGAAAAATTTGCCAAGAACAATTGTGGTCAAAGACCGTGGTCACCCACATCATACAACACAGCACGCGATGATGATAGTAGCACCATTGTCCTTTGAACCTAGGGTTCTTCTCAATATGTTTTCCACTTTGATGTTTTCCTGTTTTATGGTGTCTATTTTTCATCGTGGATGACAAATGCAGTCAACCGTACAGCTCTGTTCCTGATTATTGGGGTGGGGTGGTGGTGATTTTTTGTGCTTCCTGGAGAATTCCTTGAGCCAATACATACATAATCCTACTAAAAACTGAACTTTGTACAAGGTCTTTCCAAGATCTCATCTTGGGAGATGCAGTGGGAAGGTATAAGAAGTGTCCATTGAAAAAGGTTTTGGGGAAAGTAATCGTGATCCTGTAATTTTCAAAGTAATTATGGATAAGGATAGTCTGACAGTAAAGGCCCTAAATTGAGGGAAGGCCAACTTCAGTTACATAAGGTAGAACCTGGCAAGTGAAGACTGGGAACAGCTGCTTGTGGGTAGAGAAACATTTAACATGTGGGAGTCTTTTTAAAAGTGAGATAATGAGAGTTTAAAGCCAATGTGTTCCCATATGGGTAAAAAGTGAGGAAAGCAGGATTAACAAACCTTGGGTGTCTGGGGATAGTAAGGATTTGATGGAAAGAGAAGGCAGCATTTTTTTATATAGGCAACTGAAAACAGGATAATATAAATTGTAGGAGAGTACTTAAAATAAATTGGGGCCCAGAGAGCCCATGAAATACTGCTGGCAGATAGATTATGAAGAATCCCAGCCTTTTTATGAACATAAGGTAACCAGGAAAAGAGAAGATTCCCTTCAGGTCCAAAGAGGTATTAAGTGTGTGGAGCCAAGGGATATGTGTGAAGTCTTGAATGAATACTTACCATTTGCATTCACCTAGGGAAAAGGCATGGGTTCAAAGAAAGGGAGGATTTATAGGTTTGCAGATGACAGAGCTCAGTTATTTCACTCACTCGAACACCCCAGACCCAACACGTCTCGGATGTAAATTATCTTTGCAGCACTGCAATTATCACATTAAGCACAAATGGAATGTTACTGCTGTGTACAGTGCATCTTTAGTTGAAACTTCCCAGCGCCAGTGAACTTTTCGACTCATCTCTCAAGAGGCGTGTTGCATCTTTTTGGACTTAATGTTGAATTCAAACACTAGAGACATTTACCTAGACGGCATTTTTTTAGATTCCTTTATTTACATAGTTTCATTTATATATCCTCCAGATTTATCATTGAAATTTTTGCTTGTTGCATTATCATCATCCCTTTTATTACTTAATTCCTGATGTTCTGTTTTATGGCCTGTGGAAACATAGGAAAAGCAGTTGCCTGTTCAGCCCCTTGAGCCTTCTCCACATTCTAACATTGCAGCTGATAACTAAATTAAAAACATGCTTTGTTCCTTATCTTTTACCAAATATCTATCAATCAATCAATCATATACAAAAAATTGTCATCAGTGATTGTCTGCAGAAGAACACTAGCTTTATATTTAGAAACAAAAACATGCTAATTTCACTAATGAGAAATCTGAAAATTCTGTTCAAATTTTTAGGCTTTATCCTAGATTTCTCAATCAACAGAAATAATGTATATGCTGAGAAACTATCTGAATATTTTTAATGGTAATTTTTTTTGTCTCCACAGTGGATAAATACAAGAATTGTACAGCAGATAGTGTAAGAAATGATGCCCCTAAAGGCACTGATCCACTTATCAATTTGGATGGTAAGTAAGAGGAATGTTTTGCCACTGTTTGCTGTAAGGGATGAATTTAAAGTATTTTTACAGATTTAAAAAGTTTTAGCTGCATATTTCTGTTTGAAGGCCCTGATGTATTTCTGAACATCTTTGAAATTTTCATCTTTGATTTTTTTTTATTACAGCAGCTTGTCAATTTTGTAATCTCTGATGTTTTTTCATGAGTTCTTGGACATAATGTACATATGGGTAAAACTGTGTTTAGTTGGTAATTGTGTGAATTAGTATTATTTCTGCCTTAAAATTCTTGTGGAACTTGTATACATTCTAATGTATCAGATCGAATTGCTGATTTTAGGCTTTTTACTAATCTAGTTACTTCCACTTTAGACCAAAATGCCATTATGTTGGAATTGTTCTGCTTATTTGGATTGGCTTAGAAATGGTTTTGGTTTCCTTCAAGGAAGAAAGTAATATCATGTTATAAGTTGCGCTCTAATCCTGCTCCCAGACATTAAGTCAGGAAATTTTTTTACTGTATCATCTTGGAAATGTATCAACTCCTTAAAAAAAAATTAAAATTTTGAATGGAATCCTCAAAAAATTGACAAACTGTTTATTAATATTGAAAATTAGCTGTACAGGTACATGTCCAAGAATCCACACTAAGAACCTTTTTTAGTATATTAGACCATAAGACATAGGGGCAAAATTAGGTCATTCAGCCCATTGAATCTGCTCCACCATTCCATCACGGTCGATTTATTATCCCTCTTAACCCCATTCTCCAGCCTTCTAGTAGCCTTTGATATCCTTACTAATCAAGAACTTGTAACCTCTGCTTTAAAAATACTCAATGATTTGGCCTCCACTGCCGTCTCTGGCAATCAGTTCAAAAGATTCACCAGCTTTTGGGTAAAGAAATCCCTTCTCATCTCTATTCTAAAGGAACATCCTTCTATTTTTGAGGCTGTGCCCTCTGGTCCTAGACTTTTCCACTATAGGAAACATCTTCTCCATGTTCACTCTATCTATGCTTTTCAATATTCGATAGGTCTCAGAGAGATCCCCCTCATTCTTCTAAACTCCAGCAAGTATAGACACACAGCCATCAAACCCTCCTCCTACATTAATCCTTTCATTCCTGGCATCATTCTCCTGAACCTCCTAACCCTGATCCTTTCCAATGCAGGCACATCCTTTCTTAGCTAAGGGGCCCAAACCTGCACTCAGTACACCAAAAGGAGTCTGACCAATGACTTATAGAGCCTCACAGTTACATACTTGATTTTGTATTCTAGTCCTTTCGAAAAGTATGCTAATATTGCATTTTCTTTGCTAACCATTGTCTCAACTTTGCAAATTAACCTTTAGAGAATCCTACCAAAGGATTCCCAAGTCCCATTGCAACTCCAATTTCTGAATTTTCTCCCCATTAGGAAAGCCTACATCTTTATTCCTTTGACAAAAGTGTATGGCCAGACACTTCCCTGCACTATATTCCATCTGCCACTTTCATTCATCTAATCTGCCTCTCCTTCTGTATTCATTGCTTCTTCGACACTAGCTTCCCCTCGACTTATCATTGTATTGTCCACACACTTGGCCACAAACCCGTTATTTCTGTCATCCAAATCAATGACATATAATGTCAAAAGAAGCGGTTCAAGTGCCAACCCCTGCTATATTTGTAACACTAGCACAGTATAATTGACATTTAACTTTGATCTGCTCATGGTATAAACTGAAGTGGTCTGCAATATAACTATATTCTCAGTTCTTACTTCAGTTTTAGATCTTTGCTTATGCTATAATTTTGAAATTCTGTGAATTTGTCTTGCTCAATTTTGTGTACCTTCTAGGAAGAGAATAAAACTATTGGTTAATTGTTATCACTTCCTTATTGTTTCTGATTCACTTCATCTGTATGGAGTCATAGATTACAGCATGGAAATGGGCGCTTTGTCCCATTTCATCCAAGTCAACTGTTGGCCAGCATGCTGGTCCCATCTGCCCACATTTGGCCCATAGCCCTATAAATCTCTCCTATCCATGCAATTGTCTAGTTGGCTTTTAACTGTTGCTAATGTGCCCACCTCTACCACTGTTTCTGTTAGCTCATTGCAATTAAGTTTCACCCTTTGAGTCAAGAAGCTTCCCCTGCTATTCCTTTTAAATCTCTTGCTCTGATCTTAAAACTACGGCCTCTTGCTTTTGGCACCTCCTCCCTGGGATAAAGGCTATGTACTTCCACCCTGTTTTTCGCTCTTATCAAGTCACCCCTCAATATCTTGCGTTCCAGAAAATAAAATCCTAGTCTAAGCAACCACTCATAACTCAGGCCCCCCAAGTGTAGGCAAATATCACAGTAAGTCTTTACTACGCTTTTCTAGTTTAATAACAGGTCACCAGAACTGTTCACAATATTCCAAGTGAGATCTCACTGAACTTTTGTATAACTGCAGTGTAAATTTCTCATTCCTAAACTCAGTACCTTGCTTGATAAAGGCCAGCTTGCCAGGTGCATTTCTCACCACCCTATCAGCCTAAGGCCCTGTTTCTAGAGTACTTCACTCCTAAATCCTTCTGTTCCATAACAATTCCCAGGATCCTACCATGGTTTGATCTCTCATTTATCAGGATTGAAAACCATTTGCCAGTCCTTGGCCCACTTACCTAGCAGATCAAGATCCCCTTGTAATTTGTATATCTTTCTACACTCTCTTCAACAGCAACTATTGTAACTTCATCTACTGACTTATGCTTGTACATTCACATCCAAATTGTTTTTGTTATAAACATCAAAGAATCCCAGCACTAACCCTTGAGGCACACTGATACTCAGGGGCCTGCAGGCTGAGAAGCAATCTCAGGCATCGTCCTTCGCTTCCCACCACTGAGCCAATTATGAATCCAAATGGCTATGTCCTGCAGGAAACCATGCAGTCTAACTTTTCAGACGTCTGCTGTGAGGGGTCTTTTGAAAGACCTTGCTAAAGTCTATATAAATAATATTTACTGCCCTACCCTCACTACCTTATTGGTTACCTCCTCCAAGAGATTTGTCAGCATGACTCTGTCCCTCTAAATGTTGGTAGGTCCTGCCCTTCAGATCCCATTCAGTAATTTACCAGCACTGATGTCAGAATTGCCGGCCCGTAGTTTCCTGGTTTGTTTTTGCTACGCTTTTTAATCCATGGTACCACATTAGCCACGCTCCAGTTCTCTGAAAACTTGCCTGTGGCAAGTGATGAAGCAAAAATTCAAAGACCTCTGTAGTTTCTTCTCTGGCTTCCTTCAATGTCCAGAATGCACCAGGACGGTCCTTAGGGATTTATCCACCTTATGCAGTTTTTAAGGCCTCTAATACCTCCTCCCTGCTAATCTCTATATGCTTCAGGACATTACCACTCATTGCCTTCATTTCCTTAGCTTCCATCATTTTCTCCACTGTAGAGTGGAGGAAGAGGAGAAAACTTTGGAATTTTAAAGAAGGCTTATTGTTTCTATTAGTGAATGTCATTTGTAGTTTATATTACCATTTTTGTTGAGCTTTTTGAAAATTTATAGATGGTAAAATGTGGTATTGCAAGAACACCAGAACGTTATAAGATGCCATTACAGCCACTATGCCTTTGTTTGCAAGAATATTTGGCTGATTCCATGGAGATGCTCAGCAAGTAAAAGTTGCATAGCTAATTTATGCAAAATTGATGGCAAGATGTAACTGCTGTGATCACATAACCATTGCAGAATAGTGCTGAGAAGGTCCAATGTTAACTGCTCAGCAGTTTGTTTGAGGTGACTTCCTTTATTGACATTCCAAGAATATCAAAAACTCAGCGAAGTTTTAATAGCCAGGCATGCAGCAATTTTTTTAAAATTCCTAATTACTTGAACTTGTAAATAATGCATTAAAATGCTAGTAAAATATGCTAGGCCTCACCTTTAGTTAATTTGACAACTACAGCTATTGCTGGGTCATTCTTCAGGTCAATTTCTACATTTGCACTTTTAGTACTAATTCAAGTCATAACTTCCCTTGCTATTTTGTTGATGTCAACTTCAATACATCCACAAATTTACTGGATCAAAGCTACTTGTTTCAAACCATTCTATGTCCTAAAGAAGATTCTTGGCCCGAAATGTCAACTATTTATTCTGCTGAGTTCCTCGTGGGTTTTGTGTATGCTACTCCAGATTTCTGCCCCTCTTTGTATAGGGCCCTGGAATATTTAGTTTGAATCTGTTATCTGTTCTGCAAGTCAGGGTCTGAGTTTGCTACTACAGGATTGAGGAGGACAGTGCTTTTAATTGAATGTTCACCAGTGTTGCTGTTACATCAAACTTCAGGCCTGAAAGCTTCTAGTTTCTCACATTAGCAAACAGCCTGTAGATGGTGCTATTTATAGCTATGGGTCTTGTGCAGCATCTTACACATCAAAATCCTGATTCTATTGCTAATGTAATGAGGGGTACAATAAATTACTTTATTTCATTCCTTAGACTTGTATCAAAAATTCAAGGTTACCCCTTTTTTTTAACTTAAAGTTATAATTTCCATTTCATTATAAATGTCTTGATTCTTTTTAATACAGTTAACAACCCGGACTTTAAGGCTGGTGTGATGGCATTGGCTAATCTCTTGCAAATCCAACGCCATGATGACTACTTAGTAATGTTGAAGGTAAGCACTAGTGAACTTTAAAGAAGTTGCATCGACTTTTGGGGCACCAAGGCAGCGTAGCGGTTTGCGCGACTCTATGACAGCTCGGGGCATCGGAGATGGGAGTTCAATTCCGGCATTGTCTCATCCGCCCTGGGGAATGTATGGGTTTTCCCCAGTGCTCCGGTTTCCTCCCACAGTCCAAAGATGTACTGGGTAGGTTAATGGTCATTATAAATTGTCCCATAATTTGTTTAGGGTTGCTGGGATGTGAGGCTCGAAGGGCCAGAAGGGCCAACTCCGAGCTGTATCTCTAAATAAAATAAAGCACATGACCTCCAAACAAGATTGGCTGAAGAAAGATTTTAGTGTCGATATATAGAATATTAACCAACCACGCTTTATAGTAAATCTACATTTCATTTAAAAAATTGCAAATGGCAGATAGAAAATTGAAGCAGAAAATATAGGAGGCATAAAGCGAGTAGAGGGAGAAAATATAGATTAGTGTTGGTGTGGAGCCTTTTGTTGAGCTTCAAGAGAAGCAAGGTGTGGAAGAGATAGCAAGGCAAATAGCACTTGTTTTAAAAGTATAGGGTTAAAATTTTGCTGACTTAGTAAATCAAAATAAAACGTAAGAGATGGTCTGCAAATTAGATATCTTCTGTGGAGAATCAAAGTGAATTATTGATTACAAAGGAAATAGGTAATAGATTCAGGAACTGGTACTGCATTTATACCCTGCCAATGGTGATGAGGCAGTTAAAAGCCTGAATTGGTTGGGAAACCAAAATTAGAGGAGTCTTGTAGTTCTGGAACAGCTTGCCATGATAGGGAGAGACCAGCGTCTGAGAGACTTGAAAATAGCATGAGAATTGTAGAATTGATTTACTGAAAGAAATGGGTTATTGCTTAAAAGTGAACTAGTTCAGCAAGCAGGTGCTTGGGAGAATAGATTTTGATGAGAGCTTGGAGAAGAGTAACTGGAGTCCTGATGAAGGGTCTCGTTTTGAAACATTGACTGTTTACTCTTTTCCGTAGGTAAATTCCTCCAGCATTTTGTGTGTGTTAACTCAATGCATTCAAGTTTAGAGGCTGAAAGATGGGACGCCAGCCAGGCTTGAAATAACCATGTCTAGTGGATGATGATTTTAGTATGAAAATAGATTGGCTAATTTCATCAACTATATCGAACAATTTGCGAAAATTCTATGTTGATCTAAGATTATTTTGCTAGGGCAGTGGTGATTTTGGTAGCTAGGGAAAGGTATTTATGGTGGGGCCAAAGGCAGTGTTATGTCAACCATGGGACATGGTAGAGTTGTGTGTCACCAAGTGTGTTTAGAAACCAGTTGAGGGAAGTAGCAGCAAGTCTTACATGATCAGAATGGGAGAGTGATGCATAAAGGATTCCCTGGCTTTGACCAGATGAATAATGCTTTATTTCCGATATAGTTCAGAAACAAGTCATTTAATTCTTCTTCTACAAAGCATTTTACAAAATTAATCAGTATATTAGTTTTAAAAATCTATTGTCTTTCACTTAATTGAATGAAATGAGTTGTCACAATAACTACTTAGCTTATGTTATAGTTGTAGAAATACAGCTTGTGTCTCAATTTGGCATATAGATTGATCTTCAATTATTTTGATTTCAGGCAATTCGTATTTTGGTGCAAGAGAGATTAAGCCCAGAAGCCATTGCAAAAGCAAGCCGTACAAAGGAGGTAAGGAAGTGTTTTCAAAAGAAACTAAGATTTTTTTATTTTGCTTAAGTTGAATTACATGTATAATAGTGTGAGAATGGGTCATCTTTGGGCTTTCGATCCTAATGTTTTTAAGAAGTATCAACCTCACATAGTTTTAGCATGGAGGAAGAATATAACATAGCTGCAGCATGATAAACTGTCCATCTTTCTTATTATAGGCGCCCTTTATATAATTCGTATATAATTAATATGGTCAGCCTTATCAACCTATTGTGCTACAATTGTTCATTTTAATTATTACCTTTCAGACTAAGTGAAGTGATTTCTAAAATGGGTTGGAGTTTTAATTGGCTTCATAACTTTGCTGCAAATATATTAGATTGTTTGATAGAATGTTTATGGAGCCAAATTGTTGGTGATAGTCCACATTTAAATTGCTTGTTTTAACATATTTATTTTACGCTTAATACATGCAGTGGTTATTAGTACTTTAAAACTTTTTTTTTAAATAGCAGTAACTAAAGGGGTAATGTGGGCTCTGGTTAGACTCATCTATGCTTGAGAGCTCGTGGGTTTCCTCTCAGTGCTTGAGTTTCCCCTCACAGTCCATAGATCTATCAGTTAGTAGGTTAATTGATCATTGTAAATTGTCCCAAGATTAGGCTGGGTTTAAACAGGTGGGTTGCTAGGTGGGGTGGCTCATTGGGCCGGAAGGGCCTGTTCTGTGCTGAATCAATCAGTCAATCAATAGCTTAAGGTTCCGTTCTGGAAGTCTTTGACACTTCAACTTCCTTTCCAAAAAGCCACTGACGCTCGTTCAATTGAAAATTTCAGAATGTTATTGATAGATTTGCTTTGTCAGGCAGGGTGATTAATAGATATGAACCCAAGATTAAAGTGTAGATCAGCTGTGATATAATTGGTGGAATGAGCCTCAGGTGTAAGTAGCTTAGTTCAGTTCCTAAACTAATATTTGGCTATAATTTGCTGCAACCATATTTTCACCTTTTCAGCTTAGTTTATTGATGGTTGATTTACTTCAGATTCATTACCGAGACACTTGACGGTATTCATCTCCCTCTACGATTTCACAGAGATGGTCTCTTCAGTCCTTTCCATTCATATTACTACAATACATCTTTGCCAGGATATGGAGCCCAACACTGCCCTCTTTTCTCTAGTAGTAGATGTTGTTTAACCATACCTTTAACAGTTTTGATTATTTTTGAGCTTTCTATATTGTAATAATCAGTGGAATCCGATGAGAGCTGCCTAACTGGATACACAGTTGGCTTGATGGTAGAAAGCAGAGAATGATGGTAGAAGATTGATTCTTGGACTAGAGGCCCATAACTAGTGGTATTCCTCAGAGTTCAATGCTGGGCCTATGTTTGTCATCAATATCAACAATTTGGATAAAAATGTCCAAGATTAGTAAGTTTGCTGTGACAGTCAAATACCTGCCTCGATGTCGAAGGTCAAGGTTCGTCATCTGCTGTGGCTGATGTGGAAGGCTTGAAAAACTACAGTATGCTTGACTGCTTAGCCTCGCGCATTTTTCTATCATCTCATGCAGTTGCTTCACGTTCAGTTCCTGGACGACTTCACTTTCGATCCGTTTGCTACTGCATTCGGTTTCGACTGTTACCCTTTCCTCTTCCAGTTGCATCAGCTCTTCATCTATCAGTTCTTGGTCAAACCTCTTCAACGTCATCTTCGTTAACTTCCACAAGCCAAACTCACTTTGCCCTTACTTCGTTCACCACGATTGAAACGCTTAATTATGTCTAGTTTTACGCTAAGTGTAACACCTTTACGAGCTCTTCTAGGCTTTTCCAATACCTGAGAACTCACCTTGCTAACAGCTGCTCACAGGAAAGTGTTTAAGCAATGCCAGCTAGAATGCAGTTCCGGGGGAGGAGCTTGGCTGCTCGGGGCGCGCGCTGCCTTTTTTTTCGTAACAGTGAAAACACCTTCTGTTAGCGTAAACAGGTAACTAATGTAGGTCTTTCATAATGGTGAGGTTTCGTAAAGCGAACGTTTGAAAAGCAGGGGACACCTGTAAAGTGGACAATAACGTTGTCAAAAATTACAGGGGTACCTTGATCAGCTGAGTAAGTGGGCCAAAGAATGGCAAATGGATAAGTGCAAAGTGCTGAATTTTGGAAAGACAAATCCAGAAAGGATTTTCAGTGAATGGCAAGGCCCTGTAAGATCTTATAGAACAGAGACCTTGGAGTATAAATATATGGTTTACTGATAATTGCAGTTGCAGGTAGACAGGTTTCAGAGAAACTTCAGGGGAAGTATTTTTCCACAAAGGTTGTTATCTGTGTGGAATCAGCTGCCACAGAAAGTGGTTAAGCCAGCTACAATAACAACTTTCAAAGAACTTGAAATTTTTTAGGACTTTGATCATAATGCCATTAATTTCAAGGTAATTAAGGAAAGGGGTAGGGTCTGGTTCTTGGGTTGAGATCCTAAATTGGAGAAGGGCCAATTTTGATGGTATCAGAAAGGATCTGGTAGGTGTGGATTGGGACAGGTTGTTTTCTGCCAAAGGCATACTATGTAAGTAGGAGCCTTCAAAAGGACAATATTGAGAGTGAAGAGTTTGTGTGTTCCTGTGAGAATAACAGGCAAGAATAACAGGTAGAACTGAGAAACTGAGAGAGAACTGAGACCCTGGTTAAGAGAATGGAGGTGAGTAGCAGGTAGGAACAAATAAAGTACTTGACGTGTATAAGAAATGCAAGAGAACCCTTAAGAAGAAGATCAGGCTTGCTAAAAAAAGACGTGAGTTTGCTCTAGTGGACAAGGTGACAGAAAATCCCAAGGACTTCTACAGGTAAATTAAGAGCAAAAAAAAATAACAAGTTGACAATAAACTGGTCCTCTGGAAGATCAAAATGGTGATCTGTGAGTGGAGTTGAAAGAGAAGGGGAAATATAAAATTTTTTTTTTGCATCTGTATTTACTCGGGAGATGGTTGCAGAGTCTATAGAAATGAGGCAAAGCAGTAGCGAGGTCATGGACCCAATCTAGATTACAGAGGAGGAGGTGTTTGCTGTCTAGAGACAAATTTGGGTGGATAAATTCTCAGGGCCTGATGAGGTGTTCCTGTGGGAGACTAGTGCAGAAATTGCAGGGTTCCTAGCAGAGATAGTTAAAACATCTTCAGCCATGTGTGAGATGACAGAGGATTGGAAGATAGCTAATGTTGTTCTATTGTTTAAGAAAGGCTCTAAAAATAAATGAGGAAGTTATAGGCCAGAGAGCCATCAATTGTGAGAAAGTTATTGGAAGGTATTCTAAAGGATCGATATATGAGTGTATGGATAAATGGGGATGACTGGGGATAGTCAACATAGCGTGTGTGTGGTAGGTAGTAACTAACCAAACTTGGAGTTTTTCGATTAAGTTATCTGGAAAGTTGAAGGCCAGGCAGTGGATGTTGTCTGCATACATTTTAGCAAGACTTTTGACAAGGTCCTTCTTGGGACGTTGGTCAAGAAGGTTCAGTTGCTGCGTGGCATTCAAGATGAGATAGTTAATTGGGTTAGATATTGGCTTTGCAGGAGAAGCCAGAGAACGGTAGTAGATGATTGCCCCTCTGATTGGAGGCTTGTGACTAGTGGTGTGCTACAGAGATTAATGCCGGGTCTGTTGTTGTTTGTCATAAGAGTATAAACATAGGAGCAGAATTAGGCCATTCATCCCATCGAGTCTGCTCCGTCATGGCTGATTCTGGACCCCACTGAACCCCATACACCTGCCTTCTCGCCATATCCTTTGATGCCCTGACCAATCAGGAAACTATCAACTTCCACCTTAAAGATACCCACAGACTTGGCCTTCACCTCAATCTGTGGCAGAACATTCCACAGATTCACTGCTCTCTGGCTAAAAAAAAAAATCCTCCTTGCCTCTGTTCTAAAAGGTCGCCCCTCAATTTTGAGGCTTTGCCCTCTAGTTGTGGATACCTCCACCATAGGAAACATCCCCTCCACATCCGTGCTATCTAGTCCTTTCAACATTTGATAGGTTTCAATGAGATTTCAGCCCGCCCCCCCCCCACATTCTTCCAAATTTCAGTGAGTACAGGCCCAAAGCTGCCAAGTGCTCCTCGTATGTTAACCCTTTTATTCCTGGAATCATCCTCATGAACTTCCTCTGCTCGCTCTCCAATAACAACACATCCTTTCTGAGATATGGGGTCCAGAACTGTTGACGGTACTCCAAGTACGGCCTGACAAGTGTCTTATAAAGCCTCAGCATTATCTTGTTGCTTTTATATTCTATTCCCCTTGAATTAAATGCCAAAATTGCATGTGCCTTCTTTACCACAGACTTAACCTGTAAATTAACCTTCTGGGAGTCTTGCTCGAGGACTCCTAGTCCCTCTGCACCTCTGATGTTTGAACCTTCTCCCCGTTTAGATAATAGTCTGCACTATTATACCTTTTGCCAAAATGCATTATCATACATTTTCCAGTACTATTCCATCAGCCATTTTTGCCCATTCTTCCAATTTGTCTTAAGCTACATCCACACTACACCAGATAATTTTGAAAACGAAGCTTTTTCTCTTCATTTTGACCTTCCGTCCACACTGAAACGGCGTTTTCAGCCCCCGAAAACAGAGATTTTCAGAAACGGTCTCCAGAGTGAATAAATCTGAAAACGCCTAATATCCGTTGCAGTGTGTACAAGGTAACCGGTACTTTTTAAAACCGCTGTCGTGACGTGCTGGAACAAATGACGACAGCGCAGCATTTCATTGTTTTCTTCTTATTAATATTACTACCTTATTGTCGCCAAACAATTGATACTAGAGTGTACAATCATCACAGCAATATTTGATTCTATGCTTCGCAGAACCTAACAATTTCAGAACAGACGGCAACGAGACTGAAGCCAGAAGAGTTAGAAATGTACTCACCAAATACTTTGACCCATAGCTTACTGAATAAATAAGTATACTCACTTTGGCCTGTTTTCTGTCCTTGCTTGTATGAAGGTGGTTTACCAATTTATGCAAGTACTTCTCTGACAATAGATATGTAACAGCCTAATGTAACATTGTGTGGAAATACAAGATAACACTGATGTAGACATGTTTTATACATTTAACAAGGTGCTTTATTAATGCACATAGTTAGTCAGTTTTTCAATGTTCGTCGTCAACCAGGTTATACTGTCCGTGAACTCCCTGTCGGTTACCTCCATACGCTCCAGTATTTGTTTTTTTTAGTTTTAAGTTCTCCTGCGCGAGAGCCAAGAGCAATTCCTTTTAAGTTTTTCTACTCTGTAACTGGAGAAACGCGCACTAAGTATACCGTTTCCTCTTCGCTTGTTTTCTGTGTGTCCTGCGCGTGCTCAGTAGAGGAGATTCGCCCAAATATCCGTGTTAGTGTGGACAGAGATATTTTGAAAAACGTTTAGTGTGTACCCCTGTCGTTTTTACTTGAAAGCAGCTTTTTCAAAACGATCCGGCGTACTGTGGACGTACCCTTAGTCCTGCTGCAGTCGTATTGCTTCCTCAGAACCACCTTCTCCTCCATCTAGATTTGTATCATCTGCAAACTCTACCACAAAGCCATCAATTCCATCATTCAAATCATTGACAAACTGTGAAAAGTAGTGGTCCCAATGCTGACACCCGAGGAACACCACTAGTCACTGGCAAACAATGAGAAAAGGCCCCCTTTATTCCCTCTTGCTGCCTCTTGCCTGTCAGACATTCCTCTATTGATGCTAGTATCTTGTAATGGCAACTACTGTATGTCAATGATTTGGATAACGTAAATAGATCAACTAATTTGCGGATGTCACCAACATTGGGGGTGTAGTAGATAGCAAGGAAGATTCTTATCAAAGCTTGCAGTGGATCTGTTCCAACTGGAAAAATGGGCTGAACAATGGCAGATAGAATTTAATGCAAATGTGAGGTGTTGCTGTTTGGGAGCAACCTGTATAGGTCTTAGAGGGTGAGCGGTAGGGCAGTAGAACAGAGGGACGTGGGAATACAGATCCATAATTCCTTGAAAGTGGTGTCACAGGTAGATAGGGTTGTAAATAAAGCTTTTAGCACATCGGCCTTCAAAAACCAATGTACTGAGTACAGGAGTTGGGATGTTATGTTGAAATTATATAAGACTTTGAAGTATTGTGTTCAGTTTTGGTCATCTACCAGTTAGAGGGTTAAGATGTAAATGAGATTGAAAGAGTGCAGAGAAAATTTGTAAGATGTTGCCAGGACTTGAGGTCCTGAGTACCAGGGAAAGGTTGAATAGGTTAGGACTTTATCTTCAGAACATAGGAGAGGAGATTTGATAGAGGGATATAAAGTTGAGGTGTATATATAGAGTAAATAAAAGCAGGCTTTTTCCAATGAGATTACAACTAGAGATCGTGGGTTAAGGATGAAAGGCGAAATGTTTTAAGTGGAATATGAGGGTTAACTTCCTCACATAGAGGAGTGGTGAGAGTATGGAATGAGCTTCCTGTGCAAGTGGTGGATGTGGGTTGGATCTCATTTTAGAGAAATTTGGATAGGTACATTGATGAGAGGGTAAACACAAAATAATTTGCAGATGCTGGGATCAAAGCAACACTCACAACACGCTGGAGGAACTCAGCAGGTCGGGCAGCATCCATGGAAACAATGAGTCGATGTTTCGGGCTGGAACCCTTCGTCAGGACTGAAGAGGGAAGGGGCAGAGGCCCTATAAAGAAGGTGGGGGAGGGTTGGAAGGAGAAGGCTGGTAGGTTCAGTTGAAAAACCAGTAATTTGAAGGACAAAGGGGTGGGGGAGGGGAAGCAGGGAGGTGATAGGCAGGAAAACAATGGGTAGTAGAACGAGGCAGAACCATGAGGGAGGTGATAGGCAGCTGGGGGGGGGGGAACCTCATGGTTTCACCTCTCTCTACTACCCATTGTTTTCCTGCCTATCACCTCCCTCATGGTTCCGCCAATTGATATTTGGGAATTTAAAATTTCCCACCATGACAACCCTGTTATTATTACACCTTTCCACAATCTGTCTCCCTATCTGCTCCTCGATGTCCCTGTTACTATTGGGTGGTGTATGAAAAACTCCCAGTAGAGTTATTGACCCCTTCCTATTCCTAACTTCCACCCACAGAATCTCGGTAGACATTCCCTCCAAGTCTTCCTCCTTTTCTACAGCCGTAACACTATCTCTGATCAACAGTGCCACACCCCCACCTCTTTTGCCTCCCTCCCTGTCCTTTCTGAAACATCTAAAACCCGGCACTTGAAGTAACCATTCCTGTCCCTGAGCCATCCAAGTCTCTGTAATGGCCACCACATCATAACTCCAAGTACTGATCCACACTCTAAGCTCATCTGCTTTGCTCATAATACTCCTCGCATTAAAATAGACACATTTCAAACTGTTAGTCTGAGTGCGTCCGTTCTCTTATCACCTGCCTATCCTCCCTCTTGTATTGTCTTCAAGCTTTCTCTCTTTGTGAGCCAACTGCCTCTCTTCAGTTTGGTTCCCACCCCCCAGCAATCCTAGTTTAAACTCTCCCCGATAGCCTTTGCAAACCACCTTGCCAGGATATTGGTCCCCCTGGGATTCAAGAACAACCCATTCTTTTTGTACAGGTCACTCCTGCCCCCTCCTCTAATCCCTCAGCCACGCATTTAACCTCCACCTCACTCTATTCCTATACTGACTGTCACGTGGTACAGGCAGTAATCCTGAGATGACTAAGCTTCGTGGTCCTGCTTCTCAACTTCCTTCCCAACTCCCTGTTGTCTGCTTTCAGGACCACCTCCCTTTTCCTGCCTTTGTTGTTGGTACCAGTATGTACCACAACCTCTTGATGTTCTCCTTCCCACTTCAGGATATCATGAATGCGATCTGAAACATTCCGGACCCTGGCACCTGGGAGGCATACTACCATCTGTGCTGTTTTTCTGCGTCCACAGAATTGCTTGTCTGAACCCCTAACTATAGAGTCCCCTATCACTGCTTCCATCCTCTTCCTTTACCTACCCTTCTGAGCTGCAGGGCCAGACTCTGCCAGAGGCACAGCCACTGTTGCTTCCCCCAGGTGGCCGTTACCCCCCGCCCCCCCCGCAATAAGTACTCAAGCAAGAGTACTTATTGTCAAGGGGTACAGCCACAGGGGTGCTCTCTAGCCTCTGACTCCTGCCCATCACTCTCCTGACTGGTACCCACTTAATTGTCTCCCCAAGCCCCGGTGTGACTACCTGCCTATAGCTCCTCTCTATCGCCTCCTCACTTTCTCTGACCAGACGAAGGTCATGGAGCTGTATCTCCATTTCCCTGACACGCTCCCTAAGGAGCTGCAGCTCAATACACCTGGCACAGATGTGGCTGTCCGGGAGGCTGGGAGTCTCCCGGACTTCCCACATCTGACATTGAGCTGGAGAATTTGCAAGTGGGAAGAAGTGGAGTGATATTAGGAAACTTGACTTTAAAGCATTATTTAGCAAGCAAGTCACATATTGATATGCAAAAGCTCCGGTGAAAAAAATCCTTCATTGCCTGCTACATATGTTTTGTGAGATTGCAGATGAACAAGGGTGAAAACGAACAAACCCAGAGGAGATCGAAGTTCTTATTGACAGTGTTTTACGAGCTGTTAAAATGAATACCTCTCTATATAAAATTCAGTGTGCACCATGTCGTCACTGGGCAAAAAAAATTCACAGTACAAGATTTTTGTGCACATTGGTCTTTACAAATTGGAGGGAACATTGATGGTGAGTATCCTTAATGATGGATACCAACTTTTTGAGGCACTGCCTCTTGCAAGTGCCCTCTGATGGGAAGCATTACAATTGTGATGGGACTGCCTGGGTGCAGTGTCTTGTGATCCTGTGCATTGGAGCCTCCATACTAGACAGTGATACTATTAAACAAAATGTTCCCCACTTACAGTGATAGAAATTTCCTAGAGTCTGATGTATTACGCAACATATATCAGTGATAATAAACCTTGTTCTGCACCAAATCTCCTCAAACTCTGAAGAAAGTAGAGCATCTGGTGTGCCTCCTCTGACTGTATCAATGTGTAAGACCCAGGACAGATCCTCTGAGATGTTGATGCCCAGAAACTTGAAGCTGCTCATCCTCACCACCATTGACACCTCCTGAGGTTAGGTGTGTGTTCTCCTGACTACCCCTTCCTGAAGTCCAGAATCAATTCCTTTGCCCTTTTGATGTTGAGTATGAGGTTGTTATTACAACACCCCTCAACCAAATGATATGCCTCACTCCTGTGTGCCCTCTGAAAACTCACTTGTGTATAAAATATCCAGCGGTCTGTCTGTAAATTTTAGTAGTCACTCTAGAAAATTTAACCTGGACTGTTGACAGTTTGGTTCTCTGATTTGAAAATTTTTAATCTGTTCTGTCACCCTGATTGTAATTATTGACTCTAGTAATTTCCTACTGACAGGTATTTGGGTTAATCCCCTGTTTTTTATTCTTTTAAAAAATACTACTAGCTTCTCTAAAATCATTCCCTAAAACCACCTCATTCCTTCAGCAAATCAAACAGTGTCCATGGAAAGAGTTTATGCCATGTGTTCTATCTCCTCTTTTACTAATTTGTTTCTTATCCATTCCTATCTAAGATAGCTAATGCAGTGGAACAGTTTTCTTTTGCTTTCTATGCCATTACCAGTGGATACTGGTTCTGAAAAATTTCTGTGACAGTATGCTGAATCCTTTTGGGGATGAATGGAAAGCAGAGGATTTGTTATGAATTAGCAGCCAAAGTCAGAAAGGGAATAGATAACTAGAGCACAGAGTTCTGGCTGTGCCAAATTCTATCAGCAAACACAGGCTGTATTTTCAGTACCATTAACACTGAAGTTTATGCGTCTCCCAGTATTCTAATTGGTGACTGTCTTATAAACATAACATTTTGCATTTGCGGTTCAGCTCTGAACTGAATACTAACATGCTTAACAATAATAAAAAGAGTACATTTTTCTATCCTTAAGTTTTTAGCTTTTTATGGTGATGTAACTAAAGATATACACTGTAGCATAGTGGTTAACTATTACAACTCGGGGCATTCCGGAGTTCAATTCCAGCAACATCTGTAAGGAGATTGTACCTTCTCCATGTTGGAGTGTAGGTTTCCTCCAGGTGCTCCGGTTTCCTCCCACATGCCAAAGATGTACTGGTTAATTGGTCACTGTAAAATGTCCTGTGTTTTAGGCTAGTGTTAAATAGGCGGGTTGTTGGGCAGTACATGTTGGGCTAGAGGAGGTCTGTTCTGTACTGTATCTCTAAATAAAAGTAGAGTCCTTAGCCAGGGATTATCAAGGTATGTAGTTACGGCTCTAGATAATGAAATTTGCCCCATTTATTCAAGAGAAACAGGGAATTAAGTAGCTTCTGATGGCAATGTCAACTGCTTAGATATGAAACTTAATTGAGCTGTTTGTCTAGAGCATATCTTATGAATTTGGAGGAGTAAAGATAATTGCTGAAAGGGCAGGAGTATGGCTTTAACTGATTTGATATTTTGTACTGTTTTTCCAAAATATTCCTTTTCATTTTTTCAGGGTTTTACTGTATCTTTAGAAAAGCACCTTCTTGGCTTTGATACTGGAGGTAAGTAGAATGATACTGAATTGGCAGTCTTATTATTACCTCTTTGGGAACATTCTGTAGTTAATTTGAATAGGGAAAAAGAAACACAAGCAATCATTTCTTTTATTATATGTTGTGTATTGACTTGATAAAACCTGCCCTCTCTATCCTCCGACACTTTCTGTCACTCTCACCCCACCCTGCTCTCCCTCCACTTTCCAACTACTCCACTTACTTCCACCTCAGCATGAAGACAGAAAATCCATCACTGTGCAGTCAAACAAGTCTAAGACCAGAATGTCTTGTTTCATACTGTTTGTACCCACTTCCCTACTATAAATTGACAATGTAGATTAACTCGTTACACGTTTGTTTTGAATTGTTTGCGGTGAATGAACTGCAAGACAGAAGGAGCAATACCTCTCAGCATCTACTGCTTAACCTTATCCTTTTGCAACTTCCACAAAACTTGATTAATTTTTAATTTATTGTACAATTGTATTAATTATACATTCTGACATCCAAACTACTTTTGCATGGACAATCATCATGAATGTGTAATGATTTATGACTATAATCCAGCTTCTGCTCAGCAGCCTTGAGGCAATCCTGAGTTATGTTCAGGGTAATGCTCTGAATTTCTGTGGGGAAAATGTGGCAAAAGACAAACATTGTACATCGTATTTTTTTTCTAACAAGTCATTACAGTAGGTATCGATGATATTATTTTAGAGATGTCATTTAATACCTTGTAGTCAATCAATTTGGAATCCTGTGTGGTAATGGGATTATTTTGAGGATTGTTATTTTCAGATGTATTGGCATTCTTGTTATTGTACAAGTGAGTTCATTATATTGCACTGTCTAGATATCCATGGTTCAAGCTTTGCAGCGCCTCAATCATTTCCATTTTTATGTCTTATATGTATCTTCTCTGCATCAGTTAAAGTGGCTATGCTTTTTTTTTGATTTGGGAAAAACTGAGACCAAAAAATTATTTGGTGGGTTTCACTATGTAAAATTACTAGCCCCTTTTGCAGCTATCAGATAAATTCTACCTGGGCAGTCTCTAATCTGGTAGCATGAACATCGAATTTTCAAACTTCTGGTAATTACTCCCCTCCACACCCAACTGCCCCTTTTTTCTTTTCTCACACGTCCCAATGCAGATGAACCATTTCACCCACACACTTTCTACCGGGACCTTGCCCCATCTTCCTCCCTTCATTCCATGGTCCACTGTCCCCTCCTATCAGATTCCACCCATCACCTCCAGCTGCTGACATCATTCCCACTCTCTCCCTCCCTCGTTTGTCTAACACCCTCTTTACCTGGGTTAACCTTTTTTATTGATTATCCATTCTCCACCTCAGATCAGGTGAAGGGCCTCGACCCTCTACATTGATTGTCCATTCCCCTCTATAGATGCTGCCTGATCGACTGAGTTCCTCCAGAACTTTGTCTGTTGTTGCAGATTCTATTTCAAGCTATATTTTGAATTTTTACCACTGATAGACATTTATATGTAACTTCTGAATTTAGATTTAATATTGATTTAACAGATGCCACTCTGAATGAAGCTGCAAGAGTCCTTCGACTGCTGCATATTGAAGAACTACGAGACCTTCAAACCAGGATTAATGAAGCTATTGTAGCTGTTCAGTCAATAATAGCAGATCCCAAAACTGACCACAGGCTGGGAAAGGTTGGAAGATGATCAAAAGATTAAAGTTTGACATTCTGTACAGCTTTGCAATTTTGAAACACTGTAGACACAAATAGAGGGCAAAGAACTTTGAGTCTGGATAACTTCACTAAAGTAAAATAAATATTAAAATATCAGAAATTAAAAGATGACTTTATTGTCAAGTTGGAACAAAGTACAAGAGTGTGCATACAATAATTTTGTCTACTTTTAATCACATTTTAGATGGTATATACACTTTACAAAAGGAAATGGACAAAAGTATAAAATTAAACTGTTTAGATTCTGTCAATTATTTTATTCCTTTACAAGAAAAATAATTTGCATGGAACAACAGTAAATCTTATACTCTAGCATGAAACAAATACAAAATAATACAGATTTTTAAAGAACAGATTTATTTAATCAAATATTTACTGGTGCATAAATCATCTGAGAATATGTACTAATCAACATAATAGCTCACAGTGAATACTACAGCTAGAATGGCTTAATTTATTTTTCAGTGATAAACAGTATATTGATCATTTGAGAATTGCTTTTTCCATTAGAGAATTTGTTTGAATTTCAAATGGAGGGATAGCCTAATGTTTCTAAAAAGAAAATCAATGCTGCTTGTGTAGAAGGAATCATTACTTTTCAATCCTCTTGTCCACTTTCATCTGGGTAGCTTTTCAATTGCTTGTAGAGGCATGGTAGCAGGCATTAACCTGCCATGTTTATATGCTGTAACAGTATGATTGTGGTGCTTCCAAGAATTATTCAAAGTTAGAATAATTTGAAGAAACATATTTTCTGATTCTGTGAAAAATCTGCCTAGTGCCAGGCTATGATTAATAAGTTTAAAGCACAATTCTTATCTAAAAGGCTACAATAGCTTGGGGAACAGACCTCCTTTATTTTGCAGCAATATAATTTTTATAAATCAGGTTAACTACTAATAGCATTTACATTAACCTAACGATACTGACTTTAGCTCAATTCCATAAAGTTCAAAATGTAAATTGAAGAGATCATAGAATTTCCTGGAAAAATCTTAAGAGGTAAGCATATTCTTCAAACTTCTTGAATTTTATATGAATAATCATTGTAGATTTGCAATAATACTCATTAAAAATAAGTCCAATCCCATTTGCACCTATGAGGTTAGCTGCTTTAACAAACTATTTGGATCCAATCTTTCAAATGTACCCCCTTCATCTTAATGATAAAGAAAAAGTTAATATCAAGCTTCCTTCCATGCTATTTTGATTTTAATCCACATCTCCTGCTCTTTCAACTATGCAATTGTCTGAATTCCAGTACAAAAATATGTTCTAAGAGATTGCTCTTCTGGGCTTCTCATCACATTAATTTAATTGTAAAATCATTGGATATATTTAATACAACTCCTTGATATCTCCTAGTAACATAAATACTGCATATTACTAAACCATAAAAATTTTTGATCACCAAAAATGAACTATCTAACTGCCAGAAAAAATATTTGTTTCCCTTTATTAAATAACCTAATTTTTTTAAAGCAACCATAGTTGGAAAACCTCTCCAACTATTGGGAACACTTTGTAAGGACTTGGTGTCAAGTGGAAAAGAATTTTGATAAGTTTTTTTCCATTTTGATCTTCCTTTGAAGGAATTATTAAACTATTCAGGTTTCTCTTTGAACATATGCAAAATTGTTGATGTGCATTTCACAAAAATCCAGTTGCTGCTTTGTTTCAGATTGCTGCCTATTAGCACCCTTTCTAGTAAATTTTATCAAGTATTGGTTAGGTAAGAATATGTACAATAATCTGCAACTTTTTTTGTGCTTTTTGTTATCAAAAATGCTGTATTCAAAGAACTAAAAATCTCTAAATTTGACCAGGCCAATAATTATTTGGCACCTGGCTAATAAACTGATAATTATTGTCCCCCTTAGATGTCAAGATTTAGAAAGATGGTTAGACTTCAGGTGGTTAGCATAATACAGAAATGCTATAATTGAAAAGAAAAAGAATTTGTAACCTTAGAAAAATATTACTTCCCTTAAAGCCTCTACAGCTTAAAGTTACTGTGTTCTTATAATTTCAAAATTAGAGGCCTCGTACGCTGGTATTTATACTAGGCAGTGATTGTCTAAAATTTAACAGTCAGTATGGTAGTGGTTTTCTTTTAAGTAATGAGGTATGAAAATTAACAAAACTAGTTATTCTGTAATACATTTTAGTTCTCTTACTTAATGGGGGTTGGGGGGTGGTGAGGGGTAACGGAGTTCACTTCTGTCTGCAGCACCCTGGTCCAAATAGTCTTCCCTCCATATGTAGAATGATGAAATACTGTCGCCATTATCAGTAGAGACATTATTTTCTTCCTGCCCAGAAATATTTTCATAAAGTACCGATAAATGTTTTGACAAAGCAATGTCACTTTGAGAAATAAATAGACTTCATTATAAAATTCACTGAACCTTCTAGGATGTTTGGTAGCATTGATTTTACAGCCTTCAGGAATGCTTACTAATAGATAGTTAACTATCTCTATAAACATGGGTATTGTCCTTTCCTGATGTTGATTACTGTCAGCCACCTGGTGATTGTATCCTCCAATATTGCCATCAAACACACTGGAGCTGATTACATTTACTAATTTTAAACACTACAAATATGTTTATGTTGTGTATAGTGTACAAGCTATTAAGGTAGGAATTGAAATACAAAAACCTAGAAACTACATTAAAGAACAATTTCTAAAGTTGATAAAGGTAAATTAAAGTTAGATATAGGAGATGGCAATAAAACTATCAAACACATTGAAACTGCTCAGAACTTGAACAGTTGAAGATTCAGTATTACCAGAATTGTATATTATGGACTGAAAAGCAATAGGAACTACTTTTAGAACAAAGTTCATGCTGTAGTACTGCACTGAATAGATTTACTTTTTCTTAGCAAGAAGCTTTATGTTTTTATTCTTACCATATGGACAACGAGGGTAAGCAACAGTTATTCCATATAGATGTGATCTCTGATCGGGTAGGTACTCATCAGTCATCTGGCTGCCATCTTTAGGCACAACAATAATTCCATCTCTGAAAAATCACGAAGTTAGAGTAACAAATTATGCCCCTGCTGAAATGAAGGATCAAGTCTGGCTTCTTTAGTATCCAAAGAATACTGCCCATGTTGATCTATTCAAATAGTTTAAATTAGCAATCCTTTATGAATCTACTTTTGTAAAACACTGGAGCAGGAGAGCTCCTTGGCTTCAGTTCCCTTTTCACAGATTACTTCCCTCACCCAGCACATTGCTGCTCTGTTCAGAACAACACACACAAAATACTAGAGGAACTCAGCAGGTCAGGCAGCACCTATGGAAATGAATCAACAGCCCCTTCAGGACTGAAAAGGGAATGGGGAGGGGAAAGAACAGTTAAAGGTGATGAAGCCAGGTGGGTGGGAAATGTAATGGGCTGGAGAAGAAGGAATCTGATAGGAGAGGAGAGTGGACCAGAGGAGAAAGGGAAGTGATGGGCAGAGATGCTCAGCGAAGTTGTTCCCCATTTATAATGTGTCTCACCAGTATAGAAGGCATATTGGGTGCACTGGACACAATAGACAACCCTAGCAGATTCACGGGTGAAGTGTTCCCTCACTTGTTTGGGGCCCAGAATGGAGGTGAATGGGCAGGTGTGGCATTTCAGCCATCTGCAGGGATATATGTTGGGAGGGAGATTAGTGGAGAGGGGAACATGGAAGGAGCAATCCCTATGGAAAATGGGAAGGGTGCTGATGTAACAATACGGAGGTGGTGGATGCTGAGGATGATGTGTTGGATGTGGAGGCTCATGGGGGTGATAGGTCCTCTATCACTGATAAGGTAGCGGGAAAGTGGTGTGAGCACGGATGTTCGGGAAATAGAGGAGATGTGGGTGAGGGCAGCGTCGATAGTGGAGGAAGGGAAACCCCATTCTTTGGAAGAGAAGGATATTTCTGATTTTCTGGATAGGGAAGCTGTGGTGGTACTTTGTATGTGTTGCTTTGGATTCCCAGCATCGGCAGACTTTCCTCGTGTTTATGCTATGTTCAAAAGTTGAACCCAATCACTTCTTTCTCAGTAAGCTTCAGAATGTGGTTTAGAACATTCTCCTGAGCTCCTATTTCACCATCTCTAATCAGCTAATCACAAACCATCCTTGCCTTCCGAGGAGTAATCTGCTAAGTATGCCCATTTAAGCACGCGCAGGACATTAAAACTGGATTAAACTTTCTCACATCAATATTTTGAAACTCCTGCCCCTGAAGCATAGCAGCTGCAAATTACATGGGAACAAGTATGTTCTCCCTTTACGTATCACGAATGGAACTCTCAACAGCACATGGAAACCCTTACGGTCTGCAACTGTTTAAAGGCAACATCCAATCCTGGGGAAGTGGTCTGGAATTTTCTTTAAATGAAGTTTTTGTCAGAGATGTATGTACCCCTTGATGAATTTTAAAAACTAAACGTTGGATGTTCCTCACTAAGGCAAAGTAGCACAGTCAATGTCTGCCATTTGGCACCACTTGAAATGCCCAATGATCCTTGTGTATGTATGTGTATTATATACACACCCAAAAAAACACATGATCTGTATCAAATTTTCCTTATGTGCATCACATAAGTTGCACAATCACATTTGGCAGAGTTTTTAAAAAGAATTATGTAGCACACAAAATGTATGACAGTACATGAGAGTTCCTAGTTCAGTGACTGTTAATTGCTCAGGATATCACTATTGATTAAATAAACCAATCTTCACAGTGAATTTGTTGTTTAAAATAGTACTCTGTTTTTGGATCTGACAAATATCCACAACATATTAAAACCATGGCTTTATATTCAAATCAATAATTCCAGCAAGTGTGTGTGTTCTTTTTACTCACCTTCTCCAGTCTGTGTAGTAAAAATGGTTTGAGTAGGCAACAATACTGAAAGGATAGTTTAGACCACTCTGCACTACTCGTCTTCCTGTCCCATCTGGAAATATGCACTCCAGATCTTTGGTTCCTTTTCATCATAAAGATACAAGACATTTTTATACTTCCAGCAGCAAATTTCAGAAATGGAAATAACTAATTTTAAGACATAGCTGTAGAATAAAATAGCATATTTTCCTTTTAAAACCAACTTATTAAACTTACCAGCATCAGCCCAGCAGAGTTGTGAGGAAAATGGGTCAAATGTCAACCCATTGGGCAACCCAATATCATTTTTAACTAATATCCTTCTATTAGTTCCATCTAAGTGAGAAGTTTCAATTTTAGGAGCTTCACGATTCCAGTCTGTCCAGTAAAGGTTACTGCAAAGAAACCAGAGGTGCGTTAAGATTTAATACAAACCAGTCAGTCCAAGTATCTAATCTAAAAACAGTAAGACCCTATCATTTAGCGTTTATAAAACCAACCATTATCTTCTGAGGTTATCTTAAAAGGAAACATTTGTTAGCCCCAGGGGTTGTGTAATTCCATTGGAACATTGGTGGAATGAGCATTCTTTGCAGATCAGCACACTGGAATGTAAATGCTCTTAATCCTAAAAACAGGATTTTACATTATAATATTGAGTGTATTAACAGCTGTACAACATGTTACCAAATCATATAATTTAGATGGCTATCATATATTAAAACATTTTGTAGAAATGCTGCTGTTTGCTTGACAAATTTTAAAGGTGTAATCAGAATATCTATACAGTATAGGTTTCACATGCATGCCTATCTGGAAATTAAACATTCCAAGTATTTTTTCCCAAAACTTTCTGAAAAATGAAACTCAAGAAGCTAAAGTTAAATCTGTAAACATTTAGAGCTTCAGGTGAAACCTACCCACTATGAGAGTCCACTACAATTGCTCTGGGATTTACCAGATCAGTATCAACAAGAACTCGCCGTTTGGACCCATCGATTGCAGCTGTTTCTATTTTATCTAATCCACTATCGGTCCAAAACAGATTTCTGCGGATGTAGTCTATGGTTAGTCCTTCAGGACTAGTCAGTCCTAAAATGGAAGCAGAAGTAAAAGGAAGTATAAAACATTTAATATGTACCCTATCGTTTAGAAACTGTTAATATATTTTCTTCCATCATAGTACGGGCATCTCCGCCAAACACAGACTTGCCTACTAGAGGAGACATCACAGTTATTTTTTCACCTTTTTTTCCCCACCAGCCAGAGTTTTAACCAGTCTTTTCAGGCAACAGACTGATTCATTTGCACTTCTTCCTTTTCGATATACAGCATTTGCTTTTCACAACGTGCCCTTCACCTTTTTGGGATAGTTCACAAGAATGACACTGAGCTTGCCTGCCATATTAATCCCCTATTCCACTCCAGTTCTGGTCTCTGCCTTTGCCTTCTGCCACTGTTCCAATGAAGTTCAACTAATTTCAGTAGGAAGATTGAAAGATTTGTTACTGAGATAAGAGGATCAGCAATGTCCATATTGAACAGAAAATCACACTGAAAGGCTCTACTGCCATTCCTATTCTCTGCTTCTACAGAAGCTCTTATATATTAATCTCATGTTGTCCCTGTAGATCACTACATTTCTGGAACAATGAACTTGCTGTACAAGTTTCACATTTTAGAGCAATAATTCTAAATTAAAATTAATGCAAAAGAAAACAATTTTCTCTCCTGTTCTCAAGACAGTGAATCAAGTTGGCTAAAATTCCACATTGCTGGACAGTTGTCCAGTTTTTCTAACAATTTGGACATTCTCCATGTCTGGACTTAGCAAACCAAAACCATCCTGGGTCTGATTGTGTTTGCTTCTTGTGCACATACTTCAGCAGAGCACACAGAGACTGGTGATCAGGATGGGGATTGGAAGGCAACTTTTTTATCTGTCAATCTATGTACTTGTGGTATCCTCCCTCTTTGCGGAGGGAACTACTCCGGCCCCAATAGTGAATTCAGTACAAATGTGTTTACAGAGCTGGGAAAATGTAGTTCAGAGTGGGATAAATTAGTGCACTATTGAACATTTAAAGACATGTGAGGACTTGATAGGGTGGATGTGCAGAGGATCCAGAACTAGAGGGCACAGCCTCAAAATTGGGCAACCCTTTAGAACAGAGGTATGGAGGAATTTTTTTAGCCAGAGAGTAGTTAATCTGTGGAATGCTCTGTTATAGACTGGTGGAGGCCAAGTCAGTAGGTTTATTTAAGGCGGAAGTTGATTGTTGCCTGATCGGTCAGGGCATTGTGGTCAAGGATATGGTGAGAAGGCAGATGTATAGGGTTGAGTGAGATCCGGGATCAGCCATGATGGAATGGTGGAACAGACTTGACAGGCTTAGTGGCCTAATTCTGCTCCTATGCTTATAGTCATGTATATTTCAATATATGTAGCTACCATTAGTGGAGATGCAGCATGGAAGGATGACCAAAACAATTAAATATTTAATACTCTACTAGATGTCTTAACTCTTCAAGAAATATTAATACCCCTGAAGATAACTAATGTTCATTATGCCTATTAAAGGATAATTCTTAATGTCAAGTTTCTTTAAAAATCCTATAGCAGTTTCTCTCTCACAATCAGGATTTTGTATTTACCTAATACAAAAGCACAATGATTTTCATAACCAGAACTACTGAGAACTAACCTGTATTAATGATTATTTCTGGCTCTGCACCAGGTTCCAAACTAACTCGATTGATAGTTCGGCCTGCAACATCAGTCCAATAAACCATCTTATCCCTGCAGTCATAATCAATACCAATAATAATTGAACCCTTGGAAAGGAAAAATAAACCAAAAAAGGTTAATCATCTCATAGACCAGTAGCTGGTAAATTAACATAAATAAACTTATTCTGGACAAACTTGCAGATCTGTAAGGAACTAGAGAATCTCACATCAATGGTAGTTTGCAATAAACAACAAACTGAACATCATCAATGGAACCTACAAGTTAATGTGTGGCTGCTGCCACTTTCTTTCCAGGTATGCATCCGTGTCCTTACCAGAGTTTTTCCCACTTAGTTTACTGATGTCCAGTTATAAAAGATAAAAGAGTAGTTAAAATATCAAATACATAGAGGTAATGATTCATTGCATTTAAAAACAAGGGGAAAAATTGCAGCAGTTATATAACATGAACTTTCATCCGCTCAGTTTATCGTTAGTGGTTGCCTGCACCTATCAACAATTCCTTTCAGTTTCCTTTGGACTGACGGCAAGGGAATTGGGGGAAGGGAGAGAGACAGACAGAGAGGAGTGGGGAGGGAAGAGGCAGCAAGAGAGGCAAATTGTGCTGAAATAAAGAACTACAGCATGGCAAGGCTAATAGACCCACTGCCTCACAGCACCAGAGGCCCACTTTCAATCACAGCCCTGGTGGAGTTTGTATATACTCTTAAGAACACGGGTTTCCTCAGTGTCCTTAGGCTTCCTCCCACATCCCCAAAGACGTGCAGGTCGCTAAGTTGCTTAACTACTGCAAATTGCCTTTTGTGTGTGCAGAATCGGGGAGCTGATGAGAATGGGAAAATGTAAGTAAGTGTTTGATGGTCTGCACAGGCTTGGTAGGTCAAAAGGACCGTTAAAAGTCGATGACTCTAGACAAAATATATAGAAAGCCATTCGGCCCCTTCAGCCTACCTCACCATTCAGTGAAATTGTACATGATCCTGTACCTCAAACCCATTTTCCCAGCTACTGTCCAAATCTTCTTCGTCCAAACAGCTAATGATTAGTAGTGAATGGGATAGATTAGTTTACTCTGAAACTGGTAACAGAATCAATGGGCCAAACATCTTCCTTTCAAAAGTGTAAAGAAATGTGAAAAGAGTGTAATTCCAGCCTTAACAAAAAACTTACAAGTCCTGCAGTTACAAATATTTCCAGTCCCAGTGCTTGGTCTGATTTCTTAATAAACTTAATTGGAAATTATGAACTATTTATACTTATCGTAGAGTGGGAAAAGTCACACTCCACTTTCCTCTCTCCCATGGGCAAAGGAGCTATATACTAATGGAGACACTTAAAAAGTAGATACTTTACATGAAGAGCTAACAGGCTCTTGGCTTCCTCTGTGTTTAGCCGAGTACCATTCAGGGGCAGGTACCCAATGTGCTGTCCCTGAGCATACAAAAGGAAAACCCCTCTGGGTGGTGCAGTCAGAACAGATGCTGTAGTTGGCTGAGTGGTGGGAGGTGCAACAGTTGGTATACCTAGTAAATACAGAAACAAGGTGTAAACTTGTGTTTGTAAAAGCACCATGGTTGTAATACAATTTCATTCAAAGACAATTCGCAAGAATCATTATATTTTTATATATGTATATTATTTTTAGTATAGAACATTTTCGACATTTGTGAGCCTTGGCTCAGTTCGCAGCCCTCTCATCTAAAGACTGTTAAAGAAGTTCTGTGACTTCAGCAAAAAGCTTAGGACACTATTTTAATAAAATTCTCAGGGAGCATTGCCATCCAAGGTGTCATTCTTTGGATGCAAGATGCATCACATCATTCAAAGAGTAAGCTGTGCAAGGGTCCTGGTCTCATGCAAACCATCATGACCAAAACCAATTACTTGGTCATTATTTGTTGCTGCTTGCAGACAAAGTAAGACAAAGTGGCTGTTGTCTACAGCTGACTATAATTCAAAAGAATACTTAATGAATTTCATTTCATTTTGGAATTCCTTAAGCTGTGGAAGGCACTACCCAGGTGCCCCCGCTTTTCGAACATTCACTTTACGAAACCTCACTGTTACGGAAGACCGATATTAGTACCCTGTTTTCGCTTTCAGAAGGTGTTTTCACTGTTACGAAAAAAAAATTCAGCGTGCGAAAAAAGCAGCGCACGATAAAAGGCAGAGCGCGCCCCGAGCAGCCGCTCTCCCCTGGATTGGGAACTGCTTTGCTTTAACACGTGCCTGTGAGCAGCCGTTTGCAAGATGAGTTCTATGGTATCGGAAAAGCCTGAAAGAGCTCGTAAGGGTGCTACACTTACGGTAAAACTAGACATAATTAAGCGTTTTGATCGTGGTGAACGAAGTAAGGTCAACGTGAGTTTGGCTTGTGGAAGGTGACGAACATGATGTTGAAGAGGTTTTGGCATCCCATGACCAAGAACTGACAGATGAAGAGCTGATGCAATTGGAAGAAAAAAGGATAACAATCGAAACCGAATGAGTAATGATAAAGTACGACTTTAATTTTGAAAGGGTACGTCGGTTTAGGGGATATTTGCAGGATGGTTTGAGTCCTTATTAAAGAACTGTGAGATAGAAAAATGTGCAAGGCTCAGCAGTCAAGCAAGCCTTCCACCTCAGCCACAGCAGACGACGAACCTCGACCTTCGACATCGAGGCGGGCAGAGATAGAAGAAGATGAGCTGCCTGCTCTAATGGAAACAGACGATGAGATGACACCCCAGTGTCCCACCACCCCAACCCCCAGGCCACAGACAGATACCGATTCGCGGAGAATGCAAAGGTAGCCGGGAGACACACAGCATATCTTTAAGAAAAAAGCCGAAATAAACATGCTAATTAATTAGGTGCCACCGACCACGTAATTGTCGGCCCAGATCAGAGACGACGCAATCAGAAATCGGCACTGATCTGGGCCGACAATTACATGTCGGCGGCACCTACTTAATTAGCATGTTTGTTTCGGCCTTTTTCTTAAAGATGTGCTGTGTACCTCCCGGCTACCGTTAGACCCCTGTGTTCTTCGCGGCAATGTATCGGTTCGCAGCCCAGAGGGTGGGGGCCACTGCACCAGCCAACCTGCAACGACTCAGTCTAACACACCATCATGTGTGCTCTGCGCTGTCTTCCCAATTCCAGTAAGTGATACTACACTGTACATACATTATTTCTACTTTATATCGGCTGTGTATTTTTACGTGGTATGATCTGGCAGCTTCATTGCTTAAAGGTTACTGGAGAGCACTTGCATGAGATTTTCTGCCAACGGCGCTTGCATGCGATTTTCGCTATGGAGAGCAGTGCAGTAATGATTGTGGAAAAGAATTTCTACTTTATCTAGGCTGTGTACCTGTATTTATCATATCATTCCTGCTTTTACTATGTGTTAGTGTTATTTTAGGTTTTATGTGTTGTTTGGCATGATTTGGTAGGTTATTTTTGGGTCTGCGAACGCTCACAAAATTTTCCCATATAAATAAATGGTAATTGCTTCTTTGCTTTACGACATTCCGGCTTACGAACTGTTTCATAGGAATGCTCTACATTCGGATGGCGGGGGAAACCTGTATCTGAATGCAGATTCTTTCCTCCAAGAATAAAGTACCCTGATTTCACATTCTGAAAAGCTCATATTAAAACCTTTACCAGATATCACTTTCCATTATAAGACCATAAGATGTAGGAGCAGAATTAGGGCATTTGGCCCATCAAGTCTGCTGTGCCATTTCATTGTGATTGATCCAATTTCCCTCTCAGCCCCAATCTCCTGCCTTCTCCCCATATCCCTTCATGCCCTAACCAATCAAGAATCTATCAACCTCTGCCCGAAATATACATAAAGACTTGGTGTCCACAGCCACCTGTGACAAAGAATTCTACAGATACACCACTCTCTGGCTAAATAAATTCCTCCTCATCTCTGTTGTAAAAGGACGCGTCTCTATTCTGAGGCTGTGTCCTCTGGTCTTATGCCCCCACCACAGGAAACATCGTCTCTACATCCACTCTATTAAGGCCTTTCACCATATGATAGGTTCATTAGCAAACCCTCATCCTTTTCCCTTTGCTATTAAAAAGCTTAACTTTTACAACCAAAGTAAAAGATGCAAGCTCTCACATGCTGGTGGAGTGCCAGGTTCAGTCCGCGTTCCTTGAATTTCTCGACCGTCTTTATCCACACACCAACAATAACCACTGTTTCCATAGCACTGCAAAGGACTGAAGTCTCCAAGCTCTGTGCACTGAGGTACATACTGGTCATCAGCTGGTCTGCCACCATAGTCTTTCAGAAGGTTGAACCTCCAGCGCTCACACACTGTCTGCGGTTGCGGTGAGAGTTCTGGAATACATCACATGATTTTGTTAAAATACTGAATCCACTTTTTGTGCAACAACACCTTAGATTAGATTATGAGGACACGCAGTCCTCTTTTATTTTCATTTAGTAATGCATGTATTAAGAAATGATACAATATTCCTCCGGTGTGATATCACAGAAACACAGGACAGACCAAGACTGAAGAACTAACAAAAACCACATAATTATAACATATAGTTACAACAGTGAAACAATACCATAACTTGATGAAGAACAGGCCATGATCACAGTAAAAAATTACTTATAATAATTCAATTAATAGTCATACAACACAGAAACAGGCCCTTCAACCCATATAGACTGGGCAGCCTCATTGACTTGCAGCTAGACCCCATACCCCTCCCATCCATGTGTTTATCAAAATCTCTCTCAAAATGTTGAAATCAAACCCCATCTACCACTTCTGTTGACAGCTCATTCCACATTCTCGCCACCCTCTGAGTGTAGAAATTCACTGATGTTCCCTTTAAACATTTCACCTTTCACCCTTAACATATAACCTCTAGTTCAAAGTAAATTTATTATCAATGTTTGTATACCATATACAGCCTTGAGATTGTAAACAATAGTAAAGAGATAAACAAAGAAATGCAATAGAATCCATGAAAAACCACATACAACAAAGACCGACATCATCTAATGTGCAAACAAACAAAACTTGTAAATAATTTTAAAAAGTGAACAAATAATACATGGAACATGAGCTGCAGAGACCCAGTAGTGAGTCTACAGGCTGCAGGGTCAGTTCATGCTGAAGCCAGTGGAGCCAGTCCAGGGGCCCAATGGCTGTATGACAACGTCCACTCTCAAACCTTCCAATGTGGGACCCTAGACTCCTACACTCTCCGCCTGATGGTAATAGCAAGAAGAGAGGGAGACAGGTCAAAGGCACGTAGGCGTCATAAGCTCAAGTAGGGGACCTTGGCTGGCACAAAGTAGTGGGGCTGATAGTGGTTCATTTTCCTCTCCTGGAGCCTGACCTGGTTTGAACTCTGCTCCAGTGACAGCCATCCTTCATCTTCAAGGTGCCATACCTGCATTCCCAAGAGTCAAGTTCACCAAATCCTTCAGGAGGTTGTAAAACTGCTCGTTCATTTAGTTCAAAAGTACATTTCTTGAAGGGAAATTACAGGCTATGTATTGCAGCAATCATCAAAACCAGGTGAATATTTAATAGTTTTTGAGCTGTCTACCAAATGTCACTGTATACCACCAGCACTATTTTGGAGTTCTAGTCTAACCCAACCTCAGCGGAAAAAGCCTGCTTGCATTTACCCTATTACCCCTCAATTTTGTACACTGCTATCAAAGCTCCTCTCATTTTCCTACGCTCCAGGGAATAAAATCCTAACGTATTCAACCTTTCCCTATAACTCAGGTCCACAAACTCCAGCAACATCCTTGTAAATTTTCTGTGTTCTTTTAAACATATTGATATCTTTCCTGTAGGTAGCAGACCAGAACTGCACACACTACTCAAAATTAGGCCTCACCAGTGTCTTATTCAACTTGAAGTCTTTGAAGAACTACCACCAACATATCATCTGTGAAAGCAGAGGAGCCAACACACCTGACCATTTAGGATGGTGGTGAATATTGGTAGCGCAGGTTGAGGTGTTTGATGTTGTGCTGTTCACCAAGTTTGGCAAGTAGCTTGCAGATGTTTCATTGCCCATCTAAGTGACACCCTCAATGCACAGTTATTGGTCTTTCTTTCTGGAAGTGCTCGTGTTTATATACACCCCTCCCCACCTTCTGGTTCGCTTGCTGCGGTCCTGACTGGCCACCCCTTCAGTTAAGCAGAACAATAGAATCCAAAGGTCAACTAAAGGGGTAGTCAATCGGGACTGAGACAAGCGAATGGGGAGTGGGGGGGGGGGCGCGGCTATGTAAATGTGAGCACTCCCAGAGAGAAAGGCCAACAACTGTGCATGAGGATGTCGCCTCAGCTGCAAGCTAACTGCCAAGCTCGGCAAACACTGTAACATAAAACACTTGACCATTGTTATGCCACGATTAAGAACGCTTATCGTGCCGTCCAATACTAACACTTTGGAAAGTTCAGTCACCTGGCTGTACTTCTACTCCCACCGTATAGGCAGGGACTAAAGACAACGGCACCAATGGTAAGGACCAAGAGGCATGGTCAGGGGAGGTGGAGGAGTGCTTACAGGACTGCTCTGAGTCAGTGGACTGGGTATTATTCAGGGATTCACTTCAAATCTGAATGAATACTCCACAGTTGTCTTCATTAAGATCTGTGTGGTTCTGTGTGTGCCAACAAGAACATACCAGACATACCCAAACCAAAAGCTGTGCATGAACCAGGAGATTTGTAGCCTGCCAAGAGTTAGATCTGTGGCATTGAAGACTGGTGATCCAGAACTATGCGAGTAGTCCAGTTACGACCTATGGAAGGCTACTTTAAGAGCGTGAAAACAATGTTGATCAAAGTTCGGGGTGGGATTGGATGCGTGCCAGCTCTGGCAGGGTTAGCAGGCCATTATTTTCTACAAAGCCAAACCCAACATCATGAATGGCTGTGCTGTTGAATTCCCAGATGAGCTCAAAGCCTTTTATGCATGCTTTGAAAGGGAGAATAAGGCTGCATCTGTGCGAATCCCTGCAGCATCTGGTGATCCTGTGATCTCTGTCTTAGAGGCCAATGTCAGAACATCTTTCAAGAGAGTGAACTTTCACAAGCTGTCAGGTTCTGATGGTGTACCCGCTAGGGCACAAAAAACCTGTGCGAACCAACAGGAGGGCGTGTTCAAGGACATCTTTAATCTCACACATGCTTCAAAAGGGTGGCAATCATACCAGTGCCCAAGAGCAGGGTGAGCTGCCTCAACAACTATTGTCCAGTTGCACTCACATCTACCGTGATGAAGTGCTTTGAGAGGTTGGTCATGGCCACAATCAACTCCTGCCTAATCAAGGACCTAGATGCCCTGCAATTTGTCTATCACCACAACAGGTCTATAGTGGATACAATCTCACTGGCTCCCCACTTGGCATTAGATCACCTGGACAATAGCAATACCCATGTCAGCCTGCAGTTTATTGATTACAGCTCAGCATTGAACACAATCATACCCTCAGTTCTAATCAACAAGCTTCAAAACCTGGGCCTCTGTCCCTCCTGCTGCAAATGGATCCTTAACTTCCTCTCTGGGCGACTACAGTCTGTGCAGATTGGAAATAACATCTCCTCCTTGCTGACAATCAACTTTGGCTCACCTCAAGAATGTGTGCTTAGCCCACTGCTCTACTCTCTCTACACCCACGGCTGTGTAGCTAGGCACAGCTCAAATGCCATCTATAAATTTGTTGAGGACAGAACTATTGTAAACAGAATTTCAGATGGTGTACAGGAGCAAGATAGATCAGCTGGTTGAGTGGTGTCACAGCAACAACCTTGCCCTCAATGCCAGTAAGACCAAGGAATTGCTTGTGGACTTCAGGAAGGGAAATCATGGGAACACAACCAGTCCTCATCTACGAATCAAAAATAGAAAGGGTGAGCAGTTTCAGGTTCCTGGGATCAACATCTGAGGATCTGCCCTCTTTGTAGTAGCATCAACATATTGATGCAATTACATAGAAGGCATGACAGCAGCTATATTTCATTAGGAGTTTGAAGAGAATTGGCATGTCACCAAAGACACTTCTACAGATGCACTGTGCAGAGCATTCCAGTTGGTTGTATCACCATCTGGTATGGAAAGGCCGCAGCACAGAATCAGAAAAAGCTGCAGAAAGTTGTAAACTCTGCCAGCTCCAACATGGGAACTAGCCTTTCCAATATTGAGGACACCTTCAAAAGGCAATGGCTCGAAAAGGTGTCATCCCTCATTGAGGATCCCATCAGCCAGGACATGTCCCCTCTGATTGCTACCATCAAGAAGGTAGTACAGGAGCTTGAAGACACCCTCAGCATTTCAGGACCAGCTTCTTCTCCCACACCATCAGATTTCTGAATGGACAATGAACCTGTGAACACTCCTCACTTGTAACTTGTGATTATTATTTGCTCTCTTTTTGCACTACTAGTTGAATTTACTTTCATATATACTTCTGTTGTAATTTAGTTTATTTTTATTATTATGCATTGCGATATACTGCTGCCCCAAAACAACAAATTTCACAACATATGCCAGTGGTATTAAATCAGATTCTGATTCTCAACTTCAATATAATATCCCAACTCGTACTCAGTGCTTTGATTGACGAAGGCCAATATGCCAAAAGCTCTCTTTACCACCCTATCTATCTGTAATGCCACTTTCATGGAATTATGGATCTATATTCCCAGATCCCTCTGTTCTACCAAACTCCTCAGGGCCCTACCGTTCACTGTGCGTGTTCTGTGTAATCCCCTGCATTATTCAATCAACTATTGGAGTTCAACACAGATAAGTGTGAAGTGGTTCATTTTGGTAGGTCAAATATGATGGCAGAATATAGCATTAATGGTAAGACTCTTGACAGTGTGGAGGATCAGAAGGACCTCGGATTCCGAGTCCATAGGACACTCAAAGCTGCTACGCAGGTTGACTCTGTGGTTAAGAAGGCATACGGTGTATTGGCCTTCATCAATCATCGGATTGAATTTAAGAGCCGAGAAGTAATGTTGCAGCTATATAGGACCCTGGTCAGACCCCACTTGGAGTACTGTGCTCAGTTCTGGTCGTCTCACTACAGGAAAGACGTGGAAAACATAGGAAGGGTGCAGAGGAGATTTACAAGGATGTTGCCTGGATTGGGGAGCATGCAATATGAGAATAGATTGAGTGAACTCATCATTTTCTCCTTGGAGCAATGGAGGATGAGAGGTGACTTGATAGAGGTGTACAAGATAATGAGAGGCATTGATCACGTGGATAGTCAGAGGCTTTTCCCCAGGGCTGAAATGGCTAGCACGAGAGGGCATAGTTTTAAGGTGCTTGGAAGTAGGTACAGAGGAGATGTCAGGGGTAAGTTTTTTTTTTACGAGAGAGTGGTGAGTGTGTGGAATGGGCTGCCGGCGGCGGTGGTGGAGGCAGATACGATAGGGTCTTTTGAGAGACTCCTGGATGGCTACATGGAGCTTAGAAAAATAGAGCGCTATGAGTAAAGTCTAGGTAGCTCTAAGGTAGGGACACGTTCGGCACAACTTTGTGGGCCGAAGGGCCTGTATTGTGCTGTATGCTTTCTATGTTTCTGTTTTTCTTTAAAAAAAATAGAAGGTAGGTCAGTATGGTGAATATTTAATTACAAGATCCTATATTTAAATACTAGGTATTACATGTCAGTAAGAGATTAAAAGCAACTCGTTAGAAGGATAGTTGCAGAAATAGATTTCAACAAAAACAGTTAAAAACAGACAAGTTAGATATCAGTTTGGAAACATTTAAGCAAATTAAGAGCCAAACTGTACAGCAGGTAAGTAAAAACTAAAATTAAGAGAAAACTAAAATGAAGTATCTATTAGTTGAAGGAAGCCATCTTGTAGTTGAACGTGAGGAAATAATAGAGAAGCTATATAACCATTTCTCCTCAGCTTTGCAGAGGAGAACTGAAGGCACAAAGGAGCTCCTGATGAGGAAGTGGAGGTCACCACTGAATGTAAGCATTCACAGAGAAACTGCATTTAAAAAAAGCCAATTGGCTTAAAAAAGGAAAGCAATCAAGCTTAAATGATGAGGGCCCCCAGAACAGAAAAAAGATTGTCGAAGAAACAGCAAAGATTTTAAAATCTGGTAGAAAAAGTTGTGTGTTAACTCCAAACTTCGCAGTAGCTAAATTGGATATCATAATGTGATACCAAATTAATGATGACATTGTCTTACAAGGAATAGCTTAAAATTTAAAGAGGGAAAATGAATTTGTTTAAGTGACATATTAGGTAATGATATAATTGACTTTGAGAATGTACTTGGTGTGCCTCAACTAAAACTAAAGGCCAATGGTGTGAATGAGTAAATAGATCTGAAGAAAAAAAAGCTTAAAAACAAAAGTTAGAAATAATACATAAGCAAATTAAGAGCAAGATTATATTACAAGAAGGGAGAAAAAGTACGGTGTCTATAAAAAGAATTCACCTCCCGGCCCCGGAAGTTTTCATGTTTTGTTGTTTAATGTTTTATTTTCATGCTTAATTTAGCTTTTCTGACACTGATCAACAGAAAACGACTCTTTAATGTCAAAGTAAAAACAGATCTCTTAAAAGTGATCTAAATTAATAACAAATATAAAACACAAAATAATCAACTGCATAAGTATTCAACACCTTTAATATAACACACAAAATCATCACTGTTGCAGCCAATTGGTTTTAGAAGTCTCATAATCAGTTAAATGGAGATCTGTTTTTGGAGACCTGTGTGCAGTCAAGTCATTCCAGTTGATTGTAGTAAAAATACACCTGTAAATAGAAGATTCAACCTCTGGCAAGTCAGTATCTTGGAAAAAACTACATCATGAAGACAGAAGAACACTCCAAACAACTCTGCCAAAAGGTTATTGAAAAACACAAGTCAGGAGATGGGTACGAGAAAATTTCCAAGTCACTGAAAATCCCTTGGAGTACAGTTAAGTCAATCATCGAGAAATGAAAAGAATATGGCACAGATGTAAATCCGCCTAGAGCAGGCCATCCTTAAAACCTGAGTGACCGCGCAAGAAGGCGACTAGTGAGGGAGGCCACCAAGAGACCCTATACAACTCTGGAGGAGTTACAAGCTTCAGTGGCTGAGATGGGAAAGACTGCATGTAGAACAACTGTTGCCCAGTTGCTTCACCAGTCACGGCTTTATGGGAGAGTGGCAAAGAGAAAGCCACTGTTGAGAAAAATTCACATGAAACATTGGCTAGAGTTTGCCAGAAGGCATGTGAGAGACTCTGAAGTCAGCTGGAAGAAGATTCTATGGTCTGATGAAACCAAAATTGAACTTTTTGGCCGTCAGACTAAATGCTATGTTTGGTATAATCAAAAACACACCATCCCTATCGTACAGCCTGGTGGTGGCTGCATCATACTGTGGGGATGTGGCCTGGAAGGCTCGAGAAGGTAGAGGGTAAAATTAATGCAGCAAAATGCAGGGAAATCCTGGAGGAAAACCTAATGCAGTCTGCATGAGAACTGTGACGTGGGAGATTTGTTTTCCAGCTAGAAAATTACCCCAAGCATAAAGCCAAAATTACCACAGGAATGGTTTAAAAACAACAAAGTTAATGTTGTCCTGAAGTGGCCATGTCAGAGTCCAGACCTCAAACCAATTAAGAATTCGTGGCTGGACTTGAAAGGGGCTGTTCACTCATGATCCCCCCCATGTAATCTGACAGAGCTTGAGCAGTATAAAGAATGGGGAAAAACTGCAGTGTCTAGATATCCTGGCAGGGAGATTAGCGGGGGCTACTGAGGTGACTTTAACCTAGAATGGTTGGGGGGTGGGAATCAAATTAAAGAGGCTAGGCGTGAGGAGGTTAGTTCACAACAGAGGGATGGGAACCAGTGCAGAGAGACAGAGGGGTGTAAAGTGAGCGTAGAAGCAAAAAGTACAAAGGAGAAAAGTAAAAGTGGCAGGCCGACAAATCCAGGGCAAGCATTAAAAAGGGCCACTTTTCAACATAATTGTACAAGGGCTAAGAGAGTTGTAAAAGAGCGCCTGAAGGCTTTATGTGTCAATGCAAGGAGCATTTGTAATAAGGTAGATGAATTGAAAGTGCAGATTGTTATTAATGATTATGATATAGTTGGGATCACAGAGACATGGCTCCAGGGTGACCAGGGATGGGAGCTCAACGTTCAGGGATATTCAATATTCAGGAGGGATAGACATGAAGGAAGGGGAGGTGGGGTGGCGTTGCTGGTTAAAGAAGAGATTAACGCAATAGAAAGGAAGGACATAAGCTGGGAAGATGTGGAATCGATATGGGTAGAGCTGCGTAACACTAAGGGGCAGAAGACGCTGGTGGTAGTTGTGTACAGGCCACCTAACAGTAGTAGTGAGGTCGGAGATGGTATTAAACAGGAAATTAGAAATGTGTGCAATAAAGGAACAGCAGTTATAATGGGTGACTTCAATCTACATGTAGACTGGGTGAACCAAATTGGTAAAGGTGCTGAGGAAGAGGATTTCTTGGAATGTATGCGGGATGGTTTTTTGAACCAACATGTTGAGGAACCAACTAGAGAGCAGGCTATTCTGGACTGGGTTTTGAGCAATGAGGAAGGGTTAATTAGCGATCTTGTCGTGAGAGGCCCCTTGGGTAAGAGTGACCATAACATGGTGGAATTCTTCATTAATATGGAGAGTGACATAGTTAATTCAGAAACAAAGGTTCTGAACTTAAAGAGGGGTAACTTTGAAGGTATGAGACATGAATTAGCTAAGATAGACTGGCAAATGACACTTCAAGGATTGACGGTGGATATGCAATGGCAAGCATTTAAAGGTTGCATGGATGAACTACAACAATTGTTCATCCCAGTTTGGCAAAAGAATAAATCAAGGAAGGTAGTGCACCCGTGGCTGACAAGAGAAATTAGGGATAGTATCAATTCCAAAGAAGTAGCATACAAATTAGCCAGAGAAAGTGGCTCACCTGAGGACTGGGAGAAATTCAGAGTTCAGCAGAGGAGGACAAAGGGCTTAATTAGGAAGAGGAAAAAAGATTATGAGAGAAAACTGGCGGGGAACATAAAAACGGACTGTAAAAGCTTTTATAGATATGTAAAAAGGAAAAGACTGGTAAAGACAAATGTAGGTCCCCTGAAGACAGAAACAGGTGAATTGATTATGGGGAGCAAGGACATGGCAGACCAATTGAATAATTACTTTGGTTCTGTCTTCACTAAGGAGGACATAAATAATCTTCCAGAAATAGTAAGGGACAGAGGGTCCAGTGAGATGGAGGAACTGAGTGAAATACATGTTAGTAGGGAAGTGGTGTTAGGTAAATTGAAGGGATTGAAGGCAGATAAATCCGCAGGGCCAGATGGTCTGCATCCTAGAGTGCTTAAGGAAGTAGCCCAAGAAATAGTGGATGCATTAGTGATAATTTTTCAAAACTCATTAGATTCTGGACTAGTTCCTGAGGATTGGAGGGTGGCTAATGTAACCCCACTTTTTAAAAAAGGAGGGAGAGAGAAACCGGGGAATTATAGACCGGTTAGCCTAACGTCGGTGGTGGGGAAACTGCTGGAGTCAGTTATCAAGGATGTGATAACAGCACATTTGGAAAGCGGTAAAATGATCGGACAAAGTCAGCATGGATTTGTGAAAGGAAAATCATGTCTGACGAATCTCATAGAATTTTTTGAGGATGTAACTAGTAGAATGGATAGGGGAGAACCAGTGGATGTGGTATATTTGGATTTTCAAAAGGCTTTTGACAAGGTCCCACACAGGAGATTAGTGTGCAAACTTAAAGCACACGGTATTGGGGGTAAGGTATTGGTGTGGGTGGAGAATTGGTTAGCAGACAGGAAGCAAAGAGTGGGAATAAATGGGACCTTTTCAGAATGGCAGGCGGTGACTAGTGGGGTACCGCAAGGCTCAGTGCTGGGACCCAGTTGTTTACAATATATATTAATGACTTGGATGAGGGAATTAAATGCAGCATCTCCAAGTTTGCGGATGACACGAAGCTGGGTGGTAGTGTTAGCAGTGAGAAGGATGCTAAGAGGATGCAGGGTGACTTGGATAGGTTGGGTGAGTGGGCAAACTCATGGCAGATGCAATTTAATGTGGATAAATGTGAAGTTATCCACTTATTATCTGAATGGTGGCCGATTAGGAAAAGGGGAGGTGCAATGAGACCTGGGTGTCATTATACACCAGTCATTGAAAGTGGGCATGCAGGTACAGCAGGCGGTGAAAAAGGCGAATGGTATGCTGGCATTTATAGCGAGAGGATTCGAGTACAGGAGCAGGGAGGTACTACTGCAGTTGTACAAGGCCTTGGTGAGACCACACCTGGAGTATTGTGTGCAGTTTTGGTCCCCTAATCTGAGGAAAGACATCTTTGCCATAGAGGGAGTACAAAGAAGGTTCACCAGATTGATTCCTGGGATGGCAGGACTTTCATATGAAGAAAGACTGGATGAACTGGGCTTGTACTCGTTGGAATTTAGAAGATTGAGGGGGGGATCTGATTGAAACGTATAAGATCCTAAAGGGATTGGACAGGCTAGATGCAGGAAGATTGTTCCCGATGTTGGGGAAGTCCAGAACGAGGGGTCACAGTTTGAGGATAGAGGGGAAGCCTTTTAGGACCGAGATTAGGAAAAACTTCTTCACACAGAGAGTGGTGAATCTGTGGAATTCTCTGCCACAGCAAACTGTTGAGGCCAGTTCATTGGCTATGTTTAAGAGGGAGTTAGATATGGCCCTTGTGGCTACAGGGGTCAGGGGGTATGGAGGGAAGGCTGGGGCGGGGTTCTGAGTTGGATGATCAGCCATGATCATAATAAATGGCGGTGCAGGCTCGAAGGGCCGAATGGCCTACTCCTGCACCTATTTTCTATGTTTCTATGTGCAAAGCCGATAGAGACCGATCCACACAGGCTCAAGGCTATGATTGCTGCCAAAGATGCATCTCATAAATACTAACTTGAAGGGGGAAGAGTAATTATACAGTCAATTATTTTGTGTTTAATAATTGTAATAAATTTAAACTCATCTGTAGAAATCTGTTTTCACTTTGACACAAATCTTTTTCTGTTGTTCAGTTTCAAAACAGCCAAATTAAATTCCCTGTGATACAATGTTGTAAAACAATAAAATATGAAAACTTCCGGGGGGTCGGGGTGGGTGGTGAGTACTTTTTATAGGCACTGTAAAATTAAGTGATGCTGTACAGTATTTTTCTTCAAAAATATCACAATTAAGAGAAATATAAACTTTACTTCTTAAGTGTAAAAATGAGCAGGAAAAAGTACTGAGCAGCTGCAACTTTTGGATTAGTAAATCAGGCAGTGTCTCCTGTGTGGCTCAGTGATATGTGTTGTAACCAAATTGAAGATTTATCTGCTAAAGGATGTAAATGAAAAAATTGAAAAGATGTGGAGACTTGTTGGGTGTTTTCAGCATTTTCTGTTTTTATCATTTAAAATCTGTGGAGTTGCTCAATTTTATGCAGCTTAGCCCAACTCATCCCCTGAAGACAAGAAATCCAATTGCCAATAAAAAAGACCAAGGCTGATCCAGACAAGGCAAAATTTGAAAAAAAGTAGATCAACAAAGCAAAAACAAGCTGTATCCCATTGACACACAAGGCAAAAACCAGCATGTTGACAAAAGCATAATCTTCTAAATCATGAAACACTCATCAGGTCAGCCAGCCCATTACTCTGAACATTTTCAGCATTTTCTAATTTTATTTCACATGTCCTGCAACTGCAGCTTCTTTTCTCCTCTAAGGTTTCTAATGCCTTCCTGTTTTAGAAAGTCTCCCTTTGAATTGGAAAATTGCATGTTACTCTTATGTTTAAGTCAGGTGAGAGGGAAAACCAGGAAACCATTGACGAGTTCACCTGAGATCTGCTGACAGGAAATTGAAAGGAGAATTAAAGATAAAATGACTGAACATTTTCTGCTTATCAGAATGAGCCAGCAGAGATTTGTAAAGAGTAAATGATATGTGATACACCTGAATAAATAGACTGATTGCAGCGACGGAAAGCTCCATAGTTGTGACTGTTATTTATTAGATGTCTTCTGGACACTCAGAAAAATCCCTCAGAAGAAACCCCTGAAGTTAAAATCCATGGATCTGATGGGAACTTACTGCCCTGGCTAAGAAGTTGACTGTGAAGGTAGAAATAGTTCACTTACTGATACCATTGGCAGGATTTAACTGCTGATGTCTACAACGTTCTGACTTTGGGCCATGACTTGCCACTGTGATTTATTTGTGAGGAGGACAATGCTATAGAAAGACCACTGTTTCTCTATGAGTTTCCAATTTCCACTGTTGCTGAATTAGAGAGGGTAGTCAGGCGGTTTCTGCGACGGGAATAACTGCAAACTGAGGCTCCCCCTGAAATCCATCGAGGAGGAGTTCAAGGTTTTGAGAGGTGCTGCAGTTCCGTGAACCTTCAGATCCAAAGGCAAGAGTGGCGGTGAGAACTGGAAGAAAGCGGAGAGCAGAAGCTGCAGTGGAAGAAGCTGAGACACGGCTGCGCCACAAAGTGCTGGTGGGGGCAGTCGCCAAGGGAAGAGCTGGACGTGGAAGCCTTGAAGTCCCCCATTTTGACAAAGTACAAGGGAAAGGGCGACGAGAACTGGTCCAGAATGAAGTAAGGGCAGCTGTGGAGGAGGAGAGGACCAGCAGAGCAGTGGCGATGAAACAGCAAGGAGCCTGGACCAAATAGGAGCAGGTGATCGAGCGAAAGATCACGTGGAACGACCTCTCTGGAAGGTGGATCCACACCGCATCAAGTTCCTTATCCAGGCTGTTTATGATGTCCTTCCTAGCCCATCCAACCTACACTGCTGGGGCCTTGTAGAACGACCAGCTTGCCCCCTCTGTGAGAAGACCAGTTCGCGAGAGCATATTCTGAGCTGCTGCCCCAGAGCTCTTGCCAATGGCCGTTATTGCTGGCGGCATGACCAGGTCCTCCAGACAATTGCTGAGACAATCTGCAGCACCCTTAACATCTGCCGGAAAACAAGTCCGGTCATGAATACTATCTGCTTTGTCAAAGAGGGGGAAAGACCAACAGAACACCAGAAAGCAACCGGGTTGCTCTTCACTGCGCAGGACTGGAAGCTAAAAGCAGACCTGGGAAAACAGCTGCAGTTTCCTCCCCACATCACAGAGACTACACTGCGGCCCGACATTGTGTTGTAGTCCGACTCATTGAAGCACGTTCTTACGCTTGAGCTTACCGTGCCGTGGGAAGAACACACGGAGGAGGCCTATGAACGGAAAAGAGCCAAGTATGAAGATCTGAAGAACAATTGCCAAAGGCGAAACTGGAGTGGAAAGTGCTGGCCCATGGAGGTCGGGTGTCATGGCTTTGCAGGCCAGTCGCTCTGCAAAGTATACACTGCACTTGGAATCAGGGGAGAGAGAAGGAGAGACATTTCTGTCCCCACAGATGCAGCAGAGAAAGTGTCAAGATGGCTCTGGATAAAGAGGGCAGATCTGTGATGCTAGGGCATAGGCCGGGGTCTGTTCAACCCCGGTCAGGTCGCCTGGGCGAGGGTGTATGATGTTGAAAGACCTGAAACATCTGACGACCCCAGTTAACATCACTGATGATGTGCCCTAGCTTAGCATCATGCAGATGTTTCTGTAAGAAGAAGGACTATGAAGGTAGAAATAGGTCACTTACTGATACCATTGGCAGGATCTAACTGCTGATGTCTGCAACATTCTGATTTTGGGCCACAACTTACCACTGTAATTTATTTGTGATGAGGACAATGCAATAGAAAAGCCCATATACATGTTTGCCCATAAGTGACAATCAGACAGCATTGTAAGCAATGCAGATTAAATCACAAATAGAACTGTCACCTCACAACTCTACAGAGCTAGGTTCAGTACAGATCTTTGTGTGGGATGTACATGTTCCACAGTTAACTGGGACCCCTGGTTCCTCCCCCATCCCAATGATGTGTTGGCTGGTAGATTATTTAACCACTGTGAAATGCCCTGCCCTAGTGTGTGTGATGGTGAGTGGTAGAAACTGCAGGAGATAATAGGAATGTGCAGAGGATAGGTTGCAAGGAAAATTAGTGGGGTCAAACAACTACTTGTTAAAATGACAGACTTGAAGGAAATGTAGAAAACTACGTGAGAAATGAACTTCAACATAGCCAAACTTGAGGTCATTTGCCCGAGACCTGAAAAGACAGAAATATTTAATATTTAATCAGCAAGAGGAACTGATGCTAAGACTGGAGCTATTTCTACTGGTTTAGGAGGTCTACAACTAGGGGCATCATGTAAAACTTGAAACCAAACCATTCAGGAATAATGTTAAGAAAGAGGCAGATAACAGAAAAGGAATTATACCAAAGAAAGTTGATGCCAGTTCAGATATTTTTATATTTGAGCTTTAAAAATTACTGCTCATCAATGAAGAATAATAACAATAACAACTTATAGAGCACTTTTAAGTATAAAGAACTTTCCATATGGATGATGCGGTTCAAAGAGCTTTACAGTGGGATAAAAGTACAAACATAAAAATAAAATTAAAATAAAAAGAGAAAGAAACATGAAAATAAAAGACAAAAGATGTTGGTTAAAAGCAAGGTTAAATAAATGGGTTTTGAGCCAGAGTTAAAAGTGTCAACTGAGTCTTCATTCCTTATAGTTTTAGATATTGAATTCCAGGGTTTAGGAGCATGGTTCAAAAAGCTGATCTTTTGAGGAAGATTGTTTAAATTTAAAAGAGTGGCAGAGAAGACCTGGGAAATCGAGCAGGATTAGACAATGAAAACAATTCTGTGTACACTGGTCCTAGGCCATTAAGAGCTTTAAAAACAATATCAATTCTCAAATAATTCTAAATGAAGAGCATGACAGGTTAGAATAAGGATCTGTCACAATCACATTAAATAGGAGAAGAGCCTCACAAGGATAGAGAACCAAATCCTAGTCCTACAATTTCCTTCCATTTTAAATTTTGGTTTAAATTGAAATTTAATTTTAATTTAAATTGAAATTGAAATCAAGTGGAAATTGGACAGTTTAAAACACAGGCATCAGGTTGTAGCCGGCTGAAAGGTTATATCCAGGTGATAACTGAGAATTATCTTGCCCCATCTAGCAATAGTTAGCGAGGACTCAGAAACATATAGCAAAAGGGCATATATAATGGATTTGGGAAAGGAAAGACAAGTCCAATTAGAGTGGATAGTTTTAGTGAAAAATGATGGGCTGAATGGCCTTTTCTTCAGTTTCCATGGTTGAGGGTTTCTAGTTTAAGATGATGCTGGTGAAGTCCAGTGACTGCTTATTGGCGGCAAACAAAACAAACAATACAATAAATACTTTGTTAATAACACTTTTTCTGTTATAATCTCTGGAAAATGATCACCACAAATAATGGAGAGGCAAGGCATAGTCTGAGGGTTGAAGGAGCGGATGCGAGGCAGAGCCAGGGCAAGCAGAGGTGAGGCATAGTTGAGGCCCATCCACCAAAACCTGAAGTTTGATAGATCTAAGTGCCAGGCTATTTTGGAAAGTTCAGGTACGGGCTGAAATGTGGCGGCGCGGTCCGGGCCCAAGACATTTCGAAGCCACAGGGCCCATGTCCTGGAGTGAGGAACGACCTGATGTTCGAACAAAGTAAATGGCTGGCCATATTGAAAAGGGAGGGTGTCGGTACCAGACGCAAGGGTTGGGCTGGTTCTGTTCACTGCTCGGGGACTTTATTCAGCTCTGTGCTGAACTAAGCTGTGGATCTCCTCCAGGCTTTGTGTCTGTGGACACACTTTTGTTCTGAATGCTTTTTGCTTACTTTTATTGTTTGCACAATTTGTTTCTTTTTCCCTCTCTGCACACTGGAGGCTTGGCTGTCTTTTTTTTAATGGGTTCCTTTGTTTTGTGGCTGTCTGTAAGGAGATGAATTCAAGGTTGTACAAGATAAACATACTTTGATAATAAATGTGCTTTGAACTTTTGAAGTTTGAATATCATACCCATAGGCATGAACTTGATTTTGGAGATTATTTCAAGAATAACATGCGCAAAAAATACTTTTCCAGCAATTTTATCTAAAGTAGCTACTTTCTAATTAATGATATAAAACATCTTCGTTTGTGACAAGGCATTGGCCAAGTAGCATGGACAAATATAGTGGCACCATTCTGGATCAACTAATTAATTCTTATAGTGTCCCCACTGCTAAATCATCATAAAGATTTAGTCTCCATTATCGTGCATAAGAGAGGGAATGGAATGTTAATTGTTCATCATGACAAAGCATTTACTGAACTGCATTTTATTAAAATCACTTTATAATTGCTGGTCCAGAAACTGTGGTCTTTTTTTAAAACAATTATCCAACTAACTCTTTCTATCTCCATTATTCCATTTAGTATCCCATTGGCTTCCAGCTCTTCCCCCCCCCCACCCGCACTACCACCTTCACCCACCCTAATATCTCCACACAAAGTAAAGAATTTGTTCAATCAATCATTAAAACGTAATGTATCCCTCTCACATTTTGACACTCAGTTATTCCCCTTCAACACACACTGAACATATTCTTGGGTTCAGAGTTAGCTGGCTCTCCCCTAAGCAGATTCTAATCTTTGAGTCTTTAAACCACCCTTACTGCCATGGTCTAGCTGTACAACCACAGGATCTGGAAATTGTTACATTCACACACTTTGTACTGGATATTTATTTATTTATTTATTTATTGAGAGACAGCATGGAACAGGCTCCTTCCAGCCCTTCGAGCTGTGCCACCCAGCAGCCTCTGATTCACGGGGAGAGTGTACAAACCGCTTACAGGCAGCAGCAGCAAATGAACCCAGGTTGCTGGTATCATCAAGCATTGTATTGACCTCTACGCTACTGTGCCAACCCAAACAGGCCCTTCTGGCCATGTGCCCGTGCCACCCAATTACACCCATATGATCCATTAACCTATTATGAGGGGTGCTGGAGAGAATATTAAGCCACAGAAATTGTTTACAAGGTGCCTGATTAAACAAATCCTTTAAAGTTGTGCAGGGGGAGCTAGGGTGGAGGAAGCAAATGGAGTACTAAGTCCATTAAAACACAAATATTTAAGTAGTAAATATCTGGAAAGATAAGCCACTAGAAAACGTTTCCTTATGATTTAATAGGAAAACACTGCAGCTCATGAGTCAAAGGCAGCACACAAAGCAATCCCATTTCCCAGTAAATTTCTCTGTAACCTATTCTCCCCATGACCTGATCAATTCCCAAATTCCAAATTTCACCTACACAATAGAGGCAATTATCAGAAGCAATTCAACCATAAAGCTGCAAGACTTTTGGGAAATGCACATAAACTGCTAGAGGAACTCACCCGATCAGGCATCATCTACAGAGGGAAATAAACATTGTGGTTCAAACCAGAGGAAAGGTATCCTCAATAGTATGCAAGTGTGACTGGAGGAGCAGAACTGTTGCATATTCTTGACAGGCATAAAGTCTCACAACCAGCTATTGGAGTGGGGGTCATTCTTGAAGTAACACACCTCATTTCCTTGATGACCCAGCTCTCTTCACTGGTCAAACTCTGGGCTACATTATACTGAGAGTTGCAGATTCCTCTCACATGCTATTGTAAATTCTCCTGAGTGTAGGATTCGGCAGGAGAACTGAGTAGGCTGACAGCTTATTGGAATGCAAGAGGGAAGTTCAGCTGCATACGGGCGGCAGGACCCATTCCCGAGTTCTCTGACCACCACATTTGAACCCAATTGCTCGTAGTTTGGACATTTGTCTGATTTAAAGACATTGGGCTACAAACATCTGTTTAACTAACAGATTCAACATTGCTTAGATGCATAGCTGCTCACCCAAGTGTACATTGCTACACTTTGCATTAGCGATACTACAACCTGAAACACAGACAACCTCAAACGTCCAGTTCTCTATATCATTTAACTATGAATATTCAGCATCAGTTAATTAATGTAAGGTTTATAAAACAACATGTCTTTGAAAATGTGACAAATATGCATTTAAAGTACAGTTACTTTTAGGGACAACTTTATTCAGTCATATATAGTATCTATTGGTATTGTTGTGACAGTGACCTTTTAAACATCTCTAAGTTACCATCAGCACTCTGCGTAAATTCCTACAGATTGACTGGCAAGATGAATGATCAAATGTCAGCAGCTCTGACCATGTCACTAGCTCTGCTTCCCTTATAACAATGAATCACGTCTGAAGATCCAGTCACATAACTTGAGAGCTTGATATCAGGCTCCCAAAACTGATACACTGCTACGAGCCCCCTCAGGGCAAATGTCTGCCAGGTCACAGAGGAAAGGATTCAAGGATATTTTCAAGGTGACCATGACAAGAAGTGTAACATCCCCACTGTTTGGTCAAAACAGAAGATGAATGTTTAGCGTGGCACAGAGTACTTCAAGACCATGTAGTGAAAGCACAAAGAAGCCCAGAGTAAACAACAGCAGCATCTGACTTCACCACCTACTGGCTGCTGTCCCCACCTACGTCAGACTCTGCAAGCCTCACGTCAGCTTCATCAGTCAGCTCAGAGTTTGGAGTGGAAGCATGTCATCCTCGAGAAAGGGGGTTATAGTACAAAGTCTGGATTTCAATAGCCTATTTTTGTTATTTACAGAATTTTAAATCACAAGTGGTTTGAAGATTACTATTGAACTTATTCTGATGCCAAATTTGATGGAGCAATGGAGTGAGAAACCAATTATGTTTCCCAACAGAAATCATTACAACGCTCTCCAAAGTAAAATTGCGCCCACTCACCTGGCTGCCCACATTGTGGATGAGCGCTTCCAGGAAGAGTCCGAGTCCCAGAAATTTCTCGCCCCAGTTCATCCACACACCAGCACTGCCCTGTGCTGCTGTGACATTGCAGAGGCTTGAAGTTGCCTTCGGCATCACACTGAGGGACGTACACACCGACAGCAGGTCGAGGTCTGCTCTGACTGAGCTCCGCCTGTACTTGATCCCGCAGCTCTACACAAGGTGGCTTTGAATTTTCCGTCAATACTAGTTAATCGCAAAAAAAAAACACAACACAATTTCAAATCAGCAGAAATGAAATATATTAATTATGGTATTACAACATCTATAATAATGCATGATTGTTTTTCATTCTTGTAACTTCATCACAAAATTAAAAATGAATTTTTTCTCCTACAACTGGGTCCAATAACAAATGAGTTTCAACCGAGATCTTCAAATGCTTTCTCTTTTACTGCCTTGTGGTTTTCGTCTGATACTGTGGTTATTTACCACACATGAAAATACACATGGAAGCTAAAGAGTAGGCCACTCAGCACTTCAAGTCAGCTCCATCAATCAATATTCTTTCAATAAAGTTTATTTTTTAAATAAAAGTTTGCATTGGTTTATTATTCTCACTTAACTGTTACATCTTTTCATAAGGTACAGTGAAAAGCTCATCTTGCATTCTGTTCATACAGATCAATTGATTACACAGTGCATTGACATAGAACCAGGTAAAATAATAATAGAATACAGAATAAAGTGTAAAAGTTACAGAGAAATTGAAGTGCAGTGAACAATAAGAAGTGCAAGAGCATAACAAGATAGATAGTGAGATCAAGAGTCAATATAATTGTACAACAAGCCCATTCAAGGGTCTGAGAACAAAGTGATGACTTGAGCCTGTTGGTATGGACTTTCAGGCTTCTGCCTGTTGGGAGAGGAGAGAAGGTCTGGGATGGGTGGATCTTTGATTGTGCTGGCTGTTTTACTAAGGCAATAAAAAATATTGACAGGGTCCAGAGAGAGGAGGCTGGTCTCCATGATGAACTGAGCTGTGTCCGCACCTTTCTGCAGTTTCTTGTGGTCACGTGCAGAGCAGTTGCCATACTAAGCCATTATGCTTCCAGATTTAATACTTTCTATGGTGCGTCAACAAAAATTGGTAAGAGTTGATGGTGTCATGCCAAATTTCTTTAGACTCCTGAGGAAGTAGAGACATTAGTGAGTTTTTTGGCCATGACATCAATGTGGCTGGACAGGAACAGGCTAGTGGTTATATTCAAAGTTCAAATAAATATATTATCAAATTATATACATGTTACTGTACCATATGAAACCCTGAAATTTGTTTTCTTATGGGCGTACTCAATAAATCCAATAACCATAATAGAATGCACATATCATCCGGAAGAAGATGGTGCCAGCAAACAACGCTACCAGAGGCAACGTTCTCCAGATAGACTACAAAACTGTTTCTTTCACTTCTTCTGTGTCTTCTTTTTTGTTTAATATGGTTCTGGTCCTTTTGGAGCACATGGTCTATAATTTCATGGCATGTTTTCAGGCAGATTGAACGATCTTGCTGGTCACAGGTCTCCAATCTGAAGAGTTTTCCACAATAATGACGGATGCCCAACTAAATTAGCTACACTGACTTTTTTTTTCAACCACAGCACCACATTTTAATCAGCTGTAACTTCAATCTTACATTTGTGTCAGAAAGTTCAAGGTGACTAATACAGTACTAGGGGAGAGGTGTAGTGTCAGACGTCATGTTTCTCAGATTAGATATCAAACTAAAATCTCTTAGTATTGTGTAGATGAAGGATGGTCAAGGTGTTTGCCAAATGTTCTGAGCATGCCATTGCTTGGAAAAGAGATGACCTGGTTTGAAGAATTTTGTTTGTGCGCAGTGGCCGTATTCACTCCCATATTACAACAGCAACAGTACTATAAAGTATGCAAGTTTATTGTAAAAACACTTATTCCAAGATCAACTCGTGCTATATATGTTTCTACTTTTGATTATGACACTACATAAATGGCTTCATTCAAATTCTGACTGGCCTGACTGCCCACAAAGTGGTTGACCAGTCCCAGGTCCTTTACGGATCCCAGGAAATTCCTGCCCATTTTCATCCACACACCAGCAATAACCCATACCACTGTGGCACTGTATTGCCTTGTGGTTTTCTGCGTCATCACACTGGGGGACACAGACTCCAGTTGGATGATCAAGTCCATATTGGCTCAGTTCTGTTAGCACTCTCTCATGGTGCTATGCACAGGCACTCTTTGGATGTTCAATATATTTGAATAAGAAATTTAAAAAAACACACACACAGGCAGGAAACATTTATGAAACAAATGCAAAAATAATTCAGACTGGGTCACTGCATGGTCATATCTATCCCAGAAAATCACAACGTATGACAAAGCTCACATCCACTACTCTAAATTTATTGTTAGTTACTTTTTCTGTATCCTGTACCTATCAGAACCCACACTTACAAGTCAGGTACAATTTGTTGCAGACAGAAACTTAGATTCCAGGCTCAGTTGTTTGCAAGTATACTTACACCAGAGTAGATTACAGTATGTGAAAGTTAAATGACAGCAATTACATAGAACAGTACTGCAGAGTACACATCCTTTGGCCAACAATGTTGTGCTGACCTTTTAACCTTCTCCAAGATCAATCTAACCCACCCTTTCACATAGCCCATTTTTTCATTTGTTCTGTTAATAAGAGGATTATTCCTGCTGGAGTTTAACTGGGAGGATGTTTGTTTGGGTATGTAAGATTCATTTCTATGGAATTTACAAGGGATAAAATCCTTTGGAATATAACTAATTGTAAAGAAACAAAATGAAATTAACAAACACACACAATGTTTGCAATGAGCAGAGTGGTTGAATTATCTTAACACAGTTTCTCAATTGCAATCTATTTTTTCATAAAGAACAACATTGTTCACATCAGCATTTCAGAGTAAAGACAAGCTGAATCAGAATCAGACTTATTATCACTGACCTATGTCGTGAAATATGCTATTTTGGGGCAGCAGTAGAGTGCAGTACATAAACAAAGAACCTAGAACATAGAGGTCTACAGCACATTACAGGCCCTTTGGCCCACAATGTTATGCCGACCATGTAACCTACTCTAGAAACTAGCTAGAATGTCCCTAGCACATCGCCCTCTATTCTTCTAAGCTCCATGTACCTATCTAAGAGGCTCTTAAAAGACCCTATTGTATCCACTTCCACCACCGCTGCTGGCAGTGCATTCCACGCACCCACCACTCTCCGTGTGAAAAACGTACCCCTGACATCCCCTCGGTACCTATTTCCAAGCCCCTTAAAACTATGCCCCCTTGTGTTAGCCATTTCAGCCCTGGGAAAAAGCCTCTGGCTATCCACGTGATCAATGCCTCTCATCATCTTATACACCTTTATCAGGTCACCTCTCATACTTTGACCTGATAGAGGTGTCTAAGATGATGAGTCTTTTTCTGTTGATCAGTGTCAAAAAAGCCAAATTAAATCCACTGTGATTCAATGTTGTAAAAGAATAAAACATGAAAACTTCCTGGGAGTGGGGTGAATGCATTTTAGAGACACTGTATCTATATACTGTCTATATGTATATTGTCATGTCCATTTATCACGCAAGGGGAAAAAAAATCACACATAAGCCCTCATGCATTATGATATACTTTGGGCGTGTTATTCTTGATAGATCTATTTAGTGTCAAAGATCACTTGTACTCAATGGCTTATCAATAAAAAATAAACTGGATTTAAAAACATTATAAAGATATGAAGATCTCTGGAATACCTGGTAAGCTAAAGAGAGAAATATTTTAATCAAAGGAAGTTAACTTGGTCATTTCTCATAATTGTTTCTCAGTTTCAATCCCTTTTCTCTTTAAGTCTATTTGCAAAGCTTAATTGACAAAAAATTATCCAAAGCTGAAAACTTGAATTAATGTTTAATTAACTTAGAGAACAATGATGCCAAAGAAAATAAATGAATGGATGTAAGGGTTGGCGAGAGTGACTTATAAGAAAGATGAAGAGGATTAGATGGGTGACATAATCAAGAGAGAACCCAAAGATCACAACTGAAAATGAATGTAATTAATGCAGTTATTTTAGATCAATAATAGTTCGTGTAGTGCCAACTGCACTTTGCAACTAGAAATGCTAAAATTAATTGTTTTCATTATGATCAGTTTGTATTATGTACTGGTGGTTCATCAAGTTTTTAAATCAGTCTCAACAAAAACAATTTGTTAAGCTTCTTTTTTTTTACACACAATTGGAAAGGTGTTTTAAAATGCTGACTGACCCGGCTCCCCACAGCGTGGCTGACCAGTTCCAGGGGCTGTCCTCGTCCCGGGAACCTCCTGTCCATTCTCGTACACACACCAGCAGTATCCTGTGCTGCTGTGACACTGCATCAGCCTGAACTTTCCTTCTTCGTCACACTGAGGGATGTGGAGTCCAACGAGAGGCCCGCGCAGGCTCACCTCTGCTTGTGTCTGTTCTCGCTGCTGCTCACAAGCAGACTTTGAACGTTCATTGGCCACTAATAAAATAGAATGGTTTTGAAACAATTTCTAATAAAAGTTGCAATTCTCTCAAAGAGCCTCTGTTGACATCACTTCTATTAAACCTAGAGGGGGCCCTGTGGGCTAGAAATTTTGCAACCGCCAAGGTGCATTTAATAGACACAAGGTATATTGACAAGGCAACCTTGATATAGGAGTGCCTTGGGCAAGCATTTCTAAAATAACCAGTCCAAGCTCTCCCAATACTCTCAAGGGGAACTGCAAGAGGAATAACTCCATTCAGTGTGCCCCAGTGGAGCAATCTCACTGGTGTATAAAAGCAACTCACACCAGGAAATGACCATTTAAGTGTTTGGAACATATATTATAGAACAGTACAGCACAGGAACTGGACCTTCTGCCTAAATTGCCTGCACCGAACACAATTCCAAATTAAACTGCATCCCTTCTGTCTGCAAATGATCCACTTCTCTCCATTCCTTGCATAGTCAGATGTCTAGCTAAAAATCTCTTAAACACCACTACTCTATTGTACCTGCTTTCATTACCACAATGGAAGGAGACGAAGCTAAACAAAGTAGCCATTACCATCTTCTTTCTGGAAAAATCAATGGCTTTCTGTAACCTAATGTGGAAAAGCAGCTATATTAGGTAATTTCTCGGCAACTCAGTTTACAGGAGAGGAACCATCCTTGAGCTAATGATTTTTAGTTCCAATGCATCTCACATAATCCACCACCACAGTTCATCTGTATTTCATCACACCCAACGCAGTTTATAATTTCATTACAGGCATAACTGTCAAAACTTTAATAGGGTTTCTCAGTACAGTATCGTTATTAAATATTTATTCTGAATAACTTATAGCAGGGGAATTTTGAAAAATCCTGAAGAAAACGGAACAGCAAGTCAGCTGTCGGAGGCTCTGTACTCGATGAATTGCGCTCTCCCTCTCTCGTTGGAGGGCGAAAGATTGTTGCCGATTCTGCGGGCGGAGAACTTGGGCGGAGTGGGGGAAGGTGGCGCGAGAGATTTTTAGCACTGTAAATCAGTGAGTTGTTTTGTTCTGTCTCCCCTCTCACTGTGAAAGGGGACACTTCCCTTTCCCTTTATTGGGGAGAGAGACAGCCTGTGGCATGTCGAATTGTTGGGTGAACGAACAATTTTGCTGTCCTTCAGATCATGGTCTTTCTTGAGGACTTTGCTGTTTTAGGTTTGGTGGGTGGAGGGGGCTGATGCTTTTTTTGCAGAAGTGTGTGGGGATGGGGAGGAGGAGGGTCGTTGCTTTGCTGCTGCATGTGCGTACAAAAGATCTTTGGGGGTCTAACGCTTTTTAACTCTCACTCTTCTGTGTTCATGGATGTCTGTGAAGAACAAGAATTTCAGGATGTATATTGCATACATTTCTCTGATATTAAACAGAGGAACTGAACTATTGAATTTTCACCCTGCTCTGCAAGGGAAGAGAAGTTTCATTCACAACATGTGACCATGCAAAACCTTCCTATATTACATTGTAATTGTAACAGTCTGAACTGATAACAAAATATTTTGTCACAGGATGTTTAATAGAGAAAAAACGCAAGAAAGTCAGAAAATATTCAGTAAAACTTTAGAAAACAGGTGTCCAGTACTGTCTGTGTGCGTTTGACCTGTCTCTCTCTTTTCTCACTACTACCATTGGGCAGGGGGTGTAGGAGTCTTAGGCCCCAACCTTGAGTATTGTGAACAGTTTTGGGCTCCTTATCTAAGAAAAAATGTACTGGCATTACAGAGGGTTCAAAGGAGGGTCACAAGGATGATTTTAGGAATGAAAGAGTTATCATACAAGGTACGTTTGATAGCTCTGGGTCTATACTCACTGGAATTCAGAAGGATGAAGGGCGGGATCTCATTAAAACCTCTCGGATATTGAAAGGCCTAGATGGAGTAGATGTGGAAAGGAGCTTTCCCATGGTGGGGGAGTGTAGGACAAGAGGACACAACCTCAGGATAGAGGGGCATCCATTTAAAACGGAGATGCGGAGAAATTCCTCTGGCCAGATGGTGGTGAATTTGTGGAATTTGTTGCCACAGGCAGCTAAGGAGTCCAGGTCGTTGAGTTTATTTGAGGCAGAGCTTGATAGGTTCTTGATTGGAAAGGTTAGGGGAGAAGGCCGGGGTGTGGGGCTGAGGAGGGGAAAGAAAGAAGATCAACCATGATTGAATGATGGAGCAGACTTGATGGGCCGAGTGGCCTGATTCTGTTCCTGTTTCTTATGGTCCCATGCCGCCAGGTTCGGGAGTATTGTTGCCCTGTGGCCGTCGGGCTCCTGGACCCGCTTCACTCCCCTCAGCGCTGGACTGGCTTCACAGCTGTGGACTCACTTTCAGGAACTCTGCAGTTCATGTTCCATGTGCTATTTGTTTACTGTTTTTTAATGTTTGTGTGATTTGTCCTCTGTTGCATGTTGGATGTGTGGCAGTCTTTGTTGTATGTGGTTTTTCCTCCGTGTTTCTTTGTTTTTTCTGAGGATGCCTGCAAGAAAATGAATCCCAAGGTTGTGAATGGTAGACATACTTTTATAATAAATGTGAACTTTGAACTTTTTAAGGGGGCTTCATTCTTTATCTACAAATGCTCCATCTTCAGTTCTGAAATGCTTTGTTGCACTATCTACTTACCTACAGTATACATTTCCAACTCTTGGGTTTAAGAGATAACAAAGTTTTACAAAGTCTCACTCAGTGGTGAGTTACTTTGATGACAGCATGGATGCCAGCACAACAGCTGTGGAAAAGGGCAATCCATTGACATAAATAATGCAAGTGGTATTCCCAAACAATTTACAATAGATCAGACTGACAGCTGAGAGAGAGCGGATGCAGTCAGAAGAAGAGCCAGACCTGCTGACTATGGGTGTGATCTGGCTATACCAGCAAAGTCAGCTTTAATCAGTGGTTTAAAGCCAAACACAATCATAAGAGACAACTGCTGCTCAACTTATTCATTATTATGCTAATCAACTTTTATGAAAACACAAATACTTCAAGAGTCTCTCTACAGTAATTAGAGCACCTTGGAATTCCGCATTTTTGCTCAGAAGTGGTCGTTAGACCTAATTATAGCCTTAACTGACCTATCCACACACAGCGTGGTTGATTAGTTCCAGGGGCTGTCCTCGTCCCGGGAACCTCCTGTCCATTCTTGTACACACACCAGCAGTATCCTGTGCTGCCGTGACACTGCATAGGCCTGAAATTCCCCTCGTCATCACACTGAGGGATGTAGACACCAATGAGAGGACCATGTGGGCTCATCTCCCCTTGCGTCCATTCTCGCTGCTGCTCACAGGCAGACTTTGGATGCTCGTTGACCACTAATAAAATAAAATGGTTTTGAAACAAATTCTGATAAAACTTGCGATTCTCTCAAAGAGGCTGTGGTAACATCCCTTGTATTAGACCCATAGTGGACGATATCGGCTGGAAATTCTGCACTCTCAGAGGTACATTAAATGAACGCAAAGTGGATTGACAAGATCACTGTGTTTCAGGAGTGCCTTGGACAAGCATTTCTGGAATAATTGGTCCAAATTCTCTCGGCAATATTCCCAAGGGAATTGCATGGGGAATGACTCTATTAAAAGTGTGCCTCAATTGAGCAATCTCACTGATGTACAAGGACAGTTCTCTGCAGGAAATGACCTGTTAGATGTTCAGAACATCGAGCAATACAGTACAAAGCACAGGAACAGGCCCACTGGCCAAAATTGTCAGTGTCAAATGCAATGTCAAATTAAATCAAGTCTCTTACTGGCACATGATTCATTAAACAAATTTATAAGCAAATCAGTTTACAGGAAAGAAAGCAACCTTGAGCAAATGAATTTTAGTTCCACGAGTTTCATGTAATATTTTTAATTTATCACTGGAGTTGATCCGTATTCTATTGGTACTCAGTACTGTTTATATTTTCAACTTGCATTTTACTGCTTATTACAAGAATAACTACCAAAGTTTCTTAATAGTTTTTTTATGGTTCAAAATCTTCATTGTGTTTATTCCGAAGAACTTGTAGCAGGTAGAAGCCACATGTTTTTGTGCAGAACATTCTTATATTGTGGTTGTAACAATTTGAATTGAGAACAGAAGATTTTAAGTTACAGGATTACTGCCTGAGAAAAATACAAGAAATGTAGAAAATGTTCAGTCAAAATCGACACAAGAGGAGACATTTTTGAAGAAAAGGAACAGCTTTAAGGGGCTTCATTCTGTAATTTGCAAATGCTCCATCTTCAGTTTTGAAATGTTTTGATGCCTCGTCTACAAACCACATATATTTCTGGCTCTTGGGCTTAAGAGATACAGAAGTTTCATAAAATTAGAAACTTTCAATACAAGGTGAGTTCCTTTGAAGAAGAAACGGAAGGCAGCAGAACAGCTGTGGAAAAGACCAGTCCGTAGACATAAAGAATGCAAGAGGTATTTCAAAACAATCTACAATTGAACAGACTGACAGGAGAGACAGGGGGAAGCAGTCAGAAGGAGAGCCAGACCTTTTGACTATGGATGTGATCTGACATTCCTAGTCATACCTACAGGCCAGCTTTAATCAGTGGTTTAAAGCCAATCACAATCATAAGAGATGTGTTGTCCATATCATTCATTACCATGCTAATCAGTTTCTATCAACTATACCGGTGCTTTGAAAAATGCCAATGAGTCTCTCAACAATAATTAAAGATTTTTTAAGATCTTGTTTTTGCTCAATAGCGGTCATTAACTTAATTATATTCTTAACTGACCTGGATGCCCACAACGTGGTTGAGCAGATCCAGGTGCTGTCCTAGTCCCAGCAATTTCCCGTCCATTTTCATCCACACACCAGCAGTGGCCTGTGCTGCTTTGACATTGCATCGGCCTGAAGTTCCCCTCGTCATCACACTGAGGGATGTAGAGTCCCACCCGAGGTTCAGATCCAAATGCAGTCAACTCCGTTTGTAATCTCTCTCGTTGCTCTTCACATGCAGTTTTACGGCGTTCACTGGTTGTTAAAGCTGATCAAAATAAACAGATTGTCAAATACTCAAAGTAGTGCTTTGGGACCGGACCCAATGCCGCAATGTGACAGGGGAACAGTCAACCCTCTTGGGAAATAAAGCTGCTCAAGTAGGGACAGCACTGTGGAACAAGTTGTAAAGTGGTTATGGAAAAATATAGGGCTGGTCCACAAGTTAAAGGACTAAACTGGGATAAAGCTGATCGTGATACCAGTAGACAAGAACATGCAAAGGTTGATTGGGAGATATTGTTAGCAGGTAAAGGTATCACTGAGTTCCAAATCAGAAACTTCATTAATTAAAGTCCCTTTGAACTTCAAATGTTAACACTGATCATGCTGTTTAACATGCTGTGCGATGGCCCCTTGGGTGTTATGGTTGTTAATGCAAATGACATTTTTAGCTTCTATTGAATGTACATGTGATAAATAAATCTGAACTAAAATCCAATGGCCTCACTTACCTGGCACCTCACAGCGTGGTTGACCAGTTCCAGGTGCTGTTCTAGTCCCTGCAACCTCCTGTCCATTCTCGTACACACACCAACAGTATCCTGTGCTGCCGTGACATTGCATCGGCCTGAAGTTCCCCTCGTCATCACACTGAGGGATGTAGAGTCCAACAAGAAGTCCGTGCTGGCTCCCCTCTGCTTGCAACCGTTCTCGCTGCTGCTCACAGGCAGACTTCGGGCGCTCACTGGCTGCAGATCAATTCAAGAAGGAATCTGTTACTGAGCAACAGTGGAAATATTTTAAACTGAGCTGTGTCATTTTTCTTCTTGCTGACTGTGTTGTCAGTTTACAGGGCATCAGGCAAGCCAGCAGGTTGTGTGACATTGTGCCTGACGTGTTCAGCCTTTTGCTGCAATGGATGCTAATTGCTTGTGCAGAACAAGGATAAGCTGGATTGTCATTAAGGAGACAATTTAAATTGGGGTTTCAATGTTTTACATCTCTGTACGACTGAATGAGGAGAAAAATAAGAAACACAGAAAACATCCAATTAGAAGAGAGAAAGAAAGAGAGACAGGAAAAGCTGAAAATGCAGAACAGAGAAAAAAAATGACACAGATATATTTGATTTTGTGAGTCCATCTTAGACTTTTCTTAATTTTCCCTTTCGATTTAGACAGGTGCAATAAATAAAACAAACTTTGAATGTCTTGTTTTTGGAGCTCACATTGTGAAATATTTCTATTTGTTAACTGGGTGTGAGAAAGTCAGTTTATAGGGATACATAGTGTCATCAGCAGAATTCTTCTTCCCATAGATTTCGGGTGCAAGTTAAGGGGTTTAGATGGGATTTGAGGGGATTTGTTTTTGCAACTCAAAAAACACCGCCTGAAGAGCTGCTGGAAGTAGCTACTCCCAGAGTTTAAGAAACAGCTAAAAAAAAAAGTACTGTACTTGAATTGCCAAAGTGTAGAAAGCTACTGACCTAACACTTACGAATGGGATTCGTATCAGTAGGTACATTGGATAGAATAAACATGGTGGGCTGAAGGGCCTGTGCTGTAAGATGCTATGGGCCTTATTGACACTTCACAGTTATAGCTGACACAAGATGCCTGAATAAATTCTTCCAATGATAATCTAAGGCTATGAAAAACACAGACGTGCTTCTGCAAATCGCAGAATATTATCCTTTGTTATAAAATAAATTCCTTATGCATTGTAAAACAGTTGGTTTAATTTTAACCTGACTAACCTGGAAGCCCACAACGTGGTTGAGCAGATCCAGGTGCTGTCCTCGTCCCAGCAACTTCCTGTCCATTTTCATCCACACACCAGCAGTGGCCTGAGCTGCTTTGACATTGCATCGGCCTGAAGTTCCCCTCGTCATCACACTGAGGGATGTAGAGTCCCACCCGAGGTTCAGATCCAAATGCAGTCAACTCCGTTTGTAATCTCTCTCGTTGCTCTTCACATGCAGTTTTACGGCGTTCACTGGTTGTTAAAGCTGATCAAAATAAACAGATTGTCAAATACACTAAGTAGTGCTTTGGGACCGGACCCAATGCCGCAATGTGACAGGGGAACAGTCAACCCTCTTGGGAAATAAAGCTGCTCAAGTAGGGACGGCACTGTGGGACAAGTTGTAAAGTGGTTATGGAAAAAGATAGGGCTGGTCCACAAGTTAAAGGACTAAACTGGGATAAAGCTGATCATGATACCAGTAGACAAGAACATGCAAAGGTTGATTGGGAGATATTGTTAGCAGGTAAAGGGATCACTGAGTTCCAAATCAGAAACTTCATTAATTAAAGTCCCTTTGAGCCATATTTTAACACTGATCATGTTTAACATGCTGTGAGCTGGCCCCTTGATTGTTATGGTTGTTAATGCAAATGACATTTTTAGCTTCTATTAAATGTACATGTGATAAATAAATCTGAACTTAAATCCAATGGCCTCACTTACTTGGCACCTCACAGCGTGGTTGACCAGTTCCAGGTGCTGTCCTCGTCCCTGCAACCTCCTGTCCATTCTCGTACACACACCAACAGTATCCTGTGCTGCCGTGACATTGCATCGGCCTGAAGTTCCCCTCGTCATCACACTGAGGGATGTAGAGTCCAACAAGAAGTCCGTGCTGGCTCCCCTCTGCTTGCAACCGTTCTCGCTGCTGCTCACAGGCAGACTTCGGGCGCTCACTGGCTGCAGATCAATTCAAGAAGGAATCTGTTACTGAGCAACAGTGGAAATATTTTAAACTGAGCTGTGTCATTTTTCTTCTTGCTGACTGTGTTGTCAGTTTACAGGGCATCAGGCAAGCCAGCAGGTTGTGTGACATTGTGCCTGACGTGTTCAGCCTGTTGTTACAATGGATGCTAATTGCTTGTGCAGAACAAGGATAAACTGGATTGTCATTAAGGAGACAATTTAAATTGAGGTTTCAAGGTTTTACATTTCTGTACAACTGAATGAGGAGAAATGAAAGAAATATAGAAACCATCCAATTAGAAGGGAGAAAGAAAGAGGGACTGCAAAACATGCAAAACCTGAAAAGCCAGAACTGAGAAAAAAAAAGCACAGATATATTTAAATTTTGGCATCTTTCTTAGATTTTTCTTAATTTTCCCTTTCAATTTGGACAGGTACAATAAAGAAAAAGCGAATTTTGATTTGCAGTTACAAAATACACGTGGACTAAGATGTTAACTGTCCTGTGCTATCACTAGTGGGATCATCAGTTGATCTGCCACCTGTCTTCAGGAGTTTCGGCCCGCTAATGAACAAGACTCCCTCGAGGTGGTGGGCCAGCAGTGCTAAAGCACCACCTCCCACTGGTGAGCTTAAAAACTTGGCATCTGCCTCTATCAGAGTTGTTGGTCGCTTCCATCCAACAGATAGTCTACTCTTCAGGTGTCTATGCAACTACTGAAGGGTTTGCAAGATATGTATACACTGTCTGACTATCTGCCCCTCTGGACATACTTGGTCCACACCCATGCTGATCCTTTCTCTGCTGCCTCAGATACAGCCCCGCTGGTTGACTTGATCTCTCTTCTAGTGAAGCCAAGTTCATGCAGCCACTTCTGGAGAGTGAACGCAATAAACCCACGGCAGTCTACTTCGTATGGATAGCATGAGACCTTGCTCATATTGTGAAATATTTCTTCTTGCTTACTGTGTGTGAGAAAGTCAGCTTAGTGTAAAGTAGTGTATATACACAAAGGTACTTCTGCAGTTCCCAAAATATGATTCTTCACTATAAAATAAGTTTGTTGTTCATTTTAAAACAGCTCATTTAATTTTAACCATAACGAACCTGGAAGTCCGCAACGTGGTTGAGCAGATCCAGGTGCTGTCCTCGTCCCAGCAACTTCCCGTCCATTTTCATCTACACACCAGCAGTGGCCTGTGCTGCTGTGACATTGCATCGGCCTGAAGTTCCCCTCGTCATCACACTGAGGGATGTGGACTCCCAGAAGAGGCCCCCGCAGGCTCATCTCTGCCTCTGTCCATTCTCGCTGCTGCTCACAGGCAGACTTTGGGCGGTCACTGGCTGCAAATCAATTCAAGAAGGAACCTGTTACTAAGCAAAAGTGTGAATATTTTAAGTTGAGCTGTGCCATTTTTCTTCTTGCTGACTGTGTTGTCAGTTTACAGGGCATCAGGCAAGCCAGCAGGTTGTGTGACATTGTGCCTGACGTGTTCAGCCTGTGTTACAATGGATGCTAATTCCTTGTGCTGCATTGTCATTGGTTTACATCTCTATACAACTGAATGAGGGGAAAAATAAGAAATATAGAAACCATCCAGTCAGTAGTGAGAAAGAAAGAGAGACTGTAAAATCTGAAAAGGCTTAACAGAGAAAAAAATAGCAGAGATATATTTAACTTTGGGGGGGGGGTCCATCTTAGATTTTTCTTAATTTTCCCTTTCAATTTGGACAAGTGCAATCAAGAAAAAACAAACTTAGATTTTCTCATTTTGGGAGCTCACTTTGTGTAATATTTCTTCTTGCTTACTGTGCATATGAAAGTCAGTTTATAGGGATACATAGTGTCATCAGCAGAATTCTTCTTCCCATAGACTTAAGGGGTTTAGATGGGATTTGAGGGGATTTGATTTTTTTTTTGCAGTGTTTTCTAACACTGCCTGAACAGCTGGTGGAAGTAGAAACCTTCACAGTGTTTAAGAAACAGCTAAAAAAAAAAGTACTTGAATTGCCAAAGAGTGGAACTGGAGTTGGATGTACTCGGGATCAGTTGGGAGGGTGAAGATATTATGAATGAGACTTTTGAACAGGTGGTCACACCCAGAGTACAGAGATAGAGGAGGAGGTAAAAGATTGGGGGAAGGGGGAGGTGGGAGTCACACTACAAATCCGGGACAATATCTCAGCTGCGCTCAGGGAAGACGTAACAGAGGGTTCTGACATTGAGTTCATTTGGGTGGAACTCAGGAATAGGAAAGGTGTAATCACACTGATGGGATTGTACTGCAGACCCCTCTGAAGCCACTGGGACATTGAGCAACAGATATGGAATCAGATTAAGGAAATGTGTAAAAATAACAGGGTTGCTATCAAGGGAGATTTCAACTTCCCTAGTTAAACTGGGACCTTCTTAGTGCAAGAGGTTTAGGTGGGACAGAGATTGTTAAGTGTACCCAGGAAGGTTTCTTAAATCAATATGTGGACTGTCCAATGAGAGGAGGGGCCATACTGGACCTGGTGTTGGGTAATGAGCCTGGCCAGGTGGCTGACAGTGACCACAACTCCTTAACTTTCAGGACACCTAGAGATAAGGTCCTTGTGGGAGAGTTTTAAATTGGAGCAGGGCAAATTATGAGGGCATTAGGCAGGAACTAAGTATTAATCGGGAACCTTTTCTCTGACAAGTCCACATCAGAAATGAGAAGGGTGTTTAAGGATCAATTGCACAGAGTACAGGAAAGGTATGTTCCTGTTAGAAGGAAGGACAGGGATAGTGTTATGTACCCCGTAACTGCGTTGTCAAACCAGCGGAAATGGAAGACTCGTTGGAGTCTGTGATTACTAGAAACTGATAAAGTTTTATTAACAAAAATAAGTAATACAGTACACTAACCTCAAGGATATAAATGTAACAGGTTAGCAATGATAGTACACACATATACACAGAAATAGGGTAATAGGAATCAACCAAGCTCTATCGCAGTCTGGGGGTAAAATGATCAGTCTTAAGGTGAAGCAGAGTTCAGTTCAGTCTAGTGTAGTCCGAAGTAATCACTATTGTTGTACCATTGGGGGGAAGAGAGAGAGAGTGAGAGATACAGTTGGTTTCAGGCAAATCTTTCGATGCCTTCTGATCCCGTTGTGGTCACCGACTGTGACCCCTCCATTCCGAATGCGACCGTTCTTCCGTGGTGAACCTGGCACCCAGGCAAGGGCGGACACACAGCAGGTCCCCACCAGTCGTACCTTTACACCCTGTGAGCCTCTGACCGTTTCCCACGAATCAGTCCTCCAAACTCCCACCAAGTTGTAGGGCACAACGCTCTTTCCAGGGTCTCATGATGTGCGTGCTGTGCCTTTGCAAACTCGTTATGTTTATCCCCCTGATGGGGTATGACCTGTCCATCAAACTTCACACTTCCTATTGTCTCAGCAGGATTGTTAACGAACAGTTCAGGTTCAAAGCAAACTGTCTGTGGCAGACACCACATACTGAATTATGTGTCTCTCTCTCGTTATCTCCCTCTTCTCTCTTATTAGCATTTTGAATGGCTCTCCATTGTCTCTCATTAGATCTCTCATTAACATCATCCATTCTGCAGCTCTGCTTGGCTTCACACATGACAATAGAAAGATAAGAGAACCTTGGATGTCCAGAGAGGTGTTGAATTTAGTCAAGAAGAAAAAGGAAAAGTTTGTACAGCTTTGGAAGTCAGGATCAAACGAAACACATGAGGAGTATAAAGAGGGTCCTGACGAAGGGTCTTGGCCTGAAATGTCGACTGTACCTCTTCCTAGAGATGCTGCCTGGCCTGCTGTGTTCACCAGTAACTTTGATGTGTGTTGCAGGAGTATAAAGAAGCCAGAAAAGAACTAAAGAAGAGAATTAGGAAAGCCAGGAGGGGCCATGAAAAGTCCTTGGCAAGTAGGATTAAGGTGGGTCCGAAGCATTCTAGAGATACATCCAAACCAAGAGCATAACTAGGGAGAGGGTGGAACAACTCAAAGATAAGGGGGAACAGTTGTTTGGATGCTGAGAATGTGAGTGAGGTACTTAATGGGTACTTTGCTACAGTACTTACCAAAGAAACGACCATTGGAGATCAGTGCTGTGTGTATAAACACATTAAGGTGTTTCGAGGTCAAGGAGGAGGTTAATAAGTATTAAGATGGAGAAGTCCACAGGGCCTGATGGGATTTACCCCAGGTTATTGAAAGAGGCAAGAGACAAGATTGCCTGGCCTTTGGCCGCTATTTTCATGTCCTCTCTAGCCACAGGCGAGGTCCTTGTGGACTGATGAGTTGCTAATGTTGTATCTCTATTTAAGAAGGAAACAAGTGAAAATCTTGGGGACTATAAACTGGTGAGTCTTACATCAGTTGTAAGAAAAATGCAGGAGAAAAATCTTAGGGGTAGGCTAGATGTGCACATGGCCTAATTAGGGAGAGCCAGCATGGCTTTGTGCGTGGCAGGTCGTGCCTTAGCAACTTGATTGAGTTTTTTGACAAAGTGATGAGAGAGACTGATGATGGTAGGGCAGCGGATGTTGCCTACATGGATTTTAGCAAGGCATTTGACAAAGTCCCTCATGGGAGGCTAATCCAGATAATGAAGCAGCACGGGGTCTGCGGTGAAGTGACTGTTCGGATTCAGAACCGGCTTGCACACAGCAGTGGCTGCAGGGACTTATTCGAGCTGGAGCTCCCTAATTAGTGCTGCCTGCAGGGATCTGCGCTGGGACCTCTGCTCTTTGTGATGGATATAAATGACCCGGATGAAAATGTAAGCAATGCACATTAAATGCTGGAGCAACTCAGCAGGCCAGGCAGCATCTAGGAAAAGAGTACAGGCGACATTTCAGGCCAATACCCTTCGGCAGGACTGGAGAAAAATATCTGAGGAGTAGATTTAAAAGGTGGGGGGACAGAAGAGAGCAAAACACAAGGAGATGGGTGAAACCAAGAGGGGGAAGGATGAAGTAAAGAGCTGGGAAGTTGATTGGTGAAAGAGACAGGCCACAGAAGAAAGAAAAGGGGGAAGAAGCACCAGAGGGAGATGATGGGTGGGTAAGGAGATAAGGTGAGGGGGGAAAAGGGGATGGGGAATGGCGAAGGGGGGGGGGTATTACCAGAAGTTAGAGAATTTGATGTTCGTGCCATCGAGTTGGAGGCTACCCAAACAGAATATAACATGTTGTTCCTCCAATCTAAGTGTGGCCTCATCACAACAGTAGAGGAGGCCATGGATGGATGAGCACCAGACACAGTATATGACCTCAACAGACTCAGAGGTGAAGTGTCTGCTCACCTGGAAGGACTGTTTAGGGCCCTGAATGGTAGTGTGGGAAGAGGTGTAGGGGCAGGTGTAGCACTAGTTCCGCTTCCAATGATAAACACCAGGAGTGAGATCAGTGGGGAGGACGAATGGACAAAGGAGTGGCGTAGGGAGCGATCCCTGCAGAAAGCAGGAAGTTGGAGGAGGGAAAGATGCGTTTGGTGGTGGGATCCAGTTGGAGGTAGTGGAAGTTTTGGAGAATTATGTGCTGGACGTGAAAGCTGGTGGGATGGTAGGTGAAGGCAAGAGGAACCCTATCCCTGGTAAGCGCAGATGTGCCTGAAATGGAAGAAATGCAGTTGAGAGCAGTGTTGATGGTGGAGTAGGGAAGCCCATTGGATGCAAATGTAGATGGATGGGTTAGTAAACTTGCGAATGATACCAGGATTGGTGGAGTAGTGAATACTGTAGAAGACTAGCAAAGAATACAATACGATAGAGTTCAGTTGCAGATATGAGCAGAGAGATGGCAGATGGAGTTTAATGCAGATAAATGTGAAGTGTTGCACTTGGTAGGGCAAATGCAAGGAGACAGTATACTGTTGAGGGCAAGGTCATTAACAGTGTTGTTGAGCAGAAAGATCTTGGGCTCCAACTTCATAGCTCCTTGAAAGCTGCAACACAGGTTGATAAATTGGTTAAGACGACTGATGAAATGCTTGCTTTTATTTGTTGAGCCATTGAGTTCAAAAGTCAAGAGGTTATTTTGCAACTTTATAAAACCCTGGTTAGGCCACATCTGGCATATTGCATACAGTTTTGGTTGCTCCACTATAGGAAGGATGCTGAGGCTTTGTTATGGGCACAGAAGAGGTTTACCAGGATGCTGCCTGGTTTAGAGGGCACGTGCCATAAAGAGAAGCTGGATAAACTTGTGTTGTTTTCTCTGGAGCACCGAAGGCTGAGTGGAGAGCCGATAGAGGTTTGTAAGATTATGAGAGGCATAGGTAGAGTGGACAGAGAGTATTGGTTTACTAGGGTTGAAATGGTTAATACCAGAGGGCATGCATTGAAGGTGAGAAGGGGTAGGTTCAAAGGAGACGTGAGGGGTAAGTGTTTTGTTTTACTCAGAGAGTTGCGGATGTCTGGAATGCACTGCCTGGTATGTTGGTAGAGGCAAATCCATTAGTGACTTCCAAGAGATGATTGGATAGGCACATGGATGAAAGGATGATGGAGGGATATGGACATGGTGTAGGTAGGCGAGATTAGTGTCTAGGTGCTTTTGATTTGCTTTTTGTTTGGTTCAGCACAACACTGTGGGCCGAATGGCCTGTTCCTGTGCTTCTGCAAATCCCAGAATATGATCCGTTGTTATAAAATAAATTTCTTATGCATTCTAAAACAGAGAGAGTTAAAGGGCTTATGTCTCAGCAAGATCTAGAAAAACTTGTCCATGCATTTATTTTTAGAAGGTTTGACTGCTGTAATGGCATTTTCACAGGTCTCTGTAAAAAAAAATCCCTCAGACAGCCACAGCTCATTCAAACTACAGCTGCTGGAGTCCTCTCTAAGACCAAGAAAGCAGAACACATCACTCCAGTACACTGGCTTCCTGTCCATCAGAGGACTGACTTTAAAATATTACTAGTGGTGTATAAATCACTGAATGGTCTCAGGCCAAAATACAACTCTGATCTCTTGTTGTATTATGAGCTTCCCGAGCTCTCAGGTCATCTGGGGCGGGTCTGCTTACCGTCCCCAGAGTCAAAACTAAACATGGTGAAGCAGCTTTTAGTTACTATGCTCCACACATCTGGAATAACTTTCCAGATGATCTGAAATCTGCCACAACTTTAATCTCATTTACATCGAGCTTTAAACTTTTCTTTTTGCTGTAACTTTTAATTAGAATTGTCTGCGCTGTAACCTTTATTCCTTTTTAAATCTATTTATCATATCTATTTTTTGTGTGATTTTATTCTCTTTTATATTGCCTGAAATTTGATGTTTAATTTTTATATCTTGTTCGATGTAAAGCATTTTGAACAGCCTTGTGTTTGAAAAGTGCAATGCAAATAAACTTGCCTTGCCTTGTCTTGCCTTACTGTGCGTGAGAAAGCTTACAGGGATACATCATGTGGTCAGCAAAATTCTTCTTCCCATAGATTTAAGGTGAGAGTTAAGAGGTTTAGATGGGATTTGAGGGGAATTTTTTTTCCCCAACACAGAAAACACTGCCTGAAGAGCTGGTAGAAGAAGATACTCTCACAGCTTTTAGGAAAGTGTTAAACAATTACTTGAATTGATAAGGTGCAGAAAGCTATTGACCTAACACTTGTAAATGGGATTCATGTCAGTAGGTACATTGGGTGGAATGAACATGGTGGGCTGAGGTTTCTGTGCTGTACGACTCTATGAGCCTTATGGCCTTATTGACATTTCACAGTTACAGCTGACACAAGATGCCTGAATAACATCATCCAATGATAATCTAAGGCTATGAAACACACAGAGGTGATTCTGCAAATCCCAGGATATGATCGCAAACATGAGGAATTCTGCAGATACTAGAAATTCAAGCAACACACCCTGACGAAGGGTGTCGGCCCAAAATGTCGACTGTAGCTCTTCCTAGAGATGCTGCCTGGCCTGCTGCATTCACCAGTAACTTTGATGTGAGTTCCCAGGATATGATCCTTTGTTATAAAATAAATTCCATAAGCATTGTCAAACAGTTTGTTTAATTTTGACCCTGACTAACACCCTGACTAACCTGGATGCCCACAACGTGGTTGAGCAGATCCAGGTGCTGTCCTAGTCCCAGCAATTTCCCGTCCATTTTCATCCACACACCAGCAGTGGCCTGTGCTGCTTTGACATTGCATCGGCCTGAAGTTCCCCTCGTCATCACACTGAGGGATGTAGAGTCCCACCCGAGGTTCAGATCCAAATGCAGTCAACTCCGTTTGTAATCTCTCTCGTTGCTCTTCACATGCAGTTTTACGGCGTTCACTGGTTGTTAAAGCTGATCAAAATAAACAGATTATCAAATACTCAAAGCAGTGCTTTGGGACCGGACCCAATGCCGCAATGTGACAGGGGAACAGTCAACCCTCTTGGGAAATAAAGCTGCTCAAGTAGGGACGGCACTGTGGGACAAATTGTAAAATGGTTATGGAAAAAGATAGGGCTGAACCACAAGTTAAAGGACTAAACTGGGATAAAGCTAATCGTGATACCAGTAGACAAGAACATGCAAAGGTTGATTGGGAGATATTGTTAGCAGGTAAAGGTATCACTGAGTTCCAAATCAGAAACTTCAATAATTAAAGTCCCTTTGAACTTCAAATGTTAACACTGATCATGCTGTTTAACATGCTGCGCGATGGCCCCTTGGGTGTTATGGTTGTTAATGCAAATGACATTTTTAGCTTCTATTGAATGTACATGTGATAAATAAATCTGAACTTAAATCCAATGGCCTCACTTACCTGGCACCTCACAGCGCGGTTGACCAGTTCCAGGTGCTGTCCTCGTCCCTGCAACTTCCTGTCCATTCTCGTACACACACCAACAGTATCCTGTGCTGCCGTGACATTGCATCGGCCTGAAGTTCCCCTCGTCATCACACTGAGGGATGTAGAGTCCAACAAGAAGTCCGTGCTGGCTCCCCTCTGCTTGCAACCGTTCTCGCTGCTGCTCACAGGCAGACTTCGGGCGCTCACCAGCTGCAGATCAATTCAAGAAGGAATCTGTTACTGAGCAACAGTGGAAATATTTTAAACTGAGCTGTGTCATTTTTCTTCTTGCTGACTGTGTTGTCAGTTTACAGGGCATCAGGCAAGCCAGCAGGTTGTGTGACATTGTGCCTGACGTGTTCAGCCTTTTGCTACAATGGATGCTAATTGCTTGTGCAGAACAAGGATAAGCTGGATTGTCATTAAGGAGACAATTTAAATTGGGGTTTCAATGTTTTACATCTCTGTACGACTGAATGAGGAGAAAAATAAGAAACACAGAAAACATCCAATTAGAAGAGAGAAAGAAAGAGAGACAGGAAAAGCTGAAAATGCAGAACAGAGAAAAAAAATGACACAGATATATTTGATTTTGTGAGTCCATCTTAGACTTTTCTTAATTTTCCCTTTCGATTTAGACAGGTGCAATAAAAAAAACAAACTTTGAATGTCTTGTTTTTGGAGCTCACATTGTGAAATATTTCTATTTGTTAACTGGGTGTGAGAAAGTCAGTTTATAGGGATACATAGTGTCATCAGCAGAATTCTTCTTCCCATAGATTTCGGGTGCAAGTTAAGGGGTTTAGATGGGATTTGAGGGGATTTGTTTTTGCAACTCAAAAAACACCGCCTGAAGAGCTGCTGGAAGTAGCTACTCCCAGAGTTTAAGAAACAGCTAAAAAAAAAGTACTGTACTTGAATTGCCAAAGTGTAGAAAGCTACTGACCTAACACTTACGAATGGGATTCGTATCAGTAGGTACATTGGATAGAATAAACATGGTGGGCTGAAGGGCCTGTGCTGTAAGATGCTATGGGCCTTATTGACACTTCACAGTTATAGCTGACACAAGATGGCCTGAATAAATTCTTCCAATGATAATCTAAGGCTATGAAAAACACAGATGTGCTTCTGCAAATCGCAGAATATTATCCTTTGTTATAAAATAAATTCCTTATGCATTGTAAAACAATTGGTTTAATTTTAACCTGACTAACCTGGAAGCCCACAACGTGGTTGAGCAGATCCAGGTGCTGTCCTCGTCCCAGCAACTTCCTGTCCATTTTCATCCACACACCAGCAGTGGCCTGTGCTGCTTTGACATTGCATCGGCCTGAAGTTCCCCTCGTCATCACACTGAGGGATGTAGAGTCCCACCCGAGGTTCAGATCCAAATGCAGTCAACTCCGTTTGTAATCTCTCTCGTTGCTCTTCACATGCAGTTTTACGGCGTTCACTGGTTGTTAAAGCTGATCAAAATAAACAGATTGTCAAATACACTAAGTAGTGCTTTGGGACCGGACCCAATGCCGCAATGTGACAGGGGAACAGTCAACCCTCTTGGGAAATAAAGCTGCTCAAGTAGGGACGGCACTGTGGGACTAGTTGTAAAATGGTTATGGAAAAAGATAGGGCTGGTCCACAAGTTAAAGGACTAAACTGGGATAAAGCTGATCATGATACCAGTAGACAAGAACATGCAAAGGTTGATTGGGAGATATTGTTAGCAAGTAAAAGGGATCACTGAGTTCCAAATCAGAAACTTCATTAATTAAAGTCCCTTAGAGCCATATTTTAACACTGATCATGTTTAGCATGCTGTGAGCTGGCCCCTTGATTGTTATGGTTGTTAATGCAAATGACATTTTTAGCTTCTATTAAATGTACATGTGATAAATAAATCTGAACTTAAATCCAATGGCCTCACTTACCTGGCACCTCACAGCGTGGTTGACCAGTTCCAGGTGCTGTCCTCGTCCCTGCAACCTCCTGTCCATTCTCGTACACACACCAACAGTATCCTGTGCTGCCGTGACATTGCATCGGCCTGAAGTTCCCCTCGTCATCACACTGAGGGATGTAGAGTCCAACAAGAAGTCCGTGCTGGCTCCCCTCTGCTTGCAACCGTTCTCGCTGCTGCTCACAGGCAGACTTCGGGCGCTCACCGGCTGCAGATCAATTCAAGAAGGAATCTGTTACTGAGCAACAGTGGAAATATTTTAAACTGAGCTGTGTCATTTTTCTTCTTGCTGACTGTGTTGTCAGTTTACAGGGCATCAGGCAAGCCAGCAGGTTGTGTGACATTGTGTCTGATGTGTTCAGCCTGTTGTTACAATGGATGCTAATTGCTTGTGCAGAAGAAGGATAAACTGGATTGTCATTAAGGAGACAATTTAAATTGGGGTTTCAATGTTTTACATCTCTGTACGACTGAATGAGGAGAAAAATAAGAAACACAGAAAATATCCAATTAGAAGAGAGAAAGAAAGAGAGACAGGAAAAGCTGAAAATGCAGAACAGAGAAAAAAAATGACACAGATATATTTGATTTTGTGAGTCCATCTTAGACTTTTCTTAATTTTCCCTTTCGATTTAGACAGGTGCAATAAAAAAAACAAACTTTGAATGTCTTGTTTTTGGAGCTCACATTGTGAAATATTTCTATTTGTTAACTGGGTGTGAGAAAGTCAGTTTATAGGGATACATAGTGTCATCAGCAGAATTCTTCTTCCCATAGATTTCGGGTGCAAGTTAAGGGGTTTAGATGGGATTTGAGGGGATTTGTTTTTGCAACTCAAAAAACACCGCCTGAAGAGCTGCTGGAAGTAGCTACTCCCAGAGTTTAAGAAACAGCTAAAAAAAAAGTACTGTACTTGAATTGCCAAAGTGTAGAAAGCTACTGACCTAACACTTACGAATGGGATTCGTATCAGTAGGTACATTGGATAGAATAAACATGGTGGGCTGAAGGGCCTGTGCTGTAAGATGCTATGGGCCTTATTGACACTTCACAGTTATAGCTGACACAAGATGTCTGAATAAATTCTTCCAATGATAATCTAAGGCTATGAAAAACACAGACGTGCTTCTACAAATCGCAGAATATTATCCTTTGTTATAAAATAAATTCCTTATGCATTGTAAAACAGTTTGTTTAACTTTAACCTGACTAACCTGGAAGCCCACAACGTGGTTGAGCAGATCCAGGTGCTGTCCTCGTCCCAGCAACTTCCTGTCCATTTTCATCCACACACCAGCAGTGGCCTGTGCTGCTTTGACATTGCATCGGCCTGAAGTTCCCCTCGTCATCACACTGAGGGATGTAGAGTCCCACCCGAGGTTCAGATCCAAATGCAGTCAACTCCGTTTGTAATCTCTCTCGTTGCTCTTCACATGCAGTTTTACGGCGTTCACTGGTTGTTAAAGCTGATCAAAATAAACAGATTGTCAAATACTCAAAGTAGTGCTTTGGGACCGGACCCAATGCCGCAACATGGCAGGTGATAAAGATGATGTAATATTGAATTTAACGTGAGCAGGTCCAAGTGACTGGACAGGAAGGGTGAGTATTGGGATTGAGAAATGTTTTGTGGGCTTTATTGTGTTTATTTTAATGCAAAAAGCCTGACTGATAAATATTCAAACTTTGGACATGGATGGGCTCAGGGGCGGGGGTGTCGTGACATTACACCGCTGGGCTCAGGGGGGGTGTGACATCAGACCGATGGGCTCGGGGGGGGTGACATCACACCGATAGGCTCGGGGGGGGTGACATCACACCGATGGGCTCGGGGGGGTGTGACATTACACCGATGGGCTCGGGGGGGGGTGACATCACACCGATGGGCTCGGGGGGGGGTGTGACATTACACCGATGGGCTCGGGGGGGGGTGTGACATTACACCGATGGGCTCCGGGGGGGGGGGCACGTGACATTACATGGATCAGCTCAGGGGGTGTGACATTTCATGGTTGAGGGATTGGCACATGTGGCAGCTCAGTGTTCTAGGGTATAGATGCCTTAGGTATGAACGAGGTGAGGACAAAAGAGGAGGAGAGCTAGATTTTTGATTAAAGGGAACATTCCTGGGGAATGTCTATGGGGAATAAGAGGCTGGTCATGTTGATGGGGTTGTACTATAGATCCCCAAATGGTCAGAGGAAAATAAAGCAGCAAATATGTTGGGAGATCACCGACAGCTGGAGGAGCTATAAAGCTGTAAGAGTTGGTGATTTTAACTTTCCTGATGTGACTCGGACAAACATAGGAAAGGGTCAGATGTAGGCAGAATTCATTAAATATGTTCAGGAAAGGTTTCTGAAGCAATGTGTAGACACTGTTCTGGAGAGGATAACAATTAATCTCTTGGGAAATGAGGCTGGTCAAGTGGGGCAGCACTTTGACACCAGCTGTAAAGCAGTTATGGACAATGATAGGGCTGGTCCACAAGTTAAAGGCCTAAACTGGGACAAGTCTAATCCTGTTATCATTAGACAAACAATTTGCTAAGATTGATTGGGAGCCTATGTTTGCAGATAAAGGGATCACTCAGATCCCAGGCAGAAACTTTAATAATTAAAGTCTTTGAACTTCTCTATTTAATATAACATGTTACTATTACCCTGACTAACCTGTAAGTCCACAACGTGGCTGACCAGTTCCAGGTGCTCTTCTCGTCCCAATAATTTCTTGTCCATTCTCGTACACACACCAGCAGTATCCTGTGCTGCTGTGACACTGCATCGGCCTGAAGTTCCCCTCGTCATCACACTGAGGGATGTGGAGACCAACCAAGGGCAGGGATCCACGCTGGCTCATCGTTTCTAAGTGTTCTCGCTGCTGCTCACAGGCAGTCTTTGGGTGCTCATTGTCTCCTGAACAAACAAACAAAAATGCTTTTGATATAGTCAATAATTTAAAAACGCAGCTCTTTTAAAATGGGTCAAGTAACATTTCTTGATCAGAATAGATGATTTAAAAAGAGCACAGTCAGTCAATATGTTTTAAAGGACTAATAACCTTCTTGTTCTTAGAAGTTTGCAATATAAGGTGGTTTTGTGTGGGGAAAACACCTGATTGTACCAGAGCTCGGTTTTGCACTGACCACCACACGAAATAGCACTGCACTGCTTTACAATATATGGCACGTCATTTTCTTTAATGCAGGTGAAGAGCTTGCTATCAACTACTGCACACTTTTTAAATTGATTCTGTGCTATCAATGTCAGAGACGAGCTCTTCAAGGAGATCCAGTTACTGACGTCAGTGCTGGAGGGATTGGTTTGTTTTGGCTGGGCCGCTGGTATCGATTCTACAATGGACAGGGGCATCTCTCAGGGTGAAAGTTACTGCTGTAGGTCACAGCTACCACCTGACAACAACACATACACACCTAAACTTCCTTATGCTGAAATATTGCACCTTAACAGCTGTTGCTATTACAATGATTGTTTGTCCTTAACTTTGCAACACTGTAGGAAAACCTACACGGTCAGCAATCATACACATCACTTTCCCTTATTTGAGACATGACTTTAACCATTGAAGTGATTTTCTCTTGATGCCCACTGATATCCATTCTACTGGGGTTCCTTCAAACCAAACTTAGTCAAACATTACCTTGGTGTCAAGGGCCACAACTCTCACTTCACCTCACAATTCAGCCCTTTGGTCAACTCTTGCCTGAACCATTTTGTGATGGGGGTCTGGCACCACATGGTCCTGACAAATCCCAAACTATGCTTCAGTGAGCAGGTTATCAGTCAGAATCAGAACGAGGTTTATCGTCGTTGACACCTGTCGTGGAATTTGTTGTTTCGTGGTAGCGAGACAAAAATTACGGTCAGCAACAAAAATAAATAAATAGTGGAAAGAGGAATGTTGGAGCAGGGTTCATCAACTGTTCAGAAATCTGAGGGTGCAGGGGAAAAATATTCCTAAAACAGTATGTGTGAGTCATCAGACTGCTGTACCTTTGCCCCGACAGTAGTAATAAGAGGGCATATTCAACTTGAAGGCCTTTAATGATGGATACTGCCTTCTGAAGGTACCAGCTTTGGAAGATGTCCTTGATGGAGGGGAGAGCTGTGCTCGTGATGGAGCCACAGGGGCCAGCTGAGCCTACAGCTGTCTGTAGCCTCTTTCCACTCTGTGCATTGGAGCCTCCCTACCACGCTGAGATGTAACCAGTCAGAGGCCTCCCCACCACACATCTGTAGACACTTACAAGTCTTTGGTGACATACCAAATCTCTGCAAACCCCCAACAAAATAAAGCCACTGGCGTGCCTTCTTCACCATTGCATGAATGTGTTGGGCCCAGGATAGATCCAAGACGTGGATGCCCAGGAACCTGATGCTGCTCACCCTTTCCATTGCTGACCCCTGTGCTCTCTCGACTTCCCTGTCAAAGTTCAAACTTCAAAGTTCAAAGAAAAACTTATTATCAGAGTACATGCATATCACAGACAACCCTGAGATTCTTCTTCTGCAAGCATACTCAGCAAATCTACAGTACAGTAACTGTAAACATCAGGAACTGTTAACTGTAAACAAACTGTGGAAATGCAGATATAAATAAATAGCCATAAAGAATGAGCATGAAATAACAATATAACAGAGTCCTTAAGTGAGTGTAGTTATCCAGTATCCTTCAGGAGCCTGATGGTTGAGGGGTAGTAACTGTTCTTGAACCTGGTGGTGTAAGTCCTGAGGCACCTGTACCTTCTACCTGATGGCAGCAGGGAGAAAAGAGCATAGCCTGGGTGGTGAGGATCTTTGATGATGGATGCTGCTTTTTTACAGCAATGTTTCATATAGATGTGCTAAATGCCTTATTGATATTGAGTGAGAGGTTGTTGTTATGACACCACTCAGCCAAGTTCCCAATCTCCCTCCTGTATGCTGATTCATCACCCCTTTGATACAGCCCACAACAGCGGTGTTGTCAAGCAACACACATCAAATTTGCTGGTGAACGCAGCAGGCCAGGCAGCATCCCCAGGAAGAGGTACAATCAACGTTTCAGGCCGAGACCCTTCGTCAGGACTAACTAAAGGAAGAGCTAGTAAGAAATTTGAAAATGGGAGGGGGAGGGGGAGATCCAAAATGATAGGAGAAGACAGGAGGGGGACGGATGGAGCCAAGAGCTGGACAGGTGATTGGCAAAAGGGATATGAGAGGATCATGGGACAGGAGGCCTGGTCCATTTCTGACACCTCCCTCCCCTTTCTAGATCTTTCTGTCTCTATCTCTGGAGACAGCTTATCTACTGATGTCTACTATAAGCCTACTGACTCTCACAGCTATCTGGACTATTTCTCTTCTCACCCTGTCTCTTGCAAAAATGCCATCCCCTTCTCGCAATTCCTCCATCTCCACCGCATCTGCTCTCAGGATGAGGCTTTTCATTCCAGGACGAGGGAGATGTCCTTTTTTAAAGAAAGGGACTTCCCTTCCTCCACCATCAACTCTGCCCTCAAACGCATCTCCCCCATTTCACGCACATCTGCTCTCACTCCACCCTCCCGCCACCCCACTAGGAATGGGGTTCCCCTGGTCCTCACCTACCACCCTACCAGTCCCCGGGTCCAGCACATTATTCTCCGTAACTTCTGCCACCTCTAATGGGATCCCACCACTAAGCACATCTTTCCCTCCCTCCCTCTCTCTGCTTTCCGCAGGGATCGCTCCCTATGCAACTCCCTTGTCCATTCGTCCCCCCATCCCTCCCCACTGATCTCCCTCCTGGCACTTATCCTTGTAAGCAGAACAAGTGCTACACACGCACTTACACTTCCTCCCTCACCACCACTCAGGGCCCCAGACAGTCCTTCCAGGTGAGGCGACACTTCACCTGTGAGTCGGCTGGGGTGATATACTGCGTCCGGTGCTCCCGATGTGGCCTTCTATATATTGGTGAGACCCGACGCAGACTGGGAGATCATTTTGATGAACGCCTATGCTCTGTCCACCAGAGAAAGCAGGATCTCCCAGTAGCCACACATTTTAATTCCATATCCCATTCTGATATGCCTATCCATGGCCTCCTCTACTGTAAAGGTGAAGCCACACTCAGGTTGGAGGAACAACACCTTATATTCTGTCTGGGTAGCCTCCAACCTAATGGCATGAACATTGACTTCTCTAACTTCCGCTAATGCCCCACCTCCCTCTCGTACCCCATCTGTTATTTATTTATATACACACATTGTTTCTCTCTCTCTCTCCTTTTTCTCCCTCTGTCCCTCTGACTGTACCCCTTGCCCATCCTCTGGGCTTAACCCCTCCCCCTTTCTTTCTTCTTAGGCCTCCTGTCCCATGATCCTCTCATATCCCTTTGTCAATCACCTGTCCAGCTCTTGGCTCCATCCCTCCCCCTCCTGTCTTCTCCTATCATTTTGGATCTCCCCCTCTCCCTCCCAATTTCAAAATCTCTTACTAGCTCTTCTTTCAGTTAGTCCTGACGAAGGGTCACGGCCTGAAACGTCAACTCTACCTCTTCCTAGAGAAGCTGCCTGGCCTGCTGCGTTCACCAGCAACTTTGATGTGCGTTGCTGGAATTTCCAGCATCTGCAGAATTCTTCGTGTAGTGGTGTTGTCAGCAAACTTGTATATGGTTTTAGAGCTGTACTTAGCCAGACAGTCATAGGTGTAAAGCGAGTAGAGCAGGGGGCTACGTACACACCCCTGTGGTGCTCCTGTGTCGATGGAGATTGTGGAGATATTTTTGCCAATCTGAACTGTCTGGGGTCTACAAATGAGGAAATCCAGGATCCAATTGCACAAGGAGGTATTGAGGCCCAGATCTTGGAGCTTACTGATTAGTTTTGAGGGGATACTGGTGTTAAATGCCAAGCTGTGATCGATAGAGAACATCCTGATATATGCACCTTTGCTGTCCAGATGCTCCAGGGTTGTGTGAAGAGCCAACAAGATAGCATCTGCTGTAGACCTGTTGTTCTGGTAGGCGAATTGGAGCGGATTCAAGTTATCACTCAAACAGGAGCTGATATACTTCAACACCAGTGTCTCTAAACACTTCATCAATGTGGATGTAAGTGCCACTGGGTGATAGTCATTCAGACAGGTTAGCGTGTCTTCTTGGGCACTGGTACGACTGAAGCCTGCGTGAAGATGTTGAAGATATTTGTGAGCGCGCCAGCCAGTTGGTCGGCACAGGTCTCCAGTACTCGGCTAGGTACTCCGTCCAGACCGGATGCTTTCCTTGGATTCACTCTCTTGAAGGCAATCTGCACGTCATCTTCAGGTACTGAGACCAAAGGATCATTGGGAGACATAGGGGTGTATGATAGTTCCTCCTTGATCTGGTGGTCGAAGTAAGCATAGAAGGCATTGAGCTCATCTGGAAGTGAAGTGCTGCTGTCTCCTATGTCGCAGGATTTAACTGTGTAGGAGGTTATGGGATTCAAACCCTGCCACAGCTGTTGAGCCTCCCTCCTTGATTCCAGTGTCGTCTGGAATCTCCATTTCGCCGGAGAGATGTTGACAATAGAAACCATAGAAAACCATAGAAAAACTACAGCACAGAAACAGGCCTTTTGGCCCTTCCTGGCTGTGCCGAACTATTTTCTGCCAAGTCCCACTGACCTGCACACGGACCATATCCCTCCATATACCTCCCATCCACGTATCTGTCCAATTTATTCTTAAACTTTAAAAAAGAACCCGCATTTACCACCTTGTCTGGCAGCTCATTCCATACTCCCACCACTCTCTGTGTGAAGAAACTCCCCCCCAATGTTCCCTTTAAACTTTTCCCCCCTCACCCTTAACCCATGTCCTCTGGTTTTTTTCTCCCCTTGCCTCAGTGGAAAAAGCCTACTTGCATTCACTCTATCTATACCCATCATAATTTTATATACCTCTATCAAATCTCCCCTCATTCTTCTACGCTCCAGGGAATGAAGTCCTAACCTATTCAACCTTTCTCTGTAACTGTGTTTCTCAAGTCCCGGCAACATCCTTGTAAACCTTCTCTGCACTCTTTCAACCTTATTTATATCCTTCCTGTAATTTGGTGACCAAAACTGAACACAATACTCCAGATTTGGCCTCACCAATGCCTTATACAACCTCATCATAACATTCCTGCTCTTATACTCAATACTTTAATTAATATAGGCCAATGTGCCAAAAGCTCTCTTTACGACCCTGTCTACCTGTGACGTCACTTTTAGGGAATTTTGTGTCTGTATTCCCAGATCCCTCTGTTCTACTGCACTCCTCAGTGCCTTACCATTTACCCTGTATGTTCTACGTTGGTTTGTCCTTCCAACGTGCAATACCTCACACTTGTCTGTATTAAACTCCATCTGCCATTTTTCAGCCCATTTTTCCAGCTGGTCCAAGTCCCTCTGCAGGCTCTGAAAACCTTCCTCACTGTCCACTACACCTCCAATCTTTGTATCATCAGCAAATTTGCTGATCCAATTTACCACATTATCATCCAGATCATTGATATAGATGACAAATAACAATGGACCCAGCACTGATCCCTGTGGCACACTGCTAGTCACAGGCCTCCACTCTGAGAAGCAATTTTCTACTACCACTCTTTGGTTTCTTCCATTGAGCCAATGTCTAATCCAATTTACCACCTCTCCATGTATACCTAGCGACTGAATTTTCCTAACTAACCTCCCATGCGGGACCTTGTCAAAGGCCTTACTGAAGTCCATGTAGACAACATCCACTGCCTTCCCTTCATCCACTTTCCTGGTAACCTCCTCGAAAAACTCCAATAGATTGGTCAAACATGACCTACCACGCACAAAGCCATGTTGACTCTCCCTATTAAGTCCCTGTCTATCCAAATGCTTGTAGATTCTGTCTCTTAGTACTCCCTCCAAATAACTTACCCACTACCGACGTTAAACTTACCAGCCTATAATTTCCCAGATTACTTTTCAATCCTTTTTTAAACAACGGAACAACATGAGCCACTCTCCAATCGTCCAGCACCTCACCCGTAGACAACAACATTTTAAATATTTCTGCCAGGGCCCCTGCAATTTCAACACTAGTCCCCTTCAAGGTTCGAGGGAATACCCTGTCAGATCCCAGGGATTTATCCACTTTAATTTTCCTCAAGACAGCAAGGACCTCCTCCTTTTCAATCTGTACAGTTTCCATGATCTCACTACTTGTTTCCCTTAATTCCATAGACTTCATGCCAGTTTCCTTAGTAAATACAGACGCAAAAAACCCATTTAAGGCCTCCCCCGTTTCTTTTGGTTCCGCACATAGCCGACCACTCTGATCTTCAACAGGACCAATTTTATCCCTTACAATCCTTTTACTCTTAATATACCTGTAAAAGCTCTTTGGATTATCCTTCACTTTGACTGCCAAGGCAACCTCATGTCTTCTTTTAGCCCTCCTGATTTTCTTGCACTTTTTATACTCCTCAAGCACCTTATTTACTCCCTGTTTCCTATACATGTCATACAACTCTCTCTTCTTCTTTATCAGAGTTGCAATATCCATTGAGAACCAAGATTCTTTATTCTTATTCACTTTGCCTTTAATCCTGACAGGAACATACAAGCTCTGCACTCTCAAAATTTCTCCTTTGAAGGGTTCCCACTTACCGATCACATCCTTTCCAGAGAACAACCTGTCCAAAACCACGCTTTTTAGATCCTTTCTCATTTCTTCAAATTTGACCTTCTTCCAGTTCAGAACCTCAACCCTAGGACCAGATCTATCCTTGTCCATGATCAAGTTGAAACTAATGGTGTTATGATCACTGGAACCAAAGTGCTCCCCTACACATACTTCCGTCACTTGTCCTAACTCGTTTCCTAACAGGAGATCCAATATTGCATCCCCTCTAGTTGGTACCTCTATATATTGATTTAGAAAACTTTCCTGAACACATTTTACAAACTCTAAACCATCTAGACCCCTAACAGTATGGGAGTCACAATCAATATATGGAAAATTTAAAATCCCCTACCACCACAACTTTATGTTTCCTGCAGTTGCCTGCTATCTCTCTGCAGATTTGCTCCTCCAATTCTCGCTGACTATCGGGTGGTCTATAATACAACCCACTAATGTGGCCATACCTTTCCTGTTTCTCAGCTCCACAGATAAAGACTCAGTAGACAAGCCCTCTAATCTAATTTTAATTCCACATCCCATTCCCATTCTGACATGTCTATCCACGGCCTCCTCTACTGTAAAGATGAAGCCACACTCAGGTTGGAGGAACAACACCTTATATTCCGTCTGGGTAGCCTCCAACCTGATGTCATGAACCTCGACTTCTCTAACTTCCGCTAACGCCCCATCTCCCGCTCGTACCCCATCTGTTACTTATTTTTATACACACATTCTTTCTCTCACTCTCCTTTGTCTCCCTCTGTCCCTCTGAATATGCCCCTTGCCCATCCTCTGGTTCCCCCCCCCTTGACTTTCTTCCCGGACCTCCTGTCCCATGATCCTCTCGTATCCCTTTTGCCTATCACCTGCCCAGCTCTTGGCTCCATCCCTCCCCCTCCTGTTTTCTCCTATCATTTTGGATCTCCCCCTCCCCCTCCAACTTTCAAATCCCTTACTCACTCTTCCTTCAGTTAGTCCTGACGAAGGGTCTTGGCCTGAAACGTCGACTGCGCCTCTTCCTAGAGATGCTGCCTGGCCTCCTGCGTTCACCAGCAACTTTGATGTGTGTTGCTTGATTTTCCAGCATCTGCAGAATTCCTGTTGTTTGCCCTCTAATCTGTCCTGCCTGAGCACTGCTGTAATATTTTCCCTAACAAGCAATGCTACTCCCCCACCTTTCATTCCACTGCCTCAATCACATCTGAAACATCGGAACCCTGGAATATTAAGCTGCCAGTCCTGCCCCTCCTGTAGTCAAGTTTCACTAATTGCTATAACGTCATAATTCCACATGACAATCCACGCCCTCAACTCGTCTGCCTTCCCCGCAATACTCCTAGCATTGAAATATATACACTTCAGAAGATTTTTACCACCACTCACAACCTTTCTATTAGCGGATTTGCTTGAACTTTTAACATCATTTATTTTCACCCCAGCCACACTGTCAGCTCTGTCACTCTGGTTCCCATTCCCCTGCAAATCTACTTTAAAGCCTCCCCAGTAGCACTAACAAACCTCCCTGAAAGGATATTGGTCCCCTTGTAGTTCAGGTGTAACCCGTCTCTCTTGTACGGGTCCCACCTGCCCCAGAAGAGGTCCCAATTATCCTGAAATCTGAAACCCTGCTCCCTACACCAGTTCCTCAGCCACTTGTTCATCCTCCAGAGCATCCTATTCCTACCCTCACTGGCATGTAGCACAGGTAGCAATCCTGAGATTACCACCCTCGAGGTCCTGCTTTTCAACTTCCTACCAAGCTCTCTATACTCACTGTCCAGGACCTCCTCACTCTTCCTTGCTATGTCATTGGTACCGATGTGCACCACGACATCTGGCTGATCACCCTCCCACTTCAGAATGCAATAGTGCAAGCTCCTTGGGAACTTCGTACTGAGCAGGAAAAAGTATCATTTTATAGTTTGACAGCAGCTGGGTGTTCAGGAGTTCACCTGGGTCACTGGGTTGCCACACGGGACCTAGAATGGCTCAAGTGGCAGCCTTTCAATTCCAGGATTTTTAACAAACTTGTAATCCTTGTAAATTCATATGCCTGTGTCCTAAAGAGCTCTTCTGAGTGAAACAGCAATTTATTTAACTTCTTTCAATCTACTGCATGGCATTCATTTTGCCTACAATATAGCACAATCTACTTTGAAGGCACCAAATGCAGATTAGGCAACTGCTTTGCTGATTACCGCTGCTCAGTTTGGAAAATGACCCCTTGTCAATCGGTTTTCTTATCTTACTCCCAGTCTCTCTGTCTCTTAGCACTGCTCAAATCAGGCTAATGCAAGCTTTTGTGCTTATTCTCTTCTCTCTAACAGTCCTTACTTATTTATTAAGTAGATGGTGCCTAATGCTATTTGCCACTTGGACAACCTCAGACTCCACCCTGCAAGTATTCCTTTTACTCTCTCCACCACTTCTCTCTACAACTTAAAACACACTTCTTTTCTCACTTACCCAGTTGGTTAATATTTATGGTTGAGTGGTCATCAACCATAAATATTAACTCTTTCTCCCTGCCCTCAGAAAGCATCTAACCGGCTAATTGATTCCAGATTTTGCTCCCTGATGGCAGTGTTCTTCCAAATGGCCGACGGTGACTTCTTGACGTTGTCATTTGCTTACCGCCATTTGATGGTCATGTCCCCACAGTAGACAACATCAAAGCATAATTCCTCTCTGGAGGGGACCACAGGACATGAATCATTTGACCTGGCACTTGACAAGTGGTTTAGAATTCCAATACACTAATCAACCATAACCATGAGAACTGATTGCTAAAACACACAAAGATAATCAACAAGTTCCAAGAAAAGCTCACTGTAAAATAGAAATCATTTTAAACATATTTTTGCTAAACTACCATGAGACTATTTATGACTGACCTGGCTGTTCACAATGTGGTTGACTTGTTCCAGGAGGTGTCATAGTCCCTGGAACTTCCTGTCCATTTTCATAGACACACCAGCAGTATCCTGTGCTGCCATGGCACTGCAGTGGACTGAAGTTCCCTTCTTCATCGCACTGAGGGATGTGGAGTCCAGAAATGGGTCTGCGCAGGCTCAGTATTGCTCGCAGTCGCTCTTGCTGCAGTTGACAAGCAGTCTTTGGCCGTTCGTTGGTTTCTAACAAATCAAAGATAAATATACTCGGGAAATGATAAATAATTAAGAATCATATTTTTTATCACTGATATATGAAACGAAATTTGTTGTTTTATGGCAGCAGGTCAGTGCAAAAAGATCAAATTACTACAAAGTTAAGTAAGTAAATAATGCAAAGAAAGAATTAACAAAGTAGTATTCATGGGCTGTTTAGAAATCTGACAGAAGAGGGGAAGAAGCTATTCTTATGTCATTGAATGTGGGTTTTGAGGCTCCCGTACCTTCTCCTCAATGGTAGCAAAAAGAAGAGAGCATGTCCTGGATGGTGGGGGTCTTTAGTAATGAACATCACCTTCTTGAGACACCACATAGAATCTCAGTAATCCTGTTTCACTGCCACCTGCCTTGAAACAAAGGCCTTTAAAAACCTTCATCTGCACAATCAGCGGTGCCAAGCCTGGCTGCAAGAGGAGGGGGGTTGGGCATGGGGCTTGCAACCCCATCCCGTTAAAAACCCTGAGCTACAAAAACACCAAGAGAAGCTCAAAAGAGTACTCCGGCATGGTGCTGCTGATGGGCTGAAGTACGTTCTAAAGCATTCAGACTGATCACATCGGATTGGGCCTGCCAGGCAGAATAATTACAGTAGCTGTGCCTGTCTGGGCCAGTTGTGGAAGACCTACTTTGCTCACCCTCTGCACTCTTCAGTCAAGCAACAGGCTAGACTGGACCACATTGGTCTGGTGCAGAAGATCCGTCCCGGGAAATCCTGACTTACTGGGCCCAAGGGGAAAACCGGGGCACAGTCTTACCTTCTCTCAATCCTTCCTTTAGATTTAATAACTGACTTTTAGGGACACGTAAGGTATTTAAAACACAAGTCGTCAAAGAAAGAGCTAAATTGTACCTTTTGCATTTGGTTTAAGTTTTTTTTCCATCTGCAGGCTTTGAATTGGCATTAAAAATATCAGAGACAGAGCGTGCAAATGCTGGAGTCTGGAGCAACAAAACAGAATCTGACTTGTGTATCATTTGGCTTTGGCTCTCTACGAATGTATACAAACATTCGACAACATTGTTTAGAAGAACAGAAATCTATAAGAATTACTTGTAAACTTTACAGCGGGGAAAAGCCTCAGGCCAAGCTTTGGCAGCTGTCAGATCCATCTGAGGCATGGGGATGGGGCCACCTCACTGCTCCACGGCACTGACAGCCCCAGCAACGTGCGACAGCATGGCAATAAGTTTGACCCTTTGCAGAGGCCAGGCAAGTGCAAGTGCAGGGATTTCAACGTACTGGATTTCTCTGCTATAGAAAACTTCTGGTCAAGTATTTTTTTTTCCCCTATTACAAAGAAAAACACTTTTAAAGATTGAAAATCTGACTGGTCAATTAACTTACAGCAGTGGCAAAAGTGAAGAAAGGACATTTGAGATAACTTGCAATAGAACATAGGGAGAGAAGATGGAAGATTAAACTAGAAAGTGAAACAGTCTGTATAGAAAGCAAATATTTAACCTTACTTTTAATCTAACATTTTGTCCTTCAGTTTGCACCTTATCCCATTGTACTTTAAACTACATTGTTTGTATGAAACGTGCTGTGTAAGTTATTAAATAACTGTAGTTATATTTCATATTTTAAAATGACATTGCACAGATCATATATCAAATTCCAAATGCGATCAATTTTAGATTAAAAATGGAAACCTTTTCCAATTATGGATTTTGCTGAACATAGAACAATTGATTGAGAACAATTAAAGAAGTGACTGACCCAGCTCCCCACAGCGTGGCTGACCAGTTCCAGGGGCTGTCCTCGTCCCGAGAACCTCCTGTCCATTCTCGTACACACACCAGCAGTATCCTGTGCTGCCGTGACATTGCATCGGCCTGAAGTTCCCCTCGTCATCACACTGAGGGATGTGGATACCAACCAAGGGCTGGGACCCACGCATCTCTGACTCTACCCGTTCTCGATGCTGCTCGCAGACAGACTTAGGGCGTTCAGTTGCTGCCAATAAAGCAATTTCATGAAAACATGGACACCAGAGGAATTGCAATGGAGAAAAACAAGGAAATATACTGGAAGTATGGGTGAATTATAATGTGTTGGCATGCGGCCAAGTGGTTAAGGTGTTCGTCTCGTGATTTGAAGGTCGTTAGTTCGAGCCTTGGCTGAGGCAGCGTGTGTGTCCTTGAGCAAGGCACTTAACCACACATTGCTCTGCGACAACACTGCTGCCAAGCTGTATGGGTCCTAATGCTCTTCCCTTGGACAACATCGGTGGCGTGGAGAGGGGAGACTTGCAACATGGGCAACTGCTGGTCTTCCATACAATCTTGCCTGCGCCCTGGAAACTTTCCAAGATGCAAATCCATGGTCTCATGAGACTTACAGATGCCTATATACCGGAAGTAAAGGTGGAACACACTGATGCAGAAATTTGATGTAGTGGTCACCCATACCACTCCAGCACTCCCTCTGGGATGCATTAACATTTCCATATATTGCCGCACATAATTCTGTCAGCTGTTTTCACAAAGACTAATTTCCATGAAATACTGAATTTTTTACATTTGCACATGATTAGTCCATTTGTTTAATTTTTGTCTGGATTGGGGAGCATGCCTTATGAGAATAGGTTGAGTGAACTTGGCCTTTTCTCCTTGGAGCGACGGAGGATGAGAGGTGACCTGATAAAGGTGTATAAGATGATGAGAAGCATTGATTGTGTGGATAGTCAGAGGCTTTTCTCCAGGGCTGAAATGGCTAACATGAGAGGGCACAGTTTTAAGGTGCTTGGAAGTAGGTACAGAGGAGATGTCAGGGGTAAGTTTTTCACACAGAACATGATGGGTGCGTGGAATGCACTGCCGGTGACAGTGGTGGAGGGGGATACAATAGGGTCTTTTAAGAGACTCTTAGATAGGTACATGGAGCTTGGAAAAATAGAGGGCTATGCGGTAGGGAATTTCTAGCCAGTTTCTCGAGTAGGTTACATGATCCACACAACATTGTGGGCTGAAGGGCCTATAATATGCTGTAGATTTCTATGTTCTATGTTCTTAAACCTGACTGACCTGACAGCTCACAGTTGCATAGAATCTAAGAGCTGTGATGTCATGTTATACCTTTGTAAGACATTTGTTAGGCCTCATCTTTGGAATTGTGTGTAGTTGTGGTTGCCACACAATAGGAAGGATGTGATTGCAATGCAGTGAGAAGACACCAGGATATTAGCTGGAGTATTACAGTTATAAGAACCCATTGTACAGGAACAAGGTCTGTTAGGCTGGGCAATAATTTCTTACCCCAGTCTATGAACTTTTGAACAATCTGCTATCATCCACTACACATTACTTATGACAGTGCCAGTAGCATTATACAGTTATAAATTTAACTTTAATCCATTGACATAAAATGCACACATTATCTACAAAATATATTATCTGTTAACATTATTGTATCAATGTTCTTTGTGTTATCTATGATATATGTACCACATTTTGTTCGTTGTTCCAATAAGAAGTTTGTTTCATTTAGCTGTAACATGTTTATGGTTGAATGAAAATAAACTTGAACTTGTTATAATGATTAATCAATGCTTGATTTTAACACTGACTGACCTGGCTCTCCACAGCGTGGCTGACCAGTTCCAGGGGCTGTCCTCGTCCCGGGAACCTCCTGTCCATTCTCGTACACACACCAGCAGTATCCTGTGCTGCTGTGACATTGCATCGGCCTGAAGTTGCCTTCTTCGTCACACTGAGGGATGTGGTGTCCAACGAGAGGCCCGCGCAGGCTCATTTCCGTTTGTATCCGTTCTCGCTGCTGCTCACAGGCAGACTTCGGGCGCTCGTTGGTCACTAATAAAATAAAATGGCTTTAAAATAATTTCAAATAAAACTTGCAATTATCGCAAACAGTATATGGTAACATCTTCTCTCTAACACCCATAGGGGACCACATGGGCTGGAAATTCTGTATCCTCAGAGGTGTATTAAATTGACTTAAGATATGTTGGCAAGACCATCTTGTTTTCTGAGTGCTTTGGACAGCATTTCTAGAATAATTAGTCCAAGTTCTTCTCCTAATATTCCTAAGTGAGATTACATGGGGAATGACTCCATTAATTGTGCCCTTTACTGAGTGATCTCACTTATGTACAAGGACGACTAAAAGTTTGGAACATCGACGAATGCAGCACAGGAAGAGGTCTTGCGGTCCAAATTGTCTCTGCCAAAAAACAATGCCTGCACATGATCCATTTAATGAATGTATTGGTAAATCAGTTAACAGGAAAGGAACCAACCTTGAGGCAATGATTTTCAGTTCCAACAAATTTCACACAATAATTTCAATTCATCACCATAGTCGATCCATATTCCATCAGTACCCAACACCATTTGTATTTTCAACTGCTCATTACTGGCATAACTCTCAGAACTTTACATTGTAATAGGCTTTCTCAGTACAGTATCTGCTTCAATGTTTATTCTGAAGAATTTATAGATGAAGAGAATTTTGTTTGGGCACATCTGATCACACAGAACATTCCTATTTAGAATGGAACAATTTGAATTGAGAACAAAAGAGTCACAGGATTATTGATTGATAAAAATACAAGAAATGTAAAAACTATTCGATTAAAAGTTAGATGAAGAGGTACTAGTAGAATAAAAGGAACACTATTTTGGGAGCTTCATTCTTTAGTTTACAAATGCTTCGGTTCTGAAGTGTTTTGTTGCACCTATCTATTCGATGTATACACTGCTGACTCTTGGGCTTAAGAGAAAAAGAATCTCAATTTTTCAACCTTTGAACACGTGGTGAAGCTGCAAAACAGCTGTGGAAAAGACCAGTCCGTTACCAACAAGAATGCAAGAGGTATTTCAAAGCAATTTACAATTGAACAGACTGACAGGAGAGACAGGGGGAACAGTCAGAAGGAGAGCCAGACCTTTTGGCTATGGATGTGATCTGACATTCCCAGTCATACCTGCAGGCCAGCTTTAATCAGCGCTTTAAAGCCAGTCGCAATCATAGGAGGCAAGTGTGGTCCATATCATTCATTACCATGCTAATCAGCTTCTATGAACCATATTGGTACTTTGAAAAAATGCTAGTAAGCAACTCCACAATAAAAATCAGAATTTTATAATTCCCTGCTTTTGCTCAACAATAGTCATTTTACTTAATTATATTACCTGGCCACAAACATTCTCATCCAAGTCATTTATATATTTTGACAAACAACACAGCTCCAAAATTGATCACAAAGTACACTATTGAGAAAACTACTTCAGCCTCTTATTGCAAAGTTGATTTTGGATCCAGTTTGCCAAAACACCTTGGATCATACGTGCACTAACTTTCTGGATCAGTCCCTTTGCAGGACCTTGCAAAAAGCCTTTGCTAGATCACATGCATTCCACATCTGCCACCTTGCCTTCAATTTTCTTAGTAGCTTCCTCAAACTTGATTAGATTTGAGAAGCAAAGTTCTCATGCATGAAATGATGCCAACTCACTTTAATCAGTCCCTGCCCTTCCAAATGATCATAAATGCTATCCCAAAGAATCTTTTCCCAAATAGTTCCCTTATACATATTGTAAGGCTCAGACGCTCTGTAGTTTCCTGGCCTATTTCTATTGCCCTTCTTGAATATGGGATCACCATTAGCTAATGATATCACACACACAGCTAAAGATGATACAAAAATTCTCTCTCTGATCCCAGCAGCATCCTCCCTTATTTCCCATAGCTCCCTGGGATATGTCCAAATCTCTAACTTGATCGTGACAGACATAAGCCTCCTCTAATACTCCCCATCCTTCTCACTGGTGACTACTGATGCAAAGGATTAATTCAGGATACTCTATGTATGCCCTGGCTCCACAAAATTACATTCCTCTTTTGACAGGACTTTCTCTTTTCCCTAGCAATCCTCTTACTGCTAAGTTATTTACGAAACGGCACTGTGGAATTGAATGCAATGTGGAGTAGGAAATATAGAAGCTACCAATCAGAACAGAGAAAGAAAGAAGAGAGAGCGTACAGGGCAAAGAAACAAAAACAATACATTAGAACACAGAATGTAGAACAGTACCACAGAGGAACAGACACTTTGGCCGAGATGTCTGTGCCAAATTAAACTAGAACTATTTAGCTACACATGATCCGTAACTCCCCACTTCCTGCATGTTCATGTCCATGTCTAAATCTGTTAAACCCAATATCGTGTCTGCTTCCACTACCACCCTTGATCATCATTTATGTAAAAAACTTGCTCTGCCCAAATTAATTAAACTTTCCTCCCCTCACATTAAATTCAGGCCCTCTAGTTTTTGGCATTTATACCCTGAGAAAAAAGCTCCATCTATACCACTCATTATAAATCCCCATTGGGTCTCTCCACCTCAGCCTTCAACACTCCACAGAAAACAATTCGTTAGATAGAAACATAGAAAACCTACAGCACGATACAGGCCCTTCGGCCTGCAATGCTGTGCTAAACATGTACTTACTTTAGAAATTACCTCAGGTTACCCATAGCCCTCTATTTTTCTAAGCTCCATGTACCTGTCCAGGAGTCTCTTAAAAGACCCTATTGTATCCGCCTCCACCACCGTCACCAGCAGCCCATTCCATACACTCACCACTCTCTGCATAAAGAACTTACCCCTGACATCTCCCCCGTACCTAGTTCCAAGCACCTTAAAACTGCGCCCTCTCGTGCTAGCCATTTCAGCCCTGGGAAAAAGCATGTGACTATCCACACGATCAATGCCTCTCATTATCTTGTACATCTCTGTCAGGTCACCTCTCATCCTCCGTCACTTCAAGGAGAAAAGGCCGAGTTCACTCAGCCTGTTCTCATAAGGCATGCTCCCCAATCCAGGCAACATCCTTGTAAATCTCTTCTTCTTTCTGTGGTTTCCACGTCCTTCCTGTAATGAGGTGACCAGAACTGAGCACAGTACTCCAGGCAGGGTCTGACCAGGATTCTATATAGCTGTAACATTACCTTTCAGCTCTTCACCTCAATCCTGCGGTTGATGAAGGCCGATGCATTGTATGCCCTCTAAACCACAGAGTCAACCTGCGCAACAGCTTCGAGTGTCCTATGGACTCGGACACCAAGATCCTTCTGATCCTCCATGCTGCCAAGTATCCTCCATTAATATTATATTCTGCCATCATATTTGATCTACCAAAATGTACCACCTCACACTTATCTGGGATGAACTCCATCTGCCACTTCTCAGTGCAGTTTTGCATCCTATTGATGTCCTGCTGTAACCTCTGACAGCCCTCCACACTATCCACAACACCCCCAACCTTTGTGTCATCAGTAAATTTACTAACCCATCCCTCCACTTCCTCATCCAGGTCATTTATCAAAATCATAAAGAGAAGGAGTCCCAGAACAGATCCCTGAGGCACACCACTGGTCACCGATCTCCAACCACTCTTTGCCTTCTGTGAGTAAGCCAATTCTGGATCCACAAAACAAGGTCCTTTTGGATCCCATGCTTCCTTACTTTCTCAATAAGCTTTGCATGGGGTACCTTGTCAAATGCCTTGCTGAAATCCATATACACTACATCTGCAGCTCTACCTTCATCAATGTGTTTAGTCACATCCTCAAAAACTTCAGTCAGGTTGCCTATGACAAAGCCATGCTGACTATTCCTAATCATATTATGCCTCTCCAAATGTTCATAAATCCTACCTCTCAGGATCTTTTCCATCAATTTATCAACTACTGAAGTAAGACTCACTGGCCTATAGTTTCCTGGGCTATCTCTACTCCCTTTCTTGAATAAGGGAACAACATTTGCAACCCTCCAATCCTCCAGAACCTCTCCTGTCCCCATTGCCAGAGGCTCAGCAATCTCCTCCCTTGCCTCTCACAGTAGCCTGGGGTATATCTCATCTGGTCCCGGAGACTTATCCAACTTGGTGCTTTTCAAAAGCTCCAGCACATCCTCTTTCTTAATGTCTATATGCTCAAGCTTTTTAATCCGCTGTAAGTCATCCCTACTATCGCCAAGGTTCTTTTCTGTAGTGAATACTGAAGCAAAGTATGCATTAAGTATCTCTCCTCCAGTTCCATACACACTTTTCCACTGTCACAATTGATTGGTCCTATTCTCTCACATTGTATCCCCTTGCTCTTCACATACTGGTAGAATGCCTTGGGGTTTTCCTTAATCCTGCTCGCCAAGGCCTTCTCATGGCCCCTTCTCGATCTCCTAATTTTATTCTCAAGCTCCTTCCTGCTGGCCTTATAACCTTCTAGATCGCTATCATTACCTAGTTTTTTGGAACTTTCGTAAGCTCTTCTTTTCTTCTTGACTAGATTTTCAACAGCCTTTTTACACTACGGTTCCTGTACCCTCCCATCCTTTCCCTGTCTCACTGGAAGATACCTATGCAGAAAACCTCGCAAATATCCCCTGAACATTTGCCACATTTCTGCTGTACATTTCCCTGAGAACATCTGTTCCCAATTTATACTTCCAAGTTCCTGCCTGATAGCTTCATATTTCCCCTTACTCCAATTAAACACTTTCTTAACTTGTCTGTTCCTATCCCTCTCCAATGCTATGGTAAAGGAGATAGAATTGTGATCACCATCTCCAAAATGCTCTCCCATTGAGAGATCTGACACCTGACCAGGTTCATTTCCCAATACCAGATCAAGTACAGCCTCTCCTCTCGTAGGCTTATCTACATATCGTGTCAGGAAACCTTCCTGAACACATCTAACAAACTCCACCCCATCTAAACTTCTTGTTCTAGAGAGATGCCAATCAATATTTGGGAAATGAAAATCTCCTACCATGACAACCCTGTTATTATTTCACCTTTCCAGAATCTGTCTCCCTATCTGCTCCTCTATGTCCCTGTTACTATTGGGTGGTCTATAAAAAAATACTCTGTAGTGGCCACAATATCATAGCTCCAAGTACTGATCTACGCTCTAAGCTCAGCCGCTTTGTTCATGCTTCTTGCATTAAAATAGACACATCTCAAACCATCGGACTGAGCACATCCCTTCTGTGGAATTCTCTGCCACAGCAAACTGTTGAGGCCAGTTCATTAGCTATGTTTAAAAGGAAGTTAGATACGGCCCTTGTGGCTACAGGGGTCAGGGGGTATGGAGGGAAGGCTGGGTTCTGAGTTGGATGATCAGCCATGATCATAATAAATGGCGGTGCAGGCTCGAAGGGCCGAATGGCCTACTCCTGCACCTATTTTCTATGTTTCTATGTTTCTATGTTTATCACCTGCCTATCCTCCCTCTCGCACTGTCTCCAAGCTTTCTCTATTTGTGAGCTAACAGCCCCTTCCTCCGTCTCTTCAGTTCTGTTCCCACACCCCCCCACCCAGCAATTCTAGTTTAAACTCTCCCCATAGCCTTAGCAAACCTCCCTGTCAGGATATCGGCCCCCTCAAATTCAAGTGCAACCTGTCCTTTTTGTACAGGTCACACCTGCCCCAAGAATCCTGTGTCCTGATGAAGGGTTCCAGCCCGAAACGTCGACTCATTGTTTCCACGGATGCTGCCCGACCTGCTGAGTTCCTCCAGCATGTTGTGAGTGTTTGCCCCAAGAGGTACTGATGATCCAGAAATCTGAATCCCTGCCCTTTGCTCCAATCCCTCAGCCACACATTTATCCTCCACCTCATTCTATTCCTATACTCACTATCATGTGGCACAGGCAGTCATGCTGAGATTACTACCTTTGTGGTCCTGCTTCTCAGCTTCCTTCCTAACTCCCTGCAGTCTGTTTTCAGGACCTCCTCCCTTTTCCTGCCTATGTCGTTGGTACCAATATGTCCCACGACCTCTGGCTGTTCACCTTCCCACTTCAGGATATTGTGGATGTGATCAGAAACACAAACACAGAGTTGTTGAAACTCTGCTAGGAGCTAATACCCACTAAATCAGGCAGCACTCTGGTGAACTGGACCATCTTGAGCTACAGTGTAAATAAACACAGACTAGCTGAAGCATTTGCACCAATCAAGGCCAATAAGCAAACATAGATAGCAGGCATCAAGTGAATGGTAGAGCCCTGGGGAATGCTGAGGAAGAGAGATAGGTGAGATACTTCTCCTGGCAATCTGGCTGCAGTTCTGGTTGCCGTACAAGAATAGGAAGGATGTGATTGCAATGCAGTGAATGCAGAGGCAAGTCACCAGCATGATAGCTAGAGTATTACAGTTATAAAGATTTATGAATGCTTGTCGTAACGCTAACCAACCTGGCACCTCACAGCGCGGTTGACCAGTTCCAGGTGCTGTTCTAGTCCCTGCAACCTCCTGTCCATTCTCGTACACACACCAACAGTATCCTGTGCTGCCGTGACATTGCATCGGCCTGAAGTTCCCCTCGTCATCACACTGAGGGATGTAGAGTCCAACAAGAAGTCCGTGCTGGCTCCCCTCTGCTTGCAACCGTTCTCGCTGCTGCTCACAGGCAGACTTCGGGCGCTCACTGGCTGCAGATCAATTCAAGAAGGAATCTGTTACTGAGCAACAGTGGAAATATTTTAAGTTGAGCTGTGTCATTTTTCTTCTTGCTGACTGTGTTGTCAGTTTACAGGGCATCAGGCAAGCCAGCAGGTTGTGTGACATTGTGCCTGATGTGTTCAGCCTGTTGTTATAATGGATGCTAATTGCTTGTGCAGAACAAGGATAAGCTGGATTGTTATTAAGGAGACAACTTAAATTGGGGTTTCAAGGTTTTACATCTCTGTACAACTGAATGAGGAGAAAAGAAAGAAATACAGAAACCATCCAATTAGAAGGGAGAAGGAGACGGACTGCAAAACCTGAAAAGGCAGAATGATGAGATAAAGAACAGCATAGATCATCTTGATGTTGGTGATCTATCAATTCAGACAGGTTTTGCAAATGAAAAGCAAACCTTTGATTATTTGACTTCGGGACCCCACTTTGCAAAATATTTCTTATTCTTCTTCTTTAATATTTCTTTATTCTGGGTATGGGCAAGTCAGTTTAAAGAGATACATAGTGCAGAGAGTTGAAGTCTTTTTACCATGGATTTAAGGTGAGAGTTAAGAGGGTTAGATGGGATCTGAGGGGAATTTTTCTCTCTAACGCACAAAGCTCTGCCTGAAGAGCTGATAGAGGTTAAACTCTTGCAATGTTTAGGAATCACTTGAATTGCCAAGGTGCAGAAAGCTACTGATCTAACACTTGTGAATGGGCTGCATATCAGTAGGTACATTGGGTGGGATGAACATGGTGGGGTGAAGGGCCTGTGCTACACGATGCTATGGGCCTTATGACACTTCACAGTTACAGCTGACACAAGAATAAATTCTTCCAATGATAATCTAATGCTATGAATCACATAAAGGTGCTTTTGCAAGTTCCAGAACAAATTTAGAACTTAAAAGCAAGCAAGTGCAAGAGACTGGACAGACTGAGGCAGGACAGCAAGTGAGAAAGGCTATGCTGCATTTATTTGAATGGAAAAAGCCTGACAGGTGAGGAAAGTGAGCTCGGAGCATGAACAGGCACTTGGGATTGATACTATAGCATGAGTGAGGGATGGGCACATGTGGCAACTCAATGCTCTGCGGTATACCTGCTGCAGGTATGAGAGAGGTTGGGATAAGAGAGGAAGGGAGTTGAATTTTTGATTAGGGAGAATGTTACAGCAGTATTTTTTTTTAATTAATCCTGGGGGACGTTCAGTGAGGCGACATGCATAGAAACCAAAAAAAATAAGAATAGAGTGATCACTTTGATGATGTCCCAGAATGGTCAGGGGGAATTAGAACAGCAAATACGTTGGGAGATCATAGATAGCTTCAGGAACAATAAAGCTGTAATAGTAGGTGATTTTAACTTCCACTAATATTGACTCAGACAGACATAGTAAAGGATTAGATAAAGGTTTCTTGATCAATTCGAAGACTACCCTTTAGACAGGGTAACAGTTGACCCTCTTGGGAAATAAGACTGGTCAAGTTGGGTGTCACTTTGGGACCAGTTTGAAGAAAGATAGGGATGATCCAGAAGTAAAAGACTTAAACTGGGACAAGGCTTAATCTGATATCATTAGGCACAAATTTGCAAAGTTTGATTGGAAAATGTAGTTAGCAAGTAGATGGATCACTGAGTTCCCAGTCAGAAATTTCAATAAAATCCCTTTGAATTTCTCTATTTACTATAATCTTACTTATTACCCTGACTAACCTGGCTGTCCACAATGTGGTTGACCAGTTCCAGGTGCTCTTCTTGTCCCGGGAACTTCCTGTCCATTCTCGTATACACACCAGCAGTGGCCTGTGCTGCTGTGACATTGCATCAGCCTGAAGTTCCCTTCGTCATCACACTGAGGGATGTGGACTCCCAGAAGAGGCCCACGCAGTCTCATCTCTGTTTCTAACCGTTCTCGCTGCTGCTCACAGGCAGACTTGGGACGCTCATTGACTGCTGATCATTCAATTTGAAACAAGATATAGTGAAAGTACAAATTACACAGACTGGGTCTTGTAACATGTTATTTTGTACAGTGCTCATTGCTGACAGTCCAAAAATTATGAGAGAATTACATCCAAACTACATCTTTTAAATAAAATATATTTCAATATCTCAAGCTGTTTAAAATTCTACTGCCATCAGGGAGAGCTATACCCAGTAAAATTTACCTATAACCTGCAGAATTCATTCCTGACTTACTGTACAAGCTGTGTGGATCTTTTTCAATAAGGGTTTCCATTTGAGTTACTTCCCATGCTAAAACATCTCACAGGACCTTCCTTGCTGGGATATAATCAGAAGATGTTCTGCTTAGTAGAACAGGTGCATGTGGGATACAGTTCATTGGCAGGGAATTGGGCTGAACTCAGACAAAGGAATTAAGAATGGTTATTTTTAATTAAAAGTATTAAAGAAAAATAACATGTAGCAAACAGCTAATCAGAAAGGAGAAAGGGGTCATTTTCAACATTGCCTCCAAGGAGGTAATCTGAAACAGCAAAGGATTGTCTGAAAAGATGGAAAGCACAAAAGACTACAGAGAAGGGTACAAGGAGAATAATGTGGCATTCAGAATATATGTAAATTAGATCACTCTTTGGTTCGTTATATGCAAGCACTGCTCCAATGAATGGTGAGACGAGGTTCATAAACTTAGGAGATAACGGACCCTGAAACTAACACTGTCCACAAATCAGCTTGCTATGAAATACTTACAAGCCTTTCTGCAAGTTACAGGTCAGTCATATATACTTTAAAGTCTCTTCTCATTTTAGTTGCAATAGTGACCAATTGCTTCACTAAAATTCTGACTCACATGGGAGCTCACAGCGTGCTTGACGGGTTCCAGGCGCTACCCTTGTCCCGGGAACTTCCTGTCCATTCTCGTACACACACCAGCAGTATCCTGTGCTGCTGTGACATTGCATCGGCCTGAAGTTGCCTTCATCATCACACTGAGGGATATGAACACCAAAAAGAGGCCCACGAATGCTCCCTGCCTGCAGTCTCTCTCTTTGCTGTTCACAAGCCGTTTTTGGACGTTCACTGGTTGCTAAGAAAATGGAAATAATTTTGAATCTAGCACAAAAATAAAGGATCATTCACATATTTCAATGATACATCAAATACTGTCATCACCCTTTCAGAAAGAATATTCACACAGGCCAATGTGCTTTGGATACAGAACAATTCATGGGATATTCGTACCTACCTCACTTCATGAGATTTTGCAGTTGCTGGAAATAAAGAATAACACACACTAGATGCTGGAAGTACTCAGCAGGTCAGGCAGCATCTATAGAAAGGAATAAAGTGTAGACCTTTCAGGCCGAGACCCTGATAAAAATCCTGCTGGAACGGTCTTGGCCTAAAACATCAACTCGTTCTCTTTCCGTAGATGCTACCTGAACTGCTGAGTTCCTCCAGCATTTTATGTGCTACTCTACAATATACTGTAGCTAAGTCAACAGTACAAACAGAAGCAAATTCCATCACTGACAGGGTTCTATAAAAAGTGCCTTGTAAAGGCCACAACCCTTTGTTCACATAAAGGAGTATTACAACCAGGGATTCTGTTCTATTTAACTTAGAATTTTGATTTGTGAATCACATGCTCCTTTTTCACAGTACAGCCCTATAATCAAGGAAAATTGTAAAGCATTGAAACACTGGTTTCCTCAGCTGCGTACATCTAGGGAAGACAATATCCGGCCCTGCCAAAAGTGTGAGCCCCTCCCCCCCCAATCCCATCTGTGTGGATTCTGTGTAATTTGTTACCCTGTTACAAATTACTGCCACGAAATAACCAACAGTACACTGCACACGATTAAAGGAATTATATTTATGAACCTTAACTAAAGAGTTAGTAAAGAATAACTAAAAGAATTGGGCCCATTCTAATTAAACAGTCAAATGTGCACAAGTTGGAGCTCCTCTGGAACTTCTCTGTCACTCATGTGCTGGGCCCTCGGTCAACGTGACTGCACACACCACCTACCGAATGTCGTTCGCAATCCATCTCCAACAAACGGGTCTCCCACCGGATCGTATGTTGTGACCGGTTCTCCCCAGCGTCTTTTCTCTTCATCTCCTCTCGAGCAAAAGCCCAAGACCAACCTTAATGTCCCTCATCAAGAAAAGCCTCCTGCTAATTGATGGCACGCATTCTACATCATCCCTCATCTTCAACAATAACCCAACCTGGCTGAAAGCAGAACAGACTGTTCTTACAGAGCTGCTAAGTGAAATATCTACAGCATCACAGTAACGATGTGAACCAGGGCATTACACTCCCCCCCACCCCACCCCCCAACCACAAATAGAAATAATTTGTCATCCCGTCATTAACAACACCATTTTCAAAGGAATTTCATGATTTTCAAAGGAATTTGTAAATGGTAGCGACATATCTCACTGGGGGATAGTCTGTTCCCCCGGTGCTACATAGGCCAGCCTATCTGCGGGTCTCCTGACTCTTTGAGACCTCCATATCCCGTCCAGGGGCAGGGGCTGATTTAATCTTTCCTGCTGCTGATCCTTCAGACTCGCCACAGAGCTCTCTGACTAGGTGTAGGCTCCAGGTCAGGCTCTGGGCCAACACACACTTCTTGTCCGAGAGGCATGGAGAATCTTGACATCCTCTGGTTTCACCCGGAAAACAGGTACATCCGGTGTGTGACTCTCCACTTCTTAGAGCCTAGTTGCCCAGTGATCAGCCAACTAGTGCTTCCCAGGTAGCCAGTCAGTCAGTCAGTGGGTGCCGTCCCGAATCCGGGGTTGGCGGCTATGCACCTCCATCTTCTTCGATCTTGCGACAGCACCAAGTACAGCCTCTCCTCCAGTTTGTTCTCACTGGCCGCCTTGGCACCACCCACCGCTGCCCCCGCCGAACTTGAGCCCGAGGCCGTGTCGGCCTCCAGCCACGACCACTTCTTCGAGCTCGGCCCTTCCTTAGGCGGCGGCCTTGGGCAGGTCCAGGCACACGGTGCAGCGCCCAGGTTCATCATGTCTCTTCTAACTAAGTGCATAACATACGATTCGTAGATACGTGGTGAGGCTTTAGTCTCTTCCACGGAAGACAGCCGTTGGCTCACAAGGAGCTCATCCACCCTTTGTCAGGTCTTGTTTTTTTTTAGTCCTGCTGAGTACAGCCTCTCTCCGACCATCTGGCACCCGACCGAAGACCTCAGCTAATTCATAAGCCTTTTTCAGCTCCCTTCTCATATTAGACGCATAGTTCAGATAAGTCTTCTCTTTATCAGCCTCACCCATGGGTATCTGGTAATACCCACTTCTCAAGTCCAGCACACTGAACCATGTTGCACCATTCAGGCAGGCCAGCACGTCTTTGATTCTTCAGACTGTATACTGGTCGGGGAACGTACACCTGTTCAGAGTCCAATAGTCCATCCGTTCCTTGCCTTTCTTCTTCCTGGCCACTACTACTCAGTGATGATCCCAGCTTCCTTCAACTTCCACAGATGCTGCCAAACGTCTTCCACTTCTGTAGGTGCCAGTTGCCTCAACTTTTCTCTGAAGCTACTGTCCTCTGTCACCCAGATGGTGTGGCAAATGCTCTTGGAACAACCCACATGAAACTCTTCAGTAGAAAAGACATCTTCTAGCTTCAATATTTTCTCTATCAACCTCTTCTTCTAACCTCCATGTACTGGGGAGTCCCCAAAGTTAAAAGACTCGGCAGTCATCTTTCCTCTTTTTGGAGAGAATTTCTCCCTGACTTGTCTCACAGGGACACTAGACATTACCATCACCGGGAAGAGGTACGTCATTAGCATCCTCCGCCTGAGGGTGACCTTCTGCTCCGAAGTGTTCCTGACACTCACTGTCATCCTGTTCGCCTGTACAAGCGAGGCCTTCTGCAGTTCGGGCCTCACCAGTGCCCCAGCAGGTAAGCCTGACTCCTCTTTGTGGTCTTCCAGAGCACCCACCTCATGCATTCCGGGAAATTTGCGGTTTCCCCATCACTGTCACCACTTCCCCAGGCCGTAAGGTGAACCACACAGTCCTTCGTTTACGATCATCATCCAGCCCAGTGCAGCCACGCACTTCCTCAAAAGCAGCTTGGAACACAGGGTGAATGGACAATGCCTTCAGAAAGCTCTCTCCAACTTTCTCTTTGCAGGCTCCCACTAGCCTCCTCACATTAGGAGTATTCATCCCCAGGAGAATTGAAGCTTCGTCCCGCTCGATCGGGTCCGGACAAACCAGCACTAATGTATCAGGGACCTCAGCTACTCCCACATCTGCCTCTGAAAACTCCAGCTTCAATGACAAGTAACCATCGTACGGATAGTCATCCGTACTAAGACCCCAGATCTCTAGCGCACTGAGTGGCGTCAATGGTAAATGCATCAAATACCGGTTGTAAAACGAGTACAGTAGAGTAACCTGGGATCCTGTGTCAAGTATGGCTCCAGCATAATACCCTCAATCCATAGCGATACACTGGAGCTTGGCCCCTCTGAGCCTTCAGGAGTAGGGTGTTTTGCTTTTGGGTGTTCCTTGATATATTGCTGGATATGTGCTCCCCCTGAGAAGCCAGGCCGTTCCCTCACTGGGTCTCTCCGCTTAGATACCCGGGGGCTCACACTCTTGCCTGAAGTGACCCTCTTCACCACAGTTATAACAGACAATACCGGCCGCTCCCCTTCTCGCGGGACCCAGGTCTCGCTAGCAGCCCTCTGCGTAGTCCGTCCCCTTAGGGGATCCACCTATCAGCTCTGTCGTACTGGGGGCCACCATAACAACTGGGACGTCTCAGTTCTAAACTCTGCCACAAGCTCCTTCACCACTCCCCGGGGCGGGTTATTAGTGGTCAGCTCAGCCAAAGGGACCACTTACCAAGGACCGTACCCTGTGGACGGAGGCCTCCCGCGCCTCCATCGCATCCTCCTCCTCTCTTACTTCAGCTCAACAAACGAGGGGGGGGGCTCGTCTTACAAGACATTCTGCGACCACAAGCGATCAGATCCGGCAAATGGGTGCCTTTCGCCACTTGGTCCATTCTTAACTGATTCACCTCAGCCATTTGAATGCCCCCCTACGCCGCAAGCCATTTAGCTGCCTCACTAGCCGAAAAATGGAGACAGAAAGCTTCTCCTCCTTCTCCTGAAACTTGTTCTGAAACCCCGTGATAAACTCCAGTGGACCTTCCGTCGCGCAAAACATCTTTTCTAGCGCTTCCATGTAGCCCGCAGAGGCAGAAAGGGATTCTTCTGTGTCTTTATGGCTCTCACTCCATCAACAGCCGGTCCTTCAAACCTTTAACCAATCGCTCTCTGTTTTCATCATCAGGGCACTGCTACTCATCCAGCAACTGAGGGGTCTGCTCTGCCCAAGTCTCATACTCCTCCCCCCCCCTTTCTGGGTGGGCTTCGTTCCTGAGAACAGGCTGAGCCTGCGATAGCTGGGAATTTGAACCTGGGCATTTTGCCATTTATTCGCCAGGGAGGTAAGGGCCGCTACCAACTCAGAATGCTCAGCCCTTGCTGGAGGACTCTTTAGACCCTCTACATCAGACTCCCTTGCTCCGCAGAAATGAGAGCAACTTGTCTTTAAAGTCTCTGCCCCCAGCTACGGAAAACCTTGTTTCCAATTCGACACACTTGCCTTCACTCCCCTCCTCCCGGGAAGTGTGGACAGTCCACGGCCCCCTCTCTCCCGGGAAGTGTGGACAGTCCACGGCCCCCTCTCTCCCGGGAAGTGTGGACAGTCCACGGCCCCCTCTCTCCCGGAAAGTATGGACAGCTCACGGCCCTCGCTCTCCCGGGGCCCCAAATGTACCGGACGGTTCTACTGCCGTTACGTCCGTGCTAATCTGAAGTAAAACAAAGTCTGTGGCCGCCGTTTTATCAAACCTCAGCTCCACCCCTACAGCATACATAACCACGTATCGTAATCACTTTACTGAAGAATAATTTAACACAGACTTAAAAACACAACATAAAAAACTAAAAATTCAAAAACTAGAATGTCAGCACTTCAGAAGTGTTCTTCCCCTTTTGCCCAGTACTTAGTTGAACCAACTCTCGCAGCTATTGTAGCCAGTAATCTTTTTGGATAAGTCTCTAGTCCCTTTTAACAACATGATAGAGTAAGATTTGACCATTCCTTATTACAAAATTGCTCAGGCTGTGCCAGGTCATTTGGGGTGGAACACTGGTCAGTAATCTTAAGGTCTTGCCAGAGATATTCGATTGAGTTAAAGACAGGTCGCTGGGTCAGTCAAGTAGAAACATAGAAAACATACAGCACAATACAGGTCCTTCAGCCCACAAAGCTGAGCCGAACATGTCCCTACCTTAGAACTACCTAGGCTTTACCCAGAGCTCTCTATTCTTCTAAGCTCCATGTAGCCATCCAGGAGTCTCTTAAAAGACCCTATCGTATCTGCCTCCACCACCGCCACTGGCAGCCCATTCCACACACTCACCACTCTGCGTAAAAAACTTACCTCTGACATCTCCTCTGTACCTACTTCCAAGCACCTTAAAACTATGCTCTCTCATGCTAGCCAATTCAACCTTGGGGAAAAGCCTCTGACTATCCACACGATCAATGCCTCTCATTTTCTAATACACCTCTATCAGGTCACATTGCATCCTCCATCGCTCCAAGGAGAAACGCCCGAGTTCACGCAACCTATTCTCATAAGGCATGCTCCCCAATGCAGGCAACATCCTTGTAAATCTCCTCTGCACCCTTTCTATGGTTTCCACGTCCTTCCTATAGTGAGACGACCAGAATTGAGCACAGTACTACAAGTGGGGTCTAACCAGGGTCCAATGTAGCTGTAACATTACCTCTCGGCTCTTACACTCAATCCCAAGGTTGATGAAGGCCAATGCACCGTACGCCTTCTTAACCACAGAGTCAACCTGTGCAGCAGCTTTGAGTGTCCTATGGACTCAGACCCCAAGATCCCTCTGATCCTCCACACTGCCAAGAGTCTTACCATTAATACTATATTCTGCCATCATATTTGACCTACCAAAATGAACCACCTCACACTTATCTGGGTTGAACTTCATCTATCACTTCTCAGCCCAGTTTTGCATCTTATCAATGTCCTGTTGTAACTCCTGACAGCCCTCCACACTATCCACAACACACCCAACCTTTGTGTCATCAGCAAATTTACTAACCCAACCCTCCACTTCCTCATCGGAGTATTTATAAAAATCACAAACAGTAGGGGTCCCCGAACAGATCCCTGAGGCACACCACCGGTCACTGACCTCCATGCAGAATATGACTTGTCTATAACCACTCTTTTGATTTCTGTGGACAAACTAGTTCTGGATCCACAAAGCAATGTCCCCTTGGATCCCATGCCTCCTTACTTTCTCAATAAGCCTTGCATGGGGTACTTTATCAAATGCCTTGCTGAAATCTATATACACTACATCTACTGTTCTACCTTCATCAATGTGTTTAGTCACATCCTCAAAAAAATTCAACCAGGCTTGTAAGGCACGATCTGCCTTTGACAAAGCCATGCTGACTATTCCTAATCATATTATACCTCTCCAAATGTTCATAAATCTTGGCTCTCAAGATCTTCTCCATCAACTTACCAACCACTGAGGTAAGACTCATTGGTCTATAATTTCCTGACTATAATTTCCTGTCTATAATTGCCGGACCCTTGATGATCCTGTTGTACATAATACATAATATTTACTATAAATTACTATAGTTGCACATTGTACATTTAGACAGAGATGTAACTTAAAGATTATTACTCCTCATATTTACAAAGGATTTAAGTAATAAAGTCAATTCAATTCTTTGACCATGCTGGCTGGTTTACCTGGATAGTGAGAAGCACAGGCAGAATCCATGGAAGGGAAGCCTTTAGCAATTCTCTGCAGTTCCTTGCAGTCATGGGCAGAGCAATTGTCATATTAAGTTTCGAAGCATCCAGATAGGATGCTTTTCTGTTGTACATTGATAAATATTGATGAGGGCCAAGGAGGACATTCCAAATTTCTTTAGCCTACTGAGGAAGTAGAGGCACTGGTGAGCTTCCTCAGCTGTGGTGTCAATATGTTTGGACCAAGACAGGCTATTAATGATGTTCACTCCGAGGAACTTAAAACTCTTAGCCCATTTGACTTCAGCAGTGTTGATATAAACAGGGTCATATGCACCATCTCTCTTCCTGGAGTCAATGATCAGCTCTTCTGTTTGTTGACATTGAGAGAAACTTTGAGGTCGTGATCTAATATTACCGTGCTCTCTATCTCCTTTCTGTACTCCAACACATAATTATTTGAGATTCAGCTCACTACAGTGGTATTATTTGCAAACGCAGATGGAGTTAGAACAGAATCTGGCTGTGTAGTTATGAGTGTGCAGGGCGTGGTGCAAGAAGTAATGATGCAGACTGGTGGGGCACTGGTGTTAAGGATAATTGAGGAGGCAGTGTTGCATCCTATCCTTATTGATTGTAGCCTGCTGGACAGCAGGTCAAGGATCCGGTTGCAAAGGGTGGTGTTGAGTTCCGAGTCCAGGAGTTTGGAAATATGTTTGCATGGATTTATAGTACTGAAGGCAGAGTTGTAGTCAATAAACAATCAAGTGACGCAATGGGTCAGGATTGTCAGGAAGACTGCATTTAGTGCACTTGATGATGGGGGATATCAGAGCCACCGGGCTGTAGTCATCAAGGTACATTGCTTTGTTTTTCATAGGTGCTGATATGATAGCGGTCTTCGCAAACCAGCTGGGAATTGCAGACTGATGCAGGGAGAAGTTAAAAATGTCTGCAAATAACCATTAGCTGATCTGCACAGGATCTAAGGAAACAGCCAGGGACACCATATGAACCAGATTCTTTTGTACTGGAAGCCATTGGGTGGACAGTAACGTTCTAATCCCTTTCTGTTCAAAACCGCGCATGGAATATCTTAAGCTTATCGGGAAGGAATGTGCTAGTGTGGGTGATGCTGCTTGACTTTGTTTTGTAGCCCCTTATAATATGTAAGCTCATGGCTGGCCTGGGACTCGATTTTGGGCTAGAGCTGTCTTTTGGCATCATTGATAGCTTTAAAGGTCTTATCTTAATTTCTTGTCATGCCATGGTCACCTGACTTGAATATTGCAGTCCTGAACTTCAGTAGGGAGTGGGTCTCCCAGCTTATCCATGGTTGTCAGTTTGGGAACACTCAGAATCTCTTCTTTGGTACACAATCCTCAACATATCTGTTTATAAAGTCTGTGACGGTAGTGACATGTTCATCTCAGCTGGCTGTTGAGTCTTTGAACATGGACTAGTCTACTGACCCACAGAAGTCATATAGGAACCCATCAATTTACTCAGATCAGTGCTGTACAACTTTCTGTACTGGTTCCTCACATTTCAGCTTCTGTTTATACACAAGAAGGAGTATGGCCTGGTGGTCTGATTTGCCAAAGAGTGGGCGGGGAAGAGGTATAGGGGAGGGTAGGTGTGAGTGGGTCAGCAGCCGTCGTTGTTGGATTTGTCACAATGTTATGACAATAGACAATAGATGCAGGAGTAGGCCATTCGGCCCTTCGAGCCAGCACCGCCATTCACTGTGTTCATGGCTGATCATCCACAATCAGTATCCAGTTCCTGCCTTATCCTCATAACCTTTGAGTCCGCTATCTTTAAGAGTTCTATCAATCTCTTTCTTGAAAGCATCCAGAGAATTGGCCTCCACAGCCTTCTGGGGCAGAGCATTCCATATATCCACCACTCTCTGGGTGAAAAAGTTTTTCCTCTATTCCGTTCTAAATGGCCTACCCCTTATTCTTAAACTGTGGCCTCTGGTTCTGGACTCGCCCATCAGCGGGAACATGCTTCCTGCTTGCAGCGTGTCCAATCCCTTAATAATCTTATATGTTTCAATAAGATCCCCTCTCAGCCTTCTAAATTCCAGAGTATACAAGCCCAGTCGCTCCAGTCTTTCGACATATGACAGTCCCGCCATCCCGGGAATTAACCTTGTGAACCTACACTGCACTCCCTCAATAGCAAGAATGTCCTTCCTCAGATTTGGAGACCAAAACTGCACATAGTACTCCAGGTGTGGTCTCACCAGGGCCTTGTACAGCTGCAGAAGGACCTCTTATACTCAATTTGCCTTGTTATGAAGGCCAGCATGCCATTAGCTTTCTTCACTGCCTGCTGTACCTGCATGCTTACTTTCAGTGACTGATGAACAAGGACACCTAGATCTCGCTGTACTCCCCATTGTGAAGAATCTTCCATGTATCCCCATCAGGCAGATAAAATCTCAAAGGTTTGGAGAGCTGATGCCTATTGAAGCAGAGTTTATGCAAGTGTGCATTTCAAGTTAAGAAACTATTGGACTCTGGCATAATAGAGCCCTGCTGACATACAAGGGGTGATTGATAATTTCGTGGCCTAAGGTAGAAGGAGTCAATTTTAGAAAACCTAGCACATTTATTTTTCAACATAGTCCCCTCCTACATTTACACACTTAGTCCAGCGGTCGTGGAGCACATGGATCTTGGACCTCCAGAAAGTGTCCACAGCAGGGGTGGTTGATAAGTTCGTGGCCTAAGGTAGAAGGAGATGAGTTCTACAGCTCTCGTTACATGCACATGCAGTTCAACTCTTTGAGTGATTATGCAGAAAGTTTGAAGTTAATAACTCATCAGAGGTGATCGATAAGTTTGTGACCTAAGGTAGAAGGAGATGAGTTATTAACCAAATTTTCTGCATAATCACTCAAAGAGTTGAACTGCATGTGCATGTAACGAGAGCTGTACAAGTCATCTCCTTCTACCCTAGGCTATGAACTTATCAATCACTCATGCTGTGGACAGTTTCTAGAGGTCCAAGATTTGTGTGCTCCACGACTACTGGACTAAGTGTATAAATGTAGGAGGGGACTATGTTGAAAAATAAATGTGCTAGGTTTTCTAAAATTGACTCCTTCTACCTTAGGCCACAAACTTATCAATCACCCCTCGTACATTGTTGTGGCTTGATTTTCTCAAGAACTGCAACCATAAGACTATAAGGCATGAGAGAAGAATTAGGCCATTTGGCCCATTGAGTCTACTCCACCATTGAATCGTAGCTGATCCTTTTCTTTGCCCTCCTCAGCCCCATTTCCCAGCCTTCTCCCCGTAACCTCTGATGCTGTGGCCAATCAAGAACCTATTAATCTCCACCTTAAATACACCCAACAATCTGGCCTCCACAGCTGCCTGTGGTAACAAATTCCACAAATTCACCACCCTCTGGCTAAAGAAATTTCTCTGTTTTCAATGGACGCTTCTCTACCTTGAAACTGTGCCCTCTTGTCCTAGACTTCATCATGGAAAACATCCTTTCCACATCTACTCTGACTAGGTCATTCAACATTCGAAAGGTTTCAATGAGACCCCCCCCCCATCCTTCTAAATTCCAGCAAGTACAGACCCAGAGCTATCAAATGCTCCTCATATGATAACTCTTTCATTTCTGGAATGATCCTTGTGAACCTCCTCTGAATCCTCTCCAATGCCAGCACATCTTTTCTAAGATGAGGGGCCCAAAACTGTTCACAACACTCAAGGTGAGGCCTCACCTATGCCTTATAAAGCCTCAGCATCACATCCCTGCTCTTATATTCAAGACCTCTTGAAATGAATGCTAACATTGCATTTGCCTTCCTCACCACCAATTCCGCACAAAGATTCCCAAGTCCCTCTGCATCTCAAATTTCTGAATTTTCTCTCCATTTAGAAACCAGTCTTCGCATTTATTTCTTCTACCAAAGTGCATGTCCGTGCAGTTTTCATCATTGTATTTCATTTGTCACTTTCTTGCCCATTCTCCTAATCGGTCTAAGGCCTTCTGTAACTTATCTGTTTCCTCAACACTACCTGCCCCTCTACCAACCTTCACAACGTCTGCAAACTTGTCAACAAAGCTATCTACTCCGTCATCTAAATCATTGATATACAGTATAAAAAGAAGTGGTCCCAAGACTGATCCCTGCAGAATACCACTGGTCACTGGCAGCCAATCAGAAAAGGATCATTTTATTCCCACTCGCTGCCTCCTACCAATCAGCCAATGCTCTAACCATGCCAGTAACCTTCCCGTAATACCATGGGCTCTTAACTTGGTAAGTAGACTCATGTATGGCACATTGTCAAAAGCCTTCTGGAAATCCAAATATACAACATCCACTACATCCCCTTTATCTATCCTACTTGTAATCTCCTCAAAGAATTCCAACAGGTTCGTCAGACAAGATTTTCCCTTAAGGAAATCATGCTGACTTTGTCGTATCTTGCCCTGTGTCACCAAGCACCCGACAGCCCCACCCTTAACAATTGACTCCAGCATCTTTCCAACCACTGAGGTGAAGCTAATTGGTCTGTAATTTCCTTTTGGCTGCTTCCATTCTTTCTTAAAGAGTGGAGTGACATTTGCAATTTTCCAGTCCTCCAGAACCATGCCACAGTCCAATGATTCTTGAAAGATCATTACTAATGCCTCCACAATTTCTGCTGCTAGCTCTTTCAGAACACAAGAGTGCAGTTCATCTGGTCCAGGTGACTTATGTACCTTTAGGTCTTTCAGCTTTTTGAGCAAATGTTCCCTTGTAATAGTAACTGCACTCAATTCTCTTCCCTCATCCTTCAACACCTAACACACTGCTAGTGTCTTCCACAGTGAAGACTGATGCAAAACACTCATTTAGTTCATCTGCCATTTCCTTCTCCCCCATTATTATTTCTCTGATGTTATTTTCTAGCAGTCCTATATCTCATCTCTCTTTTATTTTTTATATAGTTGAAAAAACTTTTTCTATCCACTTTGATATTGTTTGTTAGCTTTCTTTCACATATCATCTTTTTTCCTCTGAACTTTTAGTTGCTTTCTGTCTTGTCACTAATTTTTGTTTTATTGTATGCCCTCTCTTTTGCTTTTACATTAGATTTGTCTTCCCTTGTCAGCCACGGGAATGTATCCAGGAGCTGTGGAGTCAAATTGTAACAAAGTGCCTTCGAAAGAGCACAAGATCAGACAATAAATCTTGCTGCATTGTGATCAGAGGACTGGTGGTTCAGCCTAATTGCAGGCTACTATACAAACACAGTTAGAGCTAAAGACACTTATGACCACATTCAATTCGGACTGTTGATCAGATGATCCATCTCGACTTCATCCCAGGATCCCCACTATCACAGAAACCAGTCTTCAGCCAATTTCTTTCACTGTCACCAAAGAACAGATGAGTCCTGGATGTAGCAAAAGCCATATAACCAGGCAACATCCATTTAATAGCTCTAGGCCTAGTCTTCCATGCTTTGGCAATTAAACTGCTTGCCTAGATACTTAGATATTATGAGATTGCCTGTGTCCTTTGTTTTCTCAGACAGTACGTTCCAGACTTCAATCACCTTCTAGGTGAGAAGTATTCTCAATATTCCCTTGGAACTTCTTAGTCTCTACCTTAACTCTATGCAGTCTAGTTATCGGCATCTCTGCTACTGGGGGAACAGTTTACTCATCCTGCACTATGTTCCAGTTGTACACCTCCACCAGGTTCTGCAAAAGAAACAAACCAAATCTATCTAGTTTCTCCTGAGCAGAGACACTCCATCCTAAGCAACATCCCAGTGAATCTCTGCTACATTCTCTCCAGTGCAATCACAGCTGTTCTATTCCCACTGGTGCTTGTAACGAGTTTGTCTGTTTTCCCCATGACTGCATGGGCTTCCTTCCACAGTCCAAAGATGTATCGGTTGGTAGCTTAATTGGTCTTTGTAAATTGTCCTGTGATTAGCTGAGGATTAAATCGGGGGATTGTTGGGTAGTGTAGCTTGAAGGGCCGGAAAGGCCTATTCCACACTATACCTCAGTAAATAAAGAAACCCTGGCAATCAAAACTACACATAATCTTCCAGTTGTGTACTCACCTCCGTTTTGTAAAACTGCAACATAAATATCTTGCACTTACTGTATATTCATCCCTAGCTAATTAAAGTTAGCATCCCATATGCTTTCTTCTACACCATACCTACCTGTACTGTCACTCACCAGGAATTTTGGACTCCCCTTGTTCCTCAATACTCCACAGGGGCCTACTATTCATTGTGTAGCTCCATCCTTATTTAATCTCCCAAAATACATCACTTTACACTCAGAATTCCATTTGCCATTCCTCAACCCAACCTGACAACTAATCAGTCTTTCTGTAGCCCAAGACTATCCTCAACCACATAAATGGTAAGGCTCTTGGCCATGTGAAGCATCTGAGAGACCTTGGGGTCTGTGTCTATAGGACACTCAAAGCTGCTGTGCAGGTTGACAATGTTGTTAAGATTGTTAATATGTATAGTGTATTGGCATTCATCAACTATGGGATTGAGTTCAAGAGCCGTGAGGTAATGTTACAGCTATACAAGCCCTTAGTTTGACTCCACTTGGAGAACCACGTTCAGTTCTGGTCACCTCATTACAGGAAGGATGTGGATACTATAGAGAGAGTGCAGAGGAGATTTACAAGGATGTTGCCTGGATTGGAGAGCATGCCTTATGAGAATATGTTGAGTGAAACATAGAAACATAGAAAATAGGTGCAGGAGTAGGCCATTCGGCCCTTCGAACCTGCACCGCCATTTATTATGATCATGGCTGATCATCCAACTCAGAACCCCGCCCCAGCCTTCCCTCCATACCCCCTGACCCCCGTAGCCACAAGGGCCATATCTAACTCCCTCTTAAATATAGCCAATGAACTGGCCTCAACAGTTTGCTGTGGCAGAGAATTCCACAGATTCACCACTCTCTGTGTGAAGAAGTTTTTCCTAATCTCGGTCCTAAAAGGCTTCCCCTCTATCCTCAAACTGTGACCCCTCGTTCTGGACTTCCCCAACATCGGGAACTTGGCCTTTTCTCCTTGGAACGACAAAGGATGAGAGATGACCTGTATAAACGAGAGGCATTGAGAGGTGTGGATAGACAGAGGCTTCTTCCCAGGGCTGAAATGGCTAACACGAGAGGGCATAGTTTTAAGGTGCTTGGAAGTGGGGTACAAGGGGGTTGTCAGCAGTACGTTTTTCACACAGAGAGTGGTGGGTGCGTGGAATGCCAGCAACAGTGGTAGTGGTGGATACGATAAGAGTCTCTTAAAAGACCCTAGGTAGGTACATGGAGCTTAGAAAAAGAGAGGGCTATGAGGTAGGTTTCTCTACAGTTTCTAGAGTAGGTTACATGGTTGTCACAACATTTTGGGCTGAAGGGCCTGTAATGTACTGTAGATTTCTTTTTTATATGTTCTAATTTTTTGGACCAGCCTTTCTTGTGGGGCTTTGCCAAATGTCTTTAAGTCAATGCATGTTACTTCAGGCTTACCACCTACATCCACATACAATTACTTCTGTGAGCATACATCATCTGTCCTAAAGCCTAGTGTATGCTTTATCAAAATTTAAAAATCTATGACATATTAACAATAATAATTCATCAACACAAGATTTCTGTCAAAAACAGTCCAAACCGCTTAAATATCTCACTGATGTCTGTAAACCATATGGAAAATGCAATAACTACAAATCTCTTTGGATGTCAGCCGATTGTTAAGTTTAGTTTTCAATTTCACTGGAGCAAAAATATTTGTGGTAATCCTGTGACCTGTCAACTCCAGCAGAATACATGGGCTGACGCATCAGAACTACAATCCTGCAGTCTCATCCCTAAACCATGTTTTTCTTGGGTTGTCAACAGGGAACGTAAGGTACTGGAATTAATCCTTTTATGGTTGCCAGTTAACTGCAAGTACATTTTATTGCACTGCAGCTCAAACTTTTGATTTATTAAGATCCCTGGAGAGCAGGGGTGCCCAACCTGGGGTCCACAGGCATCAGTAAATGGTAGGGAACCCCTGCAAGATTCTCTGGCCAATTCTTCTCAATTATTCCAAGTCATAGCATTATTCAGTATGTAGAGTGCAACGTACACCCAGTGGCCACTTTGTTAGGTACCTCTTAACAAAGATTAGTGTTTGAGAATGATTTTTTTTTGTGGTCTGCCGCTGTTGTAGCCCATCCACTTCAAGGTCCGAAGTACTGTACATTCAGAGATACTCCTCTGTAAACCACTTCTCGGATGTGGAGAATATTCTAAATGTTTGCATCACCATCTGATATGGAGGGGCCACTGCACAGGATCCAAAAAAGCTGGACAAATATGTAGATTCTGCCAGCTCGATCATTTTAGATTAGATTAGATTCAACTTTATTGTCACTGTGCCGAGTACAGATACAAAGCCAATGAAATGCATTTAGCATCTGACCAGAAATGCAAAGAATAGTGTTATTTACAAAATAACTGTGAATAAAAAAAGTGCTACAGCACACAAATATAAAAGTACTGAGACAGAACAATATGGGTGCAATACTGCTTAGCGCTGTGATGTGAGGTTCAGCAGGGTCACAGCCTCAGGGAAGAAGCTCTTCCTGTGCCTGCTGGTGTGGGAGAGGAGGCTCCTGTAGCGCCTAACGGATGGCAGAAGAGTAAAAAATCCATGGTTAGGGTGAGATGCATCCCTGATAATGCTTTTCGCCCTGCCCAGGCAGCGTTTATGGTAGATGTTCTCAATGGTGGGCAATTGGGTGCTGATAATCCGCTGGGCAGTTTTCACCACACGCTGGAGTGCTTTGCAGTCCAATATGGGACAATTGCCATACCACACTGAGATGCAGTTGGTGAGTATGCTACACTATCATGGACACTATTGTTCCAGCATTGAGGTCACCTTCAAAGGACAATGCCTCAAAAAGGCTGCATCCATCATTAAGGATCCCCATGACCCAGGACATACCCTCTTCTCACTGCTACCCTCAAGGAGGAGGCACAGGAGCCTGAAGACACAAGCTCAACATTTCAGGAACAGCTTCTTCACCTCTGCCATCAAATTTCTGAATGGACAATGAACCCACTAATACTACCTCAGTATTTCTTTTCCTCTCTTTTTGCACTACATATTTTATTTAATTTTCTTTTTTCATATATACTTATTGTCATGTATAGTTTTTATTTTTATGTATACAATGTACTGCTGCTGCAAAACAACACATTTCATGGCACTGATATCAAATCTGATTCTGATTCTGTTGTAACTTGTGCTTAATTGAGTTATTGTCACCTTCCTGTCAGCTACAAATACTCTGGCCATTTTCCTCTAATCTTTCATTAACAAGGCATTTTCACCATAACACTGCCAAGCACTGGATGTTTTTTCTTTGGATTCTCATACCATTCTCTGTAAACTCTAGAGAATGTTGAGCATGAAAATTCCAGCAGTTTCTGTGATACTCAAACTACCCCATCTGGCCTTAATCATTCCACAGTCAAAATCACTGAGATTACATTTCTTCCCCATTCAGATGTTTTGTCTGAACAACATCTGAACCTCTTGACCATGTCTGTATGCTTTCATGCACTGAGTTTTTGCCTCATAATTGGCTGATTGGATATTTGCATTAACGAGCAGGTGTACAGGTGTACCTAATAAGATGGTCACTGTGTACATTTACAAGCAGTCCATGGTTTACAGTACCACACAATTAGTTTTAGCAATGAATGCTAAAGAGTTCATTAAAAATAAAGAACAGAAATGGTGGAGAAACTCATTCTGTTCCTCAAACAGTTAATGTTTCAGGTCAAAGACACTTTGGCACAACTGAGCTTGAAAAAAAGCAAGTTGTCTAAGACACAGGAGATTCCGCAGATGCTGAAAATCTTGAACAACACACATAAAATTCTGGAGGAACTCAGCAAGTCAGACGCCTTCTAAGAATAAAAACAGTCAATGTTCTGGGTCCTGATGAAGGCTCCCGATCTGAAATATCGTCCGTGTATTCCCCTCCATAGATACTCCTGACTCACTGAGCTCCTCCAGCATTGTGTGTGTTGCTCAAATTTGTCTAAGTAACAGAACGGGTGGGTGTGGCAGTGGGTGGTGTGTTATTATGTGTATACATAATAAAAAACTTCACTTGCCAGTGGTTCACGGGAAACCAGAAGTGTCATTGGAGTGAAATGGGAGTACGTGCTTCAGTGTGGGGCTTGAAGCTATGATTGTTAATAAATGTCCTAGCATTTGAAAACCCATTCAAAGTTTGTCTTTTATCAAGAAGAAACATAACAGAAGCTGGCATGAGGTCTGTACACAAAGCATAAAAATACCGCGAGTGACTAAGAAAAAGGCACTAGGTTCCAACAGAGAGAAGCTGCTGGCAAGACAGCACACTGTTTTGAAGTTCACCAAGAGAGTGAGGTGAGAACCTAAATGTCCCCTCGATGGATAACCTAAGTCCTCGCACAGCTATGCAATTTATGGGTAATCTAGCTGATAACTGGAAATTCTTCAAACAGCGATTCAATATATATTTAGCGGCCGAACAGAGCTGGCAGGGTGGAGGAAAAATTTGTAAGTGTCTGTCTTTCTACACATGATTGCTGAAGATGCATTGGACATCTTCAACAGCTTTCAAATTGATGAGACAGACTTAAAATTGGACACTGTGATGACAAAATTTGAGGAGTACTTTGTCCCAAATTTGAGGAGTATAAACATCTTGTTTGAAAAATATAAATTCTTTTCCTGTGAACAGAAACACGGTGTTAGATTTGACCAATATTCAGCTGAGCTTCTCACACTGAGTAAGTCCTGAGAGTTTGGAGATTTGAGGGACTCACTGGTTAAAGACAGAATAGTCTGCGGAATCCCAGATAATGGGTTAGAAAAAGATTTGATACTGAAACAGGCAGTGGATATGTGTAGGGCAGAGGAGACCACACAAGCACAAGCTAAAGAGCTGCACAGGGTGGAAACAACAGTGTATGCTGTGAAAACAGAGGGGCAGATCACAAGGTGTTTCACAAAGTAACCGCAAACCAAACAGATGGGCTCAAACAGCAAATCTGGAGGTAGGCACATCCAAAGACATGTCCTGCTTATGGAATGTCCTGTAATAATTGTGGTAAGAAGAAACATTTTGCAAGGTACTGCAAAGCTAAGGCTACCAAGAGAAAGGTGCACATGGTTGCTGAGGAAACCTTCATAGATTCTCCACAGACCGCTGGTGCTGGTAAAACAGAATCAATCATTCCAGTGACTGTGAATAAGATAGAAATTTCATTCAAACTTGACACTGGAGCCCAGGTAAATCTGTTATCCATGGATGATTACAAGACTCTCAAAGTAAAGAACAAGATTTACCCAGTGAAGTTGAAAGTGACAGGCTATACTGGGGAGAACATTCCAGTATAGTGAACTTCAAGCACAAGCGGCAGCACCCAAAGGCATGGCTACTGTTTGGTGAAAAGTGAGTACAGCCAATGTTAGGTCTGACTGCATGGTGGAAAGAGTTTTCATGGTGCCTCACAGACCAAAGATGTCCAGGCAACGCTCAATAAAGAGTACATGGATGTCTCTGAGGGGTTCAGATATTTGCCCAATGTAACTAGAAACTCATAACAGCATCCATGAGATCTCCGGAGAGATTATACAAGAGAAGCACAGGAGCTCCACCTTTCACAGACATCTGTACCAGCTACACCCCCATGACAGTCAGGATACTAGTGTGGAATAGAGCGATCATGATGAAGAAGTCATCAGTCTTGCTTCCACATCGTGCAGCTGTGGCTCAAAATCTGTCTCATATCAACTTCCTGTTAAAGACTGGAAATCAAAAACATCTCCACGGTCCTCTCCAAAGTTGAAATGGAAAAATAAAAAGTAAGATGGGAAGAACACACTGTCCCTAAGGTCAGAACAACAGCAACAGTTAAACATAAGGCAACATGAGGAGTTGCTGTCTGTGATATGCAGCCAATAGAAAGAGCTCTGAATTGAGACAAACACAGTTGGAACTTGTACAAAGACTCAGTGATCACATGGATGTAGTCCAGGGCTCCATTATGAGGCACATGGAGCGAATTATGGTCACACAGCAAGAACAGAGATGAACAGATAAGATCTAGGAAGAAGCATGTGAAAGAAATGAACACATGCCGTAGATCAGAGTTTTCAAAAGGACACTGATATTAATGCACCTAATACAAGCAATACATTTGTAGAAATACATAGCAGACCAGAAAGGATTATTAAATGGGGGGAGGGCTGTATTTTCTCATTAGAATTGAAGTTAATGTAATTATCTGTGTTGGAAATCCAAATACAATTGACATTAATGTAAATATCTTTGATGGAACGCATTATTGTTTCTTGCAGGTTTATGGGGACAGGGTATTGAGTTTGTTTGTTATTTTGAGTGTATGTAATAAAGAACTTCAATTCCAGTGTGCAATGTCGGAAATTCACTAGGAACCGGAGGTGACGTTAGGGTGAACTGGGATCGCACATTAATATGTGGAGCTTGAAGGTATGATTGTTAATAAATGTGTTAGTGTTTGAAAACCCATGGAAAGTTTGTTTTTTATCAAGAACAAACATAACAGGTGGATCAAAGGGAGTGTGAGTGACAGGGGAAATGATAGACCACCATTGAAAGGACAGTTATGTTGCTTTGTCTGTGTAACGTGTTGCAGGTTGACTGGAACACATTGAACAGGCCAGAATATACACCTGACAAAAGGTGGGATGCTGAATGGGAGGGAGGGAGGTACAGGAATAGCAAGCACAAAAGGCCTGTTCAAAGCAAACAGAAAATGCAAGTTATTCTAAGTTGGAGAATTCAGTATTGTGGCTTGCAGGCCACAATATACCCAGACAGAAAATAAATTGGTATTAATTAAGCTTCCATTGGACCATGCTGAAACAGTGCAGGAGGCCACAGTTAGAACAGTCAGAGTGGAATAGGATTGTGCATTAAAATGGAAGGCAATAGAGACTCCTGGAAAAGTAAGTACAGGTGTCCCTTAAAGCAATCGTCCAATCTATATGTGGTTTCTCCATCTCCTGCCTGTTCATGCGCTTGTCAAAATGCCTCTAAAATGCTGCTATCATATCTGCTGCCGCCAGCTCCCCGATAACTCACTCCAAGCATCTACCACCCCATGTAAAAAAAAACTTGTCTCAAGTTTCCTTTAATCTTTGACCCTCTCACTTTAAATCCACACCCTCTAGTGTTTTACATTTCCTCCCTGAGAAAAGAAAAACTATCTATGCTGCTCATAATCTTAAACGTTTCTAATAAAGTCACTCCTCAGCCTCCGGTGCCTCAGAGAAAACGGTCCAAGTTTGCCCTGCTCTTTCATATAGCTAACACTTTATAAACCTGGCAAGATCCTGATCAATCTCCTCTGTGCACTCGCCAAAACCCCCTCATTACTGGACATGATAACCAAAGTTTTATACAGCTGCAACATGACTTTCCAACAGTTATGCTCAAACTCTTGATAAAGGCAAAAAACATCATATGACTTCTTTATGACCTTATCTAGTTGTGTTGCAACCTTCAGGGAGCTAGAGAAAGATGGTTCTGTACATCAGTGCTCCAAGGTGCCTTGTGCCTTGTTATTTAATACATAATTTACTGTATAATTATCTATTACATTTGTCATCCCAAAGTGCCATACTTCACACTTGCCCAGAATAAACTTCACCTGCCATTTTCCTGCCCAGCTTTATAAGGAGCTGTTTACTTACAAAGAACCCACTTCTCTGGGATCTTAGCAGTAACTTTACATCAGCTTGCCAGACGTAACATGTACAAAATTCTTTCCAAAGTAGTAAAATTAAATATTATAAACAAATTCATTGCTCTACTCTTTTACCACATGACCACAATCAGCAAATATCAAATTCTCAAGAGTCACTCCTGCAGTTAAACAGAACAAATGTTTGTGATTTAGAAGGTCCAATTAATTGTTTCAAGACACAACCCACCAATTTACTTAAAGTCACATATCAACTATTGGCAGACTCCAAAGTCAGAAGCAAATCCCTTTCTCAGAATTTTACAACACTAATGCAAATGAAAGTGCAGAAGATAAATCAACACATTGAATGTTTTCGATTGTTATGAAAAGAGCAGATTAAACAAATCTATTTTGTATATCATCTTTCTAATCTCATCAGAAGTCCAGACACTAGCCAACTGAGAGTTAGTCACCACGAGCACAGCCAGTGAGGCAAGGCTGTGTAGGCCAGCTGGAACTCAGAAAGAATGCATTCCAGAATCACAGGATGCTTCGACGAGGAAGTCATGTTGGCCTTTGACAATAATAATCCACCTAGTTGCATTCCCCCACTCACTTCCCAGAGTTCTAGTATTTTGTTTTCCCTATTTCAGACACTTAGTAACTCTTCCAGATACTTTTTGAATGCTACAGTTGAGTCTGCTTTTCCAATTATCTCTGGCAGTGTATCCCTAGCATCTTCATTCTGTTTCCCAGTTCTTGACCCCTTCCATCATTTTGAGGATTTCTCCATATATGTCCTTTGTAATTTTAAATACCTTTATTACATTCCCTTTCAATTTTCTCTTTGCCAAGGAGTACCACCCCAGTTGCTCCCATTTATCCAAATACCTATAGTATTTGTCTCCATAATCATTTTAGAAAATGTTTTCTCTCCCTCTCCAGAAACTTTACATCTTTCCTCAAGTTCAGCATCCAGAAGTGAACATAATATTCAGCAGTGACAAACACTGTTTATTTTCTCTTATGCTCGGTGCCTCTGTTGTTGAATCCAAGGAGGGCCAGACAACAGCATTGTGAAACAGGTAGCAAGTTAAAAAAAAACAATAAATCTAAAAAGTGCAACGGAACTAACCTTGGGCGTAGTGGCAGCCCTATTTCATGTCCCTGTTAGGAAATTCTGGTGGAGGGGCAGGTAGCGTTGAGGAAGCAGGGTGTCTGCAGAAGGACTTGGACAGGCTGAGAGAATGGGAAAAGACTACAATGTATACAGAACAGGATATGTTAGAACAGCTGGGCTACAACATCTTGTCCTGGAGACAAATAAAATCAAGCTTACTCACAAAGCCAACAAATGTTCCCCTGCAGCAACTGAGTGATCAGACAGCAGATTTTCTCTCGTCCCTAGTTTGAGACCATGATATTTTGGTTCTTATAAAATCAAATCCATGGAAACATGATCTCTTAATCTACCAAGGCTCAAAGCACATTTATTATCAAAGTGTGCATACTATATGCAATCTTGTAATTTGTCTCCCTGTAGGTAAACTCAAAACAAAGAAACCCAATAGAACCTATTAAAAGAATGAAGGCAATCATACACCCAATGTGCAGGGAAAAAAAACAAATCAAAAATAAAAAAAACAATACAAGTAAGTACATAACATTCAGAACTGAAGTTCACGAAAGTGAGTCCACAGCCAAGAAGCCGGCCACAGCTGATCCCGGAACCTATTAGTTGCAGGTCACAGCCTTAGCTCAGTGCAGAGAAGGTAAATATCATGGAACAGCAAGCTGAACACTGGCCCGTCCCTCGCCTCCAGCCCCCACACGCTGACCTTTTCAACCTGGTCCTTCATTTAAATTGGCCAAACAGTGAATCGGCTCTTGCTCTTGGACCTGGGCTCTGCCACTTCGATACACTCTTGGGCCTGGGAGCCACTGTCTAGGTTTGACCTGTACCTGATCTTTGCAATCTGGCACAGAGCTTCAGTTGGTCAGACATTGGCTTGTGCCTCAATCTCCAGCACGAGCCCCTCCATATCAACTCTGCTTTACCCTGGATCTGCTGCTTTGAATCAGCTCCAAGTCCTCTCCAGCAAAGGCCAAACATTGGCTCTTACCTCATGTGACTATTTATAATGTTGAAATTAACAACAGACAAGCAATATGGATTGGAAGGGGACACTAGCAGGGATGATGGCATAGCAAAATTTGCTGACGTTTCTGGGAGCAATTCAGGAGGCACAGGATAGTTACATTCCAAATAAAAGTAGTATTCCAAAGGCAAAATGACACAACTTTGGGTGACAAGAGAAGTCAAAGCCAACAGAAAAACCAAAGAGTGGGCATATAACAGAGCAAAGATTAGTGTGAAATTAGAGGATTGGGAAGCTTTTAAAAACCAATAGAAGGTAACTTAAAAAAGCCATAAGGATCAAAAAGATGAAATATGAAGGTAAGCTAGCCAATAATATCAAAGAAGATACCAAAAGATTTTTTCAGATATATGAAGAGTGAAAGAGGCAAGGAGATACTGGACTGCTGGAAAATGATCCTGCAGAGGTAGTAATGGGGGAGAAGAAAGGGCGGAAGAACTGAATAAGTATTTTGCAGTAGCCTTCACTATGGAAGACACTAGTAGAATGCCAGATGTTCAAGAGTGTTAAGGGGCAGAAGTGTGTGCAGTTACTATTACCAGGGAGAAAGTGCTTGGGAAGCTGAAAGGTCTGAAGTTAGTTAAGTCACCTGGACCAGATGGACTACATCCAAGGGTTCAGAGAGAGGTAGCTCAAGATATTGTGGAGGTATTAGTAATGAACCTGAGATTGCTTTCAAAGCCACAGGCCTCACCTGCAAAACAGTGATCCCCCTTTTCAGGAAAGATGTTATCCCACAAGAATAAGAAAGCCTCCACAGCAATTAAATCTTTAGGCGTGAATGGGACAATTTAAATACTGTGGATGATTGTATGGTAGTCGCATTATATAGTAAAATGGGTATATAGTTGGGATGCATTCTACATTGAGTTGGAGTTTATAGCTAAGCAAGGATAAGTGTTTTGTGTTTAACAGTTCAGTAACATTTTAGTAATCTTGTAAATGTATAGTTTGATTAAACATTCTTTATTGTTTACATAATTCATAATGGTTATATGTAAAAATACATGAATTGCATATGTCACGATGCTACCACATGATACATCCGTGCCTCGCTTAAAGTAAAAAGATGAAGTTGGATTCACATAGAACATAGAATAGTACAGCACAGTACAGGCCCTTTGGCCCACAATGTTGTGCCGATCCTCAAACTCTGCCTCCCATATAACCCCCCCCCACCTTAAATTCCTCCATATACCTGTCTAGTAGTCTCTTAAACTTCACTAGTGTATCTGCCTCCAGCACTGACTCAGGCAGTGCATTCCATGCACCAACCACTCTCCGAGTAAAAAACCTTCCTCTAATATCCCCCTTGAACTTCCCACCCCTTACCTTAAAGCCATGTCCTCTTGTATTGAGCAGTGGTGCCCTGGGGAAGAGGCGCTGGCTATCCACTCTGTCTATTCCTCTTATTATCTTGTACACCTCTATCATGTCTCCTCTCACCCTCCTTCTCTCCAAAGAGTAAAGCCCTAGCTCCCTTAATCTCTGATCATAATGCATACTCTCTAAACCAGGCAGCATTCTGGTAAATCTCCTCTGTACCCTCTCCAATGCTTCCACATCCTTCCTAGTGAGGCGACCAGAACTAGACACAGTACTCTGTGTGGCCTAACCAGAGTTTTATAGAGCTGCATCATTACATCATGACTCTTAAACTCTATCCCTCGACTTATGAAAGCTAACACCCCATAAGCTTTCTTAACTACGCTATCTACCTGTGAGGCAACTTTCAGGGATCTCTGGACATGTACCCCCAGATCCCTCTGCTCCTCCACACTACCAAGTATCCTGCCATTTACTTTGCACTCTGCCTTGGAGTTTGTCCTTCCAAAGTGTACCACCTCACACTTCTCCGGGTTGAACTCCATCTGCCACTTCTCAGTCCACTTCTGCATCCTATCAATGTCTCTCTGCAATCGTTGACAATCCTCTACCTATCTACAACACCACCAACCTTTGTGTCGTCTGAAAACTTGCCAACCCACCCTTTTACCCCCACATCCAGGTTGTTAATAAAAATCACAAAAAGTAGAGGTGGGACAGCACTAGTCACAACCCTCCAATCTGACTGTACTCCCTCCACCACGACCTTCTGCCTTCCGCAGGCAAGCCAATTCTGAATCCACCTGGCCAAACTTCCCTGGATCCCATGCCTTCTGACTTTCTGAATAAGCCTACCATGTGGAACCTTGTCAAATGCCTTACTAAAATCCATGTAGATCATATCTGCTGCACTACCCTCATCTATATGCCTGGTCACCTCCTCAAAGAACTCTATCAGGCTTGTTAGACACAATCTGCCTTTCACAAAGCCATGCTGACTGTCCCTGATCAATGTCCCTATTCATTGAGGACCTTGCTCACTTCCACAGCCTCAAGGCACATCTTCCCACCTTTATCTCTAATCGGTCCTACCTTCACTCCTGTCATCCTTTTGTTCTTCACATAATTGAAGAATGCCTTGGGGTTTTCCTTTACCCTACTCACCAAGGCCTTCTCATGCCCCTTTCTTTCTCTTCTCAGCCCCTTCTTAAGCTCCTTTCTTGCTACCCTATATTCCTCAATAGACCCATCTGATCCTTGCTTCCTAAACCTTATATATGCTGCCTTCTTCCACCTGACTAGATTTTCCAACTCACGTCACCCATTTTTTATCTTCCATTCTACCATTCTTTATCTTCCTGACTGGGGCATCTTTTGAAGTTACAAAATATATACCATATAGTAACTGCATGTTGTACCAATAAACTTAGTGATTTGCATTGAAAGAACAATCAGAACCATTACTTTCAGTGTCTCAACTTCTCAAAGCATTCTACATTTGGAATTTTTCTACCAAAGTAGATGATATCACATTTTTCCAGATTATATTACATCTACTCTGTCCTGGTCCATTTACTTACCTTATCTGTAGCTCTCAGAAGCCTCTCTACATTTTCCTCAAGCCCACACTGCACCTCAACAACAGCTCCAGCAAACCAGTGCTCAGATGTTACCTGTTTGAAGCGCGTATATTGTTCCTGTGACTGTGTGGCGGTACCAGTTTCCTCCGCATCTTAAATGCAAGTGGCTGGTCGAAGGACTGCTAGGTTATTGAGGGGGGAAGATGGAGATTTGATGGGAGAATTGGCAACAGGAGTGTAAGTGGGGAAAATAGAGCCGATGGAAATGTTCCAAGATACAACATTGACTTGATGGAGCAAATAGCCTCCTCCATTGTTATAAGGAAATAAGAAATAATATTCAGTTAGCTGATTTTATTCTGGTACTTTCATTGCTTGAGGTAGTATATGGCATACACCAGAGTACAGCCTTGTTCCATACTCTAGCAATGCAGACCCCATCCAGTTGGGAATATTTCTGAAAATTCACCACATGATCTTAAAACTCCAAGCTCCCCTTCAGTGAAACCATCTTTTCCCACATCCTCACCATCATCAACACCTTTATAACTAATAAACAAATGGTCAAAGAAAACAAGTTTAAGATGCCTTCATTTAGTTACCCTTCAAACTTGCACACACATCATTGTTCAGACAGTTCATCTATTATCATGGAAAGTTAATAAATCTAGTTTGTCTTTTCAATCGCGGCAGATGTGCTGCTCTCAAATCCTAAAGTCATCTCAGATCATCATCTAGGTCTGCCCTGGAGTTCAATACTCATTTGTTCATTACTCAGCAAGCCTTATGATGTCCGTTTATAAGCCTTAAAATTGGTGATAACTGCTTTTTTTTTTCTAAACCATAAATCAAGCAAAGTCTTCAAATGAGACCTCAATAGTACAATCTGCTGGAAGTAGCTAACTAAGTGGTAATGATCCAGAGGAAAATATGATTCAATTTTGTCAAAATTTCACTGGGATGAGCTTCTAAATTATATTGGATTCACCACATAAATAATTTGATTACAAAATTTGTTGTTTATTAATTTTCAGTCAGAAAAATTCTAAGAACACTTATGGGCACATGTGTTTCCACCCTCTGGAATTGCATAGCCTCGCTTGCATTCACAACCATAGGATCCAGGAACATTGATGCAAACAGTATTTTCACCACAGCCTTGGGAATTACCATCAGCACACTCATCAACATCTGAGGAGCAAGTGAAAATCTTATCATAGTTAAAGGGCTAATGGAGAAAATTGGTAAATTGGTTTATTATTGTCATACGTGCAGGGGTATAGTGACAATCATGTCTTGCATACAGTCTCACAAACAGGAGAAAATCTGCAGATGCTGGAAATTCCAAGCAACAGACACAAAATGCTGGAGGAAATCATCAGGCCAGGCAGCAAAAGTCGACTGTTTACTCTTTTCCGTAGCCTGGCCTGCTGAGTTCCCCCAACATTTTGCATACAGTCTATACAAAGCTATTGAAAACTTATAGGATGTAAACATTTTCAGCATGAAACCACAAAGCAGTCATGGCTCTGGTCCAAGTATTTCAACCGTTTAAAAATTTAGAATACAAACTAGTTGATATAGCTTTTTAACATGAATTTTCCCATCAAAATAGAATAAACAACTTACTTTATATCTTTCTATGTGTAGAAAAAGCTAATGTTTCAGGTTAATGACTTTCCATTAGATTAAAAGCACTAACTGTTCTCCCCCCAGAGATTCTAGCTAATCCTGACAGAAGTTACCATTTCAGACTTGGAACTTTCAATTTACTTTCTCAACTCATATCCATGTCCAAGTATGACTTGTTCCCAGAATGTATAACGTAGCTGGGATATTGGACAGGACTCTCAGTAAGAAAAAGATGGCATCTAACAATAATTTTCTATCTAGATTCCAGACCTTGTCTTTGCATCCCATTTCTTTTGGGGGCTTTTTGGGAAGGACACCTGGCCAAAGCAATTGTGACCAATGATGTTCAGACCCATGGAGACAAGGGAAGGGCAACAATATGCTCAAAACTTCTTCTCTGCCTTCTTTCCTATTGGATAATGTGAATCATTCAGTAATACTGTTACTCTGATGCCAAGAGCCTCTAATAGGGATTCAGTGAGAATTCTCAGCAAAATAATTTAGTTAGTTAACAATCCTGGAGTAAAACAGTAACTGTTGATGTGACTGACCGACTAGGTGCTGGTCAGTAACAACTATGGGATGCACACATGGACAATAGTTGGTTAACAAGAGATTCAACTCAACAGTGCATCCCACAGGCCATTAACTGATCAAAGTGCATCATTTAAGGCCATATATAATGAATGGAAATCTGTATGAATCATTCGGAGAGCCTTGCATTGGTGTAACTGCGTGCTAAACTCCAAGAGTGGACCTGAAGTTCAAGTTCTTCATTTGTATTGCATAACACCACCTGCTTAAAGCGCTTTGAGCTTTGCATTTCCTCAGACCAATACACTGGCGACCAGTTTTAAATTTCAAGAAATTAATGAACCACTGTGTGCAAACAAACTATAAGCAGCTGCAGAGTGAGCAGTGATTAGGATGCTCAGGTGTTGTCTGTCTAGACATCTTAGTTTATTGAGAATCAGCTGCTCATCTGAGACTTTAAAGGTTTCCTTCAAGTACAGATACAATCTCAAACGCTTTAGAAATCCACATGAGATGACAGCACCTCAGAATTGGTATGACTGATTATCAGACAAATCTTCTCTTCCAAGACCACATTGCTTCTAATATTTCAGTAAAAGTTAAGTCCTGTGTTTGTACAATTTTCTTCTCTTGGCTCTTGTGAAAATAACAATCTTGGCTTAGTTGTAATCCAATGAGACACCCCCAATACAAAGGCCTTACAAAATGTTGGCATGGTATTGGAAAAGAACCCCTCCATTGCAAATGTGGCCCCAGATTATGGCCAGCTGTATGAGCAGAAACATATGAAAAATGATTGTTTTAGGGAAAGGGACAACTAATGAAAACCAGGCTGATTTTTGTTTGCTGAGGCTTCATGTTAGAATTCCTCGAGTTGGCAGGGGGTCAGTTACATCGGGAATGCAGCTGTTGGCAAAATACTGGCAGACTCCAGTTTAGGCTTTCAATCACTGCCTAGGTGCTAGTGATGTACACATTTTTCTGGCAAATTTCCAATACCACAAAGAAAAATGCAAGAGCATCTGAAAGCACTTCGGCTTCATTTGTTGAAATATTATATTATGGTATTTCAACAAATAAAGCAACCGCTGTGTGATGCTTCAAATATAGCAACACTACATACATGAAAGGATGATGATTGAAACAGTTACAGATTGGCCAAACCACAGATCCTACCTTTACACAAGATAAGCAACTCCTTAATGGATCACGTCAGGTGTTAGTAGTAATCTTATCTTCATTGTGGATCGGCCTCAGCAAGACAACACAAATGAAAAATAAGGATGATTGATCTCTTGAGAGTAGAGCAATAGCATGTGCGATATGACGAAGCACGATTTGCTGTCAATCAAGTGGTACTAGAGCTGGGCAGTCAAAGAATCTGCCTGTTTCAATTAGGCATTCTAAGGCAAGCAAACCAACCTTATATACATCTTAGAACTCCAACTGTCATAAGACCATAAGACAGAAAAGAATAAGACCATTCAGCCCATTGAGTCTGCTCCATCATTGCCTGATGGCTGATTTATTTTCTCTCACAGCACCTTACTCTTTATATATCTAAAATAAACTATTAGTATCTTATATTATTGGCCAATTTACCTTCATATTTCACTTTTTCTCTCTTTATTCCCTTTTTTTTAGCTGTCTTCTGTTCATTTTTTAAAGCTTCCCAATCCTCTATCTTCACACTAATTGTTGTCAAGAAAATAACCTCTCCCTCAACATCGCAAAAACAAAGGAGCTGGTTGTGGACTACAGGAAGAATGGAGACAGGCTAACCCCTATTGACATCCATGGATCTGGGGTTGAGAGGGTGAACAGCTCTAAGTTCCTCAGCATATACATCACTGAAGATCTCATGTGGTCTGCACATATCGGCTGTGTGGTGAAAAAAAGCACAACAGCGCTCTTTACTTGAGACAGTTGAAGAAGTTTGGTATGGCTCCCCAAATCCTAAGAACTTTTTACAGGAGCACAATTGAGAGTATCCTGGCTGGCTGCATCACTGCCTGGTATGGGAACTGTACTTTTCTCAATTGCAAGATTCTGCAGAGAGTGGTGCGGACAGCCCAGCGCATCTGTAGATGTGAACTTCCCACTATCCAGAACATTTACAGAGGCAGGTGTGTAAAAAGGGCCCGAAGGATCATTGGGGACCCAAGTCACCCCAACGACAAACTGTTCCATCTGCTACCATCCAGGAAACGGTACTGCAACATAAAAGCCAGAACCAACAGTCTCTGGGACAGCTTCTTCCACCAGGCCACCAGACTGATTAATTCATTGTGTTACAATTGTATTTCTATGTTATATTGACTGACCTGTTGTACATATTATTTATTACAAATTACTATAAATTGAACATTGCTCATTTAGATGGAAATGTAATGTAAAGATTTTTACTACTCATGAATATGAAGGATGTAATTAATAAAGTCAATTCAATTCAATTCAATATATTATACCGTATGCCCACTCTCTTGCTTTCAAGTTGTCTTAGACTTCCTTTGTCAGCATGGTTTCCTTATAACAACACAGCCTCTGCAGATTTTCTCTTGTTTGTGAATAGTTTCCTCATCCACTCTTTAGAACACTTCTTTGGTATATATCTATCCTGCACTTTCTGAATTGCTCCCAGCAACTCCAGCCATACCTGTTCTTTGTCATCCCCGCTAGTGTCCACTTCAAATCAACTTTGGCCAGCTCCTCTCCCATGCCTCTGTTTACACAACTGTACTTACTCAACATAACACTGACACATCCAATTTTAGTCTCTCCTTCTCAAATTGCACCCCACACTTGGATCACTGCCTCCTAAGGGTTCCTTTATCTTAGATCCCTAAACAAATCTGGTGAAATACACAAGACCCAAATTCAGAATTGCCTTTTCCCTCATGGGCTCAATCACAAGCTGCTCTAAAAAGCCAATTTCTAGGCATTCTACAAATTCCTTCTCTTAGGATCCAGCGCCAACCTGATTTTCCCAGTCTACTTGGAAGTTGAAATCACCAAGAGTATCAGAAAATTGCCTTCTTTTATCTTCCATTATTATTTTTGCCCCACATTCTGACTACTGTTGGGAAGTTTGCATACAACTCCCAACAGGGTCTTTTTGCCATTGCAATTTCTTAACTCTACCCACAACAATTCTACACATGATGATCCTATGTCACTTTTTTTCTAAGGATTTGATTTCATTTTTGTACCTACAGAGCCACACCAGCCCCCACATTCCCAGCCCACCCGACCTTTCAATACAACGTGTACCCTTGAATATTAAGCTCCCAACTGTGATCTTCTTTCAGCCACAACCTAGATGCTCACAATGTCATACAGTACATGCTAATTTCTAACTGCACTACATGATCATCTACCTTATTCTGCATACTACATGCATTCAAATATAATATGTTCAGTCCTGTGTTCATCACCCTTTTCAATTTTGCCTCCATACTACCAGAAGTGAAATTCCTACCCCTTTCTAAACTTTGTCTTTTCATTTATTCTGGAGACTTCTTGTGTCCTCTCCTGCACTGTCCTTCCCTTTTAGTTTCTCTTCAATTTTCCAAAGGTCAAAGGTACTATTTCATTTAAAGAAACACTTCATCACATCCCACTGTCTGTTATTTTGCTCATTAATTGCCTATCACTGTCTCACTACACACTGCATCTACTTGTATACCAACTGCCCCATCCTCTACTGTCACTCTGGTTTCCATCCTTCTGCCAAATTAGTTTAAACCCTGCCCTAGAGCTCTAGCAAACCTGTCCACAAGGATATTGGTTCCCCTCAAACGTGTTCAGGTTCAACCCGCCCTATTTTGTACAGGTACGTTCCTTCTCCAGAAAAGATCCCAATGACCCAGAAATCTGAAGCACTTCTTCAGCCACACATTCAAATCATCCTGTTCTTACCCTCACTGGCACGAAGCTTAGGCAGCAATCCAGAGGTTACTACCCTTGAGATCCCACTCTTCAGCTTTCACCTCGCTCCCTATATTCTCTTCAAGACCTCATCCTTTTCCTACCTAGAGCATCTCATTGGTAGCAATATGATGGGGGTACTTTTAACCTATTGTAAGGTCAGTCTAAGCCTCCATTCCATATAGCCCTCTATTCTCTTTCATCCACGTGTCTTTCTAAGTCTGATACACCCAGAGTTTGGGTAAATCCATGGAGAGGGAAAGGAGCACCAAGTTTCTGGGAGTATACGTAACAGATGATCTCACCATCAACACTACTTCTTTGGTCTACAAAGAACAGCAGCATCTCCACTTCCTGAGGAGATTAAAACAAGTGAGGCTCGTCACCACCACCCCGCGTACCCACCCCCCTCCCATCTGACCACAGGTCCCTACAAACGATTGCAATAACTGCTGAGAGATCATAGGGGTCTCTCTTCCATCTATCTGAGAGTGTGTGCAGGGCCCTTAGCATTGGCAATGATCCCTCCCATCCGTTCAATAATTCTTTGACCCCCTCACAATCAGGCTGAAGGTACCATAGAATAGGGACAAAGAGCTTTTAACTGTTAGGATGGGAAACAGCATCCTCCCTAGGCCGTAGGATTACTGAACTCCCTGCTACCATATGTTTCAACACGCTTGAAATCCCAGTAGTATTATACTGTTTACTTTTTAAACTTGTGTCACAAATGCACCATATTATTTGTTACTGTACCAGTGGTAATATTACTTTGTGTTATATGAGAGAGTTATATGTATTGTGTTGTACAGCCTAGTCCGGAGGAACATTGTTTTCTTTGAATGACAATCAATTTGAACTTTAACTTGAAATCCAGCTGGCTTAGTAATAACAGTTCCATGAACCCAAGTTACACATGGTATCCACTCTGCTCAGAAAATGTCTGATTTTCATCTGTATGCTCCAACAGATCCTTGGCTGGCCTCTGGCAGGTCACACACAGTCATCTGAAATGAGCAAATGGCATACAGGCTGCATATTGAGGTAACATTTGCAGCCACAGATACATCTGGTTGGGAGATGATCTCGGCCTGCTGCAAAAGTTGGCAGGGCTCTCCTTTAGCCTCTTAAAGAAAACTCTATAAAGCCTATCAATATTTTTAAGGAGCTGTAAATTCTGCAAAGAACCATTAACTTGGACAGTCATGTTTTCTCAGATCTTTTCTTTCACAACGTATTGCTCCTCTTACCCCAAAAAGGCTTTTAAACAAGGGAATATCCATTAAGCCTCCCATTATGTTGAAATAGAATCTTATTCTTGGCAAGGATAAAGCTATTCCAGTAGTCTCAGAGGACCAGAGGCCCACAGCAAGGTCAATACTGCAAGGAGTACTACGAAATAAAACTTGCTCTATTCATCATTTGAAATTTCAAGGTTACATGCCACAAATTTTTGCAGATGTTGGAAACAAAAGCATGTCATTTCTTTCATTGACCCATGCATGACACTCATTAGGATCCATTAAATAAGCATCTATAGCACAAAGCAGCCACAGACAAAAAAGAACATAATCTTGGACATGGAAAAACTTAATTGAAACACGATCCACCCCAATTTATAAGACTTAGAGTAGAAATGTTATGTCGCCGTCAAAAAAATCCAAATTGCAATGTGCAATAAGCATTGCAATGTTACTGTAACACAACTTGAGGTACCAACACACATAAAAGTTGCTGGTGAACGCAGCAGGCCAGGCAGCATCTCTAGGAAGAGGTGCAGTCGACGTTTCAGGCCGTGACCCTTCGTCAGGACTAACTGAAGGAAGAGTGAGTAAGGGATTTGAAAGTTGGAGGGGGAGGGGGAGATCCAAAATGATAGGAGAAGACAGGAGGGGGAGGGATGGAGCCAAGGGCTGGACAGGTGATTGGCAAAAGGGGATACGAGAGGATCATGGGACAGGAGGTCCGGGAAGAAAGACAAAGGGGGGGGGAACCCAGAGGATGGGCAAGGGGTATATTCAGAGGGACAGAGGGAGAAAAAGGAGAGTGAGAGAAAGAATGTGTGTATATAAATAAGTAACAGATGCGGTATGAGGGGGAGGTGGGGCATTAGCGGAAGTTAGAGAAGTCGATGTTCATGCCATCAGGTTGGAGGCTACCCAGACGGAATATAAGGTGTTGTTCCTCCAACCTGAGTGTGGCTTCATCTTTACAGTAGAGGAGGCCGTGGATAGACATGTCAGAATGGGAATGGGATGTGGAATTAAAATGTGTGGCCACTGGGAGATTGAGGTACCAATCTTGTTTCCTATTCTTTCTTGGTAGGAGTTAATTTCACAACTAACTTAATTGACATCTGTGGGACCAAATTATTTCAGTGTGCGCCTACACATCACAAGGAACTATTTTATTCGATATGGCATTCAAGGACCTAAAATGCAAATGTGCCTTTTTCAACGTTTGTCCAAGAATGGTCAGTTAGAATGAAATAAAACTAAAAGATGCTCAGAAAGGGTCACAGTACTGTAGAACACCAATATCATATTTATTTCACATATAGCAAAAATCTGAAGGAACTCAACAGGTCAGGTAGCATCAATGGAGGGAAATAGACAAAGGATCTCAACTCAAAACACTGATTTTCCATCTCCAACTACAGACGCCACCTTATCTACTGAGCTCCTCCAGATTCCAGCAGTTGTAATTTCTTGCATCTCCATCACTTCATGTACCTGTGCAAACTTTGCCATCTCCTTCATAGCCTGGTGCACATGTACAGATGTGATCATGGTCATTCACTGGGTAACACTGTGCTTTTGGATCACAGCCATGGGTTCCATCCTGACACGGATTAACTCGTACAAGCCTGGAGTTATCTGTGCAGAATATTTGAAAAAGGTAATAAAAAAAATGAATATCATGATAAAATATATACAATTCTAAGAGACTAGCTAAATCATATTTAAAAGACATGAAAGCCCCTTCATTGGAGTCAAAACCAAGAAATGCTGGAAACACTAATGGTCAAACAACATCTATGGAAAGACAAGCAAGAGAAAACCTGCAGATGCTGGAAATCAAAGTAATACTGTACACACAAAATGCTGGAGGAGCTCAGCAGAACAGGCAGCATCTATGGAAAAGAGTAAACAATCCTGATGAAGGGTCTCGGCCCAAAATAGTGACTGTTTACTCTTTTCCATAGATGCGCCGTGGCCTGCAGAGTTCCTCTAGCATTTTGTGTGTGTTGCTATCCAAAGGAAGAGAAACTTAACATTTCAGTGTCACTGGGACACGATGAAAACTGAAATGCGAAAGTAGCCCACGTAGAAGATGAGACAGGGCAATGGAGGGTACAAAGGTGAATTAATGTGGCAGTAAGAAGCAGTTAAAAGTTTCTGTGTTAATATTTATAATCTGTACAATGAGATATGCCCAGCAGGCCAGACTAAACAAATGAAAGAAAGAGAAAAGGACAGAAGCGAAAAGAGACCAATTCTGAAACAAATAGAGGGTGTGAGGTTACCGAAAGTTGGGCGATTTAGTCAAGTCCTGCGGGCTGCCATGCACCACAAGACAAAATCAATGATGTTTCTAAAGCAAGTATTGGGCCATGTTTTAAAAGAGTAGGAGGCCACACTCAGGTCGGCAACTGGATAAGGAATTAAAGTAGTTGGCGACAAACAGCTAGTGCTGACTCCTGAAGAGTGAGAGCCAGTGCCCCACAGAGTGATTGCCCAACCAGTGTTTGGCTAATCCAGAGAGGAGGAGACCACAGAATATGGTACATTAGACTGGGGGAAATGCATGTCACCTGGAAAGACCACTTGGATTCCTAGCTGGTGGGGAGGGCTAAAAGCACGTGAGTTGCTCTTCTGCAGTGGCACGGCAAAGTGTCACATGAAGGGAAGCAATGGATAGGGATGAAAGAGCAGACGAGGCAATTGTAAAGCAAACAATCATTTCAAAATGCCGATAGTGGAGTGCAGTGTGTGTGTATTTGGTGGTGGTTGACCATTAGTTTACACAACAGGGAATTCAATACATAGCTGATTAAGTAAAACACTGACAGATGGAACAACTTGTTCTGGCACAAAAAAGGGTAGAATTAGTGCCAAGATAATTGGCCATGAGCATTTCTATCCAACAAAAGGAGGCTTTTTTTTTTAAGTTGTCAACTGGGATAGCACAGAGATACAACTGAAAGAGCAGCAGCTGCATAGTTCCAGTTGCCCAACCCCTGTTGCCATCTGTATGAGGTTTCCAACTTCTCTGACTGCATAGGCTTCATCTGGGTGCTCTTACTTCTTCCCATTTCCCCAAAAATGTACCAGTTAATGGTGGGGTTGGTCACTGAATTGTCCCTACTGTGTAAGTGAGTGGTAGAATTTAGAGGGGAGAGGAAGAGGGGAAACAAAATGGGATTAGTGCAGCTATAAACATAAATAATTGCTTAATGATTGGTACAAATCGATTCTCTCACCAATGTCCTTAGACCTCAACTTCAACAAGTTAACTGGTAACTGATGAAGCTTGACTGGTTATCCATGCTGAGTTATTTGTTAGAGGATAAGATTTTAATCACAAATCCATGTACTGTTAAATATATCTATCTCTACCTCTGCAATATTTGCCAAACTCACATCTATATATTTTTTGGTATTATTGGACTACTTCTACCTTTCACTGTCCATACAATTTGAACCCACCAAAATCTTGTCACTGATAATCTAATGCACACCAACTGACAAGATAAACAAATCAACAAGTCTTTCAGTCCCTTGTGTACTCTATTATTCCAAAAAAAATCATGGCTGATCATTGTCCTGCTCTGACCCTATATGCTTTGATTTCCTGAATACCCAAATCTATAGATCCTTTAATATGCTCACTGAATCAACTCCAAGTAGAGTTCCAAAACTTCACTATCTTCAGGGAGAAAACAATCTCTTCTGCTCTGGAGAGGCCAACCATAGCTAGTGTAATTACTTTATGGAATGCCTCCTCCGTTAATTCTGAACACAAATTTGAGGAAGGATAGAGTTGGGAGTTTAACATTCAAGGATGCATGCTGTATCAAAAGGACAGGTAGGCAGATAGGCAGAGGGGGTAGCGTGGCTCTGTTGGTAAAATATGAAATCAAAACCTTAGACAGAGGTGACATAGGATCAGAAGATATAGAATCCTTGTGGGCAAAGTTAAGAAACTGCAAGGATAAAAAGACCCTGCTGGGAGGCCTCCTATCCATAGCCAGGATGTGGAGTACAAATTGCAGGAGGTAGAAGAGGCATGTCAAAAGTGCAACGTTGCAATAGTCATGGGGGATTTCAATACGCGATAGATTGGGAAAATCAGATTGGTACTGGATCCCAACAGGGGGAGTTTGTAGGATGCCTGCAAGATGACCTTTTAGAGCAGCTCCTGGTTGAGCCTACTAGGGGAACAGCTATTTTGGACTGGGTATTGTGTAATGAAACAGATTTGATTAGGGAGCTTAAGGTAAGGAACCCTTGGGAAGTGTTGATCACAATATGATAGAATTCACCCTGCAATCTGAGGGGGAAAGGCTGATGTCAATATATCAGTATTACAGTGGAATAAAAGGAATCATGTCACATGCAGTGATAATAAACCTGATTCTAAGTTAACAGATTTCACGTCACATGCTGATGATAATAAACCTGATTCTGAATTACAGAGGGGAGCTGGCCAAAGCTGATTTGAAGGGGACACTAGCAGGGATGATGACAGAGCAGCAATGGCTGGAGTTTCTGGGAGGAATTTGGAAGTCACTGGATAAATACCTCCCAAAAGAAAGGAAGTATTCTAAAGGTAGGATGACAACAAGGGAAGCTAAAGATAACATAACAGCCAAAGAGAAGGCATATAATAGAGCAAAACTTTGTGGGAAGTTTGAGGTTTGGGAAGATTTTAAAAACCAACAGAAGGTAAGTAAAAAGGCATAAAGAGAAAAAAAGATTAAATATGAAGGTAAGCTGGTCAATAACATCAATGAGGATACGAGATACGAAAACTTTTTCCAGATATACTGTATAAAGAATAAAAGTGAGACAAGAGTAGATATTCAACTGCCGGAAAATGATGCTGGAGAGTTAGTAATGGGGGTCAAAGAAATGGCAGGCAAGTTTATGTCTATTGCATCAGTCTTCACTGTGGAGGACACTAGCAGAATGCCTGAAATTCAGGAGTGTCAGGGGACAGAGGTTGCCATTATTAGGGAGAAGATGCTTTGGAAGCTGAAAAGTTAAAAGGTAGATAAGTCAGGTGGACCAGGTGGACTACACTCCAGGTTTCTGAAAGAGGTAGCTGAAGATATTGTGGAGGCGTTAGTAATGATCTTGATTCTGGAATGGTTCCTGGGGACTAGAAATTTGCAAATGCCATTCCACTCTTTAAGAAGTGAAGCAGAAGAAAGGAAATTAAAGGTCAATTAGCCTGACCTCTGTTATAATTCTCTGAGGAAATAACAGACTGGATAGAAGACGGAGGGGAGTTTACCTGAATTTTCAGAAGGCCTTTCACAAGTGTTACACATGAGGCTGCTAAACAGGATAAGAGTCTGTGATATTACAGGAAAGATACTAGCATGGATAGAAGATTGGCTGACTGGCAGGAGGCAATGAGTGGGAATAAAGGGAGCCTTTTCTGGTTGGCTGCTGTTAACTAGTGGTGTTCCACAGGGGTCAGTGTTGGGACTGCTTCTTTTCACATTTTATGTCAATGATTTGGATGATGGAATTGGTGGCTTTGAGGCCAAGTTTGCAGACAATAAAAATATAGGTAGAGGGGAAGACAGTATTGAGAAAACAGGGAGTCTGCAGAAGGACAAAGAGATTTGGAGAAGGGTCAAGAAATGGCAATGAGATATAGTATAAGGCAGTGTGTGGTCATGCACTTTGGTTAAAGGAATAAAGGTAGTGACTATTTTCTAAACAGGGAGAAAATTCAAAAAAATCAGGGGTGCAAAGGGATTTGGGAGTCCTCATGCAGGATTCCCTAAAGGTTAACTTGCCGGTTGAGTTGGTGGTAAGGAAGGCAAATGCAATGTTAGCATTCAATTTAAGAGGACTAGAGTATAAAAGCAAGGATGTAATGCTAAGGGTTTATAAAGCATTGGTCAGACCACACTGGAATATAATGTGCAGTTTTGGGCCCCTTATCTAAGAAAAGTGCTGGCATTGGAAAGGGTCCAGAGGAGGTGCATGAAAATGATTCCAGGAATGAAAGTGTTAATGGATGAGGAGCTCTAGGCCTGTATTCACTGGTCTTGAGAAGAATGAGGGAGATTTCATTGGAACCTATCTAATATTGAAAGGCCGAGAAAGAGTGGATGTGGAGAGGATGTTTCCTATTGTGGGGGAGTCTAAGACCAGAGGGCAGAGCCTTAGAATAGAGGGGCATCCATTTAGCACAGAGATGAGAAAAGTTTTCTTTAGCCAGAGGGTGGTGAATCTGTGGAATTGATTGCCACAGATGGCTGTGGAGGCCAAGCCACTGGGTATATTTAAAGCGGTGGTTGATAGGTTCTTGATTTGTCATGGCATCAAAAGTAATGGGGAGAAGGCAGGAGGATGGGGTTGAAAGGGATAATAAATCAGCATGGTGGAATAGCAGAGCAGATTCGATGGGCCAAATGACCCAGTTCTGCTCCTATGTCTTATGGTCTTAAATTTTGATATGCCTACACCTTAACTTTGAGACAGCTTGTGTATAGGGACACTTTGGTTCCTTTGAAAATCAGCTCTTTTCAAATTCTCACTTTTCAAATGAGGAACTTCTAAAAAAATTTTTTCCACCACATGACCTCATTTTTAATCCTTTGTTCTATCTGCCATACATTGTGCATTCAATTTACGGATCCATATCTCCCCAAAGCCTCTCAGAGTCTACAATTCTATCTAGCTTCATATCAGAAAAATGGATATTACGTATCTCTGCACCAAATCATTGAGAAAAGATTGCAAATGACTAGGGCTCTGACGCCATTCTTCTAGCACACCATTCATAACAGTTTCATTGCCCGAAAAAGGACACATGCAGTTCTACCTTGTTTGTTCAGAAATCCTAAACTCATACCATTATATTATACTCAATACCATCTATATTTTTGGTTTAGAGATACCACACCGTAACAGGCCCTTCCGGGCCAATGACCCCATGCTGCCCAATGACACCCACATAACCAATTGACCTACTAGCCCATAATCCATTGCAATATGGGAGGAAAGCAGAGCACCTGGAGGAAACCCACACAGTCATGGGGAGAATGTACAAACTCATTACAGACACCGGCGGGAATAGATCCCGGGTCACTAACACTGTAATGGTGTTACACTAACTACTACGCTACCATGCTGCCCTGTACTTCAATTGCATTTGAAAATCTTTTGTGCCACTTCATTGCCATTTAGCTAGCTTCAGCTCCAACTACAACTTCAAAAACTGTCCATTTTCCTTTCAAAAAAGTGCCCTCTCCTCTTACCACTTTCTTCAAAATGGATTCCAATATTTTTCCTGCTTTTGATGTCAGACTACCTGGTCTACGCTTCTCACATTTTCTTCCACCCTTCTTAATTAGTGGGAGCACCTTCTCATCTATTCTGAAATGTATGGAATGTTAGATTAAAATCTTGGATGCACTTTCTCCATAGACACATTTTTCTAAAATCCTGAGGGCAAAGGTTATTGATTCCCCAGGGAATTAACTTGGAGTCTTCCACCATCTGAGAGTTTTCCTTCATAAAATGTCAAACAACATCTGTTTACCATTTTCTTATCACCAATGCAATTTCTTCCCCTTTATGCCAAAAGAGAGTAATATTAAAAGCTATTGACCCTTCTACAACCTATCTCCCTGTAATCTGTAATTTGTTCTCACATTCTACTTTTCTTAAGGAAGCCTTGGTTCTGCTCTGCTGAATTCAGAAGTTTTCCATTCTTCAAGCTGATTAGTTATTTTGGCCAACATATATCTTCTGATCTAATACATTACTGAAGTTTTATTGATAGCTACAGTTGTGCCCCTTGGTTTTTACCTAAAAAGGATATTTATAAATCTAGTTTCCTCACAGCCTTGCAGTTTGCATTTTCAAATTTACAACCCTGGTTTCAGATTGAAAGCTCACTCAGTTCTGCCTTTTACGTCTCTTCCTTGCTAGCTGACCCAGATTTAAAACTCACATTTTCAATTTCTACGTTGTGAAATTCTACAGAATTAACTCCTCAACCACCTCCAAGTCTACTTATTTTCAATTTTTTTGAGCAAACACCACCTACCAACAAAAAAAATATTGTTTCAATTTTTGTTCAGCAAGTCCCATAAATATCTTGTACATATCATTTTAAAAGTACTAGATAAATATTGGGCATTTCTATTAAGATGCCTGATTAGCTCATTACCACTATGCTTTTTCATAAGTGGATTGATACAGATTTCAAATTTAAACAAGTATTTGTACAATAAACAGCCATCAGAAAAAAATAATAATCCGGGTGTGTTATAGGAGAAGAATATTCAAGACAGAGGTAAAAATGGCCATACATAGAAGTCATGATAATAAGCAACTATAATACTCATTTAAATCCTATGACCATTAAAAAACAATTTGAATTTAGAAGGAAATGTTCATTTGTAGGGTGCATTATATTTAGTGATAACAATTAACACACTTAAATTAGGCAAGATCTGGATTTTTGGATTATGTTCTGTTTGGGCCTGATCATCAAGACCAGGTGAAAGTGGTTAGGAGGTAGGCACCCACTAGATGTCTTCTAGAAGTTTTATTCTTTAGCATCTTCCATACTCCATTCCTGTTTGAGATAGCACAGTTCCTATTGAAACTGATAGGTTCAGGGAAAGTTTGATTAAATAGTATAAATAAGATTGAGCAATGCTCCCCCCTTGTTCAATCCCTTCCCACTTATGTTCGTGACACTTCTCACGCTCTGAATTTTTTCAATGATTTTAAGTTCCCTGGCCCCCACGGCCTTATTTTCACCATGGATGTCCAGTCCCTATATACCTCCATCCCCCACCAGGAAGGTCTCAAATCTCCACTTCTTTTTGGATTCCAGATCTAACCAGTTCCCCTCTACCACCACTACTCTCCTCCGTCAAGCGGAATTAGTCCTTACTCTTAATAATTTCTCCTTTGGCTCCTCCCACTTCCTCCAAACTAAAGGTGTAGCCATGGGCACCCGTATGGGTCCCAGCTATGCCTGCCTTTTTGTTGGCTTTGTGGAACAGTCCATGTTCCAAGCCTATACTGGTATCTGTCCCCCACTTTTCCTTCGCTACATTGACGACTGAATTGGCGCTGCTTCCTGCACGCATGCTGAGCTCATTGACTTCACTAACTTTGCCTCCAACTTTCACCCTGCCCTCAAATTTACCTGGTCCACTTCCGAAACTTCCCTTCCCTTTCTTGATCTTTCTGTCTCTATCTCTGGAGACAGCTTATCTACTGATGTCTACTATAAGCCTAAGGACTCTCACAGCTACCTGGACTATTCCTCTTCCCACCCTGTCTCTTGCAAAAATGCCATCCCTTCTCACAATTCCTCCGTCTCCGCCGCATCTGCTCTCAGGATGAGGCTTTTCATTCCAGGACTAAGGAGATGTCATCCTTTTTAAAAGAAAGGGGCTTCCCTTCCTCCACCATCAACTCCGCTCTCAAATGCATCTCTCTCATTTCACGCACATCTGCTCTCACTCCATCCTCCCACCACCCCACTGGGTATAGAGTTCCCCTTGTCCTCAGCTACCACCCCACCAACCTCCGGGTCCAACATATAATTCTCTGTAACTTCCGCCACTTTCAATGGGATCCCACCACCAAGTACATCTTTCCCTCCCCCTCTCTTTCTGCTTTCTGCAGGGATCACTCCCTAAGCGACTCCCTTGTCCATTCGTCCCCCCCATCCCTTCCCCCCGATCTCCCTCCCGGCACTTCCTTGTAAGCAGAACAAGTGCTACACATGCCCTTACACTTCCTCCCTCACCACCATTCAGGGCCCCAGACAGTCCTTCCAGGTGAGGCAACACTTCACCTGTGAGTCGGCTAGTGTGATATACTGTGTCCAATGCTCCCGATGCAGCCTTCTATATATTGGTGAGACCCAACGCAGACCGTTTCGTTGAACACCTATGCTCTGTTCGCCAGAGAAAGCAGGATCTCCCAGTGGCTACACATTTTAATTCCACGTCCTATTCCCATTCTGATATGTCAATCCACAGCCTCCTCTACTGTCAAGATGAAGCCACACTCAGGTTTGAGGAACAACACCTTATATTCCAGCTGGGTAGGCTCCAACCTGATGGCATGAACATTGATTTCTCTAACTTCTGTTAATACCCCTCCTCCCCTTCTTACCCCATCCCTTATTTATTTTTATTTCCCCACCTTTTTTTCTCTCTCTTTCCCTCTCACAATCACTCTTTGCCTGCTCTCCATCTTCCTCTGGTGCTCCCCTCCCCCTTTCTTTCTCCCTAGGCCTCCTGTCCCATGATCCTTCTCCAACTCTGTATCCCTTTTGCCAATCACCTGTCCAGCTCTTGGCTCCATCCCTCCCCCTCCTGTCTTCTCCTCTCATTTTGGATCTCCCCCTCCCCCTTTCAAATCTCTTACTATCTCTTCTTTCAGTTAGTCCTGACGAAGGGTCTCGGCCCGAAACGTCGACTGTACCTCTTCCTAGAGATGCTGCCTGGCCTGCTGTGTTCACCAGCATTTTGTGTGTGTTGCTTGAATTTCCAGCATCTGTAGATTTTCTCATGTTTGCATGTTGGAACAACTCAGTGGGTCAGATATCATCTGTGGTGGGAAATGGACAGTAAATGTTTTGGGCCAGGACCCTTCAGTAAGACTGGGGATATGGTGTGTATCCTCAAGAAGGGTCTCGGCCTGAAAAGTCAACTGTTTACTCTTTTCCATAGACGCTGCCTGACCTGCTGAATCCCTTCAGCATTGTGTGTGTGTTGCATATATAGTATAATGTTGGCATTTGCAATGGCTTTTGATCGGTAATATCACCGATCTCAGCTGAAAAAGAAAATCATTCATTGTGATGCACTTGCCTATTAGAAAGAAATCTTAATTGGTAGAATTTGCAGCAGCAAAAGGCATAGCAGTTATAAATAACTATTAATAAACTGTTTCAATTACGAATAAACCAAGTTTGTATCAATATTCAAAGTTTGCTTCCATTCTCAATTCAACACTACAAAAGAAAATGTGAATTTTACGCTATCAAGCTTGTGATCTGCTTCACCCAGCAGACACATCTCATGCATTTAATTTGAACTGTTGATTTTCAGCCTGGGGCCATCTCACTTGCTTGTTCAGAGTGAAAAGAGCTTTGTTAAAATTTGACATATTGAGTCACTTTCTCACCCCTTCCAGAGACCTTGGTGTAAGGTCATTATTCAAATTCTCTCCTTGCCCACTGCCTTTATTGAATGTCTGTTTATTGTTTTTACACATGAACAAGTACTTCCTTTGCATGCTGAAACAATCAGAAGCTATGGGTCAGACAGCTTGCAATTACTCTTTAGTTTCTGTTACTGCTATGAAAGAAAATGTACATTGGATGATCAAGTAATCAAAGCTTCTGCCTCAACAAGTGCAAACAAGTGTTGTTTAAGATTCATTTTAACCTTCTGACTTCTTAAAGTGAAGAAAAATGGACTGGAATTATTAAAGAATAGCCATTCTGAATCCATGTGAATTGCAATGCATTATTCTTTCTGAGAGACAATAAGAGAACAACACAAAAACAGATTCCAGCCTGCATATCACCTACCTCTGACGGGTCCAATCTGGCTGATCATTCCATATCTGACCACCTGCTCACTCTGATTATATAGAACCAATATACGCTCTGCATTAAGTTGCTGGGCTGCTGGAATGGTTTTTGGTGCATGCTCACAGTCATAATAGGTAATGTTCTGCTTCAATTGGTAACGGAGTCTCTGTGTCTCACCATTCGTAGATTCAACAGAATAATCCCTGTAGGCTGTAGAGGTAATTGCTGTATGGGGGAAGTTTGAGAAATGACACAATATTTGATTTTATTTGAATATTGTAAATGAATGAAACAAAGTACCAAGATCTGCAATTCAATTTACATTTGTAAAGTGCAAAGCAAAATCAGAATTGTACTGACCATTTACAAAGCTTCATTTAAGGATAAAACCTTAAGTGACTTAAAAAGCTATTTGAAACAATTGCCTGCTCAGGTGCAATTCAACAAATAGTGGAGCAGTATGCTTTTTTAAAGGACCCACATAAGTTGAAAATCTCACACAAAAATTGGAAATTCAAGGAGTATTACTGCATACAAAACTTAACATTGACATACCAGAACTGGAGCGGTAGTAAACTTCATTATATGGCTGGATATGGACTGAAGCTCCTACAGCAATATCAGGCAACTCTCCCTCAATCTCAGTAGTGACACTGAGATAATTCTGTGCATCCAAACCTTGAGCTATTTGTATTACATTTAACTGTTTATTACCCGGAGAAAAGGTGATATCAATATTGCGAATAAATTTGGCACCTAGAGAAAATTGCAAAAGTTAGGTTACGCAATGAAATTGATTAACCATTGAGATATTACATTTGTTACAGTTTATTTTGCCCACTTCAAAAACCAAGAATTCTCACCCAAACTGAGTGACAAATTCTTCCCCATGTGAAAATAGATGCCATGCATTAATGGAGAATATTACTGTTGTCTGAACTGCAGGGCTGTAGTTGCAAGGAAATGGATAGGCTGGGCTAATTCACACAGAAATGTAGGAGGCACAGTGGTGATACTACAGGAGATTTATCAAATTGTAAGGAACAGAGGTAGGACAGATAGTCAGAATCTTTCCCTGGACAGGAGAGTCAGGAATCTATAACCAGAGGGCACAGGTTTAAGGTGAGTGGAGAAATTTAAAGATCAGAGGTGGGGGTGCAAGACAAAAAAGGCTTTTCACACAGAGGGTGCCGGTCATCTGGAATGAACTGCCAGAGGAATTGGTAGAGGTAGACATGACTGAAATGATTAAAAAGTATTTCAACAGATCTCAGATTGGTATGATAGGAATGCAAGCCGAATGTAGGATATATGATTTGCATAAATAGACACAGATGACATTCCTCTACTATACTATTAAAAATGTACCTACAAATAAGAAGGTGAGGTTACATGGTACTTCAAGCCGACTTCTCCATTCAATAAGATCAATACAGATCCAGTAGTGACCTCAACTCTGCAACCCGTCTGCCAGTGGCAGCCTTTCACTAGTCACTCTTGAAAAATGTATTCTTTTCTAAAAACTATATTCATTCTGCACAGCTGAATAAGCTCATGTGGGTTTTAGCACAGAGCATGGATTAATGTTCAAGAGCAAAGAATTGCACCCAGCTCATCTTGTCCAGCAATTAGCTCTGGAGACACGGTGCAATAATTTGCACTTCAGCATGGTACATCCTGCATGTGTGTGGCACCAGGAGACCGGGAGATGTCCCCACAAGGGCCATGACATTATCCACCACTCCCCAAACCCACTCATATGATCACTGTATAGCAGCATAAACATTTATTTTGTGGTGTATTCTGAAATTCATGTGCTTTTTAAATGCATGCCCTCAGCTAGCCAATCCCAATATTGCTATATAACATTTCCCCAAGCTCACTACTCCCAACCTCTAATTTTGTGGTACCTCATGTGCAGAAATAACTTTGCAGTTATAAAAGCAGTAAGTGACAAGTGCACTATATTCACCTGCATACAGAGAAATAAATGGAACAAAAAAGATTAAAACTTAGATAAGTTAAAAAGTTGCCAATAGCAGTTTAGTCAACACCTGGTTGAGAAAGGCAGGTTAACATTCTAAACCGATTATTTCGTGTCATTTCCTCAAGGGACAATTGCGCACAGATATTAAAGTATTCTACTTCTAAATGTCATTTGAAATCAGTGCCATACAGCATTCAGCTTATGTTAGGTTAATCTTCTGCTTAAGTGTCTGAAATATTATGTGTACCAAAGCACTGACCTCCAATACCATGCTTACTAAACAATTTGGGGGTGGGGTTTTGCTCAATTGCCAGGTGGGCTTTTTGAAGAAGAATTATTAAATGAGTCAGTATCAGGAGCTAACAACTTCACTTACTATTTGTCTCACTTCCCAGGTCTGAAAATTTTCACTTGAAATGAACGATGTAGGTTCACTTACCTGCAATGCTAAAGCCATTTTTGAAGCCTGGTTGCTGCAAAGCAAACAGCCATCCAAAAAGATCTCCAATTATCGACAATGACTGCATGGCCCAGCCTGCTAACCCAGGAATTTGGCTAATTGCTGTAAAGGATCTCCCATCATTTATAACTACATATGCATGCAGGTCAGCATTCTCAAACTCCACAGGCCTTCGACTGTCTCCTACCATTAATTTTCCATTTACTTTTCCATTCACACGCTGAGTAACACCTAAAAAAAGAAATGAAATCAAACATTGCACAAGGTGTGCTGGTCCAATTGCCACAAGTCTTTTAAAAAGATTCAAAATTGACTTAGTTGCTTTTCTATTTTTAAAATTACCTTCTGGTAGGCATTGCCTTCCGTTGCCATAGTAACCAGACTGGCAATGGCAGCAGAATCCACTAGAGTAATCAGTACAGTAGGCATTCTGGGAACACTGTTCCTGGTTTCTCTCACAGGTTTCCTTCGAGCCTGTGTTGTAAGTAAAGACTGAAGGACAAGGGGTACTTCCATCAGAATTCATATAAAAATGTTCAAAACTCTTATCAAAGATAACACTCTATTATAATTCATCTCTGATTGATTTGGAAACCCAGCACTTCACTAAGCCTCTGGAATAACTGTAAAGTTTTCAAGTCCCATCCAGCATTTCTACAAATAAATCGTATAGTACTGTTATTACTATTATTTTGCAATTCGGATAATTATCAAAAAGAGTAAAGTTTCAACTAATATTTGATACTACACATTATCACTCAGACTCTTATATTGTGGTTACACTGGAGTAACAAAGTAGGGGTGCAGCTATCTCAATTCCAGTGACCGGGTGATAGATAGAGACCTTCATGAGGAAGCGTTCACCCTGAGACTGTTAAGGTCTCTTCTGGGAGCTGCAGTTTCCATCAGCACCCCAAGACACGGCAGTTGTTGGGTTAAGTGGTTGATGTATACTGCCCACTGTATAGAATCAGAGGGATATCAACAAATTGGCCAGATGGAGGCCATTGACAAGGATTGGTCTGAACCCCCGTATAATCCTGATGGGCTGAATGGCCTCCTAAGTCACAATAAAGTGAGAAGTACTTGAAAACAACTTTCTAAACCACTTACCACCAGTGCCAAGTTCTTCCTCTTCATCAACGCTGACAACATGTCTGCCTGATGTAACTGGTAACTGATTTCTAGGCACAATTTCTGAGTATCCATTGGGGTACCTCATCCTGGTGCCAACCTCAGGGCCCCTTTCTGGGTATGATGGAAAAGCCCCAGATTCAGGATATGATGACATGACGCCCGCCTCGGGATAGCCTTCAGGATAGGATGGAATAATGCCTGCATCCGGATACGGTGGATCATCTGGAATACCTGCAACTCTTCCATGAGGTGCCATGGAAATGGAGGGGGTGTACTCAGACTCTTCATTGTCATAATGGTGGTTGTAATCTTCATTTTCTGCATAATCAGATTCCTGTGCAACAGGGATAACTGGACCTCTCAGGGAACTATCCAAAGTAACAATATGATCCTCTCCTGAAGTCTCCACTCTGGCTTTTGCTTGCATTATATTGTTGAAGGATGAAGTTCCACCAATATGAAAAACCCATTCTCCTCGAGTACCTGAATTGCCCCTCCTAAAGGATTCATAAAATAAAGAGCTCAGTTGCTACATACGTTTCTAAAGTTTAGCTATTAGAGTTTAAAGCTGGGAAAGCAATTCCAGGATGTTCCCAAAACCCTCCTGGGACAAAAGAAAGCAACAGCCTCGTTAACTTAACCAAGGTCCTGGCCCATGACTGCTCAACCCGCAAAAGGAACTCACTCGCTGAGAAAGCCCAGATGCCCAGTGAGAACAATGAAAGGCTCACACCATCTGCCCGTTCATGTACCCTCCTACCCGTACTCTGAATGTTAACAGACCCCGACACAGAGATTTTCAGCCACCTGGAAGCCTACAGAAATGGAATGGGGAAATAAAATCTCCCCCCCCCCAAAAAAAATGGAATTCTGGAGGAGGAGCTTCAATTTGAATTCCAGTAGATCTCAGAATCAGATTTATTTCCAATGACTCATGTCATGAAATTTGGTTCGCAACGGCAGCACAGTGCACGATAAGTCACAATAAGAAATATTTAAAATAAGTTAGTTGTGCAAAAAGAGAACAATATTTTGGTCAAATAAGCACGCAATAAAAGAGACAAAACAGCGGCGGGATTTTAAATGGTCAGCACTGATAACACCCATGAATGAAGTGTACTCACTGATAGAGATGTTTAACAGATTGTTCATTGGTGGTAATACTATAATAGGAACTTTCTCGTCTCCATTGTGTGTACCCTGTTTCTCCTCTGTTGAAGCCTATCCGAGCGGGTAACTCGATCTGAACATTGTAGGATTCTTTTGGACGTGTCCCAAAGAAGTGTAACCCATCCTCCGGGTAGAGAAAAATTGCATAGGAATTTGATTCATCAAAAGCCAATACTGCTTGAAAGGTGTTGAACTGGAAAAAGAAATGTAAGCGTTCCATGTATTCGCATCGTATTTTCAAACGAAAACGGAATAAAATGCAATGAATGCCTAAAATCAGTACTGGAAAATTATGCAACACGTTTGAAAACACATTTGGATTTAGAAGACAAATATACTTCACATGTCTCAAATACTGCGAGATCTGTAACTGCTGTGTGTAAAGTTTGTTTCTACCCTTCCCCATCACGGCTCTCCTATGAAATGAACATTTTAGCGAAAAGCACCCTTGGGTCTCTCCAACCAAATGGCTTTAATTCCAAAACAAAATATCGCTTATAGAAATAGTATTAGACGTGGTTCACAGCTGGCAGTTAAAGCACCAGTAGTTGAGGGGAAAACACTACAGAGCAGCTGTGAATAAAATGCCAACGTTCTCGGACTATCTTACCCTGTTAGAAGAGGGTGTCGAACGCGTCACTTCCTCATAAGGCGCCACGTTCTCCCAAGTGGCGATGAAAGTATTGGTTGGAGTGAATGAGCTCTGAGGAAAAGCTCTCCTGATTTCTTGGCCGGCGCGGTCCAGAGTATCAGAAGAATTGTCTTCTCTGTAGTAAATCCGTCCTCGGCCACGACTTGTGTCGATGTCGGACAGGTAGGGCGCTATCACCGGGAAATCGAATGGGAATCCATCATCTACATACTGGGTCTCCCTGGGCAAATCTTGCAGGGAGATGATACCATTCGTTCCTACCTGTGGATAAAGAAAATCCAACCGTTCGTCACTGCGATGCCTTTCCCATAGTAATTGCTCTTAAACTTACCGGCTACATCAGTCCAAACTATTTTGAATCACAGTGCTGTTCTTGGGCAGTTACTGCTTCGACATACAATATTCCCTGACATTCTGGAAGGAGTAAACTCTAATCCAGGTTAAACAGCATTCCAAGGTTCAATTTCGTTTCAGTGTCCCCAAAGGAGAGAATAAATATCCATTGATTCCGTTACTGGAATCGTTCGATGAAGGTTGCTTTGTACACCTAAAATAGGTTAAATTTTAATAAGGCAAATGTCCTTGAAAATCACACCTATAGATAAGACTCCAAAACCACTGATTTGGGGCGAGGTCGTCTCGTAACTTTTGCTTGCAGTCGGGCCTAATATTAAATAGACATGGCAAACTTACGTAAAGATTGTTGAAGTGTGTATCATAGAAAACAAGTGGCCTTTTGAGTTTTATAACTGCAGAGGTTTCATCGTCGCCTTCTTGAAGGGTAAGGTCCCCTGCGTGTGGACCAAATGGAAAAAGATCCTTTCTTTGAATTGCAGAAACCAAGCAAAGAATACAGTGAAGTTTTAAAAGTAAAACGAATCTCTTTCCTTGCATTGTGGAAACGAATAGTTCTGTTCCCGGGTGGTTAAGGGAAAAAAAAAGAAGCTGTTTGGGGCGCTGATCTCCCGGTTTTATAGCTCGATCTCTAGTGGAATTTTAACCCCGGAACTGCCGCAGACCCTGCAGCCAATAACCCCAGGAGAGGGGCAGGAATGCCCCATTCTCTGCCCTCTCATTGGCTGATGTGTGAAATGATCGACGTGCTGAACTGCACTCCTGCCTTAGTTAACATCTGGTTCCCATTACTTTGTCTATACTCAACTTTCTCATCGCACTTACTCGTTCAAATAGTAGCGCACTAAAGAAAACACCGAGAGGAAGGAAAATATGTCGTCGAAAGTGTTAAGCTGTGTGAATGGCACGAAACCATTCGAGAAGAAAATATGCCCAGAATATTTTATACCAGCACTAATGATGCGGCGACTTATTGAAACGCGAGTATTTTTCGTGTGCAGTGACACGTAGAGAAAGTGAAGGAGACTGATTTTTTCCGAAGAGATGATGAGCCCAAATTCCAAGATTCCAATATGTTTATGTAAATCAGCCACCAATCGCTTTTGGTCAACTATGCTTACTCAAATTATTGCTGTGTTTACAAATGTTTCAATAATCCCAGGGTCAGCAATCTGTCAATTGATAGCATTTGCTCAGAAAAAGTCGAGTACAATATGCTTTCAACTGAGAACAACAGAGCTTGTCATTTCCAATTAAACAATAATCTGGACATTTTCGCTGTCTGTGTGTGGAGAGCAAGGGGCGGGATAGTTGAACTTCTTTTTTTCAAATTCCCAAGCGGCACGTTTCAGTTTTTTTTTAGACTTTTTTTCAAAGAGTTGCTCTGAATGTTTGGTCTGGATCAGGGCAGGCTAAGTCATAGCTTCACCAAGAGGACATGCCACACACGTTTTCCCTTAATGTGCTTCAGACATTCCTTTATACCACTTCCCTCCTAGGCATTCCCTGCTGATCCTGATGATAAGAACGTCCTTGCCCACTGTGTGCTGGGAGGATGACCTCTATACCTAGAGTGAAAATGCCCAAAGGAAATCTAGTCAAACAATGAGAACCCCCTTCACTCCACGCATATCTTTAGAATATGTTCTAAATACAGTAATGTAATCTGCATGCAACGTACATAAATGGGAGCTGTGTAAACACATGCAGTCTAATCGAAAAGAGTGCAATAGATAATGCACATACACAGTATAGACACACTGAGTGTATGTTCATGGTCTTCTGCTGCGGTGGCCCGTCCACTTCAAGGTTCGACGTGTTGTGCGTTCACAGATGCTTTTCTGCTGTACTGCGTGGTTATGTGATTTACTGCCTCTTTCCCGTCAGCTGAATAAGTCCGGTTATTCTCCTCAGAATGTTCTCATTTCACTGGACTTTTTTTTCACACTATTCTCTGTACATTCTAGAAGAGATTGCTGTGCGTGAAAATCCAAGGTGATCAGTAATTTCTGAGCTACTCAAACCACCCCGTCCGGCACCAACAATCATTCCACGGTCAACGTCATTTAGATCACATTTCTTCCCAATTTCTGATGTTTGGTCTAAACAACGACTGAACCTCTTGACCACGTCTGTATGCTTTTATGCATTGCGTTGCGGCTACGTGATTGGTTGATCAGATACTTGCATTAACGAGGAGGTGTACATGTGTATTCAAAAAAGCGGCCACCGAGTGTATGGAGTCATAGAGCACAGTTCCACAGAAACAGGCGCTTTGGCCCATCTAGTCTATACCGACCTTTTTTTTGCCTAGGGCCATCTACCTGCACCCGGACCTTTCCCTTCCATACCTCTCTCATCCATATACTTATCTGGTTATTAACAATCGGGTATCTGAATATAATATCTTTCAAAAATAAACTAGAAACTGAAAAGATTTCATTCTGATCAGGGAACTGTTGTGCTGTCAGAAAGAATCTCAAATCTCCAACTTTTCATATCAATCTAATACACTGGACAACAATTTTTTTCAAAAGTGTTGCTTCCTTAGAATTTTTCTTTGTTTATGATAGACTGTTTGAAGAGGAACACAAATATAATTTCAGACTACTCGTATCACATAGGAATTTGGAGAAACAACAAATTAACTTTTATTGAATATAATGTGTTTAATTGCATAATGGTGCTGATGCTTTGCAATAGTTCAACTAGTGTCTGAGGCTTCTCACTTAAGCATCCAAAAATAATTTGCCAGCATTGATGGATTCCAGTTGCCCTGGTATCTTTTCTCCATGACCGCAATGTCCTGGTGAAACTGTTCACCACGCTCTTAACTAACAACACCAAGTTTTGCAAGGAAGAAGTCTAAATGGGAATGCATCTTTAGTGAACATGTTGGAATTTCATGGTTTTATATGCTTGAAGCATGCTTTCAACTAGCTGCATGTAGTTTGGTGCTCTGTGGATGCCAAGAAAATTTTCAACAATTTCCTTGAATGCTTTCCATGTGATTTTCTCCAGTCCCACTAGAAATTCTTCAAATTGCCTGTCATTGATGACCTGCTTGATTTATGGACCAACAAAAATGCTTTGCTTAATCTTGGCATCAGTTATTCTGGGAAGCATCTGTCTCAAATATCAAAATCCTTCATAGAAATTTTTGTGCTTGATGATAGCAAATTCCATCCTTACTGTCCTGAACCCAATAATTATTACTAAAACCTGTCCTGCCATGCAGCAGCCACGCCACCTAAGCATGCCTGGACAAGATAGGAAACTTTCCAGCTTACATTGCAGGTAACATTTTAATTGACTTAAATTATGAATTGAAATAATAAACGTAAGTTTATTATAAATGGTGCATTATAGGGAAATTTCATGGTGATTTTCATGATCAGTAGCCCAAAGTTCATAAGATACACCGAAAGGTATTCAGGAAGCAAAATCTTTGTTGTCCAGTGATATTAATTAACAAAAAAGCTAAACGTCACAAAATGAAATCTGCCACAGAATACAATGAGACGCATAATTTTGCTGAAAATTCTATGTCAATCTATTCAGTAACTGGTTATGATGTTTTAGTTCACTTTCCTTTGCTTTTAATTCAGCCTTCAGATTATGAACTGCCTGTTGATGTTGTTCTTTAATTTGTTCAATGGCCATTTCTGCTTCTAAACTCGTGTTTGGCGGATTACATTCCCCGGGATCGAAAGATTGATCACACTCTCCTACTTTAATGGTTCTCTGCTTCTTAGTAATTCGTTACATTCCTAACAAAATGCATTACCCATTGCAATAAGAATGTAAATAACATTATATTGGGAACAAAAGAAGGAAGGGCACGAATATATATATATATAAAAATTCATGTCAGGCCAGCGGATGCCAACTAGCCGTGTTGGTAGCCTCGGTGCCAGTTTGAGGCAAGGTTGCCAAGCCTAGTCGTGGTAAACACTAAATGAGAAAATTGAAGAAAATGCTGGCCAAATTCTGCTATGAGAAGGAAGATCCGCCAAATTCGAGGGGCACCTGGGCGACTATTCCGCGCAAGAACCTGCACAATTCCTGCAGTCGATGGGGAAATGTGGCAAAATGTTGGCAGTTATGTGTGCTGGAATAAGACTGTGTGAATCCGACTCAAAAGAGGAATTACTTTTCATTTAATGAGTCCAAAAGTGCAGCCGATAAATTAAACTGGCATTGAAGTGGCGGGAAGCATCGCACGTTCCCTTCTCAGTTGCGACGAAAACAGCACAAAAAAAGGATAAATTTGCTACCCAGTCTCCAGCTGGTTATATTGCAAGTTTTGGTGTACGTGGCCAGTTGCTTCATCTTTTAGCTGATGCGCGGAATGTGTAGACATGTTTTTCAGAGGAAAAGACATAGTGGAAACGGATGGTGGTGATGAGGCCCAGCCTGCACAAACGGATACTATATTGGACCAGAAAGAAGTTATTCGATTAATTGAAATGGGTTCAGCGATATACAAAATATGCGCATTTTTTTGTTTATCAATGATTACTTGACTTTTCATTCTGTCCTTCCCTGCCGTGGGTTCATTACTCTTTCAGGTCCGCTGGAGTTCCACCCCACCGGGGCCATTTCAGGTCCACACGAGGGCACCCTAGCTGGTCCGCACCCAGTTTGCCACCGGGGATCAGCCTTCCGCTCTGCCTTCTCAGTCTGCTCGTGCCTCACCCAATCTGCTGCGCTGGCTCGACACCTTGCATCTATTCACACTGGCCGGTAAACTTGGCCCCCATTCTCCTTCCTTTGCACTCATGCCCTTTACTATTGCGCCTTCCTAAATTATTTGCCTCTTCCATTGGCACACCCTGCACGGTTAGGTAGGCCACCACGCTTTCAGATCCGCTCCAGCTCTAACCTGACGTATCCATCTCAGCTCTGCTCCGCGTAAAATCAAGTGAATAAAACTATTCAATGTGATGTTAGATGTCAAAAACTTTGTCCCCCCCCCCTTACACGATCTATAGAGTATTGTTCAGCTAAATGTGGATAAGTTAATACAAGGTATATCCGAAAAACAGTACACACAAGGTGCGGTAATATTACATCTAAGGGAGTGAAATCATTATCGAAGATGCACAATGTTTAGGTCATCACCTTGGTAATTAAGGACTACTGATAGCCATAAAGTCCAAAGAAATATATCTTCATCCTTCAGAGGTGCCCTGGCAGCCACGTGACCACGACATATAGCTCAAACGAAATCCACGTGCATCGTACAGAAATAATAATTCCTCTTGGCTTAAAGTAAATGCAAATACGTTGCATGTAGTCAAAGAAAAAGTGGAAGCAGCTCTGAAGTCAAGAAAAACTAACAGGATTAAAGTTTGCAAAGCAACGCACAAATGCAGGAAGAACTCAGCATGTCAGGCAACGTCTCCGGAGGGAAATGGACAGTGGAAGATTTGGGGTTCAAGACCCTTCATTAGGACGGGGTTGCAGAGCCAAGGCAGAGAAGACATCGTCATAGACCTCGAAATAGCCAGTGCAATGCACATTGGTCAATGTAAGAAAGTGGTTAACAAAATCTTCATAGTCAAAAATATCTATGTATCAAATAGATACATATCATGTCTTGTAGTACAACAAAGCATACCATCAAGGAATTGAAAAAAAGAATATCTTACCAGGACGTTTACCGGAAGTTAGTCTCTGATACTAGTCCTGACGAAGGGTCTCGGCCTGAAACGTCGACTGTACCTCTTCCTAGAGATGCTGCCTGGCCTGCTGCGTTCACCAGCAACTTTGATATGTGTTGCTTGAATTTCCAGCATCCGCAGAATTCCTGTTGTTTGTCTCTGATAATAATACCCTGTTTCATTCATATATTTTTAATTTCTTTGTGAGACAATATATTATTAACCATTTGCTTATTTTGCCATATTATTCAATGTCAAATTGAGCAACAGTGAGTTCAATTAAAATTGTTCAATGAGTGCTGAGGAAAAAAGTATCACATGGTACTGAAGACACAAGTATCACAAGAGCGTTCAACTTTAACAATCGGCTATCAATTAACAGACGTTTTGCTAAACTGCCAAACAATGCCACATTTCACAACAAATTATGCTCCTGCCGAGTTACTAATTCACAGAACTTGACTTAATTCAGCCAAATCTAGAAGTGAAACACAAACACGTCAAAGAAAAAAACAGAATCATTGTATCTGATAGGAATTTGTGATTTAACATCACCCATCACCCAGCCGTCTCTATTTCCTGAGGAGACTGAGGTCCGTTAACATCTGCCGGATGATGCTGAGGATGTTCAATGAGTCTGTGGTGGCCAGTGCTATCATGTTTGCTGTTGTGTGCTGGGGCAGCAGGCTGAGGGTAGCAGACACCAACAGAATCAACAAACTCATTCGAAGGCCAGTGATGTTTTGGGGATGGAACTGGACTCTCTGACAGTGGTGTCTGAAAAGAGGTTGCTGTCTAAGTTGCATGCCATCTTGGACAATGTCTCGCATCCACTACATAATGTACTGGGTGGGCACAGGAGTACATTCAGCCAGAGACTCATCCCACCGAGATGCAGCACTGAGCGTCATAGGAAGTCATTCCCGCCTGTGGCCATCAAACTTTACAACTCCTCCATTGGAGGGTCAGACATCCTGAGCCAATAGGCTGGTCCTGGACTTATTTCATAATTTACATATTACTATTTAACTATTTATTGTTCTATTACTATTTATTATTTATGGAGCAACTGTAACAAAAATCAATTTCCCCCGGGAATAATAAAGTATGACTGACTATGACTATCAAATCTGACAATGTAGTGAAGGTAAGAAGTAAAAAAAATCTCGTGAGGAATGTGAGAGGAAATTATGTAAGCACGTCAATTCCAGCAAAAGTATGCAAGAGTGCATCGAATATATGAGTGTATTCCTGAAATACTATGTGGGGAAATGGCAGTCTTATTGACTGGTATTAAAAAGGGACACCTTCAAGTCAGCAATCAAGTATGATCAAAATGAAATACTTTTCTTTGAAATAATCAGAATCAGGTTTAACATCACTGGCACATGTCGTAAAATGTGCGGTTTCGCGACAGTAAACTGTGATTCAAGAATACTCTAAATTACAATGATATATATACTTAATTATGCAGTGCGAATAGACAACAAAGATAGTGAGGAATGTTCTCAAAGGTGGTTTATTGTCCACTCAGAACTCTGATGGCGGAGTGGAAGAAGCTTTTTCTAAAACGCGCAGTTTTAATGTGTGTTTTAGACTCCTGTACCTCCTCCCTGATGGCAGCAATGAGAAGAGGGCAATGGCGGTTCTTAATTATGGATGCCGCCTATTTGAGGCATCGCCTTTTGAAGATATCCCGATGCTGGGGGTGATAATGTATATGAAAGAAGTGCAAGGCCCGCAGAGTTCCTCTTGCATTTTGTGTGCGTTGCTTGGATTTCCGTCATCTGTAGTTTTCCTCGTCTTTACGACAGACCATTTACCGGACACAGCTCTGGAGTTAGCATAATGTAAAAATCTGGATCGTTTGTTCTCCAAAAGGATGATGTGTGCTGGTATAGGTTGTGTGAACCGCGTCATCGATACGTGAAATGTTTCTTGGTGATCCGTAATATACCTGACATGAAACGCACTTAGAAATACGAACTCGCGATATGATTATGCTTACTTTCATTACCTAAAGCAAATTAAGTCGTGGTTGAACCATTTGTCAGATGGGAACAATTACCAGATTCTCTGTGAGATACTGTGTTTCCGTTTACATTTTTAAAAAGCTGACAATTGAGCAAGGTCGTGAGTAAAACATCTTCTAAATAGGTAAGATTAGTCAACAGCTGGCTATTCCTCGACATGTAGAAAAACACCCAAAGCAGCACTGATGGCGATGATTGAAGGAGGCCATTCCGTCCATCGTTCCTGTGCGAGCTCTTTGAAAGTGCTAATTAAACTCAGCTCCGTCCCCAAAGCCCTGCGGGGAGAAACATCACGATTAAGTAGAGCGTGGAAAGATTTAAGGGATGCCCCTCTTTCGAATTGAGAACGGCGATCGGTGTCGGCATTTTGCTTTGAAATTGCTGCAATTTAGTTTTAAATACTGCCTCGCCCCAGGATGCACTGTAGACGAACAGCCTTTTTAGAAGTAAGCGAATATTACAAAGCGCCCTGCGGTGAGCGCTTTTAGTTTTGAGCTTGTCACTAACAGATAAAAATTAGGAACCTTCCCACCACCGTGCATATTTTCTTTGCCAATTAGAGTATCCTAATTTGAATACGATCTTCAAAAAGATTTCGCCTTTGCATAGCCAGGGGATTAAAAATAATTGCGGCAAAGTCTAAATTAACTCTACTAATGGAAGAAATCTAAATTAACAAATGTATTTCAACTTCCTTTTGTAAATGGGAGGAGCAAGTGGGTTCAATAAACCACAGCCCTAAGATTGTTTCATAGTATTGCTGCATTTCGTGTGGAGTTACATTTTCCTTTTGGTTATCTAACGCAATATATGTCAGATGAATTGCATCACACATGAACACGGTAGGAAAGAATTTTAGAACGCCTTTGAGATGGCTTTATTAGAACAGCTTGTAGTCGAGCTCACCAGACATAAAGGAACTACAGAAGATGGGAGGGGAGCTGGCCAAAATTGATTGGAAGGGGACACTAGCAGGGATGACGACAGAGTGCAATGGCTAGAGTTTTTGGGAGCAATTTGGAAGAGCAGTATAGATTCAGCCCAAAAAAGTGCTCTAAAGTTTTGTGGCGACCAATCAACAAGGAGGCAGTGCATAAAATGAGCTACCTGTTCAAATGGGCCCACAAAAAATATTTAAAAGTCAGAGATTCTCTAAGTTTTGCAGCAACCAATCAGCCATGAGGGATTCATTAGAAAGAGAGAATACAAATAACACAACTGCAAGTGGAGCGGCTATTCCTTTGAATGTGTCAATCTTTAGAGTAGCCTTAGCTCATCAGGCTTAGGGGAGATCAGGCTTGGGGAGGTAAAATATCTACTGACTTTCTCTTTTTGTTCTTATTGATTCCTCAATCATTAGGGCATAGTAGTGTAGTGACAATGGTTCCAGGGTGCCGTGTTCTGTACTGTGTGTGGGGTCTGAGAAGTCTGGGAGACCTCCAGTCTCCCAGATAAACACATCTGCACCAGGTGCACCTCCTGAGGGAATGTATGAAGGAGCTGCACCTCCTGAGGGAATGTATGAAGGAACTGGAGGTGCAGCTTGATGACCTTCAACCCATATAGGAGAAGGAGGAGGTGATAGATAGGAGCTACAGGGAGGTAGTCACCCCAAGGTTGCAGGAGACAGGCAACTGGGTGACTTTCAGGAGAAGGAAGGTGCAGTGTACACCTGTGGCCATTCCCTCAAGAAGAAAGTATACTACTTAGGAAACTGTTGAGGGGGAAAACAACCTACCAGCAGGGAGCCACAGTGACCAGGTCTCTGGCACTGAGTCTGGTGCTTTGGCTCAGAAGAGCAGAGAGGTGAAGAGGACTGCAGTTTTGATCGGACATTCCATTGTCAGCTGAACTGAGACGAAATTCTGTGGGTGTGGTAGAGACACCCAGATGACATGTTGCCTCCCTGCTGCCAGGGAAGGGTTGGCTCAGATTGTGTCCAAGGCATTCTAAAGGGTAAGGGTGAGCAGTCAGATATCTTGGTGCATATTGGCACCAATGACAAAGGTAGACATGGTGAGGAAGTAAGTAGGGAGCTTGGTAGAGAGCTGGAAAACAGGATATCCAGGGTAATAATCTCTGGACTGCTGCCTGTGCCATGAGCCAGTGAGGGTAAGAATAGGGTGACTTGTCAGGTGAATGCATGGCTGAGGAATTGGATCTTTTTAAGGATCTTTTGGATCTCTTCTGGGGAAGGTATGACCTGTACACCTAAACTCCAAGGGTCCAATATCCTTATGGGCAGGTTTGCTAGAGTTGTTTGGAAGGGTTTAACCTTATTCAGCAGGGGAATGGGAACTGAAATAATAGTCCCGAGGCAATCTTTAGTGAGACTCCCAGCAAGGAGAGGCTGATGATAGGGCAAAATTGCAGTCAATCAGATAAGTTGCAATGTAAATGTGGACAAAATCAAAAAGGATGAATGCAGGACTGAAGGTGTTATATTTGAATGTGTGCAGTGTATGGAATAAGGTAGATGAACTTGTAGCACAGTTACAGATTATAGGCATCAATGAATCATGGCTGAATGAAGATTATAGGTAGGAGCTTAACGTCCAAGGATATACAGATATACGTTATATCAAAAGGACAGGCAATTTGGCAGAAGGGCCGCATGGTTCTGTTGGTAAAAAATAAAATAAAATCATGAGAAAGAGGTGACATAAGGTCAGAAGATGTTGAATTGTTGAGGGTAGAGCCAAGGAAATGCAAGGTTAAAAAGACCCTGATGGGAGTTAGATACAGATGCCCAAACAGTAGTAAGGATGTGGTCTACAAATTACAATGGGAGATCGAAAATGCTTGCCAAAAGGGTAATGTTTAAAAAAAGTCATGAAGGATTTCAATATGCAGGTAGATTGGGAAAATCAGGTTGGTGTCATAAGGAGGTGGCTGGGAACGGACCCAAGTGCAAGACACAGACACTGAAGTACTAGGGACAGGACTAGGATACAGGGTGAGGGCTAGGACAGGGACACAAAAACCGGGAACCCGGAACAGGACAGGACAAGAGAGCTAGGAGCCCGGGCTTGGTGTCCGAGCCAGAGACTGGACAAGGACCCAGAACCTGGGTCTTGCCTCTGGCTCGGCCCCTAGAACTAGGCAAGGACGTGACTTGGCTGGCAGGCAGGACGAGGCTTGGGGCAAGGCTTGGTGTCTTGAAGCTCCTCCTGGGCAGGGCGCGGATCTCCACCCGATGGAGGCAAGGGACAGGAAGGGACAGAACCCACCACAGGGTAACGGCAATCTGGCCTGACTTACCCAACGGAGGCAAGGGACAGGAAGGGACAGAACCTTCCGCAGAGTAAGGGTAATCTGGCCTGACTTACCCGACGGAGGCAAGGGACAGGAAGGGACAGAACCAACTGCAGGGTAACGGCAATTTGGCCTGTCTTAACCGGCGGAGGCAAGGGACAGGAAGGGACCTAGATACGGGGTGGCTCCAAGACAAGACTTCAGGCGAGGCGAGGGTTATCGGCCAGACAAAACAAGGCTTCAGGCAATGCAAGGCGAGACAAGAACTTTGGGTGGGACGAGGCAAGAGTTACCCGCAAGTCAAGACAAGGCTTCAGGCAAGGAAACAGAAGACAGGGGAAGGGATACAAGGAGTAAGGACAAGAACAATCCAGCAGCCACTCCCTGGTCTCTGGAGGTATTTATGCAGCCAGCCCCAACGAGAATCAGCTGCCTCAATTAGTGCTCAACAGGAACAGAAACAGGGTAGACAGGAAAACCCGGAGTAAGGGTCGATGGACCGGACCGTGAACTGGAATGCGGACTTCACGGACCGGACCATGACAGTTGGTGCTGAATCCCAAGAGAGGGAAATTCTAGAATGTCAATGAGATGACTTTTTAGATTAGCTCATGGCTGGGCCCACTAGGGGACCAGCTACTCTGGAATGGGTGATGTGCAATGAACCAGAATTAATTAGCGAGCTCAAGGTAAAAGAACCCTTAGGGGAAAATGATCATTGTATAATCAAATTCACTCCGAAATTTGAGAGGGAGAAGTTAAAGTCCGATGTATCAGCAGAATGGGCAAATAAGTATCAGAGCATGACTGCACAAGTATGTGGATGTCAGCCAGTGAGAAGAGTTTAAAAGGAAAAGGTTACTTCTTCAGTGGTTTGATCAGGGCATGACTGCGTAAGTGCTTGTACATCAGCCAGTGAGAACAGTGAGAAGAGTTTAAAGGGAGACAGCTCTATAGAGCGGGCAACAGAATAGAGGGAGACTTAATGGTAAGACTCTTGGCTGTGTGGAGGATCAAAGGGATCTTGGGGTCCGAGTCCATAGGACACTCAAAGCAGCTGCGCAGGTTGACTCTGTACTTGAGAGAACATACAGTGCATTGGCCTTCAACAATTGTGTGTCATCGGCGGGGGGGCACTGGTAGCGGATCCAAATGCAAGACAGACTCTGAAGTACAAGGATCTGGGCGGGACTAGAGTTAGGGACAGGAATGGACACAGACTAGAAGTTGGGACAGGAACACAGACTTGGGCTAGGACTTTGCCTAGGAAAGCGGGACAAGGACAAGGAAATGGGAACTAGGAGCCTGGGCTTGGACTCCGAGCCAGAGACTGGACAAGGACCCAGAACCTGGGTCTTGACTCAGGCTCGGACCCCAGAACTAGGTGAGGCTTGGGTTCTTCGAGGCTCTTGGACGTAGCCAGGCTCGGCTCTTGGACTCGACTCGGTTAGGCCCTTGGGTACAGAGCCAGGACTCTTTCTTAGAGCGCAGGGCCAGGACCCTTCCTAGGACGTAGGGCTGGGTTGCTTTCGCAGGGCCGGGCCCCTTCCTAGGATGCTGGGCCGGGATGCTTAGTAGGATGCAGGGCCAGTGTGACTGCCAAGGTAAACTGCCGAGGAAACTGTCAGGGATTCATATGGGGAGGGGAAGAGAATAGTCCAGCCTTAGGGTAACGGCAAGGACAGCCTGACTTACCCAACGGAGGCAAGGACAGGAAAGTACAGATCCCACCGTAGGGTAACAGCAAAGACAGCCTGACTTACCCAATGGAGGCGAGGACGGGAAGAGAACAGTCCAGCCTCAGGGTAATGGCAAAGTTGGCCTGACTTACCCAACGGAGGCAAGGACAGGAAAGTACAGATCCCACCGTAGGGTAACAGCAAAGACAGCCTGACTTACCCAATGGAGGCGAGGATGGGAAGAGAACAGTCCAGCCTCAGGGTAATGGCAAAGACAGCCTGACTTACCCCATGGAGGCAAGGACAGGAAAAGACAGATCCCACCGTAGGGTAACAGCAAAGACAGCCTGACTTACCCAATGGAGGTGAGGAGGGGAAGGGACAGATCCAACTGCAGGGTAACAGCAAGGACAGCCTGACTTACCCCACAGAGGCTAGGGAGCTCAATCCAGGGTGGCTCCAAGTCTCAGGGCAGCCAGCAACCTTTGCTGGCTAGGGAAACAGCCAAAACCATATCTAGCTTGGAGTGGCAGACAGCCACTCAGCTGGCCCCAGGAATGGCCAAATCCATACCACGATGACTGCTCTAACTAGAGATAACAAGGCTCCATGAAGCAGTGGTCCTCCAACCAAGCCTAGAGATCACAAATGGCTGCTCTAGCCTTCCACTGGCAGGTTACTCCAAGGGGACACTGACGAGACAAACCAGCACCCACGCTTGAACCCAGGGCCACTTATATTCCCAGCCTCAAGACGAGAATCAGGTACCTATGATTAAGCCCAACTGAAACAAGGGACAGCCAGAAGTCCTGGAGTCCAGAGTCTATGGACCGGACCATGACATCGTGAGATTGAGTTTAAGAGCGGAGAGGTAATGTTGCTGCTATATAGGTCCCTGGTCAGACCCCACTTGGAGTATTGTGCTCAGTTCTGGTTGCTGCACTATCAGAAGGATGTGGAAACCATAGAAAGGGTGTAGAGATTTACAAGGATGTTGCCTGGATTGGGGAGCATGCCTTATGAGAACAGGTTGAGTGAACTTGGCCTTTTTTTCCTTGGAGCGACGGAGGACAAGAGGTGACCTGATAGAGGTGTGTAAGATGCTGAGAGGCATTGATTGTGTGGATAGTCAATGGCTTTTTCCCAGGGCTGGAATGGCTAGCACGAGAGGGCACAGTTTTAAAGTGCTTGGAAGCAGGTACAGAGGAGATGTCAAGGGTAAGTTTTCTACACAGAGAGTGGTGAGTACGTGGACTGGGCTGCTGGCGACGGTGGTAGAGGCGGATACTATAGGGTCTGTTAAGGGACTCCTGGACAGGTGCATGGAGCTCAGAAAAATAGAGGGCTATGGGTAACCCTCGGTAATTTCTAAGGTAAGGACATGTTCGGCACAGCTTTGTGGGCCGAAGGGCGTGTATTGTGCTGTAGGTTTTCTATGTTTCTATGTGGCAGATGGATCACAGTGTAGGGAGGTTTATGGTCATGCTCTTTGGTGGAAGGAACGAAAGTGTAGACTGTTTTCTAAATAGGCAGAAAATTCAAAAATCTGAGATGCGAAGGGACTTGGGATTCGTCATGCAGGATTCCCCGAAAGTAGTTTGCAGGTTGAATTGGTGGTGAGGAAGGCAAATGCAATGAAGGCAGAACTGGAATATAAAAGCAAGGATGTAATGCCGGTGCTTTAGAAGGCATTGGTCAGACTGCGCTTGGAGTATTGTGAGCAGTTTTGGGCTTTTTAAGTAAGAAAGGATGTGCTGGCATTGAAGAGGTTCTCGAGAATGATCCCGGGAATGAAAGATTTAACGCACGAGGAGCGTAGATGGCTCTGGGCTCTGGGCTCTGGACGTTTAGAAGAATGATGGGGGGATTTCATTGAAACCTATCGAAAATTGAAAGGTCTGGAGAGAGTGATCGTGGAGAGGATGTTTCCAATAGTGGGGGAGTCCCGGACCAGAGGAAACAGACTCGGAATATAAGGACGTCCCAATAGAACAGAGATGGGGAATTTCTTTAACCAGAGGGGGTGAATCTGTGGAATTCATATCCACAGACGGTTCGGGGGGATATATTTAAAGAGGAGGCTGACAGGTTATTGGTTATTCAAAGGTTAGAGGGAGAAGGCAGGAGACTGAGTTGAGAGGGATACCAAATCAGCCATAATGGAATGGCGGAGCTGACTCGACGGAAGGAAGGGCCTGATTCTTCTCCTTTGTCTTATTGTCTTTATGTGTGGTTTCAGTACGCTTTTTAATCCTGGTTTACACCTGCACAAGTGTAAATTTCCAATGTCAAATCAATGACATTCTGGTCCAGTGTGGTAATGTTCTCTTGTAGTCGAAAATAATATAATTATCTTAGTGCATAATACATGCAAGACTAATGTGATTTCGGGAAATGAAAATGTCACTCACGGTGAAGTGCTACTCAGGCTTTTGAATTATTGTCTTCCCTTAATTATTCTGCTGGCAAATGAGATCGCACACAGCCACACACACAAAAAAAAATCCATTTACATTGCATTTCTACCGAGATACAATCTTGTGTTGGCTCAGCTCTCTCACTAAAGCTCATCAAGAATTTATCGGGGGGAGAGAGCAAAAACATGCCTTTGAGGTTTTTATCTTCAGTTCCATTCATGAATCTAAGATGAAAGGACCATGGGAAGGGACATGAAAAGGATCGTTTGTTCAAAGTGAGATTGCAATGGGGTTCCCGTATGTACCCGACCATATTCAAAGGGATTGGTGTGTAATTATGGCTTGTTACAACCAGCATATGTGTGCAGATAGACCTCACTATTTAGAAAAGATCTCGCAGAAAGTCAAAGGATTCATCAGTGTTTTGTATATAGAAAATATTTCAGGCAAAACGTCAAACTTCCTGTGTTGTTTAGATCAAACGGGACATTCTTGGTCGGTTCCGGAATTGTTTTACATTTTACTGCCTTCGATAAGATGATCATGTCTAACATAGAGTTTATAAGATGTAGGAGCAAAATCGGACGTTATGCTCTTCTCCCTCCTAATTTGATCAAAAATCTAGATTGTACGAATCGATGATCAACGCAGAAGGAACGCGCGATATGATACCTTGACCTGAAACCTCAGCTCCAAAGCGCTTCCGTGGATACTTAGCTGCTTCCTTAACGCGCTTATTTGTTGTGTAGTTTGCGCTGTTTGTTATAATCGGCCGTGGGACACTGATCTGACATAAATCAAATTTCAGCCTTGCAGCTGCTGAATATATATACATATATTCAATTCATGTGGGTCAATAGAAAGAATTTATCCACTTTCCAACTCTATTATTAACACAAGAGATTCTGCAGATGCTGGAAATCCAGAGCATCAGATTCCTGTAGAAGGGTCTTGCCCAAAATGTCCCCTGTTTATTCTTCTCAGTATGTGCTACCTGACCTACTAAGTTCCTCTAGCATTTTGTGTGTTTTCTCAACGTTATCATTTACGAGGGATGATTGATAAGTTCGTGGCTTAAGGTAGAAGGCGTCAATTTTAGGAAACCTAGCACATTTATTTTTCAACATTGTCCCCTCCTACATTTACACACTTAGTCCAGCGGTCATGGAGCATATGGATCTTGGACCTCCAGAAAGTGTCCACAGCAGGGGTGATTGATAAGTTCGTGGCCTAAGGTAGAAGGAGATGAGTTATTAACTTCAAACCTTCTGCATAATCACTCAAAGAGTTGACCTGCATGTGCATGTAACGAGAGCTGTATAACTCATCTCCTTCTACCCTAGGCCACAAACTTATCAATCACTCATCTGTGGATACTTTCTGGAGGTCCAAGATCCGTATGCTCCATGACCACTGGACTAGGTGTGTAAATGTAGGAGGGGACTATGTTGAAAAATAAATGTGCTAGGTTTTCTGAAATTGACGCCTTCTACCTTAAGCCACGAACTTATCAATCACCCCTCGTACTTCACGCACAGTGTTTTTGATTTACAGATAACTCATTTACGTTCACCTTCTATCCACCATACCCTAAAGCCTAGGACATTGTGTCAGGCAGATGCAGTTTGTTCATGGAACTCTCCTGAGCCCAAACAGCCATTCCACAGCCACAGAGGGGCATATCATAAGCTGAACTGGCTGGACAAGAGCACTGACACAGTCCTGGATACCATTGTTCAAGAGAGATTTTAACTTTCTACATAATGATTCGGACTCCCATCCTGTCACAGACATTTAACAAACTCTATCCCATCCTGTCCTTTAACAGGATGGGATAGAGTTTGTTAAATGTGTCTACAAAAGTTTCCTTAATGAATATTTAGAGGTCCCAGCTGGAGAGAGAGTAAGGTACTGGATCTCTGTTTAGGGAACAAGACAGGGCAGGTGACAGTGGTATGTGTAAGACAACACTTTTGATCTAGTGGTCGTAATTCCATTAGTTTCAAGGAAATTATGGAGAAGGATAGGACAGTGGGTTAAGGTTTTACATTTGAGAATGGCCATCAGAAAGAATCTAGCAAAGCAAAACACACAAAGTGCTGGAGGAACTCAGCAGGCCAGGCAGCATCTGTGCATCTGTATTTCCCTCGGAGTTCTATATAGACACATGGTCTATAGAACTGAGGCAAAACAGCAGTGAGCTCTTGGGCCATATACTGTTTAGAGGAGAGGAGGTGCTTGCTGTCTTGAAGAAAATTAGGGTGGGTAAGTCCTCAGAGCCTGACAAGGTGTCCCCTCAGACCTTGTGGAAGGCTAGTGTAGAAAATGAAGGGGCTCTGGCAAGATACTTAAAATGTCCTTAAACACAGTTGAGATGCCAGAGGACGAGAGGATAACTAATGTTGTTCCTATGTTCAAGAAAGGTCCTAAGAATAAACCAGGAAATTATAGGCTGGCGAGGCTGATGTCAGCAGTGGGTAAATTATTGGAAGGTATTCTAAAACCAGAAATCAGAAAAGAACAATGCGGCTTTGTGGAAAACACTGGAACCAGAAATGCAATTTTCATGCTACAGATGATCTGTGAACAAGCCATCCAGGTACAAAAAGACATCTACCTATGTTTTCACCCTGCCCTCAAGTTTACCTGGTCCATTTCTGACACCTCCCTCCCCTTTCTAGATCTTTCTGTCTCTATCTCTGGAGACAGCTTATCTACTGATGTCTACTATAAGCCTACTGACTCTCATAGCTATCTGGACTATTCCTCTTCTCACCCCGTCTCTTGCAAAAATACCATCCCCTTCTCGCAATTCCTCTGTCTCCGCCGCATCTGCTGTCAGGATGAGGCTTTTCATTGCAGGACAAGGGAAATGTCCTCCTTTTTTAAAGAAAGGTGTTTCCCTTCCTCCACTATCAAATCTGCTCTCAAATGCATCTCCCCCATTTCACGTACATCTGCTCTCACTCCATCCTCCTGCCACCCCACTAGGAATAGGGTTTCCCTGGTCCTCACCTACCACCCCACCAGCCTCCGGGTCCAACATATTATTCTCCATAACTTCCGCCACCTCCAACGGGATCCCACCACAAAGAACATCTTTCCCTCCCCCATCTCTCTGCTTTCCGCAGAGATCACTCCCTACGCGACTCCCTTGTCCATTCGTCCCCCCCATCCCTCCCCAATGATCTCCCTCCTGGCACTTATCCTTGTAAGCAGAACAGGTGCTACACACACCCTTACACTTCCTCCCTTACCACCATTCAGGGCCCCAGACAGTCCTTCCAGGTGAGGCGACACTTCACCTGTGAGTCGGCTGGGGTGACATACTGCGTCCGGTGCTCCCGATGTGGCCTTCTATATATTGGCGAGACCCGACGCAGACTGGGAGATCATTTTGCTGAACACCTACGCTCTGTCCGCCAGAGAAAGCAGGATCTCCCAGTGGTCACACATTTTAATTCCACATCCCATTCCCATTCTGACAAGTCTATCCACGGCCTCCTCTACTGTAAAGATGAAGCAACACTCAGGTTGGAGGAACAACACCTTATATTCCGTCTGGGTAGCCTCCAACCTGATGGCATGAACATTGACTTCTCAAACTTCCGTTAATACCCCACCTCCCCCTCGTACCCCATCTGTTATTTATATACACACTTTTTTTCTCTTTCTCTCCTTTTTCTCCCTCTGTCCCTCTGACTATACCCCTTGCCCATCCTCTGGGTTTTCCCCCCCTCCCCCTTTTCCTTCTCCCTGGGCCTCCTGTCCCATGGTCCTCTCATATCCCTTTTGCCAATCAGCTGTCCAGCTCTTGGCTCCATCCCTCCCCCTCCTGTCTTCTCCTATCATTTTGGATCTCCCCCTCCCCCTCCCACTTTCAAATCTCTTACTAACTCTTCCTTCAGTTAGTCCTGACGAAGGGTCTCGGCCTGAAATGTCGACTGTACCTCTTCCTAGAGATGCTGCCTGGCCTGCTGCATTCACCAGCAACTTTGATGTGTGTTGCTTGAATTTCCAGCATCTGCAGAATTCCTCGTGTCTACCTATGTTTCATTGACTATACAAAAGCTTTTGACACTGTCAGACAGCGAGACCTTCTGGAAATGCTTCAAGATCTTGACATAGATGGGGAAGATATATGTTTCTTAAGAAACGTATACTGGGACCAGACAGCATCCATCAGAATAGAAGGAGGAGTGAGTGAGTGAGTGAGTATGTGAGTCTCATGAGAGGACTCAGGCAAAGTTGTGTCTTTTCGCCAGACTTATTCAACCTGTATAGTGAAAATATCTTGAGAAGTATCAAAGACATCAAAGGATTCACAATTGGAGGCCATAATATAAATAACATCAGATATGCTGATGACATCGTACTAATAGCTGACAACAAAGTCAACAAATTCAGATATCTTGGCAGCCTAATAACGAGTAATGGCAGGTGTGACACAGATATCAAATACAGAATAGCAATGGCGAAAGAAGCTTTCCAAAAAATGAAGACCATATTAACAGTCAGAAAGATGAGCACGTACACTAAAAACAGAGTACTGCCGTGCTACATTTATTCTGTCCTGACTTATCGAAGTGAATGGTGGACCATTTCTCCAGCAATGGAAAAGAGACTAGAAGCAGCTGATTTATGGTTCTACAGGAGAATGTTAAAAATATCATGGACTACACACACACATCAAATGAAGAAGTTCTCAGAAGAGCCCAAGCAGTTTGATCACTCATACCAACAATAAGAGAAAGACAACTCAGATTCCTAGGACACATCACGCGGAAAGATGAACCAGAAAAACTCATACTCTCTGGAAAGATTGAGGGGAGCAAACCTAGAGGAAGACCTCGGCTTATGTACATCAAAAGCATAGCCAGGTGGCTACACATCGAGGAAATGGAAGCCATCCAAAAAACGAAGGATAGATCTATATGGAAAACCATGGTCACCAAAGTCTGCATCGGATATGGTACCTAGACAGACAGACATTCTAAGGGATCAGATTTATAAGTACTTGCGTATACAGGACCTGCTTAGGGATAGCCAACATGACTATATGCATGGTAGGTCATATCTAGCTAATGTTATAGAGTTTTTCGAGCATATTACTAGGAAAGTTGATGCATGAAAGACAGTGGATGTTGTCCATATGGACTTCAGCAAGGCCTTTGACAATGTCCTGCATGGGAGGCTGGTCAAGCAGGTTCAGTCGCTTCGCGTTCAGGATGAGTAGTAAATTGGATTCAACATTGGTTTAACAGGAGAAGCCAGGAGTGGTAGTAGATGACTGCTTCCCTGATTGGAAGCCTGTGATTACTGGTGTGCTGGGTCAGTTGTTGTTTGTCATAACAGTATATCAACAATCTGAATTGAATTGACTTCATTACTTACATCTTTCATATATACATGAGAAGTAAAAATCTTTACGTTACGTCTCCATCTAAATGTGCAATGTGCAATTTATAGTAATTTGTAATAAATGATATATACAACAGGACAGTCAATATAACATAGAAATACAATTGTATCAGCATGATGGCCTGGTGGAAGAAACTGTCCAAGAGCCTGTTGGTCCTGGCTTTTATGCTGCTGTACCCTTTCCTGGATGGTAGCAGCTAGAACAGTTTGTGGTTGGGGTGACTCTGATCCCCAATGATCCTTTGGGCCCTTTTTACACATCTGTTTTTGTAAGTGTCCTGAATAGTGGGAGGTTCACATCTACAGATGCGCTGGGCTGTCCACACCACTCTGCAGAGTCCTGCGATTGAGGGAAGTACAGTTCCCATACCAGGCAGTGATGCAGCCAGTCCGGATGCTCTCAATTGTGCCCCTGTAGAAAGGTAATATGATAAACTGGATCAGCAAATTTGCAGATGACGGCAAGAATGGCTATCAAAGCTTGCAGCAGGATCTGGACCAGCCGAAAAAAAGGAAGCTAAAAAATAGCATATGGAACTTTTAGGTGTGAGGTGTTGCACTTTGGACAAACCAGGGTAGGAACCAGGACAAACCGGGATAAATGTTAGGGCACTGAAAAGTGTGGTAGAACAAGGGGATTTGGGAATTCCTTGAAAATGGCATCACAGGTAGATAGGGTAAATAGGGTTGTATAGAGAACTTTTGGCACATCGATCGTCATAAATCAAAAGTGAGTACATGAGTTGGGATGTTATGTTGAAGATGTATAATAGATGTTAGTGAGGCCAAATTTGGAGTATTGTGTGCAATTCTGGTCATCTACCTACAGGAAAGATATCAATAAGATTGAAAGGGTTCAAAGAAAATTTATAAGGATGTTGCTGAAACTTGAGGACCTGTATTATAGGGAAAGGCTGACTAGGTTGGGCCTTTTTCAATTCAATTCAAGTTTAATTGTCATTTAACCGTACATGAATACCCAGGAATACAACCAAGCGAGACAGCATTACTAGGGGGTCTAGATGCAAAATCACATTACCAACAGTCTCACACAGTAAGCACACACACGGTCACAATCACGTCATAAGAGTCCTGAAGCCCACCTCCCCTCCTCCCCCACCCCCCTGTGATGCTGCAGCCTGATGCATGCAAGTCAACAAACGCACACAGAATATCAGCAATATGCATGTATATATACAGTCCAGACCCCCCAGCCTGCCAACATCATCTGTTGACTAGTCCCTGACTTCCACTAGGTGAATCCGTGGTTTTGAAGCCCAGTCCTCCAATATACAAAAGCACATATGGAATATTAATGAAAACACAACCAGACAAACATATTCGATAGATGTATTCAAAATTACGAGGGATATAGAGAGGGTAAATGCAAACAGGCTTTTCCCACTGAGAATGGGTGAGACTAATACTAGGGGGTCATAGGTTAAAGTTGAAAGGTAAAATACTTAAGCAGAACCTGAGGGGGAGCTTCTTCACTCAGAGCGTGATGTGAGCGTGGAATGAGCCGTCATTGCAAGTGGTGGATGTAGGTTCATTTTCAGATTTACGAGAATGTTGGGAGCCACATGAAGAGCTGTAGTCTAGGCAGAATAATAGTTTGGCATGGACTAGATGGGCCAAAGGGCCTGTTTCTGTGATGTAGTAATCTATGACTCTAGGTTGAAATTTTCCTTTTGTGAAAATGCATCAATTCAATTATCAAATGAAATGCTCATGTGAACATAGAAACATAGAAAATAGGTGCAGGAGTAGGCCATTCGGCCCTTCGAGCCTACACCGCCATTCAGTATGATCATGGCCAATCATCCAACTCAGAACCCTGTACCTGCCTTCTCTACATACCCCCTGATGCCTTTAGCCAAAAGGGTCATATCTAACTCCCTCTTAAATATAGCCAATGAACTGGCCTCAACTGTTTCCTGTGGCAGAGAATTCCACAGATTCACCACTCTCTGTGTGAAGAAGTTTTTCCTCATCTCGGTCCTAAAAGGCTTCCCCTTTATCCTTAAACTGTGACCTCTCGTTCTGGACTTCCCCAACATCGGGAACAATCTTACTGCATCTAGCCTGTCCAATCCCTTTAGGACTTTATACGTTTCAATAAGATCCCCCCTCAATCTTCTAAATTCCAGCAAGTATAAGCCTAGTCGATCCAGTCTTTCATCATATGAAAGTCCTGCCATCCCAAGAATCAATCTGGTGAACCTTCTTTGTACCCCCTCTATGGCAAGAATGTCTTCCCTCAGATTAGGGGTCCAAAACTGCACACAATACTCCAGGTATGGTCTCACCACGGCCTTGTACAACTGCTCCTGTACTCGAATCCTCTTGCTATGAATGCCAGCATACCATTCGCCTTTTTCACCGCCTGCTGTACCTGCATGCCCACTTTCAATGACTGGTGTACAATGACACCCAGGTCTCGTTGCACCTCCCCTTTTCCTAATCGGCCACCATTCAGATAATAATCTGTTTTCCTGTTCTTGCCACCAAAGTGGATAACCTCACATTTATCCACATTAAATTGCATCTGCCATGAACTTGCCCACTCACCTAACCTATCCAAGTCACCCTGCATCCTCTTAGCATCCTCCTCACAGTTAACACTGCCACCCAGCTTCATGTCATCCACAAACTTGGAGATGCTGCATTTAATTCCCTCGTCTAAGTCATTAATATATATCGTAAACAACTGGGGTCCCAGCACTGAGCCTTGCGGTACCCCACTAGTCACTGCCTGCCATTCTGAAAAGGTCCCGTTTACTGCCGCTCTTTGCTTCCTGTGTGCCAACCAATTCTCTACCCGTTACAACCAAACATTAGCATATGCTTTATGTACTGTATATTTCTGTTAATAGTTGAAATGAAACGTGCTTTTCTGAAAGAGGTCCTGGAACTTTGACAGAATCTTGCCATATTTATTGTGGACACAAAGTATTTATTGCATTACTTATTAGTAATAACATTTTGGAGCATCTTTATAAATAATTATCATTGAAGCAATTACCCCAAATGGTAGATTAGAAATATACAAGAAATAATGGTGGAGAGTCCATGCTTTTGTTGTTCAGTCATTAAGTCGAGTCTGACTCTTTGTGGCCTCATGGACCATAGGGTCCATAGGGATTTTTTGGCAAGATACGGACCATCTCCCTTGAAGTCCAGCGCTGATCCCACTACACCACCAGCCGGCACTTGACCATGCTAGCCCATAATTAACTTCTGCTCATAAATCTTCACTCAACAACTGGAGATTGAGGCATTCTCATCACAGTGCCTGAAGAGGGCACTATTACTTAAACTAAGCTGTTATGTTGAATTTATGACATTATCTTGTATTCATCATTGGGTGATAGTAGGTTTGAAAAGGAAACATGAAGTTGATTGGGATTTACAACAAGCAATTGTGTGACAAAAAGATCAACTCCAAGGATGTAATAACATTTGGGGGTTAGATCAGAAGCTCTCCTTTTTATGTGATAGAAAATTATTAATATAAGATGACGTTCCCTAGCATGAGAGTATAGTTTTGTTCTCACTGGACTGTAATATGTATATATTGTAGATCTAGCAGACCATGTAGCCCCATAAACATATTATTAATGAAGCATCCCAAATTCCTTCACTGGAATGACTGGACTGTGAAATGACTACTGATGTAATTTTGACATTGAATTACATGAGGCTATTAAGGCAGAAAGGTTCTGAGGAGGATTGGAAGGTGAAGACCTAGGGAGTTAATTCCAGAGTTAAGACCCTAGCCAATTTATAGCATGACCTCAAAGGTGGAGAAAAAACACCTTGGGATGCACAGGAAGCAGAATTGCCATTGCACAGGAGTGACAAATCCTAGTCAAAGTGAGAGCATGGAAACATTTTAAACAACACTTTTGACATTGAGTTTAGAGTGAGCAGATTGTTTAACTCCCCATCACCCAACAACTGTATTAATCTGTTATTCTCTTAATCACAGGGCCATGAAAAACTGAATCCATTGCTTGTGTGGCCACTGGAGAGGTATCATGTACCAAAGAGGGAGCATCTAATCTTCCCTTTTTTGTTGCTTTTGCACTATTTGTCTTCTTCTCCACATATACAATCTATAATTTTCCAGCTGAGCTAATGCATCACAAATTAAGGAATTATAAACAGTGTCCAATGAAGTGTTTTAAGGTTCTCCGAGAGGTTTGCCCTCTATTTACTTATTCCTTCTAATTAAGGCACAAGTCCAAGAAAATGCTAAGGCAAATTCATACCCAAGAGCTAAAGTTTTAAGGATTTCATCCTCTCCTTGGGCTGGGCAGCTCATGTCTTACTAATATTACTGAGGTTTTTGAAGAGGTGATGAAGATGATTGATGAAGGTAAGAAAGTGATGTTGTCTCCATGGACTTTAGTAAGACATTGGGCAAAGTCCCCCAATGTAGGCTGATTCACAAGCCTACTATGTGAGATGGGATCCACAAAGACTGCACAGTTCCGATTCAGAATTGGCTGGGCCAAACAAGACACAGGATAGTGGAGGAAGGGTGTTGTTCTGCATTGGAGGTGCATGCCCACAGGTGTTCAGAAAGGATTTCTGCTGGTACTTCTGTTGTTTGTGTTTTACACACACACACACACACACGCACACACACAATTTTTGATGAAAAGGTAGATAGGTGGGTTAGTAAGTTTGCAGGTGACACAGTGATTGGTGGAGTTGTGGACAGTGAGGAAGGTTATTATAGGATCAGCAGGATATAGGTAAGTTACAGATATGGTCAGAGACATGACAGATGGAGTTTAATCCAGGCAAGTGTGAGCTTTTGGACTTTTGAAGATCAAACATAAGGGGAAAGTATACAGTTGTACCATATACATAATTTTTTATTCCTTAGCCATACTTTAATAACTAACTTTATTTATATATGTCAAAGTTGCTGGTGAACGCAGCAGGCCAGGCAGCATCTGTAGGAAGAGGCGCAGTCGACGTTTCAGGCCGAGACCCTTCGTCAGGACTAACTGAAGGAAGAGTGAGTAAGGGATTTGAAAGTTGGAGGGGGAGGGGAAGATCTAAAATGATAGGAGAAGACAGGAGGGGGAGGGATAGAGCCAAGAGATGGACAGGTGATAGGCAAAAGGGGATACGAGAGGATCATGGGACAGGAGGTCCGGGAAGAAAGACAAGGTGGGGGGGGGACCCAGAGGATGGGCAAGAGGTATATTCAGAGGGACAGAGGGAGAAAAAGGAGAGTGAGAGAAAGAATGTGTGCATAAAAATAAGTAACAGATGGGGTATGAGGGTTCAGTTCCCCCTCCCCCTCCAACTTTCAAATCCCCTACTCACTCTTCCTTCAGTTTCGTACCCGATCTGTTACTTATTTTTATGCACACATTCTTTCTCTCACTCTCCTTTTTCTCCCTCTGTCCCTCTGAATATACCTCTTGCCCATCCTCTGGGTTCACCCCCCCCTGTCTTTCTTCCCGGACCTCCTGTCCCATGATCCTCTCGTATCCCCTTTTGCCTATCACCTGTCCAGCTCTTGGCTCTGTCCCTCCCCCTCCTGTCTTCTCCCATCATTTTGGATCTCCCCCTCCCCCTCCAGCTTTCAAATCCCTTACTCACTCTTCCTTCAGTTAGTCCTGACGAAGGGTCTTGGCCTGAAACATCGACTGCACCTCTTCCTACAGATGCTGCCTGGCCTGCTGCGTTCACCAGCAACTTTGATGTGTGTTGCTTGAATTTCCAGCATCTGCAGAATTCCTGTTGTTTTTATTTATATATAATTCTTTATAATTGTTGAATGTTGTTTTCTTATTGTATGTCATGCCCTAACCAGCACACTGTAGCAAATTGCTATTACATGTTCTGTAAATGTATATGGCCAATAAGGTTGACCCTTGATCCTTGATCCTTGATCCTTAATGGCAGGAAAATTAACAGCATTGATGTACAGAGAGATATTAGGGTCCAAGACCATTGTTCCCTGTAAGTGGCTGAGCAAGTAGATAGGGTGGTGAAGAAGGTGGACTGCATGCTTTTCTCTATTGGTTGGGGCACTGAGTGTAGGGATAAGGAAGTCATGGTGCAACTATTGGTTGGAATGCATTTGAGTATTCTGGTCACCCATTATAGGAAGGTTGAGGAGTCATTGGAGAGAGTAGAGGAGGGCATTAATAAACAAGGGGATCTCGGGCACAAGTCCATCACTCTCTCAAAGTGGCAACACAAATAAATAGGATGGTAAGGAAGGCATACTTGTCTTCATTGACTGGGCCACTGTCTATAAATGTTGGCAAGTCATGTTGCAATTATGTAAAACTTTGGTTAGGCCACATTTGGAGAACTGTGTGCATTTCTGGTTGCTGCACTATAAGAAGGACGTAGAGGTTTTGGAGAAGGTACAGGAGGTTCAGCAGAATGGTGCATAGATTGGGATATATTATCTACAAGGAGAGAGATTAGACAGCTTGGATTGACTTCTCCAGAGCTTTGGAAGTTGAGAGTTGACTTGACAGAAGCATATAAAATAATGAGAAGCCTGGATAGGATAGATAGTTAGAATATGTTTCCAGAGTGGAATTGTCAAATATCAGAGGGCATAGGTTTAAGATGAGAAGGATAAAATTTAAAGGAGATGTGCTAAGCATTCTTTTTCAACACAGTGGAGATGATAGAAGTAGATGTAATAGCAATGTCTAAGAGGCTTTTAGACACACAAACATGAACAGGCACGGAACAGAGGGATATAGACTACGTGCAGGCAGTTGTAATTAGTTTATGGTGGCATCATGGTTGCTTGAGACTTGGTGAGCTGAAGGGCTTATTCCTGTGCTGACCTGTTCTAATAAAGGGAGAGGACCAATGAGTGTCTTACCAATGGAAGATTGCACTCCAAAAGTCCAAATTTTGGCATTGGAGCCAGAAAAAGGAGTTGCACAGAAAAATAACATCATTGGTTGAGTCACGGTAAAAAGAGCAGGGAATTGTCTGGACCAGTATCATAAAGGTCACCATTTGAACACACCAGCCTTCAAATTGGTGAATTAAGCATCTCTCACACAATATGTGTACTTGAAGAACAGTCACTAATTGAACCAATTTTTAGGCTGCTATGTAGAATTCCAAATGAAAATCTGATGACTTGCTTTGTGGAGGAGCAAACAGCCAATTAGCATTTTCAGATAAGCCTGAAGTAGAAGAGTTCAAAATCGTGGTCTATTTGGTCAATAGCATAACTTGCACACATAAAGATTTGACTGCAGGGATGAATAGGGTTACTTCAATGCTTCATCATTAAAACAAAGCAGCCTGAGAAAACCCCCAAGAGATCTATGATGCAACATGCTGGCTTGATGAATTAGTTCTCTCCTGTCCCCTGCTACGTCAATGCTCCTGCCTCAGAATAAATATGGCAAGAAGTGAGATTCCTATTGGAAAATATAATATGTAATCAGACTTTATTCCAGTAAATCACTTTGAATAAAATGCCAAGAGTAAAAGCAATAGTAGTGGTAAGCTGCCCAAGTATTCTGTTATGATTAAGTGGGTTTGGCAAAAAGTTGTTTTTAGTTAGACAGCTGCATTGTCAGACTTCAGAAGAAGGCTCCCGAGTTCGAATCCAGCTAGCTCCCTTGAACGCTTTTCATCCGCGTTGGGTTGAGTGTCAAGCTAGCAATTTGGCCTCTTAAAAATAAGAAAGCCTGCTAAAAAAACACCGTCATGACGGCATCCCAATGACTCCACTCGGAGCTAAGGGCTTTCTTCTTCTTCTTAATATGACACACTAAATCATCACTGGAGAGGCCAGTTGGTTTTAGAAGTTACATAATTAATTAAATGGAGATCAGCGTATGCAGTCAAGGTGTTTCAATTGATTGTAGTAAAAATACACCTGTATCTGTAAAGTCCAACTGCAGGTGAGTCAGTATGCTGGCAAAAACTACACTCTGAAGACAAAGGAACACTCTAAGCAACTCTGCAAAAAATTTATTGAAAAACACAAGTCAGGAGATGGATACAAGAACATCTCCAAATTACTGAATATCCCTTGGAGTACAGTTAAATCATTCATCAAAAAATAAAAAGAATATGGCACAGTTGTAAATCTGCCTAGAGCAGGCCATCCTCAAAAACTGAGTGACCGTGCAAGAAAGGGACTAGTAAGGAAGGCCACCAAGAGACCTATGACAACTCTGGAGGAGTTACAAGCTCTGGTGACTGAAATGGGAGAGACTGAGCATATAACAACTATTGCCTGGGTGCTTCACCAATCGCAACTTTATGGGAGAGTGGCAATGAGAAAGCCACTGTTGAAAAAATCCCACATGAGATCTTGGTTAGAGTTTGCTAGAAGGCATGTGGATTCTGATGTCAGATGAAAGATGGTTCTATGGTCTGATTAAACCAAAATTGAGCTTTTTGGCCATCAGAATAAACGCTATTTTTGGCATAAGCCAAACACCACACATCATCAAAAATTCACCATCCGAGGAGTCACGTGACGCAATGAAAGAGATGGCCACTTAGAACAGTGCTCCGCACCGGTGGTATATAATTATGCTTTAAAAATTTGCTTTCACAGTCTATTTTATCACTGTTGCAGCTCTAAAGTGTTACCCTCCATGTAAGATGCCAAAACAACTTAAAACAAAGGCTTCCGGAGATATTAGGAGGCATTTGAGGTTGCAGTGCTCTGGGCAGACGGCCTCTGATCAAAATGACGGAGGACCATTGTCTGAGGGAGACCAACATGAGGTGAGTCATGACTTGGCTGAATATATGTGGCTTTGAAAAAGATCTCGGATGACCTGGTAGGCCTTGAAGATATATGCCAATCTATATCATTAGTGGAGTCAAAGCTGTCATCACTGATAACCAGGCTTGCAGATGTCGAGAAGCGGGTTGACTATCTAGAAGCGGTGGATAAGGAACGAGGAGTCAACCCATTGGCTACCAAAGCGCATATTGACCAGCTAACAGATAAACTGGAGGACATGGAGAACCATAATCAGCGCAACAATTTCCGATTCATCGGCGTTCCAGAGGGAAAAGAGGGGCAGGATATCATCGCGTTCATGGATAAACTAGTTGTGGAGCTTGTCGGCGATCGGGAGAATAAGCTTGAAATAGAACGCGCACACAGAGCACTGGGCCCTAGACCCAGTATCAGAGATAGGCCTCGGCCTGTCCTCGCAAGGTTCCTCAGGTCAAAGGATCGAGATTTTGTGCTGCAAGCGGCAAGGGTCAAGGGCAAGTTTTCCTGGGACAACAATCATGTTATGATCTTCCTGGACTTCTCCAGACCCATGCAAGTAAAATGAGGAAAGTTTAAAGAATGTAAGAAGGTGCTTTGGGGGTGGAATGTGAGCTTTGCGCTGCTTTACCCAGCCAAGCTAAGAATAGAGGCTAAGGACGGTTTCAAGTTTTTTGAGTGCCCATGTAAAGCAAGAAAATTTATTGAGGAGATGGGGGGTTTAACTACGCTAGTTAAATTCAGCAAGATGTGGGTCAGGTTGTGTTTGTTATTTTTTAAAATCTGATGGGATGTGGTATTTCTACAGGAAACACAATTATCAGCAGAGGAATCAGTAAAGCTACTGGGGGGGGGTTTCAGATCATGTTTTTTACAGTGCAGGGTCAACTATGAGCAGGGGTGTTATAACACTTATCAATAGGCAGCTGCAGTTTAGATGTGAGAAACAGATCTAAGATGAAGCAGGGAGGATTCTTATTATTTTGGCAGAGGTACACAAGCAAATATTATTTTAGCAAACATATGTGCACCTAATACAGAAGATGCAGGATTTTTTATAGATCTTGAAGGAAAGTTACATTCTATTGGAACTTATGATATCATACTTGGGGGAGATTTTAATTTAGTAATGGTTCCAAACATCAACCGTAGTAAGGTGTTGTCATATAGAACCTCAAAATTCACTGTGATGGTGCAAAAAATGTGTAAAGCCCTTGGGCTTGTGGATGTTTGGCACCTTATGGATCAACCTCCAACTCGAGTGAGGAAGAAATTGATAGCTTTCTGAGGCCGTTAGGGTTACCTAAGTTGACGAAAGAACAACAACAATACCTTGATTCCACTATAACATTGGAATAAATTATATCAGTGATTAAGACCTTACCTACTGGGAAAGCTCCTGGCCCAGATGGATTTACAGCAGAATTTTTTAAATGCTATGCGGAGGAGCTAGCACCACTACTGCTGAATGTGTACAATGAGTCTATAGAGCGGGGTAATTTACCCCCTACTTTATCACAAGCGCTAATTACATTGATTCTGAAAGAGGGTAAAGACCTCTGTGAATGTGAGAATTATAGTCAATTTCCCTAATCCCAACAGATGTGAAAATTTTATCAAAGATCCTTGCAAACCGTTTAGACACAGTAATTACACGGTTGATACATATCAGGGATTTATCAGGGGCCGCGGCTCATCTGATAACATAAGGCGTCTTGTGAATATTATGTGGTCGGTGGCCGATAATCAGTCACCTATAGCAGCTATCTCACTTGATGCTGGAAAAGCATTTGATCGAGTGGAATGGGGCTATCTATTTAAGATTCTTCAATTTTTTTTGGATTTGGACCCATCTTTTTAAAATGGATTAGACAGTTATATAATAACCCTGAAGCAGCAGTTCAAACTAGTGGTTACATTTCACCTTACTTCTCTCTCAGAAGGGGTAGCCGACAGGGTTCCCCACTTTCCCCAATTTTGTTCTGTCTCTCTCTGGAGCCCCTGGCTGCAGCTATCAGAGAATGAGAACTTTATAGGGATATCTGTGGGAGGCTCATAAACTAATGCTTTATGCGGATGATATTTTAATATTTGTGTCAGACCCTAGTCGATCGGTGCCATGTCTTTTTAACATTATAAAGTTTTACTCTAGATTCTCAGGTTATAAGGTTAACTGGACAAAATCGGAAGCACTACCATTGACTGCATATTCCCCTGCATCTGCTTTTTACCCAGGCCAATTTCACTGGCCAAAGAAGGGTATATGATATTTAGGTATTAATTTTCTCCCTCAACTGAAGGACTTAATAAAGGTAAATTTTGATCCATTATTGCAGAGACCCAGCTGGTGGTGTAGTGGCATCAGTGTCAGACTTCAGGTCCCGAGTTCAAATCCAGCCGGCTCCCCTGCATGCATTCCATCCATACTGGGTTATGAGCTGGTGATCTCTTTGGAAACTCACCTGGCAGAAGGCAATGGCAAACCACTACTGTAACGTGCCTCGTACACGGTTCCCCACTATGTCAGAGAGGCGTGGAGGGAAATCGTCCGCTAACCGGAGAAACTGCGGATGCGACGTGCCTTTCCTTCATTGCAGAGAATTTCATGTGATGTAGACAGATGGTCATCATTGTATCTGTCAATGTTGGGAAAAGTAAATGCTTCCAAAAGTTAATTATCTGTTCCAGTTGTTACCAGTTCAAATCCCATTAACATATGTTAAGCAATTTGATAAAATAATTAAGTCTTTTATTTGGAATGGTAAACGCCCATGCTTAAACTTTAACAGATTACAATTGCCAGTTGAAAGGGTAGGTGGGGGCTTAGGTTTGCCAAAGTTAATATACTATTACTATGCCTTTACTCTTAAGCATTTAGCACATTGATCCCTCCCTCCGGAGAGAGCGCCTCCTTGGTATAGTATTGAGTGTTCTGCTCTTCCTCCCATCCCTCCATTACAATGTTTGTCCATCAAGTTACCTCCTGAGGCAAGGTCTCACCCAATCATATCGCATATGCATTTGTTCTGGAATAAACTAGCCAGATTATTTAAACTTAATCCATTTTTGAATGAAGCCTCAAGTATCTGGATGAATCCAAAGTTGTGTATTGATAAGTCCCCTTTCTTCTGGAGGGAATGGCAAGGGAAAGGTATAATTAAATTGAGAGATCTTTGTAATGGTGATAGTTTAAAATCTTTTAATCAATTAACCCAACAGTACGACATCTCTAGGTCACAATTTTGGAGATATCTTCAACTGCGTTATTTGCTACATACAGCTTTTGGTTCTACACAGCAACCTCCACAAGTTGCTACGATACCGTCTACTGTATTGGCTGTATATGGTCAAAGTCACGAAGCCTCAACTTATAATTCAGCTTTAACACAAATCTCCGGGGACAAATTTCTGTTTGGTTTTAAAAAAGCATGGGAAAAAGACTTGAGTGTGACTTTTGAGACAAGGGAGTGGGACAAAATTTGCAAAAATGTCAAAACAATGTCAAGAGACCTGAGGGTGCGCCTTATTCAGTTTAAGATTCTACATCGCTTTTATTGGACTCCAGCATGGTTACATAGATTAGGGTTGAAAAGTATCCCTGAATGCTGGTGCTCTGAGGCGGATAAAGGGGACTTAGTGCATGCTCTCTGGTCCTGTCTCAGAATTCAAGAATTTTGGATTATGATACGTAAGTATATTGGTGAAGTTTCAGGTATTTCCTTTCTGTCCTAGACTTTTTGTCTTGGGGGACACACTTGGGTTACTTGGGGATAAACACTCTCAAAATTGGATCCAGATAAGTGTAATAGTAGGAAGACAAATTATACTTAGAGGATGGAGGGACTTGGGGGGACCATCATTTCAGGAGTGGGCCACAGAAATAGCCAAAGAATGCATGTCTTACAAACAGTTTGATAGATTGGACATCTATACACAAAAAGGGGGCAAATATTTAGGTTTCCTGGGGGGAAATAGTGGTGAATGTGTGATGAAACATATTGCTGAGTGGCAGCCTTTTATGTTACTAGAGGTCTAAATAGACACACATGGTTATTAAGCAACATACATCAAAGTTGCTGGTGAACGCAGCAGGCCAAGCAGCATCTATAGGAAGAGGCGCAGTCGACGTTTCAGGCCGAGACCCTTCGTCAGGACTAACTGAAGGAAGAGTGAGTAAGGGATTTGAAAGCTGGAGGGGGAGGGGGAGATGCAAAATGATAGGAGAAGACAGGAGGGGGAGGGATAGAGCCGAGAGCTGGACAGGTGATAGGCAAAAGGGGATACGAGAGGATCATGGGACAGGAGGTCCGGGAAGAAAGACGGGGGGGGGAGGGGGTGACCCAGAGGATGGGCAAGAGGTATATTCAGAGGGACAGAGGGAGAAAAAGGAGAGTGAGAGAAAGAATGTGTGCATAAAAATGAGTCACAGCTGGGGTACGAGGGGGAGGTGGGGCCTAGCGGAAGTTAGAGAAGTCAATGTTCATGCCATCAGGTTGGAGGCTACCCAGACGGAATATAAGGTGTTGTTCCTCCAACCTGAGTGTGGCTTCATCTTTACAGTAGAGGAGGCCGTGGATAGACATGTCAGAATGGGAATGGGATGTGGAATTAAAATGTGTGGCCACTGGGAGATCCTGCTTTCTCTGGCGGACAGAGCGTAGATGTTCAGCAAAGCGGTCTCCCAGTCTGCGTCGGGTCTCACCAATATATAAAAGGCCACATCGGGAGCACCGGACGCAGTATATCACCCCAGTCGACTCACAGGTGAAGTGATGCCTCACCTGGAAGGACTGTTTGGGGCCCTGAATGGTGGTAAGGGAGGAAGTGTAAGGGCATGTGTAGCACTTGTTCCGCTTACACGGATAAGTGCCAGGAGGGAGATCAGTGGGGAGGGATGGGGGGGACGAATGGACAAGGGAGTTGTGTAGGGAGCGATCCCTGCGGAATGCAGAGAGAGGGGGGGAGGGAAAGATGTGCTTAGTGGTGGGATCCCGTTGGAGGTGGCGGAAGTTACGGAGAATAATATGTTGGACCCGGAGGCTGGTGGGGTGGTAGGTGAGGACCAGGGGAACCCTATTCCTAGTGGGGTGGTGGGAGGATGGAGTGAGAGCAGATGTACGTGAAATGGGGGAGATGCGTTTAAGAGCAGAGTTGATAGTGGAGGAAGGGAAGCCCCTTTCTTTAAAAAATGAAGACAGCTCCCTCGTCCTAGAATGAAAAGCCTCATCCTGAGAGCAGATGCGGCGGAGACAGAGGAATTGCGAGAAGGGGATGGCGTTTTTGCAAGAGACAGGGTGAGAAGAGGAATAGTCCAGATAGCTGTGAGAGTCAGTAGGCTTATAGTAGACATCAGTGGATAAGCTGTCTCCAGAGACAGAGACAGAAAGATCTAGAAAGGGGAGGGAGGTGTCGGAAATGGACCAGGTAAACTTGAGGGCATGGGAGACCGCTTTGCTGAACATCTACGCTCTGTCCGCCAGAGAAAGCAGGATCTCCCAGTGGCCACACATTTTAATTCCACATCCCATTCCCATTCTGACATGTCTATCCACGGCCTCCTCTACTGTAAAGATGAAGCCACACTCAGGTTGGAGGAACAACACCTTATATTCCGTCTGGGTAGCCTCCAACCTGATGGCATGAACATTGACTTCTCTAACTTCCGCTAGGCCCCACCTCCCCCTCGTACCCCAGCTGTGACTCATTTTTATGCACACATTCTTTCTCTCACTCTCCTTTTTCTCCCTCTGTCCCTCTGAATATACCTCTTGCCCATCCTCTGGGTCACCCCCTCCCCCCCCCGTCTTTCTTCCCGGACCCCCTGTCCCATTATCCTCTCGTATCCCCTTTTGCCTATCACCTGTCCAGCTCTCGGCTCTATCCCTCCCCCTCCTGTCTTCTCCTATCATTTTGCATCTCCCCCTCCCCCTGCAGCTTTCAAATCCCTTACTCACTCTTCCTTCAGTTAGTCCTGACGAAGGGTCTCGGCCTGAAACGTCGACTGCACCTCTTCCTATAGATGCTGCTTGGCCTGCTGCGTTCACCAGCAACTTTGATGTATGTTGCTATACTTTCCTTTCTTCTGCCTCCTTCCCTTCTTAAAGAGTGGAGTGACATTTTCAGTTTTCCAGTTCTCCAGAACCATTCAATAATCTAGTAATTCTTGAAAGGTCAGATCTACCTGCATACTGAACTCCACCATGATTATTGCAACTTTGCCCTTTTTAACATACTTTTTCTCTCTCCCATTTAATTTGTAGTCCACATCCTGGCTACTGTTCACAGGCCTGTATACAACTCCCATCAAGGTCTTCTTACCTTTGCAGTTCATTAACTCTATCCCCAAGGATTCTATATCCTCTGTTACCTCTTTCTAAGGATCTGAGTTCATTTTCTACCAACAGAGCCTTGCTACCCCTTTGTCTACCTGCCTGTCCTTTCAATGCAATGTGTATCCGTGGATTTTAAGCTTACAACTATGATTTTCTTTCAGCCACAACTCAGAGATGCCAAAAATGTCATACCTGTGCTACAAGATCCATATACTTATTCCGTATACTGTGTGCTTTCAAATATAACACCTTCAGTCCTAAATTCATCATCCTTTCTGATTTTGGCCCCCTGTTACACTTTAACTCATCCTATTTACTGCAATTCTGCCCTATCACCATGCCTGTCCCTCACAGATTTATAGAGCTGCTGCCTGACAAAAAGTTCAGTCTTGACCTTGAGTGCTCTCTATGTGAAATTTTCATGTTTTCTCTGCAACTGTATGGATTTCCTCCAGGTGTTCTGATTCCTCCAGTGTAAATTGTCCCCAGTATGTATGTGACTGATGGAATCTTGGAGGGCGGGGGTGTTTGAGAGAATGTGGAGAGTGAAAACTAAGATTGATGTAAAATAGTTTTTCTTCTTTTCCAAAGTAAGTGATTCAGAGAATACAGTATAACATTATTACAATATTACAGTCTTCCATGATTCACACTATTTACAGTTTTAAACCATAATACAGTCATCTTTATCCAGAACGCACGAGCACCTATGGCACCCATTGGTCCCTGAACTCTCCCATTGTACCTGTGTATATTCCATCTTCTTTCTCCAAGGGTGCACAGGCATGGACACAACCCTAGAAAAGAGGCAGGCAATCAGCTCAGGCGGAACCCTCGACTGCCTACCACCTAGACCCATGAACGGCCACCTTGGCAAAGCCCAAGAACAAGCCAAGCAAGAGAGGGATATAATGTAGCATTAGTATAAAAAGGTGTTTGACAGTCAGCATGGACCTGGTATCTTGGTGTCACTCTATGACAATACTATAGCTTAATGTGCTGTGATTTATGGCTTATTATTCTGGTGTCTTAAGGTTTTCTTTTTTAAGATAAATAATATTGTGTACAAGGGCCAGAGTCCCCTCTACTTCCTGAGGAGACTGAGATCGTTCGGAGCATGCAGGCCTCTCCTTCACATGTTCTACCGGTCTGTTGTCCCCGGTACAATCTTCCATGCGGTGGTGTGCCAGGGCAATGGCATCAACACGGGTGATGCCAACAGACTCAATGAACTGATTAGAAAGAGTGGCTCTGTTATAGGAGTCAAACTGGACAACCCAGAAGCTGTAGTAGAACAAAGGACCTTCTGGAAAATCCTGGCAATTCTGGACAAGGTTTCTTACCCTCCTTGGTTGAAGAGAGGAACACTTTTAGTAATAGATTAAGAAAACTGCACTCTTCAAAGAGCACTATATGAGGTCATTCTTATCCTCAGTCATTAGGCTCTGTAATGAGGTGACCTATAGCCAGGGGAATTGATGACCCCCTCCTGTTAGACTATTTGAGGTAACTTTTTAAAAATTCTTTCTTGCTTCTCTTCCGATATTTATATATCTGTGCACTTGTAATGCTACTGTGACACTGTAATTTCCTTTGGGATCAATAAAGCATCTATCTATTTATTATGTAATATAGATTTCCAGACAAACTGATTTTTAGTTCCTTATGAAATCCAAATATTTTAAGCCATTGTGATTATATACCAAAATGCAAATCAGCTTCACATCAATTTATCCATATAAAAAACAATTTATCCATATAAGAAAAACAATTTATCCATATTATGAGGGGTGATTGATAAGTTCATGGCCTAAGGTAGAAGGAGTCAATTTTAGAAAACCTAGCACATTTATTTTTCCTACATTTACACACTTAGTCCAGCGGTCGTGGAGCATACAGATCCCTTCTTTGTAGAAGTTGGCATCTTGGACCTCCAGAAGTGGTCCACAGCATGGGGTGATTGATATGTTCGTGCACTAAGGTAGAAGGTAGATGAGTTATTAACTTCAAACTTTCTGCATAATCACTCAAAGAGTTGAACTGCACATGCATGTAGAGCTGTATAACTCATCTCCTTCAACCGAAGGCCACGAACTTATCAATCACCCCTGCTGTGGACCACCTGGAGATCCAAGACGCTCTCATTACATGCATGTGCAGTTCAACTCTTTGAGTGATTATGCAAAAAGTTTGAAGTTAATAACTCATCAGTTAATAACGCATCAGGGGTGATGGATAAGTTTGTGGCCTAAGGTGGAAGGAGATGAGTTATTAACTTCAAACTTACTAAGTGTGTAAATGTAGGAGGGGACTATGTTGAAAAATATGTGCTAGGTTTTCTAAAATTGACTCCTTCTACCTTAGGCCACAAACTTATCAATCACCCCTCACATATGAGTCAAGGAGCAAGAAATCAACAGATTGGAATGGATAAGACATGTATTTAATTAAAACATCATTGACTATATTGCGAAACCACTGACTCATATTTGTAATCAGTCTTTGATTGCTGGAAAATTTCCCAACAGAATGACAATTTCCCGAGGTCATTCTAACATACAAAGCTCGAGATAAACATGCATTTTCAAATTATAGACCGGTTTCTTTGCTCTCACAGTTTTCCAAAATATTGGAAAAAATATTTGTAAGAAGGTTAAGTAATTTCATAACAAAACGTAATTTGCTCTGTGAACAGCAATATGGTTTCAGAAATAACAGAACCACTACAATAGCATTAATAGATTTTGTAGAAGAAATATTAAATGCTATAGAAAGAAATGAATACACAGTGGGAATATTCCTTGATCTAAAAAAAGCATTTGACACCATTGACCATAAATTATTATTAACAAAATTAGAAAGATATGGTATTAGAGGGGTGGCACATGACTGGTTAAGTAGTTGTTTGGAAGACAGGTGTCAGTATGTACATATAAACAACTTGAATTCAAAACTTTTGAGAGTAACTTGTGGGGTTCCACAAGGTTCAGTGCTTGGTCCATTGCTGTTCATTTTGTATATAAACGATGTATGTATAGTCTTTCAGACATTAAAATGTATATTATTTGCTGATGATAAAACTATATTTTGTAGTGGGGAACATCTGAAACAACTTTTGGATACAGTGGAGAAAGAACTAAAAATTATAAAGAAATGGTTTGATACTAACAAATTATCATTGAATCTAAGTAAAACTAAATTCATAATATTTGGAAACCTGGTGCCAAACTCATGTAGTAAACTTAGAATAAGTGATGTTGAAATTGATAAGGTATCTGAAACAAAATTTTTAGGGGTGATAGATAATAATAAATAATAATAATAATAAATAGATAATAAATTAAGCTGGAAACCATGTATAAATTATGTCAAAGCAAAAATGTCAAAATCTATTGCAATACTGTACAAAGCGCAAGATTTCTTAAATCAGGAATCTTTGTATACATTATACTGTTCACTTATAGTCCCATACATGACTTACTGTGTAGAGGTATGGGGAAATACATACAAAACAAATACACACTCAATTTTTCTACTCCAAAAGAAAGTCATACAAATTGTAAATAAGACAAGTTATTATGAGCCAACCAATCCACTATTTATTCAAGTAAACACTTTAAAATTCAAAGATTTCGTAGATTTTAAAATACTACAAATTATGTATAAAGTAAAAAATGGACAGCTACCACAAAGTATCCAAAGGTTGTTTAAAATGAGAGAAAGTCAACATGATTTGAGAGGAACATGTATATTTCAAAACAAAGGATAAGAACAAATGCGAAAAATCATTGTATTTCAGTCAGAGGGGTGAATCTATGGAATAGTTGTAGTGAGAATTTAAAAACATGCACCACACTTAACAGGTTTAAAAAGTTATTTTAAAATAATTTAATGAACAAATACAAAATACATTATTTAAAATGAATGGGAGTAATGTAAATAAATGATACTTGGAAATGGATTTTGTGTTAAAAGATTATGAAATTTTTTGTTTTGATGTGATGATCGACACCAAATATGTTGTTGTATAAAAAAGAGGGGTAAGTGTAATAAGCTGTATCTTCAGCCTACACCCTTTCGGTCTGTTTTAAAGAATATCTATGTTTTTTTTTGTTGTAATTTTGTCCTATGAAATCATCGTTATGAAATCGTCTTTGAAAATTATACTTTTTGTTATGTTTGTACTGACCGAAATAAATTTCATTCATTCATTTATTCATTCACTAAATTTTGAAATTGACCAGTTCACTCTTAGCTGTTGTGCATCAGACTGGCACCAAGATACAGAATGACTCTGGGACAGTATTGATACCAAAGAATACAGGCAATTTTTGAAGTGCTGTTTTTTTTTAATGTGTTTCAAATGGAATATATGGCCTTCTACAAACTGAAGTCTTCAGAAATTAAGTTTTTTAAAGGAAGTTATGTATAGCTATTTGTTATGGTCAAGGATTATAAAATTGCCAGCAGTATAGATCTAACTTTGGCATTTTATACTAGACAGATTCTAAAAGATATTGGCTTGTTATTAGTTTGTCATACAGAGAATGATAAAACCAACACAAGGAAAAGTTTAGATTTTCATTAAAAGTTTCTGTGTAATTTTCACCCAAGGATTTCCACCTAACTAGTTGACTATACAGTAAGTAATTTCCTTACTGGTTTCCTAATCCACTTAACTAATTTATTTCAAATCCAGAGTGAAAACAGATATAACCAATGCTCTCATGCTTCTTTTGAACTCCTTTCCATTACAGACTCAGAGAATTTTCATTTATTATGCCTTTAAGAAGCATATGAGCCCTTAAATAAAATTCAGACCTTCTAATATTTAAATGGAAATAGTAGCTCCACATAGAAATGAAAAGTGTAAAATAGATTCACTACTTATGCTTGCTTCTGGATAAAAGGAAAACCAGGAATTGCAAGTTCATTTACATAAAGTTTGAACACTGCCAACTTTGTCTAAATGACGATCAGTTTTAAATTGGAAAATGATTTTACTGAACATAGAAACATAGAAAACCTACAGCACAGTACAGGCCCTTTGGCCCACAAAGCTCTGCCAAACATGTCCTTAACTTAGAAATTACCTAGCGTTACCCGTAGCCCTCTATTTTTCTGAGCTCCATGTACCTGTCCAGGAGTCTCTTAAAAGACCCTATCGTATCTGCCTCCACCAGCGTTGCCAGCAGCCCATTCCATGCACTCACCACTCTCTACGTAAAAAACTTACCCCTGACATCTCATCTGTACCTGCTTCCAAGCACCTTAGAACTGTGTTCTCTAGTGTTAGCCATTTCAGCCCTGGGAAAAAGCCTCTGACTATCCACACGATCAATGCCTCTCATCATCTTATACACCTTTATCAGGTCACCTCTCATCCTCAAGGAAAAAAGGCATGTGTGTATGATTTTTTAAAAATTTAATGAAGGAAATAATTATGTTAGCATTGAGAATATTTATGTTCATCAGGATCTAAGGATTCAATAAATGTACATTTCTGAAAGAATATTCTGATAAAGTGGGCAATCCATAGAGTCATACAGCATGGAAGCAGATCCTTCAGTAGATCAAGTACCCATATACACAACCTCATTTTATTCTCCGATATTTCACAGATAAAATTCCATAATGCTGAATTTATGTATTCAGTTTCCTCTATCAGTTTTTTTTCTACAGCTACCAGATGAACATGGAAGTTTGTATTTACTTTTATTAAAACTCCTGGACATAAATCATTACTTATCAAGTATCAAAGTAAAAGCAGCTGTTTACTGCAACGTGGAACCGATACAATGCATACTATGTTCTGGGCTGTATCCAGACTCTGATTGAGAAATCATTAACAACAGGAATTCTGCAGATGCTGGAAATTCAAGCAACACACATCAAAGTTGCTGGTGAACGCAGCAGGCCAAGCAGCATCTGTAGGAAGAGGTGCAGTCGACGTTCCCGACGAAGGGTCTCGGCCTGAAACGTCGACTGCACCTCTTCCTACAGATGCTGCTTGGCCTGCTGCGTTCACCAGCAACTTTGATGTGAGAAATCATTAGCTGCTTATTACATGATGTGGAATCTCTTCCACACAGAGAATATGGGGTTGAAGTCTGATTGTACCGAGGGACAGTAGCCATTCATTAACACCTGCTGCTACTCTTTTGCTGACAAATATCATGTTTTACTTTGCTTATCTTTATGATAAGGTAAGTATAGATATCATAGAAACATAGAAACATAGAAAATAGGTGCAGGAGTAGGCCATTCGGCCCTTCGAGCCTGCACCGCCATTTATTATGATCATGGCTGATCATCCAACTCAGAACCCAGCCTTCCCCCCATACCCCCTGACCCCTGTAGCCACAAGGGCCATATCTAACTTCCTTTTAAACATAGCTAATGAACTGGCCTCAACAGTTTGCTGTGGCAGAGAATTCCACAGATTCACCACTCTCTGTGTGAAGAAGTTTTTCCTAACCTCGGTCCTAAAAGGCTTCCCCTCTATCCTCAAACTGTGACCCCTCGTTCTAGACCTCCCCAACATCGGGAACAATCTTCCCGCATCTAGCCTGTCCAATCCCTTTAGGATCTTATACGTTTCAATCAGATCCCCCCTCAATCTTCTAAATTCCAACGAGTACAAGCCCAGTTCATCCAGTCTTTCTTCATATGAAAGACCTGCCATCCCAGGAATCAATCTGGTGAACCTTCTTTGTACTCCCTCTATGGCAAAGATGTCTTTCCTCAGATTAGGGGACCAAAACTGCACACAATACTCCAGGTGTGGTCTCACCAAGGCCTTGTACAACTGCAGTAGTACCTCCCTGCTCCTGTACTCGAATCCTCTCGCTATAAATGCCAGCATACCGTTCGCCTTTTTCACCGCCTGCTGTACCTGCATGCCCACTTTCAATGACTGGTGTATAATGACACCCAGGTCTCGTTGCACCTCCCCTTTTCCTAATCGGCCACCATTCAGATAATAATCTGTTTTCCTATTTTTGCCACCAAAGTGGATAACTTCACATTTATCCACATTAAATTGCATCTGCCATGAGTTTGCCCACTCACCCAACCTATCCAAGTCACCCTGCATCCTCTTAGCATCCTCCTCACTGCTAACACTGCCACCCAGCTTTGTGTCATCCACAAACTTGGAGATACTGCATTTAATTCCCTCATCCAAGTCATTAATATATATTGTAAACAACTGGGGTCCCAGCACTGAGCCTTGCGGTACCCCACTAGTCACCGCCTGCCATTCTGAAAAGGTCCCGTTTATTCCCACTCTTTGCTTCCTGTCTGCTAACCAATTCTCCACCCACACCAATACCTTACCCCCAATACCGTGTGCTTTAAGTTTGCACACTAATCTCCTGTGTGGGACCTTGTCAAAAGCCTTTTGAAAATCCAAATATACCACATCCACTGGTTCTCCCCTATCCACTCTACTAGTTACATCCTCAAAAAATTCTATGAGATTCGTCAGACATGATTTTCCTTTCACAAATCCATGCTGACTTTGTCTGATCATTTCACCGCTTTCCAAATGTGCTGTTATCACATCCTTGATAACTGACTCCAGCAGTTTCCCCACCACCGACGTTAGGCTAACCGGCCTATAATTCCCTGGTTTCTCTCTCCCTCCTTTTTTAAAAAGTGGGGTTACATTAGCCACCCTCCAATCCTCAGGAACTAGTCCAGAATCTAACGAGTTTTGAAAAATTATCACTAATGCATCCACTATTTCTTGGGCCACTTCCTTAAGCACTCTGGGATGCAGACCATCTGGCCCTGGGGATTTATCTGCCTTCAATCCCTTCAATTTACCTAACACCACTTCCCTACTAACATGTATTTCGCTCAGTTCCTCCATCTCACTGGACCCTCTGTCCCTTACTATTTCTGGAAGATTATTTATGTCCTCCTTAGTGAAGAGAGAACCAAAGTAATTATTCAATTGGTCTGCCATGTCCTTGCTCCCCATAATCAATTCACCTGTTTCTGTTTGCAGGGGACCTACATTTGTCTTTATCAGTCTTTTCCTTTTTACATATCTATAAAAGCTTTTACAGTCCATTTTTATGTTCTCTGCCAGTTTTCTCTCATAATCTTTTTTCCCCTTCCTAATTAAGCCCTTTGTCCTCCTCTGCTGAACTCTGAATTTCTCCCAGTCCTCAGGTGAGCCACTTTCTCTGGCTAATTTGTATGCTACTTCTTTGGAATTGATACTATCCCTAATTTCTCTTGTCAGCCACGGGTGCACAATTGATATCACTATCAATTGTACATGAATTCCTTGTCAGAGCTCAGCAGGGATCTGAATTACTAATTAAGCAGAGTACAGAGTCAAGATGTGAGCCTAACTGTCCTTTATTTTAACCTGTATATAATGCAGGTGGTAGTAAAGATCTCTGAGAAGAAATTTGTGAAGTTGGTTCACCCAGGCTGCCTTGTAATGATAAATAGGGAAACACACTAAACTGCCATGTGATAGTCAATATGATCACCATTTTACCTTTGACTCCCTTTCCCTTCCAGGAATAATTGCTTTTATCTTATATGTGCACTTGCCAGATGCACAAAGATTGGAAACTAGTTCAAAACCATCTGAGTGAGTTATCAGGTAATTAAATTTTGAATGTGGTCAAGTTGGGGGTTGGGTGGGACTTTTCGAATTGAAAAAGTCAACAATTGATATCCTCAGTGTTAGCAAATGATTTTTAATATGTTTCATTATGCATTCACACGTCATGACCATTGGTGCCAGGGTATCTTTGGGCTTCTCTTTCTCTATGCTTCTGAAAGGAACTAACATTTAATTTTTATGTTACATTCAACTTTTCAAACCAGCAGAATGTGTGATCTGAAAAAAAAAATTCAGAGGTGTGCTTTACAGTCAGGTAGTTATTTTTAAAAGAGTAATAACTATTATCAAGGTGAAGATTAGCTGGTCTCTATTTAAATTTCAAAGTTCTTCAAGGCATTTATCATGTTCACTGTGTAACTAAACGCCTTTGTTTTCTAAAGCATTTATTTTCCTTGAAGGTATAATACCCAAATTGAATATAATACTTCAGCCAAAGTAAAAAAAAATCGTAATTAACAGAACACGTTGGACTATTATGCTCCCATTTATAAGGCCTGGGATCTCACATGCATTAATGTCTGCTCGAGGAGCTGAGGGCAATTAACATAACAGCTTCAGAGATGTGTTCAGCAATGCTCCCAGATCTTTCTTCTTGCAGATGTATTAGATATTGTAACCCTTGGTATGGGAGAATACACAGGTATGATCAGTAAATTTGCAGATGGCATGAAAATTGCTGTTGATTTGGATAGTGAGAAAGGTTTTCTAAGGTTGCAGAGGATATAAATCATTCAGTAAGTTGGATGGAGCATTGGCAGATGGTTAATTGTGACATGAGTGTGGTGGTGTATTTTAGGACACCAACCAGCCGTACGGCATGTACAACAAATAGTGGAGTGCTGTGGAATATTGATGAACACAGAAACCTAGGGGTCCAAATCCATTGTTCCCTTAAAATGGAAGGGGAGGTTAAATAAGTGTGTTGAGGAATGAATATGGTCAGGGCATAGAATACAGAGTATAATATGATGTTGCAACTTAACGAAACACTTATTAAACTGCACTTGGGCTACTCTGTACAGAGGTGGTCAACTCAATGTGTGAAGGATTTCATTACACTGGAGGGAGTCACAAGGAGGTTCACCAGGATGTTGCCCGGATAGAAAGACTTTAATTATGTGCTATGCACGAGTGTATATTTGCACAAGTGCAATGAAAAGCATACTTGCAATAACATCACAGACACAGCAGTACAAACAGCAAGCAGTATTTACAAATCAAGCATTATTTAAACATAAATTATACATGTCTATAAGAAAGAACACAATTTTAGTGCAAAGTGATCATCGTGTTGCTCAACTGTAGTGATTAGGGTTTTGTAGGTTGCTTCAAGAAATGAACAATAGAAGGGAAGTAGCTATTCTTGAACCTGTTGCTGTGGGATTTCAGGCCTCTGTACTGCTTGCCCAATGACGACTGCAAGATGATGGCTCGTCCCGGATGGTGGGGATCCTTGACGATAGGTGTTGCTTTCTTGAGACAGCACCTCCTGTAGATACTGCCGCTGGAGAGGACGGATTTGCCTGTGAGGTACTGGGCAGAGCCCTCCACCCTCTATTGCTTCTTACATTCCTGTGCATTCAAGTTACTAGTCCAGATCACCTTGAAACCAGTCAGGATACTTCAGCCGCGCATCTGTAGAAGTTTGTGAGTTGAAACTCCTTAACTTCCTCAGAAAATAAGGACTCTACTGCACTTGCCCTGTGATTGCATCTTTGTGCTGGGCCCAGGACAGGTCATCTGGTATTTTAACACACAGGAATTTAAAGCTACTGACTCTTTCCACTGCTGATCTGATCCTCCCCCCATACAGACTGTTCAAGTTCAAGTTTATTGTCATTCAACCGCACCATTATATACCGCAAAATGAAACAATGTTCCTCTGGACGAAAGTGCATAAAACTCACACACAACTTCAGTAATATAACCACACATAAATTAATAAATAACAAGGTTCATTTATGGCACAAGTTAAAGAGTAAATAGTGAACATTACTGGCACTTCATTAAGGCATCCGTTAGTCTTGCGAGACCATGGATCTGCGCCTGGAAAGTCTTCACTCTCCAGGGCGTAGGCCTGGGCAAGGTTGTGTGGAAGACCAGCAGTTGCCCATGCTGCAAGTCTCCCCTCTCCACGACACCAATGCTGTCCAAGGGAAGGGCATTAGGACCCATACAGCTTGGCACCAGTGTCGTCGCAGAGCACTGTGTGATTAAGTGCCTTGCTCAAGGACACAACACGTTCCCTCAGCTGGGGCTCGAACTCACAACCTTCAGGTAGCTGGTCCAATGCCTTAACCACTTGGCCACATGCTCACATCATGCGTGATGAGATTAGTGTGGTGGTAGGGAGCTCAGTAGTCTCACGGGCTTCTCCTCATCCTAACAGTAACATATCCTGATGTGTCCACCTGAAGTCAACAACCAGCTCTTTGGTTTCACGGAGGATGAGTGAGAGGCTATTGCTGCAACGCCGCCCAACCAGGTGTCCTACCTCTCTTCGAAAGGCTGACTCATTTCCACCTGCCATTCATCGACACAACGGGAGTGTTTTCGGTGAATTTGAAGCCTGGGGTGCTGTGCTCAGCCACAGAGTCGTGTGTATAGAGAGCAGAGCAGGGGACTAAGCACACAGTCATGAGGTACATTGGTGGTGATGTTTAGTGAGAAGGTGATACAATCAGCCCTCACTGATTGAAGTCGGCCAATAAGGATGCTGCAGAGGGAGGCAGGAGGCACAGGTCTTGAAACTTGATGACAGATTTGAATGGGATGACTGTGTTGAGTGCAGAACTGTAGTCAATGAACAGTAGCCTGATGTATGAGTTCCTGTTGTCCAGAAGATCCAGAGCAGGGGGAAGGACCTGAGAGATCACACCTGCTATTGACCTGTTGTGGAGGTAGGCAAATCACAGCAGAACCAGATAATCTCTGAGATAGGAGTTGATTTGTGCCATATCACGCTCTCAAAGAACTTCATTATGGTTGGTTGTTCTGCACAAATCTCTATTATTCAGCCAGGTACACCATCTGGACCAGACGCCTTTCACGGATTCACACTCCTGTAGGATGTCCTGACCCTGATGTAAGCCTCAGAGACAGAAATTGCAGGCTCACCTGAAGATATGGGGCTCATGTGGGCATGTTACATGGCAGTGTGCTCAGTCACAGTGGACTCTCCAGATCCAAACACAGATGTAATTTTCTGTCCTTTGCCTGTTTTTGTAATTGCAAGACACTGCTGGATACTGAGAACATCAAATGGTGCAGGACTGTCCCTCTGGTGAGCTGCCAATGGCTGTTGAGCTGGACTTGTTAAGTACCATGTTGCTGCCGACTGCAGCCATCCAGGGAGGAGAGCGCCAGAGGCTGTGCACGGAGACGGCGCACTATCCAATAAACGGTGCAAAAGATCTTCTTGGACATTTTTCTTGTGGTTGCAAGATCCTATTCGACGTTGGCAATGGAGAATACTGCAAGCCCGGTTCACCATTTCATTGATGAGGCCGACAACAGATGGGGGGGGGGGGCGGGAAGTGGCTACATGGCCTCAGTTATTGCATGGATCAGGCCCGCGTGCCGCCAGGTCGACTACTGCATCTGCCCAGGGGAGGAGACGTCGCTGGTGGTGTGGGAGAGAGCTGGCTCCTCTCACTGGTGCTGCCCCCCAGTGTCTACTCAGTGGAAAATAAGCTGGATTGCATTCGTCTGCGACTGCACTGGCATATGACGAGGACTGCTATGTGCATGTTCTTGTAGAAACGTTTCTCCAGGACAACATCTCATGCACCATCAGTCTACAGGCCATGACACTGATGGACCTAGGCTGTATTTTTTTATTTTGTGACTGTGTAGCGATGTGCTACACACAGAGCTAGAAATAATGACACACAGTCTGTAAGTTGCACTCGGGACTAGTTTAATCAATCTTCACGGCGCTGGCTTTTACGCAGTTCCGTTCCTGCCCTCTCCGGGTGGAAATGACATCAGAGGTGCATTACAAAAGTCTCTTCCCGTGCGCAGGCTTTCTCCCCTTGCTGGTGAAGAAGGCCCAGCGCCATTTTGGGGCTGGCCTCTCTGCCGACACGTGCGCCATTTTGTGAGCTGGTTCGCCTGTGTAGAAAGTGGGTCACCACATAACACCCCCCAGAACCGGCGATACACCTCCCAATGTCCACAGTCTGGATTGGTCTCTGTTTGGGCGGTCTGCCTCTGCGCCGCGGTGCCTGAACCTCGACCGGCTGCACCAAGTCCACATGTGCCAGTTTGAGTCGGTCCGCTGTGAAAACCTCCTCTCTCCCCCCAGTGCCCAGAACGTACGTGGACCCATTGTTCCCGATCACCTTGAACGGCCCCTCGTACAGCCGCTGTAGCGGTGCCCACTCTGCACCCCTTCACACAAATACAAACTTACATTTCTTCAGGTCTTTGGGTACGCAGGTCGGGCTCTGTCCATGCTGTGAAGTAGGTACGGGGGCCAGGTTGCCGAGCCTCTCACGTAGTCTGTCCAGGACTGCTGCGGGTTCTTCCTCTTGCCCCCTTGGGGCTAGTATGAACTCTCCTGGGACAACCAGGGGTGCGCCGTACACCAGCTCGGCCGACGAGGTGTGCAGGTCCTCTTTGGGCGCTGTGCGGATTCCAAGCAGGACCCAGGGAAGCTCGTCCACCCAGTTAGGCCCTTTCAGGCGGGCCATGAGAATTGACTTCAGGTGACGGTGGAAGCGTTCCACTAGTCCGTTCGACTGTGGGTGGTAGGCAGTTGTGTGGCGTAGCTGCGTTCCCAACAGGCTGGCCACAGCCGACCACAGGCTGGAGGTGAACTGGGCGCCTCTGTCAGAGGTAATGTGGGCCGATACCCCGAAGCGGGCTACGCAGGTTGCAATCAGTGCTCGGGCACAGGACTTGGCGGTGGTGTCGGTGAGTGGGACCGCCTCTGGCCATCTCGTGAACCAGTCTACCATAGTTAGGAGGTACCACGCTCCTCGCGACACTGGCAGGGGACCCACGATATCCACATGAATGTGGTCGAACCTCCAGCAGGGCTTTGGTGTGCCGCTGCACCTTGGCTGTTTGGCACTGCGTGCACGTTTTGGCCCATTTGCTGACCTGTTTGCGAAGTCTGTGCCACACGAACTTGCTGGAGACCATCTGGACGGTTGTCCTGATAGATGGGTGCGCCAAGCCGTGTATGGAGTTGAAAACTCGCCGCCGCCAGGCTGCCGGGACGATGGGGCGAGGTTGGCCGGTAGCCATGTCACACAGGAGGGTCCTCTCACCTGGGCCTGCGAGGAAGTCTTGCAGCTACAAACCCGAGACTGCGGTCCTGTAGCTGGGCATCTCATCGTCTGCCTGCTGCATCTCCGCCAGTGCTGCATAGTCCACCCCCGGGACAGGGCCTGGACAGCTGGTCTGGAGAGTGCGTCCGCCACAACACTGTCCTTTCCCGAGACATGCTGGATGCCCGTCGTGTACTTGGAGATGTAGGACACATGTCGCAGCTGGTGGGCCAACCAGGGATCAGACACCTTCGTGAACGTGAAGGTCAACAGTTTGTGGTCCGTGAATGCGGTGAATGGCCTGCCTTCTAAGAAATACCTGAAATGCCGGATTGCCAGATATAGTGCCAACAGCTCCCGGTTGAAGGCACTGTACTTGAGTTCGGGTGACCGTAGGTGCCTGCTGAAGAACGCCAGGAGTTGCCAGCGCCCCTTGATGAGTTGCTCCAGCACCCCACTGACTGCTGTGTTGGATGCGTCCAATGTGAGGGCGGTTGGAACGTCTGTTCTGGGGTGCACTAGCATCGCGGCATCTGCCAAGGCTTCCTTGGCTTTAACGAAAGCGGCCGTGGCCTCTTCGTCCCAGGTAATGTCCTTGCCTTTACCCGACATCAGAGTGAACAAAGGGCACATGATATGGGCTGCTGAGGGGAGGAAGTGGTGGTAGAAGTTCACCATACCAACAAACTCCTGCAGGCCTTTGACTGTGTTGGACTGGGCAAAGTGGCAGATCGCGTCTACCTTGGCGGGCAGAGGTGTTGCCCCGTCTTTGGTAATCCTGTGGCCCAGGAAGTCGATGGTGTCGATTCCAAACTGTCATTTGGCCGGGTTGATCGTGAGGCTGAAATCACTCAGGCGGGAGTAGAGCTGACGGAGGTGGGACAGATGCTCCTGATGACTACTGCTGGCTATGAGGATGTCGTCCAAATAGATGAACGCAAAGTCCAGATCGCGTCCCACCACATTCATTAGCCGCTGGAACATCTGTGCGGCATTCTCCAGGCCGAACGGCATTCGGAGGAATTCGAACAGGCCGAACGGGGTGATGAGTGCGGTTTTGGGGATGTCTTCAGGGTGTACCGGGATTTGATGGTATCCCCGGACGAGGTCTATTTTGGAAAAGACACTTGCCCCGTGCAGGTTTACTGCAAAGTCCTGTATCTGCGGCACGGAGTAGCAGTCTGGAGTTGTATCCTCGTTCAGTCTGCGGTAGTCGCTGCATGGTCTCCAGCCCCTGGCTGCTTTGGTCACCATGTGCAGGGGGGAGGCCCATGGGCTGTCCGACCGCCGTAAGATCCCCAATTCCTCCATCCTCTTGAACTCCTCCTTCGCCAGGCAGAGCTCGTCCGGGGGGAGCCTTTGTGCACGGGCGTGGAGGGGTGGTCCCTGGGTCGGAATGTGGTGCTGTACTCCGTGTCTGGGCATGGCTGCTGTGAACTGCGGTGCCAGAACCGATGGAAAGTCCGCCAGGATTCTGGTGAATTCTTTGTCAGACAGCGTGATGGAGTCCAGGTGTGGGGCCGGCAACTTGGCTTCACCCAGAGAGAACATCTGGAAAGTCTTGGCATGGACCAGTCTTTTCCCTTGCAAGTCGACCAGCAGGCTGTGAGCTCACAAGAAGTCCGCCTCCAGGAGTGGATGGGCCACGGCGGCCAGTGTGAAGTCCCATGTGAACCGGCTGGCGCCGAACTGCAGCTGCACTGTGCGGGTGCCGTAGGTCTGTATCGTACTGCCATTTGCGGCCCTCAGGGTGGGTCCCAGCTCCCTGTTGTGGGTGTCGTACCCCATCAGGGGTAAGACACTGATTTCCGCTCCGGTGTTGACCAAGAAGCGGCGTCCCGACTGTTTGTCCCAGATGTACAAGAGGCTGTCCTGGTGGCCAGCTGCCGTAGCCATTAGCGGCGGCTGGCCCTGGCGTTTTCTGGGAACTTGCAGGGCGGGCGACAACGGCGGGCTTCTGTGCCCCACCGCTGGTGGTAGGAACACCACTGTTCATTGGCCTCCTCACTCCTGCCTCTGGGTTGTGTGCGGTCCATTGCCGGGCCTGGTCTGGCCTGCTGTTAGGCGCGTGGCTTGGTAATCTGTCCAATGGACACCCTGCTCTCCCTCTTGGCTTTCCACAGCACGTCTGCCCAGGCCGCCACCTTCCGGGGGTCACTGAAATCTGCGTCGGCCAGCAGCTGATGTATGTCCTCGGGCAGTTGCTCTAGGAAAGCCTGTTCAAACATGAAGCAGGGCTTGTGTCCTTCAGCCAGAGCCAGCATCTCGTTCATTAATGCTGACGGCGGCCTGTCTCCCAAACTGTCCAGGTGCAGCAAGTGGGCACCTCACTCACGCCGTGAGAGGCTAAAGGTCCCTATGGGCAGCGCTTTGAATGCCGCATATTTGCCTTCGGTGGGGGTGACTGTATGAAATCCTCAACCTGGGCGGTTGTCTCCCGGTCAAGGGAGCTCACCACATAATAGTAACGCATGGAATCAGAAGATATCTGCCAAATCTGGAACTGGGCATCTGCTTGGTCAAACCACACGCGTGGTTGCTGCGTCCAGAAAGTTGGCAGTTTTAGTGAAACTGCGTGAACAGATGAAGAGTCGATCATCTTTGGTCCAAATCCCGTTTGGACCGTCGGGGTCACCAATGTAGCGATGTGCTACACACAGAGCTAGAAATAACGACACGCAGTCTGTAAGTTGCACTCGAGACTAGTTTATTCAAACTTCGCGGCACTGGCTTTTACGTAGTTCCCTTCCCGCCCTCTCCGGGCGGAAATGACGTCAGAGGTGCATTACAAAAGTCTCTTCCCGCGCGCGGGCTTTCTTCCCCTTGCTGGTGAAGAAGGCCCAGTGCCATTTTGGGGCTGGTCTCTCTGCCGACACGTGCGCCATTTTGTGAGCCGGTTAGCCTGTGTAGAAAGTGGGTCACCACACCTGTATATTTTCCTGCTATCATAACTGTATGTGCTGTGTGAAATGTATGATTGCTGGTACTGTGTTTTGCACCTTGGCCCTGGAGAAACACTGTCACATTTGGCTGTATTCATGTGTATGGTTGAATGACAATTACACTTGAACTTGATAATTCTCCTTATCTAAGGCGTTGAGCTCATCTGAGAGTGATGGGTCATTGTCATTTCGGCTACCCAATCTCACCCTGTAGGAAGTCATATTGTGCAAACCCTGCCACAGCTGCTGATCATTCATCTGCCATTCCAGTTTAGTCCAGTTTTGCTTCCTTGTGCTCACAGTGGTCTTCCAGAGGTTATACCTGGACTACTTTTATGATTCTGGGTCGCCAACCCTAAAAGCCCAGATTTAGCCCTCAGCAGATTCTGAATCTCCTTGTTCATCCAAAGCTTCTGGTAGGGCAAGACTCAGAATGTTTTTGAAGGCACACATTCATCCATGTATTTTCACCGTGGCTGACGGCTAATGCATATTTAGCATGGAGTGAGAGTGGATAGGCTGGGCTTGTTTTACCTGAAGCAAAGGAGAAGACTGAAAAGAGACCTGATGATTAAGTTTAGGAGAGACATAGATAGGGTCTAAGGGTGGCAGGATGGAGATACATCTCTACCAAAAGAGGTCTAAGGTGCTCCTTGCCTTGCTAGCCTGCAGGTCACCCTTGGGCAAGGGGTAGCTCCTGCTTAGCCTGCCCGACCAGGGTTACATGAAGCCATGTGAGCAGGTGGTGAATGGTCACATGAGCAGCTAATGCATAAAAAAAAGTCCTCATTATGTGATCACTGACGTCAGGCAGGAAATCTCTGAAGAGTATTGGTAATGACTGGCATCACCTGTTTTGTAAAGACACTGCCCAGAAGAAGGCAATGGCAAACCACTTCTGTAGAGAAAATTACTAAGAACAATCATGGCCATGAGACCATGATCGCCTACATCATATGACATGGCTCATAATGATGAGGATGATAAGATAGGGTATATACTGTAGTCAAACTCCTTCCCCCATGGTAGGGGTTATAACAAGCTGAAGATTCAAGATGAGAGAAAGCAGATATGAATGGGATCTGAGGGGGAAGTTTTTGCAATTCAGAAATTAGTTGATATGTGGAATGAAACCAAAGGATGTGAAGTATGCAGATGCAATAACTCCACTTAGGGGACACCTAGACAGACACTTAAAAAGGCATAGAAAGTCCTGATCTAATGCAGGCAAATGGGATGAGCATAAGTGTTGGCAAGGACATGGTGGGCCATTTCTGTAATGTACAATTTGAAACAGGTCATGGAGTTTTAAAATTAATGATTTGAGAGGATGGAAGCAATAGATGGATAACATTGAACAACACTGAGAAAGTTGGACCTTGGGACAATGAAGGAAAACTATATATAAAATATTACAAGAAATATTTAGCAAACCATCTGTTAAGTAAGGGAGCTCAACTCAAGATCAACTCATCAAAGCTGGATTTGAAATAACAGTGGCGAGATCTATAGATAGAAAAGCAGTTTCTCAGAGCATTGACAAGAGCCACAAATGGTAGCTTTAATTTACTAATATTGTAATGTTAGAAAAAAAACATAGAAGATCCTGATTAAACGCAAACAACAGGAATTCTGCAGATGCTGGAAATTCAAGCAACATACATCAAAGTTGCTGGTGAACGCAGCAGGCCAAGCAGCATCTATAGGAAGAGGCGCAGTCGACGTTACAGGCCGAGACCCTTCGTCAGGACTAACTGAAGGAAGAGTGAGTAAGGGATTTGAAAGCTGGAGGGGGAGGGGGAGATGCAAAATGATAGGAGAAGACAGGAGGGGGAGGGATAGAGCCGAGAGCTGGACAGGTGATAGGCAAAAGGGGATACGAGAGGATCATGGGACAGGAGGTCCGGGAAGAAAGACGGGGGGGTGTGGGGTGACCCAGAGGATGGGCAAGAGGTATATTCAGAGGGACAGAGGGAGAAAAAGGAGAGTGAGAGAAAGAATGTGTGCATAAAAATGAGTAACAGCTGGGGTACGAGGGGGAGGTGGGGCCTAGCGGAAGTTAGAGAAGTCAATATTCATGCCATCAGGTTGGAGGCTACCCAGACGGAATATAAGGTGTTGTTCCTCCAACCTGAGTGTGGCTTCATCTTTACAGTAGAGGAGGCCGTGGATAGACATGTCAGAATGGGAATGGGATGTGGAATTAAAATGTGTGGCCACTGGGAGATCCTGCTTTCTCTGGCGGACAGAGCGTAGATGTTCAGCAAAGCGGTCTCCCAGTCTGCGTTGGGTCTCACCAATATATAAAAGGCCGCATCGGGAGCACCGGACGCAGTATATCACCCCAGTCGACTCACAGGTGAAGTGATGCCTCACCTGGAAGGACTGTTTGGGGCCCTGAATGGTGGTAAGGGAGGAAGTGTAAGGGCATGTGTAGCACTTGTTCCGCTTACACGGATAAGTGCCAGGAGGGAGATCAGTGGGGAGGGATGGGGGGGACGAATGGACAAGGGAGTTGTGTAGGGAGCGATCCCTGCGGAATGCAGAGAGAGGGGGGGAGGGAAAGATGTGCTTAGTGGTGGGATCCCGTTGGAGGTGGCGGAAGTTACGGAGAATAATATGCTGGACCCGGAGGCTGGTGGGGTGGTAGGTGAGGACCAGGGGAACCCTATTCCTAGTGGGGTGGTGGGAGGATGGAGTGAGAGCAGATGTACGTGAAATGGAGGAGATGCGTTTAAGAGCAGAGTTGATAGTGGAGGAAGGGAAGCCCCTTTCTTTAAAAAATGAAGACATCTCCCTCGTCCTAGAATGAAAAGCCTCATCCTGAGAGCAGATGCGGCGGAGACGGAGGAATTGCGAGAAGGGGATGGTGTTTTTGCAAGAGACAGGGTGAGAAGAGGAATAGTCCAGATAGCTGTGAGAGTCAGTAGGCTTATAGTAGACATCAGTGGACAACTCGCGGATACCTCCTCTTATTTACCCCTCGATCGTGACCCCACCAAGGAGCACCAGGCCATTGTCTCCCACACTATCAACGACTTTATCCGCTCAGGGGATCTCCCATCCACTGCTACCAACCTTATAGTTCCCACACCCCGCACTTCCCGTTTCTACCTCCTACCCAAGATCCACAAACCTGCCTGTCCTGGCCGACCTATTGTCTCAGCTTGCTCCTGCCCCACCGAACTCGTTTCTGCATACCTCGACACTGTTTTATCACCCCTTGTTCAATCCCTTCCGACCTATGTTCGTGACACTTCTCACGCTCTTAAACTTTTCGATGATTTTAAGTTCCCTGGCCCCCACCGCTTTATTTTCACCATGGATGTCCAGTCCTTATATACTTCCATCCCCCATCAGGAAGGTCTCAAAGCTCTACGCTTCTTTTTGGATTCCAGACCTAATCAGTTCCCCTCTACCACCACTCTGCTCCGTCTAGCGGAATTAGTCCTTACTCTTAATAATTTCTCCTTTTGCTCCTCCCATTTCCTCCAAACTAAAGGTGTAGCTATGGGCACCCGTATGGGTCCTAGCTATGCCTGCCTTTTTGTTGGGTTTGTGGAACAATCTATGTTCCGTGCCTATTCTGGTATCTGTCCCCCACTTTTCCTTCGCTATATCGACGACTGCATTGGCGCTGCTTCCTGCACGCATGCAGAACTCGTTGACTTTATTAACTTTGCCTCCAACTTTCACCCTGCCCTCAAATTTACCTGGTCTATTTCCGACACCTCCCTCCCCTTTCTAGATCTTTCTGTCTCTGTCTCTGGAGACAGCTTATCCACTGATGTCTACTATAAGCCTACTGACTCTCACAGCTATCTGGACTATTCTTCTTCTCACCCTGTCTCTTGCAAAAACGCCATCCCCTTCTCGCAATTCCTCCGTCTCCACCGCATCTGCTCTCAGGATGAGGCTTTTCATTCTAGGACGAGGGAGATGTCTTCATTTTTTAAAGAAAGGGGCTTCCCTTCCTCCACTATCAACTCTGCTCTTAAACGCATCTCCTCCATTTCACGTACATCTGCTCTCACTCCATCCTCCCACCACCCCACTAGGAATAGGGTTCCCCTGGTCCTCACCTACCACCCCACCAGCCTCCGGGTCCAACATATTATTCTCCGTAACTTCCGCCACCTCCAACGGGATCCCACCACTAAGCACATCTTTCCCTCCCCCCCTCTCTCTGCATTCCGCAGGGATCGCTCCCTACACAACTCCCTTGTCCATTCGTCCCCCCCATCCCTCCCCACTGATCTCCCTCCTGGCACTTATCCGTGTAAGCGGAACAAGTGCTACACATGCCCTTACACTTCCTCCCTTACCACCATTCAGGGCCCCAAACAGTCCTTCCAGGTGAGGCAACACTTCACCTGTGAGTCGGCTGGGGTGATATACTGCGTCCGGTGCTCCCGATGTGGCCTTTTATATATTGGTGAGACCCGACGCAGACTGGGAGACCGCTTTGCTGAACATCTACGCTCTGTCCGCCAGAGAAAGCAGGATCTCCCAGTGGCCACACATTTTAATTCCACATCCCATTCCCATTCTGACATGTCTATCCACGGCCTCCTCTACTGTAAAGATGAAGCCACACTCAGGTTGGAGGAACAACACCTTATATTCCGTCTGGGTAGCCTCCAACCTGATGGCATGAACATTGACTTCTCTAACTTCCGCTAGGCCCCACCTCCCCCTCGTACCCCAGCTGTGACTCATTTTTATGCACACATTCTTTCTCTCACTCTCCTTTTTCTCCCTCTGTCCCTCTGAATATACCTCTTGCCCATCCTTTGGGTCACCCCCCCCCCGTCTTTCTTCCCGGACCTCCTGTCCCATGATCCTCTCGTATCCCCTTTTGCCTATCACCTGTCCAGCTCTCGGCTCTATCCCTCCCCCTCCTGTCTTCTCCTATCATTTTGCATCTCCCCCTCCCCCTCCAGCTTTCAAATCCCTTACTCACTCTTCCTTCAGTTAGTCCTGACGAAGGGTCTCGGCCTGAAACGTCGACTGCGCCTCTTCCTATAGATGCTGCTTGGCCTGCTGCGTTCACCAGCAACTTTGATGTATGTTGCTTGAAGATCCTGATTAACATTGGTCTATACTAGAAATATGGACTAGGAAAACTGAGCACCCATAGCTGCTTCCCCATTGTTGGGGTAGAAAGTAAAGAAAGAATTTGTTGCATGGAGAAGCCTCTTTTAACCCTACTAAAGGTATGGGGACGTACAGCAGGCTGAAGTAAATTTTATGCCAGTTTTAAAAAGGAATGCTCAGAAGTGTGCAAACTACATTTCACCTCAGCTTTGGTTGCATTAGAACATGAATAGTACAGCACAGTACAGGGCATTTACCCACAATGTTGCACCATCCTTTCAACCTTCTCTAAGATCAATCTAACCCCCTTGAACCTGTCTAAAAGTCTCTTAAATGTCCTTAATGCAGGGGTTGGGAACCCCTGCCCTAATGTATCAGCATCCACCGCCAGCCCAGGTAGTACACTCCAGACAGACACCAATCTGTGTGAAAAAAAACTTCCTCTGACATTCTCCCAATACCAATCAACTTAATATTATCCCCTCCCATAGTTGCTATTGCGCTCCCCCCGCCCCGTAAAAGACGCTTGCTGTCCACTCTGTCTATATCTCTTATCATGTTATACACCTCTTATGCTCCTAGCTCACTCGGCCTTTCCTCATAAGACATCCTCTATAATCCACGATTGTTTCAAAAGAGTTTCAGCTAAAAGAAAAAAATAATAATCATACAAGATTACAGTTTAAGATTTTAAAGAAATGGTGTCAAGTCCACATTAGCAACTCATCACCATTTCCAACAGATGGAGCACTATCTGCCAAACATACTCTAATGCTGTTCACGCTGCACGTTAATTCAGAACATAATTTGTAGTCTCATTCGGATACCAGCAGAAACAACACTGCTAACTAGATAATGGTCACTACTGGACAGTTATGCTTACATTTTTAAGTTATAATATATGTTCTGGTGAATAACTTTTTTAGCTTTAAGTGGTTTCTAGTTAAGTATTTTTAGATCTCTTTTTAAACTCTTTCACATCTGAATGCAGTTCTAAAAATGTTGAAATAGGTATAACACCAGTAGGAAGAGGGGATTGAACGGCTTGTGTCTGCTGGCCCTAGCACACTGCTTGACTTTCTAATCTCACATAGAATGATAAAGCTGTTCGGCCCACCAAGTCTGTGCCAACCATACTATTCTCCCCTCATTCCCACCATTCAGTTTCCCCAATCTCTTACACAATTGAGAGCATTCAGAGTGGGCAATTATCCTAAAAATCTGCACGTCTCTGGGACATAGGAGGAAATGATGGTGGCTGGAGAAAACCCGCATTATCACAGGGAAGATAAACAAACTCCTACAAATGGCACCACAGGTCAAGATTGAATCCCAGTTTCTGGAGCCACGAGACGGCAGTTCTAATATTTACTCTACTATCATCTTTTGTTGACTTTCAGCGACTTTTGCACAAGTACGTCTAGACCTTTTTAAACTCATACTCTCAACATTTTTTTTTAGTGCGCATGCACCGGTCGTGCATGCAGCCTGGTACAGCCAATCCGATCTATTCTTACTTTTTTCTTCATACCTTTTAATTTACATTACTTTTTTGTATTTTTTTTCTCACGGTAACACGTTGAAGCTGCACCCTCTCTAACATGCTGGTAGAGAGAGTTTTATTTGGGTTTTCTTTAGCGCTGGAAATGGTTACATCCCGACACGCGGGACAGAAACAGGTCGCATTGTATATTCCACGGACCAGCAAAGACCGGCTGGCTTAGCGAACAGAGCGGTGGACACCCCTGCTGAAATCCGGAGGAAAGCACACAGAGGGGGATCACAAAGCCGAGGAACGAGGACTGGATCGAGACAACAGAGACTTTTGGAGAAGAGGAGTTCGGTGGGTAATACCGTTCGGGCTGACCGGAAGTGCACTGAGAGCGGTAAGTGTGAAGGAATTGGGTGCTTACTGTTCTGGCTAACAACGGATGGTGCAATCCGGGGTATATTACGATCGAGGAACATGTTTGCAGACTGGATATTGAACTTTTTACTATTGGACTTCGGCCACATTCCACCGTGATACAACACTTGGCGGCACGGGAGGTCGTTCCTGCCTGTGGCCATCGAACGTGCAGGTCCTCCCGTGGAGGGTCAGACACCCTGAGCCAATAGACTGGTCCTGGACTTATTTTCCATCTGGCATAGTTTGTATTTTGGTGTTTGATTGCTGGGGTTTTTTGTATTGCTATATTTACGCTCTATTCGTGGTTGGTGCGGCTGTAACGAAACCAAATTTCCCTCGGGATTAATAATGTATATCTATCTATCTATCTTTAAAAAAACCTTTCATTCCTTCCCTTTTCCATGTGTCAAAGACATAGATAATCTTTGGTAAGCAGTTAAAGCACTAGGAAGATACCATCAGAAATGTCTCCCTAGAATTTCCAAACTTACTGGCAAGATCGTAAACCAATGTCAATTTCCTCTCCCAAACTAACATTGGGAACACTTTTCCTAAATCTTCCTCACCAGATTTCCAAAGCAGGCACTTGATTCAGAGCTAAAAGCCAGTCCCTGTGCTGTTCTCTTCTATGTTCTATATGTCATGGAACTAGAAAAGCACCAAGCCACGAGAGTTTCAAAAGGTTCCCCTGTTCGAAGGTTCACAGTCATTTATTATCAAAGCATGTATCCCTATACAACTCTGAGATTTGTCTTCTCCAGATAGCCCCAAAACAAAGAAAGTTGAAGGTTGTTTAGAGAGAAACATCAAACTCACACCACCCTCTGTACAAAAGAGAATGGCATCCTGAACATCAAATCCCCCAAAGCCCCCCTCCCCTTATACAAAATGGAACAGAAACATAAACATCAACACCCCCCCCCCAAAAAATCCCTCCCCACACAAAAAACTAACAGAACATCAGGTGTTCAGACAGGAACACCTAGCAGCCATGAGCAAGAAACGGAGGAATCTTCCTTTAACTCAGTCAGCTCTCTCACCTGCCCCCATGAAGCTCCATTTAGTCCAACCGTGGTGGAAAATCACCTCAGATCCTACAGAACTGTAGTGAAAACCCCAATGGGCTAACTAATGAAGTGGCTGTATATGAAACCCACGAGTACTTTTTGACTAGTTCTCCTCTAGTTCGATCAGTTTACTTGCCGCACTGTCATGTTCTTTTGCCTTATACCACCATCTCTTGTATTGAATGTCATGATTTCTCACCTATTGAAGAATTTTTTGAACTCCCCATTATCTAAAGTCCCTTTACCCTGAGTTTTTTGATGAGGTGGGTGAGGTAGAGTTGCAGATGTTGTACACAAGGATTTTAGTAAGGCTAGGGTCCCTCATGGGAGACTTTTCCAGAAGATTAAGATGCATGAGATCCATGGACATTTGGATACAGAACTGGCTTGCCCATAGAAGACGAAGGGTAGTGGTCTAAGCTGGATATCTGAGATTAGTGCTGTTCTGCAGGGATCTGTGCTGGGACCTCTGCTTTTTGTGAAATATGTATAAATGACCTGGATAAAATGTAGATGGACGGATTAGTAAGTCTGCAGATGATATGAAGATTGGTGGTGTTTGGATGACACTAAAGACTGGGAAAGAATACAAGTGGATATAGATCAGTTGCAGATGTGCACAGAGAAATGGTCAAAAATGAAGTGTTGCACCTTGGTAGGTCAAATGCAACGAGGGCAAGATCCTTTACAGTGTTGGTGAACAGAGGGATCTTAGAGTCTAAATTCCACAACAAAATAGTGCCTATGAACCATGGCAAAATGTTGTGGGGTGCTTATAAATCTTCTAAATATACCTCTTCTGAATTACTCTCACTGAAGTTTTCAGTCTGTAATATCCCTTCGAGTGCTGTCGCAAGAAAGCAGCATCCATCATCAAGGACCCCCACCAGCCAGGCCATGCTCTCTTCTCACCGCTGCCATCAGGAAGAAGGTACAGGAGTCTCTAGTCCCACACTCTGGAACAGTTACAAACCCGCAACCATCAGGTTTTTGAACCAATGGGGATAACTCCTCTCAACTTCACTCACCCCATCACTGAACTGCTCCCACAACCTATGGACTCATTTCGAGGACTCTTTATTTCATGTTCTTGTTATTTATTGCACATATATTTATTACTACTATTTCTTTTTTTCTTTTGTATTTGCAGTTTGTTGTCTTTTGCACACTGGTTATTTATACATCCTGTTAGGGGCGGTCTTTCATTGATTCTATTATATACCTTAGATTAGATGTGTATGCCCACAAGAAAAAGAATCTCATTATTGTACAGTTCTGTGCAAAAGTCTTATGCACTCTAGATTTTTATATAAATTTTGTTTTAGATGTGTATGTTTTGTCATCTGCATTAGTGTGTCAGGAGAAAGAACAAATTTTAGATTTCCATGCAATCATTTTCCAAAAAAATTGCAGATTACAGAGAAATATTTGTATTTAGTTAAAGTAAGTAACATATTAAGTTTCGTCGGCCATTATCCTCTGTCTTCTATGGGCAAGCCAGTTCTGAATCCAAACAGCTAATTCACTACGGATCCTATGCAGCTTAATCTTCTGGATTAGCCTCCCACGAGGGACCTTGTCAAATGCTTTACTAAAATCCATGCAGACAATATCCACAGCTCTACCTTTATCCACCACCCTCAGCAACTTGCCAGAAAGCTCAATCAAGTAAGTGAGACATGACCTGCCCAACACAAAACCATGCTGGACTACCCAGGCCATGTCCTGTTCTCATCAGGGAAGGAGGTACAGAAGCCTGAAGGCACACATTTAATGATTCAGGAACAGCTTCTTTCCCTCTGCCATCCCATTCCTGAATGGACGTTAAAACCACAGACACTACCTTATTACATTTTATTTCTGTTTTGTTTAATTTAACTGTTTGATACACATACAGTGTATTTGATATACATACTGTAATTCACAGATTTTTCTATATTATTATGCATTGCATTGTACTGCAGCCACAAAGTTAACAAATTTCATTACATGTGCCGGTGATATTAAACCTGATTCTACTTCTGGCTATCTCTAATTAGGCCATGGTTTTCCAAAAGCTCATAAATCTTACCTCTAAGAATTCTCTCCAGTAACTTCCCTATCGCTGATGTGAATCTCACCAGTCTATAATTTTCAGTATTATCCCTGGTTCCCTTCTTGAGTAATGGGAAAATATTAACTACTCACTTGTCCTCCAGGACCTCACCCATGGCTAAAAAGGACATGAAGATGTTGGCCAAGGACCCAGCAATCTCTTCTCTTGCTTCTCTCAATAACCTGGAGTATAATCCATCAGGCCCTGGGTACTTCTGCACCTACTGTTCTTTAAGATTTGCAGGGGGATGGGAACCAGAGTGCCAGAGCTGACAGTGTGGCTGGGGTGAAAATAAATGATGTTAGAAGTTCTAGCAAATCCGCTAATAGAAAGGTTGTGAGTGGTGGTAAAAATCTTCTGAGGTGTATATATTTCAATGCTAGGAGTATTGCGGGGAAGGCAGGTGAGTTGAGGGCGTGGATTGACACGTGGAATTATGACGTTATAGCAACTAGTGAAACTTGGCTACAGGAGGGGCAGGACTGGCAGCTTAATAATCCAGGGTTCCGATGTTTCAGATGTGATCGAGGCAGAGGAATGAAAGGTGGGGGAGTAGCATTGCTTGTCAGAGAAAATGTTACAGCAGTGCTCAGGCAGGACAGATTAGAGGGCTTGTCTACTGAGTCCTTACGGGTGGAGCTGAGAAACAGGAAAGGTATGGCCACATTAGTGGGATTGTATTACAGACCACCCAATAGTCAACGAGAATTGGAAGAGCAAATCTGCAGAGAGATAGCAGGCAACTGCAGGAAACATAAAGTTGTGGTGGTAGGGGATTTTAATTTTCCATATATTGATTGGGACTCCCATACTGTTAGGGGTCTAGATGGTTTAGAGTTTGTAAAATGTGTTCAGGAAAGTTTTCTAAATCAATATATAGAGACCAACTAGAGGGGATGCAATATTGGATTTCCTGTTAGGAAATGAGTTAGGACAAGAGACGGAAGTCTGTGTAGGGGAGCACTTTGGTTCCAGTGATCATAACACCATTAGTTTCAACTTGATCATGGAAAAGGATAGATCTGGTCCTCGGGTTGAGGTACTGAACTGGAAGAAGGCCAAATTTGAAGAAATGGGAAAGGATCTAAAAAGCATGAATTGGGACAGGTTGTTCTCTGGCAAAGATGAGATCGGTAGGTGGGAAGCCTTCAAAGGAGAAATTTTGAGAGTGCAGAGTTTGTATGTTCCTGTCAGGATTAAAAGCAAAGTGAATAGGAATAAGGAACCTTGGTTCTCAAGGGATATTGCAACTCTGATAAAGAAGAAGAGGGAGTTGTATGACATGTATAGGAAACAGGGAGTAAATAAGGTGCTTGAGGAGTATAAGAAGTGCAAGAAAATACTTAAGAAAGAAATCAGGAGGGCTAAAAGAAGACATGAGGTTACCTTGGCAGTCAATGTGAAGGATAATCCAAAGAGCTTTTACAGGTGTATTAAGAGCAAAAGGATTGTAAGGGATAAAATTGGTCCTCTTGAAGATCAGAGTGGTCGGCTATGTGCGGAACCAAAGGAAATGGGGGAGATCTTAAATAGGTTTTTTGCGTCTGTATTTACTAAGGAAACTGGCATGAAGTCTATGGAATTAAGGGAAACAAGTAGTGAAATCATGGAAACTGTACAGATTGAAAAGGAGGAGGTGCTTGCTGTCTTGAGGAAAATTAAAGTGGATAAATCCCCGGGACCTGACAGGGTGTTCCCTCGGACCTTGAAGGAGACTAGTGTTGAAATTGCAGGGGCCCTGGAAGAAATATTTAAAATGTCGCTGTCTACAGGTGAGGTGCCGGAGGATTGGAGAGTGGCTCATGTTGTTCCGTTGTTTAAGAAAGGATCAAAAAGTAATCTGGGAAATTATAGGCCGGTAAGTTTAACGTCGGTAGTAGGTAAGTTATTGGAGGGAGTACTAAGAGACAGAATCTACAAGCATTTGGATAGACAGGGACTTATTAGGGACAGTCAACATGGCTTTGTGCGTGGTAGGTCATGTTTGACCAATCTATTGGAGTTTTTTGAGGAGGTTACCAGCAAAGTGGATGAAGGGAAGGCAGTGGATATTGTTTACATGGACTTCAGTAAGGCCTTTGACAAGGTCCCGCATGGGAGGTTAGTTAGGAAAATTCAGTCGCTAGGTATACATGGAGAGGTGGTAAATTGGATTAGACATTGGCTCAATGGAAGAAGCCAAAGAGTGGTAGTAGAGAATTGCTTCTCTGAGTGGAGGCCTGTGACTAGTGGTGTGCCACAGAGATCAGTGCTGGGTCCATTGTTATTTGTCATCTATATCAATGATCTGGATGATAATGTGGTAAATTGGATCAGCAAATTTGCTGATGATACAAAGATTGGAGGTGTAGTAGACAGTGAGGAAGGTTTTCAAAGCCTGCAGAGGGACTTGAACCAGCTGGAAAAATGGGCTGAAAAATGGCAGATGGAGTTTAATACAGACAAGTGTGAGGTATTGCACATTGGAAGGACAAACCAAGATAGAACATACAGGATTAATGGTAAAGCACTGAGGAGTGCAGTAGGACAGAGGGATCTGGGAATACAGATACAAAATTCCATAAAAGTGGCGTCACAGGTAGATAGGGTCGTAAAGAGAGCTTTTGGTACATTGGCCTTTATTAATCAAAGTATTGAGTATAAGAGCTGGAATGTTATGATGAGGTTGTATAAGGCATTGGTGAGGCCGAATCTGGAGTATTGTGTTCAGTTTTGGTCACCAAATTACAGGAAGGATATAAATAAGGTTGAAAGAGTGCAGAGAAGGTTTACAAGGATGTTGCCGGGACTTCAAAAACTCAGTTACAGAGAAAGGTTGAATAGGTGAGGACTTTATTCCCTGGAGCATAGAAGAATGAGGGGAGATTTGATAGAGGTATATAAAATTATGATGGGTATAGACAGAGTGAATGCAAGCAGGCTTTTTCCACTGAGGCAAGGGGAGAAAAAAACCAGAGGACATGGGTTAAGGGTGAGGGGGAAAAAGTTTAAAGGGAACATGGGGGGGCTTCTTCACACAGAGAGTGGTGGGAGTATGGAATGAGCTGCCAGACGAGGTGGCAAATGCGGGTTCTTTTTTAACATTTAAGAATAAATTGGACAGATACATGGATGGGAGGTGTATGGAGGGATATGGTCCGTGTGCAGGTCAGTGGGACTAGGCAGAAAATGGTTCGGCACAGCCAAGAAGAGCCAAAAGGGCTGTTTCTGTGCTGTAGTTTTTCTATGGTTTCTATGATTTCTAAGAGACCAAGTCCAAATACTACTTCCTCCTTTGCTTCAAAATCCCCTTGCATATTAATACCACTGACACTGATTTCCCAGCCTTCACATTTTTTCCCTTGGTAAATACTGACGTAAAGATTCATTAAGGACCTCAGCACATCCTCCATACCTAAGCAAATATTCCCCCCTTTATTTCTTTCTTTTTCAATCTTTTTATTAATTTCAAAATACAGAAACAAAACATAGCAATAATACAAATAATAGGAGATACATTGTTACACTTAAAAAAGTAATTGCAAAACCAAGTAGTGTAAATTAACAAAGCTCCCAAACATGTAGAACTAACCACGGATAATACAAAGCAAAAAAAAACTGGAAAAAAAACATGAAAAAGAAAAAAAAACAAAACAGGAAAAAACCCCATCCCCAAAGAAAAACAAAATTAATCAAGTAAACTAAAAGACTTGGGCAAAACTAACAACTTAAAAGTGGAAAAGAAGAAAACCTTAGTGTCGACGACTCCATTCCCCTCCAACAACAGTACAGAGAGATAAAACAAGTTTGGAGATGATCAAATTACATCAAATGAAAATGCTGAATGAATGGCCTCCAAGTTTTTTCAAACTTAATGGAAGGGTCATAAACTGCACTTCTAATTTTCTCCAAATTCAAACACACCATAGTTTGTGAAAACCAATGAAATACAGTAGGAGGATTAATCTCTTTCCAATTCAACAAAATGGACCTTCTAGCTATTAAAGTAAGAAATGCAATCATCCTTCGTGATGAAGAGGTTAAATTATTTAAGTCTATCATTGGTAGTCCAAAGATAGCAGTAATTGGATGAGGTTGTAAGTCTATATTTAGGACCGTTGAAATAATATCAAAAATATCTTTCCAATATTTCTCCAACAAGGGACGTGACCAAAACATGTGAGTTAAAGAAGCTATCTCGAAATGACATCTGTCACATATTGGATTAATATAAGAGTAATAACAAGATAGTTTATCTTTGGACATATAAGCCCTGTGCACTACTTTAAACTGTATCAACCTATGCTTAGCACATACAGAGGATGAATTCACCAACTGAAGAATTTTTTCCCATTTTTCAGTCGGTATATTAATCTCAAGTTCTCTTTCCCAGTCAGCTTTAATTTTATTAGAAGCATCAGGACATAGATTCATAATTATATTATATATAATTGCTACTACACTTTTCTGAGAGATTTAAATCTAAGATTTTTTCCAAAGTGTCCATTGGATATGGGTGTGGAAAATTAGGGGAGACAGTAATTAAAAAGTTTCTAATCTGTAGATACCTAAAAAAGTGAGATCTGGGTAAGTTATATTTATTAGAGAGTTGATCAAAAGACATAAAACAGTTATCCAAGAATAAATCGCGAAAAAATATTATACCTTTGGTTTTCCAATCAAAGTGAGCTTGATCCATCGTGGAAGGTTGAAAAAGAAAATTTGATATAATGGGACTTGCTAGAATAAATTGATTAAACCCAAAAATTCTTCGGAATTGAAACCATATACGTAAAGTATGCTTAACTATTGGGTTGTTCATTTGTTTATATGATTTAAAAGAAGTAAAAGGAAGTAAAGTTCCTAAAACCGAACCCAAGGAAAACCCTTGTAATGAATTAGATTCAAGATTTACCCAATGAGGGTTTAAAGATGCGTCCAAATCTTGTAACCAAAATTTTAAATATCGAATATTAATTGCCCAATAATAGAATCTAAAATTCGGGAGGGCGAGCCCCCCCCCCTCCTTTTTAGATTTCTGTAGATACCTTTTACCTAACCTAGGATTTTTATTCTGCCAAATATATGAGGAAATTTTTGAATCTACGTTATCAAAAAAAGATTTTGGGATAAAAATTGGAACCGATTGGAATATATACAAAAATTTGGGCAAAATGATCATCTTAATAGCATTAATCCGACCATTCAAAGACAAAGAGATTGGGGACCATTTGGTAAATAAAAGTTTAATCTGATCAATTAAAGGTAAAAAATTAGCTTTAAATAAATCTTTGTATTTTTTCGTAATTGTTATCCCTAAATATATAAATGAATCAGTAACCAATTTAAATGGTAAACGTCCATAAATAGGTACATGCTTATTTAAAGGGAATAATTCACTCTTACTAAGATTCAATTTGTAACCAGAGAAGTTACTAAATTGAGCTAACAGATCTAGGATAGCAGGAATTGACTTCTCCGGGTTAGAGATGTATAACGACAAATCATCTGCATATAATGATAATTTATGTATTTCGTTTCCACGGGTAATACCAACAATATTTGGCGAGTCACGAATAGCAATTGCTGAAGGTTCAAGAGCAATATTAAATAGTAAAGGACTAAGAGGGCAACCTTGCCTAGTACCACGAAAAAGACGAAAAAAAGATCTATATTTCTGAGTGGCGCCACACCCTCCCTAGTTTATTTCTTTATTTCTGAGTGGCGCCACACCCTCCCTAGTTACCCTCTTGCTCTTGGTGTAAGTACAGAATGCCTTAGAGCTCTCTCTTTAATCCTACTTACCAAGGGCTTTTCACGGCCCCTCCTGGCTTTCCTAATTCTCTTTTTAAGTTCTTTTCTGGCTTGTTTATAATCCTCGGGCGCTCAAATTCAGCAGGTTGCTTCCTGGACAGGAGGCGTTTAATCGCAGGGGAGAAATTGGATAGTGCGGACTTGTTTTCCGCAGAGCAAAGGAAGCTCAGGAGTGGCCTGATAGAAGCATGTAAGATTGTGCATTATAAGCCATATGGCCAAAATCAAATTCAGGAGAGCATAGACTTATGGGTTTTAAACGAGAGCTTAGAGGCTACATATTTTTACATGAAGGGTGGCTGATAACCAGATTGCATTGCCAGAGGAGAGAATGGAAACAGACAAATTCATGATGTTTAAGAGATATTTAGATTAAAACAAGCAAGGCATAGAAGGATACAATTCTAATGTAGCAAATGGGTTTATTGTAGATGTCAGCATGGTCCTGGCGGGTAGAAAGGCCCGTGACTCGCCCTGTTTTTTAGCGTCTCCAATATTTTGTCTGTTTTGGTGGAGGCGTGGAAGTGCAACTTCACTTTTGCAACAGGTCTGGGTTCGTTTTCATTCTGTGCATACCAGGGGAGTGTTTACGCAGTTGCTGATGAAATTGGTCCTGCTGGGTGGGTCACACTTTTTGTCATATTTTGCATTGCCAGGTTTTATGCTGATGTTGAGTGCACAACCTCGCTGGACAGCTAAACATGAATACATTTTAAAAGTTCACACAGTCAGTTCTGATCCCTTGGTATCTTGAAGGTTAACTTTGAAATATGCATGGATTTGCTTCTGATCGCCGTTTTTTTATCAATCATGAACATACAGCATTCTGAGAGTCAGCCTTAAATTCATTTTGTTCCCCTTCCTAACGAACAACAAATAGTAACGGAGAAGTTTCACAAGTGGTTAACAAAGCATATTTCATGTTATGGTTAGCTTATAACTATTTTGAAATGTAGTAATAATTTTGTAACCAAATGATTTGAAATTGTTTACATTCGGACCGTTATTATAAATATTTTCCTACGTACCAAAGTTCAGTTATTTGGAAGTTATGGACTTTTATGCTTAAGGTAGATCCCGATAGCCTCCTTGGTGCGCGATACGTAATCTTGAGAAATCAAAAAACTGCACAGGTTGAACATCCGAAACAAAATCAAAATAAAAATGCTGGAAAGGCTCAAGGGGTCAAGACGCATCCGTGAAAAGTGCGGGGAGTATTTCAGGAAGGCTTGAAGTCTTCATTCTCTTTCTCTGTCCATAGATGCTACTGATCGGCTGAGTGTTTTCAAGTTCAAGTTTATTATCATTCAACCATATCGCCTCCGGACCAAGGTGCACAACGCTGTACGTATAACTCACACACAACACAAAGGTAATACTACTACAAACAACTTAACTCGTAACAGAGATCCATTTTTGTTACAACTTGAAGAGTAAACAATATAAAGCTCCTGGCACTTCATGTGTGTTGAGACCTCGGTAATAGCAAGGATTTCAGTTGTTTCGCGGCCTGGGTTGCGGACAAAGAAGCTGTTTCCCGCCCTGACAATGCTTGCTCGAATGCTACGGCACTTTCTGCCTGATGGTAGGAGTTCAAAGTGGTTGTTAAAGAGGCAGAGATCGTTGACATCGCTAAGGGACATACGTACGCAGCGCTCCCGACAAATAGCATTTTCATGTTAGCTTCAAATGCGCTCCTATGCTTAGGAATACTAACGTTTCAGTGCGGACAGTAATTAAATATAGGAGATAATTTTGTAAAATGGGCGAGGCAGTGCAATTTGGGATAGTACAATGCCCGGGTCATCTATAGCTTGAAATGTAACGAATGCGGATGTGGAAATCGTCTAATTTTAAAGCATGAGATTCTTGGAACAAACAATGAACCAATCAAATGGATGAACTGATATCTCACGAATGTCCCACTGCGCAAGGTCTGGTTTAAAGGTGGGTACTCCTGCACTTCATCCGGCAGCTGGGGCAGATTACCAAAGTGAAGCAGTATACAAGTGAGTTCATTCGCTCCAGTAAGTATGAGGAATGCATTCACAGGAATCAGAGCACTCTGGCTTTAGAAAGCAACGTCCCAGAGCATTCTGCTGGTGTTAATTTTGGCTACGAAACAGCATTGCAGTTTTAAACTGTCGGGGAGCGATTGTCTGTTCCCACAGCGGAGGCGCTTACGTCTGGAAGCAAAGTTGGACTCCGGAGCAGCTGTGGCTGGGCAGAGCTGCGCTCACTGCGTTTCCGAGGTACCGGTCAGCGGCTGCAGCTCGAGTCGGACTTCGGTGGCATTGGCCCCTAATTTCCTGGGCGTAAGCATCACCGGACAGCTAGGAAGTCGGTGTGAAGGATGTCGTCTTGTGGTAACTTCAGCAGCGTGCAGAAAGGTAGCAGCGTAAAGAGCAGCCTTCTACTGTTCACCGCAGGGCTGATCGGCAACATCATCGCGCTGATGATACTCTGGAAGCACAAGAGGGAGAGCAAGGGGCAAGTGTCCGTCTTCTACATTCTCGTCACTGAGCTGGTGGTGACAGATCTACTAGGAAAGTGCCTGATTAGCCCAATAGTGTTCGTGTCCTACGCTACCAACCGTACATTGACAGCCCTGGCAGAACACAACAGCCTGTGTCTCTACTTCTCTGTCGTCATGTCCTTCTTCGGCTTGGCCTCGATGTTCTTCTTGTTTGCCATGGCAGTGGAGTGCTGGCTCTCTATAAGTCACCCTTTCTTGTATCAGAAGTACTTCACCAAGCGCCGAGTGGTTATCGTTTTCCCCGCCGTGTACTTCTGCTGTCTGTTCATTTGTTTAATGCCCTTGCTGGGACTAGGCAGCATCAAACAGTACTGCCCGGGGACCTGGTGCTTCTTTGACATGACCAATAACAACAACAAGTCCTTGTTCTTCTCCGTGCTTTACGCGACTCTCATGGCGATCCTCATCGCCGCCGTGCTAGTGTGCAATAGTTCCGTGGCAATAACTTTAACCAAAATGTACCGAAGGCACAAGGAAATGGGCAGCAGCCGCGTGAAGCACTTCGAACGGCACCAGGAGCTGGACAACCTCGTCCTGTTGGTTCTCATGAACGTTATTTTCCTCATCTGTTCTCTGCCTCTCACGGTAAGTTGCCCCTTCCAGTCACACTTCTCTCCCGCCCTATCCCCACCAGCCCACCGTTCCCCTTCGCCTCTCACCGCCCTCTCCTAGTTTAAAAAACGTGGATCAACCGAAAGTAATACATTTAATACAAGCAAGCTCGTGTTTCTTCAGTAGCAGTTCTGCCGTTTGCAGAAGATCCCTTGACTTTTCTGTGGCGGATACATTTAGTATAGCCTCATGTTAATAGATGGAATAGGCTTAACTGCAATATTTGACCGGCCTCCAAGCTTGCAAATGTAGCAAGAAGTAGGAAGACTTGAGAATGACGCAAACTGGCGAAATGAGCTGCGTGAATTTAACCAAAGTGGTGCATTTTGGCGCGTAAAGAAAGGCAGCTTCAGCTAAATGCCGAAATGTTGAAAAGGTGCGCAGGTCACTCTTTGCAAGTGACAGGACAAGTTGAAATACGTCAAATGGGTACTCTGCTTGTTTCGTATAAGTGGAGGTTAAAACGTCTATATTAAAACATTGGTTACAGCTAAGCTGAAGTATATTGAAGTATTTGAAATACTTTGTTAAAGGTGTCAAGGAAGGTAGATATTTACTAGCAATGAAAATTAAATTATCCTAAGACCCCAGAGAAATGAAAATTGTCCTTATTTGAACGGAATTAAATGAAGATTGAATGATGAATTTCAACAGGTTCTGAAGGGGTAAACAAGAGGAAACCCTTTCCAGTAACTAAAAAGTAAATAAGAGTAACCAACGCAGACAGATTTAAGATAAGTAGACAAAATCTAAAGCACTTAAGGCATAGTTTGATATGTTCTGGTTCGCTTTGTTTGAAAAGATTAAAAACACATTCCATTTGGACGAAGATTTAAAGGACGAAATTCGCAGTTAAATGAGTATCACCTGCCAACTTTATTAACACTAAGTGTCATAACCTTCAGATTTTCCTTGTATATGCTTAAAATGTAAATGACTTCAAGCTAATCCATTAACCAAACATTATAAGGCAAGTGAAACCTTCTCCCATAACGGAGATTAGCACGAGTGACTAATACAATCAAAATTTATTTTCTGGGCTTCAATATTTGTACAAAATCTCCAAATGCACTTTAGCCATCACTTTGCTGGCGCCGTGTAATGAACTGATTGAAAATTTCTGTTCTTAACCTTTGAAAAATAATGCACGGTATAAACGAAAGATCTCGTTTTCCGCTCATTTGGAATTTGTCGCAAACATTTTTTGATAGAAAGAATTTGCTTAATGCGTTAGAACCAAATATTCCAAAGTCAAACTTAGCGTTTGCACATAGGAATTAAAATTTCTAGAGACTCGACCCTAAATGTCGACAATTCCTTTCGTCCATGGTGCTCGGACCGCTGAGTTCCTCCGGCAGTTTGTTTCCACCCCCAGAATCCTGCATCTGCAGTCACTTTTGTCTCCAAAATCTCCTAATAAAGGTGTTGGAACCATTGGAATAAAACTTGGGGTTAAAGTACTGAAGAATTGACTTGATTTCTGACTGGGGAATGATGTATCGGCAGTTTGTACCTAACTCCAAATTCAATAGCAGATTTTCTTATTCGTAGAACAGAAACGTTAACTAATTATTCCAGAATTATATATTATTTTCATCAGTGAAAGTATAGCTGCGAAATCGACGCACTTTAATACCATCATAACTACGATTTGGAAATCAGAAACAAAAATCAACCCACACCACAATGACACATTTTGACTCGAATATCCAGACAGTTAACTCTGACATTTAAAAAATAGGCTCAAAACGCCCTGAACCAATTCAGTGAAAACAAATCTGGCACATTCCTCTCTAGCCAAGTATGAATACCTCTTGCTACATCGCAGGGTCAATCAAAGCAAGGAATCTAACCATTGTTACTGCATTGAATCTGCACACACCTTTGACGCAAGCGACAACTGTATCGGTGTTTGGGATTGATTAGCAAGAGCAAATTAAAGGAAGGAAGGGGAAAGGGGTTAAGGAACCAGTGCAGCCACCCATATATCATCCATATATCAGTTTGGATATGATGATCTAACAGAGCAAAGTCACAGTGGTCGGGTCTCTGGCACTGAGACTGGTTCTCTGATCAGAAGGGAAGAGGCACGCTGTGGTGATAGGGGATTCGTTAGTTAGGGGAACAGGCAGGAGGTTCTGTGGGCGAGAACGAGATTCCCGGATGGCATTTTGCCTCCCGGGAGCCAGGGTCCGGGATATCTCGGATTCTTACGGGTGAGGGTGAGCAGCCAGAAGTCATGGTCCGTGTATATACTAATGACATGGGTAGGACTAGTGACGAGGTTCTGCATAGGGAGTTCAGGGAATTAGGTGCTAAATTAAAGGGCAGGACCTCCAGGGTTGTGATCTCAGGATTGCGAGGCCTACCACGAGCTAGTTGGGCCAGAACTAGGAAGATCATACAGTTTAATACGTGGCTAAGGAATTGGTGTAGGAGAGAGGCCATAAGATTGTTGGATCATTGGACTGTCTTCCAGGGAAGGTGGGACCTGTACAGAAGGGATGGTTTGCACCTGAACTGGAGGGGGACTAATAACCTAGCGGGAAGGTTTGTTAATGCTGCATGGTGGGGTTTAAACTAGAGTTGCAGGGGAATGGGAGCCAGAATGCCAGAACAGATAGTGGACAGTTTGTGGAGACAGCTGTCAGTAAGACCTTAGAATTAGGAATCAAAAGGTTGAGCATGGTGTGACTAGTGCCCTGAGCTGTATATATTTCTTTCTTTTCCAATCTTTTTATTTATATCAAAATGTTAAACATAACATACAAAGCTATTGGGATTACATTGTTAATAATTAGCATATATAAATATAAACTCGGTTAACACACAGATATTAAACCTCCCAAAATCTTACAAAATACTAATATAATATAAAAAATGCAGAAGTAGCATGAAAAAAGAAAAAAAACAAAATACCCCAAAAAGAAAATCAATCTAAACAATACTAATCAACTAAACTAAAGCAAAGAAAAAGAAGACACAGCTGCTGTGTTACGTCAAATAGGACCATTAGTGTCATTAACTCTGCTCCTCCCACCATATAGTTGAAAGTAATAGAATAGGTTTGGAAAAGGTCAAATTACATCATATGGAAGTGTTGAACAAATGGCCTCCAAGTCTTTTCAAATTTAATGAAAGGATCATAAATGACACTTTTAATTTTTTCCAAGTTTAAACACAGCATTGTTTGAGAGAACCAATGAAATGTAGTGGGAGGATTAATCTCTTTCCAATTCAGCAAAATGGATCTTCTAGACATTAATGTAACAAATGCAATCATCCAACGAGCTGAAGAGGTTAAATGATTTGGTTCTATCATTAGTAAGCCAAAAATTGCAGTAATAGAGTGAGGTTGTAAATCAATACTCAAAACAGTTAAAATGATATCAAAGATATTTTTCCAGTAATTTTTCAAAAAAGGACATGACCAAAACATATGAGTTAAAGAAGCTATCTCAGAGTGACACCTATCACATACAGGATTTATATGAGAGTAATAATGAGCTAATTTATCCTTAGACATATGGGCCCTATGTACTACTTTAAACAGTATCAGCCCATGCTTAGCACATATAGAGGAAGAATTAACTAATTGAAGATTTTTTTCCCATTTTTCAATAGGTAAAGTATATATTTCAATGCAAGAAGTATCGCAGGAAAGGCAGATGATAAATTAAACATGAGGTAGCTGGTTTAAAACAATGTGTACTGAGAAGAGGTTGTCGATAGGGCAAAATTGCAGTCAACAGGTTAATGTGCAACGTAAAAGGTGGACAAAATTGAAATGGATGAATATAGAACTGTATTATTTTATTATTATTATTAAACTGTGTTAATTTTGAATACAGGTGCAGTATATGGAATGAGGTAGATGCACTTTTAGTACAGTTGCAGATTGGCAGGTATGATGTTGTAGGCATCACAGAATCATGGTTGAAAGAAGACTATAGCCAGAAGCTTAATGTCCAAGGCTACACATTGTATCAAAAGAACAGGCAGGAAAGCAGAGGGGATGGCATTGCTCTGTTGGTAAAAATTGAAATCAAATTATTAGATAGTGCTAAGGAACTGCAAGGGTAAAACAACCCTGATGGGAGTTATATACAGACCCTCAAACAATAGTAAGGATGTGGCCTACAAATTACAATGGGAGATAGAAAATGCATCCCAAAAGGGCAATGTTACAATAGTCATAAGGGCCTTCAATATGCAGGTAGTTCGGAAAAGCAGGTTGGTGCTGTATTCCAAAAGGGGGAATTTCTAGAATGCCCACAAGATGACTTTTTAGAGCAGCTTGTGGTTGAGCCCACTAGGGGATCGTCTATTCTGGATTCGATTGCAATGAGCCAGAATTGGTTAGAAAGCTTAAGGTAAAAGAACCCTTAGGGTAAGTGATCATTATATAATCAAATTCACCCTGCAATTTGAGAAGGAGAAGTTAAAGTCAGATGTATCAACATTATAGTGGAGTAAAGGGAATTACAGAGCTATGAGAGAGGAGTTGGCCTGAATTGATCGGAAAAGAACATTGGCAGGGATAACGGCAGAGCAGCAATGGCTGGAATTCAGAAAGATCAGGATATATACATGCCAAATTGGAGGAAGTATTCTAAAAGAAAGATGACATGAACGTGGCTAATAGGATAAGTCAAAGCCAATATTAAAGAGTGCATATAACAGTGCAAAAATTAGTGGGAAGTTAGAGGAAATGGGAAGCTTTTAAAAACCAACAGAAGGGAACTAAAAAAGTCCTTAAGAAGGTGAAGATGGAGTACAAAAGTAAGCTAGCCAATAATATTAAAGAACATACCAAAAGTTTCTTCAGATACATAAAATGTAAAAAAGTGTAGAAATCAAACTGCTGGAAAATGATGCTGGAGAACAAAATGGCAGATGAACTGAATAATTATTTTGCACCAGTCTTCACTGTGGAAGAAACTAGCAGAATGGTGGAAGTTCCAGTTGTCAGGGAGTATGAAGAGTGTGAAGTTACCATAACTAGAGAGAAGGTTCTTAGGAAATTGAGATGTCTCGAGGTAAATAAGTCATTTGGACCACATGGTGTACACCCCAGGGTTCTGAAAGAGGTGGCTGAAGAGATCGTGGAGGCATTAGAAATGATCTTTCACAAGATTCTGCAATGATTCCGGAAAACTGGAAAATTACAAATGTCACTCCACTCTTCAAGAAGGGAGAGAAGCAAAAGAAAGGAAATCATAGGCCAGCTGGTCTGACCTCAATTGTTGGTAAGATGTTGAAGTCGATTATTAAGGATGAGGTCTCAGGGTACTTGGAGACACATGATAAGATAGGCTGTAGTCAGCATGGTTTCCTCAAGGGAAAATCTTGCCTGATCAATCTGTTGGAATTTTTTGAAGAAATAGCAAGCAGGATTGACAAAGGAGAATCGGTTGATAATGTATGCTTGGATGTTTAGAAGGCCTTTGACAAGATGCCACACATGAGGCTGCTTAGCAAGCTACGAACCCATGGTATTAGTGGAAAGATTCTAACAAGGACAAAGTAGTGGTTGATAGGCAGGAGGCAAAGAGTGGAAATAAAGGGAACCTTTTCAGGTTGGCTCCTGGTGACTAGTGGTGTTCCACAGGGGTCTGTGTTGGGACAAATTCTTTTTGCATTACATATCAGTGATTTGGATGATGGAATTGATGGTTTTGCTGCAAAGTTTGCAGATGCAATGAAGATAGGTGCAGGGGCATGTAGTTTCGAGGAAATAGAGAGGTTAGTAAGGCCTTAGACAGATTAGGAGAATGAGCAAAGAAGTGGAAGGTGGAATACAGTGTTGGGAAATGTATGGTTATGCACTTTGGTAGAAGAAATGAAAGGGTTGACTATTTTCTAAATGGAGTGAAAATACAAAAATAACGGAGGCACAAAGGGACTTGGGAGTCCTTGTGCAGGATTCTCTAAAGGTTAATTTGCAGGTTGAGTCTGTGGTGAGGAAAGTAAATGCAATATTAGTATTCCTTTCAAGAGGACTAGAATATAAAAGCAAGGATATAATGTGAGTCTTTATAAAGCACTGGCGAGGCCTCACTTGGAGCATTGTGAGCAGTTTTGGCCCCCTTATTTTAGAAAGAATGTGCTGAAACTGGAGGTGGTTCAAAGGATATTCTCGAAAATGTTTCCAGGATTGATTGGCTTGTCATATGAAGATCAATTGATGGCTGTGGGCTTGTAGTCATTAGAATTCAGACGAATGAGGGGTGACCTCACTGAAACTAATTGAATGGTGAATGGCATTGATAGAGTGGATTTGGAGAGGATGTTTCCTACGGTGGGAGAGTCTAAGACCAGAGGACTCGGCCTCAGAATAGAGGGCATCCTGTTAGAATGGAGATGAGGAGGAATTTCTTCAGCCAGAGAGTGGTGAATCTGTGGAATTTGTTGCCACAGGCAGCTGTGGAGGCCAAGTCTTTATGTATATTTAAGGCAAAGGATAATAGATTCTTGATTGGTCGGGACATGAAGGGATATGAGGAGAAGGCAGGAGATTGGGGCTGAGAGGAAAATTGGATCAGCCATGATGAAATGGTGGTGCAGACTTGATGGGCCAAATGGCCTAATTCTGCTCCTATGTTCTTTAGGTCTTATCTTGCTCCTGTATATCTTCTCGTCACCATCAAAATTCTGCCAACAATAGTTGCATCCTCAACAAATTTATAGATTGCATTTGAGCTGTGCCTGACCACACAGTCATGGGTGTAGAGAGGGCTGAGCACTGAGCTAAGCACACATCGCTGAGCTGTGCCAGTGTTGATTGTTGGCGAGGTGGAGGTGTTATTTATGATCCACACAGATTGTGGTCTTCCGATTAGAAAGGCAAGGATCCAGTTGCAGATGGAGGTACAGAACCTCAGGTTCTGGAGCTTTACAATCAGAACTGTAGGAGTAATTTACACACAGACACGCACACACACTCATACGCACACACTCACATGTGCGTGCACACACACACACACACACACACACACACACACATACACACATGCGCACACACTCACACAAACACACACACACATACACACACTCACCTTCCCTCTAACACTGAGTTGTAGGCAATAAATAGCATCATGTCATAGGTATTTGTATTGCCTGAGTAATCCAAGACCAAGTGAAGAGCCAATAAGATCGCATCCACCATAGACTTATTGTGGTGATAACCACAATGTTAATCATGCGGTAACAATACAATGCAATGCATTTTTTATAAAACTATACATTACAATAAGCAATATAATATGGAAAGCCAGCAAAAAATAGCGAGGTAGCGTTCATGGCTTGGTTCATTGTCCGTTCAGAAATGTGGAAGTCTGATGGTGGAGGGGAAGAAGCTGTCCCTAAAACACTAAATATATGTCATCAGGCTCCTGTACCTCCCCGATGATAGCAATGAGAAGAGTGCAAGTCTGACATCGATAGTTCGAAAGTTATTGGAGTCGATCCTCGAAGTGCATGACAAGATAGGCCCAAGCCAGCATGGTTTCATGAAGGGAAGATCCTGCCTCACCAACTTATTGGAATTTTTTGAGGTAATCTCAAATAAGATTGATAAGAGAGAGGCTGTGGATGTTGTGTATTTGGATTTTCAAAAGGCCTTCGATAAGGTGCCGCATAAGAGGCGGCTTAATAAGATGAGAGCCTATGGAATTACAGGAAAGATATTGAAATGGGTGGAGCATTGGCTGATAGGCAGAAAACAAAGGGTGGGAATAAAGGGATCCTATTCTGATTGGTTGCCGGTTACTAGTGGTGTTCCGCAGGGGTTGGTGTTGGGGCCGCTTCTTTTTACAATGTATATCGATGATTTAGATTATGGATTAAATAGTTTTGTGGCTACGTTTGCGGATGACACCAAGATAGGTGGAGGAGCAGGAAGTGTCGAAGAAATGGAAAGGTTGCAGAGAGACTTGGTCAGTTTAGGAGAGTGGGCAAAGAAATGGCAGATGAGATACAACTTTGACAAATGTACGGTTGTACATTTCAGAAGAAGAAATAATCGGGCAGATTATTATTTAGATGGGGAGAAAATTCAAAAATCGGAAGAGCAAAGGGACTTGGGGGTCCTCGTGCAGGATACCCTAAAGGTTAACCACCAAGTTGGATCGGTGGTAAGGAAAGCGAATGCTGTGTTAGCATTCATTTCAAGAGGAATAGTGTATGGGAGTAAGGAGGTGTTGATGAGGCTCTATGGGGCATTGGTGAGACCTCATTTGGAATACTGTGTGCAGTTTTGGCGAAATTGGAACTAGATGGGAGAATAGTTTAGCTCATGGTGGAGTGGCAGAGCAGACTTGATGGGCCGAATGGCCTACTTCTGCTCCTTTGTCTTGTGATCTTGTGATGTCCTAGATGAAGGATGTCCTTAATTATGGGTGCCGCCGTTTTGAGGTTTCACCTTTTGAAGATGATCTTGATGCTGATGAGACGAGTGCTCATGATGGAGCTGGCAAAGTTTGCAACCCTCGGCAGTTTTTTTCAGATCTTGTGCAACGATCCCTCCATACCAGTTGATGATGCAATCAGTCGGAATGTTCTCCACGATATATCTCCAGAAATTTGCCAGAAAAATGTATCAATATCTTCTGCCCTTCTACGCCCTATAAACACAAGACTTTGCACTCCATTTTTCCCCATTATCTCCAAAGGAACTCCTTCTCAGTGCAGATCCTTTCCCCCATTCTCCATACCTATTTGCCGATGTACGTGCGTTTCAAAATCTCTGCGCAGTGTGAGCCACTCCCCCAGGAGGGCAACAGCCAAGGTACAAGTTGGAAGGTACTGCTCCCAGCGGTAGTATGTATGAAAGCCACTCAGGGACCACATTCACTTGATAAAGGGCAAGAGGTCAAAAAGGTAGCACCTCAGTGATCCCTGAGATCTACCCACCTTGTGGCCAAAAAGCAAAGTTTCGCAGGATTGGACCATCAGCCCATTGTGTCAACTGATGTCCAACAGGTAAATTATAAATGCAGAATTTTTTATTATGCCTCATGAATATTCAAATCCTTCACAGGCACTGTATCACCTTTCACATTTTATTGTCATTTTTTTCTAAAACGCCTCAAAGGCTTTAGGTTAATTATTAACATCCTTCTGTGACTGTGGAATAAGCAACCCACTTAAAATTAAGAAATTTAAATTTACTTCCAAGCAAATTCAATTCCTGTAGTTTAATGAAGTATGAGAAAAACAGCAAACAGCAGTTATTTCCGGATGTTGTCAGAAATAACTGTATGATTAATATGTTCTACATCTGTGTTGACATAATCATAACCTTTGGATGTGTCAGAAGTTTGCTAACTCACTCAGAGCAATTTGTCGGCATAAAACCCATGCATGTGTTACTTCTCAAAAGCAGGTGTTAAAATCATTAATATAATTCACAATAATAAAATAAAATACTAATCTTCTTTGCATGTCCCACCCAACTGTCAATACATTTAACATGAAATATGTTGTTGATGTTAAGCAACAACTTTGTTAAGTTCACATGTCATGATCAGTATTCATGTTGGCTCAGTCCTTTATTTTCATTAACGTCATTATGAAAACACATCTTTGTGTAAGTTGGCTAGATAGTTGTCCACTCTTCAAGAAGGGAGAGAGGCAGAAGAAAAGAAACTATTGGCTAGTTACTCTGACCTCAGTGGTTGGGAAAATGTTGAAGTTGATTATTAAGGTTGAGGTCTCAGGATTCTTGGGGGCACATGATAAAACAAGTCGTATTCAGCATAGTTTCCCCAAGGGAGAATCTTGCCTGAAAAATCGTTGAAAATCTTTGAAGAAATAACAAGCAGGATAGACAAGGGAGAATCGGTTGATGTTCTGCACTTGGATTTTCAGAAAGCCTTTAATAAGGTGCCACACAAGAGGCTGCTTAACAGGCTGGGAGCCCATGGTATTGATTCCAGCATGGATAAAGCAGTGGCTGACTGGCAGGAGGCAAAGTGTGGGAACAAAAGGAGCCTTTTCTGGTTGGCTGCTGGTGAGAAGTGGTGCTGGGACCGATTCTATTTGGGTTATACAGTGGCATGCAAATGTTTGGGCACCCCTGGTCAAAACTTCCGTTACTGTGAATAGCTAAGCGAGTAAAAGATGAACTGATTTCCAAAAGGTATAAAGTTAAAGATGACACATTTCTTTAATATTTTAAGCAAGAAAACTTTTTTATTTCCATCTTTCACAGTTTCAAAATAACAAAAAATGAAAAGAGCGTGAAGCAAAAGTTTAGGCACCCTGCATGGCAGTACTTAGTAACACCCCCTTTGGCAAGTATCACAGCTTGTAAATGCTTTCTGTAGCCAGCTAAGAGTCTTTCAATTCTTTAGGGGGATTTTCACCTGTTCTTCCTTGCAAAAGGCCAAAAAGTTCTATTTATCTTCATCAGTCCACAGGACTTGTTTCCAAAATGCATCAGGTTTATTTAGATGTTCTTTTGCAAACTTCTGATGCTGAATTTTGTGGTGAGGACGCAGGAAAAGTTTTCTTCTGTTGACTCTTCCATGAAGGTCATATTTGTGCAGGTGTTGCTGCACCGTAGAACAGTGCACCACCACTCCAGAGTCTGTTAAATCTTCCCAAAGGTCCTTTGCAGTCATACGGGGGTTTTGATTTGCCTTTCTAGCAATCCTACGAACAGTTCTCTCAAAGTGCACAACATCAACCGATTCTCCCTTGTCTATCCTGCTTGTTATTTCTTCAAAGATTTTCAACCGATTTTTCAGCCAAGATTCTCCCTTGGGGAAACTATGCTGAATACGACTTGTTTTATCATGTGCCCCAAGTATCCTGAGACCTCAACCTTAATAATCAACTTCAACATTTTCCCAACCACTGAGGTCAGAGTAACTAGCCAACAGTTTCTTTTCTTCTGCCTCTCTCCCTTCTTGAAGAGTGGACAACTATCTAGCCAACTTACACAAAGATGTGTTTTCATAATGACGTTAATGAAAATAAAGGACTGAGCCAAAATGAATGCTTGCTTAGCTATTCACAGTAACAGAAATTTTGACCAGGGGTGCCCAAACTTTTGCATGCCACTGAATATCAATGATTTGAATGATGGAATTGATGACTTCATTGCAAAGTTTGCAGATGATATGAAGCTAGGTGGAGGGAGGGGCTGGTGGTTTGAGGAAGTAGAGAGGCTACAGAAGGCCTTAGACAGATTAGGAGAAAGGGCAAAGAAATGGCAGATAGAACGTAGTGCTGGGAAATGTATGGTCATGCACCTTGGTAGAAGAAATGAAATGGTTGACTATTTTCTTAATGGAGAGAAAATTCAAAAATCTGAGGTGCACAAGGGCACCCAGGAGACCTTGTTCAGGGTTCTCTAAAGGTTAATTTGCAGTTTGAGTCTGTGGTGAGGAAGGCAAAGGTGGGCATTCATTTCAAGAGGATTAGAATATAAAAGCAAAGATTTAACGTTGAGGCTTTATAAAGCACTGGCGAGGCCTCACTTGGAGTATTGTGAACAGTTTTGGGCCTCTGTCTAAGAAAGGATGTGATGATATTGGTGAGGGTACAATGGAAGTTTATGAAAATGATTTTGGAATTGAAAAACTTACCATCAGAGACCTGTTCTCACTGGAATTCTGAAGAATGAAGAATGACCTCATTGAAACCAATCAAATGTTGAAAGGCCTTGATAGAGTGGATGTGCAGAGGATGCTTTCTGTGGTGGGAGAACCTAAGACCAGAGCATCTCCTCAGCATAGAGAAGCTTCCTTTTAGAACGGAGATGACAGGTAATTTCTTTAGCCACAGAGTGGTGAATGTGTGGGATTTGTAGCCACAGGCTGCTGTGGAGGCCAAGTCGTTGAGCATACTTAATCTATAGAAGCCCTTGAGATTCTCCTTCACTTTGTCTACTGGAACAACCACATCTTTTTTTTTAAAAGTCCTCCTGAATTTCTTCCTAAGTGTTGTCTTGCATTTCTTGCATTCCTCAAGTACCTCATTTGCTCCTTCCTGTCTATACCTGCTATGCACCTCCTTCTTCTACTTAACCAGGCCACTATATCTCTCAAAAACCAAGATTCCCTAAATCTGTTGTCCTTGCCTTTTAATTCTGACAGGAACATACAGACGCTATACTCTCAAAATTAAGTCATCCCGCATGCCAAGTATACCTTTGCCAGAAAACGACCAGCCTCAATCCACACTTGTCAGATCCTTTCTGATACCATTTCAATGAACCTTCCTCGAATCTAGGTTCTCAATCCGAGGGCCAGACCTATCCTTCTCCATAATTGCCTTGTAACTAATGGCAAAGATCTCTAGATGCAAAATTTTCCCCTACACAAACTTCTGTCACCTGCTCTGTCTCATTCCCTAATAGAAGATCTAGTGTATCTGATTAGATGCATTACAAACACATTTCAATCTATCCGAAACAGTTGCTGTTTTATAAGCACGTAGGAGCAAGGAGGATCCTTTGATTTAATGATATTGGAACTACACTACACAGAGGATTATTACAGTTTATTGACTTTTTCAACTTCCTCATCAGAGGTGAGATTATCTGTGCATTTAGTCAGTTCATTCTGAAGAAATTAGTGGCATATGCATCAGGTACACAGCTGTTCAAAGCTGGACTAGAAAAGCTAGATGGCCAGCAGATGGAAAATCATGTGATGAAGTGTAAAGCAGAAGATGGAATTTACAATTAAGTTGGCTCAGTTACTGTAAATATCATTGGCAGCAATAAAAGTTGCTGGAGTAGATTTGAGATCCTGTAAACCTATTTTAAAGAGTTTGGAAATAAGTTTTTTAAAACAAGACCCCAAAAGTAGTCTTTTCCGGATTATTCATGGTGTCACACACCAGGGAGGTTATAGGAACGGGAGAATAGACCAATTGAATACATGTCAGACAGACTTTGCAAGGGGGAGGGGTATATATTTCTGGGACACTGGAACCAGTTCTGATGAAGGTGGTATCTGTACGAGAGCAAGCAGCTTTCCCCGGGAAGAACCCAGATTAATGCCCCAGGAACAGTGTTGTCTGGGCTTTCTGGAAAGGGTTGAAACAGAAGCATCTGGGGTCAGGGAAGCAGTACAGAAGGAAAGTCAAAAGGGGAACTAGGATCGAAACAAAGGACAGGAAGGGCGAAACAAAACTACAAGATAGAGAAATTGAGACAATCTGTTGTATGTAAGCAGACCAAAGAGCTCAAAGGATGTCAGCTGGCTCTCTAAACCGTTTCAGTCATAAAATGTTTCAAAATACTGATGATCTGAAAAAATGAACAAGGAGATACTGAGACAATTAATCATTCTGGTCCATTTGAGAATCCAGTCCCAAAATGATATAGACAACTCTCAACTGGATTAGTAACCTATTCAGATCAATAGGGGTGGTTAATATACATCAGAATTTTGAGCCGTGTCCACAATCCAAGAATAAGTAAAATAGCAACACGCATAAAAGTTGCTGGTGAACGCAGCAGGCCAGGCAGCACCTCTAGGAAGAGGTACAGTCGACGCTTCGGGCCGAGACCCTTCGTCAGGACTAACTGAAAGAAGAAATAGTGAGAGATTTGAAAGTGGGAAAGGGAGGGGGAGAACTGAAATGATAGGAGAAGACAGGAGAGGGAAGGAATGAAGCTAAGAGCTGGGAAGTTGATTGGCAAAAGGGATATGAGAGGATATGGGACGCCTAGGGAGAAAAAGGGGGAGGGGGGAAGCCCAAATGATGGGCAAGGAGTATAGTGAGAAGGACAGAAGGAGAAAAAGGAGAGAGAGAAAAATATATATAATAATAAAAGATAACTAAATAACGGATGGGGTACGAAGGGGAGGTGGGGCATTAACAGAAGTTAGAGAAGACAATGTTCATGCCATCAGGTTGGAGGCTACTCAGATGGAATATAAAGTGTTGTTCCTCCAACCTGAGTGTGGCTTCATCTTGACAGTAGGGGATAGACATATCAGAATGGGAATGGGACGTGGGATTAAAATGTGTGGCCACTGGGATACCCTGCTTTCTCTGGCGGACAGAGCATAGGTGTTCAGTGAAATGGTCTCCCAGCCTGCGTCAGGTCTCGCCAATATATAGAAGGCCGCATTGGGAGCACCGGACGCAGTATATCACCCCAGCCAATTCACAGGCGAAGTGTTGCCTCACCCGGAAGGACTGTCTGGGGCCCTGAATGGTGATGAGGGAGGAAGTGTAAGGGCATGTGTAGTACTTGTTCCGCTTACAAGGATAAGTGCCGGGAGGGAGATCGGTGGGGAGGGATGGGGTTATGAATGGACAAGGGAGTCGTGTGGGGAGCGATCCCTGCGGCTTTCTGCAGAGGGGGCTAAGGGAAAGATGTGTTTAGTGGTGGGATCCTGTTGGAGGTGGCAAAAGTTATGGAGAATTATATGTTGGACCCGGAGGCTGGTGGGATGGTAGGTGAAGACAAGGGGAACCCTATTCCTAGTAGGGTGGCGGGAGGATGGAGTGAGAGCAGATGTACGTGAAATGGGGGAGATGCGTTTGAGAGCAGAGTTGATAGTGGAGGAAGGGAAGCCCCTTTCTTTAAAAAAAGAGGACATCTCCCTCGTCCTGGATTGAAAAGCCTCATCCTGAGAGCAGATGCAGCGGAGCCGAAGGAATTGCGAGAAGGGGGTGGCGTTCTTGCAAGAGACAGGGCGAGAAGAGGAATAGTCCAGGTAGCTGTGAGAGTCTGTAGGCTTATAAACATAGAACATAAAATAGTACAGCACAGTACAGGCCCTTTGGCCCACAATGTTGTGCTGACCCTCAAACCCTGCCTCCCATATAAGCCCCCACCTTAAATTCCTCCATGTACCTGTCTAGTAGTCTCTTAATCTTAACTAGTGTATCTGCCTCCACCACTGACTCAGGCAGTGCATTCCACGCACCAACCACTCTCTGAGTGAAAAAGCTTCCTCTAATATCCCCCTTGAACTTCCCACCCCCTACCTTAAAGCCATGTCCTCTTGTATTGAGCAGTGGTGCCCTGGGGAAGAGGCACTGGCTATCCACTCTATCTATTCCTCTTATTATCTTGTACACCTCTATCATGTCTCCTCTCATCCTCCTTCTCTCCAAAGAGTAAAGCCCTAGCTCCCCTAATCTCTGATCATAATGCATACTCTCCAAACCAGGCAGCATCCTGGTAATTCTCCTCTGTACCCTTTCCAATGCTTCCACATCCTTCCTACAGTGAGGTGACCAGAACTGGACACAGTACTCCAAGTGTAGCCTAACCAGAGTTTTATAGAGCTGCATCATTACATCGCGACTCTTAAACTCTATCCCTCGACTTATGAAAGCTAACATCCCATAAGCTTTCCTAACTACCCTATCCACCTGTGAGGCAACTGTCAGGGATCTGTGGACATGTACCCCCAGATCCCTCTGCTCCTCCACACTACCAAGTATCCTGCCATTTACTTTGTACTCTGCCTTGGAGTTTGTCCTTCCAAAGTGTACCACCTCACACTTTTCTGGGTTGAACTCCATCTGCCACTTCTCAGCCCACTTCTGCATCCTATAAATCTCTCTCTGCAATCTTTGACAATCCTCTACACTATCTACAACACCACCAACCTTTGTGTCATCTGCAAACTTGCCAACCCACCCTTCTACCCCCACATCCAGTCCGTTAATAAAAATCACGAAAAGTAGAGGTCCCAGAACAGATCTGTATGGGACACCACTAGTCACAATCCTCCAATCTGAATGTACTCCCTCTACCACGACCCTCTGCCTTCTGCAGGCAAGCCAATTCTGAATCTACCTGTCCAAACTTCCCTGGATCCCATGCCTTCTGACTTTCTGAATAAGCCTACCGTGTGCAACCTTGTCAAATGCCTTACTAAAATCCATGTAGATCACATCCACTGCACTACCCTCATCTATATGCCTGGTCACCTCCTCAAAGAACCCTATCAGGCTTGTTAGACACAATCTGCCCTTCACAAAGCCATGCTGTCTGTCCCTGATCAGACCATGATTCTCTAAATGCCAAGAGATCCTACCTCTAAGAATTTTTTTCCAACAGCTTTCCCACCACAGACGTAAGGCTCACTGGTCTATAATTACCCGGACTATCCCTACTACCTTTTTTGAACAAGGGGACAACATTCGCCTCCCTCCAATCCTCCCGTACCATTCCCGTGGACAACGAGGACATAAAGACCCTAGCCGGAGGGTCAGCAATCTCTTCCCTCACCTCGTGCAGCAGCCTGGGGAATATTCCGTCAGGCCCCGAGGACTTATCCGTCCTAATGTATTTTAACAACTCCAATACCTCCTCTCCCTCAATATCAACATGCTCCAGAACATCAATCTCACTCATATTGTCCTCCCCATCATCAAGTTCCCTCTCATTGGTGAATACCGAAGAGAAGTATTCATTGAGGACCTCGCTCACTTCCACAGCCTCCAGGCACATCTTCCCACCTTTATCTCTAATCAGTCCTACCTTCACTCCTGTCATCCTTTTGTTCTTCACATAATTGAAGAATGCCTTGGGGTTTTCCTTTACCCTACTCGCCAAGGCCTTCTCATGCCCCCTTCTTGCTCTTCTCAGCCCCTTCTTAAGCCCCTTTCTTGCTTCCCTATATTCCTCAATAGACGCATCTGATCCTTGCTTCCTAAACCTCATGTATGCTGCCTTCTTCCATCTGACTAGATTTTCCACCTCATTTGTCACCCATGGTTCCTTCACCCTACCATTCTTTATCTTCCTCACTGGGACAAATTTATCCCTAACATCCCGCAAGAGATCTCTAAACATTGACCACATGTGCAAGTTCTAGCCTTATAGCCTCATAATTTGCTCTTCCCCCAAATAAAAATTTTCCTGTCCTCTCTAATTCTATCCTTCTCCATGATAATGCTAAAGGCCAGGGAGCGGTGGTCACTGTCCCCCAGATGCTCACCTACTGAGAGCTCTGTGACCTGACCCGGTTCATTACCTAATACTAGATCTAGTATGGCATTCCCCCTAGTCGGCCTGTCAACATACTGTGACAGGAATCCATCATGGACACACTTAACAAACTCTGCCCCATCTGAACCCTTGGAACTAATCAGGTGCCAATCAATATTAGGGAAGTTAAAGTCACCCATGATAACAACCCTGTTATTTCTGCACCTTTCCAAAATCTGCCTCCCAATCTGCTCCTCTGTATCTCTGCTGCTACCAGGGAGCCTATAGAATACCCCCAATAGAGTAACTGCTCCCTTCCTGTTCCTGACTTCCACCCATACTGACTCAAAAGAGGATCCTGCTACATTACCCACCCTTTCTGTAGTTGTAATGGTATCCCTGACCAGTAATGCCACCCCTCCTCCCCTTTTTCCACCTTCTCTATCCCTTTTAAGCACTGAAATCCAGGAATGTTGAGAATCCATTCCTGCCCTGGTGCCAGCCAAGTCTCTGTAATGGCCACTACATCATAATTCCATGTATGTCTCCAAGCTCTCAGTTCATTACCTTTGTTCCTGATGCTTCTTGCATTGAGGTACACACATTTCAGCCCTTCTACCTTGCTGTCTTTACACCGTTTATTCTGCTTCTCTTTCCTCAAAGCCTCCCTATATGTTAGATCTGGCTTTACTCCATGCATTTCTTTCACTGCTCTATCACTCTGGGTCCCATCCCCCTTGCAAATTAGTTTAAACCCTCCCGAACCATGCCAGCGAACCTACCTGCAAGGATATTGCTCCCCCTCGAGTTCAGGTGCAACCCATCCAATCTGTACAGGTCCCACCTTCCCCAGAAGAGATCCCAATGATCCAAAAATCTAAAACCCTGCTCCATGCACCAACTCCTCAGCCACGCATTCAACTGCCATCTCCTCCAATTCTTACCATCACTGTCATGTAGCACTGGCAGCAATCCTGAGAACACCACCCTTGAGGTCCTGTTCTTCAGCCTTCTGCCTAGTTCCCGAAACTCACACTTCAGGACCTTATCCCTCTTCCTGCCTATGTCATTGGTCCCAACATGTATCACAACTTCCGGTTGCTTTCCCTCTCGTACCAGGATGTTGTGCACCTGGTCAGAGACATCCCGGACCCTGGCACCCAGGAGGCAACAAACCATGTCTACTGATGTAGACATCAGTAGGTAATAAGTAAAATAGGACCTTTTTAATTGGTACTATCTCAAGACTTTAAATAGACTTTAATGCTTAATCCAATAAGGGCATATATGGCAATGAGTGAATTATCTATTTTTGTGAGAATGTGTATCCATGTAAAATGTTTATTAAGTAACCTGTCTATTTATGCTGTGAAGTTTGAGTTTAGTTCAACTGGAACGAATAGTTGAAAACAAACCAACAATAAGAAATTGCATTATTATTAGGCATTAGTTAGAGACAGAAGTGGCCAGTGGATATAAAGTACTTTCTTTGCGATTGTGTTGAAGAAATTTAACACAGAGACTATCATCCAGGAACTGGAGGAGAATGATAGCAGAGTTTCCTCAATAGGTGTCAGTTCCACCCTAACACATTGCTGATTATACTCTGCCGCTGAGAAATGTTTCCATATCATTTGAATAAAAATCACTATTTTGAAACATACAAAGTCCACTTATGCTCTATCTAAAGCTTGGAGGAAATAGCATCTTGACAAACTAATCCAAGGGAGGAGGGGTATATAAATATTTGGTGTAATAGAAGAGAATTCTCAGACAGAACAAATCAGTACTTTGAAAAAAAACTATAGTCAAATACTAACTGTTGACCACTGCAGCTCATCTGGAAGGAACTTTAAAGTTTCATTGGAGCTATTCAGGGTGTGTTTACAACGACAATACAGATAATCTAATTGAGCATTTGTAATTGGAATGGGACAGCTCTACTCACTTTATACTTACGACTGTGAGGCTAAGTTCAGCTCCAATGCCATATTTAAGTTATCTGACAACACCTCTGTTGTTGGCTGAATCGAAGGTGGTGACAAATCAGATTATGGGTGGGAGAATGAAAGTCTGGCTGAAGGTACCAGAACAACAACCTCCCACTCACTGCCAGCAAAACCAAAGAGCTGATATTGACTCAGTTTGTCCAGCAGTTTTTTTTGCTCTAAACTTCAATATCTACTGTCTCTTGTGACTTTATTTTTCTCATACCTCTCTCAATTATTGTTATAGGAGAAGTGGATGTTTTCAGGATTTTTCCTTTTATTAGTGGGCGAATGGAAATTCAAGGGAATTGGGCTGAAGAGGTCTTCCCATGAATCCTCATCTTTAAATATAACTATCAACAAATTTCACTGCCCACCTGATGCATATAAATATCATCTGACTTGTCATGTTTTTTCCCTGAAGAAATTGGAACACATATACTGTTTGGGTGTGACCAGGATATATAATCATTTTAGACACATTGCTGTTCCAGTTAAAATATTGTGGTGATCCAATTCTTATGTCAGAATTGAAAAGGAATGAGTAATTTTATATGAATCAAAAATACAAAAGCAATATGGAGAACAGCAATATCATGAGCCAATGATGTGCTTAGTTCTCATTTTAAATGTACATTGTACCGGCAATATTGCAAGTTTACACATCACTGTGCAACCTCCTTGACTGAGGTCACATCAGGATTCAGTTATGTGCAGTCCAGAGCCTAGAGAATAATTCTGTGCTGAACTAGAATAGAGAAAGGTGCAGGGACGTTCAGCAAAAAATCTTCAAAGTACGGAGGAGGTTCAATGAAATAATTTGCTGTCATTGTTGCTAGCTTGAACAAAGCAAAATTTTTTGGACCAATGCCATTTTACTTGAATTCACTTCTCCCAGAATTGTCACCTTTCATGAAAACTTTGTTTGCTACAGTTACAATGTAATATCACTTCATTGAACATATTGTAATAGCAGACTTTCTCGTGTTTCAGCTTTATATAAACTACTGTTCAGACTTAGGCATAGAAGGATGTAGAACAGTACAGCACAGTACAGGCGATTTATGTGCAAACCTATGTCAACCTACTCCATGGTCAATCTAACCATTTGCTCCTACCCTGCCCATAGCCCTCCATTTTTTCTTATGGCTATGTCTCTCTAATGTATCAGCCTCTACCACCACCCCTGGCAGTGCAATCCAGGCACTGTGCACTTGCTGTGTAAAAAAAACAAAACTTTGACATCCCCCCTAAACTTTCCTCCACTCACCTTAAACAGATCTTCTCTGGTAATCACCATTGTCATCCAGAGACCAAGGTGCTGGCTGGCCACTCTATCTACGGTTCTCATAAACTTATACACCTCTACTAAGATGCCTCTTATCCTCTGTCGCTCCAAAGAAAACAGCTCGAGTTCACTCAACCTTTCCTTAAGTCTTTCCTATCTATGTGTCATTCATTGTAGGTTTAATTCTTACTTTCCTAAGTTACTGTGTGTTATGTATGTGTAATGTTTACTTCTGTGCTTTACACCTAAGGACCAGAGAAACATTGTCTTGTTTGGTGGTACACATATATGTAGTTAAATGACAATAAACTTGACGACTTGATGTACCTTATATGTTCTGTAATCCAGGCCTAATCCTGCTAAATCTTCTCTAAATTGCAACCCCCTCTAAAGCTTCATCGTGTTTCCTTATATGAGACATCCAGTCTACTCAGAAATTCCCAGGCCTATTTTGTTTAGTCTTCACTCAAAAAGATTTGTGCCACTCCTACTGTCTGTTCAAATTACAAACATTGAAGTGCGAAGAAGTATTTACAATTGAAACCCCACCCAGCCCCACAATCTTGTATTTTACCTAGCTCACATCCACCTTACTCTTTTGAAATTGACAGAAGATCAGATTGTAAACATAGCCTGTAACTAAAGCGAGCTGCAAGTTTAGAAACAAATTCTCATGTATAGCAGGAGCACTGTAAACTTAGTCTCAGCTGAATTTTTAAGCTGTAAGTAGTGTGCCTGAAAACTTAACATGGTATTTCTGTTTCTGTGGGTTTGAATAAATTAACAGTATAATATTACAGATCAAAACAAAGCACCAAATAAATTGCTTTCAGTTTGAAACTGGTTTTTCCAGTATGAAATCATTGATAAAAGTTTGCTATGTGCAGCATATCTAAGCAAAGGTATTCTAAGATAAAATAAAGAAGTCAGAGCTATTTTTGCATGAGCACACAGCAACTGGTATCATAGAAACGCAAACACGAGGAAATCTGCAGATGCTGGAATTTCAAGCAACACACATCAAAGTTGCTGGTGAATGCAGCAGGCCAGGCAGCATCTCTAGGAAGAGGTATAGTCGACATTTCAGGCCGAGACCCTTTGTCAGGACTAGAAAGTTCATAGAAAGTTTATTTCCCTGGTTTTGATTGTGTGATATTGGTGATGTTGTTTAGAATAGGAGAACAGGAGAATAACCTAAAATGTTTAAGTTAAAAATCATGGTTGATAAATTTTGCTGTGATCTGCAATGAGTTAATTAACATGAATTACTCCTGGACTTCAGTTTCATTGCATTTTTAAATCAATTTTTCAATTGACTAAATACATAAATAGCTTTTAACAATGAAAATTCTCAATGCAAAAGGATGAAAGAAGTTGAAAATTTTCTGCAAGCAAGGTAATTGATTCAGGTTAGCAGTTTATATTAAGCCCACAAAGGGCAGAATTTTTGTGAACCTAAGGTATTAAGGGGTCTGGAGCTAAGTACAGCTAATGAGGATGGTCGTGGTATCATTGAAGATGAAACTCTTGGCTGACTTCTTTGCTCAGATAAAACAGAGGAAAACACAAATATAACACCATGGTGGAAGAAAAATATTGTTCTGAGATGAGGATGCATAATAGTTAATGTACCAAAACCCTTTTAATACTATGGAATGAAGATTTATTTCATTTTAGCAAGATTGAAAGTAAACTAAAACACTGCAAACATGTTTGGAATCCACGGTGTTTACAACCATGCATTTTGTTTAGTTATTTCTATTAACATGTTGCAGAATCCTTTTCTACCACATCTGATAAATAGCATTCTCTTTAAGACATTTCTTCTTGCATAATATTGTGAATGTCTAAAATCTATCAATCTTCTTAAATATTTTAGATTCGTGCATATATTGGTGCATTTGCTCCTGATGGCAAAGATGAAGAAGATTTGATTGCCCTAAAGTGTGCTTCGGTGAATTCGATCGTTGATCCATGGGTTTTCATAATTTTCAGAACATCTGTTTTCCGGAAACTACTTTTTGTATGTTTCAAAGATTCTTCCACAAGGATGAACTTACAGTCAGTGCCTGCTGTTGAAAATTAAAACACTGTTCTTGATAGTGGAATTATTTTATTGCCTTGCTATTTCTTTGATTTTTCAAGTTAAAATAAAAATGGAGGCTCTTCAAAAGTGGAAGAACAAGGAATACTCAACAAAATTCCATAGTAATGGGCATTGCTTTTAAAGTTGGTAAAGACATTCCCAGTAATTTTAAAGCTCTTAAAGTTGTGAAAGGCATTACTCAAACTGGAGCAGAGAAAACTAAGATTAATTTATGCAGTTGTAACCTTCTATCTGTAAGTTGCAACCTATTATTATTATGTTTCTATGTACGTATATATTCATAATGTTTGCATGCTTGTTAATGATTGTCTCTGGCTAAAGTATGAATCTATACAACTTCAATAATAATATGTTTAATGGACAATTTTTGTCTGTGTTCCAACTTGTCAGAATTGCTTTAAATCTGGATAAATCCCAATTTCAATTTGTCTAGTTCTGTTTGCTGACTTAATAATACACCTGAGATAGATATTTCATTCTATTTGGAGTTTTCACAGGACTCTAAAGACATTTAGTGGGCACTAAAAATAATGTAAGTGCACCAGCAATGTTCTGCAAGATTTTTCAGATTTGAATCTTGTGATAGTGGGCTTAAAACTAAACATTAATGTGGTGTTCACGAGCATTAACATCACCATAATATGTCAACTCATGGTCTGGCACATGTATTGATATCAAGCCAGTGTATCATTCCAGCCTCAATGAACACACAGGCATGCTTGGAGCAGTACCATAAACACCTAAAAATGAGGTTGCAGTACAGGACCTCATACATGCTAAGCTGCAAACACAGCATGCAAAAGACAGAGATAACCAAATGATCAGATCAAACTCTGCAATCCTGCCACATCTAATCATGAAACACGATGAACAATTAAACACCTAAAAGGAGAAGGAGCATCTAAAAACACTCCTATTCTCTGTGATGGCGTGGCCCTCCCTCTGAATGCTAAAGTGAAGGCTGCAATATTCACAATCACTTTTCGCTGGAAGAGCTGTGGAAACTTGACCAGCTGTGTCCTGTTCACGGAAGCAGAACTAATCAAAGCTGACTATTTATATTTAAACCTATGCCTGTGCTTATTCCAATGAAAAGGCGGATTTGTAAGTTCACAGGCAATGGAGGCATTGTGAATATTGCTCTTGCCACTGTATGTAAAGAGTTTGTACGTTCTGTCAGTGACCTCGTGCATTTCCTCTGCATGCTCTGATTTCCTCCACATCCCAAAGATGTACAGATTAGCAAGCTAATTGATCATATGGGTGAAATTGGCAACGTTGGCTCATTGGGCTGGAAGGGCCTATTACTGTGTTGCGTCCCTAAAATAATAAAAAAAAACTAAAAATAGATCACTTGGATGAAGAAATGACAAACAGAGTTTGATCCAATCAAGGTGAGTGTGAGGTGTTGCACTTTGGAAGATCAATTGTAAAGGGACAGTACAGAGTTAATGGCAGGGTCCTTAACAACGTTGATGTACAGAGGATCTAGTAAGCAGTCAATAGCTCCCTGAAAGTAGCTGCACAGGCTTATGGGCTGGTAAAGAAAGGCATTAGTCAGGCATTGAGTTCAAGAATCAGGATGTTATGTTGCAACTGCTTAGGTTATATTTGGTGTATTGCAATCGATTCTAGCTTCCCCTTTACTGGGAGTTGTTGGAGAAAGTGCAGAAGCAGTTCACCAGAATGCTGCCTGGATTCAAGGGAATGTGCTCCAAGAAGAGATTGGACAATGCTGGGTTGTTTTCACTGGAGCAAGAGGTTGAGAACCTGATAGAAGGTGTAGGTAGACAGCCAGTAACTTTTTTCCAAGAGTCAAAATGTCTACTATTAAGCTGCATGTATTTAGGTTGAGAGGGGATCAGTTCAGAGGAGGTGTGCAGGGGCAAGATTTTTAATATAGAATGTAGTAGGCACCTTGAATGCACTGCCACAGGTGCTGGTAGAGATGAATACAACAGAGGCATCTTAGATGGGATACATGAATATGCAGAGAATGGAAGGATATGGACACTGTGAAGACAGAAGAAATTAGTTACTTATTTAGTTTCGAGTTCAATTAGTTTGGCACAATATTTGGCAGATTAATTGGTGACAAGATGAGGGGTAATGTCTTTGATCTTCCTTATTTTTAACCATGTTATTGACTTATCCAGGAAGATGCCAGACAAGTAATCTGGTAACAAGTAGTCAGTGGAGAAGACAAAACAAAAACTAGCTGATATAAATATTAGTGCTAAGAGAGTTGAATAAGGTCAGTTTGAATCTGAAACATGTCCAACCACTGGATCAACTTCTCATATAATTAGACTCTGTTATTTGACCATAATCATTTAAAATACTTCTAAGGAATATTTTAAAGATCATCATCTCTACCGGTACATTTCCCCATTAATATCATAAATAAGATTTCCCTGACCATCAATCTGAGAATCATTTGGAATTTTGAAGTTCCCAAATATAAAATCCAGAATAAACTATATCACATTGTAACACATTATAATTACATCATACATTATAATTACATTACATATTATAACCATTTGGTTATGAATTTTAGAAATTAATGTAAACTTGGTGTAAAAGAATTGCTTTTATTTTGCAAAACCGGACCTTATTTACCTATTCCAAAAAATGGCTCCAAATGCTAATGTTAACCTCTAGGGGGTGCAGAAGAATTAATTTACGTTAACATTTCTTTCATCCTCAATCTGACGAACATGCTGTTGGCTGCATGCTTTCATCTTCCAAATTCAAGTATTTTACCATGAACAACGTAATAAATATACAATAAATTATAAAATAACAGTGGATTTTTCATGAAATTATTTTATATGATCTCTTGATTGTTTCAGCTGCAGTTAAGAAAGCCATAATATTTGTGTGAGAAGTGTTTGATCTCTCATTTGCTCTGGATTTTAATAAATCTGGTTTCATTCTCTGTACACTTTTGAAAATGTTTAGTTTCATTGGTGGCAAAAATGTGAGATTATCTATTTTGGTAAATAAAATATAACTTCAGTTATGAATATTTTTTTTCCAATTTTCAGTATCCATACCCCTGTTTCTTTCTCTTCCACCAATCCAGCCAGATTCATCTTTTCAATTGCTTTCCTTCACTTCCCCTCCATCACCAAGTTACCAAGACTCATTACAGTTACCTATCTGCCATATTTGGTTCCACCTATTACTTCCCAGTTTCTATCTCTATCTTTTCACTACCATCTCCCGCGATGCTCCATGTGCCTCTGCTTTTTCTTCAATTGGTATTTGATTCTTTTCAACAACAGTTTTCATTTCAACATCAACCCATCCATAGCATTTGGCAGCTTTGGGCCCGTACTCACTGGAATTTAGAAGAATGCAGGGGGATTTCATTGAAACCTACTGAATGTTGAAAGGACTAGATAATGTGGATGTGGAAAGCATGTTTCCTATGGTGGGAGTATCCAGAACTAGAGGGCACAGCCTCAAAATTGAGGGATGACCTTTCAGAACAGAGGTAAGGAGGAATTTTTTTTTTAGCCAGAGAGTAGTGAATCTGCGGAATGCTCTGTCACAGACTGCGGTGGAGACCAAGTCCATGGGTATATTTAAGACAGAGCTTGATAGTTTCCTGATCGGTCAGGGCATCAAAGGATATGGTGAGAAGGCAGGTGTATGGGGTTGAGTGGGATCTGGGTTCAGTCATGATGAAATGGCAGAACAGACTCGACAGGCTGAATGGCCTAATTCTGCCCCTATGTTTTATGGTCCTGCTTCCCCATTTGGCTCCATGTGCCCATCCATGCGCCCCAACTGGTTCCACCATTTACCTTCCAGCCTGTATCTCACTGCTTCTTCACACTTCTGTACACTGCTTATCTTCCCTTTGCATTCTGACTGATAAGGTCAGCGTGCTGAATACCACCCTGGCTCGATAATATGAAGCAGGGGGTGATGTTTGAAGACTGATTCTCTCATTGGAGATCTATGACTTGTAGGCACCCAGGGGTTAATAGTTCAACAGTTCCATTTAATATCAGAGAAATGTATACAATATACATCCTGAAATTCTTCATCATGAATACTGTGTACGTCTGGACACTCTGCCTAAGGAAGGATTACAGGTGTAATTGACAAAGTGCAGCAAGGGTTCTCCAGACTTGAGATTATGGATTTGTTACCTGAAGAGATATGAATCAAATTGGGCCTATACTCTCTTGACCTAAATGAATGAGAGGTGAACTCTTCGAGATGTTTTATTTCAAAAGCTTCCTTTACCAGGTGATCCCAGAAGCCATTGGCACAGCATAGTAGTTTTGTACCTTCAAAGTCAATCCTATGGCCACTGCGAATGCAGTGTTCTGCTACTGCTGATTTCTCCGGGTATCCCAAATGGATACACCTCCTGTGCTCCTTGATGTGGGTTTCCACTGAGCATCTCGCCTGGCCAATATACACTGCTCTGCTTTCGCAGAGAATCCTGTAAGCGCTAATTGTCCTGAGTCCCAGGTCATCTTTGACCTGCATAAGCTGTGATTTGAATTTCCTTATGAGTTTGTGGATGGTATTAAGCTGGTATCCCCTCTGGATGCTGATGATCTTGCCAGAAACTATGGAAACGTAGGAAAGACAGGCAGTAGTGATGGGTTCCTCCGCGTTGTTAGGTTTCCTGGTTTTAATATCGGCCCTTTATTAGCAAGTTTATTAGTGAAGAAGTGACTTGAGGAGGTGTGTGCATTTAGAGTTGGACTTCAGTTAGGACTCTCAGTCTTTCTCCAGGCATTTCCATGATTTCACCCCCCCCCCCAACGCAAATCTCCACTGATAACTGAATAGTTTTAAGGATATTCAGCAGATTTCAATGCCAGGTCTTCACCATTCACCTTGCTCCCTCAAACTCACCTCCTGATGCCGAGCAGGCTGTCTCAGCAGAAGCCTCACCTTTATATCCCTGTGCCCTCTCCTCATGGAGTTCCAAGCCTATCATGATGTTGAGCTCTTCTTCAGTTGCCTCTGCCTCTGTGTCTATTTCTTTGGCAAGGGGTCTCACCCCGCCCCCACCATCACAACCTTTCCTTCATCACCGGATCCCAATCACCAACACTGTTTGCATGAATTTTGAAAATAATCTTATTTTGACCATTTTTAACATTGTTAACAGCACTGTGATTTGCAGTAACAACTTACATCAAGTTTAAATTGTAATTACTCAAAATTCCCCCTCCCTCTTTCTTTCTCCCTAGGCCTCCCATCCCATGATCCTCTCATATCCCTTTTGCCAATCACCTGTCCAAATCTTGGCTCCATCCCTCCCTCCTCCTGTCTTCTCCTATCATTTCGGATCTCCCCCTCCCCCTCCCACTTTCAAATCTCTTACTAGCTCTTCTTTCAGTTCGTCCTGACGAAGGGTCTCAGCCCGAAACGTCGACTGTACCTCTTCCTAGAGATGCTGCCTGGCCTGCTGCGTTCACCAGCAACTTTGATGTGTGTTGCTTGAATTTCCGGCATCTGCAGAATTCCTGTCGTTTGCATTTCTTCAGAGAATAAGGTTGTACATTGGTAGGTCTGACAGAAAACGCACCTGCATTGTCAAAGAGTGTGCAAAATTTTGGCAAGAACCTTAACAGCTTAGAGCCTCTTTAAATCAGAATAGTTGGTAAACCTGATTTAAACTTTGGATTCAAATATGTGGCCAACATTTTAGGAGAACGTTGCAAAATGTTGGAGGAACTCAGCAAGCCAGGTAGCACCTATGGAGAGGAACAAACGGCTGATGCTTTGCGCCAAGACCTTTCATCAGGCCTTTCAATATTTGATAGGTTTCAATGAGAATCCACACCCCACCCCCCAGCTCTTCTAACCTTCAGAGAGTACAGATCTAGAGCCTTCAAACACTCCTCATACATTAACCCTTTCATTCCCAGGATCATTCTAGTGATCATTGTCAATGCCATCATGTTCTTTGTTAGATGTAGGGCCCAAAATTGCTCACAATATTGCACAGGTGGTCTGACCAATGCTTTACAAAGCCTTAGCATTACATCCTTACTTTTATATTCCATTCCTCCTGAAATGAATGCTAACATTATATTTGCCTTCCTTACTACTGACTCAACCTATGAGTTAATGCATTCGGAGTCCTAAGTCCTTTGCATTTCCAATTTCTGAATTTGCTCCCCATTTAAAAAATAGTCTATGCCTTTATTCCTTCTACTAAAGTTCATGACCATACATTTCCCTACATTGCCACTTCTTTGTCTATTCTGTTAATTTGTCCATCCTTCCATAGATTTCCTGCTTCCTCAAAAATACCTGCCCCTATCTTTGTATCATCCACAAACTTGGCCTCAAGTCCATCAGTTCAGTCACCTATCTCATTAACATATAATGTGAAGTGGACCCAACACCAACCCCTGTAGTTGCTCCATTGGTCATTAACAGCTGACCAGAAAAGGTCCCGTTTATTCCCATTCTTTGCCTTCTGACAGTCAGCCAATCTTCTCTCCATGTTGGTATCTTTTCTATAATACTTTGGGCTCTTTTATTTATTAGCAGCTTCTAGTCCAACACTTTGTCAAAGATCTTCTGAAATCCAAGTAAACAAGATCCATTGACTCTTTTGTCTATCCTGCTTGTTATTTCCTCAAAGGATTCTGACATTTTTGCCAGGCAGGATTTCCCCTTAAGGAAACCATGCCAACTTCAACCTATTTTATCATGTGCCCCATACCTCCAAACTTCATCCTTAATAATGAACTCTAACAGCTTGCCAACCAATAGTTTCCTGTTTTTGCCTCCTTCCCTTCTTAAAGCATGGAGTGACATTTGCAATTTTCCAGAACAATGGAACCATTGCAGAAGCAAGAATCGAATGATTCTGGAAAGATCAGAATCAGAATCAGGTTTCATATGTTGTGAAATTTGTTGTTTTTGCAACAGCAGTACAATGCAATACATAATAATAGCGAGAAAACCAGAAAACATGCATTTATATATATATATATATATATATATACACACACAGTTGAAGTCAGAAGTTTACATACACCTTAGCCAAATACACTTAAACTCAGTTTTTCACAATTCCTGACATTTAATCCTAGAAAACATCCCCTGTCTTAGGTCAGTTAGGATCACTACTTTATTTTAAGAATGTGAAATGTCAGAATAATAGTAGAGAGAATGATTTATTTCAGCTTTTATTTCTTTCCTCACTTTCCCAGTGGGTCAGAAGTTTACATACACTTTGTTAGTATTTAGTAGCATTGCCTTTAATTTGTATACCTTGGGTCAAATGTTTTGGGTTGCCTTCCACAAGCTTCTCACAGTAAGTTGCTGGAATTTTGTTCCGTTGCTCAAGACAGAACTGGTGTAACTGAGTCAGGTTTGTAGGCATCCTTGCTCGCACACACTTTTTCAGTTCTGCCCACAAATTTTCTACTGGATTGAGGTCAGAAAATGATGTCAAGTCTGGTTCATCCTTGGGAGCAATTTCCAAATGCCTGAAGGTACCACGTTCATCTGTACAAACAACAGTACGCAAGTAAAAACACCATGGCACCACACAGCCATCATACCGCCCAGGAAGGAGACGCATTCACTCTCCTAGAGGTGAATGTACTTTTGACGTGAAGAGTGCAAATCAATCCCAGAACAACAGCGAAGGACCTTGTGAAGATGCTGAAGGAAACAGGTAGACAGGTATCTATATCCACAGTAAAATGAGTCATATATCGACATAACCTGAAAGGCTGCTCAGCAAGGAAGAAGCCACTGCTCCAAAACCGCCATTAAAAAGCCAGACTACAGTTTGCAAGGGCACATGGGGACAAAGACCTTACTCTTTGGAGAAATATCCTCTGCTCTGATGAAACAAAAATTGAACTGTTTGGCCATAATGACCATTGTCATGTTTGGAGGAAAAAGGGTGAGGCTTGCAAGCCGAATAACACCATCCCAACAGTGAAGCATGGGGGTGGTAGCATCATGTTATGGGGGTGCTTTGCTGCAGGAGGGACTGGTGCACTTCACAAAATAGATGGCATCATGAGGAAGGAAGATTATGTGGATATATTGAAGCAACATCTCAAGACATCAGCCGGGAAGTTAAAGCTCGGTCCCAAATGGGTCTTCCAAATGAATAAAGACCCCAAGCCTCCAGAGTTGTGGCAAAATTGCTTAAGGACAACAAAGTCAAGGTATTGGAGTGACCATCACAAAGCCCTGACCTCAATCCAATAGAAAATTTGTGGTCAGAACTGAAAAAGTGTGTGCGAGCAAGGAGGCCTACAAACCTGACTCAGTTACACCAGTTCTGTCTGGAGGAATGGAACAAAATTCCAGCAACTTGTTGTGAGAAGCTTGTGGAAGGCTACCCAAAACAGTTGACCCAAGTTAAACAATTTAAAGGCAATGCTACCAAATACTAACAAAACGTATGTAGACTTCTAACCCACTGGGAAAGTGATGAAAGAAATAAAAGCTGAAATAAAACATTCTCTCTACTATTATACTGACATTCCTTAAAATAGTGACCCTAACTGACCTAAGACAAGGAATGTTTTCTAGGTTTAAATATCAGGAATTGTGAAAAACTAAGTTTATATGTATTTGGCTAAGATATGTAAACTTCTGACTCCCCAACTGTATATAACAGTTAAATTAAGTAAGTAGTGCAAAAATAAAAAAAAGTAGTGAGGCACTGTTCATGGGTTCAATGTCCATTCAGAAATCAGATGGCATAGGGGAAGAATCTGTTCCTGAATCATTAAGTGTGTGTCATGTACCTCCTTCCTGATGGTGACAATGAGAAGAGGGCACGTTCTGAGTGATGGGGGTCATTAATGATGGATGCTGCCTTTCTGAGGCATCACTCCTTGGTTATGTCCTGGATACTACAGAGGCTAATGCCCATTATGGAGCTGACTAATTCCTGATATTTAATCCTAGAAAACATTCCCTGTCTTAGGTCAATTAGGGTCACTATCTTAAGAATCCGAAATGTCAGTATAATAGTAGAGAGAATGATTTATTTCAGCTTTTATTTCTTTCATCACTTTCCCAGTGGGTTAGAAGTTTACATACACTTTGTTAGTATTTGGTAGTATTGCCTTTAAATTGTTTAACTTGGATCAAGTTAAAAAACAATATGATTATACTGTGACGGGGTCCTGAATTACCCCCATGAACTGTGCTCGTTTACCCCTATTAACTGTGGTTTTGAAAAGAGAGACAGACAAAGACTAACTGTTGGACGGTCACTTTAAGGAACGAGAAAGAACTGGTTAACTTTTGGATTTCTGCTGAGTTGGAGATGGCACCGAGCAGCTCTTAAGTTGCTATGGTGACCGAAGGCAGTGTTATTTAATGGACACTCGATGTTATGATTTTCCAACAGGTTGTTGATATTTCTCAAGGACTTTTGCCTGCTTGCATTTCTTCACAGAGAGAGGAAGGAGGAGTTATTTGAATGACAGTTGATGCTCAGCACGGGAAGATAAAATAGGAGGTCAGAAGATAGACCTCAGACACATGTTTTGGACACTGAATGAGCATTGTGGTGCCCACAGAAAAAGTGGGTTTTGGAGGATCAATCAGGCGGATCGATCAGTCGCTCTTGCAGTGGAAAGAGAAAAGGGTGGGGAGTTGTCCATGTGTCCACCCTCACCTGGGGGATAGCTCCACCACAGAAAACCAGTCCCCTTTGTTAAAGTCACAGTCACAGACTTTTAAAGGAGTTCGAAGGACAACGAGAAGGTCGATGACGTCAGCTCACCTGAAGATTCAAATCTCTCCCTCTCTCTCTCCATCACTACTCAACTCAATACCACGAACTGAACTGAACTGAACTTTACTCATCATCGTAAGACTGTATCTTTTTACCCCTAGACTTAAAGAAGCTTGGTTTTTCATACATATATTTCCACACTTACTGATATACATATACATATATATAATCATTGTTAACCTGTTTGATGTATCTACATTTATATTACTGTATTGCGTAGTTACTAATAAATATTATTAGTTTATAGCAATACTGGACTCCAAAGTGTTTTCCATCTCTGCTGGTTCTTTATTCCCGTCACTGAGTTTGTGACAATACAAAGTAAACAAGTACTTCATAAAAGATCATAAATATTCAAAATTAGGTTTGTGGTAGGAAGCGAAACTGACAGTCAAAGATGGCTTTTGCAACTGCAAGCAAGGGCCAGCAGTGTTTCACAGGAATCAGTGGTGGGTAGCTTGCTGTTTGAGTTCACATTAATTATTTATATGTGAATTTAGGAGGTGTAATTCTTAAGTTTGCATATGACATTAAAACTGGTGGTGCTGTTTATAGTGGGAGTTGCTCTCATTAGTTGTAGAAATTAATGAAGTCGAGCTGTGGATGTTGTCTATGTGGATTTTAGAAAGGTATTCGACAAGCTATCTTGTGGGAAGCTCAGCCAGAGGATTGAAATCCACAGTGGGCTAACCATTTGGATTTATAACTGGCTTGCACATAGAACTTGGAGAATTGTGGTTAATGGCATTTATTCTGGCTGGGAGGTTTATGACTATTAGTGTTCCACAGTGATCTGTTCTAGGACCTTTTCTGTTTGTGATATATACCAATGACCTGGATGAAAATGTAAATAAGTGGGTTACTAGGTTTAACGATACAAAGGCTGATGGTGGTGTGGATAGCAAATAAGACTGCCAAAGGATACAGCAGGAAATAGTTCAGGTGCAATTATGTGCAGAGAGAGGGTATATAGTCCGTAACCTGGCTGAATGTTAGGTGTTGCACTTTGTGAGATCAAATGTAAAGAGACAAACACTCATAAAATTACACTATTCATGGCCTTAACAGGAACAGACTGGACAAACAATGTATTATCCAAAATAGGTATTTGCAACCATCTAAATTATCGTGGGTGGAATATTTGGAACCAAGCTTTGACAGCTTGCAAAGAACCTGTGAATGGACTTGATTACTTGTATAAGTAAGAATAAACTCCTCAGTGATTGCTAACATTAAGGTGGATAGCTCCCCAGGGCCTGATGGAATATAAGCCAGGTCATTGATAGATGCAACAGATGGGGTTGCTGGGGTCCTTGACTGTGCCCTCCCTAGCCAGAGGCGAGGTCCTGGAGTACTGATGCGTAGCAATCTGCAATGAATGGCTGTTTGATGAGTAGAAAGATTTTGGGGGTCCAAGTCCCTAGCCATAGGTGAGGTCCTGGAGGATTGACGAGTAACAATCCATAATGAATTGGCTGTTGGAATTGAGAATTGGCTTGCCCTAGAAGACAGAGGTTAGATGTTGACAGCACTTATTTTGGAGGGATCCTTAACAGTGTTGATGTGCAGAAGGATCTTGGGGGTCCAAGTCCATAACCACCTGAAAATGGCTACACAGGTTGAAAGGTTGGTAAAGAATGCATGTAACCTTTATTAGTTGAGCAATTGAGTTCAAGAGTCAGGAGGTTATGTTGCAGCTTATGGAACTCAAGTTAGGACAGATTTGGGATTTCTGCATTCGATTCTTGCACCCCATTATATGAAGGATGTCAAGGCTTTGGAGAGGGTGCAGAAGATGTTTACTAAGATGCTGTCTGGATTAGAGAGCACGTGTTATAAGGAGAGGTTAGACAGACTTGACTGTTTCCTCTGGAGCAGCAGAGGCTGAGGCAAAATGTGATAGAAGTTTATAAGATTATGAGAGGCATGGAGTAGGCAGTGTTGAGATGTCTGATACCAGAGGACGTACATTAAAGTGAGGCGTCTAAATTCAAAGGAGATGTGTGTTCTTTTTTCACACAGAGAGCAGCAGATACCTAGAATGCACTGCCAGGGGGTGTTGGTGGAGGCAAATACCACAGAGGCATTCATGAGGCTCTTAGATAGGTACAGAACTTAGAGGGATATGGATAGTGTGCAGGCAGAAGGGATTAGTTTAGTTTAACATTTGATTACTAACTTAGTTAATGCACTCCTCTACGTTCTATGTTAATCTCATTTTACAAATTGCACACAATTGCAACAAAGCAATCGCAACAGACATGCTACACAATAAAGGTTCCGTAACACTCACTAACATGTTCTCGCTTGTAAGTTGTGTCAGCCCAAAGCTGCTGACAGCAGCACAAGCTGACACTTTGTTGGAAGCAGTAACACCTCATTTTCCAGAAATGAAACAGACTTGCCATAATGGGAATGACCGTGGAAAAGTTCTACAGAGTTGTTATTATCCTCATAGCTAATTCTCCATCCCACATTCCACAATGTCCCTCATCGTTAAACCTCATGAATTTCAAGCTAAGGTTTCCATCTGAACTGAGCCTAGCTTAGCATTACCTGAACAGTAACGGAACAAAATTGAACTGTAATTTAGCGCTTACATCTGGCTGCCGAAGATCTGACACTTTGTTAACTTGTGAATCACTACACGACTCATCAATCATATGGCCTGCAGCTGCAAACTGTGCCCAGACAGCCATTTCTCCAGAGAGCACACATCAAAGTTGCTGGTGAACGCAGCAGGCCAGGCAGCATCTCTAGGAAGAGGTGCAGTCGACGTTTCGGGCCGAGACCCTTCGTCAGAACTAACTGAAGGAAGAGTTAGTAAGAAATTTGAAAGTGGGAGGGGGAGGGGGAGATCCAAAATGATAGGAGGAGGGGGAGGGATGGAGCCAAGAGCTGGACAGTTGATTGGCAAAGGGGATAAGAGAGGATCATGGGACAGGAGGCCCAGGGAGAAAGACGGGGGTGAGGCAAACCCAGAGGATGGACAAGGGGTATAGTCAGAGGGACAGAGGGAGAAAAAGGAGAGTGAGAGAAAGAATGTGTGTATAAAAATAAATAACGGATGGGGTACGAGTGGGAGGTGGGGCATTAGCAGAAGTTAGAGAAGTCAATGTTCATGCCATCAGGTTGGAGGCTACCCAGACGGAATATAAGGTGTTGTTCCTCCAACCTGAGTGTGGCTTCATCTTTACAGTAGAGGAGGCCGTGGATAGACATATCAGAATGGGAATGGGATGTGGAATTAAAATGTGTGGCCACTGGGAGATCCTGCTTTCTCTGGCGGACAGAGCGTAGGTGTTCAGCAAAACGATCTCCCAGTCTGCGTCGAGTCTCGCCAATATATAGAAGACCACATCGGGAGCACCAGACGCAGTATATCACCTCAGTCGACTCACAGGTGAAGTGTTGCCTCACCTGGAAGGACTGTCTGGGGCCCTGAATGGTGGTAAGGGAGGAAGTGTAAGGGCATGTGTAGCACTTGTTCCGCTTACAAGGATAAGTGCCAGGAGGGAGATCAGTGGGGAGGGATGGGGGGGGACGAATGGACAAGGGAGTCGCGAGGGAGCGATCCCTGCGGAAAGCGGGGGTGGGGAGGAAAAGATGTGCTTAGTGGTTGGATCCCGTTAGAGGTGGCGGACATTTTACTTCCACATCCCATTCCCATTCTGACATGTCTACCCATGGCCTCTTCTACTGTAAAGATGAAGCCACACTCAGGTTGGAGGAACAACACTTTATATTCCGTCTGGGTAGCCTCCAACCTGATCATTCACTTCTCCAACTTCCGCTAATGCCCCACCCCATCTGTTATTTGTCCCGTCCCCCCCCCCCGTCTTTCTCCCCGGACCTCCTGTCCCATGATCCTCTCGTATCCCTTTTGCCAATCACCTGTCCAGCTCTTGGCTCCATTCCTCTCCCTCCTGTTTTCTCCTATCATTTTGGATCTCCCCCTCCCCCCTTCCACTTTCAAATCTCTTACTAACTCTTCCTTCAGTTAGTCCTGACAAAGGGTCTCGGCCTGAAACGTCGACTGTACCTCTTCCTAGAGATGCTGCCTGGCCTGCTGCTTTCACCAGCAACTTTGATGTATGTTGTTTGAATTTCCAGCATCTGCAGACTTCCTGTTGTTTGCATTTCTCCAGAGAATAAGTTGTACATTGGTAGGTCTGACAGAAAACACACCTGCATTGTCAAAGAGTGTGCAAAATTTTGGCAAGAACCTTAACAGCTTAGAGCCTATTTAAATCAGAATAGTCGGTAAATCTGATTTACACTTTGGATTCAAATATGTGGCCAACATTTTAGGAGACGGGAACAACCAAGCCGTGTTTCTAATGAGAGTAGGTGTTGTGGGACGTGATAGTGAGGGTTATATCAAAAGGCACACCTTCAATTGGTGAATCAGAAGAGAACGTGGATGAGTGAAAAATGGGGTGTGAGAAGGGTTATTTGTAATGTCGTTATTAGCATCTTCATGGATTCAGTCTTGCAATTGACCGCAGACTGACCACTGGCTGCAGTAATTATTGTAAGCACGATACTCCCAATCTAGGTAAAAGAAGCGGCCACAACATTAAACACTCACCTTGCAAGGTAGAGATATAAGCACATGAGTAAGTATTGTTTGGTGTTTGCATCGTGTGCCTATCAAATGCAAGCTGTGAGATGTTTGTGAGAGGATTATAGCAATGCTCTATTTGAGAGACTGTAGTGAAACAAGAGAAAATTCAGTGCAAAGCTGATTGAAATACGTTATTTGTAGGAAAATGAAGGGGATGAAGTGTTTTGAGCAATGGCTGAATGTGGATTAGCATTTTATATAATTCTTTATTTAACATGCTAGTAGAAGAATTGAGGGTGTTGGCACTATTTAAAAGACGCAAAATAAATATCTCCCAATTTAGAGAAATGAGCTATAATCAGAAGTGGTGGACAGTATGGAGAAGCTGCTTGAAAATCAGTGATTATTTTGACAGAGAACAGATGTTCTGTTTCCTGACATTTCTCTTAACTTATTAGGAGTTAAATCTTTTTAATGATGAAGAAAATTTAAATTAGATTCTTAGGTTTATCAATGAAGAAAGGCATTGTCTCTTTCAACATTGAATAACACCTAATTAAATGTTAGTCACTGTATATCATTTATATTGTTTGTTACTGATTTGCAGTACAAAGCACTTGTCATAACAATGTGGTTTAGAAAGTTTACAGACAGATATTCTAAGAAAACATTACAAATCAATTCATTAACCTGCAACAGAAGTAAAGAAACTTTAACTTTACTAAACTTTAGAAGTCAGCTTTCTCACATTTCCATTCCATGACACCCTTTGAAGAGAAACATTTTTTTTCCCTAAAGATGTTTACATTACTACCCTCTTTTGTATGATTAAAGTCATGGTCTGGTCTTTATCAAATTACGGTATTGCTTTGCACTGTTGTAACTATATGTTATAATTATGTGGTTTTTGTCAGTTTTTGTCAGTTTTAGTCTTGGTCTGTCCTGTGTTTCTGTGATATACTGGAGGAACATTGTATCATTTCTTAATGCATGCATTTCTAAATGACAATAAATGAGAACTGAGCGTCCTCATGAGTGTCCTCATAATCTAATTTTCATATTTTACAATTTCGCCTTTCCCTCCAAATCAAAGAGGCAGCTAAGGAAAACCATGTGAATCAAAACTGTATTTGCCTCTTCATGGGATAGATCCTTTTGTCTGCCCTATTCAGCAACTCCCTAATATATTGACAATATCACAGGGGCTGCTTCCTGCTCTTGAACAAAGGTTAGAGGTTTCATTGCCATCTCTGCAAGTCTCCATTCGGTTCTCAATTTCACGTGATCCATGCCTGACTCTTCCTTTCCCTTTCTTGGCATCTCTGTCTCCAGTGACCATTACCCAAATGCAAACCTGGATATCTGGTGCAACCTGCTTTCTATGAGAACTCCATTCCTTTCACCTTCCACATCGTTGCCTCTGTGGTGCCTTTCTTTTCCCTAAATGCAATTTCCCATCATTTCCCACACTTCTGCTCTCATCTCCTCTCCTCACATTCAGAGCCAGCACCAAGCTCATCTTGTTATACTCCCCCTTAAGCATTCAATCCATTTGCATTGCAATTCCTTCAACTCCTGTAAAACTAACGCTCTGTTCCAAAATGGCTTCCCATTCAATCAGTGAAGGTGCAAAACTTGACAATTTACCTGCTGGGACCCAAATATTCCTTCCAACTAAAACAGAGGGTCTATTGTATTTCTTCTACTTTATTATAGAACATTGGTGAAATCAAACCCAGACTGGATATCTGCTCTGCAAAGCACTTCTTTTTTGTTTGTATGAGTGAATCTAAGATTCCAGTTGACTGTCTCTATCACTGTCCTTTCCACTCTTTTCTGATTTGATCTTTTGCACGTTAAATTCAAGGAATAGCAACTTCTGTCCGTACTGGTTTCAATAAAGTCCTCAGGACTCAACATGGAATTCAGCGATTCCAAATAATCTGCTTTTTTAATTTGCATCAGATCTGGTGCTGTGTTGATGAAAGGTCAGCAACTTAGAATGTTTTGCAGCCTCACTGCCACAAGCTGCCCACTCCCTCACCTCCATTCAGGGCTCAAAACATCCTTCCAGGTGAAGCAACACTTCACCTGTGAATCTGCTCTGGTCATCTATGGTGTCCAGTTCTTCTGATGTGGCCTTCTCTACATTGGTGAGACCTATTGTAAATTGGGGAACCGTAAATTGGTGCATCGAGCATCTCCTCTCCTTCTGCCACAAGCAGAATGTCCTGGTTGCCAAACATTTTAATTTCCTATTCCAACATGTCTGTCCATGACCTCCTCTTGTGCAAGAGAAGAGGCCACCCTCGGATCAATACCTTATATTCTGTCTGGATAGCCTCCAACCTGATGACATGAATATCGATTTCTCCCTCTGATAAAAAAAAATTCCCCCCTTTTCTCTATTCCCCACTCTGACCTTTTACCTCTTCGCATGTGCCTATTAATTCCCCCTGGGTCCCCTCCTCCTTCCCTTTCTTCTATGATCCATTCTCCTCTCTGATCCGATTCCTTCTTCTCTAGCCCTTGACCCACCTGGCTTCACCTATCACCTTCCAGCTAGCCTCCATCCCCTCCACCACCTTTTTATTCTGTTGTCTTCCCCCTTTCTTTTCAGTCCTGAAGAGGGGTCTCAGCCCGAAATGGCGACAGTTTATACATTTCCATTGCTGCTGCCTGGCCAGCTGGGTTCCTCCGGCATTCTGTGCGTGTTGCTTTGGGTTTCCAGCATCTGCAGACTTTCTTGTGTTTATGTTTATTCCATCGTTGGCTCACCACCTCTGATGCATATCTGGCTGAGCTTTGCCAGCAGTCTACAATTTTATTTTAGATTCAACAGTCTCACAGCACCAGAGGCAGTTCAATCCTGACTTTGGGTTCTGCACAGAGCTAGCACATTCACAATGGGGCGAGATGGGTTTCCTCAGGATGCTCTAGTTCCCTCTCAAATTCCAAAAATGCGCAAGTTGGTAGCATAGCGGGCCGTTGTAAATTACATAGAAGCTGCAGGTAACTGACAGAATGGGTGGGGGGAGTCGGTCAATGAGAATGAAGGAAGAACATTAAAACTAAAATGGGCTGCATTAAGATTAGTATAAACAAGTGACTCACAGTGTCAACAGGTGGAAGTGCCTGCTTCTGTGTTGTATCTCTTTGAATTTAGAGACACAATGCTGATACTTCCTAGAAGACAAATATAATTCAGGGCACACCTTTTTAAGGTGATTGGAAGAACACCTAGGGGAAATGTTAGAGTGGAGAGTACCTGGAATGCCTGGCTTGTAAGTTTTTTTTACACAGAGAGTGGAGGGTAGCTGGAATTCTATGCTTTATCTCCCCATGAATCAAAATCAAACATACTGTCCCTTTGCCATCTCCAAAGAGATCCTACCACTAAGCACATCTTTACTTCCCTCACTCCCCACTGTCTGCTTTCTGCAAGGATCGCTCTCTCTGTAATTCCTTCAGCAATTCATCCCTCCCACTAATCTCCCTCCGGCACTTAGCCCTGCAAGCTGACAAAGTGCTATACCTGCCCATTCACCTCCTCTTTCACCTACATTCAGGGCCCCAACCAACCTTCCAGGTGAGGCAATATTCTCCCAGGTGAACCTGCTGGGGTCGTCTACTGTATCTGGTGCTCCCAATATGGCTTCCCCTATAGTGTTGAGACCTGGGACCACTTCGTTAAGCACCTCTGCTCAATCTGCCAAAAGCGGAACTTGCCGGTGGCCGAACATTTCAATTCCCATTCCCATTCTGACATGTCATGTCGGTCCATGGCCTCCTCTTGTGCCATGATGAGGCCACCCTTGGGTGGAGGAGCACCTCCTTATATTCCATCTGGGTAGCCTCCAACCCGAAGGCATGAACATTGATTTTTCCTTTTGGTAAAAAAAAATTCCCCCCCTTCCCCTGTTCTTCTATTTCCCACTCTGGCCTCTTACCTATTCTCACCTGGCTATCGCCTCCCTCCTGGTGCCCCTCCTTCTTTTCTTTCTCCCATGGTCCACTCTCCTCTCCTATCAGATTCCTTTCATGCCCATCCCTTTATCTTTCACACCCACCTAGCTTCATCCGTCACCTTCTAGTTAGCTCTCTCCCCAACCCCCACCATTTTATTCTGGTTTCTTCCCCCTTCCGTTCCAGTCACGAAAAAAGGGCCCAGCCAGAAAAGTCAGCTGTTCGTTTCCATGGATGCTCTTTGCCCTGCTGAGTTCCTCCAGCATTTTGTGTGTGGTGCTTTGGATTTCCAGCATCTTCAGAATTTCTTGTGCTTATGATTCTGTTCTTTAATCAGTGAAGGAAAAGTACTTATAAACAAGAAGTCTGAAGTCCACTTTTGAAATCTCTGATGATAGGATCTCTTGACCAACAGAGCTGTTATGCCTTTTCAGGAATAATCTCAGTCCCGAACTCATAACCACATAAATGTGCTCACCAAGCGCCACCATTGGTTTTGGTTCTGCCATTTCCCCATCTTCATAGGCTGCCTCTCCAGGCTGAGAATGATTTGTTTCTATTCTAGGTATTTGATATTTAACAAGAAAAAAGTGAAATCCACAGATGCTCCCACTTCTCCCATTGATGACCGGCGCACCACCAAGAAGCTCCGACCTAAACCATCAAACACTCCCGTTTCAGTCTGCTACATCTAAGGTAGGTACAGTTGGTAACATTGTGTTTTAATACGATTAAAAATTAATCGCTACTTAAATCGACAGAACTCGAACGGATTCTGGTCACGGTTCCCCTTTAAGAAAGCGGAAGCGGGGATGCCGAGTTGGTTTATAAATTTATCTGAGGAAACGGGGCTTCCGAACAGGGCTTGCTGGCAAATGTAGTCTCTGATAAATAAAATCGAAGATCTCAGGGCTAGAGCGCTGTGCCAGAGGGACATTAGGACCAGTTGCAGCTTTCTGTTTCACGGAATCTTATTTAACCCCTTCCATTCCGAAGGCAGCGATTCAACTTGATGGGTTCACAATACACCAAGATAGGACTGCCGAGGCAGAGGAAGTGGAGTATGCTTCATGATCAGTTCCTCGTGGTTACAAACGTGGCGATTCTGCCCCAATCCTGGAACACCTCGCGGTCAAGTGCCGTCCATTCTATCTGCCGCGGGAGATTTTGGCCATCATCTTGGTAGCGGTGTACGTTACACCTCAGGCTGGTGTCAAACAGGCTCCAGACGAACTGAGTGATGTAATCAACCGGCATGAAACAGCGCATCCCGACGCCTTCCCCTTCATTTTGGGGGACTTGAACCAGGGCAGCTTGAAGAAGACTCTAAATAATTATTATAAGCAAATCACTTTTAGTACCAGAGGGAACAACATAGTGGACTACTGTTACTATACTATGCCGTTTATCGTGCTGTGCCTCGTCCACACTTTGGTAAGTCTGATCACCTAGCTGTACTTCTACTCCCTGAGTATAGACAGAGACTGAAGACTGCAGCACCTGTAGTGAGGACCAAGCAGGCATGGACAAGGAAGCCCTATCACAAGCAAGAGGGAGTCCGGAGATGCTGGAAAACCAAGCAACACATATAAGATGCTGGAGGAAATCAGCAGACCAGGCAGCACCTATGGAAAAGAGTATAGTCGACATCTGGGGCCAAAATTATACTCTTTTCCTTAGCTACTGCCTGGTCTGAAGGATAAAGGAGGCACAGGAGTGCCTGCCGGTCTGCTTAGAATCAGGTGAACTGGACTGATTTCAGGGAATCATCCTCGAGTTTGAATGAGTATGCCTCAGCTGACAGACTTCATTAAAACTTGTGTGGATGAGTGTGTGCCTACGAGAACTTACTGTATACCGTATACCCAAATCAAAAGCTGTGGATGAACCAGGAGGTTCGTATTCTGCTGGGGACTAGATTTGTGGCATTTAAGTCTGGTGACCCAGGTCTGCAAAACCAGGTATGACATGCAGAGGGCTATTTCAAAATTTATGGAACAATTCTGATCGAGGTTGGAGGCGACATTGGATGCATGTCAACTCTGGCAGAGTTTACAGGCCATTAATTACTACAAGGTGAAAGCTAACACCATAAATGGCCATGATGCTTCACTCCCAGATGAGCTCATTGCCTTTTATGCTCGCTTTGAAAGGGAGAAGAAAACTACAGCTATGAGGTTCCCTGCAGCACCTGGTGACCCTGTGATCTCTGTCTCAGAGACTGACGTCAGGCTGCCTTTCAAGAAGATGAGCCCCCACAAGGCGACAGGCCCCAATGGAATACCTGGTAAGGCTCTGAAAACTTGTGTCAACCAAATGGCAGAGGGTGTTCTAAGGTATTTTCAATGTCTCATTGCTACAGTTGGAAGTTCTCACCTGCTTCAAAAGGGCAACAATTATACAAGTGTCCAAGAAGAGCAGGGTGACCTTCCTTAATTGACTATCATCCAGCAGCCCTTGTATCAATGATGATGAAGCGCTTTGAGAGGTCCATTATGGCTAGAATTAACTCCTGTCCCATCAAGACTGGACCCAATTTGCCTATCACCACAACAGATCAACAGTGGACACGATCTCATTGGCTTTTCATGCGGCCTTGGATCACCTGGACAATACTAATACCTATGTCAGGATGCTGTTTATTGACCACAGCTTGGTGTTTAACACAATCATTTGTACAATTCTGATTGAAAAGCTCCAGAACCTAGGCCTATGTACCTCCCTCTGCAACTGCATCCTTAACTTCCCAAATGGAAGATCACAATCTGTACGGATCAGAAACAACATCTCCACCTTACCGACAATCAACACTGGCACATCACTGCTCTACTCTCTCTACACACATGACTGCGTGGCTAGGCAGAGATCAAATGCCATTTATAAACTTGCTGACGATACAACTATTGTTGGCAGAATTTCAGATGGTGAAATGGGGCCGGGGGTGGGCTACTGCACAGCATGGAAGTAAACTGCAGAGAGTTGTAAGCTTCCAGCTCCATCATGGGCACTAGCCCCCATAGTATCCAGAACGTTCTTCAAGGAGCGATACCTCAAAAAGGCAGCGTCCATCATGAAGGATATCCACCCCAAGGAAATGCCCTTTTCTCATTGCTACCATCAGCAAGGAGGTACAGAAGCCTTAAGGTACACACTCAATGATTCAGGAACAGCTTCTTCCCCTCTGACATCTGATTTCTGAATGGACATTGAACCCATGAACACTATCTCACTTTTTAAAAATTTCTTTTTTTGCACTATTTAACTAACTTAATGTACTGTATATATGCTCACTGTAATTCACATTTTTTCCTATTGTTATGGTTTGCATTGTACTGCTGCCACAAAGTTAACAGATTTCATGACATATGCTGGTGACATAAAAGCCGATTCTGATTCTAATTTCCAACACTCTCCTTATCTTCGTGGATAGTGCCCAGTCATCCATCAGTTTGTATTTTGTAGAAGCACTAAAACTGAACCTTTGCAATTACCTGTTCTTTATCTTCTACCCTTCTTGAATAATGGGACACATTTGAGGTTTCTTTTTAATCCACTGTGTCCTTTCTGGAACACTTCCAGGAAGCCAAGGTTCTCTGCAATCCAGTGGACCATGAGCTCATTGGGACAAGTCCTTGCTGGAAGGAGCACTTTGAAAAAGGCGTCAGCAGATTCTCTATATTTAACTTAAGTGTTCCACTTCGAACTAACTATAAAACAACGAAGTAGGAACAATCCCCTATTAGGTTCTTCAACATGATGGAAAAGTGCTCGAGTCCATAATTTCTTTATCTTCATTCAGTAAGCATGTCATCTAGTTATCTTGATTATCGTCAAGGAAGTTTCGAAGTGCCCCTCCCAGAGGTGCAATGCTGATTCTGTTACAAAACACAATGAACATTTATTTCACAGTGCAACGAAGTCCCAGGAAAATGCCAGAAGCATTGCAAGTCACTGCCCAAAGCCCTTTTTGACTTCACAAAAGCCTTGGACATCATTAACCAAAAAAGTGGAGAATCGTTAAGATCGTTGCAACTCATTGCAAGCTTCTCTATGCAGATCGACACATTACTTTTGTTATAACTGTTCTACTCTTTTAAATATAAATTCTGTGTCTATCTCAATGCACTGTTGCAATGAATTACTTTTTTATGAACTGTATGCAGAACAAACCTTTCTCTATACCCCAGTACACATGACAATAATAAGCAATTTACCAACTTACATTCTTATGGGATAGAAAATTCCAAAGATTCATCAATTTGGGAGTGAAGGTATTTCTCCTTTTCTCAGTCCAATTCTGAAACTCTATCTACATCCCTGGTCCTAGATTTCTCAGTCATGGGAAATGTCTTTCCTCCCTGTGGCCAAAGTCCTTTAACAATTTTCTCCTGTCAATAGAATCTCTTCTCATTCTTTTAAACTCAGAAAAATACAGTCCCAATCTATTTTCATGGAGCAAACATCCCATTCCAGGAACATCTACTGATTTTTTTTTCCATACTATGTTTCTCAAAACTATCTGCAATATCCACGTGCTATTTTTACAGATTTAATTACAAAAAGCCTTATTGAAACCTTTTCACAATAAAGGCAAACATTCCATTTACGTTCCTCATCTTCATCCCTTACTGCTCCTGCACATTGGTCCTGGATTTAACTCTCTTTCAATCTCAAGACAATTTCTCATCATTTAACAAATACTCATTTTTTCTGTTATGTGCACCTAAATGGCTGACTGCCTTATATTTTTATATTGTTCCATTTACCACGCTCTCAATCACTCACTCAGCTTGCATCTTCTTGGAGCCTCTTTTACTATATCCAAAGTTCAAAGTAAAATTTATTATCAGAGTACATACATGTTAAAACATACGACCCCGAAATTCTTTTTCTCTGGGCATACTTAGCAAATCTAGAAAATAGTAACTGAAAACAATGGACAGCAAACTGTGCAAATGGAGAAATAAATGAAGAGCAATAAATAGCAAGCATGAAATTACGAATGAAAAGAGTCCTTAAGTGAGTGTAGTTATCCCTTTTTGTTCAGGAGCCCGATGGCTGAGGGGGTAGTAACTGTTCTTGAACCTGATGGTGCGAGTCCTGAGGCACCTGTATCTTCGACCTGATGGCAGTAGTGAGTAAACCCTGTGTGGTGAGGATGATGGATGCTGCTTTCCTACAGCAACATTTCATGTAGATGAACTCAGTGGTTGGGAGGGTTTTACCTGTGATGTACTGGGCCGAATCCACTACCTATTGTAGGATTTTACACAAAGATTTTGGCATTCCCATCCAGGCCATAATGCAGCCAATCAGCACACTTTCCACCACATATCTATCGAAGTTTGCCAAGGTTTTTGATGGCATGCCAAATCTCTGCATGTTCCTGAGGAAGTAGAGGCACTGTTCTGTTTTCTTCACAATTATATTTATATGATGGGTCCAGGACAGGTCCTCTGAGATAGTGACACCCAGGAATGTAAAGTTACTGACCCTCTCCACCTCTGATCCCCCAATGATTACTGGCTCATAGACCTCTGCTTTCCCTCTCCTGAAGTCGACAATCAGTTTCTTGGTCTTTGTTATTACACCACTCAGCCACATTTTCAATCTCCTTTCTATACTTCTGATATAGTAATCCTCTTGCTTACTCACTAATAGTTCACTATCATCAGCAAATTGGATTTTGAAATTTTGTTTCTCGAAACAAATTATTGATACTACTGTGAAAAGCTGGAGCCCAAGCACTGAACTATGCAGTACCCTATTAGACTAGTCTGCCAACCTGACAATGATCCATTTATTCCAACTTTTTGAAGTTACCAAAAGCATTATGGAGCAAATCCATTTAGTAAGAAGAAACAATCTGAGTTTCCAGTTGACTGCTTTTAAAATTCTCTATTCTAAACTTAATCTGAACTGTCTGCATCAATTGGAGCCTTCAGCACTCAATAATGAATTCAACAATTTCAGGTATGTCCTTTCTCTATTTATATTAGAATTACCCAGTCTTGTCCAACTATCCATCTGTATTATAAGATATGGGAGCAAAATTAGGCCATTTGGCCCATCGGGTCTGCTCTAACATTTCATCACGGCTGATCCATTTTTCCTTTCAGTCCCAATTTCCTGCCTTCCCCCCATATTCCCTTTGTGCCATGACCAATCAAGAATCTATCAACCTTTGCCTTAAATACACATATGGACTTGGCCTCCACGGCCACCTGTGGCACTGGATTCCACAGATTCACCACTCTCTGGATAAAGAAATTCCTCCTCATCTCTGTTCTAAAAGTACACCCTTCTATTTTGAGGCTGTGTCCTCTATTCCTAGACTCTCCCACCATAGGAAAGGTTCTCTCCACATCCACTCTACAAAGGCCTTTCAACATTTGATAGGTTTCAATTCAGTCACTCCTCATTCTTCTGAATTCTAATGAATACAGACCCAGAGCCATCAAACACTCTCCGTAAGATAAGCTATTCAATTGTGCAATTATTTTTGTGAACCTTCTTTGCACCCGCTCCAACATCAGCACATCCTTTCTCAGATAAGGGGTTCAAAACTGCTCACAATACTCCAAGTGAGGCCTCACCAGTGCTTTATAAGGCTTCAATATTGCATCCTTGCTTTTATATTCTAGTCTTCTTGAAATGAATGCCATATTTGCCTTCCTCACCACAGACTCAACCTGCCAATTAAGCTTTAGGAAATTCTACACAAGGACTCCCAAGTCCCTCTGTACCTCAGATTTTTTGAATTTTCTCTCTATTTAGAAAATAGTCTACCCTAACTAAAACTATTAAAACTTTAATCGTTAGTAACAGACATGGTGATCAGATTGTCAGAAAATCTTCGCTAAATTTTCTTTCTACACATACACTGCCTGATCTTCTCTACAATAGTTCTAATCTATATTTCACAGCTTTTATGTCTCTTCATTGATTGTTTCTCTAAATGAACCTGTTATCCATCAACTAGATGGTTTTACAAACAGCGTATCGCATTGATAATCCTGACCTCACCTTATCAGAAACACTCCTTTTGTTCAATCAAACTTTCTCCCACCCTCTCAGTGACTTAAAGCCAATTTGTTTCTTACTTTTCTAGTTCAGACAAAGTGACTTCAACCTGAAACTTTAACTGTGCCGCCTTTTCACAAATGCTGCCTGGTCAGCTGAGAGTTCCAACCATTTTCTGCTCTTGTTGCACTGTATGCCGGGCCATTCCGACATTCATATGCTGGACAGAGTGTTCCATTGTTGCTGGAGATCAGGAAGCCCAACTGATTTTGGACTTTCTCATCAAAGCTCAAGTACAGGCCACTGAAATAATTCCTCCTCTAAGCAGGAGGTCTGGATTTCTGGATACTTTGTCATTGACACAACTTCTTGGATGTTTTTTTAAAATTTCAGAGGTATTCAAGAATCAACCACATTAGTGTGGTACTAGAGTTATTTATATGAGACATGTTGTAAGGTCAGCTAATTCCTTTTTTTTCCCCAAGGGATTTAGATAAGATTTTCTATTTTAGAAAATGGTATTTCAGATAAGAAATATCTGAAATATATTGTATTAATATATGTATTTTTGTCACAAGCTTTAAAACTCAGTTTTAGTTATTTCATTGAATTCAAATCTTCAGATGGCAGTAATGTGATTTGTATATTAATATGAGCCTCTGGCTTCTGCCTACTAATGTGTTTCAGTTCTCCTGTTCCCATGTAGTATTCATTAACTATGCTGACAAAAAAAAACTTATGTTTAATGTATTTCATTTCCCTAATTTATCGCAGTAGCTGGGAAATGCATGTGCCACAAAAAGAAATTGCAGTAGGTTCATCAGACTTTTCAGGAGGGTATGCTGCTCGTTCCTTGGTTGAGTCTTCCTGAAAAAGCCATCCTCTCGAACTGGCATACAAACTGTTCAGTTCAACACACTCAAAATGCTGGAGGAATTCAGCAGGCCAGGCAGCATCTATGGAAAAGAATACATAATCGACGTTTCGGGCTGAGACACTCATCAGGATGTAAGACCTATTGACAAAACAACTGAATGGTTTCACAAACACAAGAATGAATTGTCTCTTCCTGATGAAGGGTGTCGATGAAACGATCACTGTTCACTCTTTTCCATAGATGCTGCCTGGCCTGCTGAATTCCTCCAGCATTTTGTGTGTGTTGCTTTGGATTTCCAGCATCTGCAGATTTTCTCCTGTTTATGACTCATATCCTATGAATGCATTAAAAAAAAACAAGATACAGTAGGTGAAGACAGCCGTTGGTAGGTGAATACTTATTGCCAACTTAAAATTTAATCGCAAACAACAGGAATTCTGCAGATGCTGGAAATTCAAGCAACATACATCAAAGTTGCTGGTGAACGCAGCAGGCCAGGCAGCATCTATAGGAAGAGGCGCAGTCGACGTTTCAGGCCGAGACCCTTCGTCAGGACTAACTGAAGGAAGAGTGAGTAAGGGATTTGAAAGCTGGAGGGGGAGGGGGAGATGCAAAATGATAGGAGAAGACAGGAGGGGGAGGGATGGAGCCGAGAGCTGGACAGGTGATAGGCAGAAGGGGATACGAGAGGATCATGGGACAGGAGGTCCGGGAAGAAAGACGGGGGGGGGGGTGACCCAGAGGATGGGCAAGAGGTATATTCAGAGGGACAGAGGGAGAAAAAGGAGAGTGAGAGAAAGAATGTGTGCATAAAAAAGAGTAACAGATGGGGTACAAGGGGGAGGTGGGGCCTAGCGGAAGTTAGAGAAGTCAATGTTCATGCCATCAGGTTGGAGGCTACCCAGACGGAATATAAGGTGTTGTTCCTCCAACCTGAGTGTGGCTTCATCTTTACAGTAGAGGAGGCCGTGGATAGACATGTCAGAATGGGAATGGGATGTGGAATTAAAATGTGTGGCCACTGGGAGATCCTGCTTTCTCTGGCGGACAGAGCGTAGATGTTCAGCAAAGCGGTCTCCCAGTCTGCGTGGGGTCTCACCAATATATAAAAGGCCACATCGGGAGCACCGGACGCAGTATATCACCCCAGTCGACTCACAGGTGAAGTGATGCCTCACCTGGAAGGACTGTTTGGGGCCCTGAATGGTGGTAAGGGAGGAAGTGTAAGGGCATGTGTAGCACTTGTTCCGCTTACACGGATAAGTGCCAGGAGGGAGATCAGTGGGGAGGGATGGGGGGGACGAATGGACAAGGGAGTTGTGTAGGGAGCGATCCCTGCGGAATGCAGAGAGAGGGGGGGAGGGAAAGATATGCTTAGTGGTGGGATCCCGTTGGAGGTGGCGGAAGTTACGGAGAATAATATGTTGCTCCCGGAGGCTGGTGGGGTGGTAGGTGAGGACCAGGGGAACCCTATTCCTAGTGGGGTGGTGGGAGGATGGAGTGAGAGCAGATGTACGTGAAATGGGGGAGATGCGTTTAAGAGCAGAGTTGATAGTGGAGGAAGGGAAGCCCCTTTCTTTAAAAAATGAAGACATCTCCCTCGTCCTAGAATGAAAAGCCTCATCCTGAGAGCAGATGCGGCGGAGACGGAGGAATTGCGAGAAGGGGATGGCGTTTTTGCAAGAGACAGGGTGAGAAGAGGAATAGTCCAGATAGCTGTGAGAGTCAGTAGGCTTATAGTAGACATCAGTGGATAAGCTGTCTCCAGAGACAGAGACAGAAAGATCTAGAAAGGGGAGGGAGGTGTCGGAAATGGACCAGGTAAACTTGAGGGCAGGGTGAAAGTTGGAGGCAAAGTTAATAAAGTCAACGAGTTCTGCATGCGTGCAGGAAGCAGCGCCAATGCAGTCGTCGATGTAGCGAAGGAAAAGTGGGGGACAGATACCAGAATAGGCACGGAACATAGATTGTTCCACAAACCCAACAAAAAGGCAGGCATAGCTAGGACCCATACGGGTGCCCATAGCTACACCTTTAGTTTGGAGGAAATGGGAGGAGCAAAAGGAGAAATTATTTAGAGTAAGGACTAATTCCGCTAGATGGAGCAGAGTGGTGGTAGAGGGGAACTGATTAGGTCTGGAATCCAAAAAGAAGCGTAGAGCTTTGAGACCTTCCTGATGGGGGATGGAAGTATATAAGGACTGGACATCCATGGTGAAAATAAAGCGGTGGGGGCCAGGGAACTTAAAATCATCGAAAAGTTTAAGAGCGTGAGAAGTGTCACGAACATAGGTCGGAAGGGATTGAACAAGGGGTGATAAAACAGTGTCGATGTATGCAGAAACGAGTTCGGTGGGGCAGGAGCAAGCTGAGACAATAGGTCGGCCAGGACAGGCAGGTTTGTGGATCTTGGGTAGGAGGTAGAAACGGGAAGTGCGGGGTGTGGGAACTATAAGGTTGGTAGCAGTGGATGGGAGATCCCCTGAGCGGATAAAGTCGTTGATAGTGTGGGAGACAATGGCCTGATGCTCCTTGGTGGGGTCACGATCGAGGGGTAAATAAGAGGAGGTATCCGCGAGTTGTCCACTGATGTCTACTATAAGCCTACTGACTCTCACAGCTATCTGGACTATTCCTCTTCTCACCCTGTCTCTTGCAAAAACGCCATCCCCTTCTCGCAATTCCTCCGTCTCCGCCGCATCTGCTCTCAGGATGAGGCTTTTCATTCTAGGACGAGGGAGATGTCTTCATTTTTTAAAGAAAGGGGCTTCCCTTCCTCCACTATCAACTCTGCTCTTAAACGCATCTCCCCCATTTCACGTACATCTGCTCTCACTCCATCCTCCCACCACCCCACTAGGAATAGGGTTCCCCTGGTCCTCACCTACCACCCCACCAGCCTCCGGGTCCAACATATTATTCTCCGTAACTTCCGCCACCTCCAACGGGATCCCACCACTAAGCATATCTTTCCCTCCCCCCCTCTCTCTGCATTCCGCAGGGATCGCTCCCTACACAACTCCCTTGTCCATTTGTCCCCCCCATGCCTCCCCACTGATCTCCCTCCTGGCACTTATCCGTGTAAGCGGAACAAGTGCTACACATGCCCTTACACTTCCTCCCTTACCACCATTCAGGGCCCCAAACAGTCCTTCCAGGTGAGGCATCACTTCACCTGTGAGTCGACTGGGGTGATATACTGCGTCCGGTGCTCCCGATGTGGCCTTTTATATATTGGTGAGACCCCACGCAGACTGGGAGACCGCTTTGCTGAACATCTACGCTCTGTCCGCCAGAGAAAGCAGGATCTCCCAGTGGCCACACATTTTAATTCCACATCCCATTCCCATTCTGACATGTCTATCCACGGCCTCCTCTACTGTAAAGATGAAGCCACAATCAGGTTGGAGGAACAACACCTTATATTCCGTCTGGGTAGCCTCCAACCTGATGGCATGAACATTGACTTCTCTAACTTCCGCTAGGCCCCACCTCCCCCTCGTACCCCATCTGTTACTTATTTTTATGCACACATTCTTTCTCTCACTCTCCTTTTTCTCCCTCTGTCCCTCTGAATATACCTCTTGCCCATCCTTTGGGTCACCCCCCCCTTGTCTTTCTTCCCGGACCTCCTGTCCCATGATCCTCTCGTATTCCCTTTTGCCTATCACCTGTCCAGCTCTCGGCTCCATCCCTCCCCCTCCTGTCTTCTCCTATCATTTTGCATCTCCCCCTCCCCCTCCAGCTTTCAAATCCCTTACTCACTCTTCCTTCAGTTAGTCCTGACGAAGGGTCTCGGCCTGAAACGTCGACTGCGCCTCTTCCTATAGATGCTGCCTGGCCTGCTGCGTTCACCAGCAACTTTGATGTATGTTGCTTAAAATTTAATCATTTGGTCCCAAATACTGCAACAGTATCTGTTTTCTTCAGGAACCGGTTGTTACTCACACCAACCTCGTTTGCTGCAAGTTTCATCCTAGCAACGAAACAGAAATGGTGTTTCTCATTGAAATTCTGAAAACCTAGTGGGGACGCGGGACAGGCAGATGTCAGGCGGGGCAGCGACCACATAGAGGGGGATAAAGGTGGATGTGGCCGGTAAAGGGGAATGGTGCTGGCGAGATGGACGAGCATTTAGTGCGTGGTGGGACTGGGGCAGTTGCTGGGCGATGAGAAGGGGTAGATGTCGGGAGCCGAATGGTGACCAAGTAGAGGGCAGTGGGCAGGTGATTACAGGGAGTGGGGTAAATGCCGGGAGGGGGCGGGGTAAATGCCTGGGGCGGGGCGGGGCGAGGCGAGTGTGGGAGTTAGCGGGACGGCTGTTTACTCATTAGGGTAGTTCTCCGGGACAGGGAGATCTGACGTCAGCGAGTTTTCCGCCCTGGGCTCGGGTATTCTGGAGTCACACGTGGTCCCGTTTGAAACGGTTCGCATCCAGAGCGCCCGAGCTCCCGGTTTATCCCGCAGTTACCTCAGGGAAGGTGCGTTAGAGACACCCAAGCCGCCTGGGCATCGGTGAGCGACTGTTCGGTCCTTCTCCTTCCCGAGTGGGTGAAGCAGGGATCGCGCCGCGGCCATGATCAATGAATCTTGCGAGAACAGGACAGATATTACCCAAGATGCGGGGCCCTTCGTCAGCGCCGCGATGTTCGCTACTGGGGTGCTGGGCAACGTACTGGCGCTCGTCATCCTCGCAATGCACAAGCGAGACCTCAAGAGCAAAATGTCGCTCTTCCACATCCTCGTGAGCAGCCTAATTATTACCGACCTGGTGGGAACTCTGATCATCAGTCCGATGGTACTGACCGCCTACGCCCGGCGCCGCACACTGCTGACTCTGAGCTTATGCAGCTGTTGTGCCTTCGCCATGGCTTTCTTCGGGCTCTGTTCCATGTTCATCCTGTTTGCTATGGCGGTAGAGCGCTGTCTCTCCCTCAGTTGTCCCTACTTCTACCGACGGCACGCCAGCAACCGCTGCGGGCTGATCACCATTCCGGCTATCTATATTTTCTGCCTTATCTTCTGTTCCCTACCCCTGCTGAAGTTTGGCATCAACGCGCAGTATTGCCCGGGCACCTGGTGTTTCATCAAGATGGAAGTTTGGAATCTGGAGGTGAAGCACCGCGTCTATTCCCTGTCCTACGCGGTTCTGATGAAGGTGCTGATCATCTCCATTCTACTGTGTAACATCTCCGTAATAGTCAACCTCTGCCGAATGTACCAAAGGCAAAAGACCCGCCGGCACTCGAGTGCGCACCGAACAAGAAAGCATCGGCATTCCCAGTCCGAAGAAGTTGATCATCTCGTTCTTTTAGCCATAATGACAACAACGTTTGTTATTTGTTCTGTGCCTCTCACGGTGAGTGTTAATATTGTCTAATACAGTGCAGAACTTTTCCCAAAGGGGGATGTAAATATAAACATATTGTCACCCTGCCTACTTCCAGATTTTGTGCAGATGCAAGAATTCTAGATGCAAGAAAAATGGTGAGTAAAATTAGGAAAAAGAGGCCAGTCATTTGTAAGGGCTGTGAAGTTGTATGTGTGTATGTATATATGTAACATTTTTAATCTTCACTGATTCAACTTGAGAAAGAAAACTTCAGAATTGCTTATCCATAGAAATTAATTCATTTGAAATTGGAGGTTGGAAAGTTAATTTATAGGGATATGCCATCAATAAGGATCGTAATGAGAGGTCAGGAGACATAAAGGGCTAATGTGAATTTAGTATCATCATATATCATCTACTAATAAATTGGATTTTCAAATCCCTTACTCACTCTTCCTTCAGTTAGTCCTGACGAAGGGTCTCGGCCTGAAACGTCGACTGCGCCTCTTCCTATAGATGCTGCTTGGCCTGCTGCATTCACCAGCAACTTTGATGTATGTTGCTTTAATAAATTGGATTGCTCATTTTTGCATTGTTTCAGATTAGTTAAAACTTAAACTACTTGGTGATTTAACCAACTGAGAAATGTAAATATAAGCATATTTCCAATAATCACAAAGTATGAGTCATCATCATGGCTTTGCCAATGATGGCCAGTCCTGATTCAGGACTTCAGTCTGAAACACTGACAATCCCTATCATCTCCACCTGCTTGACCTGCTGAGTTCCTCCAGAACTTTGTTTTTTTCTACTGGATTACAGCATCTACAGTCTCTTGTATCTCCATGACCAGATCTAATGTATGAATATATAAATGTATATATTTTTATTGTTATGCAATTATCTACACAAATTATAGTAACTTGTATTGCATTTTATAAAATGGTATTTAAAGGCTATCTAAAAGTTTCCTAATGATTAAAGTACTTTTTGAGCAAAAATGCACCTTAATGGTCTTATATTTGATTGCTTAAATCAGATTCAAAATGTGAGACATCATAATAGAACTGTAATATTTAGACTTTTCTTTGAAACTGATACAAATATTTGACCTTATATTTTTCCTTAGATTCGTGCATACATTGGAGCATTTCACAATGTCGAAAACGATGGAAATGATCTTGTGGCTCTCCGTTGCCTGTCTTTTAATTCAATTATTGATCCATGGGTTTTTATTATTCTCAATACAACTGTGTTTAGAAAGATATTGTCCAGGATATTATGCTGTAAAATTACTTCTAAAAGAAAACAATTACATTGCAACACTGATAAAAGTATTGAAATACTCACATGAAGTCACTTTGGGACAGGCATTCCTGATACTTGAATTTACTGAAAGTTTTTTCCAAAACTTATTTACAACCAAACCATCATTTTGAGAGAAAGATGCACTTGATATCATGTGGGATTTGGCACATGAATTTGCTTTTTTGTATTTTCATCGAGTAAGAAGAAAGTTACCAATAAATCAACAGATAAGGGACATGCACAGAGGTTTTTGACCTGTTGAGAGTCTGGCTGACATAAGCTATGAAGCATCATTATTTTTCTCTCTGTGATTCTTCAAATATTTGAGAAAATATTGTAATTTTGTAATTTTATTTTAAACCATGTACTCACTTTCAAGCTTTATTTTATAAATTTAATTTTTGCATTCCTCTGTTTAAAGGATAGCTTATATAGGTTGAATTAGCTTTCAAATTATTAAAACAAAATATAGTGAATGGGTCTATTTATATAAAGCCAATACTGGTTTTATAATCTATTTAAATTACACAAACAACAGGAATTCTGCAGATGCTGGAAATTCAAGCAACACACATAAAAGTTGCTGGTGAATGCAGCAGGCCAGGCAGCATCTCTAGGAAGAGGTGCAGTCGACGTTTCAGGCCGAGACCCTTCGTCAGGACTAACAGAAGGAAGAGTGAGTAAGAGATTTGAAAGTTGGAGGGGGAAGGGGAGATCCAAAATGGTAGGAGAAGACAGGAGGGGGAGGGATGGAACCCTTGGTTTACAGCATCTACAGTCTCTTGTATCTCCATGACCAGATCTAATGTATGAATATATAAATGTATATATTTTTATTGTTATGCAATTATCTACACAAATTATAGTAACTTGTATTGCATTTTATAAAATGGTATTTAAAGGCTATCTAAAAGTTTCCTAATGAGGGATGGAACCCATCTTCCTAGAGATGCTGCCTGGCCTGCCTGCGTTCACCAGCAACTTTTATGTGTGTTACTTAAATTACAGTTTGTTTGATAATAATATGGACTGCCCTACCAAGGAACCAAATTTTGTTTAGTATTTTTGAGGGGAATAGATTGTTGGCTATCAGTTGCTCTCTGTAGCTATGTAGAAATATATGAATTATCAGAAGCCTGCCTTTCACTCAAACCATGACCCTATTGTTCCTCTCAGGTGGATATAGGGCGACACCAGAAGGCAAGTCAGTATTTCCTGCGACCTGTCTTATATTTTTAAAGCAATAAAATAAGACAGATAATCTCTTATTATTTTGTTCCCTTTTTGTGTGTTACACAAAAGCTGGCAGCCTCATTTCCAGTACTACTATAGTTAATACACTTCAAGAAACCTCACTGGTGATAAAACTTTATTTGAATGTTCTGAGATTTATCAAAAACACTATCTAAATGCAGGCCTTCTTTTATTAGATGATCCTCTGGATTTTAAATTGCGCTAAACCTTGAGATATCATTTCCTGTTGGAATTTTACAAAATTGTACTCACAGGCACATTTTTCCATAGCTGTTTAAACTAGAATGTTAGGAAACACTTTATGTACTTTTATGGCAAAGAATTATTTTCTGCACCTCAAGTTGTCACTTCAGCTAATACAAAGAAAGTTCTACAGTCCAAGTCCTTCGGTGACAGTAGTGCTATAACTGGAGGGACAGTGTCACAACTCCAGTGAGCTGGATTCAAGCATGACATCCAGTGTCCTCTGTGGAGTTCTCCCTGTCATGGTGCAGGTTTTTTCCAGATGTTCCATTTCCTCCCATGTCCCAGAAATGTGGCAATCAGTATGTTAATTAGTTACTATGAATTGCCTTAACGTGTAAGTGAGTAACAAAAGCTAGGGAGAGTTGATTGAAATGTGGGTAGAATAAAATGGGTAGTTGATGGTCAGCTTATACTTGGTGGGCCAAAGACTCACTTCTGTGCTTTATCTCTATGGCCCCAGCTCAATCATCACCAAGCCTGGATATGGTCAAGACCCAAGTGCTCTTATCAGTTCCCAATAGTTTGTTGTTGATTACAAAGTCTTCAAAACTTGTAAAGAATTCCTCCACTGACAGAGTCTTGCATGATTTTTGATCTTACTGGATCTGTTCTGTTATTGCAGAATTATTTGCGATGCCTTTGACTTCTACTTCCCCATCTAAGAAGCCGATCATTTAGCAACATTGTCCCTGACTTCTGGAATTTTTTTGTACTTAACTTCCAACTTGCATCAGTACCAAAAAGAACCTGTTAAAAAACACTCTTACGCATCTTAGATTTTCCTCAGTCATGGCTTTTCCGCTCAGTGCTGGTGTCTACAGGTTTTTGGTCTTTGAGGAATGAAGAGCAGGAAGCAAGTTTTGTTATTGACAGATAGATGTGTTTCCCAAAATAGAAAACAAAATTGAATTTGTTACTTTATTAGATCTCATAGAAAATTTTCATGTTATTTCATCTGTATTCAATAGATCTTTAAACCACTTGATAAATTCATTTCCAAGCAATGTTATGTTGAAAAGCTGAGATCACAGTATATGTATATGATCATAACCTGTTATTCATTATTTTGATTTCATAATTCTTGTTAAATAGTTTATAGTATCTTAATAAATATATTCTTTTGTAACTGAGCACTTATAATTCAAGTTTTAAACAAAGTTTTAATCTTGGCTTTTATACATTTTATTGTAACCCTGCAAATATCTAGTTTTTCTTTTATATTTTGCACAGTGTGCACTGGTTCATTTTGGTTGGAGTAATATGTACAAATACTCAAGTTAAATCCTATCCTATATTTCCTATACTTGATAAATAATATGAAATAAATATTCTATACATTTTAAATTAATGGCACACATGAACCAACTTCTGCCAGCCTTACCAAATGATGTATTTAAGTTTGAAGCACAAAGTGATAGTAATTTTGATTCATTATTAATTGATGAAAGTTTATCTGATTGTACAGAATGTATAATGTATTATGAATTAGGGACCGAATGAACAGTTTGTAATGATCATTTCCAGTATTTGAAATAAAACTGGTAAATGCCATCAGATCACTTAAGTTCTGTTTTAAAAGGACTTCTACTCAAGGTACATCTGTGTTTAATGTAAATTCCTTCTCTTGTCCTGTAGTTAAAATTTCTCTCAATTCTTGATCAATAATTGATGTACAGTACATAGTGTATTTTTAAATGAAAAACTGTTACTGTTAAGTTGTACAAAAGTTTAACATGTTTCCTTTCGAAACTGTAATTTTGCAAATATATCTTGGAACTTCGTCTGCGATATAACAAGGTACAAATGAAAAACCAAGGTCTTTTCAAATGATTCTGCTTAGTTTTGTAAACTAATTGTAAAACAGAAAACCTACTTTATGATTAGATATTTTCTGGAGCCAGGCTGATATCAGCCTGATGAAATTACGTATTGCATATGCATTTCATAAGTTAAATATGAACTATGCAGTAAATTATAATTACTGGAATGTATGTACTCATAACATATATTGGAGGTTCATCTGTTGTACAGACGAAGTATGAATGATATTGTTTTAACAAACAAAGTCTATTGTTCCATAGATTTATGTGGTTAAAACCACACACAGGATATTTATGTATTTCCAACATGTTATTTTTATATAATATTGCACTTCAAACAACTTTTCTAATAAATGTACAGGACTTTGGGTTTCTTCTCTTGTCACTAACTTCTCCAGGGTACTAGAGGGATTGATCTCTGGGAATGGATTTTTTTTTTGTAAAGCAGAGATTAAGCTATCTGAATTTCTATTAGTAGAGTTTAGGAGAATGAGAGATGATCTTATTGAAGCAAAGCAAGTTCATACAGGGGCTTGACAAAGTAGGTGCATGGATTATGCTATCAGTGGTTGGCTTCCTTGAACTAGGAGCCAGAGCCACAAAATATAGAATCAGCTATTAATAGGAAAAGGCATTGCCTCTCCCAGAAGAACCTTTGGAATTCTTCACTCCTTAGGATTGAAGGCTTAGACACTGGAATTTTAGATGTTAGAAAATCAATATAGGAGCAGAAAGTAAGTTTTGTTTCCAACGGGTGTTTTCCTAAAACAGGTAAAAACATGACTTACATCACACAAGAAAATTCTCACTTTTATTGGCTCTCACAGACATGATATAGTATAGTCATACTTTATTGATCCCAGGGGAAATTGGTTTTCGTTCCAGTTGCACCATGAATAATAAATAGTAATAAAACCATAAATAGTTAAATAGTAATATGTAAATTGTAAATTATGCCAGTAAATTATGAAATAAGTCTAGGACTAGCCTATTGGCTCAGGGCGTCTGATCCTCCAAGGGAGGAGTTGTGAAGTTTGATGGCCACAGGTGGGAATGACTTCCTGTGACGCTCTGTGTCGCATCTCGGTGGAATGAGTCTCTGGCTGAACGTACTCCTGTGCCCATCCAGTACATTATGTAGTGGATGGGAGACATTGTCCAAGATGGCATGCAACTTAGACAGCATCCTCTTTTCAGACACCACCGTCAGACAGTCCAGTTCCATCCCCACAACATCACTGGCCTTACGAATGAGTTTGTTGATTCTGTTGGTGGCTGCTACCCTCAGCCTGCTGCCCCAGCACACAACAGCAAACATGATCGCACTGGCCACCACAGACTCTTGTAGAAAATCCTCAGCATCGTCTAGCAGATGTTAAAGGACCTCAGTCTCCTCAGGAAATAGAGACGGCTCTGACCCTTCTTGTAGACAGCCTCAGTGTTCTTTGACCAGTCCAGTTTATTGTCAATTCATATCCCCAGGTATTTGTATTCCTCCACCACGTCCACACTGACCCCCTGGATGGAAACAGGGGTCACCGGTACCTTAGCTCTCCTCAGGTCTACCACCAGCTCCTTAGTCTTTTTCACATTAAGCTGCAGATAATTCTGCTCACACCATGTGACAAAGTTTCCCTCCGTAGCCCTGTACTCAGCCTCAACTCCCTTGCTGATGCAACCAACTATGGCAGAGTCATCCGAAAACTTCTGAAGAGGACAAGACTCTGTGCAGTAGTTGAAGTCTGAGGTGTAAATGGTGAAGAGAAAGGGAGACAAGACAGTTCCCTGTGGAGCCCCAGTGCTGCTGATCACTCTGTCGGACACACAGTGTTGCAAGCACACGTACTGTGGTTTGCCAGTCAGGTAATCAAGAATCCATGATACCAGGGAAGCATCCACCTGCATCGCTGTTAGCTTCTCCCCCAGCAGAGCAGGGCGGATGGTGTTGAACGCACTGGAGAAGTCAAAAAAACATGACCCTCACAGTGCTGGCTGGCTTGTCCAGGTGGGCGTAGACACGGTTCAGCAGGTAGAGGATGGCATCCTCAACTCCTAGTCGGGGCTGGTAGGCAAACTGGAGGGGATCTAAGTGTGGCCTGACCATAGGCCGGAGCAGCTCCAGAACAAGTCTGTCCAGGGTCTTCATGATGTGGGAGGTCAATGCCACCGGGCTGTAGTCATTGAGACCACTGGGGCACGGCGTCTTCGGCACAGGGACGAGGCAGGACATCTTTCACAGTACAGGAATCCTGCAGAGCCCCAGGCTCAGGTTGAATACATGGCGAAGTACTCCACATAGCTGAGGGGCACAGGCTTTGAGCACCCTGGTACTGGTACCATCCGGTCCTGCAGCCTTGCTTGGGTTGAGACGTTTTAGCTGTCTTCTCACCTGTTCAGCTGTGAAGCCCACTGTGGTGGTTTCGTGCGGTGAAGGGGTATAGTCATGAGAGCAGGGTGGGGGACTGTGAGGAGGGGTAGGAGGGGAGAGTGGAATATGTGTTGGTTGGGGGCCGACAACAGATGGCTCATGTGGGGGATGGGCTGGGGTCACAACGTCAAATCTGTTAAAGAACAGGTTAAGTTCATTGGCCCTGTCCACACTGCCTTCAGCTCCTCTGTTACTAGTTTGCCGGAACCCAGTGATGGTCCTCATCCCCCTCCAGACCTCTCTCATGTTGTTCTGCTGGAGTTTCCACTCAAGCTTTCTCCTGTACCTGTCTTTAGCCTCCCTGATCCTGGCTTTCAGGTCCCTCTGTATTGCCCTCAGCTCCTCCCTGTTTCCATCTCTAAATGCCCTCTCTTTGGCGTTCAGGATGTCCTTAATATCCTTTGTCACCCATGGCTTTTTATTTGAATAACAAAGGATAGTGCTTGTCAGAACATTGCAGTCCACACAGAAGTTGATGTAATCAGTGATGCATTCTGTGAGCCCATCAATATCCTCTCCATGTGGCTCACAGAGTGCCTGCCAGTTTGTCACCTCAAAACAACCCTGGAGCGCCTCATAAGCCTCCTCCGACCATTTCCTCACTGTCCTCGAGGTTGCAGGTTTACTCTTCACCAGAGGCACGTAGCAGGGTTTTAGATGCATCAGGTTGTGATCTGACCTTCCCAGTGGGGGGAGGAGAGAGGAGCTGTATGCATCCTTAATGTTAGCGTACATCAAATCCAGAATCCTCTCCCCTCTGGTTGTACAGCTCACATACTGCATGAAGTTGGGCAGTGTTCTAGCCATGATAACATGGTTGAAGTCACCCAAGATGGTAATAAGGGCACTCGGGTGCTGGGTTTGTAATCTGGCTATGACAGTGTAAATGATGTTACACGCTGACGTCGGGTTGGCAGAGGGAGGGATGTACACAAAAACCACAATTGCATGCGAGATTTCCCTTGGCAAATATAATTGAGTTGTGGAGCAAATATGAGACATTTATTGGCCTACTCCTGTTTCTACATATGTAATATTTTTATTAGACAGATGTAAGATGGGATTGGAGGAGGCCAGGATACTCTGGTCCTCATGGTACTGTGAAAGCTGATAAATTGATCTTTTCATCTTGGCCATTTTGATAGAGTAAAACATCACAAATTATCAAAGCAGTGGGAATCTCTTACGATACAATTTAAATGATCCAAAACAGAACTAAAATGAGGAAGCTTTGTAATTTCCACAGAAACTACCTTACAGGTTTAATTGTTTATCCAAAAGAATGATGAAAATTAATTTCTCCAGCAGAAAATGCCATTGAATCCTCTCCAAAAATACTTGTTAATTTGTATTTGGAGACTAGTAAATGTAATTATTGATTTCAGACCAATAGATGTACTTTGTGTGAAATCACACACCGTCCCTATTTCTGAAATGTGCCCTGGAACTACTTTATTTGAATTTCATTTCCAGCTTTGTGTCTTAAAGCTGAATCTTAGCAATGGAAGTACTGATCTCCCAATATGCTTGTCTCAAACTTGTCTGGATAAACTTCTATTTGTTATTGCCTCACCCAAGTTTTCAGCTGATCTATAATCCTGTTGTATCTTTTTAACAACCTTTCTCACATCTACAATTTCACCATGTTGCCTGCAAATTTGCTAATCAATCTGCATAAATTTTCATCCAGAGCATTTGTGCACGTTTACCTCAAACAACAGATGATGGTAAAGCACTGATTCTTGCAGAAGATCACTAGCTCAGACCCCCATTTACAGCAACACCCCTTCATTATTACCCTCTTCTATGACAGTATTCAGCCCACCATGGATTCACTTTTTGTTCTTAATTGGAACAATTAGCCATTCTGATCCAGAAAGTAAATAGCAACTAAGAAAGTCAAATTAAGTTTAACAAAACATTAGAGAACTTTATACTCTGGATTCAATGAATTCTAATTGTTAACCAACAAATGCCTTTTGAAATCTGTAGTTCACTTATTTGTTAAAAAAACAAGACATGGTCACTATTTGTGTTTGTGTAAATAGTTCCCTGACTTTAGTTCCAAGTTTATATTTTTTTTGCCTGATTTATCTACTTCTTGTTCTTCAACTTAAAGCATTGTTTCGCATGTTCCACAATGAGTTATTTCCTCCTTCAGACAGCTTAAAATCTCACTTTCTTGGTGTATTTTCAGTAACTAAATTACATTAAAGAATAATCCATTGTTCTTTTGTGCATTACATCCAAGTATTCTACCAAACTAGTAAGTGTTGGATTTTGTACAACAAAAGGAATGTATCAGCTTCATTAATCTTGGAAATCTGCAGCAGCTGTATAGTAGCAAACAGTCTAGAGAAATCAATTAATGACAGTGGTGATTCTAAAATTTCAAAATTAATTATGTTATGTACATATTACTAACTCACCACTTATAAAATAAACAATGGTTCCTCTGCCAGAATGGGGATTTAAATAAAATATTAAGAGTAAAGCAGTTTCAATTTGAAAATTGAAAATAGAAGTAGAACATGCTGGAGATACTAGCAAGATAGTCATCGTACTTGAAGGCAGAAACAAATTAACATTCCAGATTGATAAACTGGAAATGAAAGTAAACATCTGAGTTTTAGTCACAAGGAGGTGTGCAGAGCAAACAAATCAAATGCTAATGATAGTTTGGAGAACATGAAAACACAAATAATAGATAAACTATTCCGGTCATCCAAGAGAAGGTTATGAAGGGTTATTAATAGAAATTCATCTGTCTGCTGGAGGGGTAAATAGAGGGATATGTGTGAGATCAGAAGTGAGAAATCAAACTGCCAAAACTTTGGGATGCAGGACACATCTGTTGCTACAAATCTGAAAAAGGCAATCCTGATTAAGGGTGTTGGCACGAAACATGGACTGCTTAACATGGGCTGGTTATTCCCCTCTATAGATGCTGCCTGACCAGCTGAGTTCTTCCAACATTTTGTGTGTTGCTCTGGATTTTCAGCAAATGCAGAAATACTTGTGTGTAAAAGACACTCTTAGTCATAGCCATAGTCATAGTCATACGTCATTGATCCTGGGGGAAATTGGTTTTCGTTGCAGTTGCACCACAAATAATAAATAGTAATAGAACCATAAATAGTTAAATAGTAATATGTAAATTATGCCAGTAAATTATGAAATAAGTCCAGGACCAGCCTATTGGCTCAGGGTGTCTGACCCTCCAATGGAGCAGTTGTAAAGTTTGATGGCCACAGGCGGGAATGACTTCCTATGACGCTCAGTGCTGCATCTCGGTGGGATGAGTCTCCGGCTGAATGTACTCCTGTGCCTACCCAGTACATTATGTAGTGATGGGAGACATTATCCAAGATGGCATGCAACTTCAGACACCACCGTCAGACAGTCCAGTTCCATCCCCACAACATCACTGGCCTTACGAATGAGTTTGTTGTTTCTGTTGGTGTCTGCTACCCTCAGCCTGCTGCCCCAGCACACAACAGCAAACATGATAGCACTGGCCACCACAGACTCGTAGAACATCCTCAGCATCGTCCGGCAGATGTTAAAGGACCTCAGTCTCCTCAGGAAATAGAGACAGCTCTGACCCTTCTTGTAGACAGCCTCAGTGTTCTTTGACCAGTGTTCTTGATACCATCTGTGGAGTAAAGAACTGTGGGTTTATGATGTTACATCGGAACTGATCAGTTTTAACATAATCAGGAAAGGCTGATTTTCTCAATTCAATTGATTAATTATTAAGTCCTGAGGATCAAGGTGTCTAGACAAAAGATGTGATGCTATTCTTCAACCTCACGTTGGGCTTCATTGGAAAACAGTGCAGGAGGCCAAACATTGAGAAATCAGAGTTGAATTGGGATATAAAATTAAAGTGATAGGTAACTGGAAACTCAGGGTTATCTTCATGAATTGAACAGAGGTGATCTTCAAAGTCCTCAGCCTTTCTGAGTTTTTTCTCCAATGTAGAGGAGACACATCTTGTGTACAAAGTGCAATGCGCTAAATTCAAAGAAGTGCTTCACCTGAATCTCGGACAGTGAAAAGATAAAAGAGCAGATTTGTATTCCCTGGAGTTGTCTGGGGAAAGTGTGCAGTCATGGGAAATGGAGATGGGAGAACTGGGTGTTGCATTAGGAATGGCTGCTTTATATTACCACAAGGGTTGGGGAGTAGATACCTTCTCAGTGAAGGTGGGAGAACCACTAAGAATAACCTGTTGCATATGGAGGCTGGAAAAGTAAGGGAACCCTTGGGAGGGAGTAATCATGATATGATCGAATTCACCCTGCAGCTTAAGAAGAAGAAGCTAAAAATTGATGTATCATTAGTACAGTGGAGTAAAGGAAATTACAGAGGCACGAGAGAGGAGCTGGCCAAAGTTGATTGGAAAGGGACACTAGCAGGGATGAAGGCAGCACACATAAAATTTCCAGCATCTGCAGATTTACTCTTGTTTGTGGTGGGATGAAGGCAGAACAGCAGTGGCTGGTGTTTCTGGGGGAAATTTGGAAGGCGCTGGAAAGATACATTCCAAAGATGAATAAGTATTCTAAAGGGAGGATGAGGCAACCATGGCTGACAAGGGAAGTCAAAGATAGCAAAAAGCAAACTGTAGAGCACATAATATAGTAAAAGTTCATGGGAAATTAAAAGATTGGAAAGCTTTTAAAACCGTCAGAAGGCAACTAAAAAATACCATAAGGATATAAAAGATGAAAATACGAAGGTAAGCTAGCCAAAAATATCAAAGAGGATACCAAAAGTTTTTCAGATATATTAAAAGTAAAAAGAGGTGAGAGTGGATATTCGACCACCGGAAAATTACGCTGGAGAGGTAGTAATGGGGCAAATAAATGGTGGGAAAACTTCTTAAGTATTTTACATCAGTATTCACTGTAGAAGACTCTAGCAGTATGCCAGAAATTGGAGAGTGTCGGGGAGCAGAAGTGAGTGTAGCTGCTATTACTAAGGAGAAGGTGTTTGGAAAGCAGAAGGGTCTGAGGTAGGTAAGTCACCTGGCACCAGGGTTCTGAAAGAGGTATGCAGTTGAAGAGATTGTGGAGGCATTAGTAATGATCTTTGAATATTACTATATTCTGGAATGGTTCTAGAGGACTGGAAAATTGCAAATGTAACTCCACTCTTTAAGAAGGGAGGGAGGCCAAAGAAAGGAAATTATAGATCAGTTAGCTTGACTTCAAGTGGTTGGGGTCAACATGGTTTCCATAAAGAGAAATCTTGCCAGACAAATCTTTTGGAATTCTTTGAGGAAATAACAGGCAGGATAGCCAAAGGAAGAGTCAATGGATGTTGTTTATTTGAATTTTCAGAAGGCCTTCGAAAAGGTACCACACATGAGGATACTTAACAAGATAACAGCCCATGATATTACAGGAAATATACTAGCATGGATAGAAGACTGGCTGAAGGGCATGAGGCAAAGAGTCAGAATAAAGGGGCTATATTCTGTTTGGCTGCCAGTAGTGTGGTGTTCCACAGGTCAGTACTGGGACCACTTCTTTTCAATGATTTGGATGATGGAATCGATGGCTTTGTGGCCAAGTTTGCAGATGATACAAATACTGGTGACGAGGCAGGCAATGTTATGGAAGCAGGGAGTATGTAGAAAGACTTGGACAGATTGTTAGAATAGGCACAGAAGTGACAGATGGAATATAGTGTAAGGTCATGTATTTTGTAGAAGGAATAAAGGCACAGGCTGTTTCCTAAACAGGGAGAAAATTTAAAATTCAGAAGTGCAAAGGGACCTGGGAGTCCATGTCCAAGACTCCTTGCAGGTTAACTTGCAGGTTGAGTGGCTGGTAAGGGCAAATGCAATGTTAACATTCATTTTGTGAAGGCTAGAATGTAAGAGTAAGGATGTAATGCTGAGGTTTTATAAGGCATTGGACAGACCATACTTGGAGTATTGTGAGCAACTTTGGGCCCTTTATCTAGGAAAAGACATGCTGGCATTGGAAATGCTGGAGCTTAGAAGAATGAGGGAAGATCTCATTGAAACCTATCAAATATTGCAAGGCCTAGACAGAGTGGATGTGGAGAGGTTGTTTCCTATAGTGGATGAGTCTAGGACCTGAGGGCACAGCCTCAGACTAGAGCGATGTCCATTTAGAACAGAGATGAAGAATTTCTTTAGCTAGAGAGTGGTGAATCTGTGGAATTTATTGCTACAGATAGCTGTGCAGGCCAAATCGTTGAGTATATTTAAAGCAGAGTTTGATAGCTTCTTGTCTAGTCAGGACTTCAAAGGCTATGGGGAGAAAGCATGCTAATGGGAGTTAGATAATAAATCAGCCATGAAGAAATGGCAGAGCAGACTCGATATACCAAGTGGCCCAACTCTGCTCCTATATCATAATGGGCTTATGGTGGGGCAAAAGGTGTGGAGATCCCTGTCCTTGAGCCAAGTGGCAGAGAAGAGCAGGAATTGGAACATTAAAGAGCCTCGTCAGTAGAAAACATTCAGAAGTACTGGTGTTAAAAAGCCTCACTTTCAGAATGGATATAAGAGAGGAAGGGTTGGAGAAAGCACCTCTATGTGAGTCTGTTGTATTCCATTGTTTATTAATCCATTCCATGAGATGAAGATGAGACAAGTTGTGTGTGGACTGTGAAAGTGAGACCTTGTGGAAAGATAATGGAACATAAGGTTCTGTATAAATGCAGAAAGCAGTATTAATATGGTCATCAATGAAATGGAAAGAGAGTCGAGGGAGGGCTTGTTTAAGAATGAAACAAGAACCTTCTCTTGGGCCTATTACATTACAGATAGGACTGACATAGTTTCGTCATTGTACAGCAAGGAATTGTTCGTCCATGAAGATGAACAATTGCCTTAGCAACCTCATAACATGCACTGCCATTAGGCAAACACTCATTAAGAAGAATGCAAATTTACTAAACATGAACACATTTATAAAAAAGAGTAATGCTTCGAAGAGATTCTCTGCTATCAATTGTTGGATGTGGCATATCTTCTTCCATTCATCTATTTGGATCAGTTCTTGCTCTCTATGGCATGGATTATGATAACAGAAAAATATATGTATGAAATATTGTAAGCAATAATTGTGGGAACAAGAAATTGTTGCCTATTCCTGCTGAGATTTGTTGTAACAGATGATGGAAGCACATGATGGAAGGAAATAGATGCTTTTTTTTGGTTTAACCACTTAGTTGTTTTCGACAGCAGACCAAAATTTTGTCCAATATGCTGATAATTCAGTAGGTCCGATGGCAGTGTGGATCTAATGTAACAAAATCTATTTTCTGTGGGATATGTAACTTATCATTCACATTAAATGAGTGGGTCAGTTAATTTTTAAAATCAAGACAATTTCTTCTCAGCGTGGCAAGCATTTAAAGATCGCATGGATGAACTACAACAATTGTTCATCCCAGTTTGGCAAAAGAATAAACCGGGGAAGGTAGTGCACCCGTGGCTGACAAGGGAAATTAGGGATCGTATCAATTCCAAAGAAGAAACATACAAATTAGCCAGAAAAAAAGCGGCACACCTGAGGACTGGGAGAAATTCAGAATCCAGCAGAGGAGGACAAAGGGTTCAATTAGGAAAGGGAAAAGAGATTATGAGAGAAAGCTGGCAGGGAACATAAAAAACTGACTGTAAAAGCTTTTATAGATATGTGAAAAGAAAAAGATTGGTTAAGACAAATGTAGGTCCCTTACAGTCAGAAACAGGTGAATTGATCATGGGGAACAAGGACATGGCAGACCAATTGAATAACTACTTTGTTTCTGTCTTCACTAAGGAGGAGATAAATAATCTTCCGGAAATAGTAGGGGACCGTGGGTCTAGTGAGATGGAGGAACTGAGGGAAATACATGTTAGTAGGGAAATGGTGTTAGGTAAATTGAAGGGATTGAAGGCAGATAAATCCCCAGGACCGGATGGTCTGCATCCCAGAGTGCTTAAGGAAGTAGCCCAAGAAATAGTGGACGCATTAGTGATAATTTTTCAAAACTCTTGAGATTCTGGACTAGTTCCTGAGGATTGGAGGGTGGCTAATGTAACTCCGCTTTTTAAAAAAGGAGGGAGAGAGAAACCAGAGAATGATAGACTGGTAAGCCTGACATGGGTGGTGGGGAAAATGCTAGAGTCAGTTATCAAAGATGTGATAACAGCACATTTAGAAAGTGGTGAAATCATCAGACAAAGTCAGCATGGATTTGTGAAAGGAAAATCACGTCTGACGAATCTCATAGAATTTTTTGAGGATGTAACTAGTAGAGTGGATAGGGGAGAACCAGTGGATGTGGTATATTTGGATTTTCAAAAGGCTTTTGACAAGGTCCCACACAGGAGATTAGTGTGCAAACTTAAAGCACACGGTATTGGGGGTATGGTATTGATGTGGATAGAGAATTGGTTGGCAGACAGGAAGCAAAGAGTGGCAATAAACGGGACCTTTTCAGAATGGCAGGCAGTGACTAGTGGGGTACTGCAAGGCTCAGTGCTGGGACCCCAGTTGTTTACAATATATATTAATGACTTAGACGAGGGATTAAATGCAGCATCTCCAAGTTTGCGGATGACACGAAGCTAGGCGGCAGTGTTAGCTGTGAGGAGGATGCTAAGAGGATGCAGGGTGACTTGGATAGGTTAGGTGAGTGGGCAAATTCATGGCAGAGGCAATTTAATGTGGATAAATGTGAGGTTATCCACTTTGGTGGCAAGAACAGGAAAACAGATTATTATCTGAATGGTGGCCGATTAGGAAAAGGGGAGGTGCAACGAGACCTGGGTGTCATTGTACACCACTCATTGAAAGTGGGCATGCAGGTACAGCAGGCGGTGAAAAAGGCAAATGGTATGCTGGCATTCATAGCAAGAGGATTTGAGTACAGGAGCAGGGAGGTACTACTGCAGTTGTACAAGGCCTTGGTGAGACCACACCTGGAGTATTGTGTGCAGTTTTGGTCCCCTAATCTGAGGAAAGACATTCTTGCCATAGAGGGGGTACAAAGAAGGTTCACCAGATTGATTCCTGGGATGGCAGGACTTTCACATGATGAAAGACTGGATCGACTAGGCTTATACTCTCTGGAATTTAGAAGATTGAGGGGGGGATCTGATGGAAACGTATAAAATTCTAAAGGGATTGGACAGGCTAGATGCAGGAAGATTGTCCCGATGTTGGGGAAGTCCAGAACGAGGGGTCACAGTTTGAGGATAAAGGGGAAGCCTTTTAGGACCGAGATGAGGAAAAACTACTTCACACAGAGAGTGGTGAATCTGTGAAATTCTCTGCCTCAGGAAACAGTTGAGGCCAGTTCATTGGCTATATTTAAGAGGGAGTTAGATAAGGCTCTTGTGGCTAAAGGGATCGGGGGTATGGAGAGAAGGCAGGTATAGGGTTCTGAGTTGGATGATCAGCCATGATCGTACTGTATGGCCATGCAGGCTCGAAAGGATGAATGGCCTGCTCCTGCACCTATTTTCTATGTTTCTATGTTTCTATATATATATATATAGATATTCTTCTATGAAGACTATTTATTAGTTCATGCATTGTAAATGTAAATGTAATTCATGCAGCCTCTCCGGTGAATGATATCTGTCAAGTACGGGACCGTGCACAATTCTGATTTGTTGGAGATGGACGTGAGAGTACGGAGGAACATCTGGAAAACTTCTGAAATGCCACTTCGCTGCCGCTGTTACTGTGTGGTCCGGAATCTCCAGAGCAGAAGGCCCCAAATCCTCGGCTTTGCTTGTTTCAGCGGCTGGGGCTAGGCCGAAGGTGCTCAGCAGAGGATGGCGCTCGGGAGGCTGTATTGGAGGGGATGGTCTGATGCTCGAAGTTTTCGGATGGACGGACTCGGTGTCGGCCGTGGTCGGCTGCTTCCAATGCATCGGCAAGTTGACGGTGCCTAGTGGTTTATGGCAGGGAGTTTCTCCCTTTTGCCACCTGCTATCAGGGACTCAGGAGTCGATCGGGACTTGAGACTTCTTTTTTACCGTGCCCATGCTCTGTTCTTTATCAAATTATGGTATTGCTTTGCACTGTTGTAACTAAATGTTATAATTATGTGGTTCTGTCAGTATTAGTCTTTGGTTTGGCCTGTTTTCTGTGATATCACTCTGGAGGAACATTGTATCATTTCTTAATGCATGTATGCATTTCTAAATGACAATAAAAGAGGACTGAGTGTTCTCATAATCTAAATAAGTTTACAGAATAAGATTGAGATTCAGGTTTATTATCACTGACATTTGGTGTGATGTTTGTTGTTTTGCAACAGCAGTACAGCACAGCGCAAAGACATAAAAATCTATGAATTACAAAAATAAACAAGTTGTGCGATTAGAAGGAATAATGAGTTGGTGTTATTGATTCATGGGCCAGAAAATAAAAAGCTGTTCCTGAATCCTTGCATAGTGGTCTTCAGGGTCCATTACCTTCTTGCTGATGGTAGTAATGTGAACAAGGCATGTCCTGGATGGTTAGGGTCTTTCATCATAGATGCCACATTCTTGAGGCACTGCATCTTGAAAATGTCCTTGAAGATGATTGTGCCATGATGGAGCTTGCTTAGTCTATAACCTCCGCAGCCTCTCGTGATCCTGTGCATTGGAGGCTCCATACTAGGCTGGTTACTCACCACTGTACAGCTATAGAAATTTGCAAGTCTTTGGTGACATACCAAATCTCCTCAAATGCTGAACAGTCTAGAGCTGCCAGAAAGCCTTCCTGATTGCATCAATCTGCTCCGATTTGTTGAACTTAAAGCTGCTTGCCCTTTCCACCACTGACCCCTCAGTGAGAACTTTTCACTGCTGACCCCTCAGTGAGAACTTCCCACTGCTGACCCCTCAGTAAGAACTTTCCACCGCTGACCCCTCAGTGAGAACTTCCCACCACTGACCCCTCAGTGAGAACTTTCCACGCTGACCCCTCAGTGAGAACTTCCCACTGCTGACCCCTCAATGAGGACTTTCCACCACTGACCCCTAAGTGAGAACTTCCCACTGCTGACCCCTCAGTGAGGACTTTCCACAGCTGACCCCTCAGTGAGGACTTTCCACTGCTGACCCCTCAGTGAGAACTTTCCACCACTGACCCCTCAGTGAGAACTTTCCACCACTGACCCCTCAGTGAGAACTTCCCACCGCTGACCCCTCAGTGAGGACTTTCCACCACTGACCCCTCAGTGAGAACTTCCCACCGCTGACCCCTCAGTGAGGACTTTCCACCACTGACCCCTCAGTGAGAACTTCCCACAGCTGACCCTTCAGTGTGGACTTTTCACTGCTGACCCTTCAGTGTGGACTTTCCACCACTGACCCCTCAGTGAGAACTTTTCACTGCTGACCCCTCAGTGAGGACTTTCCACCACTGACCCCTCAGTGAGGACTTTTCACTGCTGACCCCTCAGTGAGGACTTTCCACCACTGACCCCTCAGTGAGGACTTTTCACTGCTGACCCCTCAGTGAGGACTTTCCACCACTGACCCCTCAGTGAGGACTTTTCACCGCTGACCCCTCAGTGAGGACTTTTCACTGCTGACCCCTCAGTGAGGACTTTTCACCGCTGACCCCTCAGTGTGGACTTTCCACTGCTGACCCCTCAGTGAGAACTTCCCACCGCTGACTTCTCACTGGCTACTGTGGAAGGCAAGGGAGGAGATTGCTGAGTCTCTGGCAATGATCTTTGCATCATCAATGGGACGGGAGAAGTTCTAGAAGGTTGGAGAGTTGCGGATGTTATTCCCTTATTCAAGAAAGGCAGTAGAGATAGCCCAGGAAATTATAGACCAGTGAGTCTTATTTCAGTGGTTGGTAAGTTGTTGGAGAAGATCCTGAGAGGCAAGATTTATGAACATTTGGAGAGGCATAATATGATTAGGAATAGTCAGCATGGCTTTGTCAAAGGCAGGTCATGCTTTGCAAGTCTGATTGAATTTTTTGAGGATGGGACTAAACACACTGATGAAGATAGAGCAGTAGATGTAATGTATATGGATTTCAGCAAGGCATTTGATAAGGTACCCCAAGCCAAGCTTATTGAGAAAGTAAGGAGGCATGGGATCCATGGGGACCTTGCTTTGCGGATCCAGAACTGGCTTGCTCACACAAGGTAAAGAGAGGTTGTAGACAGGTCATATTCTGCATGGAGGTCGGTGACCAGTGGTGTGCCTCAGGGATCTGTTCTGGGACCCCTTCTCTTCGTGAACTTTATAAATGACCTGGATAAGGAAGTGGAGGGATGGATAGTAAATTTACTGATGACGCAAAGATTGGGGGTGTTGTGGATAGTGTGGAGGGCTGTCAGAAGTTACAGCGGGACATTGATAGGATGCAAAACTGGGCTGAGAAGTGGCAGATGGAGCTCAAACCAGGTAAGTGTGAGGTGGTTCATTTTTGTAGGTCAAATATGATGGCAGAATATAGTACTAATGGTAAGACTCTTGGCAGTGTGGAAGATCAGAGGGATCTTGGGGTCAGAGTCCATAGGATATTCAAAGCTGCTGCACAGGTTGACTCTGTGGTTAAGAAAGCATACGGTGCATTGACCTTCATCAACCATGGGATTCAGTTCAAGAGCTGAGGGGTAATGTTGCAGCTATATAGGACCCTGGTCAGACCCCACTTGGAGTACTGTGCTCAGTTCTGGTCAGCTCACTACAGGAAGGATGTGGAAACTATAGAAAGGGTGCAGAGGAGATTTACAAGGACGTTGCCTGGATTGGGAAGCATGCCTTATGAGAATAGGTTTAGTGAATGGCCTTTTCTCCTTGGAGCGATGGAGGATGAGAGGTGACCTGATAGAGGTGTATAAGATGATGAGAGGCATTGATCGTGTGAACAGTCAGAGGCTTTTTCCCAGGGCTGAAACAGCTAACATGAGAGGGCACAGTTTTAAGGTGCTTGGAAGCAGGTACAGAGGAGATGTCAGGGGTAAGTTTATTACGCAGAGAGTGGCGAGTACGTGGAATGGGCTGCCGGTGATGGTGGTGGACGCAGATACAATAGAGTCTTTTAAGAGACTCTTGGATAGGTACATGGAGCTTAGAAAAATAGAGGGATAGAGGGCTATGGGTAACCCTTGGTAATTTCTAAAGTAAGTACATGTTTGGCACAGCATTGTGGGCCAAAGGGCCTGTATTGTGCTGCAGGTTTCTATGTTTCTCTGTTTCCATGACCCCTCGGTGAAGACTTTCCACCACTGACCCTTCAGTAAGGACTATGCTAGCTCTGCCTTTACCTGAAGGTGCCAAATAGTCCATGTAGTAGATGGTTAAGCCTTCGGGATGATTCAGATTCAGATTCATTTATCACATGTACATCAAAACATACAGTGAAAAGCATTATTTGCCTTAACAACCAACACACCTACGGATGTCCGGGGCAGCCCACAAGTGGTTGTCACACATTCTGGCACCAACATAGAATGCCCACACTGTTCAGCAGAACAACACAAACACAAGCGACAATGCCCCTTCCACACTCTCCCACTTACCTACCTGCTCACCTACTCACACACCCACAGAGAGGCCTCCAAACCGAGAAAGACTGCTAGATTCTCAGACTTGTAGACACTGGGCCTGCAACCTCCAGTTCCAGGCTCAGACTCAAAGAGATTGGGTCTCAGACCTCTGGACAAGCCCACCCGGGGGTTTCAGTCTTAAACCTTCAAGCTTCTGCCTCTGCAGTCACCAAGCAGTGGGATTCAACCTTTGGCTTTTCCCTCTTGACTTTGCTGACCTCTGGGCCTCTGCCCTCAGAGTTGTTTTGGCCTCCAGCCCAGTAACCACCAACCTTGGAATCACTGGTCTCCTCAGCACCTGCTGACCTGACCTCTGAGATCACTGGTCTTCAACCGTGGGGTGCTCTGACCTGGACTCCAAACATCAGCTCCTGCCCCAACTCTTCATTCATTGTTCCTGCCCCTAAATCCTAACCTGGCCCCGGACTCCCTGTGCTATCTCCAAAACTATCCCAACTGATTCTGACCCACGGCTTTGACGGACATCACAGCTTGGCACTATCTTTACTGGAAGTGACTGAAGTGCTGTGTCCAGAGCTCTGGCTTTGATATGCGGAATTGTCAGAAATTGTAAAATGCAATATTATGAGAAAAAAACCCGTTCCCTTTTCTCCTGTGCAAAAAAACACACTGCCCCGAAATAAAGCATTTATTTAGTGGACAACAGCCGTGTGTACAGCAGTGCCCAAATATGAAAATACCGATTCAGAATCAGTTTTATTATCACGGATTTCGGTGCTAGAAATCATATTGCTACATTAATTTCACTTAAACAAGATGGTTAGTTATCATAATGTTCTTTACATTAGTCACATGAAGAGTGAGAATTTGACATGTGCAGTTGACATTGTGGTCAGGTCTTCCTGTATAACACTGTGCAATGTGGCATTTTGATTTTCACAGAAAAATTTCAATTGATATGTTCTACATTCTTGCTGCTGGTAGCATAGAGCCGAGCAAATGCAGTCTGTGTGGTCAGCTCTCACACTGACATGCAATGATACAAGCTACAGCCAGAAAGTTACTTATGAATCAATGGATCATGCAATGAGGAGAGTGCTCCCTGCAGTTCAGAAGAACCTGGACATGCTTTCAATGGTAAACTGTACCTAAAGGAAGCATGGCCTCGCAAGGAGCAATGAAAATCTTCCAGCGTTCAGCATAAACAAAAAATTGCTGGAAATACTCAGCAGTTCAGGCAGCATCTGTGGAAGAAGAAGCTGACCTTTTGTTGGGCCTTTGACCTGAAATTGTTTGGCCCACTGTGTCTGGGCTGACCATGAATCACCAACATACACTAATCCATTACTCCACTTTTATTCTCTCCATATTCCCATCAGTTCCTCCCAGGTTCTATCACTGCACTTAGGGATGACTAATAGTGACAATTAACAGAGTGGAGTTATTCAGATATCCATCATCTGCAGTTATTCATTTTCACATTCAGGCTTAAGGTCAGGAATGCTGGCAGGAGGTTGCCGGGAATTGTCTGTAAGGAATTTGCTCACTTTTGGGGAGCAAATTCTCACGTACACTCAGTTTACTTCAGTATGGAGGTTGGAATAATTCCACGGCAAGGAAATTAGGAATGATTCTGACCTTGAACTCCATGGGAAAATAGTTAAGACACAAATGGGAATCTGTGCTTGAGATAATGGATCTTGGGAGGACAAAGAATGCAGCTTAAATGTTGACCCTTTTGGGAAAACAGTTAGTAGAGCTGAGCAGTTCTGTGGTAAAACCCAAAGTATCATTTTTCAGAGTAGTCAAGGATCTAGGATCAATTTTATTTGCCACATACATCAACATGTATTAAGAATTTGCTGTGGTGTTTGGTCAGGGTGTGACAAGCGACAGAAAACAATAATTCAACAATTATAGAGAATATATTATTATATAAAATATAAAGTTTGAGGTTAAAGTACAGATATGGAATAAAATGTGTATAAATACATAAATAGCAGCATGCATTTACAATGCATTATAAAAAGTGGTTTAAAGTGTTGACTGCAATGCTGTGATGGACATTATAGCTAGAAGGGTGTGGGGTGGGGGCTCATTAGAATGGTTGATCAGATTAACTGCCTCGGGGAAGAAACCTTAAAGGTGATGTGCAATTTTTGGTTTAAAAGCCTTATAGTACTTTCCAAAAGGGAACTATTGAAAAAGGCAGTTTGCAGGGTGGGTAGTGCCTGCACTAATTTTTGCTACCCACTGCTTTGTAGGATACAAACAAGTTCTACAGTGATGATGGACTGCAGCCAATGACCTTTTCTGCTAACACGACAGTCTACTGTAGTTTTCAGATACTGTGAGAGACTGCTACACCAATCCAGACAGCAATGACTGATGTGAGGTTGCTCTTTATGACGGCAGTTTAGAAATCCACCAGTTCAGGAAAAGATGGAATTTTACCAACTGCTGCAAGACGTACACCCTTGACTGAGCCTTTTTGTTAATGAAGGAAATACAGTTCTCTCACATGAGGTCCTGCAAAATAATGATGTCTGGGTATCTGAACATTGAAACAATGCTAACTGTAGAGTTGTTAATGATGAGTGGGTGGAGAAGAGAGACATTTTTCACGAAGTCAATATGAATCTCCATGTTTTCAAGGGTATTCAACACCAAGTTGTTGTGATTGCACCAGGACACTAACTTGTTTACTTCCTGGTGCTACTTTGATTCATCACCTCTGGTGACTGGTCCAATGACAGTGGTGGCGTCCACAAGCTTTATCAGTTTATTGATGTGTCATTGATGTAGAGAGAAAGTAGGAGAGGGGGGAGAATGCACCCCTGAGTCACACCAGTGCTGAGAGAGTGAGATGTGGAGATGTGCTTGCCTGGTCTCACATACTGTCTCCTGTCAGTATGTGATCCATCTGCAGGTGGGACCTGGTATGTTAAGCCTGGAGAGTTTTTTCTTGCAGAAGCTCCGGGGTGATGGGATTGAAGGCAGAACTGAAATCAACAAAGAGAATCCCGGCATAGGTGCCAGGGGAATAGAAGCACTACAATATGAAGTCCAGACAAATGGTAACTGCATCATCTGCAGATCTTTTGGCTTTGTAGGTGAACTGCAGTAGACCTAGAAAATTTTGTGCTATGGATTTGAGAAATGACGTGACCAGCCTTACGTGAGTTTTCATTGTGACCGACGTGAGTGCAACTATTCTGTAGTACAGTATTGAGTCCAGTGATTTTGAATTTTTGGGACTGGAATAAATACATATTGCTTCCAACATGCTGGAACAGTGCACAGTTTGAGAGAGTGGTTGAAAATGTGTGAAGACTGTAGACAGTTTGTGTTCAGCACAGAGGAGACCGAGCTGGATGGAAAATCTAATTGCAATTGAATATTGCCTGTCACATTGCTTTTGACATAATCCTAAGGGATTTAACGTCTCTTTTGGGAAAAGGCACCAAAGCAAACAGACAGTTCTGCCAAAGAGTCTGGCAATACATTTCTCAAAATGTGACACGATACCAAAGAATGTATGCAGAATTACTAAGCCAATATTTAACTGCACAGCGTACTTTTGAAGTAGTGTGACTGGAATATTAGACCAGTGTTGTTTTCCTGACATATGCCTTTATTCAAATCTCTTGTATGAAGCCTACAATTAAGTAATAGAAGTGCTGTTATAGATTGCCAGTAATCAAAGATTTGCATTATATATTGCTTTGCATAGAACATCAAATATCATCTAAACTTTATTTAAAGTTCTTCTAACAATTCACTGTAATTCCTGTTATGAAGCCATAAAACAACTGGGATACAAGCTTTTTACTTGTTTCCTGGTAATGAAATAGAAGACAGTTGAGAGTCCCCTGTGGAAATTAATGGCATTGATTTTCTGCCAGTAAAGAATCAATCCATATAAATTTTACATGTATAAGGTGAAAGAACACATTCTTCCTATATATTTGTAAGCTAATTTAAGTTTGTGTCCAAAAATGCTGAATATCCTGAAAGGATCCTCAATATTTTGTCAGTGGAACAATATATGTCCGTGTTTAACAAGTTGCTTCAAAAAGCAATCAAGTTTAAATTGTTTCCTGCTCTAATCTAGTTATACTTTATTGTCACCAAACAATTGATACTAGAATGTACAATCATCACAGCGATATTTGATTCTGTGCTTCCCGCTCCCTGGATTACAAATCAATAGTAAATATTAAAAATGTAATTTATAAATCATAAATAGAAAATAGAAAAATGGAAGGTAAGGTATTTAAAAAAAAACGAGAAGCAGGTCTGGATATTTGGAGGGTACGGCTCAGATCCAGGTCAGGATCCGTTCAGCTGTCTTATCACAGTTGGAAAGAAGCTGTTCCCAAATTCAGTGAAAATTCAGTTTTCACTGAATAGTTGAGGTTATGTCATCAGTATTATCAGCCAGACCAAAGAAAGTACTTTTAGTGGAAGCTAGCCACAAGAAAAGCTCAGGTGCAAATAACCAACAGAAATGTAATAACCTGAGGTACATGCAAGAACCTCAGTTTGAGCTATATGCTGAACTGTATAGATTGCAGGTCCCTGGTCTGGAAGGTGATATGAATTGCATCTTCTGTTGCCAATAAGTATGAATGACTGGTGATGTGCAGATAAATATAGTAATGTTTGTCACGGTGTCCATGTTTTGGGATGAAGACTTTTTCAAAACAGCGTACACAGGTGCTGGAATGGAAATGATGCTTTTTGTTCGGTAAAATTAAACTCTTTGACTGATTAAAAATTTCAAATGTCTTAACTTAATAGTTCTTTTTATGGTTTCCAACCCAGTACCTTAGATGTTCATAAGTACCAGGTTGTTGCTTTTCATTAATAAACTGCTGTATAATAAAACATTATCTCTGATGGACTTGAACTTTCCCTCTTTTTCTGTCTTTGCTGAAGTGATTTCAGTTTAGGTTTCTATGCAGAAATACTTTGCTCAACACTCTGAACGTATGCAGAACTAAGGTAAACAATTCCAGTTTTTCCAAGACTATTCATGAGAATCCTCTTCTCCAGGTCCATTCTGACAAATTCTATTCAGACTCTTCAAATAACATTTTAATAATTGCATACTTTGTTTTAGCAGAATTGTGAGACATTGAGATGATCAATAGAACTAGTTTTGCAGTATAAGATATTTTATGAATAAAATGCTTTCAGCTATTAACTGATTTTAGTTACACAGGCAGATGTGACACTATTCAATCAACTGTTGTATGTGGAGCATGTGGTCTTCAGATGAATGAGTCCTTGTTCAAATCTTTGAAACGTGCTGGCAAAGCTCTAGATCTAAAATACCAACATTATACTGCACATCAAAACTCTCACAATCCTGTGGTGAGGGACACAGTGAAGGCGGATATCCTGTTCTGTATGTGAGAATCTGTAAGAACCTTGTTACTGGCAGTCACAAAATATAAGGAGTTTCCTGATACTGAAATAAAAATATGAATGCCGAACAATTAGTCATGATTGGCATTATATATTTATAAGCAGGAAATGAGTAGCAAATTACACACGGCAGAGGATCTAGATAAATAAGTGGGGAATAAGGAAACAGCTCAAACTTCAAATAAGTATTTATGTCTTTCCCCACTGTAGAAGATACAGTAATTATGCCAAAATAATGCAGAATATCCTGCAAAGTAATTAATGATAGTACAGAAAAGCTACTGAATAACTTAACAGAATTGTACATCAATTTATAGAATTGTTGAGTTATACAGCACAGAAGCAGGCTCTTTGGACCAATTCATCCATGCCGACAAAGTTGTCTAACTGAGTTAGTCTCGTTTAAATGTGTTTGGTCCATGTAGGCTTTTTCTATCCAAGTATCTATCCAAATATCTTTCAAATATTGCAATTGTACCTACCTCTACTACTTCTACTGGCAGCTCATTCTACATACCTGCCACCTTCTGTGTGAAAAGTTTGCTCCTCAAATATCCTTTAAATCTTTCCCCTCTTAAATCTATGGCCACTAATTTTAAACTCCTCTATCCCGGGAAACAGACTGTGATCATTCATCTAACCTATGCCCCGCATGATTTTATATACCTCTGTAAGGTCACACCTCAGTCTCCTACACTCCAAAGAAAACAGCCCCAGCCTCTTCCATCTTTCCTGATACCTCACACTCTCCAGTCCCATCAACATCCTATGGATCGTTGCTGCACCTTTTCCTTCTTAAAGACATCCTTCCTACAGCTAAGCAAGCAGAACTATACACAATGATCCAAGTGTGCTCTCACCAATGTAACATTACAACATAACTCTTATGCTCAGTGCCCTGAACAATAAAGGCAAGCATGCTAACCACACTCTTCAACACCCAGTCTATTGGTGTCACCACTTTCAGGAAACTATTCACTTTTACCTCCAGAACTCTCTGCTCTACAATAGCACTGCCATGGTTTAACTTGCCAAAATGCAACATTTTGCACTTGCCTGAACTAACTTCCATCTAACATTTGTCAGTTGATCTCGATCCTTTTTCAACAGAATCATAGAGTCAAAAGGAAAAAAGCATGGGGGAAAAGAAAATGGCATTGGCCCAACTAGCCCACGCCAACCATGATCCCAGCAAGTTAATTCCAGTTATCAGCACATGGCCCACATCCCTCTAAACCCCTCCAAATGTCTTTTAAATGCTATTTTACTTGCCCCATCTGCTTTCTCTAGTTTTTAGTTTCCCTTCCCTGGGTAAGTATGCATTTCCCCTGTAGATAGGCCTCATGATTTTTTTTATTTAGAGATACAGCGCGGAGCAGGCCCGCCAAGCTGCACAGCCCAGCATCCCACTGATTCAACCCCTGGCATAATCACAGGACAACTTACAGTGACCAGTTAACCTACGTACTAGCTGGAATGTCTTTGGACTGTGAGAGGAAACCGGTGCACCAGGAGGAACCACATGGGAAAAATGTTTACAAACTTGAACCTTTTGGACATTGCTTTTTTTGTCCGTCTTGTTGTTTGTGGTTTTTCTGTTTTGTTCCTTTGTACATATTTACAGTGAATGTCCACAAGAAATAGAAACTCAGGATATATGGTGCCATATGTATAGATTGATAATAAATTTACTTTGAATTTTGAACTTAGATATTGCACCACTTAGCATGGGACGGGTAGTGCATCACTTGGCCTGAGAGGAGAAGGGGTTGGTGGTGGTGGAATTGACCCCCAAACTCTGATACCCCAAGCTGTAATAGTGCCTGGATAACTGCTACACTGCTGTGGCCAAATTCAAAAGCATTAGCACCTTCATCTCATCTCAGGGGATAAGTTTCATTACAGGCCTACAGACTCCAATAGTATTTGACTACACTTCCTCCCACCCTGCCCCCAGTAAGGATTCCAATCCTTACCTCTCTCAATTCTACAAGCTTCACAGAGGCATCTCTTTACTATGACTTCCCTCTCCCATTATTGATTTTGATCTCACCTGTTTTTCACACATCAGCTCTCAAACCGTCCCTGCCAGACAGGGTAAAGGCAGAGTTCCCCTGGGCTACACCCTCCACCCCACCAGCCTCCACATTCAGCAGATCAGGCTTTACAATTTATACCATATTCAATGAAATCCACCCTTTCTCTTCCACTGTCAACATTTAGAAGGGTCTACTACCCTTGCCATTCCCTAGCCCGCTTGTCCACCACCACCAACCCCTTCTCCTCTCAGGCTAAGTGATGCACTACCTGTCCCATGCTAAGTGGTGCAACATCGAAGTTCAAAATTCAAAGTAAATCTATTATCAATCTATACACATGGCACCATATATCCTGAGTTTCTATTTCTTGTGGGCATTCACTGTAAATATGTACAAAGGCACAAGATAGAAAAACCACAAACAACAAGATGGATAAAAAAAAGCAATGTCCAAAAGATGCAAATACAAAAAGAGAAAAACAAACAAAATAATAGCAATAAATAAGCAATGAAGATGAAGTGTCCTTCAAAGTGAGACCATAGGTTGTGGAAACAGCTCAGTGTTGGGGTTAGTGAATTTGAATGAAGTTATCCCCACTGGTTCAAGAGCTTGATAGTTGAGGGGTAATAACTGTTCCTGAACCTCATAGTGGGCTGAACCTGTCCTCCTTCAAAGAACGGGGCTTCACTTCCTTCACCATTGATGCTTCCCTCACCTGCAGTTCCTCCATTTCCTGGACACCTGTGCTCACCCCATTTTCCTGCCATCTTGACAGGGATAGAGTTCCTCATGCCCTCACCTACCATCCATGAGCCTCCACATTCAACATGTCATTCTCTGCAACTTTCACCACCTTCAGTGGAATCCTACCACCAAACAGATCTTTACCTCCCCCCCCCCCACCACCACTCTCCACTTTCCACAGGGATCACTCCCTCCATGATTCCCTGGTCAATTTATCTATTTCCACTAATCCCCCCACCCCCCCAGCATATATTCCTGCAAGTGACAGACATACTACACCTGCCCATTTACCTCCTCTCTTACCTCCATTCAGGGCCCCAAACCGTTCTTCCAGGTGAGGCAATGCTTCACCTGCAAACCTGTGGGGTTTGTGTATTGTATCCGATGCTCTCAGTGTAGTCTCCTCTGCATTGATGAGACGTGTGACAGTGGTCTTTGTAAATGTGTTCAATGGTGGGGAGGGCTTTGATCATGATGGACTGGGCTTTTCCATTCAAGGCACTGGTATTTCCATACCAAGCCATGATGCAACCAACCAGTTTACTTTCCACTGTGCATTTATAGAAGTTCGGCAAAGTTTTAGATGACATACAGAATTTTAGCAAACTTACAAGGAAGTCATAGCACTGCTGTGCTGTCTTACAAATAGCCAGAATTCGTGGTCTATGTAAGTATCAATGACATGGGTAAGACAAGTGACAAGGTTCTACATAGGGAGTACAGGGAGTTAGGTGCTAAGTTAAAGGGAAGGACCTCCAGGGTTCCGATCACAGGATTGCTTTCCATGCCAAGTACTAGTGAGGCTAGAACTAGGATGATAATATGGAGTAATACGTGGCTAAGGAGTTGGTGTAGGAGGAAGGGCAAAGTCGAGGAAAGAGGACCAGGTGGAGACAACAGAGACTTATGGAGAAGAATAAAATGGATGAGTTCATGGCGCTAGCCAGGTGTCAGAGAACGTTTTGGGAGTGCAGTGTTATGTGTTTCACTGGAACGGGCCTGCACGAGAACATACCCGACCAAAGCTTTTCCATGGACGGCTTCCAGACCGTTCGGGCTGACCGGAAGTGCACTGAGAGCGGTAAGCGTAAAGGAGTTGGGTGCTTACTGTTCTGGTTAACAACAGATGTTGCAATCCAGGTCATATTATGATCGAGGAATGTGTTTGTAGACCAGGTATTGAACTTTTTACTGTTGGACTTCAGCCATATTCCACCGAGATACAACACTGGGCGGCACGGGAGGTCGCTTCTGCCTGTGGCCATCGGACTTGCAGCTCCTCCCGTGGAGAGTCAGACACCCTGAGCCAATAGACTGGTCCTGGACTTATTTTCCATCTGGCATAGTTTGCATTCTGTTGTTTGATTGTTTGTGGTTTTTGTATTGCTATATTTATGCTCTATTCTTAGTTGGTGCGGCTGTAACAAAACCCAATTTCCCTCAGGATCAATAAAGTATGTCTATCTATCTATCTATAAGATTTTTGGATCATCGGTCTCTCTTCCAGGGAAGGTGGGACCTGTACAGAAGGGATAGTTTGCACCTGAACTGGAGTGGGACTAATATCCTAGTGGGAAGGTTTGTTAATGTTGCATGGTGGGGTTTAAATTAGTGTTGCAGGGGGATGGGAACCAGAGTGTCAGAACAGTTAGTGGAGAGGTTGTGGAGGTAGAGGTTGGTAAGACTCCAAAGTCAGGAATCAAAAGGTTGAACATGGTGCGGCAAAATGGAGAAGAGTGAATACAGGATTGAAGGTGTTGTATCTGAATGAGTGCAGTATACAGATTAAGGTAGATGAACTTGCCGCACAACTGCAGATTGGCAGGTATGATGTTGTAGGCATCACAGAATTATAGCTAAAAGATTATAGCTGGGAGCTTAATATCCAAGGATACACATTGTATCGAAAGGATAGGGAAGAAGGCGGGGGGGGGCGCGGCGGCATTGCTCTGATGGATAAAATTAAATTATTAGAAAGAGGTGACATGGGGTCAGAAAGTGTAGAATCATTGTGGATAGAACTAAGGAACTGCAAGGGTAAAAGAACCTTGATGGGAGTTGTATACAGAGCCAAACAGTAGTAAGGATGTTGCCTACAAATTATGAGAGATAGAAAATGCATTCTAAAAGGGCAATATTACTATAGTCATGAGGGTCTTCAATATGCAAATAGTTTGGGAAAATTAAGTTGGTGCTGGATTTCAGGAAAGGGAATTCCTAGAGTGTGCATAAGATGGCTTTTTAGAGTAACTTGTGGTTGAGCCCATTAGAGGATCAGCTATTCTGGACTGGGTGTTGTGCAATGAACCAGAATTGATTAGAGAGCTTAAGGTAAAAGCAGCATTCGGGGAAGTTATCATAATATGATTGAATTCACCCTGAAATTTGAGAAGGATAAGCTAAAGTCAGATGTATCAGTATTACAGTGGAGTAAAGGCAATTACAGAGGCATGAGGGAGGAGTTAGACAGAACTGATTGGGAAAGAACACTGGCAGGGATGATGGCAGAGAAGCAATGGCTGGAATTTCTGGAAGCAATTTGGAAGGCAAAGGATATATACATCCCAAAAAGGAAGAAGTATTCTAAAGGAAAGGTGACACAACTATGGCTAACAAGAGAAGTCAAATTGAACATTAAAGCCAAAAAGAAGGCATATAATAAAGATTAGTGGGAAGTTAGAGGATTAGGAAGTTTTGAAAACCCAACAGAAGACAATTTAAAAAGTCAATAAGAAAGTAAAAATGGAATGCGAAATTAAGCTAGCCAATAATATTAAAGAGGATACCAAAAGTTTCTTCAGATACATAAAGTGTAAAAGAGATATAAGAGTGAATATTGGACAGCTGGAAAATACTAGAGAGGTGGTAATGGGGGACAACAAAATAGCAGACAAACTGAGTATTTTGCATCAGCCTTCACTGTGGAAGACACTAGCAGTATGGTGGAAGTTCCAGTTGTCAGGGGGCATGAAGTGTGTGAAGTTATCATGACTAATGAGAAAGTCTGAATGTAGATAAGTCACCTGGACCAGATGGTGTACACTCCAGAGTTCTGAAAGAGGTGGCAGCAGAGATCATGGATGCATTAGTAATGATCTTCCAAGAATCTCTATATTCTGGAATGGTTCCAGAAGTCTGGCCAATCGCAAATATCACTCCACTCTTTAAAAAGGGAGAGAGGTGGAAGAAAGGAAACTATAGGCTAGTTATTCTGACCTCAGTGGTTGGGAAGATGCTGGAGTAGATTATTAAGGATGAGGTCTCAGGGTACTTGGAAGCACATGATGAAATAGGCCGTAGGCAGCATGGTTTCCTCGAGGGAAAATCTTGCCTAACAAATCTGTTGAAATTCTTTAAAGTAGTTACAAACAAGATAGACAAAGGAGAATCAGTTGATGTTTTGGACTTGGATTTTCAGAACACCTTTGATAAGGTGCCATAAATGAGTCTGCTTAACATGAGCCCATAGTATTACAAGCATGGATAAAAGGGTGACTAATTGGCAGGAGGCAAAGAATGGGAATAAGGGGAGCCTTTTCTGGTTGGCCGCTGGTGACCAGTAGTGTTCCACGGGGGTCTGTGTTGGGACCAATTCTTTTCATGTTACATGTCAATGATTTGGATGATGGAATTGATGGCTTTGTGTCATAAGGTGGGGTGCTGGGAACAGACCCAAATGCAAGACACAGACACTGAAGTACTTGGAACAGGACTTGACTAGAGAGCAGGGACAAGAACACAGACTTGGGCTAGGACATTGGCTAGGCAAGCAGGAACAGGACAAGGAACTGGGAACTAGGATCCTGGGCTTGGACTCCGAGCTGGATACTGGACAAGGATCCAGAACCTGCGTCTTGACTCAGGCTCGGACCCTGGAACTAGGTGAGGACATGACATGGCTACAGGACTGGACATGGCTTGGGTTCTTTGAGGCGAGGACATGACGAGGCTTGGGCTCTTCGAGGCAAGGACATGACGAGGCTTGGGTTCAGACTCTGAGCCAGAGACTGGACAAGGACCCAGAACCTGGATCTTGACTCGGGCTCAGATTCTAGAACTAGGCAAAGACATGACGTGGTCTTGGGAGACAGGACTAGATGAGGCTACAGGACAGAACAAGAGGCACATGAACAGGATGAGGGAACTCCAGCACAGGACAAGGCACATGGACGGGACGAGAACACGAAGCCCTGACTTGGTACTCAGGAACAACCGAGCCTTGGACTTGGGGTGACAGGAACCTCGGAACCTTGGACTCGGGACGACAGGAACGCAGAACACAGAGCCTTGGTCTTGTGGAGGACAGGAACACAGAGCCTTGGCCTTGAGATACAGGAACACGGGGACACAGAACACAGAGTCAGGACCCCTCCTTGGGAACAGGACTTGGGGCCGGGATTCTACACAGAATGCTGAACACGATGAGACGGTTCTCAACACTAAGTAGCGGCAAACGGCCGGACCTACCTAGTGAAGGCGTGGACACAGAGACGGCCCCCCAACACTAGGTAGTGGCAAACGGCCAGACCTACCTAGCAAAGGTGTGGACACAGAGACAGTTCCAACTCAATGATAGACAGTTCCTTATCTTGACACAGCAAGGCTCCGGTCTTGCTCCAGTGGTAGAACTTAACAAGGTTGCGGGCAAAGGCTCCAAAAGGAAGGGGAAGGGAAGGGAACAGTCCAGCCTCAGAGTAGCGGCAAAGACAGCCTGGCTTACCCAAGAGGCAAGGACAGGAAGGGACAGATCCAACCACAGGGTAACAGCAAAGACAGCCTGACTTACCCCACAGAGGCAAGAACACAAGACAAACCAACACCCACACTCGAACCCAGAGCCACTTGTATTCCCAGCCCCAAGATGAGTATCAGGTGCCTATGACTAAGCTCAAATGAAACATGGGACAGCCGGAAGACCCAGGATCCAGAGTTCACAGACCAGACCGTGAACCGGAACGTGGACTTCACGGACTGGACCATGAAACTTTGTTGCAAAGTTTTCAGACAATATGAAGATAGCTGGAGGGACAAGTAGTTTTGAGGAACTAGAGAGGCAACAGAAAGATTAGACAGATTAGGAGAATGGGCAAAGAACTGGCAGATAGAATATAGTGTCAGGAAGTGTATGGTCATGCACTTTTGTAGAAGAAATGAAGGGATTGACTATTTCCTAAATGGAGAGAAAATTCAAAAAACTGAGACACAAAGGGACTTGGGAGCCCTTGTGCAGAATTCCCTAAAGGGTAATTTGCAGGTTGAGTCTGTGGTGAGGAAGGCAAGTGTGATGTTAACATTCATTTCAAGAGGACTAGAATATAAAAGCAAGGATGTAATGTTGAAACTTTATAATGCACTGGTGACACATCACTTGGAACAGGTTTGGGTTCTTTACCTTAAAAGGGATGTTCTGAAACTGAAGAGGGTTCAAAGAAGGTTCACAAAAATGATTCCAGGATTGAATGGCTTGTCATATGAAGAGCGTTTGATGGCTCTGGGCCTGTGTTTATTAAAATTCAGAAGAATGAGGGGTGACTGTCACAATGGGGTGCTGGGAACGGACCTAAATGCAAGACGCAGACACTGAAGTACAAGGAACAGGACTTGACTAGGTAAGGAGCAGGGACAAGAATGCAGACTTAGGCTAGGGAAAGCAGGACCAGGACTAGAAACCATGGACTAGCAGACAAGGCTTGGACTCCGAGCCCGAGACTGGACAAGGATCCAGAACCTGGGTCTTGCCTCGGGCTCGGACCCTAGAACCAGGCAAGGACATGACATGGCTTCAGGATAGGACGTGGCTGGGGCCTAGAGGCCTGAGCCTGGAGACAGGCTGGGGTCTTGGGTCTTGAGCTTGGCTGCAGGATCCTCAAGGCTGGAGTCTTGGGTCTTGAGTCTTGAGCTTGGCTGCAGGATCCTCAAGGCTTGAGTTCTTGGAGCTTCTCCTGGGCAGGACGCAGAACTCCACTCCACGGAGGCAAGACAGGGAGGGACAGACCCAAGCGCAGGGTGACAGCAATCAGCCTGGCTTACCCCACAGAGGGAAGGGACAGGAAAGGAGCTCAATCCAGGGTGTCTCTGAGTCTCAGGGCAGCCAGAAACCTTGGATGGCTACAGAAACAGCCAAATCCATACCACAATGACTACTCCAACAAGTGGCAACAAGGCTCCATAAAGCAGTGGTCCTCCAACCAGGCCTAGAGATTACAAATGGTTTCACTAGCCTTCCATCAGCAAGTTGCTCCAAGGGAGACTGACAAGACAAACCAGCAGCCTACACTCAACCCCAAGGCCACTTATATTCCAAGCCTCAAGATGGGAATCAGGTGCCTATGATTAACTCAACCAAACCAGGGACAACTGGAAGACCCGGAGTCCTGAGTCCATGGACCAGACCGTGAACCGGAATGCGGATTTCACGGACCGGACCATGACAGTGACCTCATTGAAACCCATCAAATGGTGAAGGGCTTTGGTAGAGTGGATGTGGAAAAGATATTTCACATGGTGGGGGAGTCTAAGACCAGAGGCCTCAGCCTCAGAGTAGAGAGGCATCCTTTTAGAACTGAGATGAGGAGGAATTTCTCTAGCCAGAGAGTGGTGAATCTGTGGAATTCTTTGCCACAGACAGCTGTGGAGGCCAAATCTTTATGTATATTTAAGGCAGAGGTTTGTTAGGTTCTTGATTGGTCTGGTTACAAAGGGAGTATGGGGAGAAGGCAGGAAATTGGGGCTGAGAGAAAAACGGATCAGCCATGACGAAATGGTGCAGCTGACTTGATGGTCAAAATGGCCAAATTCTTCTCCTATATCTTACGGTCTTATGGTCTTAAATGCTGGAGCCAGGACAGGTCTTCTGAAATGATAATGACGAGGAGTTTGAAGTTGCTGTCCCTCTCTACTTCTGATCCCCTGATGGGAACTGGCTCAGGGACCTCTGGTTTCCTCCTCCTGTCGTCAATAATCAGCTCTTTGTTTTTGCTGACATTGAGTGAGATGTTGTTGTTGTGACACGACTCAGCCATGTTTTCAGACTCTCTCCTATATGCTGATTCATCACCTTTGATTCAGCCAATGACAGTGGTGGCATCAATAAACTTAAATATGGCATTGGAGCTGAGCTTTGTCTCACAGTCATAAAAATACGGTGAGTAGAGCAGGAGGCTAAGCACATCGTGGTACACCTATGTTGACGGGGATTGTGGAGGAGATGTTGTTGCCAATCTGAACTGGCGCGGGTCTGCAAGTGAAGAAATCGAGGATCGATTTCCACAAGGAGGCATTGAGGCCTACATCATGAAACTCCTTGCAGTTAACTCCATTTTCTCACTCCACTTCCTGATCTGCTGACCATTTCATTCAGCCTTGACTCTTACTAATTTTACATGTCCCTTTTGTTTTCTCTCTATCCACTCTCTTATTAACTGAAGAGCTTCATCAACAGCATATCATGATGGAAATTCCAGCTTGAGTTAACTTGCTTTCCTTGAACAGTCTTCAGCCTGAGACATTAACTCTGCTTCTGTTTCTATGGCTACAACCTGCCCTCCTGTTTTCACTCCTGGTCTATAGTGTGCCTATTTAGGGCACTTACTTACTAAAGGATGCCTATGACTTAAGACAGCAGCATTGATGGTTTGCATTGATTTCTAGGATACAAAGTTTATCTTATGAATAGAGAATAAACAATCTCCTTGAAACAGATAATTTGGAAATAGATTAACAAGATAGCTATCAACAATCTTCAACAGACCTCAATCTAAATGTTCAAAAATAATGGGTATGTCTCAACATAAACAACTAATTATTTGGAATTGACTTTAATTGAAATATCTTCATTCAAAGGAGTGTGATCTTCTTCAAGTTTCTACCTCAGCACACTATTGACCTTTAATTATTCAGAATCAGACTTATTATCGTTGACTTTTCTGTTATAAAATTTGTTGTTTTGCAAAGCGGTACGGCACAAAAACATGAAATTATTATCCATTACTAAATAAGGAAGTACATTAAATAAACAAGCAAACAAATGGTGGGAGGAGGAATAACAAAATAATGTCCATGTGTTCATGGGCTATTCAGAAAATCTGATGGCGAAGAAGTTGTTCCTAAATTATTATGGCTCTCCAGGTTGAAGTATCTCTTCCCTGATGGTTATAATAAGAAGAGGGCACGTTCCAGATGCTGAAGCCCCTAAGTGACGGATGCCACCCTCCTGAGGCACCACATTTTGAAGATATATCTGATGGTGGAGGCTTTTGCTCATGATAGAGCTGGCTGAATCTGCAAACCCCTATAACCTCCTGCCATCCCTTGCATTGGAGCTGCCAGACCAGACTACGATGAGACTAGTCAGAATGCCCTCCACCGTACATAGAATAGAGAACAGTACAGCATGGGACAGGCCCTTTGGTCATGGTGTGTGCCAGCTTTTTAAATCCAAGGTCAATCTGTAGAAATTTGCAAGAGTTAGTGTTATTTCCTCCAATCCTTAATGAAGTAGAGGCTGTGGTTTGCCTTCCTCATGATTGCATCAATATGTTGGGCCAGGACAAATCCTCTGAGATGCTGATGCCCAAGAACTTGAAACTACTCATCCATTCCAATGCTGACTCCTCAATAAGGACCTGCTGACATTGACCATGAGTATTTTTCATCCCGAAATCGATTAATCAATCAATAAGTTGAAAGGGTAGTGAATGCTAAAGAGGTTTTAGATTCTATCTGATCCATTATTTTATGTTTTAAGTTCTTATGAATATAATTCAGTTTGGTTACAGATTGGCAATCATTCCTCATGCACTTAGAGACTGTCATTATTCAGTTTGCATGGAACGTCAAGCAACATGAGATAAGATCGGAAATCAAAATTGAAATTACTGGAAATATTTAGCGGGCCAAGCAACATCTGCAGAAAAACAAACAAAGCTAATGCTCCATTCACCAGAAAAAGCAGGATCTCCCGGTGGCCACCCATTTCAATTCTACTTCCCATTCCCATCCAGATATGTCAATCCATGGCCTCCTCTATTGCTGTGATGAGGCCACACTCAAGTTGGAGGAGCAATACCTTTTATTCCATTTGGGTAGCCTCCAACCTGATGGCATGAACATTGACTTCTCAAACTTCTGGTGATCACCACCCCCCACCCCCGCCTTCATCATTCCCCATTCATGTTTCCCTCTCTCACCTTATCTCTTCACCTGCCTATTTCTCCCCTCTGGTGCTCCTCCTCCTTCTCTTTCTTTCATGGTTCTCTGACTTCTCATCTTTTTTTCCAGTCCTGATGAAGGGTCTCAACCTGAAATATTGACAGTTTACTCTTTTCCATAGCTGCTGCCTGGCCTGCTGAGTTCCTCCAGCACTTTGTGTATTTTGCTTTGGATTTACAGCATCTGCAGATTTACTCCTGTCTGTGACACTTCAGATTGATAACTTTTTGTCAAAACTTATAATGCCACAGGACAACCCGTTTAGGAGGCAAATTTGACTGAAGGGTTCATTGACCTGAAATATTGGCTCTCTTTCTTTCTCTAAAGATAGTATCTGACCTGATGAGTCTATCCAGCATTTTCTGTGTTGACTTTGGATTCCCAGAAGTATTGTTCTTTGGTCTCACAAGTTTTTTTTCTGTTTTCTAAGCCATCTGTCTCTTTTTCATAGCAAAAAGATTTCTATTATGAATCATCTGAAATATACAATAAGCTGCATCTTTCTGTTATATTTATTAGAGGACTATGAGCCTAAACATAGACTGGAAAATTGGCGCAATCTTGGGCAGACTAGTGGGAGAATAAATTCTAGGCTTGTCATCTGTAAGTGTTCCAGTACTTAGTTTAGAAATAGAATATCATCCAAAGTTACCATTTAGAGCTCAGTAAACTTCTATGCAGCTTGGAATGCTTGATACAGATATAGCCCACTTTCTCTTGAATTCTGGGAAGCCATAACTGGGAGCACAAAGGAAGGTACTGCATCAATCCAAAAGCAAAATGTGATTGGTGTTGGCAGTTCAAAATCACACAGAAAATATGCTGGGAATTCCTGGGAGGTCAGGCACGGTGTCTGAGACACAAACACTGTTAATATTTCAGATCATAGACCTTTCGTCTGAACCACAGGAGTGAGGTAAGTGGTAAAAGTGAATTGTGGATGTGTTGTGGGGGAAGGGTGGAACAGAGGAGGAGGACTGACATCAAAAGAGGCTCAGTGCTTCTTTATGAGACACTGTTGACCCACGGGAAACCTAAGCCAACATTTAATGTTTACCTTCTTAGTTCTTGTAGCCCTTGAACTATTTCTGTTGAGGTTTGGCCAATTAGGAAGCACTAATTTCCTGCTTAGGCCTTCTTATCAGTCTTTGCTTATGTTGTTTATGTATAGTTCTTCATAAATTCTTCTGTGCTTCTTTATTTTTCTGCATATGCCTGTGAGAAAATGGATCTCAAGTTAGTATGTATGGTAATATATAATAATTTGTTAATGAATTTTACTTTGAATTGCTTTGATTTTGACTACCAATGAATTCCTGGCCATAAGCTGAAAGAGGTCATTGCTTTCATATTTACTGCCAAGAGAAGCAAAGTAAAATTGAGGATGTAAATTATTTCATTCTTAGGCACGTACTACTGGAATCAAATTAATCAAAATTTGGCTCCTTAACAGATTATACTGTAGCATTGTGGGGACTGTTTTCTTTCACCTTGGACACTGTGAGGCTGGAAATTACACATACATAGCTTATGACATGACAGGAAAAAATACTGAATAAAGTTCCTTATTCTTCATCTTTACACATTTTCCCTTTGATCTGATGTTCCTGGCAGAAGCCAGGCCTCACTTATTCCAAACGTTAGAATATATGTGGCCAGAGATGCAAGCCAAACAACTTGTGAGCTTGTTCTACCATTTCGTGATTGATCCTTCACTTCACTTACTGCTCAATTTTTCATCAGAAAATCTCCACTTTATCTGTTTCTACATCCAACCTCCATTCACTCCACCTTGTTCCACCTGACCAGCATCCCGCTCCTAAACTAGTTCCACCAATCACCTGCCAGGTCCTGCCTCATCCTCCCCCTTCACTTTGGCTAGCTTCCCTGTAAATTCTCATTCTTGGTGCAGAGTCTCAACCTGAAGTGTTGATGCCCTCTTCCTCCACAGACGCTGCATGACCCATTGTGTTCCTCTAACAGTTTGCTTTATGCCTTTTATAGCCTATTTCTATCAGGTTGATCTTCACTCCAAGGAATACAAATCACCCTGTCCAATTCCTCCCTATAACTAAAGTCATCCTGCTCCCCCATGCATCCTCTGCAGGCAACCATATGGGTCCTTTAGTGTGGCAACCACAACTGCAGACAATAGTCCAACTGTGGACATCCAGTGTTTTGTAAAGTTGCAACATTATATAGGAAGTTAGGAAGGGAGCTTCTAATCGACTGAAACAGTTAGGCCAAGAGTATGCCTTGGCTCCAGAACCTGCCTTATATAAAAGACTTGTTGAAACTAAAACTAAATACGATCTCTTTTTAACTTATCCAATTGAAACCCAACTCTTAAAAGATAAAAGCCAATTTTATATTCATGGAGATAAAACAGGTAAATTATTGGCTGATCAAATTAAAACCTTTATAGCTAACAACAGATTAAAGAAACATGCAAAGCTAGTGGTGACAGGACAACTGATTATTTAGAAATAAATTATACTTTTAGAGAATTGTACTCGAAACTTTATAGTTCTGAATCTTCTAAGGATAACACTGTAATGAACAATTTTTTAGATTAACTAAACATTCCTACAATTTCTGCCGACAATAGAAAGTTGTTGGAACAACCTATTTCTTCTGAGGAAATTGTTGAGGCTGTGCACTCATTATATTTGAGGAAAGCTCTGGGTCCAGATGGATTTTCTGGAGAATTTTACAAGACCTTTTCCTCTCATTTATGTTCAGTTTTTTTGGATTCATTTAAGTCGGGCAGACTCCCTTGATCTTTTTATGAGCCTTTCATTTCTCTTATTCTTAAAAAGAATAAGGATCCAACTGAATGCTCTTCTTATAGACCAATTTCTTTACTTAATGTTGATACTAAGATCCTATCTAAAGTTTTGGTCCATAGGACTGAAAATAGTTTCTGATAACCAAACTGGATTTATCAAAAATCGATATTCTCACTTTAATATTTGTCAGTTATTAAATGTTATTTATTCTCCTTCTAATACAATATCGGAATGTATGGTATCCCTAGGTGCTGAGAAAGCTTTCGACAGAGTTGAATGGAATTATTTAATTAAAACTTTAGAAAATTTCAATTTTGGACCCGTTTTCATTCAATGGATTAAATTACTTTATTTAGCTCCTTCCGCTAGGGTTATCACTAATTCTCATAATTCCAAACCATTTAAGCTTCAATGTGGCACTAGACAAGGCTGTCCATTAAGCCCTTTGCTTTTTGATCTGGCCTTAGAACCCTTAGCCATCGAGAATCTAATGATATCACCGGTATTTTCAGGAGAGACACTATTCATAAAGTCTCGCTGTACCCTGATGATCTGCTGCTGTTTATTTCTAATGTTGAGACTTCATTACCCCATGCGCTTTCTTTACTCTCCTGTTTTAGCCAGTTCTCAGGTTATGAATTAAACCTATATAAAAGTGAACTTTTCCCTTTGAACAATTCGATACCAACAAATTCTAACCTTCCTTTTAAAATTGTAAGAAACCAATTTACCTATTTAGGTGTAACAATCACTAAAACCTATAATGTCTATTTAAAGAAAATTTTCTTACCCTATTGAATCAGGTAAAAAGGATTCTATCAAATTGGTCACCTCTCTCGTTATTGCTGATTGGTCGAATTAACTCTTATCAAAATGAATATATTACCTAAATTTATATCTTTTTCAGGCATTGCCGGTTTTTATTCCTAAATCCTTTTTTGATTCTCTTGACTCTATTACATCTTCTTATATATGGAAGAATAAGCATTCCAGATTAAACAAAATTCATCTTCAGAAAGATAAGAAGTATGGAGGATTAGTCTTACCAAACTTTAGATTTTATTATTGGGCAGTTAATATAAGAAATCTTACATTCTGGTTATATTACATAAATCATGACGATTGCCTGATGTGGGTTTTTTTGGAAGCTAACTCTGTTAATAAATTCTCTATTATTTCTCTTCTTGGATCCTCACACCCTTTGTCTCTGAGTAAGTTAACTGATAATCCAGTATTTAAACACACTATGAGAATTTGCATACAATTCCGAAAATACTTTGGCTTTGTGACGGGATCCTGAATTACCCCTATGAACTGTGCTTTTGGAAAGAGAGAGAGAGAGAGATGAAGACTAACTTTTGGACTGTCACTTTAAGGCACTGGAAGTAACTTTTGGATTTCTGCTGAGTTGGAGAGAGAGATGGCACCAAGCAGCTCGTAAGTTGCTATGATAACCACGATGGACAATCGATGTTATGATTTTTTGGCAGCGTGCTTATACTCCTCAAGGACAATTGACTGCTTGCATTTCTTACACAGAGAAAGGAAGGAGGAATTATTTGAATGACAGTTGGTGCTCAGCACGGGAAGATAAGACCATAAGACAAAGGAGCAGAAGTAGGCCATTCGGCCCATCGAGTCTGCTCTGCCATTTTATCATGAGCTGATCCATTTTATCCTATTTAGTCCCACTGCCCCGCCTTCTCACCATAACCTTTGATGCCCTGGCTATGCAGATACCTATCAATCTCTGCCTTAAATACACCCAATGACTTGGCCTCCACTGCTGCCCGTGGCAACAAATTCCATAGATTCACCACCCTCTGACTAAAAAAATTTCTTCGCATTTCTGTTCTGAAAGGGCACCCTTCAATCCTGAAGTCATGCCCTCTCGTACTAGACTCCCCCATCATGGGAAACAACTTTGCCATATCCACTCTGTCCATGCCTTTTGACATTCGAAATGTTTCTATGAGGTCTCCCCTCATTCTTCTAAACTCCAAGGAATACAGTCCAAGAGTGGACAAACGTTCCTCATATGTTAGCCCTCTCATTCCTGGAATCTTCTCTGTACCCTCTCCAACGTCAGCACATCCTTTCTTAACGTCAGCACATCCTTTCTTAAATAAGGAGACCAAAACTGTCCACAGTACTCCAAGTGAGGTCTCACCAGCGCCTTATAGAGCCTCAACATCACATCCCTGCTCCTATACTCTATTCCTCTAGAAATGAATGCCAACATTGCATTCGCCTTCTTCACTACTGACTCAACCTGGAGGTTAACTTTAAGGGAATCCTGTACGAGGACTCCCAAGTCCCGTTGCATCTCAGAACTTTGAATTCTTTCCCCATTTAAATAATAGTCTGCCCGTTTATTTTTTCTGCCAAAGTGCATAACCATACACTTTCCAACATTGTACTTCATTTGCCACTTCTCTGCCCATTCTTCCAAACTATCCAAGTCTCTCTGCAGACTCTCCGTTTCCTCAGCACTACCGGCCCCTCCACCTATCTTCATATCGTCAGCAAACTTAGCCACAAAGCCATCTATTCCATAATCCAAATCGTTGATGTACAATGTAAAAAGAAGCGGCCCCAAAACTGATCCCTGTGGAACACCACTGGTAACCGGCAGCCAACCAGAATAGGATCCCTTTATTCCCACTCTCTGTTTCCTGCCAATCAGCCAACGCTCTATCCACGTATGTAACTTTCCTGTAATTCCATGGGCTCTTATCTTGTTAAGTAGCCTCATGTGTGGCACCTTGTCAAAGGCCTTCTGAAAATCCAAATATACAACATCCACTGCATCTCCCTTGTCTAGCCTACTGGTAATCTCCTCAAAAAATTGTAATAGGTTTGTCAGGCAGGATTTTCCTTTAAGGAATCCATGCTGAGTCCTGCCTATCTTGTCATATGTCTCCAGGTACTCTGTAACCTCATCCTTGAAAATCAACTCCAATAACTTCCCAACCATCGATGTCAAGCTAACAGGTCTATAATTTCCTTTTTGCTTCCTTGCCCCCTTCTTAAATAGCGGAGTGACATTTGCAATCTTCCAGTCTTCCGGAACCATGCCAGAATCTATCGACTTTTGAAAGATCATCGCTAATGCCTCCGCAATCTCCACAGCTACTTCCTTCAGAACACGAAGGTGCATTCCATCTGGTCCAGGAGATTTATCGACCTTTAGCCTATTCAGCTTCCTGAGTACTTTCTCTGTCGTAATTGTGGCTGCGCACACTTCTCTTCCCTGCCACCCTTGAGTGTCCGGTATCCTGCTGTCTTCCTCAGTGAAGACTGATGCAAAATACTTGTTCAGTTCCTCTGCCATCTCCTCATCTCCCATTACAATTTCTCCAGTATCATTTTCTATTGGTCCTATATCTACTCTCACCTGTCTTTTACTCTTTATATACTTGAAAAAGCTTTTAGTATCCTCTTTGATATTATTTGCTAGTTTCCTTTCATAGTTAATCTTTTCTCTCTTAATGACCTTCTTGGTTTCCTTTTGTAAGGTTTTAAAAACTTCCCAATCCTCTGTCTTCCCACTAATTTTTGCTTCCTTGTATGCCCTCTCCTTTGCTTTAACTTTGGCTTTAACTTCTCTTGTCAATCACGGTTGCATCCTTTTTCCACTCGAAAATTTCTTCTTTTTTGGAATATACCTGTCTTGCACATTCCTCATTTCTCGCATAAACTCCAGCCACTGCTGCTCTGCTGTCTTTCCCGCCAGTGTCTCTTTCCAGTCAACTTTGGCCAGTTCCTCTCTCATGCCACTGTAATTTCCTTTACTCCACTGAAACACCGACACATCAGATTTCGGCTTCTCTTTTTCTAATTTCACAGTGAACTCAATCATGTTATGATCACTGTCTCCTAAGGGTTCCTTCACCTCAATCTCTCCTATAAAATAGGAGGTCAAATGATGTAGACCTCAGACACATGTTTTGGACACTGAATGTGCTTTGATGTGCCCGCAGGAAAGGTGGGTTTTTGGAGGATCGATCAGGCAGATCGATCAGTGGCTCTTGCAGTGAAAAGGAAAGGGGTTGACTGGTGGGGAGCTGTCCATGCTTCCACCCTTGGCTGGGTGATAGCTCCACCAGAGAAAACCAGTCCCCTTTGTTGTGGTTACAGTCAGTGACTTTGAAAGGATTTTGGAGGACAACGAGAAGACCGACGGCAGCAGCTCACCTGAAGATTCAAATCTCTCCCTCTCTCCCTCTCTCTCTCTCTCTGCATCACTGCTCAACTCAAAACCACGAACTGAACTGAATTGAACTTTACTCATCATCGTAAGACTGTATCTTTTTACCCCTAGACTTAAAGAAGCTTGGTTTTTCATACATATATTTCCACACTTATTGATTTACTTACTTGTATATAATCATTGCTAACCTGTTTGATTTATCTATATTTATATTACTGTATTGCGTAGTCACTAATAACTATTATTAGTTTATAGCAATACTGGACTCCAAAGTGTTTTCCATCTCTGCTGGTTCTTTATTCCCGTCACGGGGTACGTGGGGGACAGCTTATTGAGACTTTCTCTTTTGAGTCCCATTTTTTCTAATTTTTTTTAAACCCTCTATGATTGATGTGGCTTTTAAAGAATGGGATAGATTAGGTATTAAATGCTTTCAGGACTTGTTTGTGGAGGACAGTCTTTTTTCGTTTGAACAACTGTCAACTAAATGTAGTTTACCCAAAATTCTTTTTTTTTGATACCTACAAATAAGAGATTTTTTTTACGGTCTCAAATAAGTACATTTCCTAAAAGTCCTGATAAGTCTACTAGATGTAATCTTTAATTTGAAACCTTTTTATAATGGATCTATATCTAATATTTATAATATGTTGCTGGGAATCAGAAGTTTCCTTTAGATAAAATTAAAAATCTTAGGGAACAAAATTTACAGACTTCAATTTCTGAGGAAACTTGGAATCAAATTTTTAAATTGGTTAACACTTCATTGTTATGTGCCCACTACTGTCTCCTACAATTTAAATTGGTCCATAGGGCTCATATGACTAAGGATAAGTTGTCTCACTTTAGTTAGATATATCTCTGTATTGTGATAAATGTAATAATGGAGACGCTTCACTCATTCATATGTTTTGGATATGCCCGAGTCTTGGAAAATATTGGAAAGAAGTATTCCAAACTTTCTCGATACTTTTCAAGGTAAACTTTAAGCCTAAACCTTTGACCGCTTTATTTGGTATTGTTGGAGGGAAGGATATTATTTTGGAGCCATCTGACTTGCACACTTTGGCCTTTATTTCTCTTATGACCAGAAGGACGCTCTTGCTTAAATGGAAAGATGTGGCCCCTCCTATTCACGCTCAATGGTTACGTGATGTGATGTCATGTTCAAATTTAGAGAAAATTCGATATACAATCTTTGAATCTAATCAAGACTTTCAAATATTGTGGGGACCTTTTCTGAATTATTTTCAAAACCTTTGATTTGCTGTTAAAGCACAGATCATGACTAATATTTTTTTTCCTTTTTTTCTTTACTAATCAGCTTCGGTCTTGGTAGTGGGTTAGATTTTTTTTATATAATAAAATTACTATATTTCAATGTTATGAATGAATTAACTTGTAAGAATATAGGGTAAGGAGTCTTTATATGCAATTTAGTATAATGTATTGATATATATATTTTTTTCCTGTACTCTGTATTCTTATATATAAATTAATAAAAATATTGGAAAGATAAGGAAGGAAGCTAAAAAGCAGAACCTCAAGGTTGGTCAAGATTGATGCCTGTGCCACATGACAGAGAGGGTAAAAATAGGATGATATGGCAGACGAATGCATGGCTGAAGACTTGGTGCAGAGTTAGTGAATCATTGGAATTTCTTCTGGAGTATGTATGACCTGTAGAAGAGGAATAGATTACACCTGAACTTAAGAGGAACCAATATCCTTGTGGGCAGGTTTGGTAGAGTTGTTGTTGAGGGTTTAAACTGAATTGGCAGGGGAAAAGGAACGAGGGATAGGTCAGATGATGGAGCAGTTGGTGGAAAGGTTGTTCCAATTTGTAGAGAGACTGTGAAGAACAATAAGTGATGAATATTGCATAAATGCAGTCGGTTAATGGGTTGAAATATGTTTATGTTAATGCAAAAAGTATGAAGAACAAAGATGATGAACCTAGAACATGGGACAGTAGATGGGGTGATTAATAAGTTTGTGGCCTAAGTAGGAAGGAGTCAATTTTAGAAAACCTAGTACATTTATTTTTCCTACATTTACACACTTAGTCCAGCCATCATGGAGCATACAGATCCCTTCTTTGTAGAAGTCGGCATCTTGGACCTCCAAAAGTGGTCTACAGCAGGGGTGATTGATAAGTTTATGGCCTAAGGTAGAAGGAGGTAAGGAGAAACTTCAAACTTTCTGCATTTGCACTCAGAGTTGAACTGCATGTGTATGTAATGAGAGCTGTATAACTCGTCTCCTTCTACCTAAGGCCACAAACTTATCAATCACCGCTGCTGTGGACCACTTCTACAAAGAAGGGATCCGTATATGGACTAAGTGTGTACATGTAGGAGGGGACTATGTTGAAAAATAAATGTGCTAGGTTTTCTAAAATTGACTCCTTCTACCTTAGGCCACGAACTTATCAATCACCCCTCATACTTGGATGTCACAAGGACAGAAATGGCTGCTGCATCTTCTGGGGTTTAGATGTTTCTAAAGGGACAGAGGTGTTTCTATGGGTGACTTTAACTTCCCTAGTACTGATTGGCACCTCCTTAGTCCAAAAGGCTTAAATTAGAAGGATTTCTGAACAGTATGTTGACAGACCAACTAGAAGAAATACCAAAACGTATCGAATACTAGGCAATGAACCTCACTAGGTGACAAATCTCTCAGTGGATGAGCATTTCAGAGACAGTGGCCACAACTCTCTGACCTTTAGCAGAGCCATGGATAAGGATAGGAGCAGGCAGTATGAAAAGTATTTAATTGGGGGAGGGCTAATTATAAGGGTACTAGGGATAAACTTGTGAATGTGAATTGGGAACGGATGTTCTCAGAGAAATGCACAACAGATATGTGGAGGTGATTTACAGAGCCTTTGTCTGGAGTTCTGGAAGGTTTGTCCCATTGAGACAGGGATAGTATAATTGGATAAGGAACCAAGGTTGACAGGAGAGTTGGAACATTTAGTCAAGAGGAAGAAGGAAGCATACTTAAGGTTTTGGAAGCAAATAACTGATTGGGCTCTTGAGAGTTATAAGGTGGCTAGGAAGGAGGATAATAAGGGCCTTAGGAGAGCTAGAAGGGGTCATGAGAAGTTCTTGGCAAGTGGAATTGTCAAAACCCCTAAGGCATTTTACATGTACATGAAGATCAGGAGGATAACTAGAGTGAAGGCAGAACTGATGATGGTCAATGTACCAAAAGCACTCTTTACGACCTTATTCACCTATGATGCCACTTTCAAAGAATTATGGATCTGTATTCCCAGTTCCCTTTTTTCTAACACAATCCTCAGAGTCCTACCATCCATTGTGTATGTCTTACCCTGTTTTGTCCTCCCAAAGTGCAACACCTCACACTGGCCTGCATTAAATTCTGTCTTCCATTTATCAGCCCTTTTTTCCAGATTCCATTGCAAGCTTTGATTGCCTTCCTCACTGTCCACTACACACTCAAACTTGGTGTCATCTGCAAAGTTGCCGTCCAGTTTACCACATTATCATCCAGATGGTTGGAATATCAACAGCACTAGTCACAAGCCTCCAGTCAGAAAGACAACCATCTACTATCACTCCTTATCACTATTGCAGAGAGTGGCGAGCACATGGAATACACTGCCACCGGTGGTTAAAGAAGCAGGTGCACTAAGGACACTTACGAGGCTCTTAGATAGGCACATGGATAAAAGGAGAATGTAGGGTTACGAGGGAAGAGTTATCTTGATTTTAGAGTAGGTTAAAAGGTTGGCACACATCATGAGCCGAAGAACTGTAGTGTTCTGTACTGTTCTATGTTCTCTGTCCTATACTTCCCAATATTTACATTCAATGAAGTTATGAAGGTAAGCACTCCATATGCCTTCTTCTCTATCCTATACTTGTTGCTATTTACAGGAAACCTCAAAGTCCCTCTGTTTAACAACATTCATTGTATACATCCTATTCCTATTTGGCTTCCCAAAATGTGTCTCCTCACATTTGCTGGGATTATGTTCCATTTGCCAAAGCACTGGCTACCTTGATATCTGAGTTACATCTTACTATATGCCTCAGACAACCTTTCTCGCTATTCACCCTGCCAATTTTTATTTTATTTTTATTTTGAGTAACAGGTCCTTCTGAGCCAATGAGTGCGCATTGCCCAATTACACCCATGTGATCAATTAACCTGCTAGCCATAAGACATAAGAGATCGAATCAGAATTAGGCCATTCATCCCACCATTTCATCATGGCTGGTCCATTTCCCCCTCAACCCCATTCTCCTGCCTTTTCCCTGTAACCCATCATGCCCTGACTTATCAAGAACATATTAACCACCGCCTTAAATACACCCAATTACCTGGCCTCTACATCCACCTGTGGCAATGAAGTCCATAGATTTACCACTCTCTGACTAAAAAAAAATCCTCGTCATCTCTGTTCTAAATGTATGTCCCTCTATCCTGAGGCTGTGCCCTCCAGTCCTAGACTCTCCCTCTATAGGAAATATCCTCTCCACATCCACTCTATCTAGGCCTTTGAACACTTGATAGTTTTCAATGAAATCTCCACCTCATTCTTCTAAGTTCCAATGAATACAGGCCCAAAGCAAATAAATTCTCCTCACATTATAACATTTTCATTCCCAGAATCATTCTCATGAACCTCCTCTGAACCCTCTCCAATGACAGCATTCTTTCTTCAATAAGTGGCCCAAAACTGCTCACACTAGTCCAACTGTGGCCTCACCAGTGCTTTATAAAGCTTCAGTACTACATCCTTGATTTTATGTGTTAGTCTTTTTGAAATTAATGCTAAAGCTGCATTTGCTTTCCTCACTACTGACTCAGCCTGCAAGTTAACCTTTAGGGAATCCAGTACAAGGACTCCTCAAGTCCTTTTGCAACTTGGATTTCTGAATTTTCTCTCCATTTAGTGAAACAGTGACAGAATTTAACCCAGGTCACTAGTGATGTAATGGTGTTACACTAACTGCTATTCTAATATGTCACCCCTTTATGTCATTAGTGTAACATCATTACATCACTAGCGACCTGGGTTAAATTCTGCCACTATTTGTAAGGAGTTTGTATGTTCTCCCCATGACTGCATGGGTTTCCTTCAGCGGTTCCAGTTTCCTCCCATATTCCAAAGACATACAAGTCAAAGAAGATAGGTGGAGGGGCAGGTGGTGCTGATGAAGCAGGGAGGTTGCAGAAGAACTTAGACAGATTAGGAGAATGGGCAAAGAAGAGGCAGATGGAATAGTGATGAGAAGTGTATGGCCATGCGCTTTGGTAGAAAGAACTAAAGCTTAAATAGTTTTCTAAATGGAGAGAAAATTCAGAAATCCAAGTTGCAAAAGGACTTGAGGAGTCCTCGTACTAGATTCCCTAAAGGTTAGCTTGCAGGTTGAGTCAGTAGTGAGGAAAGCAAATGCAATTTTAGCATTCATTTCAAAAATACTAACATATAAAAACAAGGATGCAGTACTGAAGCTTTATAAGGCACATTTAAAGTTAAATTGGAAAGATGTATGGACAGGAAAGGAATGGAAGGTTATGGACTGAGTGCAGGTTGGTGGGACTAAGTGAGAGTAAGAGTTCGGCACGGAGTAGAAGGGCCGAGATGGCCTGTTTCCGTGCTGTAATTGTTATATGGTTATATGGTTATATCTATGAACTTACTGATCCTTTTACTTTCACATCCAAATTGTAATACATATCACCAACAAAAGGATCCCAATACCAGTCCCTGAGATGCACCACTTGACGCAGACTTCCAGTCTGTAAAGCATCCTTCCACAACTACCCTCTGCCTTCTATCACTGAATTGACTTAAATTTGTGATCCAGTTAGTCAGCTAGCCTTGGATTCCATGTGCCTTAATCTTCTGGACCAGCTATCATATGGGATCTTTCAGTACATCCTTAAATCTTTTCTTTGGATTGCCTGGTAATCTCCTCCCTTTACTGAGCTCAGAATGGAGTGTTTCAGAAATATATAGTGTTGAATACATAACTGTATTAGACAGGCCATATTGGTCATACACCTAACAGTAGGCGCAGCAAACAAGCATTCTATTCTAAACTCTCTTCTGGAAACAGATTGCAGGCAGGACTCCATGTGTACTCAAGTGATTAAGTAAGTTGTTTTATGTGTAAACTATGTGTAAAAAGATAAATCTCCCAATTTTTGATTATTTACAAAGGCCTTACTTGCTGTGGTGTGATTAGATCATGAGTGTGTAATGTTTGACTAATCTGATCTTAACCATTTCAGGATTTTTTAGAGAATAAATTTTCTGAAATATGCTCCTTCACCAACCTGCACTTATCAGAAAATCATTCATCAACCTTCTTGGATTTTCATTAGCCTAGAACACCGTAGTTAACTTAACTTCCAGCTTGCTGAAACTGACAATATTTTGAAATTGTCCATGGAAGCTTATTGACTCAAAATAAACAGAAGGTTTTAATAAACTGGAATTAATTGTTTTTCTTCCAACCAAAAGCATTTTAAGACCTTTTTCAATCTGTGGTAAAAGGAATTTTGATTTAATATTGAAAAGTCTAGTGGATCAGTTTCTTGGGAAAAGTCCAACCCTGCTTCTGGCATGCTTATTTCATGTGAAATTTCAAAACATCCTGGATTGGTGCCAGAATGATGAGGTTTTCTGGTTCCGTTAAAATTGTTTATACTTTACTCAGAGTGCAAGCTTTGGAATTACTGTGGAAGTGAAAGTCTCCCACCAATGAAACCTATAACATTTCTCCATTATTTCTGATTGGCTCTGAAGGGATGCTCATCTTCACCTCACAAGGTAAGTCGTGAGTTGGATAATTCCAGAACTGGGGAAAACCTAAGCCAAGAGTTCTCATTCCTCCCCTACGGCTGGAAGCTGCTTCAAGTAATTGAAGGCATAGCAGGCCCTCCATGGAGGTGGCGTCCTAACTGTCTATGCAATCCAAGGCAGTATGATATGGACAGCAAGCTGTTGCCCATGCAACAGGCTTCTCCTCTCCACACAACTGAAGCAACAGCAGCGACCAACGCAGTTTGGCATCAGCGGTGTTGCAGGAGTTGCCAGTTAGCATTGAACTCAATGAAAGACTGTCTTAGGGACTCCAGCTCCAGACTTTACCTTGGGGTTTCGTCCTGAAACCTTCCCATGAGAGGGTATACCCACAAAGCAACAGAGGTTTGAAATCAGAGTTTTCCTTCTCCGAGATGAGCAGCCAACCATGGCTGACAAGCCCCATCTGCCTGAAATAATCGGTTTTAAAGCACGAGTAGCCCGACTTTGCCCTTTCTCCTGTCACAGCTTAGTATCTAGCTACACTTGAAGGTCAGGAGCTGGACTTGGTTGTCAGAGGCTATTTGAAATGCATGCCATTGGGAGCACTTAATAGGTAGTGGGAACTTGTCCTCATTACCCTCCAGCAACGACAACCTTAAGGAACCATCTGAAGATATAACCTACAGATCTTTAGAGGGGCATATAAAGGGGACCAGATAAGTAAGAAGCCACATCTCCCCAAATGTTTGTTCTAAATATTGGAAGATCTGCGTTGTGTTTAAGGGAGCCGAAGGTACAAAGGCCATTCAGGGCATCCCTGGAATTTGTTGAAAGAGAGTTTCTCTGCAAATCTTGGCAGTGTCAGAATGCGAAATGCCAAGCTATCAATACTAGAACCTACAATATTTACAATGATGTGCTTGAAGAGAGTGAGCATATATACAATTTGCTGATGAAACAAAGATGGGTATGAAGGCTAATTATGTGAGGATATGAAAAAATCCACTAAGAAATATAGATTTGTTGCAAGAGCAAGAAGAAGTCTGGCAGATTGAACATAACGTGAGAAGGGAGAAATTATTCAATTTGGTAGGAAAATTAGAAAAGCAAAATATTGTTTGAATGGAAGCACTATTAGGGTATCCTTGAATATGAACCAGAGAAAGCTGGTATGCAGGTATGCAGCTTGTTATCAAGAAAGCAATCAGAATGTTGGGCTATATAACAAAGAGATTGAATATAAAGCCATTGAAGACCTCACCTGGAGGACTATGAACATGTTTGATTTGCTTACTTAAGGAGGGATATACTTGCTTTGAAGATAGTTCAGAGACAGTCATTATGCTGGTTCAGAGGGATGAAAGGGTTGTCTCATGAGGAAAGGTTGAATAGTACAGTATGTGCCTTTCCTCATTGCAATTCAGGAAAAAAAAGGTCTTTTTATTGAAATGTATAAGACTCTGAGGGGATTTACTGTGTGGATAATATGAAGAAGTTTTTTTTCTTGGTGGGTATATGTCGAACTAAAGGCACAGATTCAGAATCAGTGGATGGAAGTGAGGAGGAATTCCTTCTGTCAGAGGTTTGTAAAATCTTTGGAATTCTCTACTCCAGTGAACAATGGAGGCTGTTACTAATTATATTCAAAGCTGAAATCAATAGACATGAGCGCAAGAGGGGAGCTAAGAGGTTTGAGAAATGGGTGGAAAATTGGGGTTGAGGCTAAGATCAGCCATGATTCTATGGAATGGCTGAGAATTTTTGGGAGACCATTCAGCCTGTTCCTGCATCTATTTCTAATGTTCTTGTCTCTCATTTCCCTATGCAGTCCCTGATTAGATAAAGAATTAATGCATTCTCTGTGCTTTTCTCACATCTCTAATCCTGCATTCATTAATGCATATCCAAACTCAAAACATGAACTTAACAGTCTGAAAGCCACAAATTACCATACAATAATGAAATTTCATCCATGTTAATAGCTTTTTGCTCCCAGCGTCAAACTGTGCTGTAATCAAGTTGAGTTAGTAATGGAGCAATCTGTTGTTCCATAATATGAAAGATGATTGTTATGACAATGTGTCTGAGAGATTGGATCTACCATATGGCTCAGGATCAGATGTTTCTGTGAGCTGCTTTCTTCTAATCAACCCGCTCCAGAAACTGCCTCTTGCTTTTCTGAAGCGGTGTGGTCCTGGACTTCTGCCTGTAAATCATGGTCAAAAATATAATTTTGCCCCAGAACATTAGGCGGGTTGTTTTTGGAAATATTGCTGGCAGAGCATTTCTGGAATTTGGCGATTGCTGAGCGGTCTCTATAGCATAAAAACTAGTTAAACTGGTTAGAAGTGGTTCTGAAGTGCCTCCAACATGGAATGTTAGCTCCAGCTCTTTTTTCACAGCTGCTGACTGCCTCCAGTATTTTATGTTTTTATTTTAGCTAAACTGACATTTATTTTCAATGTGTAAAAGAGAAACATATGCATTAATATCACCATTAGATGGTGTATTGATGGAACTGATTATCAATAGTTAACTGGCCAGACAACATCTATGGTAAAGAGAGGTCCTGATGAGGGGTCTTGGCCCGAAACCTCGAATGTTTACTCTTTTCCACAGATGCTGCCTGGTCTGTTGAGTTCCTATGGCATTTTGTGTGTGTTGCTTTGGATTTCCAGCATCTGTAGATTTTCTCTTGTTTATCAATAGTTAACTGTAGGATAACCAATATTAGGCTAATGTGCACTTAACATAGAACATAGAGCATTACAGCAGAGTACAGACCTTTTGACCAACCAGTTAATCTACCCCAAGGTCAATCTAAACGTACTCTCCCACATAGCCCTTATTTTTCATTCATCCATCTATCTAAGAATTTCTTAAATGTCCCTAATGTATCTGCCTCTACCATATCCATGGCAGGTTGTTCCATGCACCCACTAGTCTCTACAAAGAATGCTTACCCCTCCCCGCATATTTTCCTTTAATCACCTTAAAATTATGCCCCCTCGTATTAGCTATTTCCACCCTGGGGAAGAAGTCTCTAGCTAGCCACTTAAACTATGGTTCTTATCATCTTCTACACCTCTATCAAGTCAATTCTCATCCGCCTTTGCTCCAAATCAAAGGGTGGGTTCAGCCCTAGCTTGCTCAACCTTTCTGCATAGGACATGCTCTATAACCTAAGCAGCATCCTGGTAAGTCTCTCTGCACCCTCTATAAAGCTTCCACATCCTTCCTATAATGAGGTGGCCAGAACAGAACACCATATTCCAAGTGTGGTCTAGCAAGGGTTTTATAGAGCTGCAATATTACGTTGTGGCTCTTGAACTCAATCCTCCAACTAATGAAGACCAACACACAAGTAAACCTTCTAAGCAACTTTGAAAATCTGTGGATGAGGATCCCAAGATCCCTCTGTTCCTCCACACTGCTAAAGATCTTGCAATTAATCCTGTATTCTGCCTTCAAATTCAACCTTCTAAAGTGAATCAATTAATACTTTTACGTGTTGAAATCTATCTGCCAACTGCTGACACTTTCTTCTCTATTCCCAGCTTTTGCCTTTAATTCCCATTACTTTAAATCAGTGGTAGCATTTCAATCAAACGCTTTTGGAAATCAAACAGCTTTATAGCACTTGCCACGCAAAATGTTCACACCACAGATAAAAGCTTTTCCTTTAACTCCCATCATCAGAAGTAACTATTTCAAAATGTTAGTGAGTCATGAACTTTCCCCTCTGTGACCTGCGAGATGACTCAGATAAAATCTGCTATGGGAAATGGAGGAAGAAGTTGGTGACATTTCATGTCAAAACCCTGCAATATGACCAAGATTGGAGAGGCGAGATAACCAGTGTAAAGAGGAAAGGCAGTGGGTTGAGATAGGTGGACTGGAAATGGGTGAAGGATGATAGAATAGATGGAGCCAGGTTGGAGAGGAGAAGGGATGGTGTTGGGAGACAAAGGCAGGTGGATAGATGGGGGCAGGCAAAAGAAAGGCAGATTGAACCAGGTAGTTGGAAGGTGAGAGTGGAGATAGCTAGGACAGTGATAAGCAGGAATACAAGGTTACCAGTGCTCGAATCTGATATGTAAAGAAGGGGAAAACCAATAGCAGGAAGGTGAAGGGGATATGGAGCAAGAACCACATGGGGGAGGAGGGATCTGTGGTTAAATGTGTGTATACAATCAGGACAGGGAGGGCGGGGTATGGGTGGAAGGAAAGAGGAAGATCAGAAGTGGGGAGGGGGGGAGAGATGAGTAAACACTGTCCGAGATATGCCTCTGAGATAAAATATGGAATTGAATAGAGCAGTGACAATGAACTTCATACACAAATTCATAGCTAGGTATCACACCTGGGAAGAGAGCATAGAAACTAGAAAGTAGCTGCTTCACTCAAGGTTAATTTTGACACCCATAGCAGTGCTTCTGTTATTTTTTAAGCTTTTCTCATCTCTTTTTTCATGTGCAGAATCAGTAACCAATGCTGTAAGCAAGTTATTGGCCTTGAAATCATGTGTGCTTGCAAATTAACGTGCTGGGTTTAGGTACAGGCCAGACATTCTCAATGCAAGCAACAAGATAATCATCTACAAATTTAGCAGCAGGAACCATGTAAAAGGCCATGTTCTTTGGTTGCTGCTACTAGCTTTGCAGATAACCTTAAACGTTTCTGTATCTTGCCTGAGGAAATTCTCTTCATGATCATAACCCACATTGCCCACAACTTGCTTCGCTCATGGAGACTGGAATATACTCAGCCATGAAGAGAAATTGTTATTCACCCCTGGTGCTCTGAGTGGTGTGACATTTAGCACTGACCACCAATTGGGGGACCCTAAAGTAAAACAAAATCGCTGTTATCTGTCTATAGACATTACAGCTCAGAATTAGATTCAAGAGCTTTATCACTGACATTAGTTGTGAAATTCGTTGTTTTCTGGCAAGCAGGTACAGCGCAATTGGTGATAAGACCCACTGGAAAGTGAATTTGAATTTTAATAAGCACTTCTTGGTTAACTAGAGCAGTTCTTAAAAAAAGACTGCCGTGTGGCTGAAGGAGATTTATGTATTCAGAGATGTATTCATACACTACAGCTCCAAGCCCACAATCATTCGCATTGATCCATTCCCATCTCATAAATGACCCCTTGTCAGACTCATAAATATACCACTGTGGCCCTGGACATTCGTCATAATGAAATCTTGGAATGACATTGTTTTTCAGTGTAAGTCACAGTTCACTCAGGCAGGGTCATCTGTCAAAACAGTAATTTCTGGACCTCTAATGACTCTATTTGTTGACTTTGAGTGATTACTCAGAACTAAAATCATAGATCATAAATTAGACAATCTTGCATCAGTTTCTGTTGAAAAATACCATCCACAGTATAGATGATGTCATTGTGATGTTGTGGAATTCACGCTCTCTCAGCCGTGGTGAAATGCCAAAGCAAACTCGATGGGCCAAATGACCTTATTCTGCTCCTATATCTTATGGCCTTATGGCTTAAGCACCTTTGCACTGCAGTGTTTGCATAGAGAACTCTGATATTACCTGCGGGGCTTTTTATCAGGTTGAAGATATTTCATTGGTTACTGAGCCAAGGGCTACATTCACTTCCTACCCCATTGCTGGTGCATCTGGTACTGCCCCATCCATTCTGATGCCTCATCCAGTGCTTTCCCCCTTGAGTATTCATCATTTCCTTTCAGAAGTCATTACTGAGTCTGCTTCAACCACTCTGGTGTTAGTCATCTTAAAATCTATTAATGACATTATCAACCTTACACCCACTGAAATTTCTTTTTAGTTACTTAATTTGATTTGAATGCCCTGCCTCTGCGCATCAGTCTCTACTGATAACTTTGTTTTCAGAGAATCACATGTATATGAATGCTGTGGTTAGAATTTAATTTGCAACAGAAACTTGAAATTGATTTTTAACCATACTGCAGAAGACAACTATATTATTAAGATGTATCTCTGTGTGTCATGGAGAAAGCTTTAACTTCTTGGTTTTCCCAGAACAGGGATCTTCACTTGCACAACCCAATACAACAAGAAAGAGTTTGGGAATAATACTCCTTTGTTACTGCCTTTGTCATTGAGTATCAATCTAGACCTATTAGCATGGCTTTAATTGTTCATATCAAGATATATATAATTTACAAGATTAGATTTATCATGCCATGGGTGCATCTTAAAACCTCACTCAGGTTAATCACAGATGGTTTTCATTTCCTTTCATAGTGACGGAAGCAAACTTTGAACTCTCTCAGCTTTTAAAAACATATGTATGTAAATAGATTGTGATTGCAAACCTCAAAATAAGACTTAATACTGTTTAAAAGAAGTTTTACCCAATTAAATATGCTTGCATTAGGACTTTCAATAAAAAGGATGCCATCATCTGAAAGGCTGTCATTAAAACCTTGTTTCATTATTGAGCAAAACTTCCAAAGACTTTTTGCATCAAAATTATATGAACAAACAAATCTATGACTGCTGGTGTCCCACAACCCCTGACTGAATTGTGGTCTGTCTTTTAATGTTAAACAAGAAGCCCAATCCCTGAGGGAAAAAAAGAGTAATTCAACAACAATGAATTTCTGACCGTACTCTTTCAAATCCATTAGCTAAGACTTTGGACTCAGTTCCAACCAGACATATCTGACTCCAGTTCAGGATGAGATGGAAATGGGTCTGGACAGGAAATTGCTTCCAATCTCTTCCCACATCACTGTTCAGGATACTCTAAGTTCTCCCTGTAGAAGTAAGCAATCAAATATTTCCAATATGAAATGGTCTCAAATATAGTGGGATAGCTACAGGCTCTGTTTATCCCTTTCTCTGTCTGAAGACAATCACAGCCTGGCATAGTAGGAGTACCCAGCAGTGCAACTTCAGAAAATGAATTATACTTTTCACAGGCATAGTGCCATTGGACCATAATTCCAATTTCTTTTGTATCCATGCTCCAAAGTGTTATTTTCCTTACTTGCTAATTGGGAAATTAAAGGGATTTGAAATAACACACATAAAAGTTGCTGATGAACGCAGCAGGCCAGGCAGCATCTCTAGGAAGAGGTACCGTCGACGTTTTGGGCTAAGACCCTGCGTCAGGACTAACTAAAAGAAGAGTTAGTAAGAGATTTGAAAGTGGGATCTGATTTTGGATCTCCCCCTCCGCCTCCCACTTTCAAATCTCTTACAAGCTCTTCTTTCAGTTACTCCTGACGAAGGGTCTCAGCCTGAAGTGTCGGCTGTACCTCTTCCTAGAAATGCTGCCTGGCCTGCTGTGTTTCACCAGCAACTTTTATGTGTGTTGCTTGAAATTCCAGCACCTGTAGATTTCCTCGTGTTTGGGATTTGAAATGATAACTTTCACTTTTGCTGCTTCCAGATTATATTTTTTTCAGTTGTTAGCTATTAAGGATTTGAATAGCACAAATGCTCAGGCAAGGAACCCAGTGAGTGATAATGGCAAGCACAAAGCTACTTTGACTTTTATTACAGAGGGATAGAGTACAAAAACACAGGAGTCTTGCAGTGATTGTGCAGTTTGGATGGAAATACCGTAAGCAGCAGATCAAGAATCTTCACTGGAGAGAGAAAGCATTAACGTTCAGCTTTTATAAGCAAAACATGCAGATGCTGAACATCCGAAATAAATCAGAAGATGCTTAAAATAATTAACAGGTCAGGCATCAACCAGGCACCCAGGCCGATAAATGGTTCTTAACTTGAAATGTTAACTCTGTTTTCTCTTTCTATAAATGCTGCCTGACCTGCTTAACACTCCCAGAATTTTGTGTTTTATTTAACATGTCAGTTTAATAGCCTTTTATGAGAACTGGGAGATTTAAGAATGTATAACATGCAGAGAAAGGAAGGAAAGAGGGAACAAAACAAAAGATGGTGAAAGGCTAGAAAGTAGGAGAGATTAAATGTAAATTGAGAGGACCATCACAGGTGACAATGGGATAGAGATGGCAATGGGGCAAATAAAGAAGCATATGGCATCATACATCAAAGTTGCTGGTGAACGCAGCAGGCCAGGCAGCATCTATAGGAAGAGGCGCAGTCGACGTTTCAGGCCGAGACCCTTCGTCAGGACTAACTGAAGGAAGAGTGAGTAAGGGATTTGAAAGCTGGAGGGGGAGGGGGAGATGCAAAATGATAGGAGAAGACAGGAGGGGGAGGGATAGAGCCGAGAGCTGGACAGGTGATAGGCAGATGGGGATACGAGAGGATCATGGGACAGGAGGTCCGGGAAGAAAGACGGGGGGGGGGGTGACCCAGAGGATGGGCAAGAGGTATATTCAGAGGGACAGAGGGAGAAAAAGGAGAGTGAGAGAAAGAATGTGTGCATTAAAAAGAGTAACAGATGGGGTACGAGGGGGAGGTGGGGCCTAGCGGAAGTTAGAGAAGTCAATGTTCATGCCATCAGGTTGGAGGCTACCCAGACGGAATATAAGGTGTTGTTCCTCCAACCTGAGTGTGGCTTCATCTTTACAGTAGAGGAGGCCGTGGATAGACATGTCAGAATGGGAATGGGATGTGGAATTAAAATGTGTGGCCACTGGGAGATCCTGCTTTCTCTGGCGGACAGAGTGTAGAGCAAAGCATATGGCATGCCTTGAGATAGTTTGAATTCAAGCAACAGTCATTTTCTGAAATACTTCAATACTGTTTGACAAGCTGTCACGTGCCAAACTGAAAGTCTACCTACTGCCCCTCAATCTTCCATCACATTTCATTCGAAGACAATGAGGACGGAGAACACAGAATATCATTGACACAGAAAGCTAAAGTCGTAGGTAGCCTAAAATTTAGTTATGCTTGTACAATTAGCACAGTTATTCTGCATAGTAGGCGCCATGTGCATTTGACTTCCATGAGAAGCCTGATTCTTCATACAGAAGCCCCCTTGGATTAGTGAACTATGGAGAATGGCAACATTCACTTAGCTCGGTTCTGACCCAGTACGTGAAGGGCTCCGAGCCAGGAGTATATTCACCAATACTGAATCCTCCTGATCATCTGTTGGAATGGAGAGATGGATCACTCAGAGTGAAGCTTTTAGGCTTAACTTGCTAGATTCTGCTTCAGTTCAAAAACAGATTAGGAAATAGGGATAAAAGTAGAAAAATCTTTAATCTCAGTACTGAAAGTGAACAAACATTTCCCATAAGCAGAATGTTTTGTACACACAAGGAAATCTGCAGATGCTGGAATTTCAAGCAACACACATAAAAGTTGCTGGTGAATGCCTCGAGTGGTAGTGAGGGAGGACTATTCCTCTTCTCACCCTGTCTCTTGCAAAAATGCCATCCCCTTCTCACAATTCCTCCATCTCCGCCGCATCTGGTCTCAGGATGAGGCTTTTCATTCCAGGATGAGGGAGATGTCCTCCTTTTTTACAGAAAGGGGCTTCCCTTCCTCCACCATCAACTCTGCTCTCAAACACATCTCCCCCATTTCACGCACATCTGCTCTCACTCCATCTTCCCGCTACCCCACCAGGAATAGGGTTCCCCTTGTCCTCACCTACCACCCCACTAGCCTCTGGGTCCAACATATAATTCTCCATAACTTCTGCCACCTCCAATGGGATCCCACCACTAAGCACATCTTTCCATCTCCCCTCACCCGCTTTCCGCAGGGATCGCTCCCTACGCAACTCCCTTGTCCATTAGTCTCCCCCATCCCTCCCTACTGATCTCCCTCCTGGCACTTATCCTTGTAAGCGTAACAAGTGCTACACATGCCCTTACACTTCCTCCCTCACTACCATTCAGGGCCCCAGACAGTCCTTCCAGGTGAGGCGACACTTCACCTGTGAGTCGGCTGGGGTGATATACTGCGTCCGGTGCTCCCGATGCGGCCCTCTATATATTGGCGAGACCCAACGCAGACTGGGAGATCGTTTCGCTGAATACCTACGCTCTGTCCGCCAGAGAAAGCAGGATCTCCCAGTGGCCACACATTTTAATTCCATGTCCCATTCCCATTCTGATATGTCTATCCATGGCCTCCTCTACTGTAAAGATGAAGCCACACTCAGGTTGAAGGAACAACACTTTATATTCCGTCTGGGTAGCCTCCAACCTGATGGCATAAGCATTGACTTCTCTAACTTCCGCTAATGCCCCACCTCCCCCTCGTACCCCATCCGTTATTTATTTATTTATATTCACACATTCTTTTTCTCTCTCTCCTTCTTCTCCCTCTGTCCCTCTCACTATACCCCTTGCCCATCCTCTGGGCTTCCCCCGCCTTTCTTTCTCCCTCAACCTACTGTCCCATGATCCTCTCATATCCCTTTTGCCAATCAACTGTCCAGCTCTTGGCTCCATCCCTCCCCCTCCTGTCTTCTCCTATCATTTCAGATATCCCCCTCCCCCTCCCCCTCCCACTTTCAACTTTCTTACTAGCTCTTCTTTCAGTTAGTCCTGACAAAGGGTCTTGGCCCGAAACGTCAACTGTACCTCTTCCTAGAGATGCTGCCTGGCCTGTTGCATTCACCAGTAACTTTTAAGTTTTGTACACACTGTTGATTCCAGATATCCCCTTTTTCTTGGCTGTTTTCCTCCTACTGCAACAAAAAATTGAATGAACTCTGTTTCTCATTTAGTTGGGATATTCATTCCTGAGCTAAAAGCCATCCCAACATCATCATATAGTGTAGATTAGATAAGTGAATAATAAATACTTTACATACTGCTTTGTTTTATTGTGTGTTATCTTTTGCTTCTATGCTTCAGTAGTTTGTAACTAAATGATATAACATGAGTTTGCTTTCATTGCAGAGTGATCTCTTTGATAACTCATAAAAGTGTTGTATGTCAGAAGCTGATGCTATGGCTAAGCCACCCACACTCACCACTGGAGTAAAGAAAATTGCAGACTAAGCTTTTGCAGATACCATAATATACATCAATTCACAGGTACTATTAGATGATGCAATGCTGCCTTGTTGACAGGTTAGAACTAGCAACGCTCACAAACTGTCTGAGAAACTGACTGTTGATCAAGCCACACCCTTGGAATTCTTGGCTCTCAGAAACTTAGAAGTATTGAGAAAAGGTTAGGGCAACTACATTAGAAAAATAAAAACGAATTACTCGTAAATACTTTTTAAACGATTAGATACTTTAAAGCGGGGTGACCAACCTTTTACATTCTATGCGTCAATTTTTTCATGCACGAGTTCAGATGCGCCATACAACTCTTGCACCCCCATTCAATTCTTGTAAAAATATGTTAATATCATTATATTTAGCATTTTACATGATATATTGATTTAATATAAAAACAAGATAAACATTACTTACCTTAATGAGACTTTTAACAATATATTTTGTCTTCTTTTGATTTCTTCCTTTTTCTTAACCACATATTCTTTCTGTAACACAGACCCAAGCACTAGCTTCAGTTTTCCTTCTATTTCAGTCTGATGTTGTGTTTTATAGTGTCTATTAAGATCATGTCTTCTATTATGTGAGGAAGTGTTTTCACAAACAATGCACAACCGTTTTCCTGACGGACCCGCTATAAGTAAGAACTCATTTTCCCGCTGTTCATTGAATTCATGCTTACTATCACTTTCTGCTTTTCTTTTGCTCATTTTCTTGTGCACTGTGATGGGTAACTGAATGTAGAAGTAAGGCTTACTTTTCGAAAAAGTGAAAAACTGCAAGTATTCACAAAGGACGAACAAAGCACAACTCCGTAGCGCACGAGTGTCAATTGTAAACTGACTGGCAAAAACCTGCGACGCACCGCTGGTGCAGACGCCTGGTGCCTCAGGATCAAACAAGTAATCAACGAGTTATAGAGCAACTGCAGAACAAAAGTTCTTCTTTCCTAGTTTGACTCATCGAACTTTTTTTTAATTGAAAACAGATTAATGTGGAAAAAGATAACATTCGCCAAAAGATGTGCACGAATTAATAAAATCGCTAAAAATAATTTCTAAGTTTTAGATTTATTCTCAGTAAAACCCATTTCTAGCTCTAAGCTACTTGAATTCCTGTTATAGATTTTTTTCTACAAATTGGTTTTTGGTTAGTACTTCTTGCATGAGTAGCCTTATTTTTTTTATTATTATCATTGGAGTGTAATGTGCCACTTCTAATCATCCAATGCGACACTTTTGGTGCATGCGCCATAGGTTGGCCATCCCTGCTTTAAAGCAAACAATAAAAAAATTTCATCTTAGTCTTTTTCATTTTGCTAGTAATGTTTCTTCTTCATTCAAATGAGTAGATTTGCTGTTCCTAACAGATACACAGTTGGCAGTGACCCTGGTGTAGCTGCAAGGTGATTCATGGTTCTGGCTTTGTCACTGGATTTCATGTGAAGGGCAGTGCTGGACAACTGGATGGCCTACATTCCAGTATTGCATTTACTCACCTATTGTTCTAGGAATTTGCAACACTGAATATACGTACCTAGATTGATGAAGGGGGATATATGCATTATCCTTCTGTTCATTACATGAAAATAGCAATTTCACCTACAAACATTGACTTCAAATTTACCAATGCTCTTTGATGCCACATTTGGCTAAATACTGCCTTGTTGTCAAGGCAACATTTGAATGAGCAAGATGGCACCAGTAATTAATGGTGACATCCTGCAGACATTCACAAAACTACTTCTTCTTCTCCTTCTTCTTTTAAGTATACTTCTCCCACTAATCTGTGTGTGATTGGAATTTGCATTTTGATCCTGTGTTTTTCGGCTGACTGAGCGATCTGGCACTTTTGCTGTGTCTGAGTGGATTTGATGTGATTGAGAGCAAGGTTGAGAACGGAGTATGCAATTTAATGGTGGAGCATGAATCCATGATTGCCCCAATTCTTGACCAACTTGTCGATGAAAAAGCTGACTAAAATTGAAGTCAATAAGGACAAGAGTGGAAGGCGAACGGGTGTTCTTTGCCACATCTGCCTGAGTTTGACTCTTCTCCATCTCCCTTGCATGAGTCTTGGGTCGTGGGCAAGATTTGATCTGTGCAGTCTGTGGATTGGACTCATTCTTAGAGGACGCTGCAGTTCAAGTTATATTTGTTTCCGATTTCTGATTACTCCTATTTTTATTGTTATTTTATGTGATTTTGATTGGGGCAGTTTGGCTCTGCTGCCTGCAGTGAGCAAATGGCCCAGCACTATATGGAATTAATCTAACTGAATATTCCCAGACTGTTACAAGGATTTTGCGGTTTGATGTTTAATCCTCTGTGTGTTATTCACTCGTTTTTTGCCGTTTGCATGATTTGTTGTTTTTTTGTGCATTGGGTGTTCGATGTTTACTTTGACGGGGTTCAGTTTCTTTGTTTCATGGCTGCCTTTGTACTGCACACGTACTTTAATAATAAATTAACTTTGAAGCTTTGATTCTGAAATTCAGCTCATTTGTCCTTATTTGAACCAGGGCAGCCCTGTGGCATGGAGCCAAGTGGATCTGGTGAAGACTGTGTCAACCATCCATAAGCAGGGTATTGGAAAATTCTGCCAATTGAAGGTAATATTCATTACTTTGCCAATGATTGAGAGAAGGCCTGATAGGATAATAATTGGCTGAATTGGATTTATTTTGCAGTTTTCAGACAGAACACGTGATCAGTTTTCCACTGTTGGGTAGCTGCCAGCCCTGTAACCGGAGTAGAAGAGATTGGCTTATTTTGGAATTTCTATTGCTGCTGTAAGCTTAACCTTATACACTAGGATGACCAAGAGAGATGGGGGAGTGTTTACAGTACTGCTTGGAGTCGGTTCACTGGGCAATATTCAGGAATTCAACTTCAAATCTGAATGAATGCACCACTGTTGTTACTGATTTCATCAGACTTGTGTGGATGAGTGTGTGCCTTTGAGAACATACCTGATATCCCAAAACCAAAAGATGTGGATGAACCAGGAAACTCATAGTCTACTGATGGCTAGATCAGTGGCATTCAAGACTGGTGATACAGAACTATAATAGAGGTCCAGGTACAACCTATGGAAGGTTATTTTAAGAGCAAAATAAAATTCTGATTGACATTAGAGACAGAATTGGATGCACGATGGATCTGACGGAGTTTGCAGTTCATTTACTTCCTACGAAGCGAAACATAACATCTTGAATAGCTGTAAGACTTCACTCCCAGATGAGCTCAACACTTTTTTATGTTTTGAAACAGAGAATGAAACTACAGCCATGCAAATCCCTGTAGTATCTGATTACCCTGTGAACTCTGTCTCAGAAGCTGACATCACAATATCTTACAGGTGGGAGAACCCTCACAAGGTGTCAGGCCCTGATGGTGTGGCTAGTGGGGCACTGAAAACCTGTGCCAACCAACTGGCAGGGATGTTCAAGGACACCTTCAATCTCTTACTGCTGCAGTCAGAGGTTCCTACCTACTTCTAAAGGGTGACAATCCTCAAGAAGAGCGGGGTGAGCTGCTCCAATGACTATCAATCAGTTGCACTCACATCGACTGTGATGAGTGCTTTGAGAAGTTGGTCATGGCCGGAATCAACTCCTGCCTAAGCAAGGACCTGGACCTGCTGCAATTTGCCTATCGCCACCACAGGTCCACAGTGGATACAATCTCACTGGCTCTGCACTCGACTTTGGATCACCTGGACAATAACAATACCCATGTCAGAATGCTGTTTATTGATTACAGCTCAGTGTTTAACACCATCATGCCCTCAGTACCAATGAATAAGCTCAAAAACCTGGGTCTCCATACCTCACTCTGTAATTGGATCCTTGACTTCCTCGTCAGGAGAACACAGTTAGCGTGAAATGGAAATAATATCTGCTCTTCACTGAGAATCAACACTGGCACACTTCAACGATGTGTGCTTAGCCCAGCCTTCTACTCGCCTTACATACACTACTATGTGGCTAGACACAGCTCAAGCGCCATCTATAAATTTGCCAATGACACGATTATTGTTGGCATAATTTCAGATGGTGCCAAGGAAGTGTACAGGAGTGAGATAGATCAGCTGGCTGAGTGGTGTCGCAACAGCAACCTTGCACTCATTGTCAGTAAGACCAAGGAATTGATGGTGGACTTCAGGAAGGGGGAAGTCAAGGGAACACACATCAGTCCTCATCGAGGGATCAGCAGTGGAAAGGGTGAGCAATTTCAAGTTCCTGGGCGTCACCATCTCTGAAGATCTATCCTGGGCCCAACATATTGCTTCAATTGTAAAGAAGGCACGGCAGCAGCTATATCTCATTGGGAGTTTGAGGAGACTACAGGAGAACAAAGACTCAAACAAATTTCTGCAAATGTACCCTGGAGAGCATTCTCTGCCAGCTTCATCATGGGCAATAGCCTCCCCAATGTTGAGGACATCTTCAAAAGGCATTGCCTTAAAAAGGCAGCAACCATCATTACAGACCCCCAACCCTTGGGACATGCCCTTTTCTCAGTGCTACCATCAGGAAGGGGTACAAGAGCCTGAAGACACCTACTCATCATTTTAGAAACAGCTTCTCTCCCTCTGTCATCAGAGTTCTGAATGGACAAGGAACCCAAGTACATTACCTCACTTTTTTTTGTTTTCTTTTTGCACTACTTATTTAATTTAAGGTGTCCAAGACCTTTGCACTGTACTGTAGTAATTTTATGTATTGCACTGTACTGCTGGCGCAAAAAAAATCATGGCATGTGTGAGTGTTGATAAACCTGATTCCACCCCCGTGCTTAACAGTTGGAGAGGGGTACTTTTCATGAAATTCTGCACCCTTTTTTCTCCAAACATACCTTTGCTCATTGCAGCCAAAAAGTTCTATTCAAAAGGTTCAAAGGAACATCTAAACATGCCTGATGCATTTTGGAAACAAGTCCTGTGGACTGATGAAGTTAAAATAGAACTTTTTAAATACCAGCAAATTCTGGAAGCAAACATCACACTGTCTGTAAAAAAGATGAAAAGAGGATGGCTTCTACAACAGGATAATGATCCTAACCACACCTCAAAATCCACAATGGACTACCTCAAGAGTTGCAAGCCGAAGGTTTTGCCATGGCCCTCACAGACCCTCGACCTAAACATCATCGAGAATCTGTGGATAGACCTTAAAAGAGCAGTGCATACAAGACGACTTAAGAATCTCACAGAACTAGAAGCCTTTTGCAAGGAAGAATGGGTGAAAATCCCCCAAACAAGAACTGAAAGACTCTTAGCTGGCTACAAAAAGCATTTACAAGCTGTGATGTTTGCCAAAGGGGATGTTACTAAGTACTGCCATGCAGGGTGCCCAAACTTTTGCTTCGGGCCCTTTTCCTTTTTTGTCATTTTGAAACTGTAAAAGATGGAAATGAAAAAGTTTTCTTACTTAAAATATTCAAGAAATGTGTCATCTTTAACTTTATGCCTTTTGGAAATCAGTTCATCTTTTACTGGCATAGCTATTCACAGTAACAGAAATTTTGACTGGGGGTGCCCAAACTTTTGCATACCACTGTATGTTGCCTCCCAGGTACCAGGGTCAGAGATGTTTCAGATCAAGTCCATGACATTCCAAAGGGAGGTGGTACATATTGGCATCAATGACATCGGTATGAAAGGTGAAGAAGTCCTGAAGAGAGATTCTAGGAAAAGCTGAAAAACAGGAACTTGAGGGTAGTTATCTCTGGATCGTTGCCCATGCCACACACCAGTGAGGGTAAGAATATGATGATCTGGCAGGTGAATGTGCGGCTGAGGAACTGGTGCAGGGGGGCTGGGGTTCAGATTTAAGGATCACTGGAAGTCCTTCTGGGGAAGGTACAACCTGCACAAAAGGGATGGGTTATACCTGAACCCTAAGGGGACCAATATCATATAACCATATAACAATTACAGCATGGAAACAGGTCATCTCGGCCCTTCTAGTCCGTGCCGAACTCCTACTCTCACCTAGTCCCGCCGACCTGCACTCAACCCATAACCCTCCATTCCTTTCCTGTCCATATATCTATCCAATTTAACTTTAAATGACAACATCGAACCTGCCTCAACCACTTCTGCTGGAAGCTCATTCCACACAGCTACCATTCTCTGAGTAAAGGAGTACCGCATCATGTTACCCCTAAACTTTTGCCCTTTAACTCTCAATTCATCCTTGAAGGCAGGTTTGCTGGAGCTGTTTGGGAGGGTTTATACTAATTTGGCAGGGGATGGGAACCGGAGTGATAAGGCTGAGGATGAGGAGTGGTTTACAAACGGAGGTATTGTGTAGTGAGACTGCTAGCAAGGAGAGACGGACAATAGGGTAAAATTGCAGTCAACTGAATGAGTTGCAATGTAAAAGGGTGAAAACAGGACTGAGGGTGATCAGTAAACAGAAACAGGTAGATGAACTTGTAGCACAGTTTTACAATTGCCATGTATGATGTTGTGAGCATCACTGAATCATAGCTGAAAGAAGATTATAGTTGGGAGCTTAACATCCAAGGATACACATTGTATTGAAAAAACAGGCAGCTAGGCAGAGGAGGTGGTGTGGCTCTGTTGGTAAAAAAATGAAGTCAAATCATTAGAAAGAGGTGATCTAGGGTCAGAAGGTGTTGAATCATTGTGGGTAGAGCCAAGGAAATGCAAGGGTAAAAAGACCTTGATGGGAGTTATATACTGATCCAGAAATAGTAGTAAAGATGTGGTCTTCAAGTTACAACGGGAGATAGAAAATCCATGCCAAAAGGGCAATATTACAATAGTCATGAGGGATTTCAATATCCAGGTAGATTGGGAAAATCAGGTTGGTGCTGGATCCCAAGGGGGGGATTTGTAGAATGCCTACGAGATGTTTTTTATTGCAGCTCATGATTGAGCCCACTAGGGGACCAGCTATTCTGGACTGGATGTTGTGCAATGAACTGGAATTGATTAGAGAGCCTAAGGTAAAGGAGCCCTTAGGGGCCAGTGCTCATAATATGATAGAATTAACACTGCAATTTGAGAAGGAGAAGCTAAAGTCAAATGTATCAGTATTACATTAGCATAAAGGGAATTACAGAGGCATGAGAGATGAGTTGGGCAATATTGATTGGAAATAGACACAGGCAGGAATAATGGCAGAGTGGCAACGTCTGGAATTTCTGGAGCAATTCAAAGGGCAAGGATATATACATCCCAAAGAGGAAGAAGTATTCTAAAGGCTGGATGACTTATCTGCGGCTAACAGGAGAAATCAAAGCCAACATAAAAACCAAAGAGAGGGCATATAATAGAGCAAAGATTAGTGGGAAGTTAGAGGTTGGAAAGCTTTTGAAAAACAATGGAAGGCAACTAAAAAAGTCATACAGAAGGAAAAGATGGAATACAAAGGTAAGCTAGCCAATAATATTGAAGAGGATACCAAAAGTTTCTTCAGATACATGAAGTATAAAAGAATGTGGAAAGTAGATATCAAACACTAGAAAATGATGCTAGAGAGGTAGTAATGGGGGACAAGGAAATGGTGGATGAACTGAAGAAGTATTTTTCATCAATGTTCACTGTGGAAGACATCAGCAGAATGCCGGAATTTCAAGAGGGTCAGGGGGCAGCAGTGTGTGAAGTTGCCATTATTAGGGAGAAGGTGCTTGGGAAAGGGAAAGGTCTGAAGGTAAATAGGTAATCTGGACCAGATGGTATACACCCCAGGGTTCGGAAAAAGGTGTCTGAAGAGGTATGGAAATATTAGTAAAGATCTTTCAAGAAAAAATTTATTCTGGCATCATTCTGGAGGAATGGAAAATTGCAAATATCACTCCACTCTTCAAGAAGGGAGAGAAGCAGAAGAAAGGAAATTATAGGCCAGTTAGTCTGACCTCAGTGGTTGGGAAGATATTAGAGTTGATTATTAAGGATGTGGTTTCGGAGTACTTGTAGGCACATAATAAAATAGGGTGTAGTCAGCATGGATTCCTTAAGGGAAAAGCTTGCCTGTCAAATCTGTTTGAAATATTTGAAGAAATAACAAGCAGGATAGACAATGGAGAATTGGTGGATGTTGCATTTCAGAAGGCCGTTGACAAAGTGCCACACATGAGACTGCTTAACAAGCTATGAGTTCATGGTACTACAGGAAAGATTCTGGCATGGATAAAGGAGTGGCTGATTGGCATGAGGCAAAGAGTGAGAATAAATGGAACTTTTTTTGTTTAGCTGCCGGTGACTAGTATGTTCCACAGGGGTCTGTGTTGGGACTGCTTCTTTTTACATTATATGTCAATGACTTGGATGATGGAATTGATGGCTTTGTTGCAAAGTTTGAAGAAGATACAAAGATAGATGGAGGGGCAGGTAGGTTTGAGGAAGTAGAGAGGCTACAGAAAGACTTAGATACATTAGGAGAATGGACAAAGAAGTGGCAGATGGAATGCAGCGTCAGGAAGTTTGGATCATGTACATTGGTAGAAGAAGTAAAAGCACAGATATTTTCTAGATGGAGAAAAAATTCAAAAGACAGAGGTGCAAAGGGACTTAGGAGTCTGCGTGTAGTATTCCCTGAGATGTTAATTTGCAGGTTGATTCAGTAGTGAGGAAGGCAAATGTGATGTTGGCATTCATATTGAAGGGACTAAAATATAAAAGCAAGAATGTAATATTGAGGCTTTATAAAGCACTGGTCAGGCCCCACGTGGAGTATTCTGCGCTGTTTTTGACCCCTTAGATAGGATTTGCTGATACTGGAGAGGATTCAAAGCAGTTTCATAAAACTGATTCTGGGTTTAAAAGGCTTGTCATATGAAGAGTGTTTGATGGCTCTGTGCCTCTGCTCACCGAAATTCAGAAGAATAAGCGATTACCTCATTGAAACTATCAAATGTTGAAAGGCCTTCATAGAATGGATGTGGAGATGATGTTTCCCATGGTGGTGGAGTCTAAGACCAGACTCAGAACAGCCTCAGAACAGAGGGACATACTTTTAAAACGGAGATGAGGAGGAATTTCTTTATCCAATGAGTGGCGAATCTGTGGAATTCATTGCCACAGGCAGCTGTGGAGGCCAAGTCATTGGGAATACTTAAGGCAGAGATTGACAGTTTCATGACTGGTCAGAGCATGAAGGGATACAGGGAGAAGGCAGGAAAATGGAGCTGATATGAAAAATGGATCCGCCATGATGAAATGGCAGAGCAGACTCGATGGGTTAATGGCCTAATTCTGCTGTTGTCTCTTGTGATCTTATAGTCTTATATTGATTCAAGGGGTGTGGACTTTGCAGGCTGAGCTGGTGTTTCCCTAGTTGCTTGCTATGTTTCTACCTTGATTACCTTGGTAATGTGGTATGCAGGGTAATGTTCCATGCATTTCCAGCATTTACATTCATAGTCCATAAAAAGAGGTACAACTCAATTTAGTTCTGGTTGAAATGCAATATTAGTGGGTTCATTACAGAATAGAATTCTATAGATAAATGAAGAGATAGAAAAAAAATAACATAGTGATTATTTTTCCATACATTTTTATTTCTAATATTTTTAAAGCAATATACAGTACACTCAGTGACCATGTTACTTATACCTCTTGTACCTAATAAAGTGCTGTTTGTGGTCTTCTGTTGCTGTAGGCTATCCTCTTCAAGGTTTCACATGTTCTGCATTCAGCAATGCACTTCTGCACAGCACCATTGTAACGTGTTGTTATTTGAGTTACTATCACCTTCCTGTTAGCTTGATCCAGTCTGGCCATTCTCCTCTGACCTCTCTCATTAACAAGGCATTTTTGCTCACAGAATTGCTACTCACTAGATGATTTCTTTTAGTTTTCCGCAGCATTTGCTGTAAACTCTAGTGACTGCTGTGTGTGAAAATCCTGGGAGATCAACAGTTTCTGAGATACTCAAACCACCCTATCTGGTACCAACAATGATTTCACAGACAAAGTCTGTGAGGTATTGATTGTGTGGATACCCAGAGGCTTTTCCCCAGGGCTGAAATGGCTAACATAAGGGGGGCATATTTTAAGGTGCTTGGAAGTGGGTACCGAGGGGATGTCAGGGGTAAGTTATTCACACAGAGAGTGGTAGGAGTATGGAATGCACTGCCGCTGATGATGGATACAATAGTATATTTTAAGACACTCTTAGACAGGTGCATGGAGCTTAGAAAAATAGAGGGCTATGCAGTAGAGTAATTCTAGACAGTTTCTAGAGTAGGTTACATGGTCAGCACAACATTGTGGGCCAAAGGGTCTGTAATGTGCTGCAGATTTCCCTTCACTTCGATCACATTTCTTCACTGTTCTGATGTTTGATCTGAATAACAACCGGCCCTCTTGACCATGTATGAATGCATTTATGCATTGAGTTGCTGCCACATGATTGGCTGGTCAGAAATTTGCACTTTAATCAGGTGCACAGGTACACTAAAAGTATTGAATCATGTAAAATCATGAATTATGGAACAATTGGCACTTAGTCAACAGGAATTGAGAGCTAATGGTTCTGAAAAGAAGTAAGATACATCCATATTGTTTCCACAGGAATGGGGAAAGATGAATTCTTCTAGTCAAGAATCAAGTCATTAATTTACTTCTGTACCAGGTTGAGTAGAAAATAAAAATTTATTCTCTAATATGGGAAACTCTGCTACATGGAAGACTGAAACAAATTGTTACATATTTTATGAGAAAATTGGATATTTTTTCACAGAGGACAGCTTACAAGGCTTAGGAAAGAATTGGGTTATTTTTAGAATGCGTTCATAGCACAATGATGTTAGAAATGTGTGCAGTTTTATTGGCTGAAAATGACATAATTGGTATCTTTGTAATCCTTTAATCTTTGTTTTACACACACTGGTTGCAAATTATGCCAGTAAATTTCATTGCAAAGCTATAATTTTACATTAAAGAATACTAAATAGCTAGCTCTTGGCTCCATCCCTCCCCCTCCGGTCTTCTCCTATCATTTTGGATCTCCCCTCCCCCTCCCACTTTCAAATCTCTTACTAGCTCTTCTTTCAGTTAGTCCTGATGAAGGGTCTCAGCCCGAAACGTCGACTGTACCTCTTCCTAGAGATGCTACCTGGCCTGCTGCGTCCACCAGCAACTTTGATGTGTGTTGCTAAATGTTAAATATCACTTTTAACTTTCTACACACTTTCACTTATCATTTGTCTCTGAGCCACAAAGCAAAGATAAAAGATTTGTTTACTGAACGGAAACTCCAGTCAGAAGACAATTTACCACTAAGTAGTCTGGGAAGGCATGTCAATACATCTTCAAAATTTATGCTGTAAGTCACCAAACCTGTCAAGAAATAACCAAGCTTGATCATTGTCATGCAATGGGGGGGTTATATGGGAGGCAGGGTTTGAGGGTCGGCACAACAATGTGGGCTGAAGGGCCTGTACTGCGCTGTACTATTCTATGTTCTATTTTCTGTGTTCAATGATAAACAGTACCTTTTGCACATTTTGCTCAGATATGATCACTGCAATCAAGAGCCTGTAAATTCCCTTTTGAACTGCCTGTACGGCCTGGCATTTTTGCAGTGTGAACTGAGGTCTCACAGGTGCAGAACGGTTGTGGAAGTGGTGTGTACAGGCTGAGTTGAGCTATTAGGGCCCGGGGCCAAGAGCAGGGCATGAGCCAATACTTGGCCATTGCTGGAGTGCACTTGAAGGCAATTCGATGCGGCAGAGTTGAGGCGAGGTGAGCAGAGGCGAGACAGAACTGAGGTGGCAGGGCCCAGGGCCTGGCCTGAGAGTAGGAAAAGACTTGAAATTTGACTAATTTAAGCGCTGGGGTGAATTCAAAATGTCAGGTACATGCCGAATCGAGTCCAGCCCTGAGCATATCAAAACAACTTCCAAAAGTGAAGAACAACCTGAGGCTTGGCCAATTTAAATGTCAGGCCAGATTGAAAAGATTATGGTGTCAAGGCCGGAGGCAAAGGATGGGCTGGTATTCACGTCACCGTTTTGCAAGCTATTTGCTTACTTTTACTGTTTGCACGACTTGTGTGTTTTTTTCTGCATATTTGGTGTTTGACAGCCTTTTTTAATGGATTCTATTGGATTTCTTTGTTTTGAAGCTGCCTGTAAGGAGACCAAATCTTAAGGTTGTATATAGTAGACAGACTTTGACAATGTGTACTTTGAACTTTGAAACCTTAGGCACCATGTGCAACACAATAGCCCTGCACAATTAAATGCTCTGAGGGGTCTTTCCTCCACTTGGCATATCATTGAAGGGCTGGAACTTCAGTAGCGGACAGGGGAGAGGAAGGAGAACAAGGACAAGCAATCAGTGAAAAGGGACCCAAAGGGAACTGACAAAGACAAAAGCATTGGAGCAAGGCGGCAAGGGGGGTCATTGTTGAAATATTAAACAGGACAAGCCTTCAAGAGGACTCAGGTATCAAAATGAGATGGATTACGTAAGCCAGTTTTCCATCAGTGACACTGCTACAGTCCTCACATGAATTGCGATAGCTTGTGGCTGCGTAGAGGTTTAGAGTGTTTGTGAGAATATCATGCATGAAATAATTTTAAGGATATTTTATTTTTCCTTTTCTCAGAGATACGGAGCTGGAGAGATAAATGCAAACAGAACATAAATACAAAAGAAAATGAATACTGAGCAAGTCATACGGGGTTGAAGGGAGAACAGTAGATAAAGTTTACAGAACTCACCCTCCCCACTTCCTAATAAGCACTATCTTCCTCATTGAGGTACAGTTCTAAATAAATCTTTGTCCAAGTTACCTTTACTTGTGTGCAAACCATAACAGTGAGGTTGGAGAATGAGATGGACGCAGTATACACAAGCCTAGAGGTCAGTTGTATTGTGTATTTAACATTTCAGTAATATCTGAGTAATATTGTAAATATATTTTTGATTAAGCATACTTTGTTGTTTACATAAATTGTTATGGGTCATATGTAAAAGTATGTAAGTGACATACGCTATGATGCCACCATGTCATATGGCACACCTCACTAAAGTAAAAGCAAAGCGTACACATTCTTCTAGGTTTCTGTATTTTCTCTTTCAGTTAGTTTTATGTTTTGGAGTTACAAAACATAACAGTGGCAATGAGAATGTTTTAAAATTAACCCAAGATGACTACCTACCTGTTGAAGTGCAGAGAGATGCTCGAGATTTTAAAAAGCACATTTTTAACTACATATCAGGAGGAAACGGCAATGGACAAAGCAGTGTGAGGTGGCTTTCAAAACCATAAAGGAAGTGACGTGTTGAAACACTGTATTCACAAACTATAATCCATATCGTCCAGTGACGCTTGCCTTGCACTATGATAGAGGTGCAGCCATCTCACATGTTTGAGTGATAGATGTGAATGCTCCTTTGATTCACGTTCCCTTACCACTGCAGAGAAAAGTTATACACAGATTGACAGAGAGGCTTTGAATCTGGTTTGGGGTATAAAATACTTCAACCAGTATCTGTGTGGGAGAAAGTTTATTCTCATTACTGATCATCAACCACTAGTGTCCATTTTCAATCCACAGAAAGATGTTCCACTAACCGCAGCAGTATAAATACCAAGATTGGCTCCCTTTCTATGAAATTACAGTTACAAGATTGAATTAAAGAGGGTGACTGATCATGGAAATACTCTTGAAAAAGGAAATACCTGAAAATTTTACACAACAGTGGATATTCCTCAACATATCCTCCTTAATGCAAATTTAGAGTCTCCCTATTACAATAGAGATGAGCCAAAGCGAACCAAGAAAATACCTCACCTTGTCTCAGATCGACATGGCAACCATAAATGGCTGGAATGCGCAGCAGAAATCCCAATTCTCCCATTTTAACCAGTGGAGGATGAACTTGCCCTTAAACAGGGGTTGCCTTTTGTGGGGATTGAGAGTAGTTGTACCATTTAAGCTGAGAGCTAAAGTGTTGGAGCTACATACCAGTCATCTAGACGTGGTCAAAGTGAAAACATTGGCTCAAAGCTTTGTCTGGTGGCTTGGGATAGATCAGCAGATCGAGCAGAAGAAAGATATCCAGATCTATCAGAACCACTTCCAGAGTCAGCTTCTACAACCACCATGGAGGAGGCCCAAGAATCTAAGATTCTTCACAGCCACAAGTCTCACCTGCCAAGGAGAGTAACCCTCCCTTGTCAGGAAAGGCATTATCCCACAAGTGTAAGAAATCCTCAACAGCAATTAAATCTTTAAGCTTGAAAGGGACAATTTAAAATTGACTGCTGTGAATGTCTATGTAGTAGTTATTTTGTATAGTATGCTGTATATATAGTTGATCTGCATTCAAAATTGAGTTGCAGTTTATAGCTAAGCAGCAAGGAATGTGTGCGTTCAATATTTCAGTAACATTGAGTAATACTGTAAATATATTGTTTGATTAAGCATTCTTTGTGATTTACATAATTTGTTATGGGTTACATCACTGGTTACATTATGGATCTTTCCGTTGGCCCAATTAAAAATTGTGATTCATTAGTAAAGGCAAATGAAAATAAGGCAGGGACAAGCAGAGCAGCAATTGATAGAGTGGATCAGGGTTAGAGTGAGGAGATTTGGGCTCATTGGGCTTCAGTGAGAACAGGGTAGGGTGAAATAAGTATCTGGTAAGTTTCTTCTTCTTTCTTCTTCATTCTTGAAACATAATGGCACTAATGAAATGGGTAGGAAAAGGTTGCAGGTCCTGAAGAGAGAATTTAGGGAACTGAAAAGCAATACCTGCAGGGTAGTGATCTCTGGATTGCTGCCTGTGCCGGTGAGGGTAAGAATAGGCTGATTTGGCAGATGAATGTGTGGCTGAGGACCTGGTGCAGGGGCAGGGTTTCAGATTTCTTGATCATTAGGATCTCTTCTGGTGATTATATGACCTATACAAAATGGAAAGGTGACACATGAACCTAAGGGGACCAATATTCTTGTGGGCAGGTTTGCTAGAACTGTGGGGATGCTGGAGACTAATTTGCCAGGGGAATGGGAAACTGGATGATAGATTTGAGGATGGGGCAGTGGGCATACAAGCAGAGGCAGCGTGTAGTGAGGGTGTCAGGAAGAACAGGAAAATGACAGGGCAAAATTGAAATCAGTGAGATGAGGCAGTGTAACAGGGGGACAAAATTGAAAAGGGTGATGAATATAGGATTGAAAGTTCTATATTTGAATGCATACAGTGTACTAAAGAGGTAGATGACCTTGCAGCACAGTTAGAAATTGGCAGGTATGACATTATGGGCATTTCTGAGCCATGGCTGAAAGAAGATCATAGTTTGGAGCTTAACATCCAAGGATTCACATTGTATCGAAAGGACAGGCATGTAGGCAGAGCGGTGGTGGTGTGGCTCTATTGATAAAAAATGAAATCAAATCCTTAGAAAGAGGTTACATTGGATAGGAAGATGTAGAATCATTGTTGGTAAAGCTAAGAATTTGCAAGGGTAAAATGACCCTGATGGGAGTTATACACAGGCCTCCAAACAGTAGTCAGGATGTGGATTCAAATTACAATGGGAGGTAGAAAATGCACGTCAAAAAGGCAAGATCATGATTGTCATGGGAGGAGTTCAATATGCAGATAGATTGGGAAAATCATGTCGGTGCTGATTTTGGATTCCTGAAGAAAGAATTTGTAGATTGCCTGTGAGATGGCTTTTTAGAGCAGCTTGCGATTGAACCCACCAGGGGAAAGGCAGTTCTGGATTGTTTGTTAGATAATAAGCCGGATTTGATTAGAGAGCTTAAGGTAAAGGAACCCATAGGGAAAAAGTGAACATAATATGATGGAATTCACCCTGCAATTTGAGAGGGCAAAGGTAAAGCCAAATGCATCAGTATTACCGTTGAGGAAAGGGAATTACAGAGGCAAGAGAGAGGAGCTGGCTGATGTTGATTGGAAGTGGACTCTCACTGGGATGACAGCAGAGCAGCAATGGCTGGAGTTTCTGGAAGCGATTTGGAAGGTGCAGGACAAATACATCCCAAAGAAGAAGAAATATTCTAAAGGCAAGGTGACATAACAATGGCTGACAAGGGAAGTCAAAGCTAACACAAAAACCGAAGACGGGCATATAATAGAGCAAAAATTAGTGGGAAAGAGGATTGGGAGGCTTTTAAAAACCAAATGAAGGCAATTTAAAAAGCCTTAAGGAGGGAAAGGATGAAATATGAAGGTAAGCTGTAATATCAAAGAATATACCAAAGTTTTTTTAGGTATATAAAGAGAAAAACAGAGATAAGAGTAGATATTGGACAGCTGGAAAATGATGCTGGAGAGGTAGTAATGGGGTACAACAAAATGACGAAAGAACTGAATAAATATTTTTCATGAGTCTTCACTGTGGAAGACAGTAACAGTATGCCAGAAATTTGAGAGTGTCAGGGAGCAGAAGTGAGTGCAGTTGCTCTCACTAGAGAGAAGATAATTGGGAAGCAGAACGGTCTGAAGGTAAGTAAGTCACATGGACCAGATCAACTTCCCCAAGGTTCTGAAAGAGGTGGCTGAAGAGATTGTGGAGGCATTAGGAATAATCTTTCAAGAATCAATAGATACTTACATGGTTTTCCAGAAGAATGGAAAATTACGAACGTCACTCTTCAAGAAGGGAAGGAGGCAGAAGAAAGGAAGTTATTTGGCCAATGAACGGGAGAGGTTGGAGTCCATTGTTAATGATGAGATTTCAGGGTACTTGGGAACACGTGATTAAATAGGCCAAAGTCAGCATGGTTTTCTTAAGTGGAAATCCTGCCTGACAAGTCTGTTGGAATTCTTTGCAAAAATAACAAACAGGATAAACAAAGGAGAATCAGTGGATGTTGTGTACTTGGATTTTCAGAAGGCCTTTTACAAGGTGCAGCACATGAGGTTATTTGGCTACATAAGATCCCATGGTATAACAGGAAAGATACAATACCAGCATGGATAAAGCATTGGCTGATTGGCAGGAGACAAAGAATGGAAGTAAAGGGAGCCTTTTCTGATTGGCTGCTGGTGACCAATGATGTACCGCAGGGGTCGATGTTGAGACCATTTCTTTTTACGTCTTATTTCAATGATTTGGATGATAGAATTGATGGATTTTCAGCTAAGTGTGCAGATGATTCAAAGATAGGTTGAGGGGCAGGTAGTGTTGAGGAAGAAGGGAGACTGCAGAAGGACTTAGACAAATTAGGAGATTGGGCAAAGAAGTGGCAGATGAATGCAGTGCCAGGAAGTGTATGGCCATGCACTTTGGAAGAAGGAATAAAAGCTTAGACTATTTTCTTAATGGGGAGAATATTTAAAAATCCAAGGTGCAAAGGTACTTGGGAGTCGTCATGCAGGATTCCCTAAAAGTTAACTTACAGGTTGAGTCAGTGAAGAGGAAGTCAAGTGCAATGTTATCATTAATTTTGAGAGGACTTGAATATAAAAGCAAGGATGTAATGCTGAATCCTTATAAGTCATTAGTGATGCCACTCTAGGAGTATTGTGAGGATTTTTGGGCTCTTTCTCTAAGAAGTGTGCTGACATTGTGAAGGGTTCAAAAGTGGTTCATGAAAATTATTTTGGGAATGGAAAGGTTATCATATGAGGTGTTTGATGGCTCTGGGCCTGTATTCACTGGAATTTAGAAGAATGAGGTGGATCTCATTGAAACCTATCGAATGTTGAAAGGCCTACATTGAGTGGATGTGGAGAGGATGTTTCCTTTGATGGGGGAATCTAGAACCAAAGGGCACAACCTCAGAAAGAGGGAGCTCCATTTGGATGGAGATGAGGAGGAATTTCTTTAGCCAAAGGGTGGTGAATCTGTGGAATTCTTTGCCACAGATGGATGTGGAGGCCAGGTCATTGTGTGTATTTGAGGCAGAGATTTAAAGGTTTTTGATTACTCAGGGCATGAAGAGATACTGGGAGAAGGCAGGAGATTGGGGTTGAGAGGGAACTAGATCAGCCATGATGAAATGGCAGAGTAAACTTGATGGGTCTACTGGCCTAATTCTGCTCCGACAGGACTGTGCAAAAGCCTTAGGCACATATAAATAGCCAGGGTGCCTAAGGCAAAGCACAGCACTGTACTAATTTTATGTTTTGCACTGTACTGCCATCATTAAAAAAAATACAAATTTCATGACATCTGTGCACGATGATAAACCTGACTCTGATATGAGTCTCTATTGTGGGCTGAAAGTGGGAAGGGGGCAGGGAGAGGGGAGAGAACAGGGAGCACCAGCGAGACATTCTATAATGATCAATCGTTTGGAATCAAGTTACCTTGCCTGGTGTCTTAGAATTGGGTGCGTCTACACCCAAGCCACCCTCCTGCCCTTGGCACTCCTTTGCTGCCACCTGTCCCACACCTTTCTCAGCATTCACCATTCGCAAAAGCTTTTGCTCTGGCCAGATTTCCAAACTGGCTCTCCACTTGTCCCACAAACCAGTTCCTGGCAAGTTTCCACAACAGGAAGCTATCACAACTGCCTGCTGAGACCTAGTCTTGTGTAGCAGATACCACATCACAGTGACACAAGTCACATGATACGTCATACTGATTGTCACATTCATTTAGGGCCTAGGCTGGGTGGGTTCCCAGGCACCTTTCCTGAAGAATTTCTTTGTGGACAGCTTGTAATCTCATTGTTAAAGCAAATAAAAGTCATATTCTGCCCGAGTCTAAGCTTTGTCCTCTGCTGGTTTGAGTCAAGTACATTGATTCATGCTGACACTCCCTCCTGTTTCCGGTCAAGAGCACTTGGAATGCTTAAGTCTAGACAAAAAAAGTCACAGGTCTACTGAGTTTGGTTTTCTATTTTCTCCTCACCTATGATCTAATACACTGAGGAGCAATCCTTTTCACCTAAGCCAATTTGTATGATGACGGACTACAACGAATTCTAACAGAGATATTTATTTATTTAGAGATCCAGCACGGTAACAGAGCCTACCAGTCCAATGAACCTATGCTGCCCAATTACACCCATGTGACTAATTGGATCTACTAACCCAAATGCCTTTGGAATGGGGGAGGAAACTACTGAGCACCCAGAGGAAACCTAAGGGGTCACAGGGAGAGTGTACAAAGGCCTTACAGACAATGGTGGAAACTGAGCCTCTACGTTACTGTGCTGCCCTTAACAAGTAATGAAGTACATCTGTGCTAGTTGTAAGCATGCAAACACTGAAATGTTAGACTCCTATATAAATCATGTGATATTCCCTTTTGACCAATGTATACTATTTGTGGGAAAAAGTCCCAGAGGTTTTTTTTAAGTACTTTTATCACCTTCCTGCAGATGCTCTTTCAAGTTTATCAAGAAGTCTCTTTAGCCAGAATATAGATGCCCCTTTTCACAAGTCAATGCTTTTAAACCAAGTTACAGCCTTGGGAACCGTGATATTTTAATGCCGCTGCTGCAGAGTGTATTCTCACTGTTCAGCTGTTAACATCTTGGAATAACTTAATTGTTCCGCTTAACAAATATCTGGTTAACAGCTGCAAAATAAACATGAGAAAGTTCTCTGGAATTACGCAGCTACCAGGAAATAAAAACAATTAGAACAGTGGTACATTACGCACAACAACTTATAAAAGCTTGTTATCTATTATAGTAATGAGCCAGAGGAAGCATGCTTATTTTGATATGCTGCGGTGGAGTTTGCAATTCACAGTAAATTCTACATAATATGGCCAACTTTAAATGAAAAGCACTTCAGTTCATGTTTTATTCCAATGAATTATTGCATCATAATTCCTGTACCAATGACCTAAAACAGTCTACACAATCATATAATCTTATAGGCCATTTAACCCATCATATCTATGCCAGTTCAATGAAAGGTCTATCCACTTGGTTTATTAATCTTTTATCATGAATATTATGTTCATTCATTTCACTTTTTAAATGTTACTGATTAATTAAAGAGGCCTTCAATTTCCAATCAAAATATGGATTTTATGGATTTGTAGTTATGTTTCTTTACTTAAGACTCCTTTGTTTAAATCAAAACTTCAGAAACTCAAAGGACAGCTTTGTGTTTCCAAGTGGACCATGGGAGAAAGAGAAGGAGGAGGGGCACCAGAGGGAGGTGATGGCAGGTGAGGAGAAGAGAAGAAGAGGGAAGCCAGAATTACATGCTCCACGCCTATCAGTTTCCTTTGTCTTCAGACCTTTGCCTCTTCCACCTATCACCTCCCAGCTTCTCACTTCATTCTCCCTCCCGCCCACCTGGCTTCACCTACCACCTGTCAGCTTGTGTTCTTTCCCTTCCCCCCACCTTCTTATCCTGGTTTCTTCACCCTTCCTTTCAAGTCCTGATGAAGGATCTCAGCCCAAAATGTAGACTATATAATCATTTCCATAGATGCTACCTGACCAGCTGAATTCCTCAAGCATTTTGTTTGTGTTGCTCTGGATCTGCAGAATCTCTTGTGTTTGCCATGGAGGACATTGTATTTTGGGCTCCTCTGTATGTTTATTACATGAGCTTAAATGCTTCTGTCAGCTGCACTACTCCAAGGAGAAGGTTTGCAGTCCCTCCATACAGCACCAATCCTGAAATCATTTCTGAATCAGAATCAGGTTTAATATCACTGGCGTATGTCATGAATTTTGTTGCTTTGTGACAGCAGTACATTGCAATACACTAATAAAAAACTATAAATTACAATAAGAAGTGTGTATATATATAAATTAACAACGAGAGGAAAAAATAGTGAGGTAGTGTTCATGGGTTCATTACTCACTCATAAATCTGATGGCAGAGGGGAAGAAGATGTTACAGAAATATTGAGTGTGTATCTTCAGGCTCCTGTACCTTCTCCTTGATGGCAGCAATGAGAAGAGGGCATGTCCTGCATGATGGGAGTCCTTAATGATGGATGCTGCCTTTTGTGGCCTCACCTTTTGAAGGTGTTCTGGATGCTGGGGAGGCTGGTGCCCATGATGGAGCTGGCTGAGTTCACAACTTTCTGTACCTTTTTCCGATCTTGTGCAGTGGCCACTCCATACCAGATGGGTATGCAACCAGTTAAGATATTCTCCACTGTACATCTGTTGAAATTTGCAAGTGTCTCTGGTAATATACATAGTTTCCACAAAATCCTATTGAAATACAGCCGCCTTCAGCTCTTCCTTGTAATTGCATCAATGTGTTGGGCCCAGGATAGATCTTCAGAGGTGTTGACACCCAGAAACAGTTCACACTTTCGAGTGTTGATCCTTTGCTAAGGACTGGTGTATGTTCCATCAACTTCCCCTTCCGGAAATCCACAATCAATTCCTTGGTCTTATTGACATTGAGTGCAAGGTTGTTGTTCCAATGCCACTCAGTCAACTGATATATTTTGATCTTATGCACCTCCTCATCACCATTTGAAATATTGCCAACAATAGCTGTGATTGATGGCGTTTGAGCTGTACCTGTCCACAGGTGTAGAGAGAGTAGAGCTAAGCATGCATCCTTGAGGTGTCCTAGGGTGGATTGTCAGTGAGGATGGGATGTTAATTCTGATCCACACTGACTGTGGTCTCCCAGCGAAGAAGTCAAGGATCCATTGGAAGGAGAGGTACTGAGGCCCAGTTTTGGAGCTTGATGCTTTGGTGCATCAGCAAATATTTCTGCTCCCTATACAAAGCATCCAAACATGCAATTGTAGCTGGGGCTCGGCATTATAAATGTTAATCAAAATATCTTTACTCTTGTACCACAAGGTTCTATTCAGAGTCCTGGATCCTGTGTTTTTTTTGAACTATTTTCTCAACCTGCCATAGCACTTTCAATCAAACATTCACAGACTCTTCTAGATCTCTCAACTCTTGCAATTTTATAAATTTCCCTGGAATTTTTACAGTGATTGCCTTCTAAGCATTAAGATCATTGTGAAGTAAAGAAAAATAAAATAAATTTACTTTTGTTCCCTTACCTACTCACTAATATTATGTCAGATAACAATCAATAAAACATGTATGTTTTTGTTGACCTTTTTCCATTACATGGTCTCCAGGATAAGAGAATAAATAAAAAAAATCATTTCAGCTGCACTGTTTACTGACCAGTGTATATTGGGAATGAACCCCGACCATTGCTTTGGTTCTAGTTCAATCAGCACAAGAGTTGCATGGAAAAATTTCATTTGATCTTTAATTGCAGGCTGTACGGATTCAGATGGAACTGAGAAGGACTGAACAAATAATAGCTGAGTTCAGTTCAAGTAAAAGGATGAGTAATATGGAATTTTCTGTGGAGGTATAAAGCTTGGAAGGTCTGAAGACAGTTGGTTATGATGCACTATAGGGTCTCCATGCAGGGTCTAACTTACCAAATAACCTTAGTGATATGTAATTCCTTTGTGGTACAGGCACGCAGAGAGTTAGTCATCTGTATCTGCCATTAAGGATTGCTTATTGAGTTTATTTTAGAAGAATGATGCTGTATGAGGAATTGTTGTAAAATGACTTGTACAGAGGCAGAGAAAACTAATTTTCCAGCTGGAAAATTCCTTGTGCAATGTGTCATTCAGTTGACGTGCATTGCTAAATGAATCAGGATGTAGGGTGGAGCTCTCTCTTGTTCAAGAGAATCTTCAGAAGTCTTCTATTTTAAGTGTTCATTGTCCATCAAGGAAAACACTTCTATCAAATATTTAAATATCAAGATTTCTGGTAGCTTTCAAATTTGCATAAATATTTCTTTGATGAGTATCTGAAAGCAAGTTTTAGAAAATGCTTTTAAAAATAATTTTTACTTGCATTATATTCTCTGCCTAAATTTTAGATCTTGAATCACTTAGCTATTTTTCTAGTATTTAATTTAACTGACACACCCTTCGTGGGTCCAAATGATTCAATAGTTGAATGGTTCAATTTGAACAGCAAACCAGAAAATTATTTCTGTTTAATATATCACCCCCCCAGAAAAAAAACACAGCAAATAACAAACCTTCATCAGTCTCAGTTGATACCACCATTTGTCTCCACCTTTCCAAAGATATTCCCTTTGATCTCTCATACTTGTTTTCATACTTTTCCAACTCAGATGATCATTCATTGACCTGAAACGTAAACTCTTTGTGTCTATTGTCAAGGATGCTGAATATTTCCGGCATTTTCTGCTTTGATAACAGAAAGAAGACTCATTGATTTACAAAAAGATAACAGTTCTGGGCTCATCTCTAATCCATTCTTTACTGTGGGTTAGCACTCCATTGCAACCTTCGGTATTTCAAACACCAAGTTATATACCTTCTGTGTGCTTTAATCCGTAACAGATATTCCTGTTGTATAGTACTACAAGTCAATGCAGTCCTTAGTTTTAAGCCCCATTCTAATGACATTTGCACATTCAGTCCAGGTCATGCAGAGCTAGCTATGTTAGACATAATTGTGGCCAAGCCTTATTTTAGATGCGTGGGGAAACTTCTGTTTTCCACAGAGAAATGTTAGCATCTGTACCAAATCAGCATGATTCTTGCCCAATACCAGGACTCAGTGCCAACTCAAAAGCCACAGGGTTAACTTCAGGACAGACTAGCAACCAAAGACAAGAATGATGTGGGCTCAGATGAACAGCACAGAAAATAGGACACAGTAATTGCTTTTAGCATAAAATTACTAAGAATGGTAAGATTTTTAACATTCAGTTTTGATGTATTAAAGACATCAAACTTGAGAAGACGGTTGATTAGAAACCAACTTCATAAGAAAATAAACAGGTTGATGGTTTAAGCAGAAGCAAGGCAGGTGAAATTTAATGCAGCCAAACAGATAGTCACCTGTGTTGATGGGAATAATGTAGCCATCCTAAGAAATGTAGAATTTGAAGGGAAGATGGCGACGTGACGCAGCGTGCAGTGGCCACTCCGGAATGAATATCGGCTATTTGTTGAGTAGGATGCCGTGCACAATCCTGATTTGACGGAGACGGACGTGAGAAGCACGGAGGAACACCTGGTGAAACTTCTGAAATGCCTGTTTCACTGCCGCTGCTACTGTGCGATCCAGAATCACTGGAGAGGAAGGCCCCGAATCCTCAGCTTTGCCTGTTGCTTGGCAGCTGGGGCCGGGGTTGAAGCGCTTGGCAGAGATGGTGCTCAGTGCTCGGTGCTCGGTGTTGAAGGGCTGGTCAGAGGCTCGAAGTTTTTGGACGGACTCAGACTCGGCTGTGGTCAGGTGCTTCCAGGGTGCTGCATCGGCAAGTTTGCGGCGCTGGAGGTTCATGGCAGGGAGAATTTTTCTTCCTTCTACCGTCTGCATAAGATGATGGGGCTATCGGGACTTCGAGACTTTTTTTTACCATGCCCATGGTCTGCTCTTATTGAATTATGGTATTGCTTTGCACTGTTGTAACTGTTGTAACGATATGTTACAATTATGTGGTTTTTGTCAGTTTTAGTCTTGGTCTGTCTTGTGTTTCTGTGATATCATACTGGAGGAACATTGTATCATTTCTTAATGCATGCATTACTAAATGACAATAAACGAGGACTGAGTGTCCTCATAATCTAATCTAATCTAATTTAAATACTGGATGTACAGGAGTTGTGAAGGACACTTAGAATTTGCTTTGATTTTATCACTGCAAAAGGGCAAAATCAAGAAGATTTGAAAAATCTTGAATTTGAAAAAAGATTTAATGTCTGAGACACGAGGAATTCTGCAGATGCTGGAAATTCAAGCAACACACATCAAATTTGCTGGTGAACGCAGCAGGCCAGGCAGCATCTCTAGGAAGAGGTACAGTCGACGTTTCGGGCCGAGACCCTTCATCAGGACTAACTGAAGGGTCTCGGCCTGAAACGTAGACTGTACCTCTTCCTAGAGATGCTGTCTGGCCTTAATGTCTGAGAAAAAGTTTTGGAAGACTTTTACTATATCAATAGTAGGCAACTTTTTAGTGGGAAGAGCCAGAGGAAACTTCTGACAACCATTCAGGAGAATCACACTGTATTTTGTCCAAACCATTCAGAAAAATATTTAAGTCCTAAGTGTGCCGTTCTGAGATTCCTGAGAACATTGGGTGAGCTGTCAGACAGGACAAAGACTGACCTCACAGTACAGCTGGGATAAGAAATGATTGGATTCATCATGTATCATTTTGGCTCCACAGTACCAGAATGATACCATGGATAAGGGGTATAGTGATATGGGGAGACAAGGGATGAAGAACTTGTCATTCTTACAGCAGAGAATTGTAACACAAGATTTGATAAAGATGTCAAAATTAATGTAGATAAGGTTATAATGAGAAAGACTTCTTGTGGTAGAAAGATTGATAACCAGGCAATAAGATTTAAATCAAATATGTTTCAATTGTAACTTTTCCCAGTTCCGATGAAAGGTCATCAACTTGAAATATTAATTCTGTTTCTTTGTTCAAAGCTGCTGCCTGAACTGCTTTCTATTTCCAGCATGTACTATTTATATCACAGATTTCCAGCATGGTTTTACTTCTCAAACACAAAACGGGAGGTGCTAGAGTCAAAGAGTCATAGAGAGGTACAATGCAGAAACAGGCCCTTCAGCCCATCTAGTCCATGCTGAAACCATTTAAACTACTTACTCCCACCGACCTGCACTGGGACCATAGCTCTCCCTACCCAAATATCCACGTACTTATCCAAACTTCTCTTAAATGTTGAGCTCACATGCACCAACTGTGCTGGCAGCTCATTCCACACTCTCACAACGCTCTGAGTGAAGATGTTTTCCCTCATGTTCCCCTTAAACTTTTCAGTTTTCACCCTTAACCCACAATCTCTGGTTGTAGTCCCACACAACCTCGTGGGAAAAAGCCTGCTTGCATTTACCCTATCTGTATCCCTCATAATTCTGTTCAAATCTCCTCTCGGTCTTCTACGTTCTAAAGAATTCTGTCCTAGCCTATTCAATCTTATAACTCAGGTCCTTCATACCCAGCAATATCCTTGTAAATTTTCTCTGTACCCTTTCAAACTTGTTTACATCTTTTCTGTAGGAGGGTAACCAAATCTGCACACAGTACTCCAACATCTTATACAACTTCAACATATCACCCCATCTCCTGTACTCAATACATTTATTTATGAAGGCCAATGTGCCAAAAGCTTTTTTATGACCCTGTCTACCTGTGACGCCACTTTCAATGAATTACGTACATGTTTTCCCAGATCCCTTTGTTCTACCACACTCCTCAGTGCCCTACCATTCACTGTGTAGGACCTGGCTTGTTGGTTCTAGCAAGGTGCAACACCTCGCACTTGTCTGCATTAAATTCCATCTGCCAGTTTTCCGCCCATTTTTCCAGCTGATGCAGATCCCTCTGCAAACCACGATAGCCTTCCTCACTATCCACTACACCCCCAATCTTGGTGCCATCCGCAAATTTGCTGATCCAGTTAACCCCATTATCATCCAGGTATTGATATAGATGACAAACGACAAAGCACTGATTCCTGTGGCACACCACTAGTCACAGGCCTCTGGTCAGAGAGGCAACCCTCTACTACCACTCTCTGGCTTGTCCAACAAAACAAATGTCTAATCCAATTTACTACTTCATCCTAAAAGTCGAGCAACCATCTTGACCAGCCTACCACATGGGACCTTTTCAAATGATTGCTGAAGTCCATGACGACACCATCCACTTCATCTCCTTTCCTGGTAACTTCCTCAAAGAACTCTAGAAGATTGGTTAGACATGGTCTACCAAGCACAAAGCCATGCTGACTATCCTTAATCAGTCCATGTTTATCCAAATACTTGATATCCTGTCGCTAAGAATATATTCCAATAATTTTCCCACAACTGATGTCAAACTCACTGGCCTATAGCTTCCAGGTTTCTGTTTTAGGTCTTTTTTTAACAGCAGATCAACATTGGTCATACCCCAATCCTCTGGTACTTCTCCTATCACTAAGGATGATTTAAATATCTCTGCTAAGGATCCAGCAATTTCTGCACTTGCCTCCCGTAGGGTCTGAAGGAAACTTTGCCAGACCCTGGGAATTTATCTGCCCTGATTTGCCTCAGGGTAGTAAGCACCTCCTCCTCTATAGTCTGTACAGGGTAGATGAAATTGATGCTTTGCCTCATTTCTATAGACTCTGAGTCCAATTCCTAAGTAAATACAGATACAAAGAATTCAATTAAGATCTCCCCCATCTGTTTTGGTTCCACACATCGATTACCATTCTGGTCTTCCAGAGGACTAATTATGTCCCTTGAATACTTTTGCACTGAACATATCTGTAGAATCCATTAGGATTCTCCTTCATCTTCTCTGCTAGAGTGACTTCATGCTTTATTTTAGCCTTCCTGATTTCTTTCTTAAGAGTTCTCTTGTATTTCTTTTAATCCATAAGCACCTGATTTGCAACACACATCAAAGTTGCTGGTGAACGCAGCAGGCCAAGCAGCATCTATAGGAAGAGGCGCAGTCGACGTTTCAGGCCGAGACCCTTCGTCAGGACCTGATTTGCTCTAGCTTCCCTATACCTGCCATGCACCTCCTTTTCTCTCTTAACTAGGGCCTCAATATCTTTTGAAAACCAAGGTTCCTGACACTTGTTATCTTTACTTTTTATTCTGACAGGCACACGCAATCTTTGTTTTTGAAGACCTCCCACTTACCAAGTACGCCTTTGCCAGAAAGCATACTTCTACATACTGACGAAGGAAACTTTCCTGAACACATTTGACAAACTCTATCCCTTCTAGCCCTGTGACAGTATGGGATTCCCAGTCAACATGTGGAAAGTTCAAATCCCCTTCTACGACAACCTTATGAATCTTGCAGCAGTCTGAGGTCTCTTTACAAATTTGTGCCTCTAAATCCCTCGGACTGTTGGGTGGCCTGTAATATAGCCCCATTAACGTAGTCATACCTTTCTTATGTCTCAGTTCCACCCATGATGCCTCAGGAGTTGAGTTTTCCAGCCTGTCCTCACTGAGCACTTCCATGACCTTTTCCCCGACTTGTAGCGCCACTCTTTTTTTCCTTCAATCCCTCCCACTGTGTCACCAGTAAAACAACGGAACCCTGGAATATTGAGTTGCCAGTCCTGATCCTCCTGCAACCAGGTCTCACTAATGGCTGCAATGTCACAATTCCAGGTGTTGATCCATGGCCCGAGCTCATCCGCCTTTTGTCCAATATTTCTTGCATTGCTCAGGACACTAGTTGCACCCTTGCTCAACCTTTTGATTCCTGACTTGGTCTGAGGTTTTACCAACATCTGTCTCCACAAGTTCTCCACTAACTGTTCTGGCACCCTGGTTACCATCCCCCTGCAACCCTAATTTAATTTACTAATAAGTACTGTAGATTTTGTAATGAATTGAAATGCATTTTTGTACTGGTGCTGATAGCAACTTTCAGAAGGGTCTCAGATGAATACCTGAAAGGGATAAAAGTACTAGTAATACAGCTGAGGGACTAAATGAATTGACTTTTAGAGAGCTGACATGAGGAGTCCAAATAATCTTATTCTGTGCTATACAAAAAGGACTGGTTGCACTTGAATCCCAGGGGGACCAATATCCTGGCGGGGAGATTTGCGAAGGCTACTGGGGAGACTTTAAACTAGAATGGCTGGGGGGTGGGAATCAAATTGAAGAGACTAGGAGAGAGGAGGTTAGTTCACAAATAGAGAAAGCTAGTAGAGAGCGTATGAGGGAGGATAGGCAGGGGACAGAGAACAGGAGCACTCAGACCGAAGATGTAGGGGAGAAGGAAGAAAAAGATAACAAAGTTGTTTGCACCATTAGGGATAAACAGAGAGTAAGAGGTGGAGAGTTTCTAAAATGCATTTATTTTAATGCTAGGAGCATTGTAAGAAAGGTGGATGAGCTTAGAGCATGGATTGATACCTGGAAATATGATGTTGTAGCTATTAGTGAAACATGGTTGCAGGAGGGGTGTGATTGGCAACTAAATATTCCTGGATTTCGTTGCTTCAGGTGGGATAGAATCAGAGGGGCAAGAGGGGGAGGTGTTGCATTGCTTTTCAGAGAAAATATTACAGCGGTGCTTTGGCAGTATAGATTGGAGGACTCGTCTAGGGAGGCTATTTGGGTGGAATTGAGGAATGGGAAAGGTGTAGTAATGCTTAGAGAGGTGTGTTATAGACCACCTAATGGGGAGCGAGAATTGGAGGAGAAAATTTGTAAGGAGATTGCAGATATTTGTAGTAAGCACAAGTTTGTGATTGTGGGAGATTTTAATTTTCCACACATAGACTGGGAAGCCCATTCCGTAAAAGGGCTGGATGGTTTGGAGTTTGTAAAATGTGTGCAAGATAGTTTTTTTGCAGCAATACATAGAGGTACCAACTAGAGAAGGGGCAGTTTTGGATCTCCTGTAGGGAATGAGACAGGTCAGGTGACAGAGGTATGTGTTGGGGAGCACTTTGGGTCCAGTGATCACAAAGCCATTAGTTTCAATATAATTATGCAGAAGGATAGGACTGGACCCAGGGTTGAGATTTTTGATTGGAGAAAGGCTAACTTTGAGGAGATGTGAAAAGATTTAGGAGGAGTGGATTGGGACAATTTGTTTTATGGGAAGGATGTAATAGAGAAATGGAGGTCATTTATAGATGAAATTTTGAGGGTACAGAATCTTTATGTTCCTGTTAGGTTGAAAGGAAAGATTAAAAGTTTGAGAGAGCCGTGGTTTTCAAGGGATATTAAAAACTTGGTTCAAAAAAAGAGAGAGATCTACAATAAATATAGGCAGCTTGGAGTAAATGAGGTGCTCGAGGAACATAAAAAATGGAAAAAGAATCTTAAGAAAGAAATTAGAAAAGCTAAAAGAAGATACGAGGCTGCTTTGGCAAGTAAGATAAAAATAAATCCAAAGAATTTCTACAGTTATATTAATAGCAAAAGGATAGTGAGGGATAAAATTGGTCCCTTAGAGAATCAGAGTGGACAGCTATGTGCAGAGCCAAAAGAGATGAGGGAGATTTTGAACAATTTCTTTTCTTCGGTATTCACTAAGGAGAAGGATATTGAATTGTGTAAGGTAAGGGATACAAGTAGGGTAGTTATGGAAACTATGACGATTAAAGAAGAGGAAGTACTGGAACTTTTAAGGAATATAAAAGTGGATAAGTCTCTGGGTCCTGACAGGATATTCCCTAGGACCTTGAGGGAAGTTAGTGTGGAAATAGCAGGGGCTCTGACAGAAATATTTCAAATGTCATTAGAAACAGGGATGGTGCCGGAGGATTGGCGTATAGCTCATGTTATTCCATTGTTTAAAAAGGGTTCTAAGAGTAAACCTAGCAATTATCGGCCTGTGAGTTTGACGTCAGTGGTGGGCAAATTGATGGAAAGTAATCTTAGAGATGGTATATATAATTATCTGGATTGAAAGGGTCTGATTAGGAACAGTCAACATGGATTTGTGCGTGGAAAGTCATGTTTGACAAATCTTATTGAATTTTTTGAAGAGGTTACCAGGAAAGGTGATGTGGGTAAAGCAGTGGATGTTGTCTATGTGGACTTCAGTAAGGCCTTTGACAACTTTCCACACAGAAGGTTAGTTAGAAAGGTTCAATCGTTAGGTATTAATATTGAAGTAGTAAAATGGATTCAGCAGTGGCTGGATGGGAGATGCCAGAGAGTAATGGTGGATAACGTTTGTCAGATTGGAGGCCGGTGACTAGTGGTGTGCCTCAGGGATCTGTACTGCGTCCAATGTTGTTTGTCATATATATTAATGATCTGGATGATGGGGTGGTAAATTCGATTAGTAAGTATGCAGATGATACTAAGATAGGTGGAGTTGTGGATAATGAAGTAGGTTTTCAAAGCTTGCAGAGAGATTTAGGCCAGTCAGAAGAGTGGGTTGAAAGATGGCAGATGGAATTTAATGCTGATAAATGTGAGGTGCTACATTTTGGTAGGACTAATCAAAATAGGACATACATGGTAAATAGTAGGGCATTGAAGAATGCAGTAGAACAAAGGGATCTAGGAATAATGATCCATAGTTCCCTGAAGGTGGAATCTCATACAGATAGGGTGGTGAAGAAAGCTTTTGGTATGCTGGCCTTTATAAATCAGAGCATTGAGTATAGGAGTTGGGATGTAATGTTGAAATTGTACAAGGGATTGGTAAGGCCAAATTTGGAGTATTGTGTACAGTTCTGGTCACCAAATTATAGGAAAGATGTCAACAAAATAGAGAGAGTACAGAGAAGATTTACTGGAATGTTACCTGGGTTTCACCTAAGTTACAGAGAAAGGTTGAACAAGTTGGGTCTTTATTCTTTGGAGCGTAGAAGGTTGAGGGGGGATTTGATAGAGGTATTTAAAATTATGAGGGGGATAGATAGAGTTGACGTGGATAGGCTTTTTCCATTGAGACTAGGGGAGATTCAAACAAGAGGACATGAGTTGAGAGTTAAGGGACAAAAGTTTAGGGGTAACATGAGGGGGAACTTCTTTACTCAGAGAGTGGTAGCTGTGTGGAATGAGCTTCCAGCAGAAGTGGTTGAGGCAGGTTCGATGCTGTCATTTAAAGTTAAATTGGACAGCTATATGGACAGGAAAGGAATGGAGGGTTATGGGCTGAGTGCAGGTCGGTGGGACTAGGTGAGAGTAAGAGTTCGGCACAGATTAGAAGGGCCGAGATGGCCTGTTTCTATGCTGTAATTGTTATATGGTTATATGGTTAAATATGATTTATATCAACTTCTACTGTATATATAAAGAAGAAAATGGATTAAATAATTTCTTACAAATAAGAGAGCTATGGTGTAAAAACAAATTATAGGATAACTGCCATTATTGTTCTATTGTTATAGAAGCTTATACTGTTGGAAATTATATCAGAATTTCATAATCACTCACCCTGTGAATCATAAATTGTGTAATTTGTTTTAAGTATACCAATTATGAGCTGTTATTAGTAACTATATAGACTAGACTTTCAGCTTCCCCTCCATTCTATGGCTGTATCCTTCTGAGGAGTTATCTAATCCGTCCAAAAGTAAAATGTTCAACAATTTTTCTCGGAAATGAAAAAAAATTATCAACAGGAAGAAGTTTGGTTCATTGCCACAGTTAGCAATTTTGTCCGTTGAAAATTTATTTATAGATTCCTTCTTAATGGATTGATATTAGGCACATTCTGTCATTAGTTTAACTATTTGTTAACATAATAGTTGTAGCTGCAGTTGTAGAGAAAACATGCTTACAAATTGAATTGAAAATAAGTTTCTAAGGAATTCTGCACCTACACCATCTCAGTGCAAGCTGTGTGTGGTGCATGACATAGTGAAAACGGTACAACTACTAGATCAAGAAACAAATCCACAGCATATGTGAACAGAGGTAGGTTAACACACCAACTATAATTTAAACAATACACACAAAATGCTGGAAGAACTCAGCAGGCCAGGCAGCATTCAAGGAAAAAAGAACAGTCGACGTTTCGGCCGAATCCCTTTGGCAGGACTGTAATTTAAAATCAGAAATGCAGAAAATAATAATGAATGGTTTTTAAATAGGATTAAAGGAATCAGAAGACAAAGATAAAGACAGAATTAACTTTTCAGTCACTTAGCAGAACAACAGGAGCAGTGACCAGATTGCAGAAATTAATTTGACATAAAACAACACTTAACTTATTTACTGCCTGTTACACCAGTGGCGTTTTGGGCAAGAATGAAAATTCTCCATCTCAACATAGAGCAAGACTTAACTACTTACTGCCCATTACACCACTGGAGATGGGGCTGTAATGAAGGTCCTCAGTCTCAACATAAAACAAGATGAGAAACATAACTCATTTAAAAAGGAAGTAGAAGACGAGAGATCCAAACAAGTTCCTGAAATGTGTGGTTTGGCTTGGGCTGGAGGTAATACTATAGAAACATTCTTTAAGCTGGTTTCAAACTGCCTTGAACTCTCTACGCTTGAATTGTGAGTGGTCACTTGCTGCCTGAATTCATGGTGATACTGACTGATTTTTAAGGGAATAATACGATAAGGGGCCCAGATGAGAGTGAAGTTGAGATCAAGGAGTGGTTATGACATTGAGCTGGGGAGCATGAAACAACATTAGGGGCTGAAATGTCCCACACCTGCTCCCGTACTTGATTTTCTTCTTCTCCTTTTTGCATGGTGGTATGGACAGGGGAGATGATGGTGGTATGGACAGGGGAGATGAAGGTGGTATGGACAGGGGAGATGATGTGGTATGGACAGGGGAGATGATGGTGGTATGGACAAGGCAGATGATGGTGGTATGGACAGGGGAGATGATGGTGGTATGGACAAGGCAGATGATGGTGGTATGGACAGGGGAGATGAAGGTGGTATGGACAGGGGAGATGATGGTGGTATGGACAGGGCAGATGATGTGGTATGGACAGGGGAGATGATGGTGGTATGGACAAGGCAGATGGTGGTATGGACAGGGCAGATGATGGTGGTATGGACAGGGGAGATGGTGGTATGGACAGGGGAGATGATGGTGGTATGGACAAGGCAGATGATGGTGGTATGGACAGGGGAGCTGATGGTGGTATGGACAGGGGAGGTGATGGTGGTATGGACAGGGGAGATGATGGTGGTATGGACAGGGGAGATGATGGTGGTATGGACAAGGCAGATGATGGTGGTATGGACAGGGGAGATGATGGTGGTATGGACAGGGGAGATGATGGTGGTATGGACAGGGCAGATGATGTGGTATGGACAGGGGAGATGATGGTGGTATGGACAAGGCAGATGATGGTGGTATGGACAGGGGAGATGATGGTGGTATGGACAAGGCAGATGATGGTGGTATGGACAGGGGAGATGAAGGTGGTATGGACAGGGAGATGATGGCGGTATGAACAGGGCAGATGATGGTGGTATGGACAGGGGAGATGATGGTGGTAGGGACAAGGCAGATGATGGTAGACTTCTGGGCAGACAAAACACCATGGAATTCTGTGGCTCCTGTTGGCAAGATTTTTGTGAGGACCTGACTATGATGAACTTTCTTGTGGAGTATTTAACTCCGATAAGATTAATTTGCCCGTGGCAGCATTTCTATTGCCATCACCATTTTTGGCCCAGGCTGATGAAAGTTACACTCGGTTTGGCATGGGTCAGTCCAGGATTTTTGAGTGTTGTATCTCCAATGCTATCAGGTTTACAATTACTGAAATGTGTAGAAAAATGTTTTTTTTTCAGCAGCTGTACCATGGAAGACCTAAAAACTACTGTAAATTACAACAATAAATTTCAAATGTGCCTTTGGTGCTGTTACCTGTAAGGTTATCATTGCACCTGTGAATAGACATAGTTATATATAAGGCAATGTGATAACAAACTTGAATGATTAGATTTTTCTACACGAAAATACTGAGATTCATTTCACCATAATATCTGGGAGATCCACCAACTAATCATTTGAAATAAAAGTTTATTTATTCAACTAGTAGTTGAATAAGTTCTTAGTTGCTCCAGCATGTTATGCGTGTGTTGTTCAAGATTTCCAGCATCGACAGAATCTCTTGTGTTTATAATATTTCAACCCCAGATTGTTGCTTGACAGGAACTACCACTGTGTCTCAAGGGAATTCGAAAGGATCCACATATATTTGAAGACCAAGGTTCCATAAAACAAAGGGCAGGACCTGAAGAGCGGATGGCAGGAGAAAGAGCCAACTGACTGTTTAAACAATGTCAAGACCACCTGCAATGTAACCATCTAGTGACCCTTCCCACCAAGATCCAAGATCAGAAGAAAGCTCTCAAGCGCAGATGGTAGTGGAGGATCACAGGAAGAAGCACATTGCACATTCTCATCAACGAAATTATCTCTGATGCATGTTTTCTTAGATCCATCCCTTAGCAAACTATTAACAATATCTCAGCCTGCAAGAGGTTGAGATAATGTTCTGAAAGCTCAAAATATCGAGGTCACTGGGGTAGACTAAATCTCCAAAGAGCTATTCAAACATGGCAGGAAAGTATATCTGGTGCAAGCTTATAGCCTCATGTCCCTCATCTGAGAGGCTTGGAGCACAACAGGGGATTTTGGAGACTATAATAGTGACCAACCTCAAAAATGGAAATAAGACTAGTTGTCCGCAAAAGGGAAGACTAGCTCAAGGCTTCTCCTACGCTAATGACTACCACTGATATGAAGAATTGCTCCCAGATCTGCACTGCCAACTCTTCCCAAGAGGAGACACAAGAGATATGATATTCAGCACACAGCATACCAAAGAAAATACAGTGAGCAGTGTCAACCACTGTACATGGCATTTCTTAACTTCATTGGCCCCCTCAGAAATTCATTACCATTCTGAGTTTGCTGCATGATGCCAGGCAAGACATGGTTCCTCCACAGATACAATCAGTCTGCAGATAGGGGTGGAACAGTCCATATCATCAATCCAAACCTTTGCTTCTTCTTCCTTAGTGCAATATTACACTTCACCTCCAACAAGCTTCCTGCTGGAGTGGACTCGGATAAGGCAAAGGGAAGAGGTGTGTGTGACATGGCAGTTCTGTTGAACTCGTGCTCCCCTGACATGGAACACCTAACAGTCAAAATGCTGTCCATTCTATCTTCCTCGGGAGTTCTCCTGTGTAATCCTGGCTGCAGTGTATATACAGACAAGGAAAGATCTGCAGGTGCTGGAAATCAAAGCAACCCACACAAAATGCTGGAGGAACTCAGCAGGCCAGGCAGAATCTATTGGAAAAAAGAACAGTCAACATTTCAGGCCGAGGCCCTTCAGCAGGACTGGAGAAAAAAAAGGTGAAGAGTAGATTTAAAAAGTGAGGGGAGGGGCAAGAGAAACACAAGGTGAGAGGTGAAATCTGGAGGGGAAAGGATGAAGTAAAGGGCTGAGAAGTTGATTGGTGAAAGAGATACAGGGTTGGAGAAGGGGGGGTCTGACAGGAGAGATCAGAAGAAAGAAAAGATGGGAGGAGAACAAGCGGGAGTCAACGGGCAGGCAAGGAGATAGGTTGAGAGAGGGAAACAGGAATGGGGAATGGTGAAGAGGTTGAGGGGTTAATTACCAGGAATTCGAGAAATCGATGTTCATGCTATCAAGTCTCCTAACCTACGCTGGGTCTCACCGATATACAGGAGGCCACACCGGGAGAACCAGATACAGTAGATGACCCCAACAGACTCTCAGGTGGTGTCACCTCACCTAAAGGGGCTGTTTGGGGCCCTGAATGGTAGTGAGGGATGAGCTGTAGCGGCGGGTATAGCACTAGTTCCTGTTGCAAGGATAACTGCCAGGAGGGACGGACGGACTAGGGAGTCACATAAGGAGCAATCCCTGTGGAAAGCATAAAGTGTCGGGGGAGGGAAAGATGTGCTTGGTGGTGAGATCCCGTTGGAGATGGCGCAAGTTGTGGAGAATTATGTGCGGGACACGGAGAATGGTGGGGCGGTAGGTGAGGACAAAAGGAATCCTGTCCCTGGTGGGGTGGCAGGAGGATGGGGTAAGAGCAGACATGTGTGAAATGGAAGAGATGCAATTGAGGGCAGTGTTGATGGTGGTGGAAGGGAAGCCCCTTTCTCTGAAAAAGGAGGACATCTCCTTCATTCTGGAATGTAAAGCCTCATCCTGAGAGCAGATGTGGCAAAGACGGAGGAACTGAGAGAAGGGGATGGCATTTTTACAAGTAAAAGGGTGGGAAGAGGCATAGTCCAGGTAGCCATGAGAGTCTGTGGGTTTAAAATAGACATCAGGAGATAAACTGCCTCCAGAGAGAGAGACAGTGAGATCGAGAAAGGGGAGGGAGGTGTCAGAAATAGACCAGGTAAATTTGAGGGCAGGGTGGAAGTTGGAGGCAAAGTTGATGAAGTCGACAAGCTCTGCTAACACGAGAGGGCACCATTTTAAGGTGCTTAGAAGTAGGTACAGAGGAGATGTCAGGGGTAAGTTTTTTATGCAGAGAGTGGTGAGTGCTTGGAATGGGCTGCTAGCGGTGGTGGTGGAGGTGGATACGATAGGGTCTTTTAAGAGACTCCTGGACAGGTATATGGAGCTCAGAAAAATAGAGGGCTATGGGTAACCCTCAGTAGTTTTTAAGGTAAGGACATGCTCAGCACAGCTTTGTGGGCCGAAGAGCCTGTATTGTGCTGTAGGTTTTCTATGTTTCTATGTATAGGGAATAAGACTCCATAGTGAAAATATGATGATGGGGACTAGAGAATTTGAAATTGTTGAAAAGATCCAGAGTGTGTGAAGTGTCATGGATGTGCTTTGTTAGGTTGCCAGTTCTGTATGAATGTCACAATATAATTTCACGTCCTTCCACAGTCCCACCTTTCATTCCCACTGAAGTTTATTCCTTGATTCTTTCAAATGTAATTGCTCTAACTTCACCAGTATTGCATCCAGTACTAAGGTCCTTTCTCTCGGAATTTCTTAGCCTCTCTTCTGAATTCTCTGTCCTTTTAGGTGTTCATTAAAAATACTCTACGTTGTTTTAAAAACTGGAGAAAATGCTGTTGTAGAAGGGCCGGTAGTGTCTGTGGTAAGAGGAAGAGTTCCAATGACTGCATCTTGACACAATTTGACAGCTGCTTTTCTCCCCACAGATGCAAATTACCTAACTTCCTCTTTGTTATAAAATCACAGAAGCAGGTCCTTTGGCCCATCTAGTCCATGCTGGAAAAATGTAAAGAGTCAACGTTTTGGACTGAGACCCTTCTTCAGGACGTCCTGAAGAAGGGATTCAGGCCAAAACATCCATGGTTTACTCTTTTCCATAGATGTTGCCTGGCCTGCGGAGTTCCTCCAGTATTTTGTGTGCGTTGCTCAGGATTTCCAGCAGCTGCAGATTTTCTCATGTTTGCGCTAGTCCATACTGGTTTTCCAACTACCTGCACCTGGTCTGTAGCCCTCCATTCCTCTGAAACATACCTATCCATTCTTCTCTTAAATGCTACAATTGAGCAAGCCTCCACCAATTCCACTGACAGCTGGTTCCACAATCTCGTCACCCTCCGAATGAACGAAGATTCCTCTTAAATATTTCACCTTTTACCCTAAACCTTAGCTTGCATGCATTCATAATCTATACCTTCATAATTTTGTGCAGCTCTATAAGATCTCCCCCTCATTCTCCTGTGTCCCAAGGAATAAGGTCAACCTATCCCTGTAACTCAGGTTCTCAAGTCCTGGCAACATCAGTGTAATTTTCTCTGTGTTTTCCAAAATTCTCCCTTTTCTGCAGCTAGACTGTTTTTTAGTTCTAATAAAGAGTCTGCAACTTGAAACATTAACACTGTGATGCTGCCTGAGTGACTGAATGGTTTGCCTTTTCCACTTTTATTTTAGATATCCAGCATCTCCAGTTTCGAGCCCTGTCTAATTTGTTATTTCAACTGGAAAGTGATTTGTTTGGACATAGGCCAATTTAAGTAAATCAGAAATGACTTACTCCAGTGTTAAGTGCTTTTAACTGCCAAACACCATTCCAGCAATTATCTTACTAAACAGAAACAAATAAAAGAGACAGAAATGCAGTACCCAGCAGATTGTAAGTATTGTAGATAGGGAAACTGAATTAGCATTAACCTTATTATTCAAAATGTTCTGAAATTACAGCTATGTTCCTACAGTGTTTATAATTTTTAAAAGCATTATTTTTAAAATGCTTATGAGAGCAGACCATTCGTGAATAAAATGTGATTTGATATGCTTCCATTTGTTTTAATGGAAGTATGTGGGATTAAACTGTTACTGAGCAGAAATGATAGAGAAGTTTGTGATTAATTAAAATGGCAGCTCTATGTGGATAGTTATTGACTCTAGGGCTGGCCAATGAACTGTCCACACAATTCCAAAATCTCACTATGAGTAATGTCAGAGGGAAGCATTGTCAATTTCACAGGAAATACTTACCCTGAGATTTTTGGAGACTTTGATCTTTCCTTAGGTGCACTTCTGCCTAATGTTATTCTTTATGCCACATTGCCTACCGAGCGACATTACCATTAATATTCTGGAGGGAAGGAAGTGTGGCATATGATCGCTAGTCATAGAGGGTGAGAAATCACGCTGCTCTCAAGCTGATTTATTAAACATCAACTGTTTATTCCCTTCCATAGATGCTGCCTGACTTGCCGAGTTCTGTCAGAATTTTGTGTGTGTTGCTCAGCATTTCCAGCATCTGCAGAATCTTTTGTGTTCAGGATCAAAATATTTACCACTTTTACATTTCCCACATATAGTTGCATTATCACTTTGAAACAGGGTCCCTAAGAAAACTAGGGAGGTTTATTTTTGTGGGTTAGAAAGAAGCTTTTGCATATAAAGTGAAAATTTCCCAGATCGACTTTTGAGCAGATTTCAAAGGTCCTTCTATGCACAGCTGGTTAGGCCATGAGACGAATGGTATGGTACACTTTTACCAAGTGAGCCCCCTTTGAAGCATGTCGATTCAAATATTGCTCATGCAGATATTAAGAAGGAAATAGATGTGAAAAAAGCAAAGAAAATTGTTTGAAAAATATGAAAAATCAGTCTCCAAGACACATCTTGAGAGTCTGTTTCCTGGAATACTGAAATAGAACAAGAAAAATTCACAAATACTCTCAAGAGGACAAAGTTAAGCGGGATGTTAGTGGCCAACATATTAAATTCTGCTACAGAACAGAACAGTGCTCAACATTGGGATTACTATTACTTGAATTGCAAATACACTTGGACTAAGATGTTAACTGTCCTGTGCTATCACTGGGGGATCATCAGTTGATCTGCCACCTGTTTTCAGGAGTTTCAGCCCCCTCCTGATCAAGACTCCCTCGAGGTGGTGGGCCAGCAGTGCTAAAGCACCACCTCCCACTGGTGAGCTTAAAAACTTGGCATCTGCCTCTATCAGAGTTGTTGGTCGCTTCTATCCAACAGATAGTCTACTCTTCAGGTGTCTATGCAACTACTGAAGGGTTTGCAAGATATGTATACACTGTCTGACTATCTGCCCCTCTGGACATACTTGGTCCACACCCATGCTGATCCTTTCTCTGCTGCCTCAGCTACAGCTCTGCTGCTTGACTTGATCTCTCTTCTAGAGAAGCCAAGTTCATGCAGCCACTTCTGGAAAGTGAACACAATAAACCCACTGCAGCCTACTTCGAATGGATAGCATGAGACCTTCCACCCTCTGTCTCTGCACTCTGATCTTAATTCTGCATACTTGGTTAACTTACGCTCATGGGCTTCATCAATGTTGTCTTCCCAGGGGACTGTCGGTTCACCAATAACCACTTCTCGACTGGTGTCAGACCATACGACTATATCTGGATGCAAAGTGGTGAAAGCTATTTGCTCTGGGAAACAGCTTTTCCCATCCAGGTTGGCCTTGACACATCAATCATTGGCTGAAGAAAGTATGCTTGATCGTGGGCTTGCACTGTACATCCTTGACTTGGAGCCTTCTTTCACAAATGATATGCGATGTTCTGTGCAGCATGGGGCATGAGATAAGTTATGCTGCAATACTCTCTGCTCAGCTGCTTCTGTTACAACTTTGAGAACATTGTTATGTCTCCAAGTGTACATGCCACTGGAAAGATTGACTCTGCATGCACTCAAAATATGTTGAAGTGTTCCCTTCTCACCACAAGCAGCACACCTGTCTGTCTTATCTTCATACCAGGTGCTGAGGTTGGCAGGCGTTGGGAGCAGGTCGTACACTGCTCTGCATAGAAAAGAAATGCGGAGCAGTTCCATCTGCCACAGAATATTCCAAGATAGATGTTGTTGTTCAACACTTTCCCACCAGGCCCAAGCCCCTTGTTTGGCCAGGCCGGCTGTGTTAGCTAACCTCTTCTCCTCTTCTACCTTTCGTATTTCTTGCGTTACAAGCTCACGGCGCTCCTTACCTGTAGAAGATGACCACCACTTGTGGGTTGTCCATCCAAGTCCCTGGCAGCCTAGCTGGGTAGCCCCAACCATCTCCTTGTGCTTCAATCTAGGCTCTGCCTCATCGACTGCTACATGGGCTGACCACTTCCTGCCTGATCCGACATCTGCCTGGGTGTTCTTGATGACAGGGTCTTTTGAGTCTCGAAGCACCAAGAATGATCTTACCTTGGCTACCTTGACCTCTTCAACAAGGGATTGCACTGGGATGGTAAGCTTTGTCTGGCTACTGTGGATTGCAGCACTGGTGAGGCTGCTCAGTACTCCATTTCTTCACATACTTGTTGATCTTCTGTTCCATTGCCTCAACATGGGACATTGCCACTTCATAGACAGTTAGTGGCCACATTATCCGTGGCATCAGTCCGTACCGCAAGCACCACAACTTCAACTTGCCAGGCAAGCCACACTTATCAACAGACGTCGGACCTCTGCTGATCTGTTCTCCTGTCTCTTGAGCCCTCTTGGTGCCTCCCAGCTCCTCTGTGTACCATCGCCTGAAGCTCTTAACTGGTTGGTCCTGAATGGATGGAATCTCCTCTCCACAAAGGGTGAAATGAAAGTCAACCAGCTTTCCTCTCCTAAGAACAAGGCTCCTTGACTTCTTGGTCTTGAACTTCATTCTTCCCCAATCCAGTAGCTCTTCGAATCTATATAGTACACTTTCCACTGCCTCCGTGCTAGGATCCAAAAAGGTGAGATCATCCATGAACGCTCGTATTGGTGGTAACTCCCCTCCGCCATCAAGTGCAACACCTGGTCCCACTGATTCTACAGCCCTCACAATGACCTCCACGGCTAACACAAAAAGGATGGGTGAAATCACATATCCCATTGGGATTCCAACATCCAATCTCTGCCACCTAGTTGTAAACTGCTAAGTGGAAAACCTCATCCGGAAATCGTTGTAGTACTGCATAACAAAGTTCCTCACCTTAGCAGGAATCCATAGGAATTCCATCGCAAACTCAATCAGGGCCTGGCGAACAGAACCATATGCATTTGCAAGATCAAGCCAAACTACAGCCAGATTTCTTCTCAACCTTTTCGACTCCTGGATTGTATGCCTGGTATGTTCAAAGCATACCGGGAAGCCTGGTATTCCTGCCTTCTGCACAGATGTATTTACCAATCCATTCTCTATCACAAATGAAAAAATGCTTTCTGCTAGAATGCCAAACATAATCTTCCCCTTTACATTCAGGAGTGAAATTGGTTGGAACTGATTCAATGTAGAAGAATTCTCTTCCTTTGGGATGTATACTCCTTCAGCCTCACTCAATGACAAAGGAACAACACCTTGTCTCCACACCACCTTTAACAATCTCCACAAGTATTTCCTCAGCTGTTCATACTTCTTGAACACCTTATACAGCACTCCATTAGGTCCTGGCACTGAGCCTGACCTTGCCTTTCTGATGAACCATTCGACTTCTGCCAATTTGGGTTCTGACAGATCGAGCTTCACTCCTGGCTTGGTAGGCTTCAAAGCCCTGAAATGTCAAGCAAAGGAGCCTCCCGCTGTTCGTCAGAGTAAGTGCTTGCCAGGTGATCCTCAAGTTCTTGTTGAGAGATGTTAAGCTGCCCGCTCTTACTTTGTTCAAACAATTTCTTTGTGAACTAGTGAGGGTTCTCAAAGAATGACTTTCTTGCCTTCTCTCTCTTTTTATGTTGTGACTCTGCACGATGGAGTGATGCTAGCTTTAATCGAAAATGCTCTCGGAGATCAGCAAGCCCTGGCTTGTCACCCTCACTTGCTACCTTCCACCTCTGTCTCAACGATCTAAGCTCTCTCCTCAGCCTACTAATCTCCTTCTGGCACCTGCTTGGTGTCTGTGTAGGCTTTGCTTTCTTCAACTCAACCAAACCAAACTGGTACTTTCTAACATCGTAAATCATATCGCCCATCACTTCCAACTTTCTCTTTGATGTTCCCATGAGAGTGTTCTCCAACATCATACTGATATCCTCATCAAACACACGCCAAGCCGCCTCATCTGCCATTGCTGGCCACTTGACCTTCCTCTTCTTACCTCCACCTCCATCATGCGAAGGATCTACCTGGTCACTGTGGCCTGAGACCTGGGTTATCTCTTGTCTGACCTGGAGTATGATGACTCTCTCCAGAGGGAATCGCTGTGGCTTGTGAATCAGTGGTCGAAAAGACCACATCATCTGTGCTTGGTGAAGTAATCTTATCTTCATCCACTAGGATGGAATAGCACCTCAACTTTGCTTGGTGGACTCATAAACTTTTAATGCTGGAAAACGCTCTCCCACACCAACACACTGGACATTCAGAGAATCTTATCCTAGCTCTTGGTCGTAGTCGTTCCCTGTAATTAATATTTTATATTCTTTTTTAAGGGATTGAGTTTCAGTTCCTTGCTCTTTTTCTTCTTTGGATTTGACATGTTCCAGATTATTTATATATACATATATCACAAATCATTTGTGTATGCCCACACAAAAATAATTAAAATACCTTCCTAACTCTAACAATGTGTTTAGCTGGAGACATTTGGGAGAAAAAATAAACAGTAGTTTGAGTCCGCCAGCATATTTGCTTCCTATCAGAAGACCGCATAATGTCACTGCTGACAGAGTCACTGCTTCACAGCTGCAGCAATTCTGGTTCAATGCCAGTTTTCCCCAGATGGGTGATCTCAAACACTCACAATCTCAGGATATGGAATAATGCATTCAGGAATGAGTGTTATGGCTTGGTGTTTGGTTACACTCCTGCAAAGAGCTCTCAGATGTCTTAATAAGTTAGGAATATTGGATAAATGCAACATTACAGCATTACAAATAGAGAAAGGAAAAGTTTTGTGCTAACTAATACCAGTAAAATAATGAAATGGCTATACCTCTCATTCTCGGTACTTGGACATAAAGAAACATCAGTGCTAGATCAGCAATTTTGTAGTTGTCAACTTCAAAGTAAAGTTTACAAAATCCCATATAGCATGCTGCAACAGGTTTGAATCTAGACCAAAATATCCAGGATTGTTCTTTTCTCTCTGAAGCGAAGGTATATCTTTCAAAAAATAAAAAAAACTATATAATAGAATAGTCAACATACATCAAAGTTGCTGGTGAATGCAGCAGGCCAAGCAGCATCTGTAGGAAGAGGGTCTCGGCCTGAAACGTCGACTGCACCTCTTCCTACAGATGCTGCTTGGCCTGCTGCATTCACCAGCAACTTTGATGTATGTTGCTTGAATTTCCAGCATCTGCAGAATTCCTGTTGTTTGCGTTTAATAGAATAGTCATATGCTTTCTTAATAAATACTTCTATTTCCCATGACATGGAATTGATACTGAAACCATAGCTTAAGTACTGTACATGATAAAGTGAATAGGTTAACAATATTTTTTTAGGTATGGTTGTTCAATGCAATGCAATGATTGCTGATATTTTAATGACCACTGGTTGACTGATTCAATTCCATTCCAATTTATTGCTAAATCACTTCTATGACAACCTTTACCAACAGACTTTTGTGGCAATTAGGTTTAAAACTGTTATCATCAGCATGCACTAAAGTCATTAACATGGCTTTGCTTGCTAATGAATGACAAGTTGTGAAATGAGGTTGGCAGGACCAGCCTGTCGCACTCAGTTAACTCCTCTTAGGTTTGAGGGTATCTTGTTACCACTGAGGTTTTGAGGAGTCTCACATTCTTGAGCAGGAGGATGGATAAAAAGCTAGGCATGAATCTGTGGATAAAGCTTCTTTGCCTGAACCTACACAAACATAGTGTGTGTGTGTGTGTGTGTGTGTGTGTGTGTGTGTGTGTGTGTATGTATGAAAGACTGAGAAAGTAAGTGTGTACCTTCTAACAGACTAAAGATAACCTAGTTTACTACATTACATAGCTGGTTTGGATACCCTGTTAAAACCCAGTTATATGATAACAATGATGATTTCGTAGCAACTTGAGAAGAGGAACCGGGTTACAGGCACTGAGCAGGGGTGCGTGGTGCAGAAGAGAAAGAGAGGGAAGGGAGCTGTAGTGATAGGGGACTCGATGGTGAGGGGAACAGACAGGAGATTCCGTGACGTAAACAGGACACGCGGATGGTATGTTGCCTCACAGGTGCCAGGGTCAGGGATGTCTCAGATCGCGTCCACAACATTTTGGAGAGGGAAGGGGAGTAGCCAGATGTCTTGGTATATATTGGTACCAATGACATAGGAAGGAAAAGCAAAGAGGTCCTGAAAAGAGAATTAGGAGAGCTAGGTAGAAAGCTGAGAAGCAGGACCTCCCGGGTAGTAATTTCCAGATTGCTGCCTGTGCCACGTGTCAGTGAGTGTAGAAACAGGATGACTTGGCAGATAAATGTGCAGCTGAGAAGCTGGTGCAGGGGACAGGGCTTCAGGTTCTTGGATAATTGGGATCTCTTCTGGGGGAGGTATGACCTGTTCAAAAGTGACGGTTGCACCTGAACCCGAGGGGGACTGATATTCTTGCAGGCAGGTTTGTTAAGAGTTATTGGGGTGGGTTTAAACTAATTTGGCAAGGGGTGTGGGAACAGGAGTGAAGGGACTCAGGATAGGATGGATGGTGAAAAAGTAGCAATAGCATGCATTCAGATTGTCAGGAAGGCCAGGCAGGTGGTAGGACTTAATTGCAGCCAATAGGCCGAGAATCAAATCATTAGGGATGCAGAATCACAAAGGACAGCAAATACAGTACTCAAGGTGTTGTTTCTAAATGCGTGTAGTATAAGAAATAAGGTGGATGATCTTGTTGCAATATTACAGATTGCCAGTTATGATGTTGTGGCCATCACTGAATCGTGGCTGAAGGATGGTTGTCGTTGGGAGATGAATGTCCAAGGTTACACGTTTTATCGGAGGGATAGGAAGGTAGGCAGAGGGGGTGGTGTGGCTCTACTGGTAAAGAATGGCACCAAATCAGTAGAAAGATGTGACATAGGATCAGAAGATATTAAATCCTTGTGGGTTGAGCTAAGAAACTGCAAGGGTAATAGGACTGTGATGGCAATTATATACAGGCCTTTCAACAGTGGCTGGGCTGTGGACCACAGATTACAACAGGAAATAGAAAAGGCAAGTCAAAAAGGCAATGTTATGATAGTCATGAGAGATTTTAACCTGCAGGTTGATTGGGAAAATCAGGTTGGTAATGGATCTCAAGAGAGTGAGTTTGTTGAATGCCTAGGAGATAGCTTTTTAGAACAGTTTGTCGTTGAGGCAACTAGGGGATCAGCTATACTGGACTGGGTGTTATGTAATGAACCAGAGGTGATTAGGGAGCTTTAGGTAAAAGAATCCTTAGGAACCAGTGATCACAATATGATGGTGTTCAACTTGAAATTTGATAGAGATAAAGTAAAGTCTGATGTAGCAGTATTTCAGTGGAGTAAGGGAAATTACAGTGGTATGAGAGAGAAGTTGGCCAAAGTAAATTGGAAGGAGCTGCTGGCAGGGATGTCAGCAGAGCAGCAATGGCGTGTATTTCTGGGAAAAATGAGGAAGGTGCAGGACATGTGTATTCCACAAATGAAGAAATACTCAAATGGTAAAATAGTATAACCGTGACTGACAAGGGAAGTCAAAGCTATTGTAAAAGCAAAAGAAAGGGCATACAACAAAGCAAAAATTAGTGGGAAGATAGAGGATTGGGAAGTTTTTAAAAACCTACAGAGAGCAACTAAAATATTATTAGAAAGTAAAGATGAAATATGAAAGTAAGCTAGCAAATAATATCAAAGTGGATAGTAAAAGATTTTTCAAGTACGTTAAAAATAAAGAAGAAATGAGAGTGGATATAGGACTGCTAGAAAATGAAGCAGGAGAAATAATAACGAGGGACAAGGAGATGGCTGATGAACTAAATGATTATTTTGCATCAGTCTTTACTGTGGAAGACACCAGCAGTATGCCAGATGTTGTAGTGTGTGATGGAAGAAAAGTGGGTGCAGTTATTGTTACAAGAGAGAAGGTTCTCAAAAAGCTGGAAAACCTGAAGGTACATAAAGTCACCCAGACCAGAGGAACTGCACCCTAGGTTTCTGAGAGAGGTAGCGGTAGAGATTGTTGTGGCATTAGAAATGATCTTTCAAAAATCATTGGACTCTGGCATGGTGCCACAGGACTGGAAAATTGCAAATGTCACTCCACTCTTTAAGAAGGCAGCAGAAAGAAAATTATAGACCAGTTAGCCTGACCTCAGTAGTTGGGAAAATGTTAGAGTCAATTGTTAAGGATGAGGTGATGGAGTACTTGGTGACACAGGACAAGATAGTACAAAGTCAGTATGGTTTCCTTCAGGGGAAATCCTGCCTGACAAACCTATTGGAATTCTTTGAGGAGATTACAAGTAGGATAGATAAAGAGGATTCAGTGGATGTTGTATATTTGGACTTTCAGAAGGCTTTGACAAGGTGCCACACATGAGGCTGCTTACCAAGTTAAGAGCCCATGGTATTACAGGAAAGTCACTAACATGGTTAGAGCACTGGCTGACTGGTAGGAGGCAGCGGTGGGAATAAAAGGATCCTTTTCTGTTTGGCTGCCAGTGACTAGTGGTGTTCCGCAAGTGACGGTGTTGGGACCACTTCTTTTTATGCTGTACATAAATGATTTTGATGATGGAACGATGGAACAAGTTTGCAGATGATATGAAGATTGGTGGAGGGGTTGATAGTGTTGAGGAAACAGGTAGGATGCAGAAGGACTTTGACAGATTAGGAGAATGGGCCAGAAAGTAGCAAATGAAATACAATGTTGGAAAATGCATGGTCATGCACTTCAGTAGTACTAATAAATGTACGGACTATTTTCTAAATGGAAAGAAAATCCAAAAATCTGAGATGCAAAGGGACTTGGGAGTCCTTGTGCAGAACACCCTAAAGGTTAACTTGCAGGTTGAGTTGGTGGTGAGGAAGGCAAATGCCACGTTAGCATTCATTTTGAGAGGTCTAGAATACAAGAACAAGGATGTGATGCTGAGGCTTTATAAGGCACTGGTGAGGTCTCACCTTGAGTATTGTGAACAGTTTTGTGCCCCTCATCTTAGAAAAAATGTGTTGGCATTGGAGAGGGTCCAGAGGAGGTTCACAGGATGATCCAGGAATTAAAGGGTTATCATATGAGGAACATTTGATGGCTCTGGGTCTGTACTCGCTGGAATTCGGAAGGATAAGGGGGATCTCTCTGAAACTTTTCGAATGTTGAAAGGCCCAAACAGAGTAGATGTGGAAAGGATATTTCGAATGGTAGGAGAGTCTAAGACAAGAGGGCACAGCCTCAGGATAGAGGGGCGCCCTTTCAAAACAGAGATACGGAGAAATTTCTTTAGCCAAAGGGTGGTGAATTTGCTGCCACGTGCAGCTGTGGAGACCAGGTCATTGGGTATATTTAAGGTAGAGATTGATAGGTTCTTGAATGGACATAGCATCAAAGGTTATGGGGAAAAGGCCGAGAACTGGCATTGAGGAGGAGATAGAAAAAAAGGATCAGCCATGATTGAATGGCGGAGCAGACTTGATGGGCCAGATGGCCTAATTCTAATCCTATGTCTTATTATCTTATGGAGCATGTATCCCACTGAGAGGAAAATTATCCAAACCCACACCTACCATTAAGTCAGGTCAATATCTGGATGAGGAACTGGAGGGATGGGTTAGTAAATTTGCTGATAACACAAAGGTTGGAGGTGTTGTGGATAGTGTGGAGAGCTGTCAGAGGTTACAACAGGACATTGATAGGATGCAAAACTAGGCTGAGAAGTGGTAGATGGAGTTCAACCCAGATAAGTGTGAGGTGGTTCATTTTGGTAGGTCAAAGATGATGGTAGTATCAATGGTAAGACTCTTGGCAGTGTGGAGGATCAGAGGGATCTTGGGGTCTGAATCCTTAGGACACTCAAAGCTCCTACGCAGGTTGACTCTGTGGTTAAGAAGGCATACAGTGCATTGGCCTTCATCAATTGTGGGATTGAGTTTAACAGCCAAGGAGTAATGTTGCAGTGATATAGGACCCTGGCCAGACCCCACTTGGAGTACTGTGCTCAGTTCTGGTCGCCTCACTACAGGAAACCATAGAAAGGGTGCAGAGGAGATTTACAAGGATGTTGCCTGGATTGGGGAGCATGCCTTATGAGAATAGGTTGAGTGAACTCAGCCTTTTTTGCTTGGAGTGATAAAGGATGAGAGGTGACCTGATAGATGATGAGAGGTATTAATCGTGTGGATAATCAGAGGCTTTCTCCCCCAGGGCTGAAATGGCTAGCACGAGAGGGCATAGTTTTAAGGTGGTTGGAAGGAGGTACAGAGGAGATGTCCGGGATAAGTTCTTTTTATGCAGAGAGTGGTAAGGGTGTGGAATGGGCTGCTGGAGGTGGAAACGATAGGGTCCTTTAAGATAGCAGTCCCCAACCACCGGGCCACAAAGCATGTGCTACTGGGCTGCGAGGAAACGATATGAGTCAGCTGCACCTTTCCTCATTCCCTGACATGCCCACTGTTGAACTTGAATGCACGCGAGGTCATTACCCGCACATCATCCATGTCTATGCGGGAAGAAGATCAACTCCTCGAGCTTGCAAATGATGACGGGCTGAAAAGTATATTTGACATAACATCTCTGCCGGCATTCTGGATCCAAAGTCAAGGCTAAATATCCTGAGATAGCCACGAAAGCACTGAAAACGTTGCTTCCATTTCCGACATATCTGCAATGAATGCAACAGAAACGAAATTGCGGAATAGACTGGACATAAGGAACCTCCTTCGAGTATCACTGTCTCCCATCACCCCTCGATGGGACCATCTTGTTGCAGGAAACAAGCCCAGGGCTCCCACTGATTCGGCGATATTGATGTGTTGCAATGATTTTATATGTTCATACAGGGAAAATATGCGCTGTGTGTTTAATATCCAAACGTTACTTAAAATGTTATGATGCTATTGACTTATAAAACCATATAACAATTACAGCACGGAAACAGGCGATCTCGGTCCTTCTAGTCCGTGCCGAACACTACTCTCACCTAATCCCACCGACCTGCACTCAGCCCATAACCCTCCATTCCTTTCCTGTCCATATACCTATCTATTTTTTCTTTAAATGATCATTTCGAACCTTCCTCTACCACTTCTACTGGAAGTTCCTTCAACACTTAGTTCAAGCTCCCCTGATAATTGACTTATCACTATATTCATGCGAGGAAAATATGCGCTGAGTGTTTAATATTAACTTTGTTAGATAAAACCTTTTAGAAATGAAATTGAGTGTATTAACCACTTATCACCTATATTCCGGTCGTGATTAACACCTCCCCCCGAACAGAATCGCCAAAAACGATTTGTAGAAAAAAAATCAGCACATACACGCATGCGCACACAGGTGCCCGCGCAAGGCTTCATGGTCATGGTAGTTTTTCCTCGGGGTAAACACAACGTATTTGACTGCTACTCTTGTCTGTTGGCAACCCTACCCCCTCCCTCCGGGTCGGCCAGTTCGCAAGAATATTGTCAATAATAAACCAGTCCGCAGTGCAAAAAAGGTTGAGGAAGGTAAGGACATGTTCGGCACAGCTTTGTGGGCCGAAGGGCCTGTATTGTGCTGTAGGCTTTCTATGTTTCTATAAGCTCAGTACAAATGTGAAATGTGAAATAAGAATATGTTGATCTCAACAGTGAGTATACACATGACTATTATGATTCATTTTACCCTTGGGGTTTTGTCATACAACTACTTTTACAGTTTAGTCTGTGGAGCCATTGCCATAGTTGCATTTGCACAATTCTATGTAATTTATGCTTCCAACACAGTTCAGTGGAACACAACACTAAGTTTCAGTCTAAATCATTGCCTTTCACTCCTAACCCTTCTGATTACATGAATATTGCCTTAACATAGAAAACTAATAGGAACAGAAACAGAGCAATTTCACCCTAGGAAAGTCCTTTCTGTAATATTCTCCTTTTTCTATTCAAATTAAACATATGCAATGAAGTCATACAAATTATATGCAGGCCTAATCATAAAATATTTATAATTTGCAAATACAGTCCACTACTAAAGTATTCAACCTGTGCCTGTGAAACAATCATCATCTGGGTCACAATCAATTGCTTGTGTTCATCAGTATTTATAAAATTATTTTTGAAAGTCTACACATTTCCACAACTTCTATAGTGTGTTTGTTAAAATCTGAAAAATTGGCATCCCTTAGTGGGTTGAGCAGCATCTTCAGGTCAAAACCTTGCACCAGGAGATTGAAGACAGATCAGGAAATAAAGAGTATGTGTAACCATTAGCAAGACATTTTGAAGTGCCTTTGAGACTTGCTCTATATTACCTGCCGCCATATCGTCTTTTGCTTACACCTCACTGTTGCCCCCAGCCCAGATTGTAAACTGCTAACCCTTCACTCTCCTCCCCAACCCCTCAATTCAGAGGAAGGGATACTGATGAGAACTGTTAACGTTTTTCTTTCCACAGACGCTGCTTCACTAGCTGAGCTCTTCCAGGATTTCTGCTACTGCTTCCGATTCCAGCATTTTTCCAAAATGAGAACATATGTTACAAGAAATATCTGTTACAAGGAATGTATTACAAGGCCATCCAAGCAATGACAATAGCTTGAATGCAAAGGGCTGGAGTTCATTTTGCTTGTTTTTTTTATAGAAAATGCTAAATTGTTTTGCAAGGTTAATCTAAGTTTATTATGCAGTAGGTTACATGCTTTGCTATATAATATTCAGGTTCATATTACGTTATCCATCAAATAAGATAAATGATAACATGAGGAACTGTGAATTCTGCTCTCTTATTATAATTCACTGTGCAGTTTATGCTGCGTCTTCTTGTCCTGAACTGGAGATCTGGGCAATGTCTTGGGCAAGAAATCTCCTTCAGGCTCTGCAGCTGATACTGTGTCATCCTCTTCCTCATCAGCATCACTCGTCAGTTCTGCCTTGTCTTCTCCCTCACAGGCATCAACCTGCTTTGCAGAACTCGGTGTCCTCTGCTTTGCAAATCCAGGACGTACAGTATCCATAATGGCCAGAAAGTCATAAGCAGTTTGTGGAGGTGTCCATTCCTTATCCTGCAGGAGATCTGCAAAAGCAAATTTACAAAAGCATCAAACTGGTTCCAGATGTACTCTCATAATCACAATTTAGGATTTTCTTCTCGCCCTGCAATATGATTTTTTAACAAAGTTGGGAAATGTTTGTGGTGTTTAGTTCAGGACTTTCAGCGAGAGCAATACTGCAAAATTGGGGTTATTCTAGCTGGAAAGCCATTCACAGTCCAGAGCCTTAAGATATAACAATATGCCTCAGTATAAGCAAGTACATAGGGGAGATCCGGTAATAGAATCTCCCCAAAACTGTTATAAATATAGTGATCAATATGTTAAGTGACAGCCTACTGTACTGTATGTTAAACCACATCAGATGGATCAATAGAGACTAGTATTTGTTTACAGAGTTAATCATACTTAATAGAAGTAAAATGATCAGTGCAGAATGAGAAATTTCTTTTAATAAGAAATGAAAATGCAGAACCTCAAGGGCAGTGAGTTCCTGCTGCCATGTGTTAGTGAGTCCAGGAATTGACAACAGGGACAGGTTGCATTTGGGCTTGAGGTAGACAAAATCCTAGTGTTGAGATTCATTTCTGCAACCTGTGGAAGTTTAAACTAGATTGGCAGGGGTTTGGGGCTTGAGGGATGTCAGTGAGAAGGGTACATGCAGCAGCCGAAGAATGTAAGTCTAGCAATAAGGATAGGCATATTTTCAGTAAAAGGGCAGGTTGGACCACCATCTTAAATTGCAGCTCTTTCAATGTACATAGTTTGACAGGTAAGGCGGACGAACTGAGGGCATGCATTGCCTCCAGGGTCAGAAACACTGTGACCATAACATAAATGTGGCTGAGAGAAGGTCAGGACTGGCAGTTCAATATTCTGGGATACCAATGCTTTAGGTGTGACAGAGGAACTGAAGGAAATATGCCTTTTTTGATAAAGGTGGACATCAGTATAGTGTACAGTTTTGTCCATCCTTTCGTAGGAAAGACATTGTTAAGCAGGAGAGGGTGCAGAAGAGAATTACAAGGATGCGACTAAGACTTTATCTTGACAATAACCTCAAGCACTACCATGTATCTTTAATAACTCAGCAACCTGGGTATGTGCATGCTTAAAGATGCTACAACTCTTGAAAAAATAACACATCTATTAAGCAATTTAACTCATAACCTGAGAATATTTCTCCAGGAGCACATCTATTAGATACCAACAGTTGTTTATTGCAAGTAAATGTTTTGATGCCTGCCAAATACAATCAGCTTTGATAAAAATGCTGCAGCAAGCATTCGAAAACAGTCCCTCTTCAGCTTATTGTTCAAACACCTGCAGTCAGGCACATTAAGTACTATTAACATAAGTGAAAAAATGATTTATCTTCTGGTTTAGTTTCATCTTCAAACTCATTTATAACACTGGTCAGTCTTTTATAATATTAGTTACTCTCATCGTTACTTTCAAACCTGAAGATTTTGTACCTTTTTTTAATGAAAAGGCAAAAGTCTTAAAAAAAAGCATATGGCACATAGTTATGATTCATCAAAGAATTCATTGGAAGATACTTTCCAAAGTGTAATCTATTACTTCATGACACACAGCATGAAAGTTGGGATTTTCCTTCTGGATCCTGCATTTTTCAGACAAAGCTTGATTGGCTCTTTCAGCTTGTTGGGAAATTTTTTTTTAAAACTGTAATAACGTGCAATTGCATTACGCATCCAGTGCTGTCCATATGGATCCTGCACATTTTCCCCTGTAGCTTTCGTCCAGTTTATTCCTGTGTCCCAAAGTTAATTTGCCACTGTAAATTGTTTCAAGTGACAGTCTGAGGAAGTGGATGGGAATGTGGAGTGAGTAAAACAAGTTAATTAGTGTAAATGTGGGTTTGATGATCTGAATAAACTCGGTGGCCACAGAATCAGTTTCTGTGCTGTTATTATTCTATAACTCTACGACTTATCATTCAGTTGCTAACACAAAACAAGAGAAGTGAGTTGCTGGTTCTGCAGAGTCAGTGGGATACTACAGCAATACTAAGACGAAATCTGTAAAACATGCCTCAGCAATTGTGACATGAAGGAATAAGTAGCTTCCTTCAGATATGTTATCTTCTCTTAGTTTTGGGTCATCCCTTATACAAGATATGATTTATAAATATCAGTCATAAAAGTACAATGAAAATAAAATCTAATTGTGCAGATGAATTAGTCGCTAATCTTAATATGGACAGAAGGTCTGTTTGCTGGATTTAATTAAATCAGTCTGTTGAAATTATAAATGAAATAGAACGCAAGAACAATCCAATAAACTAATGACATTAATTAAGTGTTGTATTGAGGCAAACTCACAAAATGATACACTAACAAACTTTGTGGTATAACTAGCTAGTAGTTTAATTGACACACAAGGAAGTGTAAGAAAGAATGCCTGTGCCTCGTTTGTCAATATGAACTTCCCTACTTCAACCCTGCTATCAACAGTTTTGTTCCAATTTTTACTTGGTCTGGAAAATCTATTTATTTGAGTTAGAATTTATTTTTTAAATTAATCTGGCAGCCAAATGCTAACAGCAGCTGACTCAGTTGGTTGAAACTCATGAATCAGTAGCTATGTTTGCAAGTTCCAATAAATGAGTATATAACCTAAGCTAGCACTGCAGTACAGCTTTGAAGGAATCTATCATTATCGAAATATCATTTTCCAATGAAATATTAAAACAACAGTGTTCATTTTAGTGAATAAAACAGATTACAAACATTATTTAGAAGTCAGCAGTGATTTTTCACTTCCCTGGGCTAAATTTCACCCCCCCCCCCCCCACCAATCAATGTCACAAAAGCAGATGAACTGGACAGTCATTTCCTTTTGGTTAGAGTACATAACTGCTGTTTGTTTGCTTGCAAAAATATTTTACAGTTTGTAAAGCAATTTGAGAAGTGAAGCAACCCAAGATGTTCCTACTCCGTTTTTCTTCAACTGCCAGCATGTGTTTAAGACTCAGAATTGCAAAACTTGCAATACTATTTCAAAATTAACCCTTGGGACTTTCCTTGATTACTAAATCACAAGAATCTCGAAATAAGATTTAGTATCAGCAGTGCAACATAACAGCTTTAGATTGCAATGGCATTTCACAGGAGTGCTACTATGCTACTTAGGGATACACAATGGCGAATAATCAAAAGGCAGGGTAAAGAGAGTGGGTTGTGGAAGAGATGCTATTGCCAATCCAAACTGATTAAGGTCTGCAAGTGAGGAAATAGAATTCCATATAAAATAAAAATACTTTTAAAACTTCTGTTGACCAAATGGAACAGTCTTCCCCATCATTGTGTGAGTAGGGTTTCTGGAAATTAAAATCAAAGTAGGCAATGTTTTTCCTCATTGAATGGAATTGTGTCTGATTTGCAATCTAAATAAATATATCAATTGTTACTGCAAAACCCTTCAAGAAGATCTATTGCTTATTTTAAATTAACTTGCATGAATTGGCATTTGTAAATGGTGAATTAATTAAAGGCAAATTTCCATTCGCCAAACTGCCATAGAGCAGGGACACACTGGACTTACCATTATTCCTTCCATTTATTTCTCTCCATTCAAATTAAAGGGGTTCATTGTTCCAATGCAAAGTCCAACTGATGAAAGTTTTGTTTTTAGGCAAAAGAGATTTTCAATGCTTGGAGATTTTTGGATGTGAAGTAGGCAATCACTTCTGTTTGCAGATAGTGACAGAAATCTGTAACTCACTTCTGTGAATGCCAATCGAAGCTATGTCAATAGTTAATTTGGGGGGGGGCGTCACGTGATGACGTGGGATTGAGACGTGTAAATCCAGCTCTCCCGCAACAAATCAGTAAAGTACCGTTTAAACAAAACAAAGTTAATAAAATATTTTCTGAAAACTATTTATAAACTTTGTAAGACTACTTTACGATATGCCTCCTAAACCGCAACAAAAGAAGTCTGCTGTTGCGAAGCAGCCGCGAGAGGGGAAGAAAAAAGGGCCTACTGCAACGATGGAGCCTTGGACTCAGGTTGGATCTCCTTCGGTAGAACAGGGAGCAATGGCGGTGGTAACGGGTTCTTCGAAGAAGGCACCGGAAATGCGTATGCGCAAAGAAGAGCGCATGCGCAAATCGACACAACGCAAACTACAAGAACCGACAGCCACTGCAATTAAAAATGACTCAGAATCAGAATTGGATTCTGCAGAGAACACAGATGAAGAAGAGGAGGAAGAATTGGAAGCGATTGGAATAAAGGAGATGATAGAGACATAAGAGAGGCTATATTGCAATTAACGGCTGAACTACGAAAAGTAAGAGAAGAGCTTAGAGATACGAAGATGTGCTATAATAAAGTTATGGAAAGACAGGACAAAATGGATAAGAAGCTTCAAAAGATGGAAAGAGCAATGGGGCATATGAATGATAGAGTGGAAAAAACAGAAAATGATTTGCTTGTCTGGAACTCGGAAAGAAATCGACTCTTGGAGAAAGTGGATATGTTGGAAAATTTCAGTAGACGTAATAATATTAAAATTGTTGGTCTTAAAGAAGGTACGGAGGGAGAAAAAACAATAGAATTTTTTCAAAAATGGATCCCGGATGTTTTGCAAATGGAAGAGGAGGTTCGACCAATTGAAATTGAGCGGGCACATAGAGCTCTAAGACCAAAACCAAAAGATGACCAATATCCATGATCAATCTTAATAAAATTCTTAAGATTTCAAGACAAGGAAAGGATCCTACAGGCAGCTGCTCGAGCTGCCAAGGATAGAAAAGGGCCATTGATAATTAAAGGGCACAAAGTTTTTTTCTACCCTGATATAAGTTATGAACTTTTGAAGAGAAGGAAGAAATTTAATCCAGTGGAAAAAACCCTATGGGATCATGGTTATCAATTTATACTGCGTTATCCTGCAACCTTGAAGATTTTTTTGCCTGGTGGAGAAAAGAGATTTTTTGATGACTACCAGGAAGCAGAGCAGTTTGTGCGAGATTTTCTGAATATTCACCAGATACAAGAACAAATCCAGGGGAGCGAGATAGATTGAAGATGAAGATTGGGTTAAAGAATGGACTTGTTGGATTTTTGCAGCTGGATGAATGTATAAATATATTATTAATTATACGAGGGGGGTAAGAAAGATTAAAACTGGAGGAATATTAGTTGGGAATAGTAACATTAATTTTGCCTATATATATATCATTTTTTTTTGTTGCGGGGGAGCTGGAAGAAGCACTGATTGATTGCTACGCTAACCATGTGTGCAAGCGTGGCTTTTGCCACGACCCGTAAAATGGAGGGGGGTAGTGTTGTGTATCTTTTCATTCACAACATTAGTGGGGGGGTATTTTGTTTTTTCTTTTTTTGTATTCTTTCTATCTTTTCTTTTCTTTTTGCCTGGAAAGTTGGGAGGGAAACACATAGCAACATGGTGAAGTTTAAAGAGATTCCCCAAGGAACTATGAGAGTTGAGAAGATAAGTAATGTTTTAGATTGGAGTAACTTTATTAAGAATAATGACTAATTTATTGAATTTTTTGAGTTTTAACGTTAATGGGCTTAATGGACCAGTGAAAAGAAATAGAATCTTAACAAATATTAAAAAAATGAAGATAGATTTAGCTTTTTTACAGGAAACGCACCTAACAGAAACAGAACATCAGAAACTAAAGAGAAATTGGGTGGGAAGTGTTGTTGCGGCTTCATTTAATTCAAAAGCGAGGGGAGTAGCAATTTTGATCAATAAAATGTTACCAATTAGAATACAAAATGTAATAACTGATTCTGCGGGGAAATATGTGATTATACATTGTCAACTTTTTTCTGAATTATGGACTTTTATGAATATTTATGCACCAAACGAAAATGATGCAAAATTCATACAAGAAGCTTTTCTGAATTTAGCGGATGCACATGAAAAAATATTAATTGGAGGAGACTTTAATTTTTGCTTAGACCCAGTCTTAGATAGATCAACCAAGGCTGTTATAAAATCGAAGGTAGTAAATTTAACTTTATCATTGATGAAGGATTTAAATTTGATTGATATATGGAGAAGAATCAATCCTAAAGAAAGAGACTATTTGTTCTATTCCCATAGACATAAAACTTACTCAAGGATAGATTTGTTTCTATTATCAATGCATATTCAACACAGAGTGAAAAATATGGAATATAAAGCAAGAACATTATCAGATCATTCCCCTTTATTAATGACAATAATAATGGCTGATAAGGAAGAAGTGGCTTATAGATGGAGATTTAATTCAACATTATTAAAACGTCAAGATTTCTGTGATTTTATGAAAAAGCAGATTCAATTTTTTTTTGGATACAAATTTTCATTCAGTGGATGATAAATTTATATTATGGGATGCGATGAAAGCATATCTTAGGGCCAGATAATAAGTTATACGTCTAAAATTAAGAAAGAATATATGGCAGAACTAGATCAATTGGAAAAAGAGATTACAAAAATAGAAAAAGAATCTCAAAGATATATCTCAGAAGAAAAATGAAGACAACTTGTTAATAAGAAGTTACAATATAATACGCTTCAGACATATAGAACGGAAAAAGCAATTATAAGAACTAAACAAAGGTATTATGAGTTAGGTGAGAGAGCACATAAAATTCTTGCCTGGCAGTTGAAAACAGAACAAGCTTCCAAAACAATAAATGCAATTAGAACAAGGGCAAATAAAATATCTTATAAACCTCTTGAAATAAATGAAACTTTTAAAAATTTCTCTTCTGAATTATATCAATCAGAATCTGTCTTGACAGTATGACAAATATAATAAATGTTCGACTTGGATTAGTACAATAGAATTTTTTACACCAATTATATATTACACCACAAAAAATAAATAGATTAAATTCAAATCTATCTGATAAATGCTTTCGGTGTAATCAAGAAATTGGTACTTTTTTACATTCTACTTGGTCTTGTTTTAAAATTCAACCCTTTTGGATAAATTTAAGAGTCTTTCTTTCTTTCTTTCTTTTTAAATCTTTTTATTGAGTAAGTATACAAAAAAGGTAAGCCATATAAACATTAATACAATGTTCAAGTATAATAAAATTCCAAAAGATAACAATACCAAAAAGAAAATACTACAAACAATGTAATTTAAGCATAAGAAACCAAGATAACATAATAGTATACTAGATTTTATATATATCAATGGAAAAAAAGAAAAAAAAACCCAAAAAAAAAACCCACCGTGCAACTAACTAAAAGCAAAGCAAAGCAATGGGCTAACTTGAAACCAAACAGAGTTAAACTTAAAATCACGTCCTCAATCCCGACCTCCATTAAAACAGTGAAAAAAAAACAAGAAGGGTAAATATTACATTAAATGAAAATATCGAATAAAAGGTCCCCAAATCTGTTCAAATTTAAATGAAGAATCATAAAGGTTACTTCTAATTTTCTCCAGATTCAAACATAAAATCGTCTGAGAAAACCAAAAAAAGGTAGTTGGAGCATTAAGCTCTTTCCAATGTTGTAAAATACATCTTTTCGCCATTAAAGTAAGAAATGCAATCATTCTACGGGCTGAAGGGGAAAGATTACTAGAAATTTTAGGTAGTCCAAAGATAGCAGTAATAGGGTGAGGAGAGATATCTATATTTAATACCTTTTAGAAATAATATTGAAAAGAGTCTTATTGGAACAAATTACTGGAACTCAACTTCCACATAACCCTGTATTATTTCTATTAGGTGATATTGAAGGGATAAAACCAAAACTTAAATTGAATAAATATCAGAAAGAATTTATAAAAAATTGCATTGGCAGTAGCTAAGAAGACTATAGCAGTTACTTGGAAATCTGATTCGTATTTAAGTATGGATCGTTGGAATAATGAAATGGCTAGTTCTATTCCACTCGAAAAAATTACTTATAATTTAAGAGATAAATATGTAACATTTTTGAATATTTGGCGCCCTTATTTACAAAAGATAGGATGGCATATTTAAGTGCTCCGATAAAGACCTTGGTCCCTTGGGGAAAGTAACGAATAATTATACCAAATTTATTTTGAATCCCATGGAGCATGTGGAAACCTTCCAATACCCAGGCGGTTCTTTTCTTTTTTCTCTTTCTTTCTTTTTAGGTAGGACTATATATATGGGGGGGGGGAGGGTAGATTTTATCTTTTCATGTATTCTTTTTGAAAACTCAATAAAAATTATATTAAAAAAAATAGTTAATTTAGGATTTAAAAAACAGAGCTTCTTTAGGAGTTTTGTGGTTTTAAAAAATGAATGCATTTATTTAGATTGCAGATCAGTCACAATTCCATTCAATGAGGGAAAGCTTTGCCCATTTCCATTTTAATTTCCAGAATTCCTATTGGTACAGGTTTGGGGGAAATGATTCCATTTGGCCAATAAAAGTTTTAAATGGAACAAGCCTTCCAAGTTGACCCCATTTGGAGGAGTCTGGTATATCTTAATAATCAATCCTGGTAGACTAAGTGACTGAGGAAGTGAGTGCTTTAGGTATTGATACCCTCTTTCCCTCACAGACAACATACCCTCTGATGAAGGTGACCTCATTTCATGTATAATAGCCCTTGAACCCCAGAAGCAGGTGGCAGGAATTGGCAACATTCAGAACAAGTATGTCCTGGCCTTGTATCCAGCTATCTCTCAGCTTACTGCTAGAGCTACACAGGAGCAAACAGAAGAGATGAGGATTTGGTGACAATATATGCCATAAAAAAAATTTAAGCATTGCTGATAATGTTTAGTTCTTGGAAAATAAGTATTTCACTTACTGTTGGGTTCCTCCTGTCCCTGCTGCACCTTCTTTAGCCAGTGAAGCACATTCACCCTTGAAATAATCTGCCCTTCAGGAAATGCAAATACAAGGCTTCCAGAGCCAATCTTCACTAAGATGAGAGCTGGTAGCTGTGGAAGGTAGTTCAAGTATATTTGAAGAATCTCTTCTCCAACTTGTGTCTTTCGCCTTGGTGGTATAAAAATATAGTAAAAGTATTATTGATAAAATACCTTAACGGCAACACAATGAAAATGTTACATCTGATTTATGCTATTAATGAAAAATGATGCTGGTTGCATACTTGAAAGTATTTAACACAGAACAAATTATTTTTAAATTGTTATTAATGAATAAACAGCAATTGTGATAATGAGATCTATTGGATTTTAGATGCACTGAACAGGTCACACAACATTCAGACTAAATCTATTACTTAAAAACTTTGATTAACAAATAGAAACATTTTTATGGTTGTACACTACAACAACCAGAGCAAAGACTGTCACCATACCAGTGTAAGACGTCTTCAATCGGAATGACTCATTTAATTATCATGTAAGTAAAATGTAACTAAATCTATTCAATGATGGTCCTTATGTCAGATTTATAATTTATGCATCAGCTGTGTTAAAAAATTCTCATACCCAATGGAAACTCAGTAATAAAAGATTTTAAAAATCAACAGATACACAGCTAATCGCTGTAGATTTTTTTTTGGGTTACATTCAGGCAATGAGATTTCTTTTCATGAATACTTGCGCTTCAGCTGATAAAGCAGGGAGTCATACAGCATGGAAGCACACCCCTATCCATGCTGACTGTGTTGCCCATTGAGCTAGTCCCATCTGCCTACATTTGACCCACAGCCCTCTAAACCTCTCCTATCCGTGTATTTATCTGGATGCCTTTTAAATGTTGCTAATGTGCCCCCGCACCTCAACCAAAGTCACACCGCCCTTTGCACAAATAAGTTGCCCCTGATGTTTCTTTTAAAAGTCTTGCCTCTGATTTTAAGTCCATGCTTTCTTGTTTTTAACATCCCCTCTCTAGGAAAAAGTCTATGTGCCTGCACCCTGACTATGCCCCTCTATGAGGTCATCCCCTTAATCTCCTACTTTCCAGAGAATAAAGTCCTAGTTGATGTAATCTCTTCTTGTCCAGGCAACATTCTGATAACTCTTTGGCACTCTGTTTATTTTAATAGCATCTTTCCTATAACAGGGAGACCAAAAGAGTACACAATAATCTGTGCTACATACCACAACATAACTTCCCACCTCCTATTTCTCAGTGCCCTGATTGATGAAGGCCAGTACGTGAAACACCTCATTCACCACCTCATTCATTAATAAATAAATCAATTATAGTATATGTATATTGAATAGATTAAAAAACATGCAAAAAAACAGAAAAACTGTATATTAATAAAAGTGAGATAGTGTCCCAAAAGCAGGTCCATTTAGGAATCAGATGGGCAGAGGACAAGAAGCTGTTCCTGAATCACTGAGTGTGAGTCTTCAGGCTTCTGTACCTCCTACCTGATGGTAACAGTGAGAAAAGGGCATGCCCTGGGTACTGGAGGTCCTTAATAATGGACGCTGCCTTTCTGAGACACCGCTCCCTGAAGATGTCCTGCGTACTTGATAGGCTAATACCCAAGAAGGAGCTGACTAGATTTACAATCCTCTGCAGCTTCTTTCGGTCCTGTGCAGTAGCTCCCCCATACCAGACAGTGATGCAGTCTGTCAGAATTCTCTCCACAGTACATCTATAGAAGTTTTTGAGTGTATTTGTTGACATACCACATCTCCTCAAACTCCTAATAAAGTATAGCTGCTGTCTTGCCTTCTTTATACCTTCATCAATATGTTGGGACCAGGTTAGATCCTCAGAGATCTTGACACCCAGGAACCAGCAACTGCTCACTCTCTCCACTTCTGATCCCTCTACGAGAATTGGTATGTGTTCTTTCGTCTTACCCTTTCTGAAGTCCACAATCAGCTCTTTCGTCTTACTGACGTTGAGTGCCAGGTTGTTGCTGCGGCACCATTCCACTAGTTGGCATATCTCACTCCTGTACGCCCTCTCGTCACCACTTGAGATTCTACCAATAATGGTTGTATCATCAGCAAATTTATAGATGGTATTTGAGCTATGCCTAGCCACACAGTCATGTGTATATAGAGAGTAGAGCAGTGGGCTAAGCACACACCCCTGAGGTGTGCCAGTGTGGTCTTCCGGTTAGGAAGCCAAGGATCCAATTGCAGAGGGAGGTACAGAGGCCCAGGTTCTGCAACTTCTCAATCAGGATTGTGGGAATGATAGTATTAAACGCTGAGCTATAATCGATGAATAGCATCCTGACATGGGTGTTTTTGTTGCCCAGGTGGTCTAAAGCCGCATGGAGGGCCATTGAGATTGCATCTGCCGTTGACCTATTATGGCAATAGGCAAATTTCAATGGGTCCAGGTCCTTGCTGAGGCAGGAGTTCAGTCTAGTCATAACCAACCTCTCAAAGCATTTCATCACTGTTGCTGTGAGTGCTACCAGGCGATAGTCGTTAAGGCAGCCTACATTATTCTTCTTAGGCACTGGTATAATTGTTGCCTTTTTGAAGCAAGTGGGAACTTCCACCCATAGCAGTGAGAGGTTGAAAATGTCCTTGGATACTCCCACCAGTTGGTTGGCACAGGTTTTCAGAACCTTACCAGGTACTCTATCAGGACCTTCCACCTTGCGAGGGTTGACTCTCTTTAAAGACAGTCTAACATCGGCCTCTGAGACAGAGATCACAGGGTCATCAGGTGTAGCAGGGATCTTCACAGCTGTAGTTATATTCTCCGTTTCAAAGCGTGCATAGAAAGCATTGAGTTCATCCGGTAGTGAAGCATTACTGCCATTCATGCTATTGGGTTTCACTTTGTAACAAGTAATGTCTTGCAAACCCAGCCAGAGTTGTCATACATCGGATGTCACCTACAACCTCATTTGAAATTGTCTCTACGCCCTTGAAATAGCCCTCCGCAGAGCATACCTGGCTTTCTGGTACAGGCCTGGATCGCCAGACTTGAATGCCACAGATCTAGCTTTCAGCAGACAACGTACCTCCTGGTTCATCCACGGCTTTTGGTTTGGGAATATGCAGTAAGTCTTTGTAGGCATACACTCATCCACACAGATTTTAATGAAGTTGATAACAACTGCAGCATACTCATCCAGACTCAAAGATGAATCCCTGAATACAGTCCAGTCCTCCGATTCAAAGCAGTCCTGTAGGCACTCCTGTGCTTCCCTTGTCCATACCTTCTTGGTTCTCACTACTGGTGCTGTAATCTTCAGTCTCTGCCTATACTCAGGGAGTAGAAGTACAGCCAGCTGATCAGACTTCCCAAAGTGAGGGCGTGGAATAGCACAGTAGGCATTCCTGATGGTGGTGTAGCAATGGTCCAGTGTGTTGTTTCCTCTGGTATTGCAAGTGATCTGTTGATGGTAATTGCTTAGTGATTTTTTTCAGACTGGCCTGGCTAAAATCTCCTAAAACAATGGTGAAGGCGTTAGGTTGCACTATTCGTGCATGTTGATCCCATTGGTCAAATCACCTAAAGCCTTATTGACATTGGCCTGAGGAGGAATGTATACTGCTACCAAAATAAACCCGGAATTAAAACATCAACTCCTGAAAAAGGAGGTTCTTACTTTTCTGTCCATTAAATAAATAATGAATTTAATGATTGGATATTGAGAAGATAGAAACCATAACCATAGAAACCATAGAAACTACAGCACAGAAACAGGCCCTTTAGCCCTTCTTGGCTGTGCCAAACCATTTTCTGCCTAGTCCCACTGACCTGCACACGGACCATATCCCTCCATACACCTCCCATCCATGTATCTATCCAATTTATTCTTAAATGTTAAAAAAGAACCCGCATTTACCACCTCGTCTGGCAGCTCATTCCATACTCCCACCACTCTCTGTGTGAAGAAGCCCCCGCTAATGTTCCCTTTAAACTTTTCCCCCCTCACCCTTAACCCATGTCCTCTGGTTTTTTCTCCCCTTGCCTCAGTGGAAAAAGCCTGCTTGCATTCACTCTATCTATACCCATCATAATCTTATATACCTCTATCAAATCTCCCCTCATTCTTCTACGCTCCAGGGAATAAAGTCCTAACCTATTCAACCTTTCTCTGTAACTGAGTTTCTCAAGTCCCGGCAACATCCTTGTAAACCTTCTCTGCACTCTTTCAACCTTATTTATATCCTTCCTGTAATTTGGTGACCAAAACTGAACACAATACTCCAGATTCGGCCTCACCAATGCCTTATACAACCTCATCATAACATTCCAGCTCTTATACTCAATACTTTGATTAACAAAGGCCAATGTACCAAAAGCTCTCTTTACGACCCTATCTACCTGTGACAACACTTTTAGGGAATTTTGTATCTGTATTCCCAGATCCCTCTGTTCCACTGCACTCCTCAGTGCCTTACCATTAACCCTGTATGTTCTACGTTGGTTTGTCCTTCCAACGTGCAATACCTCACACTTGTCAGTATTAAACTCCATCTGCCATTTTTCAGCCCATTTTTCCAGCTGGTCCAAGTCCCTCTGCAGGCTCTGAAAACCTTCCTCACTGTCTACTACACCTCCAATCTTGTGTTAGTTCATCAAATAACTTAAGTCCTAATGACCTGAAATCTAGAATGAAAGTATTGGAAAGAAAAACCTCCATGAATAGAACAAGCTGGTGTAAAAGGATCTAAAAATCACTGCTTGCATCTGTACTCTGCTTGGATGGATGACATTAGAATAAAATAATCTGAAAATGCATTTTGTTCAAGACACAAAGACATAAAATCTGTTTCTTTTATCCCCATTGTTGCTGATTAGACACAATTGAACTAAATTTAGTTTTTCAGGTAAAATTTCAGCATTCTTAACTGATAACACACAAAACACATTTTACAGCTAAGGAGAACACTTATGTAGCTAAAGAACCAGCTTTTTTTTCCAATTTATTATAAAAATTAACAGGAATCAAGTCTTTGAATCACCTAACCCAGTTAGGTTACTACGACAGAGGTTGCAACTCACAGATCAATCCAGCATGTGGTATAATTCTTCGTATGTCTTAATTTGGTAAATTCTGCAAGTTCTTCTTTGGCTTTCTCAGTTACAGTGTCATCATCATCAGTAAACAGAATGAGTAATGGTTTCAGTGGTCGGTAGAAAGTAGGGAGATTTTCCACCGTGAGCTCAGGCTACCATTGAAAAACAATTTGTTAAATTATACGATTGCAAAGACTTGCAATCATTAATAACAGACAAAGTCTACCTATACAATTACTAATTTTCAGTTTTAAGCTGATTTCCCAGTGCCAATGATAAATGTGCTTTACACATTTAAACACATTTGCTAATATCAGAGCACAAATACAAAACCGAATGAAAGGTATAAATGTATTAAACTTTCAACGGATTCTGTTTCAATTCTCATTGCTCAATGTACGTAATATAACAATAGCAGTTAACTAGAAGAGGTAGATTTGTCAGTCCATTTTGCTACTAGAGCCAAATTTTCATGGACTATTGGTTGACATATACTGACTGCCATTATCAAAGTGCGAACAAATTATTAACTATTAAATGACACTACAAATATTTATGTAAGTACATAATCAGAAACACAAATGACAAATTATAACGAGCAATAAAAATTGTTTGATATATTTTGAAATATTTTTAATTGAGTCTCTTTCTGACCAAGTAGATATACAGGAAAAAGTCCCATGCAGTATTTCTGAAAAGGCAGATGTTCTGTTTGTCTCTTTGCAAAGATTGCTCAATCAGACACTATCACCACAAATTTTTATCAGATAATTTACTCATTTGTTGATGTGGGACCTTATTGTATACTGCCTCGATTATGTCTTTACCTACATAACAATGACAGCACAACTCAGCACTTGTAATACATTATGGGGTATCCTGAGGATGTGAAAAAGTATTACATAAATACAGTTTATTCTTGCTGCAAAATTGGGAATTGACCAACTGAACCAAACCATTTTAAGGATAAAGCTAAATCATAATACAAGTCCTAAGTAAAAATCATAGCACTTAATGAAAATATAGAAGTGTGTTATATATGGTGCACAGAGAAAACAACTGAATATAATCTGTTTAGATGTTAACATTTGGGAGTAAAAATACCTACAAATCTTTCCAACATTGAACTTTTGATTGCAGATACAATCTCTTTAGCGTGAAATTTCTCAAGCTGAACTCCTTCTATGTGAGACTTCTCATGCTTCGCAAACACAAGAGCTGGTGGGACCACACCAAATCTCTGGGAGCTTGATGAAAATCCAGCAATTAAAATCAAGAATGAAAATAAAGTACCGTTTATTGAACATAAGTAACTTCTATTTCTGAATTAAAATAAAACAGTGTTCCTCCCCCCCACCCCCCCCCACCCCCCCAGAGGATGTCATCAATGTGCCTTTCTTTATTCAATATATTGTACATATTTTTATACATCGTTTCATTTTTGAGAATGTTTTAATCAAAATCATTCATACACAATTAACTGTAAAGCTAAAGAACAAAAACATATACATGACATTTTGAACAGAATTTAAAATCATTCTTTGTGAAATATGCCATATTCTATAGGCAAATATTGGTCATAACTTCAAGACAGATAATACAGTAAAACTTTATAACCTTGCATGTTGTTCTTAAAATGCTGATTTTACTAACTGCAGGCTGTATAAAAAAAACCTCTATTCGCAGCTTAATGAAAAATTGTAGCACATTTTGCCAAGGCAGTGACTGGCTGAGCCAGGGAGCAAATGCGACTCAGTTTACTACAGCAAGAGCTAGGAGCCAAATTGAATTCCATTGTGATGCAAAAAAAAACACAAAGCCATAAGCTCCACCCTTCATCTCTGCTGAAAGTTCACTGACCACATCCTGCCAGAGTTGCTTTCCCTTTCTCCACCAACTGTAAATACCAGCAGAGAAACAATTCCAAATATATTTTGATATTGTCCAATTCACTGTTACTGCTTCTCAGGACCTTGCAGCACAGTAAAATTAAAACCAGAGATTATAGAGAACAACATACACAAAGTACTAAAATAAGACCATAAGGTCATAAGACATTGGAACAGAATAAGGCCACTTGGTCCAACAAGTCTGCTCCACCATTTCATCATGGCTGATTTATTATCCCTCTCAACCCCATTCTCCTGTCTTCTCCTCATAACCTTTGACACCCCGACTAACCAAGAACCTATCAACTTCTCCTCCAAATATACTCAATGACTTGGCCTCTACAGCCATCCATGGCAATGAATTCCACAGATTCACCATCCTCTGGCTGAAGAAATTCCTTCTCACTTCTGTTCAAAATGGACATCCTTCTATTCCGAGGCTGTGCCTTCTCGTCCTAGACTCGCCCACGGTAGGAAACATCCTCTCCACACCCATCCTAACTAGGTTTCAGTGAGGTTCCCCACTCATTCTTCTAAACTCCAGTGATTACAGGCCCAGGGCCATCAAAAGAAAACCCTCCGATGTTAACCCTTTAATTACCGGAATTATTCTTGCGAAGCTTCTCTGCACACAGTCTCCAATGGTGGCACATATTTTCTTAAATAAGGGGCCCAAAACCCCTCACCGTATTCTAAGTACGGTCTGACAATGTCTTATAATGCCTCAGCATCACATCCTTGCTCTTATGTTCTAGTCTTCTCAAAATGAAAGCTAAGACTGCATTTGCCTTCCACACCGCCAACCCAACCTGCAAGATAACATTTAAGTAACCCTGCATAAAGGCCTCTGAGTCCCTTTGCACCTCTGATTTTTTTTAATTTTCTCCCTCTATAGAAAATAATTTACACCTTTAATCCATCTACCAAAGTGCATGACCATACACTGCCCTACACTATATTCCATCTGCCATTCCTTTGCCCATTCTCCCACTCTTTCTCAGTATTTCTGCAGACTCCCTAATTCCACCCATCCTTTATCATCTGCAAATTTGGCCATAAAGCTACAATTCCATCATCCAAATCACTGACATATAATATGAAAAGAAGTGGTCCCTACACCAATCCCTGCGGAACACCACTTGTCACTAGCAGCCAACCAAAATAGGCCCCTTTATTCCGACTCTTCACCTCCTGCCTATCAGTCAATCTTCTCTCCACGCTAGTAGCTTTCCCGTAATACCAAAGGCTCTCACCTTGTAAAGCAGCTTCAAGTGCAGCAGCTTGTCAAAGGCCTTCTTAAAATCTAAGCAAACAACATCCACTGACTCTCCTTTGTCTATCTTGGCTGTTATTTCTTCAAAGAATTCCAACAGTTTTATATGATTTGGCAAGATTTCCACTTAAGGAAACCATACTGATTTTGACCTATTTTATCATGCACCTCCAAGTACCCGGAAACCTGATCCTTAATAATGAACTCCAACATCTTCCCAACCTCTGAAGTCAGGCTAACTGATCTATAATTTCCTTTCATCTGCCTTCTTAAAGAGTGGTGTGACATTTGCGATTTTCCAGTCCTCCAAAACCATTCCAGAAGCCAGTGATTCTTGAAAGATCATTACTAATGCCTCCACAGTCTCTTCAGCTATCTCTTTTAGAAGTCTAGGATGTAGCCCATCTGATCCAAGTGACTTTTCTACCTTCAGACTTTTCAGCTTTCCAAGTACCTTCTCCTCTGCAATAGCAATTAAGCTGACCCCTGACCCAACACTCTCAAATTTCTGGCATACTGTGTCTTCCACAGTGAAGACTGATGAAGTTCATTCACCATCTGTTTGTCCCCCATTACTACCTCTCCAGCGTCATTTTCCAGTGGTCCAATATCCACTCCCGTCTCTCCTTTACATTTTATATATCTGAAAGAACTTTTGATATCGTCGTTTGTATTATTGGCTAGCTTACCTTCATATTTCATCTTTTCTCTCTTTATTTCCTTTTAGTTCCCTTCTGTTGGTTTTTAAAGGATTCCCAATTTGGTAATTTTCCACTTTTTTTTGCTATATTATATGCCCTTTCATTTCCTTTTATGCTGTCTCTGACTTCCCTAGTTAGACACAGTTGCCTCATTCTCCCTTTAGAATGCTTTTTCATCTTCGGGATGTTTCTATCCTGTGCATTCCAAATTGCCCCCAGAAACTCCAGCCATTGCTGCTCTGCCATCATATCTGCTAGTGTTCCCTTCCAATCAACTTTGGCCAGCTCCTCTCTCATGCTTATGTAACTCACTTTACTCCACTGTAACACTGATACTTCGGACTTTAGCTTCTCCCTCTCAAACAGGGTGAATTCTATCATAATACGATCACTGCCTCCTAAGGGTTCCTTTATCTTAAGCTCCCTAATCAAATCTGGTACATTACTCAACACCCAATCCCGAACTGCCTTTCCCATAGTGGGTTCAATCACAAGGTGCTCTAAAAGGCCATTTCAGAGGCATTCTGCAAATTCCTTCTCCTGGGATCCAGCACCAACCTGATTTTCCCAACCTACCTGCATATTGAAATCCTCCATGACTATTGTAGCATTGCAATTTTTATATCCCTTTTCTACCTCCCATTGCAATTTGTGTTTCACATCCTGGCTGTTGTATCTGCAGTTTCTTAACTCTACCACAAGGATTCTATATCTTCCGAACCTATGTTACCTCATTTATGCATCACCAGAGCCAACCATCCCTCCACCGCCTACTTTCCTATCCTTTCAATACTATCTGTATCCTCGGAGGTTATGCTCCCCAATTATGATTTTATGTCAGCCATGATTCAGTGATGCCCACATCATGCCTGCCAATATTGCCTACATTGTTCCATATACTGCAAGCATTCAAATAAAAACACTGTCAGTGCTGTATTCATCAGCTTTTGCTGGTCCTTTCTCATAGTCTCACTACACAGTACATATACCAACTGACCCATCCTCATCCCCATCACTCCGGTTCCCTTCCCCTGCCAAATTCATTTAAGCAATCCCCAACAGCTCTTGCAAACTTGCCAGTGAAGATATTGGTTGCCCTTCGGTTCAGGTGTAACCCGTCCTTTTTGCACAGGTCATACCTTCCCCAGAAGACATCCTAATGATCCATAAATATGAAACCCTGTCCCTTGCGCTGATTCCTCAGCCACGCATTCATCTGCCAACTCATCCTATTCTTACCCTCATCGGTGCGTGTCACAGGCAGCTATCCAAAAATTACTAGCCTGGAGGTCCTGCTTTTCATCTTTCTACTGAACTCCTTATATTCTCTCTTCAGGACCTCCTGAAGCCAGAATATAGGGAGTTAGGTAGAAAGTGGCAAAGTAGGACCTCCAGGGTAGTAATGTCTATTTCTCACACATATTCATGTGTCTTAGGCACTTTGACACACATTACAAAAAAATTGTGTTGGATATAGCGCTTGTGTACAATATAATACAAGGGAGGTCCTACCATGCAACATTTGAAATAGCAACAAACTATTACAGCATTTTGAATATGATTTATTGCACAACTTGAAAGTAAGTTAAAGTCTCAGGCCCTAAGATATAGGAGCAGAATTCGGCCATTCGGCCCATCGAGTCTGCTCTACTATTTCATCAAGGCTCATCCATTCCCCTCTCAGCCCATTCTCCAGCCTTCTCTCCATAACCTTTGATACCATGACCAGAACCTTCTCTCCATAACCTTTGATACCATGACTAATCAAGAACCTATATTTAAGAACTCCACTTTAAATACTTTTAATGACTTGGCTCCAGAGCTGTCCATGGCAATGAATTCCACAGACTCACCACCCTCTGGCTAAATAAATTCTTCCTCATCTCAGCACTAAATGGATGGCCCTCTATCCTGACGCTGTGCCCTCTGATCCTAGACCCACCCACAATAGGAAACATCCTCTCCACATCCACTGCATCTCAGCACTAAATGGATGTCCCTCTATCCTGACACTGTGCCCTCTGATCCTAGACGCACCCACAATAAGAAACATCCTCTCTACATCCACTCTATTCCAGCACTAAATGGATGTCCCTCTATCCTGACACCATGCCTTCTGATCCCAGACTTACCCACTATAGGAAACATCCTCTCCATATCCACTCTATCTCAGCCTGTCAATATTCAATAGGTTTCAATGAGATCGCCTCTTATTCTTCTAAACTCCAATGAGCCCACAGCCATCAAATGTTCCTCATACGTTAACTGCTTCTTTCCAGAATCATTCTTATTAATCCCCTCTGGACCTTCTCCAGTGTAAGCACATCCTATCTTAAATATAGATCGCTAATCAAAGTTACAATATATCTCAAAATTCTAAGTATAACCATAATCGTCATTTATCTGAAAAAAGAATGTTACAAAATGACTTACAGATATGGATAGTCATTCCCTATATAACATCCAGTGGCCACAATGCCCCGCAGGGAATTAGCTGCCTTAATAAAATCAACATGCTCTGAAAAAGATAAAGTCAGAGAATTTATGACAATAGGCCTACGAAGCCATCAAAATATTATTAAAAGATAGTGCACAGAATTGCAATTAGATCTCAGGATATTGCTGATATAACTGTACACATATTATAATAGGAAAGATGTCAACAAAATTGAGAGCGTACAGAGGAGGTTTACTAGAACGTTGCCTGGGTTTGATCTCCTAAGTTACAGAGAAAGGTTGAACAAGTTGGGTCTTTATTCTTTGGAGCGTAGAAGGTTGAGGGGGGACTTGACAGAGATATTTAAAATTATGAGGGGGATAGATAGAGTTGATGTGGATAGGCTTTTTCCATTGAGAGTGGGGGAGTTTCAAACAAGAGGACATGAGTTGAGAGTTAAGGGGCAAAAGTTTAGGGGTAACATGAGGGGGAACTTCTTTACTCAGAAAGTGGTAGCTGTGTGGAATGAGCTTCCAGCAGAAGTGGCTGAGGCAGGTTTGATGTTGTCATTTAAAGTTAAATTGGATAGCTATATGGACAGGAAAGGAATGGAGGGTTATGGGCTGAGTGCAGGTCGGTGGGACTAGGTGAGAGTAAGAGTTCGGCACGGACTAGAGGGGCCGAGATGGCCTGTTTCCGAGCTGTAATTGTTATATGGTTATATTCATCCATGTAGATTCTGTATAAACACAAGTAAACCACTCTTTAAGGTTTCGTACTGCCAATTTTTTTTTCTCTTACTGTAATTTGAGTTTGGCAGTTAAACAATTTTAACGAACTAGCAAAGACTCCAGATTTAGTAATTGTGATGTAGCAATTATGCTGAGACTAGCAACCCAGGGACTGTGAAATTAGATGCAAACAGAATGTTCCTCTGTTGATTTCTGTCCAATGATGGAAAGCTGCCTCCTCAGTTTGATCAGCAGTCCATGGGTCTCTTGATCAAGATTAAATGTTGGCTGTCAATACTGTCGGAATTCCCACCAGTAACTAGAGACAAGAAATTACTGTGACTTTCCCAGATTCGTCCATGCCTAGAGTACTACAGTGTACTTCAATCATTTCATTTGTCAGTCACCATTGGCAGAACGGCCTAACGCATCACATTCAGTGATCAGTGACAGAAGTTAGAAGAATCAGCCAAAGATGAAGAACCTGAGAAGAATATTCAATAAGCAAAGCAACAGAGCGGTTACCTGGTGGTCCTGCTATTAAAAAGGAAAGGACATGTTCAAATAGAAAGAAAAAAAACTGCACATTAATCATGTACGATAGTGAAACACTCCGGTTCTGTTGACCATGTTAGTCTAGGGAAGACAATCTCCGGACCAGCCAAACGTGTAAAATTGAGGCACGTGCCCACCCCAAAACCCACTATTTGTGTGGATGCTGTGTCATTCGTTACCTTGTTACAAATGAGTGCTACAAAATAACAGACAGTACACAATTAAAAGATTTCGCTTTATAGTTCTTAATTTGACTAAAGGGTTAGTAAAGAAAGAACAAAAAAAGGGCCCATTTTAATGCAACAGTCTAATGGAGCTCACAGTTTCCCTGTCGCCGATCCTCCTTCGATCTCACCCTGGGCTTCGTCGAATCACAGCCCCACTCCTACAACCTCTTCCCTCCAGCATCTTCTCTCTTCATCCCCTTAACGAAAGCCCCAAGCCCAACCTTTGTGTCCCTCACCAGAGAAACCTCCCCTTAATCCGATGGCACACAATTCTCCTATCTCTCATCCTCAACAGTAACCCAAACAAGCAGCTTGCAGAGAACAGCAAAAAAATCAAATACAGAACAAAATAACATTAAAAAAATATGGACCAGGGCATTACAATAGTAAGGTAGGATACAGTTTCAGTGTTTGGACTAGGGGTATAAATGATCAATCTTGTGAAACAAGTTCAAAGCAAATTTCATCAGCTGAGGCATTTAAATCAGGTTTATTATCACCAGCATGTGACATGAAATTTGTTAAGCAGTTCAGTGCAATAGATAATATAGGAGAGAAAAAAAACTAATAATAAATAAATAAATAAATTACAGTATATGTATATTGAATAGATTTTAAAAACATGCAAAAAACAGAAATACTGTATATTAAAAAAGGTGAGGTAGTGTCCAAGGGTTAAATGTCCATTTAGGAATCGGATGGCAGAGGGGAAGAGGGGAAGAAGCTGTTCCTGAATCACTGAGTGTGTGCCTACAGGCTTCTGTACCTCCTACCTGATGGTAACAGTGAGAAAAGGGCATACCCTGGGTGCTGGAAGTCCTTAATAATGGACACTGACTTTCTGAGACACTGCTCCCTAAAGATGTTCTGTGTACTTTGTAGGCTAGTGCCCAAGATGGAGCTGACTAGATTTACAATCCTCTGCAGCTCCTTTCAGTCCTGTGCAGTAGCCCCCCCCCCCATACCAGACAGTGATGCAGCCTGTCAGAATGCTTTCCACGGTACAACTATAGAAGTTTTTGAGTGTATCTGTTGACTTGCCAAATCTCTTCAAACTCCCAATGAAGTGCTGTCTTGCTTTCTTTATAACTACATCGATATGTTGGGACCAGGTTAGATCCTCAGAGATCTTGACACCCAAGAACTTGAAACTGCTCACTCTCTCCACTTCTGATCCCTCTATGAGGATTGGTATGTGTTCCTTCACCTTACCCTTCCTGAAGTCCACAATCAGCTCTTTCGTCTTACTGACATTGAGTGCCAGGTTGTTGCTGTGGCACCACTCCACTAGTTGGGATATCTCACTCCTGTACGCCCTCTCGTCACCACCTGAGATTCTACGAATAATGGTTGTATCATCAGCAAATTTATAGATGATGTTTCAGCTATGCCTAGCCACAAAGTCATGGGTATATAGAGAGAAGAGCAGTGGGCTAAGCACACACCCCTGAGGTGCACCAGTGTTGATCGTCAGCGAGGAGGATATGTTATCACCAATCTGCACAGATTGTGGTCTTCCGGTTAGGAAGTTGAGGATCCAATTGCAGAGGGATGTACAGAGGCCCAGGTTCTGCAACTTTCTCAATCAGGATTGTGGGAATGATGGTATTAAATGCTGAGCTATAGTCGATGAACAGCATCCTGACATAGGTGTTTGTGTTGCCCAGGTGGTCTAAAGCCATGTAGAGAGTCATTGAGATTGTGTCTGCTGTTGACCTACTGTGACAATACACAAATTGCAATAGGTCCAGGTCCTTGCTGAGGCAGGAGTTCAGTCTAGTCATAACCAACCTCTCAAAGCATCTCATCACTGTCGCTGTGAATGCTACCGGGCGATAGTCATTAAGGCAGTTCACATTATTCTTCATAGGCACTGGTATAATTGTTGCCTTTTTGAAGCGTGGGAACTTCTGCCTGTAGCAGTGAGAGGTTGAAAATGTCTTTGAATACTCCTGCCAGTTGGTTGGCACAGGCTTTCAGAGCCTTACCAGGTACTCCATCGGGACCTTACGCCTTGGGAGGGTTCATTTTCTTCAAAGACAGCCTAACATCAGCCTCTGACACAGAGATCACAGGGTCATTAAAATTCAACTCATTAAAACTGTTATATAAATCTAATAAAATTAATAAGGGGTATGAATTTACAAATTGGCATAAAATCCATCATGTTTACCAACACTCATTATGGAAGCAAAGTTACCATCTTTAACTTGGCCAATGCAAACCCTTGCCTACACTTGCATAGACTCTAAGCTGTGCTCAGAAGAAACTTAGTTCAGAGATATTTCAAGGGAAACAACAAATTCTGGCCAATCACCAAGGTCTAAAAACTGTGAATAAATAAACTTTTAAAAGAAACACAAGGTAATTTTGACAAAGACAAGCATTTCAAATTTAATAAGAAATAGTGAGCCAAATAAATGTTAGCAGAGATGGATGAAAAATGAGAATGGGATTTTGGTATGGAACAGATCTCAGGCAGTAGAGGTTTTGGACAAGCAGAAGTTCATTTATTGTGGAGTTTTGCATAGAATTAGAAAAATAAAAGCTAGAGACTACAAGGGTATAATTAAGTGTTTCAGTAATAATGGATCATTCATAAATCTGACAGCAGAGGAGAAGAAATTGATCCTGAGTTGTTGAGTTTATATCTTCAGGCTCCTGAACCTCGTCTCTGATGGTAGTAATGAGAAAAGGACATGTCCCAGAGGAGGGTCCTTAATGACAGATGCTGCCTCTTTAAGCTGTCCTTGATGGTAGGGAGAGCTGTATCCTTGAAATATCTGCAGCCACTTGTGATCCTGTGCATTTGAAGCTCCATGTCAGGCTGTAACACAACCAGTCAGAATGCCCTCCATCGGAGAGGGAGGAGGTGTTAGCAGCGCACCACGCACGCGCAGCTCTCCGGTGAAAATGATATCATATCCATTAAATAGGGGCCGTGGACAATTCTGATTTGACGGAGGCAGACGTGAAAGCACAGAGGAACATCTGGAGAAATTTCTGAAACGCCAGTTTGCTGCCATTGTTACTGCGCAATTGAGAATGTTCTGGAGGGAAGGCCTCAAAATCCCTGGCTTTGCCTGCTGCTGGCGACCAAGAATGAGGTTGAATCGTTCGGACAGAGATGGTACTCGGTGTCAGAGGGTTGATCGGAGGCTCGAAGTTTTCGGACGACTCAGAGTTGGACTGTGGCCGGGCATGGCAGGGAGAGTTTTCTTCCTTCTCCTGTCTGTGTGAGATGTGGGACTTTGAGAAACTTTGAACTCTTTTACTGTGCCATGGCCTGTTCTTCATCAAGTTATGGCATTGTTGCACTGTTGTAACTATATGTTATAATTATGTGGTTTTGTTAGTTTTTCCAGTCTTGGTCTGTCCTGTGTTTTGTGATATCACACCAGAGGAATATTGTATCATTCCTTAACGCATGCATTACTAAATGACAATAAAAGAGGACTGCGTGTCCTCATAATCTAATCTAATCTAATCATAGGCGTATAGAAATTTGCCAGAGTCTTTGGTGACGTAACAAATCTCCTCAGATTTCGAGCCACTGGCATGCTTTCTTCATGATGGCAACAATGTGTTCAGCCCAGAACCGACCTGTTGAGATGTTGACACCCTGGAATTTACAACTGTTCGGCCTTTCCACCACTGGTCCCTCAATGAAGATTGGTCTGTGTTCTCCTAACTTCACCTCCATGAAGTGTACAATCAGTTTCTTGGTCTTGCTGATGTTTATGTGAGATTGTTGTTGCAACGCCATGCAACCAGAGAAATTGTACCTGCTGTAGCCCTGTTGTACTCTCGGTGTTCTTGTGCATGAGTTACAATAAGTTAGCATACAGATGCAGCAAATGGTTGGGCAGGCAAATAGCATATTGCCCTTTATAACCAAATGACAGGTATTTAGAAATATGGAAGAATTTTTATGATTGCACGGGAACCACGTGAGGTGTAGTTTTGATTTCCCTGTTAAGGAAACTATGTACTGGCATTGGAAGCAGTACAAGAGAGATTCATGAGTTGAATTCCTGTTATGAGAGGGTTGTCATATCAAAAGTGGCTGAAGAAGTTAGAACTATATTCTTTGTAGTATAGGAAAATGAGGAGTGGTCTTATTGAAAAGTACAAAATTATGAGGATCATGACATCATAAGTGTTGAGATGTTTCCACTAGTAGGAGAATCACAAACAAGAGAACGTTGTTACATGAAAAGAGGACAGTCATATAAAACTAACTTGCTTAGGACTTTCTTCTTCAGGAGGATGAATAATAACAAGAATGTTCTATCCTGAAGGGTTGTCGTGGCTAGATCTTTGTGGATAAAAACAGAAAATTCTGGAAACATTCAGTTGGTCAAGCAATAACTGTGGAGAAAGAAAGGCAAGTCTTGAAAAGAGCTCATGGGTTTTAAAGAGTCTTCAGAAAGTTATGGAATGAATAGTTCACCACTAAAGAAGATACAGGAGTTTAAAGCACAGTAAAAAAATATGCAGGTTGTAAATTAGGCAATGAGGAGGAAAGTATGAGAATCCGTTCTGAAAGCTCACAAGGATAACAAAAAGTAGTAGTGGATGTGAAATCGAAAAAGAATGGGAAATACTGCCATGATAGAGAGAGTCATCATTTCAAAACAGGCGTGGATTTTGACACTTTGCTGAGAATCAAACAGTACACAAAGATTACATACTATTGGGTTCAAAAAGCTAAGAAAGGGGTGGGATTTCTATTTGGTAATACAACATCACTGAACAATATCAGTGAAAATTAGCTGGCAACACGGTATCTGTAATATAACTTGAGTGGATGATCTGAGGTAAAGTTGAGGTCATTGAAATACATATTGAATATACTGCTAAACCTGAGATTTATCTAGGATTTAGGCCATGCCATTTATGAAAGTTGTCTTTTGATTCTGATTTCTATTAGCTTGCCTTTAGGAAACAAAGCAAAGCTCACTTCCTGTGTTATGCTTGAATATGATAGTGATTATCTACTCAGTGAGTTCACTTGACGATTTATGTTTACCTTTGTCCAGGTCTGGACTGAATAATCCTACAACAGAAACGTTCTGATACAGTTTGAGATCTCCACTTAGATAGGCTTCAATATCTTCTGTTGTTGTTAATTTGGCAGGATTAGCCAGCCTACTCCTAAAATGAAGAACAAATGGAAAGCGTCAAACAATGCCAAGAAATCACAGAACTTGGTAAATCATTAATATTTGTAAAGGTGCCAGAATAATTGCAAACTATATAAACACTCAACAGTAAATAATAACAATCAAGTCGAACTTACTCAGCAAAGAAACTAGCCATATTTTTACTTGCGTTCCTGATGCAGTAAGCTAGTAGGTCTTATACAATACTTAGCTTTCAAACCATGCTTCTTACAAATCTAAACCTAATGATTATCTTAACCAGTCATATCAAATTCTTCAAAATAGAATATGGTGGAGAGATACCTTCTGATGAACACAATGGTGCAACAGATTTGCCATATTTGCAGAATTTAAACAGAAAAGTGGTTATAGTAAGATCTGAAGCCAGTCATCAAATATAGTACTGAGCTACAGGTATATAAAAAGATAAGATAGAGATAACCAAACCATTTCTAAATATGGTCGGTTTTAGAGCATTCTGGAGAATGAATGCCGTCGAGAAGTTTAGGGAGGAAGTTCAGAGGCTTTGACAGCCCAAAATGTGGCCATCAAAGGCAGAGAGATCAATGATGAGGAGTTTCAAAAGGTCATCAGTGCTGCAATGAAAATATCAGGAAAGAATATAGTACAAGATTACAAAGTTAGGCCACAGTGAAGTCATGGCAGATTCAAAAATGAGGATGCAAACATTAAAATCAAGTTAAACAAGCACAGAAATGATTAGTTTAATATTTTAAAGTTTAGAATAGGACATATGCCACTCCCATTTAGGGAAGGGTCAACTTCAATGGATGAAACATCTGGCTCAGGGAAACTGGAGACAAAGACTGGCAGGGTGCAAGGTTTCAGCTACAATGCACACGTATTCCCAGTGAGGGAGAAGTGTAGTAAAATTAAAGACAATTCTCCATGGAAAATAAGAGAGTACAAGATAGATGTCAGGTTGCTTTCATAAATGAGAACAAGAAGTGAAGCAAAAAAAAAATTAGAAGCAAAGAGAGAGCATGACAAAATATTGGCAGCAAATATAGTGCCTTGAAGAATTATTCAGCTCCCAACCCTTTGTTCATGTAAATGAGAATTACAGCTGGGGATTGTGAACAATTTAACTGAAATGTTTTATTTGTGAATCACCTTGTTTTCACAGTAGAGCCCAAAAAAATGGAAAATTGTAAAGCATGAAAAATTTAAAATTCAAAAACTTAAATCTCAGCACTTCAAAAGTAGTCATCCCCATTTGCGCAGTACTTAGTTGAAACACCTATTGCAGCTATTACAGCCAGTAGTCTTTTTGGATTAATCTCTAATATTAGCTGTGCACAACATGACGGAGCAAGATTTGTCCATTCCTCCTTGCAAAATTGCTCAAGCTGTGCCAAGTTAGTTGGGGAGTGGAAGTGGACAGCAATCTTGAGGCCTTGTCAGAGATGTTTGATTGGGTTAAGATCAGGACTCTGACTGGGCGACTCAAGCACATCAATTTTCTTCAATTGAAGCCATTCCATGGTTGCTCTGACAGTATGCTTTGGGTCATTGTCCTGCTGAAAGACAAACTTCCTCTATAGTTCATGCTTTCTGGCAGAGGCTAGCAGGTTTATATACAAGATCTCTCTGTATTTAGCAGCATTCATTTTCCCATCAATCCTGACCGGATTTCCAGTCCCTTCTGCTGAAAAACATTCCCATAGCATGATGCTACTTTGTAGTGGGGATGGTGTTACCTTGCTGATGTACAGTATTAGGTTTACGCTACATGCACCATTAAAAGAAAACATATCCTGGTTGTAAAGACTTTGCAAAGTGTCACTTAGAAAATACTGAAAAGATGTGGAAGAAGGGCTTGTGGTTGGATGAGATTAAAGTAGAATACTGGTCTCAACACTAAGCAGTAGGCGTGGCATAAATCTACTTTAGGTCTGGATTTATGTTTCAAAATCATTGCATCTTGATTTGTAAAACTGGGCAACAGCAATGAACAATAATTTAGTTTGAATCACACTTAACCTATAACATGAAACTTTCAAGCAACCCCAAATGTTTTTTACTCAAATGCACAAAACAAAACTGCAATTTTTCTACTGTGATTAGATCCCTGAAGGAATATGTTAATGTAATGTAATTATGTCAAGTAGACGGGAGAATTGAACATTCTTAACAGCTGTATATCCTCAGCATGCTGCACCCTTCAGATTATCAGCGACCATCAGCACTCTCTTAACATCCGATATGTTGAAAAATAGGCTGGGGAGTGTCGGAATTAGTAAGGTGAAGGACCTTTTAACACCAAAACCTCAAAACAATGCTAATCACTATGCTTCCCACCAAACCATCTAAAAAAAATCAGATATGACAAATTTTCCCAGAAAAGTATTAGTACATCAGAGAAGTTAAGTAAATAAATGATTGTTTGTAGAAGTTCATGCCTCAAGGACATGCTCAAAAATGCTGCATCAATCATCAAAGACCCCATAACCCAAGATACGCCCTCTTCTCATCGCTACTATTGAGGAGGAGGAACAGGAGCCTGAAGACACACACTCAAATTTTTAGGAACAGCTTCTTCCCCTTTGCCATCAGATTTCTGAATGGTCAATGAACCCATGTACACTACCACAATAATTTTTTTCTTTTTTGCTCTCATTTTGCACTACTTTTTTTTCTCATATACATTTTCTTATTGTAATTTGTTTTAATTATTATGCAGTGCAATTGCCCACCATTGAGAACATCTACCATAAACACTGCCTGGGCAGGGCGAAATGCATTATCAAGGATGCACCTCACCCTTACCATGGACTTTTTAAACTCCGCTCCCATCTGGTAGGTGCTACAGGGGCCTCCGTTCCCACACCAGCAGGCACAGGAAGAGCTTCTTCCCTGAGGCTGTGACCCTGCTGAACCTCTCATCACAGCGCTAAGCAGTATTGCACCCATATTGTACTGTTTCAGTACTTTTATATCTGTGTGCTGTAGCACTTACTTTTTATTCCCAGTTATTTTGTAAATAACACTATTCTTTACATTTCTGGTTAGATGCTAACTGCATTTCACTGGCTTTGTATCTGTACTCGGCACAATGACAATAAAGTTGAATCTAATCTAATCGCACGGTACTGCTATCATAAAACAACATATTTAACTTGACTCTCTTCCTGACTTTTAGAGAATAGCAGATTATTTTCGATTTTAGCACTGGACATGCAAGTACACATCTTTATGGACAAGCTGATTGATTATGTTTAATTTGACCAACAAGATATAAAGGAAAAATTCCCTCTAATTTAGAGCTTAGATGGAAAACACACTTTCTGATTATAAAGCATGCACAATAAAATAAAAAAAACTACCCCTTACGAGTCAGTAATTTCAGTATTGTTCCCTGGTTTTGTAGGAGAAAAATGTTTGCATTCTAAACTGCCACTTCATTCATTTTAAATACTTATGCATTTATCAGACTAAAGCACACAGGATTTTTTTCTAAATCTTGTACAAGCCTGTATTTCTGATATTACCTATTCATTTTAATTGATGGTATCAGGGCATGTACAATTAGGTATTTGCAAAAACAACGAATGCTTGGAATTCTTGGCTTTCCACTAAAGATTCCCATGGGTGAGTCACCCAAATATCTTAACACTACAGAATATGCAGTTTAATAAATTGGAATGCTTTTAATGACTGTTTACCTTTTCCTTTTAAACTCTGAAGAATCCTACAGTTTAGGTTAGAAACATCTTCATCTTTCTACTTGGACATGGGATGAAAGAAATTGCAGAGCAGTGGTTTGTGAATCTGTAACTGGGACTTAACAACACAGCTGAAGAAGGTGACTGCCACTGGCAAATGATATCCTTTTCACAGTTTCTGTAAACAAAGTTACTTTATTTTCCAAAAATGCCTCGTTAACAGAATTGCACTTTCTGGAAAGGATGCTCTAAACCTGGGTGTTGTCAACTGTGCTTCTAACTAAAGGGATGCTGCTGTCCAGTTTGCCAAGGCCAGTAGTTTTATAATATTTCCCTTAAATTATAACAGCATTGGAGATTTCGTTTGTTCAAAGGTTCATTCATTATCAAAGTATACAACTCTGAAGTTCTTCTTCAGATAACCATGAAACCAAGAAAGAAAAGAATGGCAGCATGTTCACCAACCGCCAAATCCCTCCTCCCCGCACAAAAAAAAGAAAATAAAACAGAACAGGCACATCGACCCCCAAATCAACCTCCCCAACACACAAAAAAATTAGAAAGATTGGGCAAACCGAATATAAAAAACTATAGACTGAAACAAAATCTATAGTCCAAGTCCGTATCCAAGAGACAGAAAACCTGGGTAACATTCTCCAGGCATAGCAGCTGGCCTCTCCCCCTGAAGCAGCAGAGCGATCCCACCAGTAATCAAAAGCAGTCTCCCCTCTCCACAGCCGAGCAATCCCACATCGATCAAAAGGCAGTTTCCCCTCTCTGCTAGCAGAGCGAACCCACCAGTAATCAAAAGGCAGTTTTCCCCTCTCCATAGCAGAGAGATTCTACTGGTAATCAAAATGTGGATCACCTTCCACATTTACCTCGATGTTTCAATCTCACTCATCACTTTAATCAGTGAACAATGGAAGCTTTAATTGACAGAATGAACAAAGGAAGCCTTAATCGAACCTTGGCTTGCGCCCTGCAGCATTCTCACCACGACGTTCGTGCACGCTGCCTCTGCCTCCCGAAATCGTCTCGGAGTCTGCAGAGCGCTGAAACACCCAAATGATCTTTGAACTGCAAATCACAGGCTCTTACAGTTCCAGGATCACATTGAAGATGAAAAACAAATGTACAAGACAGAAAAGAAGTAAAATATATGGTTTCATGATCTACCCAGAAGATGTCAACCAAAGGAGTGTCATACGCAGGTGTCATCTTGAATAAGGATTGTATTTTTCAGTTGAAAAACAGGTACTGGATTATGTCCAAAATCATCCTTTCATGGCTGATGAAACAAAGGGTGGTTCCTTGTTTGCTAAACAATTTTGACAGATATACATCATAGCCACACAACTCACAATGAGTATTTTTATCTTCAGCATAGGAGAAGCCCTGCTGGAAACCCACTGTGGACAAGTTACAGTATGTGATAACCATGGAGCTTTCATTCTCTGAAGGTTGAGGCACTGAGTCAATGGTGGGTAAATAAAAAGAGAACATAGAAGAATACAGCACATGAACAAGCCCCCTGGCCCATAATGTCGTGCCGAACCAATTAAATTAGTAAGGAAAAGCCCACTAAATTAATCCCTCTTGTCTGCACAAGATTCAAGCTTATTTACCATGTGTACACCAAAACCTTCAGTGAAGTGAACAACCAACACATCAGAGTGTGTGCTAGGGGCAGCATTCCAATGTCACCACACATTGTGGTGCCAACATAGCACGCCTACAATACTCAGCAGAACAACACAAAGCAAGCCCCTTTCCGTACTCCCACCCACACATATACACAACCTTTTAATCAGTGTCCATATTCTTCCATTCTATGCACGTTCATCTTTCACTTATTTGTTTAGAAATACACGGAACAGCCGCTTCTGGCCCAAAGCCACACCACCCGGAAACCCACCTATTTAACCCTAGCCTAATCACAGGACAACTTACAGTGACCAATTAGCCTGCTAACCACTGCACCTTTGTTCTGTGACAGTAAACCAGAGCACCCGGAAGAATCCCATGCGCACAGGAGAAGAACTGGCACACTTTCTTACAGAGGACGCCAGATCTGAATTCCAGCCTCTGTCGCCCCAAGCTGTAATAGCATTGTGCTAACTGATATGCCACTGTGGAGCCCTTCAATCCGAGAACTTCCTGAATACCCCTGTCAGACTTGCCTCCACCCACCACGCCAGGCACCACATTCCAAACACCCACTACTCTCTGTTAACTAAAACATGCCCCATAGATGTCCACTGAAATTAGCCCCCTCACCTTAAATGCATAGCTTCTAGTGTTAGTCAATTCAACTCTGAGAAAATACTGGCTATCTACTCCATTTATGACTCTCACAATAAGGCCATAAGACAAAAGAGCAGAATTAGGCCATTGGGTCCAATGAGTCTACTCCACTATTCGATCATGGCTAATTTATTTTCCCTGTTAACACCATTCTATTGTCTGGTGGGAGGAGAAGATGGTGGCGTGATGCAGCTCGCAGCGACCACTCCAGTGGTGATGTCTGTTATTTGTCAAGTACAGTGCCGTGCACAATCCTGATTTGATGGAGACGGACGTGAGAGCACGGAGGAACATCTGGTGAAACTTCTGAAACACCTGCTTCGCTGCTGCTGCTACTGTGTGGTCCAGAATCTCCGGAGGAGAAGGCCCCGAGTCCTCAGCTTTGCTTGTTGCTTGGTAGCCAGGGCGGGGTCGAAGCGCTCGACAGAGGATGGTGCTCAGAGAGGCTGGTCAGAGGCTCAAAGTTTTCGGACGGACTCAGAGTTGGCTGCGGTCAGGCACTTCCAATGCATCGGCAAGTTGTCGGCGCTTGGAGGTTCATGGCAGGGAGAGTTTCTCCCTTCTGCCGACTGTGTTAGATGATGAGTCCATCGGGACTTTGAGACTTTTTTTTTTTAACAATGCCCATGGTCTGCTCTCTATCAAATTATGGTATTGCTTTGCATTATTGTAACTATATGTTATAATTACGTGGCTTTGTCAGTTTTAGTCTTGGTTTGTTCTGTTTTTTTGTGATATCGTTCTGGAGGAACATTGTATCATTTTTTAACGCATGCATTTCTAAATGACAATAAACAAGGACTGAGTGTCCTCATAATCTAATCTAATCTTTCCCCCAAAACCTTGGATACACTTACTAATCAAGAGCCTATCTGGGTGTATGTAATATAAACAGTGAACACTAGGTGATAATAATCATAAAAAAGAACAGACATGGCTGGCTACAACATCAAGGTAGACGCATTCCATTGCATAACAGATGCTGAATCGACTGAGCAGTATTTTTAGCAAATGGAATGGCCAATGAAAAACAAGTACCAATTTTGCTCTGTGCACTGGATTTAAAGGCATACGGTTTGCCTAGAGGTTTAACTGCTTCACCCAAACCAGCTTAAATGAGCTTTGATGACGTTGTGAAAGTAATACAGGAGCATTTAGAACCCAAAACCATTGCTGATTGCACAACACTTCAGATTCCATGAGTGAAATCAAGAGGAAGGTGAGTCCACTTCATCATACGTGGTAATATATCTGAGAAAGCCTCTGATATGTGAAATCAGGCAGTTACTTGCGAAATGTGACTTGGGAAGGGTGCAAGCATTTGGCTTTTGAGTATAAAGAACCAGAATCTATGTGCGGGCATTAAGGTTATTGCATGAACTTGAATTGAAAGCAAAAAGCTGCTTGTAAAAGTAGATGCAAAGACCAAAGCCCAGCTGGATGAATGGAAGGGCAAAAAGAAAGAAGTCAATGGAAATAGGAAAACAGAAAATTTGTCAGATGATGTTGTGAATGTGAAAACCAAGAGGGGGAATCAGATCGTAAAGGGAGCAATAGAAGGATTCATAAAAATACTCCAGTGAACTAAATTTGCCTTCCCAAAATCAAGATGCACATCCTTAAAAGAAGAAAAAAAGAAAGGTGTGGGTGAAATAAGCGCTATGAAATGGAATAGGATAAATGAGACCTAATTTCTTGAGAGATTAGCAATTTCAAAGATACTCACAAGAAACCATAAGAAAAAAAAGTGAGAAAAAGGAAGACAAGAAGTTGAAAAGGAGAGAAGCAAGGATCAAAGTAGATCCAGAGAGAAAAGGAGAAGAACGATGTCCAGAGCTGTCAGAAGAAAATTCCTGCAGTCCCAGAGTCAGTTCCTGCAAACACCACAGAAGAGGCCCCAGAATCCGAGATTGTTTCATAACCACAATTCTCACCTACCAAGCAGTGACCCCCCCCTTGTCAGCAAAGACATTATCCCTTTAAAGTAAGCAAGCTTCAACAGCAATTAAATCTTTAGGCCTGAAGAGGGCAGTTTAAAAATTTCCTATGCTGTGGATGCCTGTTTGATATTTGTAATATATAGTATACAGTGTATATAGTTGAGATGCATTCTACATTGAGTTGGAGTTTGCAGCAAAGTAGGGAGAAGTGTGTGGTATTTGAATAACATTGTCAATATATTGTTTGATTAAGCATTTTTGTTTAAATATTTCATTCTGGGTTATATGTTAAAATATGTGAATTACATACATGATACAACCATGTGATACGTGCACAGCTCGCTTCAGGTATAAACAACGTACACGCGTTATCTCCCAGCTCCTTTGTTTCCCTTTCAATTAGTTTTTATGCTTTGGAGTTACAAAACATAACACTATCAACTTCCACTTTAAACACAGCCATCTGTGGCAATGATTTCCACAGATTCAACATCTACCAGATCTCCTGTCAGTCTTTGCCATTCCAGAGAAAACAACCTCTCCAATTTGCACATACATCTATCCCATGGAAGCATCCTGGTAAACCCCTTTTTCACCCTCTCCAAAGCCTCCACATCCTTCCTATAATAAGGCGACCAGAAATGAATGTAATACTCCAAATGCGGCTTTATAAAGCTGCAACATGTCATGTCTCTTGAACTCAGTTCCTTGAGTAATAAAAGTGAGCAAGTCACATGTATCAAACATGAGAAATCAAGAGTAACACACATAAAATGCTGGAGGAACTCAGCAAGCCAGGCAGCATCTATGGAAAAGAGTAAGCACTCAACGTTTCGGGCTGAGACCTTTCATCAGGATTGGAAAACAAGGAGAGAAGTCAGGGTAAGAAGGTGGGGTGGAAGAAGTACAAGATGGTAGGTGATAGGTGAAACTGGAAGAGAGGGAGGGGTGAATTAAAGAGCTGGAAGGTTGATTGGTGAAAGAGATAAAGGGCTGGAGAAGGGGAAATCTGATAGCAGAGCACAGAAGACTATGAAAGAAAGGGGAATGTGAGGAGCACCCGAGGGAGGTAATGGGCAGGTAAGAAGATGTGTCAGAGAGAAGCATGAATGGGGAATGGCGATGGGAGGGGACAATTACCGAAAGTGCAAGAAATCGATGTTCATGCTATCAGGTTGGAGGCTACCCAGACGGAATACAACATGTTGCTCCTCCAACTTGCATTTGGCCTCATTTGGGCAGTAAAGGAGGCCACGGGCTAACATGTCAGAATGGGAATGGGAAGTAGAATTGAAATGGGTGTCCACCGGGAAACATAGAAAACCTACACCACAATACAGGCCCTTCGGCCCACAAAGCTGTGCCGAACATATCCTTACCTGAGAAATTACCCAGGGTTACCCATTGCCCTCTATTTTTCTGAGCTCCATATACCTATCCAGGAGTCTCTTAAAAGACCCTATTGTATCCGCTTCCACCACTGTCGCCGGCAGCTCATTCCACACATTCACCACTCTCTGCGTAAAAGACTTACCCCTGATATCTCTTCTGTACCTACTTCCAAGCACCTTAAAAGTGTGCCCTCTTGTGCTAGCCATTTCAGCCCTGGGAAAAAGCCTCTGACTATCAATGCCTTTCATCATCTTATACACTTATCCGTAATTGTGCCTTTGTGGCAGATAGAGCGAAGGTGCTCAAGGAGGGAGATTGAAAATCTCTCTCAATGTCAGTAAGACCAAGGAACTGATAGCAGACTTCAGGAGAGCAGTAACCATTGGAGGATCAGAGGTACAGAGAGTCAATAACTTTAAATTCCTGGGTGTCACTATCTCAGAGGACCTGTCCTGGACCCATCATATAAACTTTATTGTGAAGAAAGCACGACAGCTCCTCGACTTCCTCAGGACTTTGCGGAGATTCAACAAGTCATCGACAACCTTGGCAAACTTGTACAGATGTGTGGTGGAAAGTGTGCTGACAGGCTGCATTACAGCCTGGTATGGGAACACCAATGCCTCTGAGCAGAAAATCCTGCAAAAGGTACTGGATTCGGCCCAGTACATTACAGTTAAAACCCTCCCAACCACTAAGCACATCTACACAAAATATTGCCGTAGAAAATTAGCACCCATCACAAAGATCCTCACCACAAAGCCCATGCTCTTTTCTCACTGTTGCCATCAGATAGAAGGTACAGGTGCTTCAGGATTCACACCATCAGGTTCAAGAACAACAAGCTCTTGAACAAAAGAAGATAACAACACCCATTAGTCCTGACGAAGGGTCTTGGCCTGAAACGTCAACTGTACCTCTTCCTAGAGATGCTGCCCGGCCTGCTGCGTTCACCAGCAACTTTGATGTGTGTTGCTTGAATTTCCAGCATCTGCAGAATCCCGGTTGTTTAAGGACTCTTATCTTGTTATTTCATGCTCATTATTTATTGCTATTTATCACTTGAATTTATTTATTGCTGGAACATACTTGTCCTGAACTCTGTGCATTTGGTCTTGGACCCCCTCCACATGTCAGATGTGGACTTGCCCAAAAACAGCTGTTCCCAATTAACTCTCCCTATTTTCTGCCTAATGCTCTCATAATTAGGTCCAGGCTTATCCTTATTCATAGCAACTTTAAAACTTAAGGAGTTGTGATCACTATTCCCTAACTATTCTCCCACTGAAAGGCAGGTCGCCTGGCCAGGCTCATCCCAACACTAGATCCAGTATAGCTTCTCTTCATGTTGGGACTATCTATATGTTGATTCCAGAAACCCTCCTGGATGAACCGAACAAATTTTACCACATCTAAACTTCTTGTATAAAGCAAGTGCCCGTCTATATTAGGGAAGTTGAAGTCATCCCTGACATCAGCCCAGCTATTTTTACACCTTTCTCTAATCTGCTGGGATGTCTGTTCCTCAATGAGTTGTACCCATAAAGACCCAAGTGGATGAGCCCTCCTTTACTTCCCCTCTGAGTGCAGCAGTTGTATGGTCCTTGATTAATAATGCAACTCTACCCCTCCCACAACATTTACTTCCTTCCCCATCTTTTCTAAAACATCTAAACCCTGAAACATAAAGCACCCATTCCTTTCCCCCTTGCAACCAAATCTCTTTTGTGGCCACAACATAATAATTCTATGTAATGATCCATGATCTAAGTTCATCATTCTGACCCATAATACTCCTATAGCATTAAAATACACACACTTCAACTCACCAGTCCCACTGTGCCTGTTCTCTCCAGTTATTACATCTACCTTCCTCTCAATTGCTCCAATTTCTGACTTTGTGCTCCGGTTGCCATCCCACTGCCAAACACTCCTGAGTAACACTAATGAACCTCTGACCAGGATGCAGGGTGCCCTTCAATTAAGATGCAACCTAGCCCTCTTGTACAGGTAACCACTGCCCCAGAATAGGGTTCAATCATCCAAGAACTTGAAATGTTGCTCCCTGCGCCAGTTCTTCAGCCACTCATTCATCTGTTCTTTCTATTCTAGCCTCGACTAGCACATGACACCAGAAGTAATCAAGAAATTACTACCTTTGAGGTGCTACTTTTTAAGCCTCTTTCTTTACTTTTCAGGCTTAACCTGCCAGCAAAACCAGTCTTCCAGTCAGAAAGTTAATCGAGCAGATCTTCTTCCAGATATCAGCAGCAGTGTTAGACATACCCATGTTCCTTCATAGAGGTCTAGCAGGCCAACATTAACACTGGCTTAAATTGACTGGCACCTTGTGTGCCATCTATGGTGCCAGCTGTCTCTGCACTGTGTCTATGGAATTCAACTGGGCACTGAATGTCCACTGATGTCCCATTATCAGATGGGATAATCTGCCTGCTGAGCCCACGTAGGGTAAACCTGGTAGAGAGACAGTGCAGTCCCATTGAAATTAACAGAAAGATATGGCTGCTTTAAAGATGATAAGCAGATCTGTATATAATTTAAAGCAATTAATTTAAATGTATTTAATTATTAGAGAGAGTGAGTTTGTAAAAGTGATTGACATTTTTAATTGCTAAACGTTCTGCAATGTATGGGGCCACATCAATGAGCTGAAAGCTGAATTTCAAGAGGGAGGCCGCACTTGGAACCATCCTTGAAGAGATGGCAAGGTCCAGAGCAAACAAAAGATCCATACCAGAATATTAAAGCTAAGAATGATGACCCTACAATGATTCAAACATGAATAAGCAATCATTAAATGCATTGTACTATCAATATTTCTTCCTCATGCAGTAGGGATTGCCTTGGGACATTTTACTAAATGAACATTTTAAAATGTAAATTGTTCCTCAGCTCTGGAATTCCTCCCACAATCCTTATCACCTCTTTATTTCTAAATAATTTCTAAGATTTACCTTTCTGATCAAGCTTTAATCTCAGTTTATGGCCCCTTCTAAAGACCATGGGCTGTTTTAGTCTGTTAAAGATGACTATTAAGTACAAGTTATTGTCATTAAATTATTCACTAAGCCACAAAAAATGCACATAACATTTCACAATTTGACCATTTAACATGTGAAAGCAACAGCTGAGTCCTTCGACTGTGTGGTTAAGCACAGCTCTGATACCACATTCAAGTTTGCTGATGACACCACTGCTGTGGACAGAGTCAAAGGTGGTGATAATTCAACCAGTTAATTATCTCTTTTAAGTTCAAGAATGGTCTTACACTTCCGAAGATATGGTTTTGGACAATCTCCCTTTGAAATAAAACTTCTGAAACTAAGTTACTAAGCGCAATTCCTGTTAACGTGGCCTTCTTAAACTGCAACCTTAGAAACCTCCAGGTCCACTATTTTAAAAAATAATTTCAATTATCCCAGAAGTTTTTTTTACCGTGCCCATGCTCTGCTCTTTATCGAATTATGGTATTGCTTTGCACTGTTGTAACTATATGTTATAATTATGTGGTTTTGTCAGTTTTAGTCTTGGTTTGTTCTGTGTTTTTTTTGTGATATCATTCTGGAGGAACGTTGTATCATTTTTTAATGCATGCATTTCTAAATGACAATAAACAAGGACTGACTGTCCTCATAATCTAAAAAAAATTGTAGAGTGTTTCAGCAGAACCATTGAATCAGTAGAATCATTGTTCAAGATGTGAGATATACAAAGCATTTCTTAGAAAAGGTGGAATTGAAACAAAATACTCATTGAAATCAAGGGAGGGCATGGAAGTGTGGTGATTAGCACAATTCTTTACAGTACACACGACCCGGGTTCAATACCCACCGCTGCAAGTAAAGAGCTTGCATGTTCTCCCCGAGACCGCATGTGTTTCCTCTGGGTGCTCCAATTTCCTCCCACTGTCCAAAGTTGTATCGGTTGGTAGGTTAATTAGTCACTGTATGTTGTCCCATGATTAGGCTAGGATTAAATAGGGGGGCTGCTGGGGAGCAGGCCTTGAGGGGCTGGAAGAGCCTATTCTGCACTGTTATCTCAATAAACAAATTTTTTTAAATCATTTAGATGACTGTCATTGAATACCATCAATCTTGCCTTTCTGTTTTCACTGAACAGTAAATCTATGCCAAAAATGGCCTACAGAACTGAATTGACTTTATTTCTTACATCCTTCACATACATGAGTAAAAATCATCATGTTATGTCTCTGTCAAAATGTGCAATGTGCAACCATAGTAATTTATAATAATTTATAATAAATAGAACAGACAATGGAACAGAAATACACTCAAATCAGAAAGATTTAGGCATGATAATGTATAATGGGCAGCAGTGAGGGTACAATAGTCGATATCCAAAGTGAGTTGCTGCTGCTTTCCTTAATCAACCATCAAAACTGCCATATCCTCTGCCAGAACTTTAATGTTGGATGAGAACAGAATTGGGCCTTTCCCCACCATTACTTTCAACACAGTCAGGATGATGAGCACACAGAAAAAGCTGAATCAGGCAATAACAGAATGAAGAAGGGAGAGTTAGGGATGAGAGAAGTAAGAAAACCTAACAGATATAAGTAGGCCAGAACCCTCATTTTGCCTAGTACTGCAACTTTTGGATGTGAAACCTTTCAAAGATTAAAGCTTGGCTATGAGCTTGATTTGAAGGACACAGAATATAATGAGAAATGTTACAGATTAGGGGAAGTGTCTATAACCAGAGAGCACAGTTTATAGTAAGGGGTAGGAAGCTTTAGAGGAGCTTCAAGGAAGAATATTTTCACCCAGAGTGTGGCTGAAATCTGCACTGCACTCTTGAAGGAAAGGTGGACATAGGTAATCTCAGAGATGTATTTAAGGGCTTCAAATGTATGGCATAGAAGGCTACTGGCCAAGTGCTAGTAAGTAGAATTAGCAAATGGTCATTATGGCCTAAAGTCCTGTTTCCATGCTGTATGATAACAAATAATTGATGAGGACTTTCATGTCCACTCAAGTTATCATAATTTAGTAAATGGTCTTGATTTTTCTGCGAGGGAAAAAGGAACAGCTTTAGCATCTCAGCTCATTTCCAATCACTCAGAGACTATTAATAAGCTTTTCAGCAGGATTTTCTAATATTCCACGTCAGTTTGAAATAGATCGAGAGAAAATAATAGAAAAAAAGGGAAAATGTACAAATCCGCTCATATGTCATATCTCAATATTAGTTTCCAAAAACATATATTGAATTTGCAGCTTTGAATAACTATGTAGTTTGGCACCCTGAAATTTATTGCCTTCTAGTTCAGGAATGGGAATGGTAAGAGTAGTGGAGGTATAAAAATGTTCATGCAATCATTATGAATGTGAGCTTTGGTTATGAACAGGAATTGCTGAGCAAATAAACACACTTTAGCTCTGCCGTCATAAGATGGTCGATCAGGTAGGCAATATGGAGGAGTTGGGCTGAAAGGCCTGTTTCTGAGCCATATAACTCTGACTCTAACTTCGTCTGTAATTTGGCATTGTTCCCATTCAGGATCTCAAAGATGAAGTTTCACATTAGGGTACGAATATATATGATCAATGAGACCAATGCTATATGAATTAAAAACCTCACTTAAGCTCATGATAACAATTTTATTGGCCTTGATGAGTCCAGGGGTTAAGAAGCAAAAGATCTCCCAGCAATTTACTTTACTCTTTACCACAAGCTGCTGATTTATAAACTTATAACAGTTATCATTACTATGTTGCTATCTACAGCTATTTTACGATCATTGCTACAGGAAATCTTTTGATCTAAGTCTGTGATAACCTGTCCAAGGCGCTGAAGCCACATACGGCTTTTTGATTTACAGCCTGCATGATATTTGGTTTCTGTGTCAGAAGATTAAATTTAATTGACTAGAGCACAGTAATTATACTGTATTTTCTATTATCCATTGCTAATACTAGACATAATTTAAAACCTTTTAGAAAGCGGTGACACAAAGCCGGGTGGTATATAGTTAACATAGGAAACAATGATATAAGAAACAGCTAGTATTCAATAGATTTCCATTGAAAGAGTTTGATACCCATAAACCGTGACCAGTTTTGAGGTCACAAGGTGCAGCTGCAACAAAGAACACTATTTTAGAAAAGCAGTTATGATGTTTCACAGCAGGTTGCTATGTGATATAAGTGGCCTGAAAAGTCAACATGTTTAAACAGTCAACGATTGACTCCTCGGCATGTACATACAGTTGAAGTTAGAAGTTTACAGACACCTTAGCCAAATACATTTAAATTTAGTCTTTCACAATTCCTGACATTTAATCCTAGAAAACATTTCCTGTTTAGGTCAGTTAGGATCACAACTTTATTTTAAGAATGTGAAATGTCAGAATAATAGTAGAGAGAGTGATTTATTTCAGCTTTTATTTCTTTCATCACATTCCCAATGGGTTAGAAGTTTACATACACTTTGTTAATATTTGGTAGCATTGCCTTTAAATTGTTTAACTTGGGTCAAACATTTTGAGTAGCCTTCCACAAGCTTCTCACAATAAGGTGCTGGAATTTTGTTCCATTCCTCCAGACAGAACTGGTGTAACTGAGTCAGGTTTGTAGGCCTCCTTGCTCACACATGCTTTTTCAGTTCTGCCGACAAATTTTCTATCAGATTGAGGTCAGGGCTTTGTGATGGTCACTCCAATACCTTGACTTTGTTGTCCTTAAGCAATTTTGCACAACTTTGGAGGCATGCTTGGGGTCATTGTCCATTTGGAAGACCCATTTGCAACCAAGCTTTAACTTCCTGGCTGATGTCTTGTGATGTTGCTTCAATATATCCACATAATTTTCCTTCCTCATGACGCCATCTATTTCCTGAAGTGCACCAGTCCCTCCTGCAGCAAAGTACCCTCACAACATGGTGCTGCCACCCACATGCTTCACAGTTGGGATGGTGTTCTTCGGCTTGCAAGCCTCACCACTTTTCCTCCAAACATAACAATGGTCATTATGGCCAAACAGTTCAATTTTTGTTTCATCAGACCAGAGGACATTTCTCCAAAAAGTAAGGTCTTTGTCCCCATGTGCACTTGCAAATTGTAACGGTAGTCTGGCTTTTTCATGGCGGTTTTGGAGCAGCGGCTTCTTCCTTGCTGAGTAGCCTTTCAGGTTATGTCGATATAGAACTCGTTTTACTGTGAATATAGATATTGGTCTACCTGTTTCTTCCAGCATCTTCACAAGGTCCTTTGCTGTTGTTCTGGGATTGATTTGCACTTTTCGCGCCAAAGTACGTTCATCTCTAGGAGACAGAATGCATCTCCTTCCTGAGAGGTATGACGGCTGTGTGGTCCCATGGTGTTTATACTTGCATACTATTGTTTGTACAGATGAACGTGGTACCTTCAGGCACTTGGAAATTGCTCCCAAGGACGAACCAGACTTGTGGAGGTCCACAGTTTTTTTTTCCCCTGAGGTCTTGGCTGATTTCTTTTGATTTTGTTTGTGAACTTCTGACCCACTGGAATTGTGATATAGTCAATTAAAAGTGAAATAATCTGTCTGTAAACAATTGTTGGAAAAATTACTCGTGTCATGCACAAAGTAGAGGTTCTCAACGTCATGCCAAAACTATAGTTTGCTAATATGAAATCTCTAGTGGTTAAACAATGAGTTTTAATGATTTCAACCTAAGTGTATGTACACTTCTGACTTCAACTGTAAACACATTTGTTCAATCCTGAAATGTGCATGACCATAAGGCATTCTAATTTAGTGAAAAATTTAAAGAATATAAGCTTGTTATCTATATTTATACATTTAATGATTGTGTGTATTTGGGTGGGTGTATTTGGGTGGAGTAGCACACAGGCTATGAGAACAGAATTGGCTCCAATGTCATATATCTATCAGTTTCAGTGATCTAAAATATAGCTCGTGTTGGCAAAAGATCAAATTTATTACAAAACTGGAGTCAAAAACAAAGATTTATTTTGGTAACAGTGCAGAAACATAACCAGGAACGCCTTGTAGTTGACTTCCTTACCAGCTCCACTCAGTGCAAACCTTATTTAAGAACTGATTATAAACAAAAGGAAAGAAGGATTGGATTATGAGGCCAGACAGAGCAAACAGTTCTATTATTTGGTAGAGAAATCATTTGTCTCCGTACAAGGAAGAAGGCAGAGAAAACCTCTTGGACATTGTCACAAACGCAGGTCTAGACTGAGTAAGGATCTCTAAGAAATTAGTAAATTAGTATTGAGAAATTAATGGGACTAAAAGGCAATTAATCTCAGAATCTGATGAACAAGCACCCAAGATTCTAAAGTGGGTGATAATGCAGCGAGTAAATAGTTGTCATCATTGAAAATTCCCTCAATTCCAAAATGATTTGCACAGATTGGAAATATAGCAAATGCAACCCAATTCTTTATGAAAGGAGGAAGAGGTGAAAAAACAAGATCAATAGACCAGTTACCAGGGAAAACACTGGAATCTATTCTCAAAAAATAACAGGGTCCTAAGAAAATATAAACAGGAATGGGTAGTCAACAATAAATGAATGGAATCAGTCAGCTCTTTGAAATTGTAACTAGCAGAATTGATAAGGGTGAAACTGTGGATGTGATATATTTGTAAATTCAGAAGGTCTGCCCCTAAAGGGGTTGTTGGACAAATGCAAATAATATTGGGGTAAGATACTGGCATAAATGAAAGATTGGTTAATGGTCAGAAATTAGAAAGTAGGAATAAATCCATCTTTTTTTCAGATTGAGAAGCTATGACTAGTGAACTGTTCCAAGGATTACTGCCACAGCCTCAACAGTTAACAATCAATATCAATAAATTAAATAAGTCATTCAAACATGATATATACAAGTTCATTGATGATGGAAAGCTAAGTGGCAATGTGGAGTAGGCAGGGGTGTAGAGAAGCTTCAGGAGGATATGAACAGGTTAAGTGAATGGGCAAGGACATGGCACATGGAACATCAGACGAAAAATGTGAAGTCACCCACTACTAAAAAAAATGAAATCATTTCCAAATGGTAGACTAAAAGGTATTTGTGATCAAAGTGATTTGAGCATCTTGTAAACAAATTGCTGGAAGTTTATGGGATCAGTGAGAAATCAGTATACTAGTTTTTATTGCAAAAAGATTTGAGGACAAGGTTAGAAACATTACTCTAATTGTCGAGGTTTGGTGAGACTGCATTTGGAATATTGTGCAGAGGTCTGTCCTTCCAGTCTAAGGAAGAGGGAGATAAAGGAAAGGCAACAAATGTTTAACAAACTTGAATATTATTTTATCAGGATAGATTAAACAGATTTGCTTATACTCACTTGAGTTCGGAAGAATGGAGGATGATTTAAATAAAATGTATCATAGAATATTTTGCACGTGTTGAATTAATATTTCCTCCTGTTGAAACGTCACAGCCTCAAAATTAAGGGTTGGCCATTCAAGTCAGAGACAAGAATCTTTGGGGTTGTTCACCAAGAGGGCTGTGGAGGCTTAATCATTCAGTATATTCAAGGTGAGATTCATCAGTATTTTAGCTACCACAGGAGGAAAGTGGTGCTGTGGCAAAAGATTTTACTTAATGACATAGCAGAAGTAAAACGCTGAACAGATACTCCTGATTAAATTTCTTATAAGCTCAATTAACACTGTATGCAGTCTAGAAGTTTAGACATCAAGTTATCTAGGAAGGGATAGCAAATTGAAGTTCCAGCATAACAAATTGTGATATTAAAGTTATAAGGGTGGTATCTTGCAGGTAATTATCACAACCATGAAACCTGCTTATTTCTTGTCAAAACTTAACTGGTTCACTGATGCTCCTCAGAATGCAAACTCCTCCCCTTTCAGTAGGGCACTTCTAATAACTTAACAAAAGTAAATATACACAGCATTGCTCACATCAAAAACAAGAAGAATAAAATGTGTAAATGACCAGTTTGAGCGTGGTTTACTTACAGCATAATGAACTTCAACAAGTTTTGTGTTCCCAACATTCCAGTGTAGAATAAAGGGTCCTCTCCATGACTATAAATTTTCACAGCAGGCAACTGTGTGGCGCTCTCAGTTGAACAGATATCTGGCCAGTCTCCACAGTTAACCCGGGCCAGTAAAACATCCTTTAGGTCTGTGCAACACAATTATTAAAACAAATTTATTACATCAACTTAAAATGAAAGAAAGAATGGGCAGTTAGGCTCTGAAGTTGTTATCCTGGAAGTACATGCACACTTGCAACTCTACAAAATTACCATTACTGTGGTAACTTCAAAATTTATTATATTTGAACATAAATTAGTAATCTAGGAGCCCTTTATTTTGAGCTGCACTAAAAGCATGTAATGAAGCTCACAGTAATGTTAATATGCATTAAGTTTGCTAATGTACTGTCAACCTGATGTGGCAAATTTAAATAGGCAATATCCATTATAAATATGGCAACAGCAACTTGGAAAGTTTTCAGCAGTACAAGAAGAAAAGGTAAGAAGAGCAAAACTGAAGCACTAAAAGCTACATTAGCTTTCAAAGCATCTCATTTTTCTGTGGGTGGCTTTACATTAAAAGTAAAATAATAAAATGTTGGCATAAAATATTGACCTTTATGTGATAAATTGAAGTAATGTTTATCAAACTGAAACATACGCACATATAACACAATTTATAAAATAACATTTTCTTTTGGGATTTTCCCCCAATCACGTGGATAGAATATAGTTCTTTTTCCTGTAAGTGTTATTTTTGAAAGGTCCAGGAAGACAATATGTAATAAGGAATGGGTAAAGAGAGAATGAACTTTATTAGGCATTGGAAATGTGTAGCTGTTTGATTCTATGCAATCTCAAAAATGATTAAACAGCATAGTTTACTTCCTTAGGGAAGCAATTTTCTCAGATTCTACATATACTCCATCAACATTCTGTGCTATTCACTAATGTATCTGTATTCCCCATCTATTCAACCTCAAAAAAAATGCACCTCTTATGAATTCCCTCAATTTTCATTACTTCTGTACTGGCTGTAGTTATACCTTTTTTTTGTTTAACACTGCCAATATGTGCATCTATAATGAGACCCACGAACAAAGCAAACACAAAAAGAGAAATGATGTACGAGATCATGAAAAGGCAACGTAACTTCATTGGATATGTGATTAGGAAAGAGGAGTTAGAATGCACGGTAATTATGGGAAAGATTGAAGAGAAGAAAACAAGAGGAAGACAAAGACACATGATGATGGGAGACGGCAGCCAGAGAATTGGAAATGAATACCAATGAATTAATCCACTTGACCCGAAACAGGAGAGTGTGGGCCATGGCAGTCAAAGCTCAAACTGGGCACAGCACCTGATGATGATGATGATGACAATGAGACCTTCAGAATATTCTCTGTATCTGTAGATGCATCTTTATGACATCACAATAGTTCCCATTAAAAGATTCCATGTTTGGATCGTAATTGAAGGCTAACTAAGCCACAAAATTTGTTTTGAACATCCAGTCAGTTTCTTACATATTTAGCTGATGAACTGTTTTTAATTAATACATCACAAAAAAATAGCTAGGCAAATACAAATTCTATTCCTGTTTACTAGAACCACTATAATGACAAATTAATGCAGAGTCCTGATAAAGAGTCTCAGCCGAAAACATTGAATGTACTCTTTTCCATAGATGCTGCCTGGCCTGCTAAGTTCCTGTAACATTTTGTGTGTGTTGCTTGGATTTCCAGCATCTGCAGATTTACTCTTGTTTGAAATTAATGCATTTGATAGCTACATAGAGCAGATATTCATAATTATTATACAAATAATTACTGAATTCATCAATGGGTGACATTAATTATACTAATTACAACTAATTTCATAATAAAATTTTAATCAACTGTATATTCTGATTTAAGACACGAGAATATTGCAAACAATTAAAGCATTTTGTCACTAATGCTTGTCTTAACACAGTTTCAAATAATTAAATGTTATTTTTCTTAAAACTAACTGATGAACTCTGCAATAAATATTTTTAAATCCATTTAACACCATATCAATCCACAACTAATCCTAAGTTGTTTCCATAGAAACCATAGAAACTACAGCACAGAAACAGGCCTTTTGGCCCTTCTTGGCTGTGCCGAACCATTTTCTGCCTAGTCCCACTGACCTGCACACGGACCATATCCCTCCATACATCTCCCATCCATGTATCTGTCCAATTTATTCTTAAATGTTAAAAAAGAACCCGCATTTACCACCTCATCTGGCAGCTCATTCCATACTCCCACCACTCTCTGCGTGAAGAAGCCCCCCCTAATGTTCCCTTTAAACTTTTCCCCCCTCACCCTTAACCCATGTCCTCTGGTTTTTTTCTCCCCTTGCCTCAGTGGAAAAAGCCTGCTGGCATTCACTCTTATCTATACCCATCATAATTTCATGTTTCATATCTGATTTTGTTAACCTCGAATTGCAGTCGAAGCTATACAGCAAACATGGCTCGGAGACAAATTGAAATGAGCAAATATTTTTGGTGGAGTTCACCAAAGTAGGAATACTGTCCAGAACATTAAATTTATTACACCCACCAAGATAAACATGATCTCGGAGGGGTTGGATGAAAGAGCAGTTATGGGAGAGAGAGGAAAAACAGGGAGAAAAAAGGAGAAAGAAACAAAATAAAGGAAGACTGAAATGTGTTAAAGCAAGGCACAAGAGGAGGAGTGGAATGAAAGGAGTGTGACAAGGAAAAAAGTGAAGAGATTGATGGGGAAAGAGGAAGGAAGAGGAAAAGCACAAATTATAAACTGTTTCATTGGGAAAGAGGGAGATTTGTGGGGATGATAGCCAGTCTATCTATGCACCCTAGCTGGGAGAGGAATAAGGGGTGTGACTTAAATAAAATAAGATGAAGGGAAGGCACATAACAAAATATACGGGAATGGACAGTAGGAAAGTCTGTAGGAAAGGTCTGTCACTCAAATGTGCTGGCATACAGTCAGTAGTTGGGTTGCTAGGTTTTCCCATGTTAAGGAAATTTGAATCCCTATTTCACTGTATGTTTCTACATTAGATTTTCACTTCTCTAACTATTTTCATTCTCCATTTACTACCCATTCTTACTGCTTCTTCATGAAAACCATGCGGCCTATGATTCTACATCTTTCCATCAACATTTTTCAGACTTTTTGGAAACTTCTGAAGTTGCAGTATTTATTTTTTCTGGAATGCATTGTCATCCCATAGATTATACCACCATCTGCTGGTGTATCTTTGCTATTCTCCACTCCTACTATTTTTTAAATTTTAACTAACAAATCGAAGCTATGAAAAAGACTAAGACCAGTGTGAGAATTGTGAAGGCACCTACTGGAAATGACAATTAACAAAACATAAGCAAATTCATTCCTTATTATCATTGTATCCATGAAAGCATTCAAAATATTTCCAGTATAACTACTCGCTGCTGCAACTGAGTAGAAGGCACAGCTTCCAACCATTTGATTCTTGAACCAACAGGCAAAATACTAAGAACAAAAGTTTAGCAAAACTACGAACATTTTGAACATGACGCATTAAAATGGACTTTTCTTTTCTTCTAATTGTATCCTTACTTGTAAAATATTTGTGTTCTTATGAATGTTGCTTATATGATGCTATCTCTCTTTAATGCAGCTACAATTAAGTTTCTCAATGCGCCTGTGTGTACACGTATTTGGGCATATAACAATCAACCCATGTAATGAATGTTTTCATTCTTTACAGTCTACAAAATACAAGTGACTCACAGTAAAGAATATCAAGCAAAACCATTCAGCTGACAATGTTATACTGACCTTACAACCTACTCCAGGATCAATCCAACACATTGCCCTCCAGTTTTCATTCATCCATATGCCTATCAAAGTGTCTCTTCAATGTGTCTTATGTCTCTGGCTCTACCACCACCTCCAGCAGCATATTCCATGCACCCACAACCTACAACCCAAAACCTACCTCTGACATCCCCGCATATACTTTCCTCCGATTTTATTAAACGTATGCATTCTCTATTTGCCATTTCCACGATGGGAAAATGCTGCTGACTCTCCACTCTATCAATGCCACTTACCACTATACACCTCTATTATCACTCAAACAACAGGAATTCTGCAGATGCTGGAAATTCAAGCAACACACATCAAAGTTGCTGGTGGACGCAGCAGGCCAGGCAGCATCTCTAGGAAGAGGTACAGTCGACGTTTCGGGCTGACACCCTTCGTCAGGACTAACTGAAGGAAGAGTGAGTAAGAGATTTGAAAGTTGGAGGGGGAGGGGGAGATCCAAAATGATAGTAGAAGACAGGAGGGGGAGGGATAGAGCCAAGAGCTGGACAGGTGATAGGCAAAAGGGGATACGAGAGGATCATGGGACAGGAGGTCCAGGAAGAAAGACAAGGGGGGGGGACCCAGAGGATGGGCAAGGGGTATATTCAAAGGGACAGAGGGAGAAAAAGGAGAGTGAGAGAAAGAATGTGTGTATAAAAATAAGTAACAGATAGGGTACGAGGGGGAGGTGGGGCATTAGCGGAAGTTAGAGAAGTCGATGTTCATGTCATCAGGTTGGAGGCTACCCAGACGGAATATAGGGTGTTGTTCCTCCAACCTGAGCGTGGCTTCATCCTTACAGTAGAGGAGGCCGTGGATAGACATGTCAGAATGGGAATGGGATGTGGAGTTAAAATGTGTGGCCACTGGGAGATCCTGCTTTCTCTGGCAGACAGAGCGTAGGTGTTCAGCAAAGCGGTCTCCCAGTCTGTGTCGGGTCTTGCCAATATATAAAAGGCCACATCGGGAGCACTGGACGCAGTATATCACCCCAGCCGACTCACAGGTGAAGTGTCGCCTTACCTGGAAGGACTGTTTGGGGCCCTGAATGGTGGTAAGGGAGGAAGTGTAAGGGCATGTGTAGCACTTGTTCCGCTTACACGGATAAGTGCCAGGAGGGAGATCAGTGGGGAGGGATGGAGTCGTGTAGGGAGCGATCCCTGTGGAAAGCAGAGAGAGGGGGGGAGGGAAAGATGTGCTTAGTGGTGGGATCCCGTTGGATGTGGCGGAAGTTACGGATAATAATATGTTGGACCCGGAGGCTGGTGGGGTGGTAGGTGAGGACCAGGGGAACCCTATTCCTAGTGGGGTGGCGGGAGGATGGAGTGAGAGCAGATGTACGTGAAATGGGGGAGAAGCGTTTAAAAGCAGAGTTGATAGTGGAGGAAGGGAAGCCCCTTTCTTTAAAAAAGGAAAACATCTCCCTCGTCCTAGAATGAAAAGCCTCATCCTGAGAGCAGATGCGGCGGAGATGGAGGAATTGCGAGAGGGGGATGGCGTTTTTGCAAGAGACAGGGTGAAAAGAGGAGTAGTCCAAATAGCTGTGAGAGTCAGTAGGCTTATAGTCTATTATCACTCAGCCTCCTTTGCTCCAAAGTGAAAAGCCTTAACCTATCCTGATAGGACGTGCTCCGCAATCCAGGCAGCATCCTGATAAATCTCCACTGCACCCTCTGTAAAGCTTCCACGTCCTTCCTATAATGATGCAGCCAGAACTGAACACAATATTTCAAGTATGGTCTAACCAGAATTTTACAGAGATGCAACATGGTCTCGTGGCTCCTGAACTCAGTCCCCTGTGTCATGAAGGCCATCACACCCACCCTATCAACTTGCTTGGCAGCTTTGAGGGAGCTACTGATGTGGTCCCCAAGATCCCTCTGTTCCTCCACACTGCAAAGAACCCTGTACTCTGCCTTCAAGTTTGATTTTCTAAAGTCTATCACTTCATACTTAAATGGATTGAACTCCTTCTGCCACCTCTCAGCTCAGCTCTACATCCAATCAATGTCCCAATGTAACCTACAATAGCCTTCAACACTATCCACCACACCACAAACCTTGTAAAGGCCAGATATTAAATCTTTGAAGAGCATGATGCAATTGAGTCCTTTTGTGTTGTGTATTTCATATTGCAGTAATATTTAAATATATTGTTCAATATGGCATTCTTTGTTGTTTATATAACTCCTTATGGGTTAAAAGTAAAAATATGCAAATAGCTTACGTACATCATATGTCATCACACCACCATGTCATAAGCGTTCACCTTATTTAAAACTTAAAACAAACTATGGACATGTTATCCCGGGCCTCCATTGTTTTCTTTCAATTAGTTTTATGTTTTGGAGTTACAAAACATAACAGTGGTAATGAGTAAACTTTAAATCAAAACTGAAACAACTATCTACTGGATGAAGAGCAGCACACTTTCCTTGCAACAGAAGATAAAGGGTCAAGTAAAAAAAAAAGCACAGAATGATGATGTTTCTTTGGAAAAGTAGAGATGGTCAAGTGAAAAAAAAGACAGAAAACGGACAATATTCACAGGATCATAAACAGTAAGTACTAGGTGATAATAATAACGTTAATTTTTAAAAAGGCAGAAATGGGTGGCTATATTGGAAAGATAGATGATTTTGATTGCACAATAGATAACTGGTTCATATATACCGAGTGAATTGAGCAGTATTTTGAAGCAAATGAAATAGCCAATGAAAAATGAGTGCCAGCTATACTGAGTGTACCAGTGGGAAAGCATACAGTTTGCTTAGAAGTTTCACTGCTCCAGCTAAACAAGGTGAAATGAGCTTTTCTAATATAGTGAAAATTATGCAGGAACAGTTAGAAACAAAACCATTGTTGATTGCAGAATGTTTTAGGCTCCAAAAGCAGAATCAAAAGGAAGGGGAATGCATTTCAGCTTATGTGGCTGAATGTAAGAACTTATCTGAGCATTGCCTAATGATGCACTGAGAGATCGTTTAATTTGATGACTCTTACAAGAAAGCATTCAAAAATGGCTCCTAACTGAACCACAACTTGTATTTAAAAGAGCAGCTGAAATCACCGTATCAATGGAAACAGCAGACAGAGACACAATTGAGTTACAGTCAGGAATGAAAGTGAGAATGAACAAAATTGCAGCATCTAAGCAGAACCCTGCCTGCCCGAACAAATTGCGTTATCATTGTGGGAGGGGCTCACGTACACCAGAGTGATGCAGATTTAAATGCAAAACTTGCAGAATATACAACAAAGTAAAACACATACACATAGCTCGTCGGGCAGACAAAATTAAATGTTTTCCCTTTTGTTTCCTGGAGGCCACAATTACAAGATCAAATTCAAGCGGACGACTAACCATGGAAATAAAGGGAAGAGAAAAAGTCAAGCTGCAGTTTCAAAAAGAGCACTCATCTGCATGCTGCTGATGAAAAATCTGATAATGATGAGTGATATAGGACTGCGTAGCCCTGAGATTTAAAATGTGAAAACTAACAATAGGTAAGCAATCTGGCTTATACCAGAAATGAACTGCAAATTAATTAAGATGGAATTGGACACTGTTTCAGCCATTCCACAAAATGAATTTTAACAGCATTTCAAAGATACTGAGCTGAAGCCTGCAGATAGAAAATAGAGCCAGTATAGCACAGGAACAGGCTATTCGGCCCACAAAGTTGTGCCGAACGAGATAAAAAGCAAATCAAAACACCCAGACACTAACCCCTCCTATCTGCACTATCCATATCCCTCCATCTTCCTTACATGCATATGCCTATCCAAACATCTCTTAAAATCCTCTCATGTATTTGCCTCTAACAGCATACCAGGAAGCACATTCCAGGTACCACAACTCTGAGTAAAAAACTTACCCCTCACATCCCCTTTTAATCTACCCCCTCTCACCTTCAATGCATGCCCACTGGTATTACAGATTTCAACCCTGGGAAACAGATACTCTCTGTTCACTCAATCTACGCCTCTCATAACCTTGTAAACCTCTGTCAGGTCTTCCCTTAGCCTTCGGCGCTCCAGAGAAAACAACCCAAGTTTATCCAGCTTCTTGTGATAGCACATGCCCCCTAAACCAGGCAGCATCTTGGTAAACCTCTTTTGCACCCTTTCCAAAGCCTCAAGGTATTTCCTATAGTGGGATGACCAAAGCTGTTTGTAATATTTCAGATATGGCCTGACCAGAATTTTGCAACTGTTTGATGTTTGAACTCATCACTTTTATTAATAAAAGTATGCATTCCATAAGCTTTCTTAACCACCTTATTGATCTGTGTAGCCACTTTCAAGGAGCTATGAACTTGGACCCCAAGATCTCTCTGCTCAGCAACATTGTTAAGGATCTTGCCCTTAACAGTGTGCTGTTTCCTTGCATTTGCCCTGCTACAGTGCAACGCCTCACTCTTATCTGGGTTTAATTCCATCTGCCATTTGTCTGCCCATATTTGTAACTGGTCCATATCATGCTTTATTCTTTACCAGTCTTCTACGCTATCTACAACTCCACCAATCTTGGTATCATTCGCAAACACACCCATCTACATTTTTTACATCACTTATTTACATCACAAAGAGCAGAGATTCCAGCACAGACCCTTGAAGACCACTAATAACAGAACTCAACTCAAACAAGTCCCTTCAACCACTTCAACCAACATCGATTTCTCAGAGTTCCGGTAATTACTCCCCCTCTCCTTCACCGCCCCCCCATTCCTATTTCCCTCTCTTACCTGATCTCCTTACCTGCACATCACATTCTCCTCTCTTTTCCCTTTCTTCCATGGACTTCTGTCCTCTCCTATCACATACCCCTTTCTCCAGCCCTGTGTCTCTTTCACCAATCAACTTCCCAGCTCTTTAATTCAACCCTCCCCCTTTCCCAGTTTCACCTATCACCTACCACCTTGTACTTCTTCCACCACCACCACCACGCCCCCCCCCCAACCTTCTTACTTTGATTTTGCATCTTTTTTTCCAGTCCTGATTAAGGGTCGTGGCCCAAAACATCGCCCATTTACATTTTTTCATAGATGCTGCCTGGCCTGCTGAGTTCCACCAGCATTTTGTGTGTGTCCCTTCGACCACTACCCTCTGCCTTCTGTGCGCAAGGTAGTTCTAAATCCAAACAGCCAATTCACCGCATCTTAATCTTCCGGATAAGCCTCCCATGAGGGACTTTATCAAACAACTTACTGAAAATCCATATAGAGAATATCCTCTGCCCTACCTTCATCAACCTCTCTTGCCAATTTGTCAAACAACTTAATGACTGGTAAGGCTTAACCCGCCCCACACAAAGCCACAGGTTCCCAAATGCTCAAATATCCTAACCCTGAGACTTTTCTCCAGCAATTTCCATACAACTGATGCGAGACTCGCTAGTCTAAGTTCCCAGGATTTTCTCTTGTTCCCTTCTTAAATAGAGGTACATTGCCACTCGCCAGTCCTCTGAGACCTCGCATTTGGCTAGAGAGGACATGCCTAGTAATTTCATCTCTTGCCTTCTTCAATAACCCGAGGTAAATCCCATCAGGCCCTGTGGACTTACTCACCTTAATACTCATTAGGAGGCCCAACACTTCCTTCAAAGCACCCCAGTGTGTGGTGAAAACTTCCCAGCGGATTATCCGCACCCAATTGCCCACCACTGAGAACATCTGCCATAAACACTGCCTGGGCAGGGCGAAAAGCATTATCAAGGATGCATCTCACCCTAACCATGGACTTTTTACTCTCCTCCCATCCGGTAGGCGCTACAGGGGCCTCCGCTCCCGCACCAGCAGGCATAGGAAGAGCCTCTTCCCTGAGGCTGTGCTCTTGCTGAACCTCACATCGCAATGCTAAGCAGTATTGCACCCATATTGTACTGTCTCAGTACTTAAAAATTTGTGTGCTGTAGCACTTACCTTTTATTCCCAGTTATTTTGTAAATAACACTATTGTTTGCATTTCTGGTCAGATGCTAACTGCATTTCAATAGCTTTGTATCTGTACTCAGCACAATGACAATAAAGCTGAATCTAATCTAATCAAATCTAAATCTAAACATTCTAATGTACTTATACACTCAGCTCTGATATTCAACTAAAAACTTATACTGGAGAAAAGATAATCCTGTGGGAATGACTTTGCAACAATGAAATACAACATCTAACAAGCCACATTGGGCTTGAATGTGATACAACAAAGAAGGGTCCGCATTGTGCAGTTGTGGTTGGCTCAGACAACTACAACTTGATTGGCGATCCAACTACCAGTTGCAAGCCACATACCCTGCCGTAGAGTTAACTGAAAGCAAATTAAGCAAGGTACTGGATTATGCCACAGCAGTGCTCAAAGATGCACTGGAAAACTCAAACATATCAAGGGTAAAACAGTTTTAAATGAAAATACCACACCCAAGTTTTACAAAGCCCTTCAGGTTCCGTATACCATGCCAGATAAAGTAGCCTGTGAGCTAGATCAGAAGGAGGCTGAAGGAATTCTTTCCAAGGTTGAGTGGAGCCTATGGGCAACATGAGTGGTCCCACTAGCCAGTGGCAGCTTCTGCAGGGATTTTAAGGTCACCACCAACTCAGTAATGAAAGTAGATCAATACCCTCTGCCCAGGATAGAGGATAGTTTTGCAAGCCTTTTTGGAGGGAAATACTTCAGCAGAGAGGATTTAGCTGAGGCCTACCAAGAGATGGAGATGAAAGAAGAGTCCAAAGTGTTTCTCACAATAAACATTGTCAAAGGGCTTTATCATTTTCATAGGTCTACTTTTGGAGCTGCAAATGCGCCTGCACTCTGGCAGAAAGCTATGGACCAGGTGTTGCAGGGCTGCCTGGGCACTCAGTGTTACCTGGATGATATCATTGTTACTGGTGAGGACGAGAAAGGAACACCTCCAAATTCTCATGACAGTGTTAAGAAGTTTAAAAGATTGTGATCTCAGAGTACTACTTCCAAAACATAACAATTTGTCTTCAATGAAATAAATTAGATTAGATTCAACTTTATTGTCATTGTGCCGAGTACAGATACAAAGCCAATGAAATGCAGTTAGCATCTAACCAGAAATGCAAAGAATAGTGTTATTTACAAAATAACTGTGAATAAAAAGTAAGTGCTACAGCACACAAATATAAAAGTACTGAGACAGTACAATATGGGTGCAATACGGCTTAGTGCTGTGATGTGAGGTTCAGCAGGGTCACAGCCTCAGGGAAGAAGCTCTTCCTGTGCCTGCTGCCGTGGGAGCGGAGGCTCCTGTAGCGCCTACCGGATGGGAAGAGAGTAAAAAGTCCATGGTTAGGGTGTGATGCATCCTTGATAATGCTTGTCGCCCTGCTCAGGCAGCGTTTATGGTAGATGTTCTCAATGGTGGGCAATTGGGTGCTGATAATCCGCTAGGCAGTTTTCACCACACGCTGGAGTGCTTTGCAGTCCGATACGGGACAATTGCCATACCACACTGAGATGCAGTTGGTGAGTATGCTCTCAATGGTACAGCGGTAAAAGTCCGTCAGTATCCTGGGACAGAGGTGAGCTTTCTTGATGCTCCGCAGGAAATAAAGGCCCTGTTGCGCCTTTTTGATCAGGAGGGAGGAGTTTAGGGACCAGGTGAGATGCTCAGAAATGTGGACACCAAGGAATTTGAAGCTTGATACACACTCCACTACAGCTCCGTTGATGTAAATATAATTAACTTACTCAACAGATATACTGTAGATCATAGTAAGAATGCCAACTACTCAACTTGATGCTATTAAATCTCACAGCTGTTAATACATTTTAAAAGACCACTACTTAAGGCATACACTTAAGCATTCGTGAAACGTTTTGGGATTTCTACGCCTATTATGGAGGCATTTCTCAGAATTACTCGTTGATGGAGTACTAATCACTAATTATTTTAATATATCTGCTGGTACACAGCACTGTGTGTTACTGTCTGTGTCAAGGGACAGAATGTTTTGTGAAACATGGACATTATTCCTCATAGCCTAGGATAGATTTTCAACCTTACTCATTAAAAAGCTTTTATTAAGCAAAATTTTAAAGGGTTTGAGGATTGAAAAATTAGCTATAAAGATATGATGATTTGGTTTTTGGTAACAATTCAGCGGTTCTAAAGATTGTTTGACTATTCTTATCTATAAATAATTTTGGCAATGTTATAAAAAAAAGTTTACGCCCAACATAATCATCTGAATGGTCCATTACTGTATTCAGTCACATTAGCATGGATTTTAGAATAATCATAACTGCCAGTACTGAATATATATCTAATTATTATAAGCTTTTCTATTGGATGTATCAGAAACTGAGCTCACATAGAACTTGGCTACAAAAGCTCAGCTCTGGTCAGTTTTGTTTTTAAAATGATCCTTTGGTTCAAAGTTCAAAGTTATTTTTTTTTAAATCAGAGTACATTCATGTCACCACATACAGCCCTGAGATTCTTTTTCTGTAAGCATACTTAGCAAATCTATAGAACATTAACTGTAAACTGTAAACATCAGGCACTGTAACCTGTAAATGCAGATACAAATAAATAGCAATAAAAATGAGCATGAAATAACAATATAAGGAAGAGTCCTTAATTGAGTCCGAAAATGAATATAGCTATCCTCTTTTGTTCAAAGGTTGAGGGGTAGTAACAGTTCTTGAACTTGGTGGTGAGAGTCCTGAGGCACCTGTACCTTCTTCCTGATGGCAGCAGTGAGAAAAAGTATGGCTTGGGTGGTGAGGATCTTTGATGATGGATGCTGCTTTTCTATGGCAACAATTCATGTAGATGTGCTCAATTGCTGGGAAGGCTTTACCCATGATATACTGGGCTGAATCCACTGCCTGTTGTAGGATTTTCCACTCAAAGGCATTGGTGTTCCAATTCAGGTCATAATGCAACCAGTCAGCACACTTCCCACCACACATCTATAGAAGCTGAATTGGGGTTCCGGTGATGTCATCATTCAGAATGGCAGCTTAAATCAATAGCTCCTCTGGAAAAACGCATACTTTCCCCGTTAATCCATCAAATATAGGATCTTTCCAAAATATCTGAATTGATAAGGGGGGGGCAAGAATGAGGAAAAAGAATGGAGATAAAAAAAGCATCACTGCGGAGCCTATGGAAGAGAGAGGTACAGCGCGTGGCTCTCCCACACGTGTGTGTGGCGGCAAGGCTGACGCTGGGCCTCGTTCAGGTGAAGCGGCAAATATGATAAAGATTCTGAAAGAGATAAGGGAAGTCCAAAAAGATAGCAACTAAATGATATAAAGTCAGAGCTTGCCAACGTCAATCAGAAAATAGCGATGGCAGAGACTCAAATTGAGAAGGTGGAAGATCACATACAAAACATGGAACAGATACTAAGTAAGACGATAAAAATATTAAATCAACAGGAAAGTAAATTGCTTGACCAGGAGAGAAGATCGCGACAGAAAAATATCAGGATTTATAATGTTCCCGAAGGAGCGGAGGGATTGTTGATGATAGACTTTGTAGAAAAGCTGCTGCGGGAAGCACTGGAGATTCCCCCGACTATGGAGATTGAAACTGAGAGGGCACATCGCTCGCTCGTCCCACGGCCCCCCGGAGACAGAGAAAGTAAGCTGCGCTCAATAGAACTTTGATTCAAGAGCAAGGCGGAGATTCTACGAAGGGCCTGGGGTAAGAAGAGGGTTTTTTGGAACGGGAAGTTAATATACTTTGATCATGATTACCCCCCCCCCCCAGCGGTCCTACAGAGACGGAAGGAATATTCCGAAGCAAAATGAATATTAAAGCAAGAAAAGATTAAATTCCAAACCCCATACCCTGCTAAACTGAGGGTATTTTACCGAGAAGGGATACAACTATATCTGACGATGGAAGAGGCAACCACAGACATGAAGAACAGAGGACTGTCCATTAGCGTGGTCAAACCAAGGGAAAGTCTGGCTGAGCAGCTGTCCCGAGCTGCTTGGGAAATAGTAAGAGAACCTAGAAAGCAGGGGACAGGAACAGAATGAGAGAAGGATATTAGGAAGAGACTGTGAGTTCTCCGAGCACAGCCCTCACCTCCTCCAGAAGAGCCATAAGGTTTGGCTAACTTTAAAAGTGCTGATAAACTAAACGGAAGCAAAAATAGATGGTGATATACCTATCTTGAGAAATACGCATTATAATGTGGACTTTATATTACTCAATTTTTTTAAATTCATTCATTCAGTCCTTTTTCTCCACCTAAATGAGAATATACACATGGGAGTAATATACAGGGAAATCATTTCTGTGTAATGGACATAGATTTTTTAAACTTACTTTTATAGGTACTGCAGCGGGGGCCCTCAACTCACAGGTAGGAGGGGCTATCCCCCACGGCTAGACTTTTCTTCCAGCCCAACCCAGGGTCATCTAGAGACCCCAGCCTTGGAATCACACCTTTGTTACCTTTTTTTTTATTATTCCCGTTTCTTGGCTCTTATTTGTTCAGGGAGTAGATTGATTAAGTTATATTCTGCAGATTTCAATGATATACTAACAGATGAATACACATGGCTAAGGACAAAGTAAATTTCATTTCTTTTAATGTCAGTGGGCTGTTAAATCCAGTTAAGTGCAGTAAAATTCTATCAAAAAATGAAAAAGGAACAAGCTCATGCAGTATATTTACAGGAAACTCACTTAGGTGATAATGAGCATGGAAAATTAAAGAGAATGGGCTTCACTAATTTGGTTTTCTGCTCATATAAATCAGGACATTGAAGAGGAGTTGCTATTCTCATCTCAAGCAAGCTAAATTTTGAAAAGTATTCAAAATGGGAGATAAGGAGGGCAGATATATTCTGGTAAGGGGGAATATAGATGGAAATCCAGTTACTTTATTGTGTATATACGCACCCCCAGGAAGTGATTAGTTTCTTCCAGAAAATTACTAATATTATGGTAACGGAAACAGAAGGTCTCTTGATATGTGGAGGAGACTTAAATTTACAATTACAACCAAAGTTAGACTCTTCAAATAGAAAAACTTATGAAACAAAGTCCTTACATAAGAAAGTTAACACTCTTTTTGAGGATGTTGGTCTAATTGATATATGGAAGGACCTTTTCCCCGACAGAAGGGATTACACTCATTATTCTCTCCCCCCCACCCATTCCGTATATACAAGAATAGACTATTTCATAACGTTTGGAAAAGATACAGACAAAATAATCACCTGTGGAATAGGGACAATAGATGTAAGTGACCATGCACCTATATATTTATCTGTTGATTTTGACCTACAGCCAAAGAATACTATTTGGAAACTAAATTCAAGTCTACTCAATGATCCTTATTTTACGGAACAAATTAAAAAAGAAATTGGTCTTTACTTAGAATTCAATGATAATGGAGAGGTTTCACCTCCCATTCTATGGGATACTCTGAAGGCTGTCTTAAGAGGGAAAATTATAGTGATAGCTTCATATAAGAAAAAAAATAAGGAATAAAACAGAGGAATTACAAAATAAGCTGAAGGAACTAGAAAAAAAACACAAATTGAGTTTGGCACAGGATACACTAGAGGAAATTTTAAAAATTAGGAATGAAATTAATAGTTTGGCTACACAAATTAGAAAAAATTTAATGTTTCTGAAACAGAGACACTATGAAAGTGGATCTAAATCTATGAAAATCCTGGCGTGGAAACTGAAAAAAAGATAGCAGAAAATACAATTCATAGAATTATGGATCCAAGAACAAAAGTGATAAAAAAAATAAGCTAAGTGAAATTCAAGAAGCTTTTGAAATGTTTTACAAAACTCTATATTCTGAAGTTCCAGTGGGAAGCATAACCCAAACTGACACCTTCCTGAATTCTTTAGAGTTACCCACTTTAAGCAAAGAACAAAATAGAACGATGACTGCTGACATAACTGAAGCTGAACTAAAAACTGCAATCAGTAGGCTTAAATTAAGCAAGTCACCAGGATCAGCTGGATATACAGCAGAGTGGTATAAAGAGTTTAGAAGTGAGTTAATTCCTGTTTCACTCCCCACACTGAACTGGACCCTTAGAAAGGCGCAAATGCCACCCAGCTGGAAGGAGGCGATAATCTCAGCTATACCGAAAGAAGGCAAGGATAAAATGGAATGTGGGTCATTTAGACCAATATCTGTTCTTAATGTGGATTATAGAATATTTGCCTCCATCATGGCCAAACGATTGGAAGAGTTTCTACCCACACTGATACATAATGATCAGACAGGTTTTATACAACAACGCCAAACACAAGACAATATACGAAGGACACTTCACATTATGGATCATATAAAAACATGAAATTGAAGCAATAGTGATAAACGTGGACACTGAAAAGGCATTTGATTCGGTTAATTGGAGTTTTCTTTACAGAGTTTTACATAGATTTGGTCTACATGACACAATTACTAAAACTATGCAGGCATTATACGACAATCCTACTGCCAGGATTAAAATCAATGGATATTTATCTAATAGTTTTGCCCAGGAGGGGGGCACGAGACAGGGTTGTGCATGGTCACCGCTACTCTTCGCATTATATCTTGAACCATTAGCTCAGTACATCAGACAAAGTGAAGATATCAGAGGAATTGCTATTGAAGGGATGGGGCATGGATTGGCCTGTTACGCAGATGACATTTTGATCTGTCTAGGGCAACCAACATGTTCTTTACCTGAATTGATGCAATCCTTTGAACAGTATGGCCAACTGTTGGGATACAGGATCAACGTGGATAAAACCCAACTACTTTCATGTAACTATAGCCCGCCAAGAGAAATTGAAAGTAGATATTCTTGGGCATGGCAAGCAGAGTCCGTCAAATATTTGGGCATCATTATGCCAAAAGATTTGGCAAAATTATCAGAATGCAATTATCAGCCTATATATAAAAAAATTAAGGAAGATATAATAAGATGGAACCTAATTCCTTTTCCTGGTCTCAGTTCAAGGATTGAATCTATTAAAATGAATATAATGTCCAGACTACTATATCTCTTTCAGACCCTACCAATAGACATTAATCAAAATCAATTCAATGAATGGAACAAGATGCTATCAAGATATATATGGCAAGGTAAAAGGCCTAGGGTTCATCTCAAAACTTTGCAATTAGCCAAGGAAAAGGGGGGGATGGGGCCTACCTTCTCTTAGAGATTATTATTTTGCAGCACAGTTGAGAGCCATGATATGCTGGTGCAACCCATCATATGATGCTCAATGGGAAAACATTGAGGAGAGGATACTTTCCATCCCCATAAAGGCAATTTTGGCTGATAACAACCTACAAAGTTACATAAATAATATTGTCAACCCGTGGGTGAAATGGACTCTTAAAATATGGAAAACTATTATAAAAGAATATAAACTAGAGAGAGACATTGTAATTCTTAAATGGTATGCATATGACTCAAATTTTACACCGAATAAGCTGGATGCTAGATTTAAGGACTGGACAGCTAAAGGAATAACAGCTATTTGCAATTTAATGAAAGAAGGAACACTGTTCAGTTTTGAAATGCTCAAAGAGAAACACTTATTAGAAAAGCACGACTTCTACCGGTATTTACAGATGCAACAGTATGTTAATAGGACGGTTAAAAATGTAACCAAGGCAAGCACATGTCTGATAGAGCTATTTAGAAAAGCATATAATTCAGACAACGGTAGTAGAATCATTTCAAGCGTGTATAAGGGTTTGTCAAATCTCAAAACACATTCGACTTCATATATTAAAACAAAATGGGAGAAGGAAGGAGGGATAATAATATCTGAGGAAGACTGGACAATAATATGGAGGTATCAATGGAAGTGTACCAGTTCACAGAAATGGAGGGAGTTCAGGTGGAAAAACTTCATAAGATATTTTATTACACCCTCTCAGAAATCCCATTATGATAGTAACCCCCCTGTTTGCTACAGAAATTGTGGAAATCAAAATGCAAACCATTATCATATCTTCTGGGAATGTCGCGTTATCAAAGACTGTTGGAGTGGGATACATAATGCCCTACAAGACATCTTTAAATGTGAAATACCCTTAGAGAGTAAGACCATATATTTTGGGTATATACCTCAAGAATGGTTGAAAAGAGATAAATATTTAATGAATGTACTGCTGGTGGCTGGTAAAAAGACTCTTACCAGCAAATGGTTATCATAGGAGAGCCCAACTTTAAATGTATGGATGGAAATTACAATGGACATTTACAAATTGGAGAAGATAACAGCATCTGTTAATCATAAGTTGGAACAATTTTATTCATACTGGAAAAAATGGTTTATCTACATAACACCTCATAGGCCTGATTTGGTTCTCACAAGTCAATGAATATGTTGTAAAAAAAAAAGATCACTCCCTACTCTGTACATAGTTTTCTTCTTTCGATTGTTCTTTCTTTCCTCTCTTTCTATAAGTGTATACCTCAGATAAATATTATGTGGAGATCTGTGACAAATATGATTATATGTAATATATATGTACAGTATCTGAAATACATCTTATGGAAATGTTTGTTTGATGATGAAATTCAATAAAAAATAAGTTACAAAAAAAAGTTGAATTGGGTTGGGTAGAATTCTGTCTTTATAAATATGATCTCCAAGAACAAGATCTTTAAGACCAAATTTATAAGGTCATGTCATCTGTTCATAGCTTGTTCAGTTTTATTTTATACTATCTGAGTCAGAGATGGGAAGGTTGACACTAATGTTGTTGATATACTGCATCAGAACTGTGAGATGTTTCTTGGATTGAAGAAGCACTGGTCTCAAAGGAAATTAATATACCCCAGTCAGGCCGTGGGAAACGTTGCTGCAAAGTTCTCCAATGCTCAGTCACGTAGACTTGGGCTATGCCTGAGCACAATGTTAGCAACAAGACAGGATTGTTGGCGATGATCGTGTCAGGCTCCTCATGCCGCTGTTCAGACCGACAATGGATTTTAACCATATACTAGCTGTACAATTCTGAGCCCATGATCCCATGGGCAGTAATTCCAAAATTTAGAAGAAATTAATTTCCTTTTTATTTCCAAAATTCAAAAAATTAATTTATATCAAAACTAATATTGAGTGGCTAATGTATTTTGTTATGATTTTATGTTCTTCTCCATTATTCTCCAGCTGACCAACAAAATGCATCTAAAATGGCAAGCTGACTGACGTCAAATAAATTAGCATCAGCCTTAATCGTAATCTACCGAAAATTCTTAAATTTTAGTCATTACTGAAAGAAAATTCTCATCAACTAAACCTTGGCAGAAGGTGTGCCCCAACTTCTTTGAATAATGTCTCTGAACAGTAGTCTGGTATTTCCATGACATGGTGTGTGACTCAAGGTATTTTACAGGATGTTTTTGTTGCCTTGACAAGTCGAGATGTTCAGTTGATCAAGACTCTTGCTTAGCAGCAGTATGCCTATATGTTTATCTGGTAATTTTGAAAAGACTTCAAATGAAGTGTACTTGCAGAAATGGTATTACCAATGTAAGGAACAAGAAGTGCAGAAATCCAGCAGGATGATCATGACTTTGAGAATTCTTTTTTCGTTGGAGGGAGAAGTAGGTACAGAGGAGATATCAGGGGTAAGTTTTTTTTTTAAATGCAGAGAGTGGTGAGTGCACGGAATGGGCTGCCAGTGACGGTGATGGAAGCAGATACGATAGGGTCTTCTAAGAGACTCCTGAACAGGTATATGGAGCTCAGAAAAGTAGAGCGCTATGGGTAACCCCAGGTATTTTCTCAGGTAAGGACATGTTCGGCACAGCTTTGTGAACCGAAGGGCCTGTATTGTGCTGTAGGTTTTCTATGTTTCTAATCCATGCTTAAACAGTACAAGGACTAAAGGAGCACATCAGAGCATTCTTCTCTTCAGTAACAGAGTTCATCTCTGTCACCACTGTACTACACCCAGTTTCTAAAACTAACTCTTCTATTCAGCATTCATCTGAGAGCACAGCAACTTGTCCATAAAATATTTTAACTGTATTTCTGACGATTTTCCACCAATGCCAGCCGGCAGAGCAAATCCCATTCCTGTAACAATCTTCCCCCATGCCCCATTAACTCCCTCCAATTCTCCTGCCATCCACCTACACTAGAGGTAATTTACAGTAGCCATTTAACATACTGATGTGGGTGCAAACTGGTGGACCAGGAAAACCCTGCTCAGTCAAAACTAGAACGCGTAAAGACAACACGGATAATAGCTGAGGTTATGTATGTAAACCAGTTCACTGACTGTTGTGACACTAAGTATCCCTGTGAATAATCTGCTGAAATGCATGCATCATTTACTTCTGCAACTCTAGTTCCAAGAACAACAGGGGAAAAAAAGGCAACACATTATGATTCTTAACATAACAAGTTTCAAAACACAACACCAACTAGCTCTTTCCTAACAGATTGCTTCCCCTGTGTAGCCTATTCTAAGTGCAGGCCTTTTCATTCAGGAGTATCTTACTCATTATGGTCTCCGTTCACCAACTGAATGACCTGTTGCTAGTTCTCGAACCTTCTAAACCCAAAACAAAGGGACTCTTCTCAGGGTTTGGAAATTGATGTGCAGAACACTGGTTAGTCAGTCCACTACTGCCAACAGAGTTGTACATTGTGCTTCTATGACCTTGCCCACTTCTTTGATGAAATTCCAGTGAGTTTCCACTAATGTCCAGAATTAAATCCAAAGTACCGTTAACACTGTAGACTTCAAAAGCCCATTTGTTGGAATTTCACATTTCAGAGTCTGATATTGGATGTGATGTTTCCCATATGTCTAATGGATCAAAGTGTAGAGGTTCTGAAATCAGCACTGAAAACTCAGTCCAACATCCTCAGTATCTCCTCTCACCCAGAACATGGATAGCACTCCCTTCACCTCACTTGTCTTCTCAGCAACCTCCATTTTCAGTGCATCATCTCACATAATTTCTAAAACCCCCAAATACTGTACGTACTGGACACAACTTTGCCTCTTCATCTCTTCCAACATACTGATGGGACCATTCCATCTGGGATGCTCAGATGCACTCTTTCATCTCCACCACGTGTCCCTTTACCAGGACATCCACAGGATATGAAGTACCCACCCCTTTTCTCCCTTCTCTACTGACCAGTACCACACACATCCTTGTAGAAGCAGCAAAAGAAAGTTCTCCCTACACCTTCCACTCTCTCTCTACGGATGTCATCTCACCTGCTGTAATACCTCTATAAAACTTTCTGTTCTCTCCTGCAACCAGCTCAGAAGTTTGCTAGGCATTAAGTGTGATTCTGCCAAATAGCCTTTGGACAATGCAAGAATTTTTTGCTGCTATGTTAAGTTAAAGTAAAGTAGTTGTTCCCACAAAAAAATTGGCCATCTTTCCAAAGACCTTAGATACATTTCAATTGATGAACTCTTCTCTGACTCTTTTTCAGTAAGAGGACATTGTATTCTAACAGCTTGATCAAGACATTGCGCAAAGAACAAATTATAATCTGAATTTTATAAATGAGATACACTGCCTATAATAAACAATATTCAACCCCCTTGGAAATCTAATGTTTTATTGTTTTACAACATTGAATCACAATGGATTTAATTTGTTTTTTTAAACACTGATCATCAGAAAAAGTCTTTCATGTCAAAGTGAAAACAGACCTCTACAAAGTAACCTAAATTAATTACAAATAAAAATTACTAAATAATTGATTGCATAAGTAATTACTTTTCATAGGTACTGTAGATATTAATCCTAGCACATCTTCAGTACTTCTCCTGCATTACGTTGTGGATCTTTGATGATTCATAAGGTATATTCCGTAGGTTCTGCTGCTTAATAGCCTGGAGCTTAAAAATTTCCATAATACATAAAATGCTACAAACTGCTTCGGTCTAATTGCATCACATTGCCCAAATTTATGTTGCCAAATATGCACTCTTTTGCTTGCCATATCCCAAATGGCTTGTGGATCCCTTTCTTTTCTTCTAAAGTTCAAATGGCATTACTACATCCAAAGTTTTAGATCATTCCTGTTGCTTTCAATCAGATCACTGATATTTAATTTTAATTTGTTTAAGTATCCACAAATCTTTTGCCAGCCTCTAAGAATATAGACCTCAGTACAGGAGTTAATGTTTCTTAATTAATCTCCACTCCTTCCACATCTACATGCAAGGATATTAGTAATGATGATACTTTTCGCAAAGGTCCAACTCTAACTTCAACTTCTGTACATTCATTATCTAGCATTAACTCTGCTGTACTGGTTACCAACCATTTTTAGTGGCAAGAACTGATGCAGAATATTCACATCAAACAGCAGCTATAGCTTGCAACTCCACCCATACCTGCTATCCTATCCTCAGAACACAAAAGTTTCAAACCTTTCTATATTATTGTTCTCTTAGCCAACATGACTGAAGACTTTCTGTCCATGGTTAAATACAATTATCGCTTGCTGCTTGGCTAAAATTGACTTGTTTGCTTTTTTTGCCATCTGCCATTCTTTTACTATAAGGAACACTGCTTTTTTGAATAAGAATGATTTTGAAAATTTCCCATTCTCATCACTGATGCTACTACCCTCTTTCACCATGTACTACCTTTTAGTCAACCATATTCATATATTTGAGGCCCATTTCCAACATACAATATTTAGATAGTGTTCAGTCACTTCTCTCAAGCACTGCTGAAATTGCCATTTGGCTGTTTTTCTAGGAGAGTGATGATCTCAAAAGGAACACACATCAGTCCTCATTGAGGGGTCAGCAGCGAAAAGAATGAACAGCTTTGTGTTCCTGGGTGTCAACATCTCAGGGGATCTATCCTGGGCAACACATCGATACAATCACAAAGGAAGTACACCAGTGACTCTATTTTTGTTAGGAGTTTGAGGAGATTTGGTATGTCACCAAAGACGCTTGTAATTTCTATAGATGTACTGTGGAAACCATTCTGACTGGGCGCACCACTGTCTGGTATAGAGGCTCCAAGTACAAGATTCCAAGAGATTGTGGAAATGTACTTTATTTGGTATTACCAAAATGGCATTTCTTGTCTGTAACAAAATGGAACCTGTATTGTACCATAGTGTTTTGCTGGTAGTGTTCATGCAACATTGTGTCGTTGGACCTCGAGTATATGAGAAACTGCAGAAAGACAAGTAGATTCAGTTACTGGAAGAATGGCAAGAGCACTAATTAAACACACTAACAGAATGCACCCTGTCCTTGAACTGGCACAGGTAGGTAACACGTGTATAAAAGAGTGACGATGCTGTCTGCTTTTTCAGAGCTATCTCCAGTTCTTGTGCGGCGACGGCCTTCCATTGCAGCAAGTAAACTAAAGATGCTTATGATTGATCCACCCTGGGTTAATTATTGTTTGTTGTAAGACGTGAAAAGGTGCACAACAGGCTGCAGAGGACGGTAGGCTCAACCAAGAGCATCACAGACACAACCCTCCTCACCTCAAGGACTTCTTCAAAGTGCGTGCCTCAAGAGGCCAGCTCCCACACACCATCAGGAGCATGCCCTCTCCTCTTTACCATCAGGTACAGGAGCCTGATGACCTACATTCAACAATTTAGAAACAGCTTCTCCCCCTCCACCATCAGATTTCTGAATGGTCCATAAGTTCATGAACATCGCTCGTTACTCTTCCTTTTGCACAATGTATTTATTTTGTAATTAATAGTAAGTTTTATGTCTTCTGCACTGTACTGGACACAAAACAATACATTTTATGACATACAAGGCAGTGACAATAAAACTAATTCTGATTCTGTTGATAATTCTGTGGGGTTATAATCTGCCATAGGACTTGGTACTGAATCAATATTCAACATTGCACAATTGAAACTTTAGTCACTACTGAAATGACTATTATTTGGGTATTGAAGCAACACACATCAAAGTTGCTGGTGAACGCAGCAGGCCAGGCAGCATCTCCAGGAAGAGGTACTGTCAACGTTTTGGGCCGAGACCCTTCGTCAGGACTAACTGAAGGAAGAACTAGTAAGAGGTTTGCTCTTCCTTCAGTTAGTCCTGACGAAGGGTCTCGGCCCGAAACGTCGACTGTACCTCTTCCTAGAGATGCTGCCTGGTCTGCTGCGTTCACCAGCAACTTTGATGCGTGTTGCTTGAATTTCCAGCATCTGCAGAATTCCTCGTGTTTACATTATTTGGGTATTGTGTGGTTTTCTATTTTCTTGTAAGGTTATCTCAGCCAACTGGACAAGAAATTACTGTTGATCAAACAGTATGAAGCTCCATACCATATCACAATGACACTAATGAGCACAGAGAAGGGGAGGAACTTTGCAAAATAATTGCAATATTGTTGATAAACAACAAAGAACAAACACCTCCAGCTTTAACACAATATTTTTGACATTTTTGAAAATCAATGTGAGCCACGCAGCAGACTGCTTACAGGAAACAAAATAAATTATAATGAAAATGTTAACAGATTACCTGCAAGTCTGGTAGAAACTTCCACATAAGACTGAAAAAATACCATCGATACGGCATCCCCTACAATAATAAGATACATTAATAATTATAATGCAAAAGCTCTGCTTATTAAAATATCATCCAGACTGTGGGCTCTCATTTAGTGGTGGAATCCATGTGGGAAACAAAATTTCAGTCACTTTCACAATGATTGCTTTCCCAGCCCTAGAAAAACACTGGTCTTCACACACCATTTCATTCTCTCTCCCCAGCCGCTCACAGTTCACTCTCCCCAACCACCCACCACCACCTCCCCAAACTCCCCACACTGAATTCTCAATTCAGTTCCCCTCTGAACTTCTACAATAAGGCCAATGTCACGGAGTCAAAAAATTTTTCTCCACTTACTGCAAGTGTTTCCCCAGCGGCACTGGAATAGTTGGAAACCCAAGACACTGAATCACTCAAGCTATCATTTAGCAAACTAATGAGTCCTATGGTCCATTTGAGAAGAATTTCTGGCAAGTTAAGAAACTCTATGACAAAAATTATATGCCAAGAAAATTAATTAGATTGCAAGTACATATGGATTACAGGCACAAGAGGTCAGAAATTAATTTGGCTACAACTCTACTCATTTTAAAAGAAAACTGGTCAGTTCTCTTGGATAAACAGCTTAAAATCAAAACTTTCATTTGTTTTAAAAGCGCACTTCATGGATTTAATTTAATTTTCCAACACAATTCTACAGTTGCATTGTAGCTGGTCAAATTCCAACCAGTCAAATACCTTTACTTACATTGCCAATTTCTGGGTGAATGCATCTGCCAAGAAAGATTTGTATATATAATTGTGTATCAGCATGGAGGTCACTCCCAAAAATAACAGACATTGAGAAAACAAGGAGAATCTTGATTCGCAACTTTAAGACAAGGTAGATTCCAAAAATATCCCTAGGCAGTTCAGTGGACCTTTGTAAACTTTTTAAACTACGTTTTACACCAGACCAGACATAATCCATGAAGTACAATCGGGCAAGAGTTCCAAAAAAAGGTCACTCATGTATTAGCTCGAGACCCACTGCTAGCTTATTAATCACATGAACAGAAATTATAATTTGCTAACTGCAATCTTGCACTGTACAGACACAAAATAATCACATCCAGAAAGGTTACAGAAATGGAAACAATTTCAGTCTTTGCTTTGAAGGAACCACAAAATCTTCACAGCTCATGTACAGTTCACCAATTTAAGAGTCAACAGATCCCAGCAGATGGTAAGCATCTGGTGTACAGTGCACTTTTGCAATGGTTTGCAGTTTTTTGCTACAGTTTTGTTTCCAGTATTGCCTCCTACTGTAAAGTCCTGTTAGTAGATTTCCAGCAGATATACATGAGCATATAATGACTTCAAACATACAAATCAGAGAGCCTCTTTCTGCAGAGATTTAATATGCATCAGTGGTCCTGCTGTTGGATACACAAGAAGGAATATGTTTCTGCTGTATGATATTTCAATGTATCTGTGAGGTTTTCCTTATGGTTCTAAGTAGTAAAGCCAGAGCCTAATACATCAGCAAATTGGAGGCCAGCTGTACCATCCAGATGGAGGTTAATTACAGCACTAAAATTTGTCATGCTGCAGCTGGATTGAGGTGAAGGGGCAGAATAGGGAAATGGGAGAAAAAATATGATCCAGAAAAGCATTCTTTTAATTGCCATTCAGTGCTGATACTAAATAGTATATGTGTGGCATTCCGTTGCACATCATTCTTATGTGGCTGAGGAACTAAAGGAAATGTTTAATGGGTGAAGAATGAATTTGGAAAATAATAAAATTGTTCAAAAACATATGTTGTACTGTATTTATAGAAGTCCAATAAACGTCAAATGATGGACAATGATTGACAATGTGGTTCACCGTGAGTGTACAGAGGTCATTAACAGGCCTGCTTTTTTCATTGTTTACCACCAGGGATTAAGCCAAATGTAGCCAGGGGTAATATTACACTCCGTGCCTCAATAATCATCACTCAGGGCACTTTCTGTTTCTACAGAACTCCAGACTAGGGAGAAAAAGAGTAACCTGTGACTGAAGAGGATCAAGGAGTTATGAAATGCAGATGCTTATGGATTAGTACAGCGACAAATAATCAGGGTGTGACCATAGCCAGAAGAAAGAAAAGGGTACAGGAAGGGAAAGAGACAAAGAGAGGTATGCAAGTTTCTTCAGCACATTAACCCTAAATAAACAGGCAGCAGGGACTGAGTGTCATTAGCTTAATTAGTTTAGCACAACATTGTGAGCACAAGGGCCTGTCCTCTGCTATATAAACAAGACAAAGAGTTTGACTCAACACACCACAACAAAAGTGGTACAGATGTTGATTTTTGTAGGCTAAAAAAGAACACTAATTCTAAGTGAATCTTATCTGTGCATGGAGCCAAAAGAGATAAGGGAGATCTTAAATCTTTAATTTTGTATCTGTATTTACTCAGGAGACAAACGCAGAGTCTATTGAACTAAGGCAAAATGGCCATGAGGTCACAGAGCATATACAAATTGCAGAGGAGATGCTTGCTGTCTTGAGGCAAATGAGGGTGGATAAATCCCCAAGGCCTGACAAGAAATCCTGTTGGATCTTGTGGGAGGTTGGTGCAGAAATTGCAGGGGTATTTAAAATGTCCTTAGCCACAGGTGAGGTGCTGGAAGATTGAAAGCACAGTGCCTATATTAAAAAATACTCACCCCCTGCCCCAGGAAGTTTTCATTTTTTATTGTTTTACAACACTGAATCACAGGAACTTTCCTTTTTGACAACGATCAACAGAAAAAGACTCTTACATGTCAAAGCAAAAACAGATCTCTGCCAAGTGATCTAAATTAATTACAAATATAAAAATATTGATTGCATAAGTATTCAACCCCCTCCCCCTTAATATGACACACCAAATCATCACTGGTGCAGCCAATTGGTTTTAGAAGTCACATAATTAGTTAAATGGAGAGCACCATGTGCAGTCAAGGTGTTTCAATTTCCAGTTTCTGTCCCTTAGTGTTCTTTTGACTCTATACTTCTCCAAGAGCTTTCATGAAAAATGGAAGAATTGCAGTATAGTTTTTTCCATAGAAGCTAACTTAAAGAATAATTAACTTATTAATTCATCTCAAATTAGTGATAATAAACTCTTCCCAATATACTTTTTGCTTTATAGAATGTATCATGTTCCTAAATTATCAACGTTAAATGTCACAAGTGATAATGATAATATCTTAAGGTGTTAGTTCACCTTAATTTTGTACATGACATTTTGAATAAATAGCTACTGCAACTAAAACCAATCTTATTAGAATTCACTATAAATAACACATTTTTAAATGGCATGTGTATTTTGTTTGGTACTGTGACTAAGTTGAACACAACTTTAAGTATTAAACTATATTTCATGTGCAGAAAATACCCAAGATTGTAGAACCCAAGATTACAATTTTATCTAAAATCTATAAATATTTTAATCACACATTGAGTCCAATCACCCCAAATAAATGTAGTCACTGTGTTAGAGTAAACATTACTTGGCAATTAAAGGGATATTTTACTAGTCCATTGGAATGAAAACTGGTAGATTTTAATCTGTGTCCTAATTATGCCAAATATCGAAGCAGATCATAATGCTAAATAGTCTGACAAATCAGCACAAAACACCATAGCCCTGTAACATCCACTCAGGGCTGGTGGTTTACAATCAGCTAATAGTTCACTGATAACCATTTCATTAATCATTGCATAGCGTTGTATGTGATGCAAGAGATAGAGTTGTCATGCTTCAGTGTACCTTCGGTGAAAGTGACCAATGAATGATCCAATCAGACTTACTCCGAAGAGTCTCCTTTGCAAATAACATAAAATAATGACCGATGTTCCAAAAAGTAACAAACCCACTTGGTGAACTTAATGAATGGTGGAGGACCAGAAGGCCTACTGCTGCTCCTTTTAATGAAAACCTACCACATTGCTGGTGGTCTACCAAGCCGTGAGTGAAATAACCCATTTCCATGAAAGGATCTAGACAATTGCAATCCAGCCAAATTAACCAGGTTGGGAAAAATCCAAAAACATGAAAGCACGTTAGTTTAAAGTTGCTTCAAAAGAGTAGGAGCAATGGTAGGACAAAGGGAATATTTTTCACATGGTGGAAACAGAATTGCAATGGTGAAAAGCTGTTGGCTAAGTCATTTAGCTAATGGATTAATAAGGTGCATTGGGGAGAGAGACAGAGACAGAACAAATGAAATTATAAATGCTGTGAAGTGCAATTGACATCAGTGGGAAATGTATGCTGTATCAATTAGTTAAGTGGAAAGAACAAAAACTTACTCAGAAAATATTCAAATATATTAACCTATTTTCTAGTTCAGCTGAAGCTTTCACACCTATATCTTCTCATTCCCTTTTGCAATCTTCAGTATTTAGCCAAAAATCCTGCTACCTTATCCTTTTATAATAAAATTCTGCTTCTTCATATATGTACTTACATCAATTACTTACAAGCAGTATAGAAGAGAACTACAACGTGGGGAGTTGCCAACAAACTTTGAGGAAAACTTCTGTCTGTTAGTGCTGGAATTAAGTCCACATCACGTTCTCTCCATCTATTTCTGTATATAGCTTCTGCTACTTCGTCATCTTGAATAACTGAAGGGCGGAAAAATAATCATTGGATCCATCAGAGGCATACTGGCAACAAAGTACCCCCATGAGTTAAATGACACCATCTAATTTTCTGAAATAATATAACATCTATCTTGGGTCCACAATTTATAAAAGCATCTGTAAGGTAGGTCCTACTTAAGAGAAAAACACAATTAAAAGTTACTTCCTTCTATCTTCCCCCAACCTCCTACGAATGGAGATACTCCAGAAGAATGTGATAGGACAGAGTAGCAGGTATTCTGATCTTCTAACCTGAGTTGTAATTTTAATCAACAAAGTCTAACACTGAAGGGGCCTTTCTTTTCAAAGCAGAACATTGTATACAAACATTGTATTAAAAATTAATGCTTGAAATTATAGAAAACCTATGTAGCAGGAGTCCATTCAGCCACTTTGCCCATGTCAGTCACAAAAGAAATACCTGGCCAAATCTCACCCTCCAACACTTAGTCTGCACCCCTCCAGATCTCACATCAAAGGTCTTTTTCAATATGATGAAGGTTTCTACCTCTATCACTCATTTGGCAATGGATTACAGTCCCAGCCCCAATTCGAGATAAAATTTTCCAATCCTTGCAAAACCCTCCATCCAGTGTAATCATGTCCCTTCCAAGAGTTCGGCGTCCAGAACAATGCGTCAAATAAGCTATGTTCAGTTATTACTTTATGCAGTTTTAGCAAAACTTTTTTGCTCTTTCATTCTGTACTTTATCAAACTAAAATATATCATATACAGTTTTAACCACATTATTGATTGATTGATCCTGCTACTTTTGAGGATCTGTGGACTTGTGTCCTGAAGTACCTCTGTTCCTAAGCACCATTCAATATCCCCCCTTCTCCCATTTATAGTGTGTTCTCTTTCTGATTTGTACACCCCCAAAAGTAGTGCCTCACATTTATCTGGATTAAACGCCATTAACACTTTCCTATCCAATTGTCCAATCCATCCACATCTTCCTCCAAACAAAAGCTCTCCAATTGATTGTCAATTGTTCTTTTCCCTTTACGTTTTTCAACAATCTGTGATAGGGTGAAAGAGGAAGATTTAAGAGGTTTAATATGTTTGTGCCTTCCAATGTTCCACAGAGGTGCTTCCTAATTACAATATCAGTACCATGTTTCTCTTTTGTGGCGAGTCACAAAGTATTCATTAAGAACTTTATCCACACGCTCTGCCTCTGTAAGCAAGTTAGCTTATTAGACCCTATGTTTTCTTTGGTTATTCTCTTTTCTTTCGTACTCATTTTTAGATTTTCTTTGATTTTACTGCTAGAATTTTTTTCTATATCCTCCCTTTGCTTTCCTATTTTCCTTACTAGATTCATTTTTAATACTTTTTCTACTCTTCCAAGCTTTCTGCTCTACAATGTTTTCACTACCTGATATAAACTTACTCTTTTTTGATATCTTACCCTCTATGCACCATGTTATATCAGAAGCTCAAATTCAGCATTCAACATTTTTCTGAACACCATTAATCTCCTCCCTGAATGCCTCCTCCTCTGGTCTGACCCTGATTTAACTTCAAGTCATGTTTCCAATCCACTTTCAATAAACCACTAAAATTTACCGTGAGGAGGAGGAGGAGAAGATGGCGGCGCAACACAGCACGCAGCGGCCACTCCCGTGAATGATATCTGTTATCTGTCAAGTAGGGTGCTGTGTACTATCCTGATTTGATGGAGACAGACGTGAGAGCACGGAGCAACATCTGGAGAAACTTCTGAAATGCCTGCTTTGCTGGCACTGCTGCTGTGTGATCCAGAATCTCCGGAGAAGGCCCCGAGACCTTGGCTTTGCTTGTTGCTTGGTGGCCGGGGCAGGGTCAGAGCGCTCGGCAGAAAAGGGTTAGGCGAGTCTCGGATGGCAATTGCTAAAGGTTCAAGGGCAAAATCAAATAACAATGGACTAAGAGGGCATCCTTGCCTAGTACCCCAAGATAAACGAAAAAAGGGAGATCTTTGATTATTAGTACAAACCAAAGCTACAGGGGTATGATATATCAATTTAATCCAAGATATAAATATCGGACTAAAATTAAATTTCTCGAACACACTAAATAAATATGGTCATTCAACTTGATCGAAAGCTTTCTCAGCATTTAATGGAATAATACATTCCGGAGTGTTAAGTGAAGGAGTATAAACAATATTCATTAACCTCCTGATATTAAAAGATGAATAACAGTTTTTAATAAATCCTGTTTGGTCCACAGAGATAATTTGAGGTAATACCTTCTCTAACCTAGTTGCAAAAATTTTAGAAAAAATTTTTGAATCTACGTTCAAAAGAGATATCGGTCTATATGATGCACAATCAGTAGGATCTTTATTCCTTTTAAGAATTAAAGAAATAGAAGCTCCATAAAACGATTGTGGTAATTTACCTAATCTGATTGCTTCTTTGAACGTTCTAAACAACCAAGAAGAGAGAATAGAGGAAAAAGACTTTTAAAAGTCCACTGTAAAACCATCAGGACCAGGTGCTTTGCCGGAATTCATTGAGGAAATAACAGTTGTTATTTCTTCCTCTGTAATAGGAGTTTCTAATGTTAAACAATCTTTGGGTGATAATTTCGGAAAGTTCAATTTCCTTAAAAAGTCATGCATGATGTTAGAATCATGAGGAAAATCAGAATAGTATAAAGAGGTATAAAATTCTTGAAAAGTTTTGTTTATCTCATCATGATCAACTGTCAAAGTATCATCATGTTTACGGATCTTAATAATTTGACGTTTAACCAAAGAAGTTTTCAATTGATTAGCTAATAATTTACCCGATTTATCACTATGAATGTAAAACTTACTTCTCGTTTTCATTAATTGATTTTCAATCGAAGATGTTAATAATAATAAACCTAACATTTTTGGTATTATCCGTGGAAATGAAATACATAAATTATCATTATATGCAGATGATTTGTTATTATATATCTCTAATCCGGGGAAATCGAATCCCGTTATTTTATCTTTGTTGGCTCAATTTAGTAACTTTTCTGGTTATAAATTGAACCTTAATAAGAGTGAACTATTTCCCCTAAATAAGCAGGTTCCTATTTATGGATGTTCACCATTTAAATTGGTTACTGATTCTTTTACATATTTAGGGATTAAAATCACAAAAAAGCATAAAGATTTATTCAAGGCTAATTTTTTACCTTTAATTGATCAGATTAAACTTTTGTTTACTAAATGGTCACCAATGTCTCTGTCATTGATCGGTTGGATCAATGCTATCAAGATGATTATTTTGCCTAAATTTTTTAATGTATTTCAAATGGTACCAATTTTTATTCCAAAATCCTTGTTTGGTAATGTTGATTCAAAAATTTCCTCATATATAGGGCAGAACAAAAACCTTAGGTTAGGTAAAAGACATTTACAGAAATCTAAAGAAGGGTGGGGGGAGGGGGTAGCTCTCCCGATCCTTAGATTTTACTATTGGGCAATTAACATTCGATATTCAAAATTTTGGTTATGGGACTTGGATGTAATTTCAAGTCCACATTGGGTAAATCTTGAATGTAATTCTTTACAAGGGTTTTCACTGGGTTCTATTTTATGGACTTTGCTCCCCTTTACTTTTTCTAAATTGTATAAACAAATGGATAACCCAATAGTTAAACATATGGTTTCAATTTCCAAAATTTTTTGGGTTGAACCAATTTATTTTAGCAAGTCCACTATACTTAATTTCTTTTTTCAACCTTCCACTATGGATCAAGCATATTTAGACTGGAAAATCAAAGGTATAGTACGATTTTGTGATTCATTTTCAGATAATTGTTTTATGACCTTTGAACAATTATCTAATAAATATAATCTGCCTAGATCTCACTTTTTTAGATACTTACAGGTTAGAAATTTTTTATATACTGTTTCTCCTAACTTTCCAAATTTATATTCAGTGGATATTTTGGAAAAAAATTTAGATTTAAATCCTTTTCAGAAAGGCGTTATAGCAATTATTTATAATACAATTATGAATATATGTCCTGATGTGTCTAATAAAATTAAGACTGATTGAGAAAGAGAACTTAAGATTACTGTACTGATTGAAAAATGGGAAAAAATTCTTCAATTAGTTAATTCATCCTCTATATGTGCTAAACATACGTTGACACAGTTTAAAGTAGTGCACAGGGCTCATATATCTAAAGATAAATTATCTCGTTATTATTCTTATACAAATCCTATATGTGATAGATGCCATTCCAAGGTAGCTTTTTAACTCGTATGTTCTGGTCATGTCCTTTATTGAAAAAATATTGGAAAGGTATTTTTGATATTATCTCAACTGTTTTGAACATTGACTTACAACCTCACCCAAATACTGCGATTTTTGGGTTACCAATGATAGAATCAAGTCATTTAATCTCTTCAGCTCGTCCGATGATTGCATTTCTTACTTTAATGGCTAGAAGATCCATTTTGCTGAACTGGGAAGAGATTAATCCTCCTACCACATTTCATTGGTTCTCTCAAACTATGCTGCGTTTAAATTTGGAAAAAATTAGAGGTGTTGTTTATGATCCCGCTATTAAATTTGAAAAGAACTGGAGGCCATTTTTTCAACATTTTTATATGACGTAATTTGACCTTTTCCAAACTTATTCTATTTCTTTGTAATATTGGTTGAGAGGATCGGAGTCGTCGACACAAAGGTTTCTTTTTTTTTTAAAAAATGATGTTACATAACAGCCCATGTCTTTTTTTCAAAGTTTAGTTGATTAATACTGTTTAGGTTAGTTTTTTTTGGGGGGGGGGTTATAGTTTTTTTTTCTTTTTCATGATTTTTTTTTAGATATTTTTCTTTGTTTTATATTGTTCATCTGTATCCTACATGATTGGGAGTTTTATCCTTTAAGTGTCAACTGGCTTTATAATTAACTATGCCAATTATAACAATGTATCCCAATAACTTTGTATCATTACTATGCTATGCTTATTATTATGAAACTAATAAAAAGATTGAAAAAGAAAAAGAAGCGCTCGGCAGAGATGGTGCTGGGTGTCGGAGGGCTGGTCAGAGGCTCGAAGTTTTCAGACGGACTCAGAGTCGGCTGTGGTTGGGTGCTTTCAATGCATTGGCAGTTGTCGGCGCCTGGAGGTTTATGGCAGGGAGAGTTTCTCGTTTTTGCCGCCTGCTATCGGGACTATTGGGAGTCGATCGGAACTTTGAGACTTCTTTTTTACGGTGCCCATGGTCTGCTCTTAATCAAATTATGGTATTGTTTTGCACTGCTGTAACTATATGTTATAATTATGTGGTCTTGTCAGTGTTCGCCTTTGGTTTGTCCTGTTTTTTTTTGAGATATCACTCTGGAGGAACATTGTATCATTTCTTAATGCATGCATTTCTCAATGACAATAAATGAGGACTGTGTCCTCATAATCTAATCTAATCTAATCTATTCTAATCTAATCTAAACAATGTAAAACCTTTGCTCTGATTTGGACTATTTTGGGTCTGTTATATATAGTCAAAGAAAAGCTCTTCTGTATGAAGTTTAGGAGTTCTGTGCACTCTATCTTTTATCCTAAATGTAACCCAACTAATAACACAGTATCCTAATTGAAAGACCCTCTATCATTCTTCCAGTTTTCCACTTTTCAGAAATTTGCTCATCTTCCTCAAATTTGGAGGTCTGTGCTATATTCTTCACAGTGCATTTGCTTGTTTTTAGTTCATTACTTCTATCCATACAGCTCTCCTTCCATCAAAGCATCCTTTTTCATTACTACAAGAAATTTCAGAAGCCCAACATTCCCTCTCTTTGTTTGGGCACACTCTTTCTCCTTAAACATTCCTAGGAATGTTAAGCTGCCACTCCTGTCCCTATTTTCCTCACCATCAGGGACACCTTCAAGAAGCAAGGCCTCAAGAAGGCATCGTTCATTATTAAGAACCTCACCATCTGGGACATACCCTCATCTCATCAGGAAGCAGCCTGACCACCCACACTCAACAATTCAGAAACAGCTTCTTCCCCCTCTGCATAAATCTCTGACAGGACCTCATTGTTTTTGAACTACTTATTTAATTTGTAATAATTTTATGCCTTTGTATTACACTGCTGCCGCAAAACAACAAATTTCTCAGCACTTAGAAAGTGATAATAAATCCGATTCTGAATTCTGTCCTTCTGTAAGCCATGTTTCAGTAATAGATAAAATATCATAGTTTTGCACCTTTCAGTGCCCCTAGCTCATCTATTTGTTGACTGCAATGTTTATTGGGTCCATACTATTAAGCAGTCAGACACCAGTTAGATCTATTTTCCATCCTTTCTTTGCTTTTGTATTCTAATCTCTCTCACTCATCTTCAGTCTTCCACTTCTGATTTTCCCTACCCATGAAGAATATTTGTCACCATCCTCTCAAAGTACAATCTATGTAGCCTATACCTTTCTTTGCTACCTTTCAGATCCTGCTCCTCAGCCTCTTTCCTAACCCCTGAAAATCTGCATGCAGAATCTCAACTTACATTATTGACGCCTCTGTGAACTATAACCACTGGAATGGTCTGCAGCTGCTAACCTTGATCTCTGGCAAATGCATCCTCTATAACTTTTTTCCACCCTCCCTAACTAGCTGAGGCAACCCTGGTTTCTGCTTTCATTACCCAGGGCACCCTTTCACCCATCAGTAATCAGTATCTGGCTTATTTCTTCTTGTGTGTTAGTTGTAGCCCAGTCCCTCGCTGATTACATTCTCTTGAACTCCAAGTAATCACCACCTGAAATGTACTATTTAAAAAGTACTCAGCATCACAGATGGAATGCATCAACATCAGCTGTTGATCAGGCTGCAAATCCCAGACTTCAACCTTTTCTCCAAATGACAATTCCTCCTGCAAGCCGGATTATGCAGGATGGCCGAACTCATTAAGTATCAGAATCACATCTTTTTCTCTCCCTTAGCACTTTTCAAAGAACCAAGTCAGCCCCTGTAGGTGTTACCAAGTAACTAGTTGTAGCTAGCAAGGCAAGGTAAGTCAAGTTTATAGCACTTTTCAAACGCAAGGCAGTTCAAAGTGCTTTACATCGAACAAGATATAAAAATCAAGCATCAAATTTCAGACAATATAAAGAGCATAAAATCACACAGAAAAATGAAGCAATAAAAGTCACAGTGCAGGAGATTCTAATTAAAAGCTACAACAGAAAGAAAAGTTTTAAGCCTCAGTTTGAAAGAGCTTAAAGTTGGGGCAGACTTCAGGTCCTCTGGAAGGTTATTCCAGATATGTGGAGCATGGCAACTAAAAGCAGCTTCAGTATATTTAGTTTTGACCCTGGGGACAGTAAGCAACCCTGCCCCAGACTAGAAATAGGGGACATAGTCTCAAGATTTAGGGGAGTAGATTTAGGACGAAGATGAGGAGGAACTGCTTTTCTCAGAGAGAGGTGAATCTGTGGAATTCTGTGCCCAATGATGCAGTGGAGGCTACCTCAGTAAGCATATTTAAGCCAAAGTTGGATAGTTGCATAGCAGGGGAATTAAGGGTTATGGGGAAAAGGCTACTCCTGCTCTTATTTCTTATGTTCTTATGTAGATGACCTGAGAGCTCGGGAAGGTTCATAGTGCAGCAAGAGTTTGGACATGTACTTTGGCCCTAGACTATTCAGTACTTCATAAACCAGTAGTAATATTTTAAAGTCAGTCCGCTAATGGACAGGAAGCCAGTGTAGCACTCTGAGAACAGATTTCTTGGTCTTAGTGAGGACTCTACCAGCAGCGTTCTGAATGAGCTCCAGCTCTCGGAGGGATTTTTTTTAACCAAAGCCTGTGAAAACGCCATTACAGTAGTCAAGCCTACTAAAAATTAATGTATGGACAAGTTTTTCTAGATCTTGCTGAGACATAAGCCTTTTAACTCTTGCTATATTTTTAAGATGTTAGTAGGCTGACTTTGTAATTGTTTTAAAGTGGCAGTTAAAATTTAAGTCGGAGTCCATCACAACACCAAGGTTTCTGGCTTGGTTTGTGGGCTGTAACAATAGGCATTCTAAGTGAGCACTGACTTAATCGTTCTAGCCACCTAACTATGTAATTGCTACTTGTTTCTCTTGCACTGTTAAGGTTAATGCTAACAGCAAAACTCAACTAAATTCCAGAAAGAAATCAATTTAGATATAATAAGTTTGGATGTTATCATTTTAAATTCACTTCCTCGCACTGGGTAAAAACATTGAGCTATGGGATATCACAGGGTAATTAACAGGTTCCATCCATAACCTGATTTTATCCATTTGCCAAAAAATACACAAAAATCACTCGATATGGTGATGATGTCTCCAAAGGACTGTAATGGATGGCATCAAAAGCACATGAGACAAATAACAACGATTACTTTAAAAAATTATTCATTGAAATGAACGTTTGCACATACGTCGAACATTTGAATTTAATAATGTTTTGGGAAATTGTTCATTGGTGGGAGTGTCTATAAGTCAGGTTTTCATGACCCAAGGATGACCTGTATAATGAAATAGAAAGATGACACTGAACATTAAAAATATGATTAGCTAGCAAATGTGTCTTTATACAAAAATGATTCAGATTGAGATCAACCATGATGTCAAGAATACCTACAATAAATTTACCATCACCTTCTTAAAATCGAGGGTGTATTATATCTTCAAACAATCTATTCAAATAACTAACTTCACTAAAAGGAACTTCTACCACCCTATTGTAATCTATTTAACCACCTGGTGGTTATGCAGTTTCGTTAAATTGACTGACATTAAGTATTTCATTTTCTGCAAATAAAAACTACTGTGTTATTATTAATGTGCCATTATTTTGCTCATAGGGTGCAGAATAAAATATCTGGGGAAAAATAAATGAAAACATGCCTTGTGCCATGAAATTGTTCCTTCCATAAAAATGTGTAAGTCAACCATTTATGATGTTCAGCAAGTAAGTTAAACACGGCATTCAAAATACATTTATTATCAAAGGATGTACAGCTTGAGATTTGCTTCCTACCAGGCAGCCACGAAACAAAGAAAGCCAAAAGAACCCATTAAAAAAAAAGATCATCAAACACCCAATTTGCAGAGAGAAAAGAAACAAGTCATGCAAACAATAAACACAAGCAAATAACATTCTGAAATGAAGTCCATAAAGAGGGACAGTCCCTAGAACCTTAGTTCAGCGCAGAGTGCAGCAGCAAGCTGAACCAGCCTGGCACTTGTCTCGGGCTTCAATGCCCGGACCAACCTGGCCCGGCTCCTAAATCATCATCCAAACATCGGGTTCAGTCACCTCAATACACTCTGGGGCCTGGGCCCCTCTGCCTCGATTCAGCCTGTCCCCGACCTTTCTAATTCGGCCCGGCGCCTAAATCGATTGAACCTCGGGTCTTCACACTCCCGGCAACTGCTTCGCCTCAGCTCGGTTCTGCCACACCTTTTTGCCTCCAAGTCCAAAGGGAAGTTAGAGATTATCAAGTCAAATATCTATAGGGAAGTTACAAGATTCTACAGAGATTCCTCTTTCCCAAATAAGATATCCTAAGCCTTTGTATTATAGCTAATATTAGAGTCTAAATTATTCAACTATGCCCAATTGCTAACTGTGGTATGGCACATCCACTATTCCAGGATTAAGAGCTGTCATTCCACAAGTATTTGATCATATCTAGTTACATTTCTATTTCTTAACCCTAACTCAGATTGGGATCTTTTCACAGGAGTACATTCAGCCAGAGACTCATTTCTCCGAGATGCAGCCCAGAGCGTCATACAAAGCCATTCCTGCCTGTGGCCATTAAACTTTACATCTCCTCCCTTGGAGGGTCAGACACCCTGAGCCAATAGGCTGGTCCTGGACTTATTTCATAATTTACTGGCATAATTTACATATTACTATTTAACTATTTATGGTTCTATTACTATTTATTATTTATGGTGCAACTGTAACGAAAACCAATTTCCCCCGGGATCAATCAAGCATGACTATGACAAATCCAGGTTTTAACAACTAATCAATCATCAAGCTCTCTGATATGCAGCAAGATAGCCAGAAATTTTTTTCAGATTATGTAATTCAAACTAAAATAAGAAATACACAGCATTCAATCCCAAAGAAAACTGTATTCCAATCTCAAAATAATGCTGCAAAAAAAATGAACTACTGGACCAAAAAATACTGAAATAATAGCTGGAAATGCTTCACATTAAGCCAAGCAATTAATCTCCTTTATAAATGATCAAAAATACTTTGATAATTTGCCTTCTTTTCTTGAATGGTTTTGCCATTGGATTTCACTAATTTGTGAACTGATGTACTGCACTATACCTCTGAAATCCACATCTTCACTTTCTTCTTCCTCATCTGTCTCAGAAGTTGGTATCGGTTTCCTTTCGCTTTTAACTAGGTCAACAATTTCTTCAACAGATGTCACAACTAAATAGCTGATGGATGAATCCTAAACAAAAATCAATAAAATACAGTAAAATAATGCAGTCTTTCACCTTCTATTAGTCAGGAAAATGAAAAAAAGGTATATTATTTGATGAAGGAGGTTTAAGTTTTCATATACATAACTTTAGCTTTGTTTTGTGAACATGACATTATAAAATTCTAAAGCTAAAATCACTGAAAGTGTGCTACTTCAGCCCAAAACCATACTCAAATCCAAACTACCCTGTGTACTGAGACTTTGCCATTTACATGCCCAACATTCCAAGCTGCACAATCATATTTAAACTGGAATTCTGCAAGCTGCAAATCCTCAGCATTTCCAAGAATTTAATCCTGCTGTTCTTCCTATTTCCCAAGAACATGTATCGAATACCAGTTAATCATAACACATTACAACAAAAAAAGCATTCAATTTCCTCATAAATCCAGTATCCTTCACAAATTGCAACAAAAAGCTTGAAATTTGGCATTTTGTATATTTTACATCCAATTCTGGGCCACTCATGAATGATAATACAAAGTACTGTTCCACGCATACGGAAATCTGGGTCACAATTGATAGCCTTGGATATCGCTTTCCATTACAAATCAACCATATTATTTTTCTATGATCAGTTCAATCAATACCTCAATTCTATTTAGGATATCAATTTAATTTGTAAAAATATCAATTGGTCCAAACGTCATACTATTCTCCTCAATTTATGAATTATTTTCTTTATTTAAATCTTCTCTCCCTTTCTCCCTTGAAAATACGCTTGACAGCAGGTCCTAACCTGACAATATATTACAGCACCCTGTTGTCTCAGGTCAGCTTAGACCAACACTGCTCCTTTTCAGAGAGGAACAAAATGCAAACAAATTTGCTACACTCAGCAACAGATCAGCTACACTAATGTTGTATGATTTAAATAAAGGTATATCATTTAACTTCTAGCAAGGCACCACACACAGTTTGCTTGACTGGGTCAGATAAGTCAGTTCCTCTTTTCTTTTGTGCACCTTACACAGGCTAAGTTACTTTTTTGTTGCTGTTCTTTCTCCTCCTTTCAACATCCATGATAAACTGTCTTCAACACAAAGCTTTATTAATTATATCATTTTATGTAAATCAGAAGTTAGATGATATATTATTGATCTGAAATAATTCAAACAGTAGCTAATTTGTTGTTGCAATAGACTCCAATAGGGATTGCAGGAAATGTGTCAGCTTGCTGTTTAACATTTCTATCAGTTAGGAAGCATTCTTTTCAAAGCTCTAGCTGGAAGGAAATTACCTGTGGGACTTGTCCACGTTGCTGGATTTCTACACGTGCAGATAGATAGTGACATGCAGAATTAGCTCTCTGCATTTCCTGTCATTAATCAGAAAAGCTCAACAACAAAATGGGTCGGGGATTGTGCAAATCAGCTACGAATACATCTTTACTATGACATGGGCCTCATTAAAGAGCCTCATTACCCAAGATTCCCGTTTCTGTCAACAGTCATGCAATGCTGCCAGTTTACCCATTCGAGGGAATCATCCTGATGTATCTGTTGATTCCAAGTAATCAGGCACGTTGTCTAAAATGGCTACTCATCTAGTTCTGTAAAGATGCCTTCACCAAGTTCACACTAGCAGATTTATTCCACTTTTCCACATTGAAGGGTTAAAAATTAAAGTTCTTTTTGAATGTGTTTAATTAACCAAAGAAAGATCAATGGCAACTCCTTTTGGCCTAACTAAACCTCTCATGGCACCTGATTAATAGAGTAGATCAAATGGCAAGGGAGCATATTAAATGGGGAAACAAGACGCAAGGTGAGCGGTTTCTAAAGAATAAGATCTAATCAGTCGCAAGTTGTACAGAGGGATCAAGTGTCACAGCTCCAAAGACATTAGCAAAACTAAGTGTCAGAGGCAAGGGGCACTGGGGCTACAAGCAAAGGCAAGCAACAAAAATATAGCTTGGGGAAAGGGGAAAAGATCCTGTGGAGATCAGCAAGGAAATGGAGGGAGATATAGAACATGATTTCATGCAGCTCGGGATGCAAACAGTCAACTTCCAAATTACTAAAACAAATGTCATACTCCTTCAGCTGATCTGAATCCTACAGTCACACCTTCTGGCACATTAGGCTGGAGCTGGGCCCTGTTGAAGTTGAAAGCAAACAGTATCATTTACTAAAATATATTTTAAAAGAACAGTAAAATTCTTGAATTAAAAACTGTGTCATTAGATTTTGTTAAAACTTTCATTTATTCTGATGGTCGAAGCTGTAAATTTAAAAGCTGTCTCTTAATTTCTAATGATAAATATTCTACTTAGATTTTTTAAGAGTCACAGAATTGAAGTGATACAGCACATATACAAGTCTTTCAACCCACTGAATCCACTTCCACACTTTTGGCATGACTAGAGGGTAAGATGTATTGGACTGAAAATATTGCACAACACAGATCAAATCAGACATGGGATTTTAATTAGCCAATTTTCTAAACTTAAGGTACCAAGTACAGACAAAGGATCCAAATTGCTGAAAAGGATTGTAAGTGTCCTTTTCACTTCCTTCTGTAAAATAATTTGTTTGCTTCTAATTGCTTTTTACAGCAAACTTACCTTGGCACTAAAATAACTCCTGCTTTTCCAAGTAGCTGCCAGGCCAGGGATTCAGCAGTTATTCGGTCATACTCATAAGTCTCTCTTTGTGTGAAAAGAAATATAACTGGCATCCTTAATTGTGTATGAACTGTAGAGACTTCCTCTGGTCCAACAGAAGATTCCATCTGAAGAATTAGAGATGGGTAATATAAAAATCAGTATCAGCTTTAATACGTCATGAAATTTGTTGTTTAGCAGCAGCTGTATGGTGTAGAAACATACAATTACTATAAATTTAAAAATAAATAAATAGTGCAAAAGAGAGGAAATATCTGTCATTGTGTTCATGGACCATTCAGGAATCTGAAGACAGAGGAGAATTCGTTCCTAAAATGTTGAGTGTGAGTCTTCAGGCTCTGTGCCTCCTCTATGCCAGAAATTAGAAGAGTGAATGTCCCGATGGCAAGGGTCCTTAGTGATGGATGCTGTCTTCTTGAAGATGTCCTCAATGGTGAGGAGTGCTGTGTCCATAGTGCAGCTGCCTGAGTCTACAGCTCTCTGCAGTTTCTTGCAATTTTGTGCATAGGAGCTTCCATACCAGGCTGTGATGCCACCAATCAGAATGTTCTCCGCTGCACATCTATAAGAAGTTTCAAGAGTCTTTGGTGAAATACCAAATCTACTCAAACTCATAACAAAGTAGAGCCACTGGCATGCCTTACTAATTGCATCGGACCCAGGAAAAATCCTTCAAAATGTTGAACTTAAGGCTGTTCAGCCTTTACACTGCCCACCCCTCCATGAGGACTGGTGGGCGTTCTTCCAGCCTCTCCTTCCTGAAGTCCACAATCAATTCCTTGGTCGTGTTGATGTTGAGTGCAAGATTGTTGTTGCAACACCTCTCAACCAGCCCAACTACTTAATTCCTGCCATGACTGTAGAGAGCGTGGAACAGAGAGCTGAGCACAATTCTTTCAGGTGTGCCTGTATATTGTATGTTGTAGCATCCTGAGACTTGGAATGTACAAGATGGTTTCACACTGAAATCCACATGCTTCTGATTGAGAAATGCACACTATACTTATTTTTCCTTTAGCACAATTAACATTAGGAAATTAAACAATTGTTGTGGATATTGGTTTCAAAACATATCCATATTGGGTTAAGAACTTATTAGAATTCCTTGCTGGTGAATGCAGGTTCAATACTTAGCTCACCACGAGTGGCGCCTCCAGTACTTTGAGGTAGGAATGTATATTCACAGTAGTTAGAGGCTGTTCAAGTAAAGATCTCTTGCATGGCTGAGTCCTATCTGTTACCATCTTGCAATGACAGAACCAAAGCCTTGCTGACAGCTGATCTGAATCTTCCAGACTGCAAGTTAAAATTACAGATAAATCATAACGGAGATACAATAAAGTTATAACAACATTTTCAGCATTTTCTGTAACGATTAAATTTACAGAAACCCCGAGAATAAACACAGGTACTTCTGCTACTTGTACAGGAAAACAGGAATAGCAAAAAGGCTGTGAACCTGGGGAGTCCCTGACACACCAGTTGACTTCTACTTGAATTCATGGAGTTCTATTTAGCAGATCAGACCAACATGCCCACATTGCCCTGAAGAAACCTTTCAACATGGCAAGATCAGAGTGCATGGGTTTACGATTAGAATAAGATGACTGCAGATCCATGAGAAATGTTTTCAACCAGAGTGTGAATTAAATAATAGATGGGCATTTGATGATTGCCATTGATATAGAAACAAGTCCTTTTGCCTGCTATGCTGCACAATGCTTAAGATTCTATAATAATGACACGTAAAAGGACACGGAAACAGTATATTAGGATCAGTCAGTCTTTACCAATGTGTTCTGTTGGATGAGCCTTTCTCATCCAAATCTCTTCATCATGCGTCCAGCCTCCCCTTAAGTGTTTGCTATTACCAACATAATGAGTTCCATATTGTCATCATTCTTTGCATAAGGAAGTTTATTCCAAATTCACTAATGAATGGCTCCACCATAAACAGAAACATTCTCTTTATAGCTGCTTTATCAAGACCGAGCTCACCCCGGAGCCTTCTTATTTCTGGATCTATTTAAACTCATGATAACGGTATTATTCTTATAAATCTTATCTGCACTTTCTTAAATACCACAATATCCTGCCATAATAAAGCATGGCACTCTTATGTGTGTCTAATTCAAGGAAGAATACAGTTTGAACAACTTTATTTTTCTCCAGACGCACTTGAATTAATATCTAACTAGTACTTCCTATGTCATAATGCAAACATCTAATTCTTCCTCCATGAAGCATGGACTCCATTTAATTTGTTATGCTTCGGATTGAAGCACATAGGGTTTTTATGAAGGATGGCATGCAGTGCGGAGGATTTTATTCTGGCAGAACAAGCACAGATTTCCATTACTCTAAACAGTCCCATACCCTTTACAAACAGAGGTCAACATTGATTGGTAACAGAAAATAAATAATTCTTATGAAAAGAGCATATGTTTTGCTTCCATAACAAAATATGTCACTTGGATCTAAGGCAATCTTCATGTCATTTATTATGTGCTCCATTTCCCATGGTAGATTTAGCTTGTGCTTAAAATATAAAATTGTTTGTTTATTTGACTCAGGTCACATATTTATTCCTAGAACAAAGACAATAGCATACTTTCTGTCCTCCTACATTCATCCCAAGAAGATATCGATCAACCTTCTCTTTGAACCGCTACCGACATTATGTAATGGAGCTTCAACATTGATGAACAGCAAAGATATCAACCTTTCAGCCCAATAATGTTATACTTACCCTTCTCAAGGGCAAAGTTCACAGATCAAGCAACGTCACTATTTGAAAACATCACCCTTTTTCCCTCCAGTTAAATGATAAGATTTTTTTCCTTAATTCATCGCTAATGGTAACTACTTTGTCATTGTAAGTTCATACGTTTGTTTAACCACAAGTATATTTTATTACCTATTTCAGCAGAACAATTGTTCAATTAATTAATTCACTCTAAAATTAAATTTGAAATTTTGAAAGTGTTGAACAGTAAGTTGATTTTTATTGCTTTTCCAATTAGGTCCATACTTACTCTAGGTCTTCTAAGACACTGTGTTCTGTAGTTAATACAAATTGATACTTGGCACCGTAAACAAAAGCAGTTTCCATTATGGCTTTGTGCTCTATGACAAAGCATAAATAATATATTACCAATGAACATTTTTTAAAACCAAATTAGCTTTAATAAAATCTGGCTGCTGACATATCCTGGATAATGATGTATTTTGTCAGCATCTAACAATAACACTAATACCCAATTTAATTCTGGAGCAGTTGTGTGGAAATTAAATCAGGCTCAGGTGTCATACACTACTAAGTTAAGGTATCGTTCACGCACTGCACTAAGTATCGTTTACGCACCACACTAAGTAAGGTATCGTTCATGCACCACACCAGTACAGTGTGTGCAAAGAGCATGTTTTGAGTCCAGGACCATGGACAGGTGTGGAAAACTGTTTGGGAGAATTGGTTGTGGGGTAAAGCTGGTGGCCTGTGGTGTGGGTCCATGGTTCAGAGTGTTTATCGCTCCTCTCCGCACCTTGTGGCACATTGGGCGGCAACCCTGCCATTTCTTTAGCAAAGAAATCTGCTTTTCATTGGCCAGATTCGAACCCGGGACCACTCGCCACAAAGTCTGGTGCAGATGTCACGACACCACAGGCCAGCTAAGCCAGAATGTTACAAATGCTTTCAAAAGCAAGGGGAAAGAGTCTGAATGTCAGATGATCAGTAGCGGGGTGAACAAATGCTCTGTGGATGATGCCTGTAGGAGAGCCAGAGTGAATAGCTTAAAAGGGACTGCTCAATTTATAATACAAGGCAGAAGCGTACTCAGATAGGTCCTCTTCAAATCTTAGCCACTGTAACTGAAACTCGTTATTCTGTACCCTGTTATTGCCTTCCCTTGTACTATCTCAATGCACTGTTGTAATAAAATTGTCTGTATGGATGTCATGAAAAACAATTTTTCCACTGCACTTTGGGACATGTAACAATAATAAACCAATTTACCAAATTGCAAGTTCATTCTCCTGTTATTTGTCATTTGAATTACATGCCACACAAAAGCATGACATTAAGCAATTTAATTTCCAGATATTTTAACTTACTTTATGGCTGCATAATAATTTTGAGTTAATAGCATCGTCGCTCATATAAAAGATATCAATAGCTAATCATTTGGGACAGGCTGAAACCTTCCAGTAAAAATCTTTAAAATCATGCACTAAGACATAAATAACAATTTAATAGAAAAACAATTATCACATTAATATGCAATACAGAAACAGTGAAACTGCACAAAGGACTGAAATTAATTTCAAGATTTGGAAAGCATAATAGCTCCGCTTACTGGCTTGTCTGAAAATAACTTGAAGTTACTACAGTATTGCTATTTAACAGCATTTTTAGTTAGTGCACCACCTGGTGGTGTGATAACCAGCTATCATGGGTCACTTGTGAAATAAATTGCAATTGTTAGGAAATAACAGCATTTAACAAATAGTATTGTGTTTGATGTTAAAGGGTTTAATAAGAGACCTGAAGAGTAGTAAGTGTAAAGATGGCAGGGATAGCTAAGGTTTACACGCTTTAAAAGTGTTACTGTTGGTATTTCAACTGTTGCATTAATTATAATTAATTCTGATGTTGCCTAATGCTCAAAAGTGCCTAATAATAATGATGAAATTACAACTCAATAGATTATATTCATTTTTAATTAATCACTATTAGCAAATCTGAAAAATTCTGCAATTAACTTTCTATAAATTGATTTATTAATATAAGTGATTTATTAATATCAATATTAATTTGATGTGTAGAAACTTCTCACAAAGGGAAGTGAATCTTTGATCCCTTCCTGAAAGAGTTGTTGAAGAAGATCATGGAGTATTTAAAGGGGATAGATTTTTGAAAGATCAGGGAATGGAGGGAAACTGCTATTTGTAGTAATCATCCATGATTATAACAAATCCAGGGCAGGCTTGAGGGACAAGGCCTTTGCCTGTTTCTATTTTCCTTTGTTCTCACTACCAGAGATGATTCTCTTTCATACTGACAATACTCTTTTTTTCCCCCACGTACAAACAATTCATATTCTTCTCTCCAAACATTCCAATACATGCTCCCTCTCAGTACATTGACTCTCCCTTTAATAAATGTTACTCAACCACGCTCTCACACACAGAGCCTACACCTATTTTCACTCTCCTCTACTCTGCCTCTAACATTTTACCAGAACACATCTCCCCCACTCATATTATCAGAATCCTATTTCTACCAATATCTATTTTCTCTGTCTCAAAGTACCAGTACGTATCTTTCTCTCCCCCCACCCTATCTGCATAAGATTGAAAGGTTCACAAGAGAAAGCAACACATCGACATTGCCCTGACTGCATCACTGAGGTTTTGACACTACTGTAACAATCTGAAAAGATAAAGGATTGCAACAGAGTATTTTATTTTTGATTAGCACACTGCTTATAATTGTGAGGTAGAGGCACATCAATCATCTTTCTGAATTTAGAGATTAATCTATTATCAATGTTCAATCTCTTCAATTTATAGTGAAGCTAGCCAATGAAAATGAGACAAGGAGAAAATGAAATTTACAAAATATGAAGATAGTGGAGGCAAGTTAAAACAAAGTAAGCATCACCAATATGTAAAGAAACTAAATAGGCTCTGTAAGAGCAAAGAAACATTGTGCTGCAACTCAGCAGACTCAGGACTAATTCAACGCGGCATTTCAACCCAAAACATTGGCAATTACTTTTCTTCCACTGATGTTTCTTGACCCACTGAGTTCCTCCAGCAGATTGCCTGTCACTCCAGATTCCAGCATTTGCAGTCCCTTGTGTCTCCAGTGTCTATAATAAAAGTTCCCAAGTTGCAGAATGCAAACAGCTAAGAGGTGAGATCTCAAGGGGAATCATTAAACTACTCCAGGAGGTTGTCTGAGAACTTATCCCTTTGTTATACTGTTTTTAACTAGACAGACAGGTTAGAACTAGATATAGCTTTCATTCGATAGATAAATGATGAAGAAACTAACTGGTTATATTAATCATCACAGAGAAGTCTAAGATGGAAAATAGGGCACTGTCACAGAAAGCATTGCTAGTGACAAAGGTAATTACTGTGTTGGGCCAGAATGGAAAGGAAGCAATGAATCAGGAGGATGTAACATCAGAGCAATTTTCCCAGCTCTGGCTGAAACAAAATTTGGTTTAACTTAATATAATGAAAAATATGAAGAATTAAATTGGCTAACATTAGCAATCGTTATCAGGGTTGCAGTTGTATTGTGCACAATACTAAGAAACCAGTTAAATAAAACGCAACATAAAGCTGCTTCAACAATACCTGGAACTCCTATTGCTGGTACAAATGAAACTATGACATCACCTCGTCCTTTCAAGTCATTTTCAATGTCATGAAGCTCCATCAATGAGGATACGTACTTTATTTCATTGAATAACAAAACACTATAATAGAGCAATACATACTTAGAGTCATCCAAGTGGCTCAGCATAAACTAAAGAGCTTTAACTTACTTGGGAAGCAACTCAGATTCCTTTCCCATTGAAATGACAGAGAAATCTTTGTGGTCTTAAAAAACAATTAATATAGTCTGCATTCTAATGATTACTGTAATTCCTCTATTTATTACTTTATGGTTAATTCAGGAATGTGGAGCACATAAATTGTTTCAAATACTACAATCAGTATGTTAGTTTAAATTAGGAAGACCCAGCTTCCATTTCATCATGCTGCTGCACCAAGGGAGAGATAAAGGCTACTAAATTGATCCCCCACACATTAGGAAAAGGGAAAACATTGCAAGCATTCCCAGTGTTATTCAGTAAGCTTACAATCGCAATGGAGAAAAAGACTCTTCACTACAATACTCATGCAGCCAAAACAACTGGCACTCGCTGCAAACACATTAGAGGTTGGACTAGTTATCACGGCTGGGTAGGCTGGGACTTACAGAACCATAATCCAGAAAAAAAGTAAATTCTAGTTTGTAAGAAGCATCTAAATATATTGCTACGATGTTAGTAAAATATTTAGTTTTAAAAAATTGGATTCACACCAACTATTTTATTTAAGGGAGTATTTGATCATTTACATTGTTTCCATCACTGTCCAAATGATAACATTTGCATTGTGAAAAAAGTGGCAAGTTGTAAAGAAGTCTAAGAGGAAAATGCTGGTAAAAATCATATATAACAGAAAAATAAATATTGGAGGGGAGAAGCAGGCTAACAGAGTTAAAGGACAAGAAAAATTATTAACTGAGAATTATAACCATTACTCAAGAATGGGAAAAAATTACTAAAAAGCCAGAGAACCAGGAACCAGCTGAGAACAAGAAATCATGGTCTTACAGTCAGATGAATTTTGCTTGATGCACTTAGTGGCATTTAAACTTTATTTTTAAGCAAAGATGAGTGGTGGAGATGATTCCAGAGGCAAAATGCACTTTTACTTCTTGGTGCAATATAATGTAATAGTACACCAAAGTCCTTTGATTTCCATATGTATCTCAAATGCCTGCTGTGCAAGATGTAATCAATTTTGTATGAAATTGCTGCAAACATTGATAAGTAAGTGGTACTGTCTCATCAGAAAATAGGCATTCATCACCTTCATGCCCTCCAGCAAACTTAATAAATGATATGTGTTGGTCTGTCCAGATGGCCATTATGAGTCAGTTTTGGTTACACTATTACATATTTTTAGACCAACTTCATACTCAGTCTATAAGTCCTATGGTACTATAGGATACAGTGACCTACAAAGAAAAAAGATGAGTTACATATAGCTATGACGAAGGTTGAAATAACTTTAGTTTGAACAACTACTCCTAGTGTGGAGGGGATGTGGAAATGTCATTTACTCTCTCCACACAGAGTAAAGCTTGTCAGAAGCTGCATTGTTGACAGCAATTCAGTATTCTGTAGATCCTCAAGAAGATAAAGTATATGGGAAACAATGAATTTCTAGGATGACAACATAACTGTTCAGAACAGCCAGTGGAAAAACAAATGCTATCAGATGTATAGTAGTTCCATACCAAATGAATAACTGATGTGGATGCTGTCTTTTCCTTTATCTTAATACTAAAAAGAAACACATTGAAATGCAACTGTGTTTTCTGAATTAAAAGAATAAACATTGGCTTCTTATCCTTAGTAAGTTCTCATCTTTTTAATTAATAAAAAAAACTTTTGATGAAGCAACACAGGGCTTCAATTTCTATTAAACAGAAACTAGAAATCTTAAGTTTCTATAACTATTTGCTCTTGTCCATTTTACAATAACTTCCAAAATGGAAGAAAATACTTGAACATACTTACAATAAAACATTCGCTACAATTGCATCAACATCAAATAATGCATCAACTGCAAAGCTCCGAAGCATTATGTTACCCCTATTAAAGAGAAACACAACGTTAAGCATCAGTTAGCAATCTTCATTACATAGAGCTTATTGTAGTGGCCAGAAGTTTAAATATACTCCAGCAGTGTTTGTTAGAAGTAAGACAGCAGAAAGACATTTTCAGTAAACTCTTAGATCAATTTTAGGTCCTGATATTTGTTGCTGATAAAGCAGAGTGGGAATTTGAGGAAACCACATTATCCTTCCTTAAACACTTTTCAGACTTAAAAGTTACCACTGATCTCCAACGATGTCAAATTGCAAACTTAGCTCATGGCTTTCGATGGAAAATACTGGTAATATATTTTGCTATTGCTGTCTTTACATGCACAGACACATCTTTTCAATCTATACATTGTTATACCACCCAGTTTTGCCTTGCACTACCATTCCTTTTTGTCAATTAGTATCTTTCACCCTGTTATAAGGCATTTCCCTTTGTTCTTCCATGCCTTTTCCTTACTTAAGATTTCTTACACAAATCTAATGTTTTCTAGTGCTGATGAAAATCAACTATTCTGCAACATAACCTGTTACTTTCTCCTTATTTGCTGCCTGATCTGTTGACTATTTCCATTTTTTTTCCTGTTCTACATCACCGAGTATTGTGTTCAGTTGCTATATAGGGAGGCATCCAAGCCACATTAGATCAGAGAGTGAAATATAAATTAAGAAAACATATCAAAATTTGGCCCCATGCTTTGCCAGATGATGATATTCAATTATAATATAGAGAAAAGTCAGATCTAGGCAATTGACAGATTAAACAATTAAAAATATTACAGTCCATGCATTAAGTTCAAGTTTATCATCTTGAGGATACAAACCCAAAGCATGTGCCACAAAAAAGCAGCTTTTTAGCAGCATTGGCATGGAAAATTACAAACATTAATGACATAAACTTAAATAAATTGATTTAAACCAATTAAAGGAATATGTAGAGTAGATGCCAGGAGATTCTAAATGCAAGTATTATGATCTAATGCAGCGGTTCCCAACATGGAATCCACTGACCCCTTGCTTAATGGTATTGGTCCGCAATATAAAACAGTTTTGGAAACCCCGGTCTAATAGAATAGATTCCTGAGGAATTGGACAGCAGCAAAATCCTTGGAGAACAACTGGATGTTTTAATGAGTGATCTATCCCTTCTTTTGTCTGAATAAGCCAATGGTCCCCAAAGGAATCAATAACATAAAGCAACAGCTCAACCACCTGCACCAAGAACAAGAGTTCCCCAAATATTTCCTCCCTTTTTTATATCCACTTAAAATTCTTTAAACACTGCATGGGAGTATTAAAATACATGTCCATTTACCAGAAAAGGTAGGCTTTCTTCAGATAATGGTCATTTTCACAATATTTTGGCACGTTTTCTATGTTGCAATCAACCTACAAAAAATTGCAGAATGCTTTAACAAGATAATACAAAAATATAAAAATTCTTACATAATAACACCTTACTGTTTAGTACTTATTCTTTATTCCAAAAAAACTCCATCAATTTTTTTCCTCCATGCTCCTAAATAGTAAGAATGCTCAGATCCGTGCTTTTTTTTTTGATATCACTACAATAACCTCATTGTTCTTGAGAAGGTGTAAGAAACTCTCCTTCTTAATAAAACAGCTGCAGTTCCTGTCATTGGACTTTATTAAGAAAATTGTATTTTTCTGAACCAAGGCTAACTTTTTAAATTTTAATCTTCTTTTCTCCTACTTATTGGTACTCATGCATCAAAATTCCATTAACAGCACTTTATGATTAGTATGCACCGACCATTTATATCCCCTCTGCCAGAAACCTCCTATCAGTAGTTCCAAATATCAAGACAGTCAAGACTGACAACTCAGAAGTGCACAATATTTAAGAAGTACCAACAGTACCCTACACACTTTGTATACCAGCCATTTGGGTTACAATGTGGTCACCTTTGTATCAATGAGCCAGTTATATTTCATTTTCACTGTTTTTTATTTTCATTTTAGTATATAGTTAAATAAGCTTCTCGTATTAAAATCAAGGACATTTTCTTACCTACACCTCTCTCTCCCATTTTTATAAATTTAGCATCCAAAATAAAAGCATTTCAAGTCACCTGAACCACTGTAACTCCATACTCCTTAAGTGAGTCTGATGACTTTTCTAGCTGTTGAAGGAATAAGTTGATTTCTGGGTTTACTGAAAAATAAAATCATGCTTAAGTCATTTAAACAACATTTCTTCTGTAATCAATAACAACTAGTAATAGATTGAAATGCCAGCCTGCAGGATGTATTTGTGATCTGCCAACATTACAATTTTAGAGGCAGGGCTATTCAACCAAGCCATGATAGAAAGTAGGGACAGGAAGGAAAATGGATTTAGTCAGAACAATTAGTAACAACTAGAGGGTTCAATTATCATTAAACTGAAATTCAAACTAACTTTAACAATTAAACTAGTTGCAAAGGAGACTAAAATTTGAAACTTATATTGATTCTTTTTACGTGGATACTACAGACCAGTCAAAAGTAGAAAGAGCTATGTACAATTTTCCTCCAGGAGTTAAAATTCAATTTTAAAAGACAATTATATTGATTTTAAGTATAATTTTGGAGGAGTACTCTTTAAGGTTATGTGCTCAATCATCTACTTTGGGTACACTTTTTTTTTATTTAATATATTGCTTGTCCTAGTATCAAACACTCAATAGTGCAGGTTGGGTACAACGTGAACCTCTTTTACATGAATCACAAACTATTAGCAGGCATGTGCATAAGGGCACATGGCTATTACAAAGTCATTGGAGTTTAGAAATGGAGAAATTTTGTTACATTTGCTTGGCTACACCTGGAGTACCATGCGGAGTTTTGAGCTACTTAAAAAAAAGCAAGCTAGGAGGCATTCAAAACAGGATTACCAGGATAATTTCTGGAACAAGAGGATTGTCCTGTCAAGAGAGGCTAAAGAGGGTGGTTTGTATTCTTTGGAGTTCAGAAAAAATAAAGAGTGATCTTATTGAAATTTATGAGATCCAAGCAGGCAAGACAACATGGATTTTGAGACGTTTTTATTAGTGGGAGAGTTGGAACAATGGGACGTAGCTTCAAGATAAGGAGCCAGTCATTTAAAACCAAGATATGTAAAAATTGTTCTTGGAGGGTAGTGAATCTCTGGAATTCTCTCACTGGAGAGTGAGGAGGCAAGCTTGTTGGACGTACTTTCAAATGAAAGAAGGTAAGTTTTTGTAAGATTGGGGGATTGAGGGCAAAGAGAAGGAATGAGTCCTGGAATATATCAGTAAGCATCATATTGAATGGCAGGGTAGGCTTGTACAGTCAGATGGACCACCTCCACTCCTACATTCTTGTGTTTCCAATACATTGCCTCAAAAATTATCCTTAAACCCAATCTTAGAAAATCAACTATGCCAAACCATTATTGGTAAATATTTCATGTTTTTTAAACTATGTGGCCTCCACATGAGACTTTTATAGTCAAGAACATTTTTATACAACTTCAGCTACCATTTTCAAATCTTTAGGTTGATCAAAATTTACACTCAAGATGGAAAGACCAACTGACTACCATTTGCAAAAATTGACTAATGCATTGAATATACAAAATAAACAAGTGAGATAAGATTTCAATTTTAATGCAGAATTTTGCTTCAAGTGCTCAATATGCAAATACTCACTTATTCTTTTGAAGTATATTAGAGAAGGTTTTCCCGTCTGCAGGATGCTGGCGAAGTGTTGCTGATTTGCATCGTGAGGGATCTTTACACCATCAAGGATACTTAACTGACCAGTACACAACAAAAATACATAAAGATAGTACTGCCCTTGAGCCATTTCAGTGGACGGTTGAAGGCAACAATGATCTCCGAATTGCTCGTATAATTTGAATGAAATCCTCATCAAAATTTTTCTTTATTTCAATCTGAAAAAAAGAAATTAGCGATAACATGTATTCCACAAAGTCATTTTAACTGCCAGTTTATCATAAAGATAAATTATGTTACTAACACCAATGCATCAGAACCTACAAACTTGAGACTGAAAAAGAGTTCACTTATTATAAAACATAAAAAACCAACACTAAATAACCCATTAATTGGAATACATGAGTATTTGTACTGAAATTTTTTTCTATTAAGAATATCAACCCTGCATTTCATATTTCCTTCCACAATAAATTCCCATTGGAGTTTAGAAGAACGCGGGGTGGGGTGGGGGGGAAACGATCTCATTGAGACCTACTGAATGTTGAAGGGACTAGATAGGGTGAATGTGGAGAGGATGGATGTGGGAAGGATGCTTCCTATGGTGGGGGTATCCAGAACTCGTGGACACAGCCTCAAAATTGAGGGACGACCTTTTAAAACAGAGGTAAAGAGGAATTCTTTTAGCCAGAGGGTCGTGAATCTGTGGAATGCTCTGCCACAGACTGTGGTGGATGCCAAGTCCATGGGTATATTTAAAGCAGAAGTTGATTCTTTCCTGATTGCTCAGGGCATCAAAGGATATGGCAAGAAAGCAGGTGTATGAGGTTGAGTGGGGTCCAGGATCAGCCATGATAGAATGGCAGGGCAGACTTGTCAGATTGAATGGCCGAATTCTGCTCCTATGTCTTATGAAGTAAGTAAGTGTGTGTGTGTGTGTGTGTGTGTGTGTGTGTGTGTGCGCGCGCGCGTGCGCGCGCGCGCAACTCCTGGTGGAGTCATTGGGGGCGCTATCATGACAAGCATTTTGCACCGATCTTTTTGGTATGCTCATCGTACGGCATGTCTTCTGAAACCTGGCGGAGCCCATCCCTCTCCAGGTCTTTTTTTTTACGAGGTTGGGTTGTTAGCTCGACACTCAACCCAGGCACAGATGGGGAGCGTGCAAAGCAGCCGGCCAGATTCGAACTCAGGACCTCTCGCCCTGAAGTCCAGCGCTAATGCCACTAGGCCACCAGCCGGCTTATGAAGCTGATACGTTGCTTCAATATGAGAATCATAATTAATCAACACTTATCTAATAAAAAGTAGAAAAAAAAGTCGAGGAACTGATTGTGGACTTCAGGACGGGGGAAATTGGGAGAACACACACCAGTTCTCATTGAGGGGTTAGCAGTGGAAACGTTGAGTAGTTCCAAGTTCCTTGGTGTCAACACCTGACAGGATCTACCCTCGGCCTAGCAGAATGATGCAATCGTGAAGAAGCATACTATCTCTTACGTCATTAGGAGATAGCATGTCGCTAAACACTAGCAAATTTCTACTCCTGCACCATGGAGAGCATTCTAACAGGCTGCATATGGAGAGGGCAATACACAGGATCGTAAGATGCCTCAGAAGGTTGTAGATTCAACCATTTCCATCACGGGCACACAACACTGAGGACATCTTCAAACGGCAGTGTCCAAGAGGGTGGTCTTCATCATTAAGGATCCTGACCATCCAGGAAATGTTCTTTTCTCATTACTACCACTGGAGAGGGGGTAAAGGAACTTGAAAACCCACACCAAAGTTCAGGCAACACACATCAAAGTTGCTGGTGAACGCAGCAGGCCAGGAAGCATCTCTAGGAAGAAGTGCAGTCGACATTTCGGGCCGAGACCCTTCGTCAGGACCAACTGAAAGAAGAGCTAGTAAGAGATTTGAAAGTGGGAGGGGGAGGGGGAGATCCAAAATGATAGGAGAAGACAGGAGGGGGAGGGATGGCGCCAAGAGCTGGACAGGTGATTGGCAAAAGGGATATGAGAGGATCATGGGACAGGAGGCCCAGGGAGAAAGACAAGGGGGAGGGGAGGGTTAAAACCCAGAGGATGGGCAAAGGGTATAGTGAGAGGGACAGAGGGAGAAAAAGGAGAAAGAGAAAAAGTGTGTATATAAATAAATTATGGATGGGGTACAAGCGGGAGGTGGAACATTAGCGGAAGTTTGAGAAGTCAATGTTCATGCCATCAGGTTGGAGGCTACCCAGACGGAATATAAGGTGTTGTTCCTCCAACCTGAGTGTGGCTTCATCTTTACAGTAGAGGAGGCTGTGGATAGACATATCAGAATGTGAATGGGACGTGGAATTAAAATGTGTAGCCACTGGGAGATCCTGCTTTCCCTGGCAGATAGAGCGTAGGTGTTCAGCAAAACGATCTCCCAGTCTGCATCGGGTCTTGGCAATATATAGAGGCCACATCGGGAGCACCAGACACAGTATATCACCCCAGCCGACTCACAGGTGAAGTGTCACCTCACCTGGAAGGACTGTCTGGGGCCCTGAATGGTGGTAAGGGAGGAAGTGTAAGGGCATGTGTAGCACTTGTTCTGCTTACAAGGATAAGTGCCAGGAGGGAGATCAGTGGGGAGGGATGGGGGGGGACGAATGGACAAGGGAGTCGCATAGGGAGCGATCCCTGCGGAAAGCAGAGGGGGGAAGGGAAAGATGTGCTTAGTGGTGGGATCCCGTTGGAGGTGGCCAACCAAAGTTCAAACCAAAGTTCAGGAGCAGCTTCTTCTCCTCTGCCATCAGATGTCATTGTCTATGGACACATGAACAATACCTCACTACTCCTCTTTTGCAGTGTTCATTCATTTTTATTGTGACTTATACTAATTTGTTAATCCTGCACTGTATTCTGCCACACAAAAAAAAACTTCATGACATTTGTTAGTGACAATAAACCTGGGCTTCTGAGCTCAGCTTCTGTAAAGATTTGATAAACTGGAAATAATTTTCCTTGTGATAAGAAACCAAAACAAAAATAATCTATCTCGCAGTCCATCAAAAGGTGGATCTAAAGGGATCATGTAGGGTATAAAGAGAAGACTGATAAAAGAGAACTGTGCAGATGGCCTTAGGTTACAAGTGCATGAGGTTAATCACCTGAGCATGTAAAGGGGTAAAGGTTTAAGGTCTTGGAGTGTTTCCATTCATTTAACCAACTCCAGAGATACAACGAGTTTTTCACCAAATACTCAACCCTTGGATTATACAGAGAATGGTAAGGAAAGCTCTTCAGAATGCAGCCAATCAAAGCTTTTAAAAAGCAGTTTTAGCAAAACTTGTCTCTTCTCTTATATGCAGCTCACCTGTCAATGTGATTTTCCACACTGTCCCACTTTGATTTCTCCACTTCCAGTAGTTTTCCATTGAAACATGGCATTATTTTATGACACTTAACTCCATATTTCAAATCAGACCTTTTTAACTCTCCAGGCTAAACACGGGGCTGAAAATAGAAAGTGCTGGAAACGTGCAACAGCTCCAGCAGATCAGTAAGGAAAGAAAGAAAAAGAATGAATGCTTCAATCTTTCAATTGGGTTGAATAAATTCAGGTTATAACTACTATCTCCAATGTTTCAGATAACATCAATTGGCGATGATTCTGCTAATGCCACTTACACTTTCTCAACACCTACTTTTGTTCTATTCATCTCATCGCTTTCCCATGTTAACTTAAACCAGCATCCTTTCCTTTTGTTTTTACTTCCCCTCCCTATTTTTTTACAAAATCTAGTTTTCCCGTACTAAAGAATTGGAAACCTGAAACGTTACCTTGATTGTCTCTCTAGAAATGGTTTTTGCAGCATTTTCTAAATTTAAAAAATACTAGTGTGGTTCCAAGAGCAAAGGGTTCCAGAAAACCTGGTCACACGAGGAAATCTGCAGATGCTGGAATTTCAAGCAACACACATCAAAGTTGCTAGTGAACGCAGCAGGCCAGGCAGCATCTCTAGGAAGAGGTGCAGTCGACGTTTCAGGCCGAGACCCTTCGTCAGGACTAACTGAAGGAAGAGTGAGTAAGAGATTTGAAAGTTGGGGGGGGGGGGGAGCGAAGAGATCCAAAATGATAGGAGAAGACAGGAGAGGGAGGGATGGAGCCAAGAGCTGGACAGGTGATTAGCAAAAGGGATACGAGAGGATCATGGGACAGGAGGTCCGGGAAGAAAGACAAAGGGGGGGGGGAACCCAGAGGATGGGCAAGGGGTATATTCAGAGGGACAGAGGGAGAAAAAGGAGAGAGAGAGAAAGAATGTGTGTATAAAAGTAAGTAACAGATGGGGTACGATGGGGAGGTGGGGCATTAGCGGAAGTTAGAGAAGTCGATGTTCATGCCATCAGGTTGGAGGCTACCCAGATGGAATATAAGGTGTTGTTCCTCCAACCTGAGTGTGGCTTCATCTTTACAGTAGAGGAGGCCATGGATAGACATGTCAGAATGGGAATGGGATGTGGAATTAAAATGTGTGGACACTGGGAGATTCTGCTTTCTCTGGCGGACAGAGCGTAGGTGTTCAGCAAAGCGGTCTCCCAGTCTGCGTCGGGTCTCGCCAATATATAAAAGGCCACATCGGGAGCACCAGACACAGTATATCACCCCAGCCGACTCACAGGTGAAGTGATGCCTCACCTGGAAGGACTGTCTGGGGCCCTGAATGGTGGTAAGGGAGGAAGTGTAAGGGCATGTGTAGCACTTGTTCCGCTTACAAGGATACGTGCCAGGAGGGAGATCAGTGGGGAGGGATGGGGGGGGGGCGAATGGACAAGGGAGTCGCATAGGGAGCGATCCCTGCGGAAAGCAGAGGGGGGAAGGGAAAGATGTGCTTAGTGGTGGGATCCCATTGGAGGTGGCCAACCAAAGTTCAAACCAAAGTTCAGGAGCAGCTTCTTCTCCTCTGCCATCAGATGTCATTGTCTATGGACACATGAACAATACCTCACTACTCCTCTTTTGCAGTGTTCATTCATTTTTATTGTGACTTATACTAATTTGTTAATCCTGCACTGTATTCTGCCACACAAAAAAAACTTCATGACATTTGTTAGTGACAATAAACCTGGGCTTCTGAGCTCAGCTTCTGTAAAGATTTGATAAACTGGAAATAATTTTCCTTGTGATAAGAAACCAAAACAAAAATAATCTATCTCACAGTCCATCAAAGGTGGATCTAAAGGGATCATGTAGGGTATAAAGAGAAGACTGATAAAAGAGAACTGTGCAGATGGCCTTAGGTTACAAGTGCATGAGGTTAATCACCTGAGCATGTAAAGGGGTAAAGGTTTAAGGTCTTGGAGTGTTTCCATTCATTTAACCAACTCCAGAGATACAACGAGTTTTTCACCAAATACTCAACCCTTGGATTATACAGAGAATGGTAAGGAAAGCTCTTCAGAATGCAGCCAATCAAAGCTTTTAAAAAGCAGTTTTAGCAAAACTTGTCTCTTCTCTTATATGCAGCTCACCTGTCAATGTGATTTTCCACACTGTCCCACTTTGATTTCTCCACTTCCAGTAGTTTTCCATTGAAACATGGCATTATTTTATGACACTTAACTCCATATTTCAAATCAGACCTTTTTAACTCTCCAGGCTAAACACGGGGCTGAAAATAGAAAGTGCTGGAAACGTGCAACAGCTCCAGCAGATCAGTAAGGAAAGAAAGAAAAAGAATGAATGCTTCAATCTTTCAATTGGGTTGAATAAATTCAGGTTATAACTACTATCTCCAATGTTTCAGATAACATCAATTGGCGATGATTCTGCTAATGCCACTTACACTTTCTCAACACCTACTTTTGTTCTATTCATCTCATCGCTTTCCCATGTTAACTTAAACCAGCATCCTTTCCTTTTGTTTTTACTTCCCCTCCCTATTTTTTTACAAAATCTAGTTTTCCCGTACTAAAGAATTGGAAACCTGAAACGTTACCTTGATTGTCTCTCTAGAAATGGTTTTTGCAGCATTTTCTAAATTTAAAAAATACTAGTGTGGTTCCAAGAGCAAAGGATTCCAGAAAACCTGGTCACACGAGGAAATCTGCAGATGCTGGAATTTCAAGCAACACACATAAAAGTTGCTAGTCCTGACGAAGGGTCTCGGCCCGAAACGTCGACTGTACCTCTTCCTAGAGATGCTGCCTGGCCTGCTGCGTTCACTAGAAAACCAGGTGATTTTTTTCTCGGATCAAAGATTTTACAACAGTAACAAAACCATTATAGCAAGAAGCAGCTCCCATTAGCAAATTGGTCGAGGGGATGCAGGTTTAAGATTCTGGCTAAATGATCATTGTGTAATTGTGCTCTGGAATATGTTGTCTGCAAGGGTGTTTGAAACAGAAACGGTGCCCTCGAAAAAAAGTGGATGGGTATTTATAAGAGAAAATAGTTTACGGGACTCATTCACAGGCGTGGATTGTACTACTGAGAATTAGCCGAATTGATTGATTTATGACTAAACAACTACTACCCACACAAAAACTCAAAATGCTGTAAATACTCAGACAGAGAAGCAACATCAGCAGAGAGAAGAAAACAGAATTCATATTTCAGCAACACACATCAAAGTTGCTGGTGAATGCAGCAGGCCAGGCAGCATCTCTAGGAAGAGGTACAGTCGATGTTTCAGGCCGAGACCCTTCGTCAGGACTAACTGAAGGAAGAGTGAGTAAGAGATTTGAAAGTTGGAGGGGGTGGGGGAGATGCAAAATGATAGGAGAAGACAGGAGGGGGAGGGATGGAGCCAAGAGCTGGACAGGTGATAGGCAAAAGGGGATATGAGAGGATCATGGGACAGGAGGTCCGGGAAGAAAGACAAGGGGGAGGAACCCAGAGGATGGGCAAGAGGTATATTCAGAGGGACAGAGGGAGAAAAAGGAGAGTGGGAGAAAGAATGTGTACATAAAAATAAGTAACAGATGGGGTACGAGGGGGAGGTGGGGCATTAGCGGAAGTTAGAGAGTCAATATTCATGCCATCAGGTTGGAGGCTACCCAGATGGAATATAAGGTGTTGTTCCTCCAACCTCAGTGTGGCTTCATCTTTACAGTAGAGGAGGGCGTGGATAGACATGTCAGAATGGGAATGGGATGTGGAATTAAAATGTGTGGCCACTGAGAGATCCTGCTTTCTCTGGCGGACAGAGCGTAGGTGCTCAGCAAAACGATCTCCCAGTCTGCGTCGGGTCTCACCAATATATAAAAGGCCACGTCGGGAGCACCGGACACAGTATATCACCCCAGCCGACTCACAGGTGAAGTGTCGCCTCACCTGGAAGGACTGTTTGGGGCCCTGAATGGTGCTAAGGGAGGAAGTGTAAGGGCATGTGTAGCACTTGTTCCGCTTACACGGATAAGTGCCAGGAGGGAGATCAGTGGGGAGGCATGGGGGGGGGGGACGAATGGACAAGGGAGTCGCGTAGGGAGCGATCCCTGCGGAAAGCGGTGGGGGGCGGGGGGAAGGTGTGTTTAGTGGTGGGATCCCGTTGGAGGTGGCGGAAGTTACGGAGAATAATATGTTGGACCCGGAGGCTGGTGGGGTGGTAGGTGAGGGCCAGGGGAACCCTATTCCTAGTGGGGTGGCGGGAGGATGGAATGAGAGCAGATATACGTGAAATGGGGGAGATGCGTTTGAGAGCAGAGTTGATGGTGGTGGAAGGGAGGCCCCTTTCTTTAAAAAAAGGACATCTCCCTCGTCCTAGAATGAAAAGCCTCATCCTGAGAGCAGATGCGGCGGAGACGGAGGAATTGCGGGAAGGGAATGGCGTTTTTGCAAGAGACAGGGTGAAAAGAGGAATAGTCCAGATAGCTGTGAGAGTCAGTAGGCTTATAGTAGACATCAGTGGATAAGCTGTCTCGAGAGACAGAAAGATCTAGAAAGGGGAGGGAGGTGTCGGAGATGGACCAGGTAAACTTGAGGGCAGGGTGAAAGTAGGAGGCAAAGTTAATAAAGTCAACGAGTTCTGCATGCGTGCAGGAAGCAGCGCCACTGCAGTCGTCGATGTAGCGAAGGAAAAGTGAGGGACAGATACCAGAATAGGCACGGAACATAGATTGTTCCACAAACCCAACAAAAAGGCAGGCATAGCTAGGACCCATACGGGTGCCCATAGCTACACCTTTAGTTTGGAGGAAGTGGGAGGAGCCAAAGGAGAAATTATTAAGAGTAAGGACTAATTCCGCTAGACGGAGCAGAGTGGTGGTAGAGGCGAACTGATTACGTCTGGAATCCAGAAAGAAGCGTAGAGCTTTGAGACCTTCCTGATGGGGGATGGAAGTATATAAGGACTGGACATCCATGGTGAAAATAAAGCGGTGGGGGCCAGGGAACTTAAAATCGTCGAAAAGTTTAACAGCGTGAGAAGTGTCACGAACATAGGTCGGAAGGGATTGAACAAGGGGGAATAAAACCGTGTCGAGGTATACAGAAACGAGTTCGGTGGGGCAGGAGCAAGCTGAGACAATAGGTCGGCCAGGACAGGCAGGTTATTTCGGCTCGATTGCCTACTACCAAACGTTCCGATGGATGGCCAACAAATTGAAACATTTAATTCCGTTTCGCTATCCGAAGTTACTACCTGGCCTGTTATTTTTTTCTGATTTTATTTCAGATTTTTGAGCGCCTTCGATTAATATCGTTCAGGATTCCGTTTAATTTCCAAGGCAATATAAAATATCGCCACGTAGTTCAGAACTCAATGTACCAAAAAACAAAGAAAACACAAACACTGCTTACACAGCCCTACCTGGAGCTGTTGTGCTCTACATCGGAACGTCCGACAGGCCAGATTAGTGGCAACTCGGCATCTCGTCTCCCATAGGAGCTGCTGCTGCTGCCCTCGTTGACAACGCTTTCTATTCTTGGCTATTTCTGATGTCGATTAAACTGTTGCCCACCGCTTCCGGTACTGGCACAGGCTTCTGACTACGCGTGCGCCCACCTCAAATCCGCCCCTCCCCCCGGTCTGATTGACGTGCAGGGATGACCCGGCTCCCCCAATCAGAGACCGATGGGGGCGGGCTGGTCGGCGGCTGGCTGGATGTGTTTTTTTTTGTTGTCGGAGCTGAGGCAGCGGACGGATGGCGAGTGTTTGTCCGTAGCAATCGCTGGATACTCGTGACCATGTCCCCGCAGAGCTCGGCTGCGAACGCGGGTCTGTTCTCATCATTGACGGCAGCTCCAGACAAGCCGATTGAGGCTGCGGTGCCCCCCTCAGTGGAGCTCGGCTTGACCGTGGTTTACACCGCTCTGTACTCTCTGCTTTTCCTATTCGTTTACCTGCAGCTCTGGTTGGTCTTGCACTATAAGCACAAGCGCTTCAGTTACCAGACCGTATTTTTGTTTCTCTGTCTGCTCTGGGCAGGGCTGAGGACTACCCTCTTTTCGTTTTACTTTAAAAATTGTGTCCAGGCCAATCAGTTGGAGCCTTTGCCTTACTGGCTGCTGTATTGTTTCCCTGTGTGTTTGCAGTTCTTCACGTTGTGTCTGCTAAATCTTTATTTTGCGCAGGTATGTTTTTTTAGAAAGAAAAAGTAAAATAGAAATTAATTTTAATGCCTCCTACATGTTTTGGTGGATAATTGACATTATAATCTCTAGAAACCGCAGAGCATTAGCTAAAGCGTTGATGTACGAACTGTCTTTGTCCTTTTAATATAAAGATAACAGCCGGCTGTGTTCTGAGATGTAAATCAGATTGTATAATGCAGATTTCAACTGTACTGGTTCCTGAGAGGGATGAAAACGTAAATATGAAAGACTTGTTTTGTTCTGGTGATATTTAAATCTCGACAGTAGGAAAAAAAAGTATTTTAACCCGTTTCATTCCGATATTAGATAAATCCCACTTATGACGTTCATTGGTTTGACCGTCTCTTCGTCTCAATGCAACGCTCAGCTGTTTATTGTAAAATCTTTTTACCGTTTTTTTAAACCTTGAAGTTGCAGCATTTTTCCCCATTCAGTGGTTACTAAAATTACAAAATGAATAGTTCCCTAAAGTGGATAGAATTGTCAATTCGTTAATCTGATGGCATTAATTTTGTTTTTTTTTAATCTAAACAATTAATGGTGTCGTCTCGCGAATGAAGCGATTGAGTTATTGACTGGCAATTGGGAGGTAGTTGACAAACGGTTATTAAACTTTTGGGAAGGATTTGGTGTAACAACCCGTTTTATGGCAATGACGTATGCACCCCAGTGTTCTGGTGTTCACGTATTTAGGGTTGTCAGCTTGGTCCTGCAAAAAGGAATATTCTAAAACTTTTAATTACAGGTAAGGAATCTATATCATGCAATTGCAGAATTATTGCATTATTTAAAGTTTTTTCGAGAATGAGTTTGGTATCTTGTTTGCGTGTCCTTGAACAGTTAATGTTAAGAAAATATTACAAGAGAAAATTGATTTCTAGAGGCGATCCCGCGCCGAGTTTGGACCGTTGGACATCCGGCCACTGCTCCTGATTTCAATTCAACTTTTATCGTGACTAGTTATCTCCAAAAGTTGCGCAAAATGTTGAAGTAATCAATAATAGATCTCGTATTTCAGGATTATATAAACCATTACGAAAGTGTACTTCCATGTAATTTAGTAACACTTCTATTTTTATAGAGAACCGGTGTAATAACTTTTGTCAGACATTGTACATTGGATTTATCAACCTGGTGTGTTAATATCAGTGCCCTATTGGAAAGCTGTATGCAAAACGTTGCTGTTATCTATTTGATCCGACAGAATTCCATGTTAATACCACACGTGTATGGAGACGCCCATTTCTTGCTTTCTGGACATTTCCAAACAGTTAGTCCCCACTTTCATCTCATTAAGAGCTGTTTCGAGTCTTCAAGGATCCAAGCTTTTGGCTTGAGTAGCGCTTGCATCTTGTCTGTATCCTGCGTGTTTAAATTTCTTTTCCCCGAAGAACAGTGGGTGTTGAGCATTACATGCTTCTAACGATTTTTGCAACAAAGGGAGGTTGGGGGTTGTTTCAGGGTTAAGGGAGGAAAATGTTGGCTCCTTCAGCCGTGAGATTGATGCTGGGGCAAGCACCAGAGCATTTGACCTAGTCCTTCTGAGATCAAACAGAGGCCATAAGTGTGTTGGAGCTTTGCACAAACAGTGTTTGTTAAATAAACTTATTGAGAACAATAATTTGTAATTTGGCTTATAAACTGCAGTGCAACTGAAATTCTACAATACAACTGTTTAAACCCCGTTGCGTTTCTGCAAGTATTTTAATGCATTAATGGGATATCAAATAATACTGATATTAGATTGAAGCATTTATCTGCTTGGTAGACAATTATTGACACTGGTCTGTAGAAAGATATTGGTTCCGTGCTAGGAGTGGCCAGCGCTTAGCACCTGTCACTGGAACCTATCATAGTCTTTGATTTGTACTTGTAAGATGAGATGAAAATCAGGCATTAATGGATAACCTTTTACAGTTTTTGGATTGAATCTCAGTTTTTGCTGAGTGCAAATGTAGCTTTCAAATCTGTAAATTAGTATCTAAAGGACTAAAATCTTCTGAGCTATTGATGTTCTGTGTTTATTTACGTTATTACACAGTGCAAAGCTCTTTACAAACACTTCTACAGGTCTAAAGCTCCTTCCAATTATTAAGGCAAGAGTTTACATCTTCCATCCTCACTGGGTGATGAAATAAATTACATTTGACTTGTGAATCCCTAAAACTGAAAACATTAAATGTTATTACAACAAAATGGTGCAAATGCTTGGCATGAGAGAAGAGCTTGCCAATGTAGTTTGGAGAAGGATATTGGCAGGCATGACTGCAGAGCACAGATGGCTGAAGTGTCTGGGACTAGATCACAAGGTGCAGGACAGGCATGTCCCATAGAGAAAAAAGTTCTTAAATGGCAAGATGACTGTGGCTGACAAAGGAAGTTAAAGACTGCATAACAGCCAAGGAATGGGCATAATAAGGTAGCAAAAGTGAGTGGGAAATTGGATGATTGGGAAGATATTAAAATCGAACAAAAGGCAACTTTAAAAAAAGCTCTAATAAGGGAAAAGATTACATATGAGGGCAAACTAGCCAATAATATAACGCAGGATACCAAAAGTTTTTTTTTCAGTTGTATAAAGAGTAAAAGGGAGGTGAGTTGATATTGGACCACTGGAAAATGATGTAGGTGAGATAGTAGTGGGGGACAAAGAAGTGGCAGATGAACTTAATGGGTACTTTCTTCTGTCTTTACTGTGGAAGACACCAGTAGTGTGCTAGAGATGCAGGGAATGCCATTGCTATCACAAAGGAAAAAGTGCTAGACAAACTCAAAGGTCTTAAGGTGGATAAGTCGCCTGGACCAGACGGACTACATCCCAGAGTCCTCAGAGGTTGCTGAAGAGATAACCGATAAATTGGTCATGATCTTTCAAGAATCACTTGATTCCGGCTTGGTCCCGGAGGACTGAAAAATTGCAAATGTCACTCCACTCCTTAAGGGAGGAAGGCAAAAGAAAGGAAATTATAGGTCAGTTAACCTAACCTCAGTGCTTGGAAAAATGTTGGAATCCATTATTAAGGATGAGGTTTTGGGGTACTTTGAGACAAAATGATAAAATAAGTCAAAGTCAGCACGGTTTCTGTAAAGGGAAATCTTGCCTGACAGATCTGTTGGAGTTCTTCGAGGAACTAACAAGCAGCATGGACAAAGGAGAGGCAGTGGATGTCATTTACTTGTGTTTCAGAAGGCATTTGATAAGGTGCCCCACAAGAGGCTGCTTAACAAGAAAATCCCATGATGTTACAGGAAAGATACTGGCATGTGTAGAGGAATGGCTGGTAGGCAGGAGACAGCAAGTGGGAATAAAAGTGGCCTTTTCTGGTTGGCTGCCAGTGACCAGTGGTGCTCCTCAGGGGTCAGTATTGGGACCGCTACTTTTCACATTGTTTGTCAATGATTTGGATAATGGAATTGATAGTTTTGTGACAAGGTTTGCAGATGTTGAGAAGATGGGTGGAGGTGTCGGTGGTGCTGAAGAAGCAATGCGATTGCAGTGAGATTTAGACAAATTAGAAGAATGTGCAAAAAAGTAGCAGATGGAATACAGTGTTGGGAAATACTGTATACAATTATGCATTTTGGTAAAAGGAACAATAGTATGGACTATTATCTAAATGGGGAGAATGTTCAAACATAAGAGGTGCAGAGAGACATGGGAGTCCTCGTGCAAGATTCCCAGATGGTTAATTTGTGGGTTGAGCCTGTGGTAAAGAAGGCAAATGCAATATTGGCATTTATTTCAAGGGGAATAGAATATGAAAGCAAGGAGATAATGCTGAGGCGTTATAAGACACTAGTCAGGCTACACGGAGTATTGTCAATAGTTCTGGGTCCCATATCTCAGAAAAGATGTGTTCTCATTGGAGAGTCCAGAGGAGGTTTGTGAGGGTGATTCTAGGAATGAAAGGGATTCTAGGAATGAAAGGGTTAATGTATGAGTAGCATTTGGCAGCTTTGGGCTTGTACTCACTGGAATTTAGAAGAATGCATGGGGACCTCATTGAAACCTATCAAATATTGAAAGGATGAGATAAGGTGGATATGGAGAGGATGTTTCCTATGGTGGGGGTATCCAGAACTAGAGGGCACAGCCTCAAAATTGAGGAGAAACTTTTCAGAACAGAGGTAAGGAATATTTTTTTTTAGCCAGAGAGTAGTGAATCTGTGGAATGCTCTGCTATAGTCTGCAGTGGAGGCCAAGTCTATGGGTATATTTAAGGTGGAAGTTGATAGTTTCCTGATTGGTCAGGGCGTCAAAGGATATGGTGAGAAGGCAGGTGTATGGGGTTGAGTGGGATCTGGGATCAGCCATGATGAAATGGCAGAATAGACTCAATGGGTTGAATGGCCTAATTCTGCTCCCATGTCTTATGGTCTGGGACTGATAAACTGAATTACTGTTTTTTTGGCAAAGTCAAAAGGGGCCCTGAATGTAAGAACAGTTAAACCTTGCATTGAAAACGAACAAAAAGCTTGCTGTTTTAACATGAATATTCCATCCCTTGTATTCAAAGGGATGTAATTTAAGTCTTCAAAACCCTGAATTAATACAATTATTAAAAATACAATCTCTTCTTTCTATGGGTTTAGGTATCACCATCTGAAATAGCACAACTTCTACCTATATGGAAAGCAAAGCTATCAGCTATGATTTTAAAACAGTCATGTCTATCCCATTCTTACTTGCATTTTTAAATTTGCTTTTCTTCAATGGGAAACAAATTTTTCATTTTTAAGTCTATAAACAGTTAACCCCACGTTGCTAATTGTTGAATTACTGTATTCCTGTGAAATACATTAGGTGCATTAGAAACATTTAAGATACCCTAGATAGGCACATGGATGATAGACAAGTAGAGGGTTATGTGGGTGGGGAAGGATTAGATTGATCTTAGAGTAGGTTAAAAGGTTGGCATAACATTGTGGGTTAGAGGGCCTGTATGGTGTTGCTATGTTCTATGCATGTTTAAGTTATTCTCCTAAATAAAATGCATGTTGTTTTAAAGTACTGGTCTACTCCCTTGGCAACTGATATTTTTCTGAAGTGTGTAGAGCAGGAAGGGCCATATGGGAATGAGAAGAATAAAATGAGCTGGAGGAAGCAGGAGACGAGAAGGATAAATTTTCTCCATAAAACATTTGGATTCAATTTAATTTTGTCAATTTTAGCATCATTTTTACCATAGACTCTGAAAATCTTCAGCTAAGAAATTCACTTTCTTAAAACTCATTTGGCAGTCACTTTCCTCAAAAATAGCCAGCCGGCTCCTTTCCTTGCAAGCTTTCCAGCCATGCTGGGTTGAACTTGGAGTTAGCAATTTGGCCTCATAAAACAGTCAAACACTGAAGAAATGGCCAGGTTGCAGCCCCGTCTGATTAGCCAGTGGGGCATGGGAGGATAATACTTTCTTCAAAAGTCAACCCTAACCATTCAAAGTGCTCCATCTCCTCTGTTCTTGGTTAATTAAAATTCCACACCCTTCCTAACTCACCAAGTTCAGATAGTTTTATATCCTTCCTACAGATGTGCATGCTTGTACTTTTGCCCTAATGCAGACTAGAATCTCCAACTTTTATGTCAGCATTCATTTTCCATTTTTCCAGATTTTGGATTGCTAGAAACCATTTATAAGTAATTGTAGAAAAGGCAGCTGTAAATTTAGTGGTAAAATCAAAGGGTGAATGACCTCCTCTGTTTTTCTGAATTGAATCTGGCAATTTCCTTACATCACCCATTTAAGTTAATCATATTGGACACTCTAGGCTTTCCCATCTCCTTCCCATTTGCTCTTCACACCATGGCACTGCTAAGGGATTCCCCTATTTCATTAAAATTTCTTCTTGCCCCAGCACGTTTCCTTCCCAGCAAAAACGTTCTGCTGGAGGAGCTCAGTGTGTTGTCCAGTGTTTGTGGGGGGTGGGAATTGTATTCAAGCCGGACATGTTGACTTTTCATATCTAAACTCTGCAATTCCAGGTACACACCTTGACTAACTGAGTTCATCAGGTGAATTTTGTTGCTGCAGGTTCCAGCATTTAGCCTCTTGTCTCCACATTTGCTCCCCAAATTCACTTGCTATTTTCTAACAGAATTGTTTTATCTATAAATTCCAGAAATATGCTGTGGCTATTGATTTCTGCTTATGTAAACATCCCTTCCTATTTTGCCTTTCTCAACCTTTTTGTCCTAGAGAAACACTTGAAATAATGTTCAGGTCTTGGGGTGGGGGGGGATAAATAAATTATTATATCTATAACTCACATTACGTTAGTGTGATCAGTAAGTTGTAGATATACTAATCCAAAAATAATTGCCAATACTCTTTTAAGTAGAGAATGAATTTCTAGCCAACCTTTCTTGGGGTGGGGCGGGGGGCGGGGGGACAGATAGTTAAGCTTAGCTTGCCTTTCTTGAAATCTTTTTCCCTTCCATAAATTTTTAAACTCGTATGGCAAACATAATAAATTTCTGTCAAATAACTGGCTTAAGCCAAAATGGGTTTTAATTTGTTAAAAGGTAGGTTTGGTAAATTTAAATTTTCTACTACACGGGTAGAGTTTGTTTACTCCATAAGTCAGTTGGCAATGTGTAAGGGCAAGTTGAAGGTAATTTGGGAGGGAGAGGCTGATGTCATAGCCCAAGTTGGGCGAGTCTATTCAAAACTCAGAAAACACACTTCATGCTCCTTATCAGCCTATCGCCCTCCCCTCCATGCAATACAGCGCTCGCCAATTATCAACAGCTTCCCCTATCTTGCATCAAAAACTGAGAATGGACTCAACCAAGTAAACATGGTCCTACTACACGCTGCCATACTGAGCTGAGATTGCTAATGGCTCTACTCAGTCACTGTCCACCACTGCAAGCACTAGCATCATGCGTTGCACAAAGTTCAAAAAACAATGTTTATAGTTTTAATCACAATCTCTTGCGGAACCCCAGTTGAGAAACCCTGGTGTAGTGGTTGGAATGGCCAGAAGCAACATCTGATAAATTGTGTTGATACAATTTTCACAGATGTAGAGAGATTACATTCTGAAATTACACATCAAATGTGGAAAGTTAGAACAAAAAGGAAAAGCAAATTTGACTTTTTAGAAAGTTGTATGCTGTTCTGAATGTAGTTGTAATCAGTGCACTGATTATTTTTCACAAGTTGCATTTCTTAATGGTTTCAAAGTAAACATTGTTTATCAGTTAACTGTTTAGCTTGTGTAATTAACAAAGATCTTGCCTGATTTCATTGGGCAATTACTGCATAATTATCCTCCTAAGGATAATTAAGTGAAGAGTGACTACTATTAGAAATAAGCAGTCAGTCAGGAAACGGTTTTGCATTGGCTAAACATTTCGTATTCTGCTGTCTGCAAATTGGAATACTGTAGTTCCAATTTGTGGAATTATGTGACTTGCAAAATAAAATATTACATAATGCTCTGTACTGAGTCAATAGAAGTTGAATCCAGTTTCCGGCTCATTTCTACTGTAGCCAGACTTGCCTTCAGCAACTAACAAATCAAGATACAATTTGTTGGTGAATGTATTACATACTTACTACCCGTTTCCAACCCATACAAGTTGGTCCCATTGTCAATGCAAACCATTGAATACTTTCTGGGTTTAGATGAACACTCTAGGTCAATAATGAACTGTCAGCTTTGTTTTTTTTATTCATTTATAAGATGTAGACATCATCAGCATTTATTGCCCATCCCTAGTTGCCCTTGAGAGGATGGTGATGAGCTGCCTTCTTGAACCACTGCAGTCCCTGAGGTGTAGATACACTCACAGTGCTGTTAGGGAGGGAATTCCAGGATTTTGATCCAGCGACAAATGACTTGGCGATATGTTTCCAAGTCAGGACAGTGAGTGACTTGGAGGGGGATTCCCAAGTGGTGGTGTTCCCAGGTATCTGCTGTTCTCGTCCACCTAGATGGTAGTGGTCGTGGGTCTGGAAGGTGCAGCCTTAGGAACTTTGTGTTATTGCAGTGCATCTTGTAGATAGTACACACTGTTGCAACTGTTTGTTGATGGTGGTGGATTGGATGCTCGTGGAAGGGGTACCAATCAAGTGGGCTGCCTTGTACTGGATGGTGTCAAGCTTGAGTGTTGATGGAGCTGCACTCATCCAGGTGAGTGGCAAGTATTCCATTACACTCCTGACCCGAGCCTTGTAGATGGTGGACAGGATTTGGGGAGACAAGAAGTGAGTTGCACACCGCAGGATTCCTAGCCTTTAATCTGCTCTGGTAGCCAGGGCGTTTATGTGGCTAGATCAGCTCAGTTTCCTATCAATGGTAACCTCCAGGATGTAGATAGTAGGAGATTCAGTAGTGATGCCATTGAATGTCAAGGGACGATGGTTAGTGCCTCTCTTGTTGGAGATGGTCATTGTCCGGCACTTGCAAGGCTGGAATGTTACTTCCACTTGTCAGTCCAAACCTGGATATTGTCGAGCTCCTACTGCATTTGTGAAAACCAGAAACAATTTTACTTTTCAGGGGAAATGCTTACAAAGGTGAATGAGGTGGAGTTGGTCAGATTTGGAGGGGAAATTGGAGTTTATATGGAGATTTGGAATTTATATGTATATAAATTGCATCTCATGACTTTAGTGTGAGCTCTTAATTCCTTGTATGTTGTTGTGCATCCAATCATCTGAGAGACTGCAACAAGTTGGATGGGTTGCTTATCCAGATTTTAGTGCTTTTGGTAAAGAACTGTGGGGGAACTTTTGAACAGTTTTAGGAGCAATCATGTCAATAAACCCTTGGAGGCAAGGTCATCATTATGTGCTATGTCATATGTGTGCAATCATGCTCTATGACCACGATTGTTCTTGGCAAATTCTACAGAGTGGCCTGCCTTTGCCACCTTCTGGGCGGTCTCTTTATAAGACAGGTGACCCCAACCATTATCAATATTCTTCAGAGATTGTCTGCCTGGTGTCAGTGGTCACATAATCAGAGCTTGTGATGTGTACCAGCTACTCATTTAACCATCCACCAGCTGGTCCCATGGCTTTAGGTGACCCTGATTGAGGGACTAAACAGTGCTACACCTTGCCCGAGGGTGGCTGCAGGCTAGCAGAGGAAAGGAGTGCCTTGCACCTCCTTTGGTAGAGACATATCTCCAGCTTGCCACCCAATAAAACAAGGTAGTCCCTGCATCGTTATCCCTCTTCTGAAAGATATATTTTAATTATATATTTTAGACACATGCTTTACTGATGAGGTGATTAAGGAAGCATTTTGTGTCATAGTGCATGATTTATTATCATTCATAGACAATGTATCAAGCCTTAATCCTTCAGATTAAGATTACTCAGATTTATTTCTCAGTAGTCCTGTTAGTATTTTAAATAATGAGCCCATGGGGCTTACTAGTTATGGAAGTTAATTGATGTCTTTTTATATTGGTGGTCAGAAGGAAGCAAAGGAGGTCAGATAAGAAGTCTGTTTATTCATTACTCATGAAGGGTCTTTCTGTATTTGCCAATCCTTCGGAACACATTATTTTCAGAGGAAGCATTGTATCTTTTACCAGGAAGAACTCTACAGTCATTTCTTCACTTCAGTGTGTGATTGTTCACAACCCCAAAAGTTTTATTACCAGGTGATGCGTCTTATTTTTATGAATTGGTTTCAGAATTTGGAGCTTATAACCAATTGTTTTTTTTTAACCTCATTATGGACCATTGTTAGCAATACTTGAATCCACTCGAGCTGCGGAGAGATTGAATTGGATTTGAGTATTTCCACACTTCCTTGAACTAGCAAATCTAGCAACCTGGTGTTTCATTAGAGAAACAAAGGTAGATTTATAAGTATTAGCAGATCCTATAATGTGCTTCCCCTTCTCCCTCTTTTGGTGTTATACTACCATTCCCTAAGTGTCAGTGAACTTTTCTCAGGGACCCTGCTTGTCGGTGCCCATGCTCGTGAAAAGTGACTTGTGTTGGTATCAAGCAGTAGTAAATCAAAGCAACTGGACTTGCTGTGTTGTCTAGAAGACGCTTTGCCACTCATCCAAGAGGCTTCTTCACTTCTAATCCATGGTGGGTAGTTCGCTGGCTTTTAAACTTGAGTTGTTTAAAGGTATAGCAATTGTAGAAGCTATCTTTGTCGAACCGGAAAACCCATCCCTGAACAGGGGGTGGGATACAACGTTACCTATCGGCTACTTACAATGCAGTCCTCACATCTCTACCCCGGCGTCTCCACAACAGTTCACACATCCATTCATGCAAAAATAAGACTAATGACCCTCCCATTACCTCTACAACGCTTAAAGACCCTCATTTTCATTTTTAAAATCTTTTTATTGATATATAATCTTCTACAGCTATAAAGTACAAACGTTCAACAAATTAGTATTTATATAATTAATAAAGCTGAAAAAAACTTGTATATGCTAATGAAAAAGAAATTTTATATAAGAAACAGATCGTTTTATGAAGCCTCTATTTCCTTAATTCTTAAAAAGAATAAAGATCCTACTGATTGTGCATCATACAGACCGATATCTCTTCTGAATGTAGACTCTAAAATTTTTTCAAAAATTCTAGCAACTAGACTGGAGAAGGTGTTACCTCAAATTATTTCCATGGATCAAACCGGATTTATTAAAAATCGCTATTCATCCTTTAATATTAGGAGGTTAATGAATATTGTTTACACCCCCTCATTTACTACCCCGGAATGTACTATCTCATTAGATGCTGAGAAAGCCTTTGACAGAGTTGAATCGCCTTATTTATTTAATGTTCTTGAGAAATTTAATTTTAATTTGACATTTATATCTTGGATTAAATTGTTATTTTACTTTGACATTTATATCTTGGATTAAATTGTTATTTTACTTTGACATTTATATCTTGGATTAAATTGTTATTTTACTCCCCGGTAGCCTCGGTTTGTACAAATAATTATAGATCTCCTTTTTTTCGTCTTTTTCGTGGTACTAGGCAAGGTTGCCCTCTTAGTCCTTTACTATTTAATATTGCTCTTGAACCTTTAGCAATTGCTGTTCGTGACTCGCCAAATATTGTTGGTATTACCCATGGAAACGAAATACATAAATTATCATTATATGCAGATGATTTGTTGTTATACATCTCTAACCCGGAGAAGTCAATTCCTGCTATCCTAGATCTGTTAGCTCAATTTAGTAACTTCTCTGGTTGCAAATTGAATCTTAGTAAGAGTGAATTATTCCCTTTAAATAAGCATGTACCTAATTATGGACGTTTACCATTTAAATTGGTTACTGATTCATTTATATATTTAGGGATAACAATTACGAAAAAATATAAAGATTTATTTAAAGCTAATTTTTTTACCTTTAATTGATCAGATTAAATTTTTATTTACCAAATGGTCCCCAATCTCTTTGTCTTTGATTGGTCGGATTAATGCTATTAAGATGATCATTTTGCCCAAATTTTTGTACATATTCCAATCGGTACCAATTTTTATCCCAAAATCTTTTTTTGATAACGTAGATTCAAAAATTTCCTCATATATTTGGCAGAATAAAAATCCTAGGTTAGGTAAAGGGTATCTACAGAAATCTAAAAAGGAGGGGGGGCTCGCCCTCCCAAATTTTAGATTCTATTATTGGGCAATTAATATTCGATATTTAAAATTTTGGTTACAAGATTTGGACGCATCTTTAAACCCTCATTGGGTAAATCTTGAATCTAGTTCATTACAAGGGTTTTCCTTGGGTTCGGTTTTAGGAACTTTACTTCCTTTTACTTCTGTTAAATCATATAAACAAATGAACATCCCAATAGTTAAGCATACTTTACGTATATGGTTTCAATTCCGAAGATATTTTGGGTTTAATCAATTTATTCTAGCAAGTCCCATTATATCAAATTTTCTTTTTCAACCTTCCACGATGGATCAAGCTTACTTTGATTGGAAAACCAAAGGTATAATATTTTTAAGCAACATACATCAAAGTTGCTGGTGAACGCAGCAGGCCAAGCAGCATCCATAGGAAGAGGTGCAGTCGACGTTTCAGGCCGAGACCCTTTGTCAGGACTAACTGAAGGAACCTAACCTAACCTTCAGTTAGTCCTGACGAAGGGTCTCGGCCTGAAACGTCGACTGCACCTCTTCCTATGGATGCTGCTTGGCCTGCTACGTTCACCAGCAACTTTGATGTATGTTGCTTGAATTTCCAGCATCTGCAGAATTCCTGTTGTTTGCGTTTAAATTCACTACTGCGAAGCCTCTTCCGGTGATGCCTACACCGAAGAAGTTTAGATCCTCTCTTCGACGGGAGTTCAGTGAAACCATCTCTCACTGCTCCCCATCTGTAATTTCATCGGCTCTTCAACTTTTCGACCACACACTTCCTTCAGTTAGTCCTGATGAAGGGTCTCGGCCTGAAACGTCGACTGCACCTCTTCCTATGGATGCTGCTTGGCCTGCTGCGTTCACCAGCAACTTTGATGTGTGTTGCTTGAATTTCCAGCATCTGCAGAATTCCTGTTGTTTGCGTATAATATCTTTTCGCGATTTATTTTTGGATAATTGTTTTATGTCTTTTGATCAACTTTCTAATAAATATAACTTACCCAGATCTCACTTTTTTAGGTATCTACAGATTAGAAACTTTTTAATTACTGTTTCCCCTAATTTTCCACACCCATATCCAATGGACACTTTGGAAAAAATCTTAGATTTAAATCTCTCTCAGAAAAGTGTAGTAGCAATTATATATAATATAATTATGAATCTATGTCCTGATGCTTCTAATAAAATTAAAGCTGACTGGGAAAGAGAACTTGAGATTAATATACCGACTGAAAAATGGGAAAAAATTCTTCAGTTGGTGAACTCATCCTCCATATGTGCTAAGCATAGGTTGATACAGTTTAAAGTAGTGCACAGGGCTTATATGTCCAAAGATAAACTATCTCGTTATTACTCTTATATTAATCCAATATGTGACAGATGCCATTCCGAGATAGCTTCTTTAACCCACATGTTTTGGTCACGTCCCTTGTTGGAGAAATATTGGAAAGATATTTTTGATATTATTTCAACGGTCCTAAATATAGACTTATAACCTCATCCAATTACTGCTATCTTTGGACTACCAATGATAGATTTAAATAATTTAACCTCTTCATCACGAAGGATGATTGCATTTCTTTCTTTAATAGCTAGAAGGTCCATTTTGTTGAATTGGAAAGAGATTAATCCTCCTACTCTATTTCATTGGTTTTCACAAACTATGGTGTGTTTGAATTTGGAGAAAATTAGAAGTGCAGTTTATGACCCTTCCATTAAGTTTGAAAAAACTTGGAGGCCATTCATTCAGCATTTTCATTTGATGTAATTTGATCATTTCCAAATTTGTTTTATCTCTCTGTACTGTTGTTGGAGGGGAATGGAGTCGTCGACACTAAGGTTTTCTTCTTTTCCACTTTTAAGTTGTTAGTTTTGCCCAAGTCTTTTAGTTTGTTGATTAAGTTTGTTTTTCTTTGGGGATGGGGTTTGCTTTTTTTTTGTTTTTTTTTTCTTTTTCATGATTTTTTTTCCAGTTTTTTTTTGCTTTGTATTATCCGTGGTTAATTCTACATGTTTGGGAGCTTTGTTGATTTACACTACTTGGTTTTGCAATTACTTTTTTAAGTGTAACAATATATCTCCTATTATTTGTATTATTGCTATGTTTTGTTTCTATATTTTGAAATTAATAAAAAGATTGAAAAAGAAAGAAAGAAAAAGAAGGAAAAAGAGAACTCCAACTAACTAAAAAAAAACCCACTAACTACAAAAAAAAACCATTAGGAACCAACACCCAGAGCAATACATCTTAGAATCATCTATATATATATAAAATATATATATTTTAAAAAGAAACGCAAAATCATATTTATATAACATAAAATTGGAAGGAAACCATACAAATTAATTCAAATTAAATGATAATATTTGGCAAAAGAGCCCCACCTTCTCTCAAAATCGAATCAGGGATCAAAAGTTCTACTTCTAATTTTTTCCAAACTAAGACGTAACATTACTTGGGAAAATCATTGAATTAGTGTAGGAGCAGAGGTATCTTTCCACTTCAATAAAATAGCCCTTCTTGCCAACAATGTAACAAATGCAATTACATGTTGGTTTGAAAATGAAATACCCTGAATATGATGCGGAGCTATTCCAAATAGAGCAGTCAATGTATTAGGTTGTAAATTAATTTTCAAAGCTTTAGAAGTTGTAGAAAATATTTCAATGAGGGACATGACCAGAACATATGTGACAGAGTAGCTACTTCATTTTTACACCTATCACAATAATTGTCTATATTAGGAAATATTTTGGATAACCTCTCATATAAAGACCCTCAGATGATTGCTATACCTTTAAACAACCCCGTTTATAAGATTGAAAACTACCCACATGGATTAGAAGAGAAGAAGCCTCTTGGATGAGTGGCGAAATGTCTTCTAGACAACACAGCAAGTCCAGTTGCCTTGATTTACTACTGCTTGGTATACAATGACCTGGATGACTGAGAGCCTTCATGGATAATTGTGTTGGAACTTGTCCAAGCAAGAGATTAAGCCGTAATTAGGATAAAAACATGAAGTCAACTGGAACCCTCCATTGGAAATGTTTGTAAATGTCCACCTGACTGTCATTGCAGACCAGGAATCAAACTAGGAGTTCTGTTCATTGCTTAGCATTGTGCATTTTCCAACTGGACCATTGAGGTGTCAGTGAATGTTACAATGGTATTAATTAACACTTCCTGATATGCAATAACGTGATATTGTATAAAGTACTGATGGGTAGAACATTAATTGACATTTCTAGATGCTTGGAATGGGAAGCTGAGTGACGCTGTTCACAGCCCTCGAGTATCAGTGTAATAATTTTGTAGTACTCCAGAACTCCATAGAAATGATCATGACCCCAAACAATGCCTGTCACCTGCACATACCTTTTGTACATCTTTAACAAAGTCTGATTGGCAAGTTCTGTGAGTGATTGGGTTTTGGTATTTCTCGAATATCAATGCAGCCAAGTATATACAAATCATTAGCTAACCCCATGTTGCATGGTATCTAATGTGAATGATTATTAAAAGATTTTATGCAGCTGTTTAATTTGTACAGCTATCTGTAGGTAAACTTGGTGCTTTTTTATCCTTCCATTTGTGTTGAGGCTTGTCATGTCTTTTTTCAAAAATGTGCTGCACATGGTTAAATATAGTGCTGCAGCAGGGCACTGACGTGATTTCTAAAGATTTCATTAATTTAGCTATAGCAAAGAACCTCTTTAAGATGGGTTAAGAAGATGAGAACAATTAGATTCATTACAGCATGACCGCAAGAATGTGAAATTTACAAATTTAGGCAGTGAAATTTACAAAGCAATTGCCATTTTAAGTTGAGATTTGTGCTTTACATCAGGAAAAAATAAGGGAATTTCCCTGAATAGCATTATCTCTTTCGTACTTGCATTTCTGCTCCAAGCACCTGATCCTAGTTCAGTATTCCTGTTCCTTCTAATGCCGTTGTCTTTCTCCCTTGATAATTCCAATTGTGTATTATTTGGGAGAAGTTCCTTGGTTTCTTAACCCCCATTCTAATAATTTGTGGTTTGGGGTTTACTAGCAAGGCTGGTGCAAAGTGTAAAATTAATTTCACATGTTCTATTTGGATTCTTCTAACACGATTCGCCCTTCAGACCTAATTCTGCTCTTCTGCCCTCCCATTTCCAATATATCTCCAATCTGCTTACTTGATAATAAAGTTGAATTAATTTCAGAACATTGGCTTCCTTGAAGTATCTGGGCAGTGTTCAAATGCAAAGGAAATAATGTAGTCTTTATAAAACACTTTTTTGACCCTCATGGAACTGTGCCATGACCCACATTTTTAGGGATAAAATGTCAAAACTTTAAAGTACATGGGGGGAAATATTCTAAAACCTTACTAGGAGTGTTTAACTTTTTGGGGGAAGACGCAGGCATTGGACGACTTAAAAGAGAAAGTTCATGGGAGATTTAAGACTTATTCCAAATTGATTTATCCAGTGATAATCATTTAAATAAAATTACTAAAAGTGAAGTTGAAGGAAGACAAGAATAATGGGCTTATCATTATGTACCATGCCATCATGGTCTATGATCCTGATTATTGGCAAATTCTATAGACAACTACTTGCATTTGCACTGTTGAACAGTGTTGGGATCAATCATGTCAATAAACCATTTGAAGCAAGGTCATCATTATGTGGCTTTCCATATGATGTAGGCAATCATGCTCTATGATCATGATTGTCTTTGACCAATTCGATAGTAGATTATGAGAACACTCAGTCCTCTTTTATTGTCATTTAGAAATGCATACATGCTTTAAGAAATGATACAATGTTGTTTCTCTGGAGTGATATCACAGAAAACAAGACAAACCAAAGACTAACACTGACAAAACCACATAATTATAACATATAGTTACAGCAATGCAAAGCAATACCATAATTTGATGAAGAACAGTCCATAGGCACAGTAAAAAAAAATAGTCTCAAAGTCCCCGAGTCGATTGACTCCCGAGTCCCTGATAGCAGTAGCAAAAGGGAGAAACTCCCTGCCATAAACTTCCAGGCACCGTCAACTTGCCGATACCTTGGAAGCAGCCGACCGTGGTCCATCCGTCCGAAAACTCCGAGCTTCCGAGCAGCCTCTCCGATACGGCCTCCCGAGCGCCATCCTCTGCCGAGCACCTTCAACCTCTCCCCAGCTGCTGAAACACGCAAAGCCGAGGATTTTGAGGCCTTCAGCTCCAGAGATTCCGGTTACCACACAGTAGCAGCGGTAGCAAAGCAGACAATTCAGAAGTTTTCCAGATGTTCTGCTATGCACTCTCGTCTGTCTCCATCAAATCAGAATTGTGCACATTGCTGCCTTCTGGGCAGTGCCTTTATAAGACAGGTGACCCCAGCCATTATCAATACTCTTCAGTGATTGTCTGCCTAGCATCAGTGGTCACATCACCAGGACTTGTGATGTGCACCAGCTACTCATAGGACCATCCACCACCTGCTCCCATGGCTTCATGTGATGTTGATCGGGGTGGGTGGGCTAAACAGGTGATAGGACTTGCCCAAGGGTAATCTGCAGGCTAGCGGAAGGAAGGAGCATCTTACACCTCCTTTGATACCCAAGCCACCTGTGTTACTGCTGAAAAATTAATTTCATGGCATTTATACCTGGGGTATATATGCCTATTAAAAAAAATTTGAACTTGAGAATTTGAGGTAATGCATTGTGATCTGGAATTCACTGCCTGACAAGGTGGGAGTAGATTCAGTGGTTTTGAAAGAAATCATAACTATTGGAGGGGAGGGTGTGTGTGTGTATCTGGAGAAATGCCAAGGAATGGCTATGAAAATGGTAAAATATCCTCTTATGGTGACCATATAATACTGCATACCACCATAATGAACATCAAGCATCACTGTTCTGTTACAGCTTCCCAATATTACATAAGCAATTTTGAATTAAATGTAACCAACGTAGCTGTACCCTACATTATCCACTCTCTTCTATGACAGTTGGCTTCAGAACTTGATTTTGCTAATAGTTTTCCTTCACGCTATGCTTGCCCTTCAAATTTGACCGTGATTCAGCTCCAGCTTCCTTTCAATCTCCAGATTCATCATGTGCTTGAACAGAGTTAGGCCCTTCAACCATTCGTTTAGATCATGGCAGGCCTATGCTTCGAACCCATTAACTTTGTAGAACACAAGAAATAGGAGTAGGCCATCCGGCCCATCGAGCCTGCCCCACCATTCAATAAGATCATGGCTGATCTGTCTGTAAACTCAGCTCCATCTACCTGCCTTTTCCCCGTAACCCTGAATTCCCTTACTACGTAAAACCTATCTAACTGTTTCTTAAATACATTTAGTGAAGAAGCCTCAACTGCTCTCCTGGGCAGAGAATTCCACAGATTCACCACTCCCTGGGAAAAACAGTTTCTCCTCATCTTCATCCTAAATCTTCTCCCCTGAATCTTGAGGCAATGTCCCCTAGTTCTAGTCTCATCTACCATTGGAAACAACTTTCCTACTTCTATCGTATCTATCCCTTTCAAAATGTTGTATGTTTCTATAAGATCCCGTCTCATTCTTCTGAACTCCAGAGAGTATAGTCCCAGACGACTCAATCTTTCCTCATAGGTTAACCCTTTCATCCCTGGAATCAACCTGGTGAACCTCCTCTGCACTGCCTCCAAAGCCAGTATATCCTTCCTCAAGTATGGAGACCAGAACTGCACACAGTACTCCAGGTGCGGATTCACCAGTACCCTGTATAGTTGCAGCATAACCTCCCTGCTTTTGAATTCAAGCCCTCTGGCAATGAAGGACAACTTTTTGTGATTCATGCACAAGCACTCCCAAGTCCCTCGGCACAACAGCATGCTACAATCTTTCACCATTTAAATCATAATCTGCTCTTCTATTATTCCTTCCAAAGTGGATGGTCTCGCAGTGACCAACATTGTATTCCATCTGCCAGACCTTGACTGACTTACTTAACCCATCTATATCTCTCTGCAGACTCTCCACCTCCTCTGTACAATTTGCTTTTCCACTCAGTTTAGTGTCATCAGCAAATTTTGTTATGCTACACTTAGTCCCCTCTTGCAAATCATCAATGTAAATGGTAAACAGCTGCGGGCCCAGCACCGACCCCTGCGGCACCCCACTCACCACTGACTGCCAACCGGAGAAACACCCATTTATACCAACTCTCTGTCTTCTATTGGTTAACCAATCCACTATCCATGCCAATACACTTCCTCCAACTCCATACATCCGTATCTTATTTATAAGTCTCTTGTGCTGCACCTTATCGAACACCTGAAAATCCAAGTATACAACATCCACCTGTTCCCCTCTATCCACTGCACTCATTATGTCCTCAAAGAACTCCAGTTAGTTTGTCAAACAGGACCTGCCCTTTCTGAATCTATGCTGTGTCTGTCTAATGGAACCACTCCTTTCTAAATGTTTTGCTATTTCTTCCTTAATGACAGCTTCAAGCATTGTAAACAAATAATACTTTTTGGTCCTGAATTTCATTTCTCTTGGGTGGCTACAACATTTGCATATCTTTTTTTAAAGAAAAGCTTAGTTCTTGCAAGCCCTTCTTCCTAATTTTAAGATCATCTTAAGATTCCAACATCAGATGAAATGGTTTCTTTTTGTATTACATTTTATAATTTTAAATACATCAACTGGATTGCACCCTTAATTCTAATGAACTTGGTCTAATTAAGCAGACTTTGATAACATTCATTGAACCTGCTATGCTATTCTGATGTAGTTTTCCTTTTGAGTAAAGTAAAGGCATCTGTTAGTCTTGCGAGACCATGGAGACCAAGTCTTCACTCTCCATGGCGCAGGCCTGGGGAAGGTTGTATGGAAGACTGGCAGTTGCCCATGCTGCAAGTCTCCCCTCTCCACGACACTGATGTTGTCCAAGGGAAGGGCATTAGGACCCATACAGCTTGGCACTAGTGTCGCTGCAGAGCACTGTGTGATTAAGTGCTTTGCTCAAGGACACTCACACGCTGCCTTGGCTAGGGCTTGAACTCACGACCTTCAGATCGCTAGTTGAATGCCTTAACCACTTGGCCACGTGCCCACGTCCTTTTGAGTATTGTGCCCAAAACTAAACATTACTCAGAACAGAAACCAATCAGCTCTGCAACCAAATTGCATTCTTAGTTTTAAATCTGAATCCCATGCTAAGTGCCAATATTTCACGAGCTTTCCTGGTTACTCATATCTGTGAACTCCTTTTCACATTTGAAACCTCAATCCTGGAACACCTATTCAAATGCTGAAATCCATTTCCCCTACCTCTAACAGTTATTCCTGGACAAAGTAGGTAGTTTTCCTTCCACCCGCCAGCATTAAATGGATCATCCTTGGCAAATTCTGTCAGCTCCCACTAGGTTCCACCACCAGGTACATAGTCTCTCACCTCTCCTTTCACATTTTGAAAGGGTCATCCCTTTTGCAACTCCCTGGTCAGCTCCTCCCCATTAAGTAGCATGTTCCCATACAGCAGCAGGAGATGCAACTCCTATCTGATCACTCTGCCCTACCAACACAGAAATCCATGTCTTTTGCTTCTACTTTTTCATCTCACCTCAGTCCCATTTGGAGAATCCAAATGCAGGTTGAGTGACTGCATTGTGAAGAACCTGTGCTCAGTCTGCAGGAGGCCATGAATCTGTTGCCTGATTCATTTCTTTCCCACTCTAACTTCAATGTAGCCTCCTACATTATCACAACAGCCAATACAAGTTCGAGGAGCAAATGCCTCATCTTCCAACTAGACACTTTGCAGCCTGAACTTGATATCAAGTTCTCTTACTATGGATAACTTGCTTTTTATTCATTTGTCTGCCATTCTTTTTAACTTTCACATCTATATTCTAGTCTGCTGAGCATATTCTATCCAGTAAGATGGACTTTATAAAGGCATTCAAACATTTAAAACTTTTTAATACTTTAAAACATTAGCAACGTGTTACACAGATAAAGGAGATTAACTGCCTTTTTCTGCCTATTGGAGAAAATATTCCACCTGTTCTACCAATCCATCCACCCCCCTGCCCCCCATCTTCTCTGCTACCTATACCAACATTTTTACTCTTTCTAGGTTTTTGATGGGGTCCAAGGCATGAAACATTTCTTCATTCTGCCTGTCGTGCATACCATCCAAATGTTGTTCCAGCATTTTCTGTTTGTACTTCAGATTTCTAGTCTCTACAGTTCTTTGATTTTTCTCCAGCTCATCTTTGCATCTTTCCAGCCTGGTTTCTTGCCTGTAATGATCAAAACTGCAAAATAGTATTCCCTTCCTGTTATCTTGACTATATTTCTTTTCTGCAACCTCAGAAGACTTTGGCTCATTTGACCTAGTTTGTATATTTCTCTTGTGTCTTTTTACATGATCAGCAAAACTAATATTTCTATGATTAACTAGAAGTGGCTAGATTATTTCCAATTGCAATTTCACACTCCACGGAATGACAAAATTTATTTTCCCGATCTCCTCGCCTCCTGGCAACTGCAGCATCAACCCAATGTCATGTTTCAATTCCATCATGAACATGCCCTCACTTTCTCATCGGTGCATTGTTCCTGTTCTGTCAGAGCAAGCCTGATTCCTCACCTGTATAAACCAGACCTATCCACCTTGTACATTTTTCTTTTCCATTCTCTCATGCCATCATCTTCAAATTAAATTTACTGAAAACTAATCCTTGATCTCTTTAGATTGTAAGTGGAATTCTCATTCGATTTCTACCTAAATTTCACTTTTTAAAACCCTCCTTGAAATTACTTCTCTTGTTAAATATTGGAAAGATCATAGTCTTCATACGTGACTCCCAGTTACAAGCTGTGTTTTAGTCTTCCAGCGATTTCAATTGATGATTTAACCTTCCAGACTGTTTTACTTTCTCTTTTTGAATTGTTATATTAGCCCATCTGTTCCTGATCTTCTTCAACATGCCTTTGCCACAGTTGAGTCTGAAGGTATCAATATTCTCTTAGCAAACGTCCCATCCACTAATTTAAACCAGCTGAACCAAAACTCCGTTCAGTATCAATCCTCCCTGGATAATCATTCTTGTGTTCACTGTTGAAGATTAAATAACTAGAAGACACTAACACGTGTAGTAAAATTTCATCCCTATGTTATTCCCCTCTGATGCCTTGCATTCATCCCATTTGAACAAACGTCTGGTGTTTCCACCCTTTGTTCAACTGTTTGTGGTTGCGTGAGCCAGAGCAAGATTTTTACACCAATCTGTCTTTCACTTTCTGCTCCCCTGTCCAACTTCCTTTGATCAAACTGGTAGTCAGTCCCCTGAGCTAACTTTGCCTTCATATTATTTTGATGGCATGCACATGAAAGGCAGAGTATAAATGTATAGTTTTCTGACAGGAAGTATAAATTCTGTCTTCACATTTTTGTTTGAATCTAATGACTCCTAGGGCTTCCATCTCCTATTAAAAATACATTGTTTTGAAACATTGGGTTTTCTTCCTTGGCAGCATTAATAAATTCGCCTTGTATTTTGAGACCTTTCAACACTTAACGGTACTCAAATGTCCTTTACCTAGTAGCACTGATATTACAAAGAAATTATCTGTGTTTTTGTCCACTTTCCTCTTTGTACTTTTAATTGATGTTTTTCCTACTTTGTCAAATTTGCCCTTGGAATCCTGTCTTCCTTTATATAATCTGTTCATGTCTTCTCTGGAAGGATGAAGGGAAAATATCTCCACTTGGGTTGTACATGAGCAAAGCCTCCTGTTGGCCATTGCTTTAACTGTCTTCCTCCATTTTCTGAATCTTCACCCTGTACGCTGTCAAATTACAGGAGCAAGATCCACTCATGTGACAAGGGTAGATTATAGCTTGTTTTACACAAACTTTGAATTCCACAATGTGTTTTAGCACAACACATTTTCCAGATGTTCAGCATGCATTCCAAATTCCTTTTGGCAAAGTCAGATAATACTGCATTTATAAAATCCTTGACTGCATTTTCAGCCTCTTTTGTCATTTAATGTCCCCTGCTCTACATATCATCCCTCCCTTTGTTCCCTGACTTAAAATTTTTCTTGTCAACTCATCCAAATTTAGATGAAATGTCATCATCCTAGATTGTAAGCAATTATTAACAATTTTAATAAATTGCATCTCACTGACGATCTAGACAAGTGCACCTCAAGGATATGTGCTTACCCACTGCTCTACACTCTTTTCACGTGACTGTGGCTAGGCAAAGCCATCTATAAGTTTCCTGTGGCAGAATTTCAGACTGTGACAAGAAGGCTTACAGGAGTGAGATTGGCTGGTTAAGGGTTGTTTCACCCTTGCGCTGTGTCAGCAAGACCAAGGAACTGATTGTAAACCTCAGAAAGGGGAAGTCAGGAGAACACATCAGTCCTCATTGAGGGGGTCAGTGGTGGAAAGGGTGAGCAGCCATTTCCCGGGCATTGATATCCCAGAGGATCTATCCTGGACACAACATATTAATGTAAGCACGAAGAAGGCATGCCAGCAGTTCTACTTCATTGGGAGCTTGAGCAGATTTAGTACATCAATAAAGACCCTTAAATTTCTATTTATGTGGTGGACAGCATTCTAACAGGTTGCATCACTGCTTGTTGAGGTGGCTTTAGTGCACAGGATTTGCAAGAGTTTGCAGTGAGTATTAGATTCAACCAACTCCATTATAGGCAGAACACTCCTCACCAGGGTGTCTTCAGAGGTGTTGCCTCAAAGCCGCATATATCCTTAAAGACCCCCATGAACTGGAGCATGTCATTTCTCATTGCTAGCATCAGGGAGGAGGCACAGAATCCTGAAGATGCCTATTCAATGATTTAGAAACAGCTTCTTTCCCTCTGCCATCACGTTTCTGAATGGTACTTGATCACTACCTCATTATTTTTTGTTTGTACTATTTCATTGTTGTAATTAATAGATTTTTGTCCTTGCATTGCATTGGCTGCAAAATGCAAGTTTCACATGTCAGCAATCATAATAAATCTGATTCTGATTTCTCGAGTTGGTAATTTTCAGTTTTTCCATTCAGAATTCCAGCATTTCATGTACATTGCGTTCTTTGGGAGGAATTGCATTTCCTAATCTGAATATTTTGGAAACAATCCTACTCGCCTAACAAATTAAAGATGTTTAACTTTTTTCTATTTTACTGAAATGTTAAGCAATCCCTTTTAATCACTATTTTACTGTTTTCTATTTTTTGATTTCAGCCTTTTTAGAGGTTACAACTGGTATTGTCCTTGTAGATCCAAATCCCAAATGTTGCGTAGGATCATTCTCTCACCATGTCGATATCCTTGCCTAAAATATTAATAATAGGTGAACATGAACATGATGCTTTATTCCATGAAGCAATCATATTGTCTTTCACTCAGTTTCACTCAAGCCACTAGAATTTTCTTCTCTCAGTTTATACAGTTTTTTTTAGCATTTCATTAGAATGGCCTATCTGTTCATTGCTTTTGCATATAGATCTAAAATCGGGATATTTTTCTCCAGATTTGCATGTTCCTATGATCTAAACTTGGGGTTCAGGCTAAAACATTTTAAGTCATCTGACATTTCTACCTAATGCAGTTGTGTAGCATAATCTATATGTAAGTATGAATACAATTGTGTAAGCAGAATGTGGAAATACAATAAAGCAAATATATTTTGAAATCATTACAATCAATGAGTTACCTATATTTCTAGAGATAAGGATGGTTTTACCCAGCTGCACCTTCTGCAGTTGTACCAAGATAAAGTGAGTCCTTCATGATCCATGACACATACTCTTCGCCATACTTCCATTCAGATATTTCCTCTTCACATAGCATTTGCTAACTTTTCAAAATTACCATTTCACACAACAATTTGTAATATTTCAAGCCTCATAATGAAATGTTTCTTCTATGGTCTTTCTAATGTTTCATAGCTCTGTGATAGTTACTTCCATAAACCAACTTAATTTCTTCCTGTGTGGACATTACTGACATAGCACCAAAGAGCTACAACCAGCCACTGGGCTTTTCATAAATAGATACTTACCAATTTAAGAATTTCCTAGAAACTGAAATGTCCTATATAAACGGCTTTTTTTTTCTCTTCCTTGCTTTCAATAACTCTCTCCAGTGGCTTGCTGTAACTAAATTTTCTCCTCCTTAACCAGGATACTCCTCTTTCTTCCCCCCAACCCCCCACCCAACCCACTTGTTTCCTCCTGTTTCTTGGCTGCATTATAATGCTGGACAATGTCACCTGCAGAAAACATGACAATTTTTAGCTATGTCACATCTATTTCTGCCTAACCCTCAACCATGTTATCTAATCCAAAGTGTTCTTATGAATAATTGAATACGATCACTTCAGCCCTCCTATCACTTACTTATGTTTTTATCTTCATTCCCAGTACTCCATAGTGAAGTAAATTAACTGCTTTGTCATTTCATTTGGTGTTACATTTATCCTCTCAAAAGACCACTTACATCCATGCCAAGCTTTTGGCCAACCCTCCTAATCTGTATTGAATTCACTGATCCAATGAAAGAAATTAGTAAATTGGCTTGAAGATTTAATGTCCTGTGCACAATTGTTTTGTACTATTGAATTCACTTTCTGATTGTTTCATTATTATAATGTGCATCTTTTTTGCAGGTTATTTTCAAGGCTAAAGCCAAATATTGTCCAGAACTTAACAAATACAAGTGAGTAGCAAATATGCATTCTGGAAATAGTTACATTAAAATGAGCATATTTCCAAAGAACATGATTTCACAAATTAGCATTTCTGTTACTTCATGAATTAAGTGGCCAAAAACATTTTTTTGTGAATTTGGCTTAAAATGTGTTGAAAATGATGTACAGTATGTCAGTGTTTGATTTGCAACATATTATAGCAGTTTCTACCCATCAGTAGACCATAAGACATAGGAGTAGAATTAGGCCATTTGGCTCATCGAATCTGCTCCACCATTCAATCATGGCTAGTCCTTTTTTTCCCCTCCCCCCACCCCCCCCCCCCGCCAGCCGCATTCCGCGGTCTTCTCCCCGTAACCTTTCATGCTTTGGCCAATCAAGAACCTATCAAGCTCTGCCTTAAATACACCTGGCCTCCACAGCTGCCTGTTTCAAATTCACCACCCTCTGGCTAAAGAAATTTCTCCACATCTGTTTCGAAAGGGTGCCCCTCTATCCTGTAGCTGTATCCTCTTGCCCTATACTCCCCCACCACGGGGAAACAACTTTTCCACATCTAATGTCTAGACCTTCCAACGTTCAAAGTTTCCATGAGATCCCCCCCACACACACATCCTTTTAAATTCCAGTGAATAGAGACCCAGAGCTATCAAACATTCCTAGTATGATAACTCTTTCATTCCCAGAATCATCCTTGCCAACCTTCTTTGAACTCTCTCCAATGCCAGCCCATTTTTTTTAAGATGATGAGCCCAGAACTGTTCACAATACTCGAGGTGAGGCCTCACCAGTGCCTTATAAAGCCTCAGCATCACATCCCTGCTCTTGTATTCAAGACCTCTTGAAATGAATGCCAACATTGCATTTGCCGCCTTCACCACCAACGCTACCTGCAACCTTATGTTTTGCACAAAGACTCCCAAGTCCCTTTGCATTTCAAATTTTTGGATTTTCTCCCCATTTAGAAAATAGTCCACACATTTATTTCTTCTACAAAAGTGCATGATCATGCATTTTCCAACATTGTATTTCATTTGCCACTTTCTTGCCTATCCTCCTAATCTGTGGCTAAGTCCTTCTGCAGTCTACCTGTTTCCTCAACCCTATCTGCCTCTCCACCCATCTCCATATCATCTGCAAACTGTCACCAATGCCACCTATTCATCTAAATCATTAACATGCAGCATAAAAAGCAGTCCCAACACTGACCCCTGTGGAACACCACTAGTCACTGACAGCCAATTCAAAAAGGATCCTTTTATTCCCACTCACTGCCTCCTACCGATCAGCCAATGCTCTAACCATGCCAGTAAATTTCCTGTAAGACCATTGGCTGTTAACTTGGAAATCAGCCTCATATGTGGCACCTTGACAAAGGCCTTCTGAAAATCCAAGTAAGCAACATCCACTACATCCCCTTTATCTATCCTACTTGTTATCTCCTCAAAGAATTCCAACAGGTTCATCGGGTAAGATTTTCCCTTAAGGAAACCATGCTGACTTTGTCCTATCTTGTCCAGTGTCATTAAGTACTCCATAATCTCCATCCTTAACAATTGACTGCAACATCTTCCCAACCACTGAGGTCAGGCTAATTGGTCTATAATTTCCTTTCTGCTGCCTCTCTCCTTTCTTAGAGTGGAGTGCCATTTGCAATTCTCCAGTCCTCTGACACCATGCCCAAGTCCAATGATTTTTGAAAGATCATTACTAATGCCTCCACAATCTCTGCTGCCACCTCTTTCAGAACCCTAGGGTGCAGTTCCTCTGGTCCAGTTAACTTGGGTACCCTTGGGTCTTTCAGCTTTTTGAGCATCTTCTTCCTTGTAATAGTAACTGCACTCACTTCTCTTCCCTCACACCCTTCAACAGCTGACACACTGCTAGTGTCTTCCACAGTGAAGACTGATGCAAAATACTCATTTAGTTCATCTGCCATTTCCTTGGCCCCTGTTGTTATTTTTCCAGCCTTGTTTTCTAATGGTCCTATATCCACTCTCATCTCTTATTTTTTACATACTTGAAAAAGCCTTTACTATCCACTTTGATACTGTTTGCTAGTTTGTTTTCATATTTCATCTTTTCCCTCCTAATAATTTTAGTTGCTCTCTGTAGACTTCTAGAAGTTCCCAATGTTTTATCTTCCAACTAATTTTTGCTTATTATATGCCCTCACTTTTGCTTTAACATTAGCTTTGACTTCCCATGGTTGTACTATTTTGCCATTTGAGAATTTCTTCATTTTGGAATGCATCTGTCCTGCACCTTCCTCATTTTCCAGAAACCTGTGCCATTGCTGCTGTCTTGGCATCCCTGCCAGCATCTCCTTCCAATTTAGTTTGGCCAATTCCTCTGTCATACCACTGTATTTCCTTTACTCCGCTGAAATACTGCTACGTCAGACTTAACTTTCTCCCCATCAGATTTCAAGTTGAACTCAGTCATATTGTGATCACTCTCTCCTTGGGGTCTTTCTAACTTAAACTCCTTAATTAGCTCCAGTTGATTACATAACACCCAATCCAATATAATTCATCCCCTAGTGGGCTCAATAATGTACTACTGTAAAAAGCCATCTCATAAGCATTCAACAAACGCTCTCAAGATCCATTTCCAACCTGATTTTCCCAATTGACTTGCATGTTGAAATCTCCCATGACTATCATAACGTTGCCCTTTTGACATACCTTTTCTGTTTCCTGTCTTAATCTGTAGTCCACATCCCAGCTTCTGTTGGGAGGCCTGTATATAACTGCCATCAGGATCCTTTCACCCTTGCAGTTTCTTGACTCAATCCACAGTGGTTCAACATCTTCTGCTCCTGTGTCACATCTTTCTACTGATTTGATGCCATTCTTTACCAGCAGAGCCAGGCCACCCTCTCTGCCTACCTTCTTATCGCTCCAATACAATGTGTAGCCTTGTACATTCAGCTCCCAACTACAACCGTCCTTGAGCCATGATTCAGTGATGGCCACAACATCACACCTGACAATCTGTAATAGTGCAACAAGATCATCCACCTTATTTCTTGCATTCTGTGCTTTGAGATTTAACAGTTTGTGTACTGTATTTGCTACCCTTTTTGATTCTGCATCCCTAATGCACTGATGCTCCTATAATCTGCCTGCCCTTTCTGACAGTCTGACTGCACACCATCTTGCTCTTATACCATCTGGCGTATCCTGAGTCCCTTCATTCTGGTTCTCACCTCCCTGCCAAATTAGTTTAAACCTTTCCCAACAGCTCCAACAAACCTGCCCACGAGAATATTGATTCCCCTTGGGTTCAGGTGCAACCCACCCTTTTGTACAGGTCGTGCCTCCCCCAGAAGAGGTCCAATGATCTAAGAACCTGAAGCCCTGCCACCTTCACCAGCTTCTCAACCACACATTTAGCTGCCAGATCATCCTGTTTCTACCCTCACTGGCGCATGGCACAGGTAGCAATCCAGAAATTACTACCCTGGAGGTCCTGCTTCTCAGTTTTCTCCCTTGCTCTCTCATTTCTCTCTTGAAGCTTTCCAAGTGGGTGGTTATCAAAAAAGTGCTTTATTCATTACACTCTTGTGACTCTGTTTACTAAATTCAATTACTGAAATAGAATTTGTATGAAGCAGCATGTAACTAATACAAATTGTATTTACTAATGCTAATTCAGATTATTGATGTATGTACATGGAGCTTTCTCTAACTATTTTTTTTCAATGCTCTCAGGATTCCATTACGGCTCACATTCTTGTTTGTTAGTATTCTGTTTCTGGTGGTGAATTTCACATGTGCAGTACTTGTCCAAGGAAATGTGCCAGAAAACCAATTGAAATGGACAGTGTTTGCTCGAGTGCTCATCAATGATAGCCTTTTTGTACTTTGTGCCATATCATTAGCAGTGTGCATCCTCAAAATCGCAAAAATGTCATCTGCAAATGTTTATCTCGAGTCAAAGGTAAGGTTACTTTTCAAACTCATGCACTTTAAAAATGTACTTTAAATATTGTTAACATCTATTTGTCTCCCAATTTTTTAATGCTTTTTAAAAATTAAACTGACATTTTCAGTCAAATTAATTTATGTATGTATTTATTTATTTATTTCTACTTTGTACCTTCAACTTTGATTTTAAACCCACATTTTTTATTGGTAGCCAGATATTCTTGGGAGCCATTAAGCAGCAGAAATTGTCTAATTTTCATTATTACCACTATGCAGATTTCAAGAGAATTATGCCTCACTATTTGAATGGAAAGTGGCTCTCCCCTTACTATTAGTCATGGGAGTACCTTGATGCAGGCCACAAGTAAACAACATATTTGGTATCCTAGATAATTTAATTCTATTAATTATGGAAATTGTATAATAGTGTCAAATTCAGTTAATCACCAGGAGCTATACTCTGACCACTACACTATTGCACAATACCAGAAAGTTATAGTAAAAGCAGTAAATACTGGAAATGTTCAGCGAGTCGGACAGCATCTGTGGTGAAAGCAGTGTTAATGTTTCAGCTCACTGACTTTCCATCTCAGTTGTATCAAGTTTCTGAAACGAGCGTTTTTAAATTGCAGGTGGGAGGGTAGTAGTGGAGAGAAAAAGGGAATGTCTGCAATGCAATAAATGGGTTGATAGTTGCTGATGCTATCAAATTAGAGGTAATGTAAGTTTGTTAATTGCTAATTATCCTGAAAGATAAGAAAATCAAATCGAAATGAGGTTTATAGGGTTTTAAATGCTGTGACTGAGATGCAGAGCATTGCATTTGCTGGACATCTGGAAAGAAAATAAATGCGAGAAAAAAAAGCAGTAAATCAGACAATATTGATGAAAAGAGTAAATCTGAAATGTTGGTGATCTTGCAGGAAAACAAGTAAATAAATTACTTATATTGAATAGATTTTTAAGAAGTGCAAAAACTGAAATACTGTATTTTTTTTAAAGTGAGGTAGTGTTCATGGGTTCAATGTCCATTTAGAAATCAGATGGCAGAGGGGAAGAAGCTGTTCCTGTATTGCTGAGTGTGTTCCTTCAGCTTCTGTACCTCCTATCTGATAGTGATAGTGAGAAAAGGGCATGCCTAGGTACCGGACCTCCTAGGTGCTGGAGGTTCTTAATAATGGACGCTGCCTTTCTGAGACACCGCTCCCTGAAGATGTCCTGGGTATTTTGTCGGCTAGTACCCAAGATGGAGCTGACTAGATTTACAACCTTCTACAGCTTCTCTCGGTCCTGTGCAGTATCCCCTCCACACCAGACAGTGATGCAGCCTGTCAGTGTTCTCCACGATACAACTATAGAAGTTTTCGAGTGTATATGTTGACGTGCCAAATCTCTTCAAACTCCTAATAAAGTATAGCCACTGTCTTGCCTTCTTTATAACTACATCGATATGTTGGGACCAGGTTAAATCCTCAGCGATCTTGACACCGAGGAACTTGAAGTTGCTCACTCTCTCCACTTCTGATCCATCTATGAGGATTGGTATTGTGTTCCTTTGTCTTACCCTTCCTGAAATCCATGCTATCTCTCCTGGAAAGTCACCGTTCTTACTTTATTTTTAAGGAACTCTTCATGCAGCAAATGCCTGATCAAGTTTGAATAGCCCTCACTAATGCACCTGTGAAGTACTATGGGGAGCTTGCTAAAATACTTGATAGTCTACACAGCCAGGCAGTAGTACATAATTCCTCCTCTCTTCCCTGCCTCATTAAGCCTCATCAGCAAGGCACCTGACAAAGTCACCCGCAGCTGCGAAACAGACAATGTGGGCCACGTTTTCACAGTGCTCGCTTGGATATGAACGCTAGGAAGTGCTGACCACTTTGCAGCTTTGACAGTACCAGTGTATCGGGATATCAGAGGTCCGTGAACACCATGGATTCCAGCTGCCAGGGCTGTCTAGTCTTCATTACAGGCACCCTTTCAGGGCAACACCTCCTGTGTGACACTGGTGCTCAAGTGAATGTGCTGCCAGCATTGCTTATTGACAAGAAGGCAAAGAGCGACAAAACCTCACTGGAGGCTGTCAACGGCAGCAGGATCCAGACTGACTGGGACACAATGAGTGATGCTGTGCTTCAGTGGGCAACGTTACACATGCAACTTCATCCTGGCTACAGTGGCTAGACCTCTGCTCTGTGTTTGCCCAAGGACTATTCGTCAACCCTTATTTTAAAAAAGAACTGCTGGCTTGTAGATATCAAGGACTTTGGGTTGTTATCCTACTCCCCCAGTAAGTTCTCCACAATGACTATCAAATGCATGCACCACCATGTACGAGTTTATTCGACTGCTGGATGAATGCCCGAGCCTCACCAAGCCCACATTCTTTACTATCATCACAAAATATGGAGTTAAGCACCACATTTGCCATTAGTCCATGCCTGCGCATGTGGACTGAACCCTAAAAAGCTGGCAACAGTGAGGGCAGAGTTTGCCAACAAGGGAAGACTTGACATTGTACACTGGTCAAATAGCCCTACTTTGCTCCTCCATCTGGTCCCTAAGTCCATTGGTGGTTGCCACCAGTGTGGCAATTAACGTTGCCTTAATGACAATGTTCCCCCTACTTTGTAAAGACTAGTGTGTGCACACACCCCCCAGTGACAACAACATGTGCACACTGAATTTTATATAGTGGTATTCATTTTAACAGCTTGAGAAACATTGTCGATCAGAACTTTGATCTCCTCTGGGTTTGATCGTTTTCACTGTCGTTCATCAGCACTCTGAAAACAGATATCAGGCCTGTAGCGGGTAATGAAGGATTTTCTCGCTGGAGCTTTTTCACACCGTCAATATGTGATTTGCTTGCTGAACGTCACTTTAAAACGTCAAGTTTCCAAATATTACCCCACTTCCCACTTGCAAAAGTTGCTGGAGAATTTGTATCACGACAATACGCATAGGCAACACCAGTTTCTGTATTGTACAAAAATATTTCTCATAGCTACACATTCCTGATCTCATGAGCTTTAGGTGTAGTAGTTTCTACTGTTCCATTAAACCATTATGCTTTAAATGAACTTGCAGTTCTTTTCTGTTTCTTTAGAATTCAGCATAGCGCCAAATTTGACATAGTGAATCAATTAATTGCTTCAATAAAAATAGGATAAATAAGCTCGTTCTAAAATATGCAGGCACATCATCGCAAACTCCACGTTGTCCACATCAGAAACCAGAAAAGGAAATGTGATTGTGTATGATAGCATAATTAACATGCTAACGAGGTAGAGTGTGACGGCCTTTTGTGCATAGTTTTCCTTTGTGCATGCGCGCACCTTGGAGGGAACGTTGCTTAATGAGGCTACCACCCCCAATCATTACTCGGTCTCACACATCCAAGAATTTCTGGCACTTAACCAGAAAATTTCTTTTCAAAGTCGATCTAGTTAAGGGCTACCATTGCATGCTTGTGCTCAGAGGCCAGTCACGAAACACCTGTGATACCATTTTGCCTCTGAGTTTCTGCAAATAACGTTTGGGCTGAAAAAATGCAGCACGGATTTTCCAGTGACTGTTGGACTCTGTATTAAAAGACTTCGATTTGCTTTTTGTTTACCTGGATGACATGCTTGTCGCCAAATCTGAACACATATCTCATCTCTGCACACTTTTCAAGTGCTTAACCAACAGTGACAGATTATTAATCCTGCTAAATGCCAGTTTGGTTTCGCAACCATTTACTTTCTTGGTCATCGCGTCACTGCAGAAGGTGCGAAACCCCTCCCATCAAAAGTGACCGCTATTATGGATTTCCCACTGCACCACACTAAAAAGCTGCAGGAGTTTTTGGGTATGGTGAATTTCTATCACCACTTCATTCACAAGCTGCTGAACTTGTGCTCCCCTTGTACAGCATACTTAAAAGCAGCACTATACGAGGAAATGTGTGGCAGCTTCTCACCAGCCGCCAGCAGTTCTCTTCCCCCAAAAGGAAATACCGCCCGTTTGGCCATGAGCTTCTCAGTGTCTACCTGGCTGTCCGTCATTTGAATTTTCTTCTGTTTCACAGCATTCGTTGACCACAAGTCCCTCGTGCACACGATGGCCAAAATATTGGCCTATTGGTCTGCACAGCAGTGATGCCACCTGGCCTGCATGTCTGAATTCACAACTGCTATACAACATATCAAGGAGTGAAATAATGCCGTGGCTAATTGCCTCTCACGGCCAGCCGTTGCGGCCATACTTGTGAGAGTTGGCTATGGCAGCCGACCAAGTTACAGACCCAAAGCCACAGGCCTGTGGTTGGCTGACATTAAGTTCGAGGAAGCTGGGGTTTCTCTCCTGTGCGATGCCTCAACCAGTCACCCTCGCCCCATAGTGCCCACAAACTGATAGACTGTTTTTAACTCCATAAATGGCCTCTTGCATCTGGGCCAGAAGGCCTCACAGAAATTGGTTGCTCTGAAGTTTGTGTGGCATGAAGGATGTGCGTGATTGGACTGCAGCCTCTATGGCGTGCCAGCAAGCAAAACTTGACCAGCGCGTTCAGGTGCCATTTTGAGGTCCCCGAGTGACAGTTTTACTAGTCAATATGGACCTAGTTGGTCCTCTTCCTCCCCCCGCGCCCCCCCACGGTTTCTCACACCACCTTACCATGGTGGACTGTAGAACCTTCAGATGGCCAAAGATCATCCCTCCAGCATTGACGACAGCCGCAGACGTGGCTCCGGCGTTCATTAGCAACTGGGTTGCTCCGTTTGGTACCCCATCTGATATTTCCTTTGACCATGGTCCCCAGCTCATATCAGATCTCTGGGCTGCAATGGCCCATAACCTCAACGTTGGGCTACATCACACCACAGCGTGTCACCTGCAGTCCAATGGCCTATGTGGGTGGTTTCACCACTCCTTTAAAGCTGCTCTGAGGGCTCCCTGATGGATGAGTGTGGGCATGATCATCTCCCGTGGGTCCTGCTGGGGCTCAGAACAGCACCAAATGAGGACCTGCACTCTGTCGCTGAGGTGGTATATGGGCAGCTGTTACGAGTGCCAAGTAATTTTATTCCTGACGCCATGACCGCCTGGTCAGCCTCTCAACAGTGTTCATCCTGCTCAGTAAATTCAATTCCCTTGCACCTATTCCTACCTCCCATCATAGTGTGCAGCAATCTTGGGTTCCTGTTAACTTGCATTCCACCTCATTTGTTTTCATCTGCCATGATGCATACCAACATCCCCTTAGGCCCATGTGATGGCCCATACCTGTTTTGGAATGGAGAGAAAAGACTCGTATCATAAGGTGGGTAAACCTGAAGTGATTTGGGAGATCACTTCAATCCGCCCACCGAGTTTTGGAGCGTTCTGCTACTATCCCTTTGTCATCATGACATGAGCATGGGTGTGTCAACACACCTCTGGACAAGCCAGAGTTACCTGCTGTTCCAACATCCATGGACCATGGGACCCGAGCCGGGTGGATCATCTGAGCTCCGGACGGGCTGTCAATGCTGATTTTAGTAAATTCTTGTCGGGGTGGGGGCTGTAATGGGAATGCAATTGGTGGAGACGTACAGAATTCACAACCACCAACATTGAGTTGGTGTTCACTTTAAGAGGCAGGTCTGATGTGATTACATAAATACTGTTACCGTGCTTTGTCTTCAGTTTTTTGGAGATCATAAAAGCAGTTGTCACAGTTTCTCTGAAACAAAAAGCCACACACTATTTTGTTTGTGGAAACCTTCGGTATGTTCTCCCCGTCACCGCTTGGGTTTCCTCTATACGCTTCTTTCTTTCCACGTTCCAAAGATGTACATGGGTTAGTGAGTTGGCGCTGGGAATTTGATAACACTTGCGGAGTGTCCAGTGCAAATCCCTGCTAACTTAATTTGTTGCAAATGATGCATTTCACTGTTTCAATGTACATGTGATAAATAAAGATAACCTAATCTGCAATTATGGTCAACGACTGCATTTTTGTCATCTTTTTGAGCATTTTCCAAATCTTGGTATTCAATAACTTCAGAATAAACAATATTTCCTGTTCTGTCTGAACTGGCCAGTATTGATAGATCATCAACCAATCCAGTTTTTCTCTCCACTGCTATTGCATAACCTGAGACTGTGGATGTCGGGATCTGGAGCAGCAAACAATCTGCTGAAGGAGCTCTGTGGGTTGTGCAGCTTCTGTGGAAGGAGACGAGTTGTTGAAGCGAGGAAATCTGCAGATGCTGGAATTTCAAGCAACACACACAAAAAAAATGCCGGTGGACGCAGCAGGCCACGCAGCATCTATAGGAAGAGGTACAGTCGAGATTTCGGTCCTGATGAAGGGTCTCGGCCTGAAACATTGACTGTACCTCTTCCTATAGATGCTGCCTGGTCTGCTGCGTTCACCAGCATTTTTTGTGTAGGAGTTGACATTTCAGTTTGAAACCCTGGATCAAAATAAGAAATATTGACAATGCATTTCCACTCTCAGATGCTGCTTAACTTACTGAGTCCCTCCAGAACATTGTTTATTACTTCACCTTTTCTTTCCATCCTCCCTTCTGTATCTTGATATTTACTTGATTCCTGGCTTTGCCTGGTGTTAATGAGAGGTCATTGATCTGCAGTGTAAATCCCCTTTTTCTCCGCTATTGCTACTTGGCCAGCTGGTTATTCCAGCACGTTCTGAATTTCAGATTTCCAGCATCTGTCGTTTTTTTTTTTTGCTTTTCAGTTACCTAGAAACTGCAGTGGATTAACATTGAGAATTATCTGTTGAACCTTTGATTAACGTGTATTCTTTCTTCAGGGAACATCTGTTTGTCAGGCCATGATTGTGGGTGCTGCAGTGATCCTACTTTATATCTCCAGGGCTTCCTATAACCTGGTGGTTGTTTTCATGGCCCCAGAGGATAGGCCCAGTTCGTTCAACTATGGCTGGTACAATGTATCTGATCAGGTAAGCACAATAATGTAATTTTCTGCTTAAAACCAAAGCAGCTGTGTGGTTTTTGAGTCATCTTTGAGGGGTGATTTCACTTGCATATTCAGCAATAACTTTGAAGTCTGTTATTTAGGAGGCAGAGTATACCAAATGCTAGAAATACTCAATGCCAAAAATGTTCCTGATTCCAGCATTTATGGTCTCTTGAGTTGTTGGAAATGCTTAGCAGGTCAAACTGCATCTGCGGAAAGAGAAACAGTTGTAGTTTTATATCTCCTCAACCATCAGGCTCTTTAACCAGGGAGGATAATTTTACTCAACTTCACTCACCCCAGCCTATGGTTCCACAACCTATGGACTCACTTTCAAGAACTCTACAATCATGTCCCAATATTTATTGCTTTTTTCAAATTTTCTTTGTACAGTTTGTCTTTTGTACCTTGGCTGTTTGTCCCTCTATGTGCAATTTAATTAACTCTATTGGTTCTATATAATTACTGTGAATGCCCACAAGAAAATGAATCTGGGTCATGTATGGTGACAAAGCTTGATAAACTTAGTCTGAACTTTGACAGAACTGAAAAGGGGATACACTTGTCAAGCTGCGGGGAGGGTGGGGACGGGAATGTCTCTCATTAAAACTGGAGTGATGAGGATCAGCTGTAAAGAAAGATCAATGATTGAATGGCAGCAGTTACACGATGAGAACTAAGACACAAGAATGTGGGAGTTACAAAATACTTAACAGGAGGAAAAGCTCATCAGGTCAGTCTGAAGAGTCTCACAAAGAAAATAAACTGAGCTGAGATGACAAATGGATGACTGATTTCTAAAGAAATTTTAAAAACTGGTAAAATTCAGTTCTAACTAGAAGGCTACAATGTGCGCAGACAGAAAATGGGGTGCTGTATGTTAAACTTGCATTGGGTCTGTCAAACAGTGCAGGAAGCCACGGATTGATGGGTCAGAGGAATGGAATGAAGAATTAAAACAGACAATTGGAAATTCTGGGTTGCCACTGTAGATTGCAAGCAAATGTTCCACTAAGCAATGGTCCAATCTGCCAATCTGCATTCCATCAATGTGAACACTGAATGCAGTACATTGGGTTGGAAGGGGTGTAAGTGAATTGCTGCTTCATCTGCAAAGATTATTTGGGTCTGTGGATGGTAGGAACCACAGAGATGAAAGAACTAGTGCTGCATTGCCTGTGGCTGGTGGAACATGCTGTAAGAAAAGGGGGCATTAGTAGCAATATAGGGAGTCACAATGGGAATGGTCCTTGTGAAATGCTGAAAGAGGTGGAGAGTGAAATGTGAACACAAAATACTTTGCAGATGCTGGGGTCAAAGCAACACTCACAACACGCTGGAGGAACTCAGCAGGTCGGGCAGCATCCGTGGAAACGATCAATCAACGTTTCGGGCCGGAACCTGACAACCGAAGGGTTCCAGCCCGAAACGTTGACTGATCGTTTCCACGGATGCTGCCCGACCTGCTGAGTTCCTCCAGCGTGTTGGGAGAGCGAAATGTGTTAGGTGATGGGATTTCTTTGGAGGTGGCAACAAATGATCTGTTGAATGCCAGGCTGTTGGAGTGAAAGGTGAGGGCCAGGGAAATCTCTATCCTTACTCTCTCCCCTCTGGGACAGAGCAGGAGCATAGACATGGGAAATGGGTGAGATGAAGTAGAGGACTTTAACGTTAGTAGAGAAGAAAAAAGTGAGGCATGTACTGAAATTCCCATCAGAACAAAAATTAAATATTCCACCACAAAATGAGTCTTTGACCTGAAGCATTAACAGAATTAATTAAATAAATTGAAACAAGATGGTCTTTTACAAGTTAAGACACCATTTCCAAACTACTTTAAATGTTCATTGATTTATCTTTTTTCCATTGCCTTTATTGGATTTTCCTTTGAATGTTGCATCTGACTCTTTTTCGATTGTACTAAACTGCATTAATGTTTACTTACAGGCTGATGTTGAAAAAGTCAGTGACCAAGCTTATGTGGCATTTGGAATCATTCTTTTCCTTTGGGAGCTCTTGCCTACAAGTTTGGTGGTATTCTTTTTCAGAGTGCAGAGGCCAAATCAAAATCTGGTATGAAATTGCTTTAACAGATTTTCTTGAAAGATAAGTTTTCCCTTTCATCTATCACATGCCTCTAGCAATGTTTATTTTAAATTGTTCAATGTGTAGTGCTAACACTTTTAATGCTTCCCCATTCTCCAGTGAATGCTCTTACAAATGGACACAGGTAGAAAAATGAAGGCGTCGACCGTTCAGTTCCTAAAGCTTTCTCTGCCATTCGATCCAAGGCTGATTTTGCACTCATGTTTTTAACGCTTTATGTGCTTAACAAATCTCAGTCCTACAGAACTACAACTTTTTTTTTTAGATTATGAGGGCACACAGTCCTCTTTTATTGTCATTTAGTAATGCATGCATTAAGAAATGATACAATATTCCTCCGGTGTGATATCAAACTTGTAAACTTGACCTAGTATCAAGATCTGCTCTTAACCACTTCTCAAGCTTGCTATAACTTGAAGTTTGCTCAAAACTGTACTAAAGCACTACTTCACTACATTTGATTGCTGGCCCTTCAGATCTCAAATTAAGATTTTGTCAGTGCCATTTGTTTGCCCCAATTGTATCCATAAAGTACTTCTTTCTTCTCCCTGCATGAGATGATAAAACACAGGAGCAGAATTAGGCCATTTGGCCCATTGAGTCTGATCTGCCATTTCATCATGACTGATGTACTTCCCCCTCAGCCCCAATCTCCTCCCTTCTCCCAGTATCCTTTCTTACCCTGACTAATAAAGAATCCTTGAGCCTCTGCCTTAAATATACCCAATGACCTGGACTCTACAGCCACCTGTGTCAATGAATTCAATAGATTCACCACTCTGGCTAAATAAATACCTCATCTCCATTATAAATTGATGTACCCCTATTCTGAGGCTGTGTCCCCTGGTCTTAGAGTTCCCCACCATCGGAAGCATTCTCTCCACATCCACTCTATCTAGGCCTTCCAACATTTGATAGGTTTCAATGAGATCTCTTTCCCCCATCCCCATTCTTCTGAATTCCAGTGAGTACAGACCCAGAGCCTTCAAACACTCCTTGTGTGATGAGCCTTTCCATTCTGAAATCATTTTCCTGAACATCCTTTGAACCATGAACAATGTCAGCACATCCTTTCTTAGATAAAAGACCTATACCTGCTCTCAGTTCTCCAACTGAGGCCTCAGCAGTGTCTTAAATGCTCAACATTACACCCTTGCTTTTAATTTCTAGTCCTCTCAATGAATGCTAATATTGTATTTGCCTTACTCATCACTGACTCAACCTGTAAATTAACCTTTAGGGAATTCTGCACCTCAGATTTTTTTAAATTTTCTCTCCATTTAGAAAATAGTCTTTTTATTTCTATCAAAATACATGACCATACACTTCCCGACACTGTATTCCATCTGCCACTTGTTTGTCCATTCTCCTAATCTGTCCAAGTTCTTCTGCAGCCTCTCTGCTTTCTCAACACTAACTGACCCTCCAACTATCTTCTTATCGTTCACAAACTTGGCCACAAAACCGTCAATTCCATCATCCAAATCATTGACATGTAATATAAAAGAATCAGTTGCAATACAGACTCCTGAGAAACACCACTAGTCACCGGCAGCCAACCAGAAAAGGCTGTCCTTTATTTCCACTCTTTGCCTCCTGCCAATCAGCCAACGCTAGTATCTTTCCTGTAGTACCACAGGTTTTTAACTTGTTAAGCAAATCTCATGTGTGGCTTCTTGTCAAAGGCCTTCTGAAAATCCAAGTTCACAACATCCACCAATTCTCCTTTGTCTATCCTGCTTGTTATTTCTTCAAAGAATTCCAACAGATTTGTCAGGCAAGATTTTCCCTTAAGGAAACCATGCTGACTTTGGGTGTTTTATCATGTGCCTCCAAATACCCTGAAACCACATCCTTAACAATTGACTTGCACATATTCCCAACCACTGAGATCAGACTAACAGGCCTATCATTTCCTTTCTTCTGCCCCTCTCCCTTCCTGGACAATAGAGTGACATTTCCAATTTTCTAGTTCTCCAGAACCATTCCAGAATTGATTCTTGAAAGATCATTACTAATGCATCCACAGACTCTTCGGCCAGTTCTTTCAGAACCTTGGGGTGTACACCATTTGGTCCAGGTGGTATATTTACCTTCAGACCTTTCAGTTTCCCAAGCACCTACTCCCAGTAATGGCAACATCACTCACTTCTGCCCCCTGACACTGTCATACTGCTAGTGTCTTCTACACTGCGGACTGATGCAAAAAACTCATTCAGTTCATCTGCCATGTCATTGTCCCCCATTACTCCCTCTCCAGCATCATTTTTCAGTGGTTCAGTACCTTAGATTAGTTTTTTTTTAAAGCATCCCATGGTTTTGCCATCCTAGCTTGAGAATACTATACTTCGGGATGTATCTATCCTGCACCTTCTGAATTGCTCCCAGAAAATCCAGCCATTGCTGCTCTGCTGTCATCCCTGCTAGTGTCCCCTTCCAATCAATTTTAGCAAGCTGTCCTTTCATGCCCCTGTAATTCCCTTTACTCCACTGTAATACAGATACATCTGACTTGCTTGCTAGGTCCATTTCATGTCCTCCCTTTGCCCTTCTGATTTCCCTCACAGGTTTATTCTTGTCCTTTTTACAGTCATGGTGGATTTATGTCGCTTTTTTTCTGATCAGATCTCAATATCCATTGTCATGAAAGGTCCCCTAAACTTGTCAAGTTTACCCTTCACCCTAACAGGATTGTGCTGCCCCTGGATTCCTGATATCACGCAAGTTCCAACTTTCCATTCTTACCCCTTCTTTCAGACAAGCTCATTTACTTCTGCTAGATCCGGCCTAATTCCTCCAAAACTAATCCCTCTCCAGTTTAGGGTGCAAACTTGCAGACCTGTCCCATCCTTTTCCACCACTATCTTAAAAAAAAAAAATAGAATTAGTTACTAGAGCCAAGAAATCACTCAATTTCTTGCCCAGCCTCATTCCCTGGAGGGGATCAATATTGTACCCTCCATAGCGGTTGAAATTTAAAGTATTAAGGTCTGATTTGTTAAATGGGAAAATGATCACTTGTACACAACAGAACAATTTTTAAGTGTTGCTTTTAAACTGTCTTATCTAATGCTTGTACAGAACATGGCAGGATTGTGCAAATTTTCATTTTTAGTAAAATTGCTTTTGATAATTGTACAGCTTCTCCCGTAGCTTTTTATGCTATTGAACCTGTTGCATTGATGTCTCTTACAGGGATCAGGAGGAATGATAAACAGTCACAGTTTCAGTTCCAGGGCATATTTTTTTGATAATCCAAGGCGGTATGATAGTGATGATGATTTAAGTCGAAGTAGTGGCTCAAGAGGAGAGCGAGGAAGGTACGTAAAATTTAAGAGTGAAATCTTCAAATCCTGAAAATGTGGCTTTTTTTAATCTTAGAAGCATTCCTGAAGAGTGGTCATTGCAATTCTTCAAAAACATTTTATTGTTACAAAATTTCCCTTTCTGGAAAGGTAGAAATGCACTTTAGCATGCTGGCGCTTATGACCAGGAATAATTAACATTGTTTTCCAGTAGTTTTCGTACTCCAGTTTTATTGGTTCTGAAATGTACTGGATATATACGGCTGTGAAACACAAAAACCTAGTTCTCCATTTCTTCAGAAGTCTTTGACAAGAACAAAGTTAAACAATTTTGAACAGGCTCTTATTAACATTAACAGATTGTTATTGACATTAGTTTAATACATAGAACAGTACAGCACAGTACAGGCCCTTCAGCCCACAATGTTGTGCCGACCCTCAAACCCTGCCTCCCATATAAGCCCCCAACCTCAATTCCTCCATATACCTGTCCAGTAGTCTCTTAAACTTTACTAGTCTATCTGCCTCCACCACTGACTCAGGCAGTGCATTCCACGCACCAACCACTTTCTGAGTAAAAAACCTTCCTCTAATATCCCCCTTGAACTTCCCACCCCTTACCTTAAAGCCATGTCCTCTTGTGTTGAGCAGTGGTGCCCTGGGAAAGAGGCACTGGCTATCCACTCCATCTATTCCTCTTATTACCTTGTACACCTCTATCATGTCTCCTCTCATCCTCCTCCTCTCCAAAGAGTAAAGCCCTAGCTCCCTTAATCTCTGATCATAATGCATACTCTCTAAACCAGGCAGCATCCTGGTAAATCTCCTCTGTACCCTTTCCAATGCTTCCACATCCTTCCTATAGTGAGGCGACCAGAACTGGACACAGTACTCCAAGTGTGGCCTAACTAGAGTTTTATAGAGCTGCATCATTACATCGCGACTCTTAAACTCTATCCCTCGACTTATGAAAACTAACACCCCAAAAGCTCTGCCTTGGAGTTTGTCCTTCCAAAGTGTACCACCTCACACTTCTCAGGGTTGAACTCCATCTGCCACTTCTCAGCCCACTTCTGCATCCTATCAATGTCTCCCTGCATCTTCGACAATCCTCTACACTATCTACAACACCACCAACCTTTGTGTCGTCTGCAAACTTGCCAACCCACCCTTCTATCCCAACATCCAGGTCGTTAATAAAAATCACGAAAAGTAGAGATCCCAGAACAGATCCTTGTAGGACACCACTAGTCACAATCCTCCAATCTGAATGTACTCCCTCCACCACAACCCTCTGCCTTCTGCAGGCAAGCCAATTCTGAATCCACCTGGCCAAACTTCCCTGGATCCCATGCCTTCTGACTTTCTGAATAAGCCTACCGTGTGGAACCTTGTCAAATGCCTTACTAAAAGCCATGTAGATCACATCCACTGCACTACCCTCATCTATATGCCTGGTCACCTCCTCAAAGAACTCTATCAGGCTTGTTAAACATGATCTGCCCTTCACAAAGCCAGGCTGACTGTCCCTGATCAGACCATGATTCACTAAATGCACAGAGATCCTATCTCTAAGAATCTTTTCCAACAGCTTTCCCACCACAGGCGTAAGGCTCACTGGTCTATAATTACCCGGACTATCGCTACTACCTTTTTTGAACAAGGGAACAACATTCGCCTCCCTCCAATCCTCCGGTACCATTCCCGTGGACAACGAGGACATAAAGATCCTAGCCTGAGGCTCAGCAATCTCTTCCCTTGCTTCGTGGAGCAGCCTGGGGAATATTCCGTCAGGCCCCGGGGATTTAACCGTCCTAATGTATTTTAACAACTCCAACACCTCCTCTCCCTTAATATCAACATGCTTCAGAATATCAACCTCACTCATATTGTCCTCACTGTCATCAAGTTCCCTCTCATTGGTGAATACCAAAGAGAAGTATTCATTGAGGACCTCGCTCACTTCCACAGCCTCCAGGCACATCTTCCCACCTTTATCTCTAATCGGTCCTACCTTCACTTCTGTCATCCTTTTTTTTTTTCTTCACATAATTGAAGAATGCCTTGGGGTTTTCCTTTACCCTACTCGCCAAGGCCTTCTCATGCCCCCTTCTTGCTCTTCTCAGCCCCTTCTTAAGCTCCTTTCTTGCTTCCCTATATTCCTCAAAAGACCCATCTGATCCCTGCTTCCTAAATCTCATGTATGCTGCCTTCTTCCACCTGACTAGATTTTCCACCTCACTTGTCACCCATGGTTCCTTCACCCTACCATTCTTTATCTTCCTCACTGGGACAAATTTATCCCTAACCTCCTGCAAGAGATCTTTAAACATCGACCACATGTCCATAGTACATTTCCTTGCAAAAACATCATCCCAATTCACACCCGTAAGTTCTAGCCTTATAGCCTCATAATTTGCCCTTCCCCAGTTAAAAATTTTCCTGTCCTCTCTGATTCTGTCCTTTTCCATGATAATGCTAAAGGCCAGGGAGCGGTGGTCACTGTCCCCCAGCTGCTCACCCACTGGGAGATCTGTGACCTGACCCGGTTCATTACCTAGTACTAGATCTAGTATGGCATTCCCCCTAGTTGGCCTGTCCACATACTGTGACAGGAATCCGTCCTGGACACACTTAACAAACTCTGCCCCATCTAAACCCTTGGAACTAATCAGGTGCCAATCAATATTAGGGAAGTTAAAGTCACCCATGATAACAACCCTGTTATTTTTGCACCTTTCCAAAATCTGCCTCCCAATCTGCTCCTCTGTATCTCTTCTGCTACCAGCTACCAGGGAGCCTATAGACTACCCCCAGTAGAGTAACTGCTCCCTTCCTGTTCCGGACTTCCACCCATACTGACTCAAAAGAGGATCCTGCTACATTACCCACCCTTTCTGTAGCTGTAATAGTATCCCTGACCAGTAATGCCACCCCTCCTCCCCTCCCCCCCATCCCTTTTAAAGCACTGAAATCCAGGAATATTGAGAATCCATTCCTGCCCTGGTGCCAGCCAAGTCTCTGTAATGGCCACTACATCATAATTCCATGTATGTATCCAAGCTCTCAGTTCATCACCTTTGTTCCTGATGCTTCTTGCATTCTTCATTAAATATTTGCAGTTCTCTGTATATCAATATTCAAAGTAACTCCAGACAGTGTAAATAAACCTGACCTCTAAACTTCAGTTCAGCGACACAATGTTTGACTTGACATCTATAGAATAAAAATTGAGACTATAGGTCTAAAATTACACATTCATTCTGCTTTCTGTTACTGACCAGTAATGAACGAATAACCATGAGATGATCTTAAAGGAAAATCTCCAATTGTGAGCATCCAGGGAGATCAGCACAATATCAAAATGAAATTTTGTATTCCAAGATTTTGTACCAGAATATGAAAGGCCGCACTAGTAACAAATGACACTTACAAAGGACCATTGTAAATCTTCAATAAAATTCAGGCCAATTAATACTTGCAAGAGTTACTGAAATGCAACTTAATGGGGAAAAATAAAATGCTACTAAGAAACTAAAACAAATGCACTTTCAGGCCTGGAATCCAATGTTACACTTCTTGAGGATATCAAATCTATTATGAGCAAAATAAATGTGTAGTAGTTAAAGAACATTTATGTAGCAAATTAATTCACTATGCATCTTCTTCCTGATGATTTTAAGTTGGATCTGTGTACCTTGGCAATTGATATCAAGGGGCAAGTGGCCTTTGTCCTCTGTCAAACTGCATATTGAGAGAAACAATTTGGAAAGAGAGAAGACAAATGGGTCTTCATGATGGTCTACCATGTTCAAGTGAAGTCCCTTGTTCACTCTTGATGTAGCATTGTGGACAGAAGCAAATTAACATACCTGATATTCCTAATACTGCCTAGGATAGATGTCAAAAGAGTTGGTATTACTGTTTATCATTAAGCACTCATCTGAGGAACATAATATTATTATATTTGTGATCTAGTTGTGTTGATGGATAGGTGGAAAAACAGTATCAGACACTTCGTTCAAATATTAACTTGCATTTTGCATCTAGTTTGTACTGCAAAAGTTGCTGCCTTGTGCGATTAAATCATTTTCTTCCCACAGTGGTTGCGATGAACGCAGCAGCCTACTGGTGCTTCAGTTTGACACTGGTATCTGTTCATCTCAGATGGTGACAGATGAGCTGCAATGAGTAAGGCAGAAAGTGCTTCCTGCAGTAGGATTAGTCATGCTTTGCAGCTATATACAGTAAAAAGCTAGATAAAGGTGGGCAAGAGCAGAGGACCAAGAGCTTGGAAGTAAAATGCTCAAACTGACACATTACTACTATGGCCAGAGTTGTCTTCAAATTCATTCTTGCTTTGCATTCAGTTATCCTGTAGACATGCCCTTGTGTTCCCTTCTGAGAGTTTTCTGTACCAACACTCACCCCACCCAACCCCAGCAATAGAGTCATAGTCATAGAAAAGTACAGCACAGAAACTAGCCCTTGGCCCATCTAGACTGTGCCGAACCATTTAAACTGTCTACTCCCATCAATCTGTGCAGGGACCAGAGCACTCCATGCCCCGACCATTGTACCTATCCAAAGTTCTCTTAAACATTGAAATTGAGCTTGCATCTACCACTTGTGCTAGCAGCTTGTTCCACACCGTCCAGACTCTGAGTGAAGAAGTTTCCCCTCGTGTTCCCCTTAAACTTTTCACCTTTCACTGTTACCCCATGACCTCTAGTTGTACTCCCACTCAACCTCAATGGGGGGTAAAATAAAGTTTGCTTGCATTTACCCTATCTATACCCTTCATAATTTTGTCCACCTGTATCAAATCTCCTCTATTCTTTGGAACATAGAAGACTTAAAGCCCTAAATTATTCAATCTTTCCTTATAACTTGAGTCCTCTAGACCTGGCAACATACTTGTAAATTTTCTCTGTACTCTTTCACCCTTGTTTACTTCTTTCCTGTAGGTAGCTGACCAAAACTGAACACACTACTCCAAGTTTGACCTCACCAATGTCTTGTACAACTTCAACACAACATCCCATGTTCTGTACTCGTACTTTAATTTATGAAGGCCAATGTGCCAAAAGCTTTCTTTACGACCATACCTACCTGTGACATCACTTTAAATGAATTATGAATGGACCAGTATTCCCAGATGCCTTTGTTCTACCACACTCCTCAGTGCCCTACTCCTCACTCTGTGAGACCTACCCTGGTTGTTCCTACCAAAGTGCAACACCCCGCCCTTGTCTATATTAAATTCCAGCTGCCATTTTTCAACCCATTTTTCCAGCTGATCCAGATCCCTCTGCAAGCCACATTAGTCTTCCTTGCTGTTCAGTAGATCCCCAGTCTCTCATCTGCAAATTTGCTGATCCAGTTAACCATCCATAGCATTGATTGATTATAGATGAGAAGCAATAACAGACCTAGCATTGATTCCTGCGGCACACCACTAGTCATAGTCCTCCAGTCAGAGTGGCAACCATCTACTATCACTCTCTGGCTTCTCCCACGAAGCCAATGTCTAATCCAGTTTACAACCTCATCTTGAATGCCAAGCAACTGAACCAACTGTGCTTACTGTCGCATTATCCCTGGATCTCCACTTATCTGTCACGTCATGAAATTTTTTTTTTTTTTTTGGAGGCCCATTTTGTAAGGAAAAATCAAATCCTTTATGCTAAATATAAGATAACCTGGAGATGAAAGTACATGAACAAATGTTACCATAATTAACTAGTCACATATCTAGATTATATTTATTAAATCTCCTGTTAAATCTGACCACAGGACTGGAGCAAGATTTAAATTGTCTTCAGTTAATGATCTTTGAATGGATTTATTGCTGAATGATCTGATTTATTTTCCCAATGCAGTCAATACAGAACAAAACTGTATTTGCTACAACTGTTTCCTATTTCCAAGTACATTCAATTTTCAGTTGTGCTGTACTCTTAAGCTTAAACTTGTAGCAAGATAAAACATTTGAATGTTTTACTATTATATGAAAAATGAAGCTAGTTAATACTACACTTGAATTTCCAGCACTTGTTGACGATCAGCAATTTTGTTTAAGAAATGATATTTTAAGTTCCTCCATAATAAATAGGATAATCCAAACAAGTCACTTAAAAAAAGTAGTCCATTGGAATATCAGCAAATCTGAAATGTTTCACTCACCCAGTGTCTCTAAACTACAAAAGGTGTATTTATTAGAATCTCTTCTATATGAAGCCCAGATGGAGATGAGATTTCAATTTTGAAGATAAAATGTTGCACCCTCCGGCCCCTTCACACTCATTCTTTTAACAGGGGGATCTGTTGATTGTCTTTCCTTTAAGAGGGAGAGTAGACAATTACCATTTTTCCAGATCTTTGTTGTGCATGAGTTCAAAAATGTGCCTTAGGTCAAACCTGTCTGTAATGCCTTTGTAACTTAAGCATTAACTCTCGGATATAATATCATTAGGAAAGTAAATACTTTGGAATCACTTAAAAACACTAAATTTGGAGCAATAGATGGCATTGGAAAAGATTCCATAGTATGTAATCAGAAAATTGAGGTCTTTGTTTTTGCAACATGAATTGAGACGGCAGTTTGTATTTATTTCATTTTACTTTTAGGAAGTTGTGGTTCCCCACTTCCCCAGCACTTATTGTCATGCTACATTAATAACAATAAGAACAGCAAATTGAGTCTAGAGCTCTACCTCACTGATGTCCAAACAACATTGTGATCTAACACTGTTTTCTCTTATCACCTCTTGACCATCACAACAAGATGCTGCAGGAATACATGGTTTCATCCTGTGATTTTCCCAGCCTATGCTTCTAAACTCGTGTTCAAACTTGCTGGAAGATATTTTTCCTCCCCACACGCAAAAGGGAGCTTTTCTCTTTTTCTACTACATTCCCATCTTCAAGCTAAAGTATCCAGAAAATAAATAATTGTAACAATACAGGCGAATGCTTGGAGCGGGTCAGCTATCTGGCTGCCAAAGTAATTTGGGGAAAGAATAGAAAAGATAAAAATGTTAAAAATACTACCATTAAAATTGTTCTTTTTAATTAGACTAAAAATCCCTTTCCTTTTTTTTTCCTTTAAAGCATCCTATCCACAACACCACAAGGCACTGGTTGGTATGGAGCAACCCATAGGAATAGCAATTACACTGTAGTCTCTCACTTGCTGAACGGACCTCCAGCAGCTACAACACCACTGCTCTTCGCTTATGGTAATATCCAAAATAATCACCACCATAACTATTACTCAACGCCACAAAACTATTACTTGACACCCCAGAACTAGTATGAATCTGCAGTTAGTTTTGTGGAAATGCTTGCACATCAGTTTGCATGGACTGACCTCTTGTGTCAGTACGAAAGAAATGCTGTCTGAATTCAATTTCTGGCATTGAGCGAAAGATCTTTGGAATTTCAGAGCTGCATCAATGACCATCAGCATACAAATGACCTGCACCATTGCAGCTTGCTTTGAGTATAGTAGGTTAGACTGTGTATTGCACTTTTTAGCCTGCACTTGCAATCTGAACCGAGTATTGGAATGATATCATTCTGGCTTTATTAATATCTACATATCTTGAGGGCTTTTTGGATTAATCTGGGCCAGGCAGATGCAATTATTCCTAATATGATCAATATGAACTTGGTTTTAATGTATCTATTAAGTGAGTTAACTTTCAATCAGCTATTTTAAACTAACCAAGACAGGCAGTTTAAAATGCATTAATGCTGTGATGCATGTATTTAAGGTATTCTTAAGACTTGGCAATTTCATTTGGACTTGTACAGTTTTGCCATGGTAATACAGTATTAATGAGTTGGTTATATATATATATATATATCCAACTTCTACATTTAATGAGTTTTGCTTAAGTGACCAACTATGTAATATGATATAATATTTCAGTATTTACCATTTTGAAATCTTACAGAATGGGCTTGAGTTGTCTGACAAATAAACCTGGCAACTGTCAATGTGTTAATATTTCTATCTATAGCCTAAATTTGTTAGCATTACCTTAAACTATTTTGATATAGTCAAGTTGCATGTTTATTTTAGTGAAGTCAAATCTCATTACCCACATGGTAATTTGATTATCTGGAGTTTCTTTGTTCTTGAGGGCTAGTTTCTTCACACAAAGAAGAAATGCTTCTAGGCTCTGTGATGTAATTCCAAACATGTAATAACATGCACATCAGCATGTTTTGTACACATTTGAACTTTGAGAGATGACCAGATATTTAAGTATACTACACAATTATTGTAGGGCACAGATTAAAATAGACTTTTCAAAGTTTGCACACTTCTTGACTTTGTTAAAATAGTGCAGCTTAAATGTTAGTAAATGTAAATTATTGGTTATTAAACTTTCTGGATGTGCTGTATTTTTGTATGTAGTCACTGTTGGAAGCTGCACAATATATGTATGTATGTCTCAGGTCTTCAATGAAAAACTTCAGCAACAATAAGATAAATCTATTAAATGGTCTTTTAAATCTGCACTTGAGTACTGAATTTGCACAATGTTCATCTTCAATCCTGCTATGTTTTTAAAAGCTTTCCAGCATGAGATTCAATTATTTCTAATGTAATGTACCTGGGCCAAAATTTTGTGGTTGTCAGTTTCAGGATTTAATTTAAATGTTATAGGTAACGGTCACTTAATATGGCCAAAAATATTTTGCCCATATTTTGCCCTATTTGGTGCATCAAGGATGACGTTTAGCAGTTTGTTTACATACAGAATGTACTTGATAGGTGTCATTTTAAATGGGTGATGCCTCAGTGTATATATAGTATTGTTCTTTTTGGAGTAAGGCAGGATAGATCAAGGAGCAGGATAATAACAAAAAATCAGCAATAGCTTCATAATTCATTTTTGTATCTGTTAATTTTGTGCTATATTCTAAACAACCATTTGGTACATAAATTTGATTTTAAAATGTGCCCTACAGTACCATGTAAATTGTAAGATCTAGTCTTTTGGAAAATGGGTATACATGTTTGTCATTATACATGAATATATTTGTTTCTGTGTGGAAAAAGTACTAATTCCTGAATTGCATTTATCATCCTAATTTTTAGTATGATTAAAACATTGGAGAGCATCGTAGACAGATGGTCTTCTGAAGAAACTATTCAAAACATTGTGTTCTGTTTCTCTAAGTTATCCCATGTTCTAGGTTGAATTGGGTGTGTTCAAGGGAGATGAGGGCCATAGATAAGGATTATCACATTGTTAATGGAAAAATAACTAGGTCATGCAAGATGCTCTAAGATTTGTATCATTCCATCAGGAAAAATTAATTTAGTGATTTAATTTTAATACCTGTTGATGTTCAGCAGCCATTTGTATCTTGCAGACTTGCATCTCTACTTTATCGTCAACAAAGCCTCTAGAATTTAAATCTACTGCATATGTAAATATTATCAAGATTAAACTGATGTAGAAGTAGAGTATCTTAGGAATGTTGATCCTATATGTGCACAATATTGAAACTAAAATTTGAATCATTCAGCATAAATTAATTTAAAACTTTGCTGAATACTAATCTTAGACATTAAAATTGTTTATTACTGCTCAAATTCATGTAGTCTTTCACTGCAGCATGCTTAATGAACCAAGAGCTTATTCTATTTTCCATCCAGTCCATGAGTGAATTATCTAACTGGCAATCCATCAGAGGATCAAATACTTAATCTCATTGCTGCATGAAGTGTTCTTCCATGAACCAGGATATGAACAAGCAAACAAATGTTACCCTCTTTGGCTTGATCTGTGATTTGTAATTGATCAGCTTAGCTCTAGCTTTGTTGTCTAAATGATCATGTCACAAGGTCAAGCTCTCCAATTGGAACCCGATAAACTGTGATTTTTATCTTCATTTCTGACATTAGAACAAACAACATAATGACCATTTCAACACAGAATGATGCACTTTCTTTATTGAAAATATTTGTAAATTATTTTTCAGTAACACTTCAAAATTGAATGATTTGTAATGCTTCAATCTACAAAGTTTTGTCTGTGTAGCACTATTGAAAGGTATTGTACTGTTAATAATTTAACTGTAAATTTACCACTTCTGTTAATTGTGAAGCTATACTTGAGGCTTTGTTTTATTGTGACCAATGAATGTAATGAACTTACTATTAAAAAAAGTTGTAACAAGCACTTCCATATTTAAATAAATGTTTTATGGCATTCGTAAAGGGAAGATGCTAATACTTAGTTGAAAGTCTTGAAGGTAACTTGAATTTATTGAATGATTTTTTAAAAATCTATGTGCAGCAGTTAAAACTAACAGCAGGTTAACTGGCATTATTTATATATGTGTGTACGTGCATCTATACAAAAATTTAAAAATTAGGGAATTCTACCTTTAGTAATGTAACACTGATTCATTAGGTTGGTTCCTGCAGTCCTGGGATTGCACATGAAGAAAGAGAGCTCATGTTCTGAACAACACCCAAATTCTGCAAATGCCCACCAGGTCAGGCTTTGTCTGTGTGAAGGGAAATGGAGCTAACATCTGACAAAAAGTGTCCTTGACCTGAAATATTCTCTTATCCAGAGATCAGGATGTGAGAATTGCAAAATCCAGAGGGAGGATAAAAGGGGAAGAGGTTAGTGACGCAATATCAGACGGACTACTGAGAAATCAAGTTAAATGAATGTGTAGAATTCAGTACCAAGGCCAAAAGTCTGCTCAATCTGAAGTTGAAGAGCTGTTCCACACTTGGATTAGCCTCTTGCATTGGGGGTGGGAGTCAAATATAGAATTCCAAGCAACAGGAAGTTTGGCAGTGACCTTCTGGACTGAATGCAGGTACTCCACAGGTAACACATTGTGCTATTCTTAGAAGTTCAGAAAATAAGAAGTGATAGAGTGCAAGTTCCGAAAGGGATTACTAAGCCTGATCCAGGGATGCTATTAATTCTATCTTGAAAAGCCAAAAATTGGACAACATAGTCCCAAGATAAGCCCAACTGATTGGGTATATATGATAGTTCTTTATAATGTCCTTCCACATGGTTGAGTGCTGGGTCATGGCCATTTCCAGCTAGTAACTTCAAGTACAATTCAAAATAATCTTGAGTTTGCAGGATTTTCCTGTGCCTACATGGGTTTTCCTCCAGATGCTTGTATTTCCTTGCCAAAGCCATGCAGGTTTATAGGAAAATGAGCCACTAAATTGGTAAGTGGTTAAATCTGAGGGGTGGAAGAACTAATAGAAACCTGTACCTTCCTACCCCTGCAATTTTTCACCACTTTATACATCTGGCTTTGTGCCCCTTGGATTTTAACATGTGCAATAGAGCAGATATAAATCTTTAGCAGCAGTTACTTACAGAACTCAAATTAGTACTCAAGTATTAAAAAAACATTTTGAACATATTCTAAAACTTGCCACAAACCACACCAGATCTGCTTGTGTTTATAAGATTGTTGAAAATTTATTGCAATTGGAGTTTCCAAATTGGCTGTTGGAGATAAATAAATTGAATCAGATTAAAAAAGCCACTGCACACGTGCAATCCAGATATCAAACAATATTTTAAACAAAATCATCCCATTTACATTGATTTGACCCCCAAACATTTACAGCTGAGTTGATATTTTTCTTATACAATGAGAAAATTGCTTCTACAGTTCTAAGTTTTTAAAAATTAGAATTATTTGTGTATCAGGTTGTTGATAAATATGGATTGATTATTAACCATTTGTCAATTTTGCTTCAATGTTTTCAGGATACATCAGTGCTATGGTCATTTTTTTTGCAAACCTTTTAATCGGGCATGCTACAATCTCCATGCAATTTAGGAATTAACTTGGTTATCATTCAAGTTAGAGTACTTAGGTGATCCTTTTGTCTTTGATAATTGCATTTATTTCAACAAACATTGCTGCAACAGTGATGTTGCAAATTTTATCCTGAATAAAATTTAATTTGATGGATGAAACAAAATCAAAGTTAAGAACTTTTGGAGTGGAACAGTGCATTTTGTAAACTCAGTGGTCTAATGGTAACATTTCATCAGTGAAAATCCTACAAAAACATTCAATGCCTTTAATTTCTAAGTTGTAATTCACAGTTTGTCACAAATATCATTATGACATTGTTGGCTAAAGTAGCCATTTTTGTATTCATGATTTCTGAAAACAGTTCTTCAACTACAGCGTTAAATTTGTTTTTACAGTATACAGTAGATTCTGGTTAATTGGGACTACTCAAAACAAAATCAAGAAAATAGCCAGAATTCCCTTCGTTTAATTGGGACACAATGCTGCTTAATTGGAGCAGGAGACTGTGCCAATCAGTTTCTATCTAGCATCAGTTGCGTGCTAATGTGGCTGTTGCACACTACACTGTACTTGGAGTGTTCAGTTCTTAAATAGTATCAGCTGCATGTATTTGTGTTCAGAGAAGTGACTTGTCACTGATAATTGATGAGAAGTAAGCTGTAACACAATTTGGAACTGTTTTGCTCACCATGGTTTCAAGCATTCAGGATTGGAGAGCTGGAAATGAAAATGAAACTATTTCACTACAAGTTGGGAATTACAGAGAATTTGAAGGTATCAACAATCAGCTTGAATGTAAAATGAAAATGAGTTGAAAGTTGCAATCATGAAAAGCGTTGTACGAAGGCAGTCCATTATCTGCAGTAGGCATCTGCATTGATTTTGTTCATTTAGTCAATCAAAAAATGCATACACTGCATGAATTCTTCCATCAATATCTATTAGCTCTATAATACTGTAGTAGTATTAGTAGTGTTCTAATTGGTTCTCTATTTATTTAAATGGCTACCTCTATAATTTATAACTGCCATAAATTATAGCAGTTATAAGTAGTTTGCCTATTTTACAGCTTTTGACTATCTCCATGAAACTTTGGCTGATTGGGGCAGCTCCTTAATGGAGCCAAAATGTACTGGGCCAGAATCGACTGTATTTACAACAAGCTCTTGACTTTTCAAAACAAAAGCGCAAGAACTTTCAGTAGGAAAAAAAAGGTGTAGCAAGTTTGGTACCATCAATGTGTAGTTTTCAGTAGTTCTGTGAAATTCTGAAGCTCCCAGACACTGGTAGAAACCCTGGAACAAAAGATAGTTACTGATGTTTAGTGGTAGAGTAGCTACATGTATCCAACATTACTATCTGTAAACCTAAACTGAGCTATTAGTAATCACATTCCTACCCTACCAACAGAACTGCAGTGGAGCCGATCCAGTTCTGTCCCCATGTTCAATCTTAGGGGATGAAGTAATTCATAACACCCGGCCCCTATGATGACAGAACTCCTGGATAGGAGAAGAATTTCAGAAGCTGTATCTGTCAATTTTATGACAAGTATGCTAACCCTAACCCCACTTCTCTCTTGTAATAGAGGGAGAACATCATCCTGCTGTTGTTTTTTTTTTTTGAAAACTGCACAGCATCTGTGGCTTCTCATTCTCCCTACCCACTCATTCTGAGAAATTTTCTATACTTGAAGTTGGAGGAAAACAGTCATTTAGTTCCAATTTAATATGTAGTGGTTTCTATTTTTAAAATGCCCTTACCTTCCAAAAGCATTAAAGAGCGCAACGATATCTTGGCGTGTTAGGTGGAAACTTTTAGATGGACCAGAGTCGGATATACTGTTTATCTGCTTCTCAGAGAAGAGGATCTTCAGTACAGTACCCAGCCCTTGTACCTAAAGTAATGAGAGTGTGTGAAAACATCTAGACATAACTGAAGATTAAACTGTCATTTTCCTTCTTTCAGAGATCAGTACTGACCTGAAGTTTGCCCCAAAGTCTGCATTTGAAGCAACCAATACAGTCCATGATCCTTGTAATATTCTTGAAATGCAGCCGAAATTCTTCCTGTAATGAGAGAAATGCATATTATCTTCAGCAATAGCATGATGATTAAAAATCAGATTGCTTAGGGTATGGATAGGCTCTTACAGTTGCTGAAATCAAATCCTAGAAAGTGCAGCAATAACCAGAAATTGAGATTATCCATGCCACCATTTTAGGGCAAAACAGTGTGTCAGATGCCACCCCAGTGCATTAGGATGGGAATCTGGTTTATTGTCACTGACACGGGTTGTTGCTCTTGGTGCCCTTTGGACCTGATATTACAATCTAGCATTTGTGGATGTAAATTTTGCAATTAAATTGCAGCAATTATTTGAGTAGTGCAGAGCTCATTAGCGAATGCCATATGGAAATGTGGTTATCATAATAGCAAACAGTGCATCTGACCACCTGCCTTGCTGCTGGATCAGCAATAAGTCCAGCAGTGGAGTACAGATGTGCTGAGTAGAAAGACCACTTCCTGCCAAGACTGACTGCCAATAATTTGCCTGATGTCATTCATATGGAGTAATTGTCCATGATTAAAAGGCCAAGTCCAGGGAAGTGGCTTGTATACTTTGCCTTAACATGTTCCTCCACACAGGTTAAGAAAACTAATAAAATGAATTATAAGTTTAAGCAATATCTGAACAGGTTTGGTCTCCATGCTAACAAAGGGAAGGTCTATATTCTCCCCAATTTAACCACTTATTTTCTCACTTTCTTAGGATGAAAGGTTGTTTCTCTCTACACAGATGCTGCCTGATCTGCTGGGTATCTGCAGCATACTTATAGCAGGCTGTTAAGGATACAGATCCTTAAAATCTGCTGGCTAAGGCCTTGGAGATGCACAAAGGCCACTCCACCTCACTGTGGCACCCAGCCTTCATCTAAATGGAACCCCAAAGCCACAGAGGCAAATGCAGCGAAAACAAAAGAACAGCAACTGTGATTAATCAAGTCCATTTTTGGCAGGAAGCAATAAAGTAGAAACCACTTTCCAAAGAGGGTGTAGAAAGTGTACTTGTATGAATCTTGGAAAGTCTGCTTAGCAGGTGCTGGGATTCATGTACCAAGAATGTTAAAGCAAGCAGATGGTTAAATAATTTAAGTCATAAAACACTGCACATCAAATTCTGTTGAAATAATGTGAAGCTTCTAAGTGGAGTACAGCCAGGCGTTTTAAGTCAAAGGAGAAAATGTTCTTTGAGAAGTGGTTAGGAACTCTCTGTCAGTTAGGATGATAGAAGGAAAAGGAGTTGGATGGGCATTTTGAGGCAAATCAATTTGCAGGGGGTGAATGAGGGAATGAGACTGATGGGAACAACAAATAAGCTGCTGGAAGAACTCGAGAGGTGTCCATGCAAACCAATGCATGATATTTTGGGTTGAGACCCAGAGTCCCGATGCAAGATTATGATCTGAAATGTTGACCATCCCTCTGCCTCCACACGTGTTGCTTGAGCACCAGTATTATTCTAGCATTTATGCTTTGCTCTAGATTCCAGCATCTGCAGTCTCAGGTCTCTCTCTGTCTGAAGAGATAGCAGATTTGATGTGCTGTTTTGTAACAATCCTGTGATTTTTAGCATGACACTCAGAATTTTGGATACAAATCTACAATAGAAGGCTTACGATTATTTTACTAACATGTATTTTTTCTAAAGAATGGATAGAATTGTACTATTTTTTGGTTAAATAAGCTTGAAATTGCTGGTGATAAAAATGCAATTTTCCTTAGCCACTTTGATCAGTGTTACTTCATCAGAAAATTGCTAAATTTAAATCCACTAACTTGCCTTATATCGGCAGAGTTCTTTAGTTTTTAAAATCTGATGCAAATGTTTTAATTGCACTTATTTATAATCCATAATCTTGCTATATTTGATGTATAAATTTATAATGGAAGCTTTTATAAAAGGAATAAATTAAATGTATTAATCTAGACACCTAATTTTCTGGATGTGTACAATGCAGGTTCAGGACCAAGATATTAATCTGGCAACAGAACTGCTAAAATGTCGCAGGAGGAAAATTTTGTTCCAATTATGAATGAGTTTCCAGTCAATGCAATACCAGCAGTAGTTAGTCTTCAGCTGCTTATTCTACGATCAAACGCTTGTTGGCTTAGTTATTGTTAATATAAAAGGCAGTTTTAATATAGTCTTACCCTTAGATTTCCAGATTCCTTTTTCTCCCCAGCAAACAAGGAATGTTCGTCAAAGTGTGAAGGGAATGATCTAAGGCAGAATACATTGTTACTAATTGATAAGCTGTTACTCAGCAGTAATAGAGTACGATTGCCATTGTGTTACAAACCATCAGCAATCTGAATTTGCTTATTCATTGTAAAAGTGTTCTTAAATGTGTAACAATTATAAGCATATTTAATTTGACATGGTGCAACATCAGAGGCTTGTTACATGGACTCCAGAACATATTATTAACAAGGAATAAACAGTGTTGGAAAAAGTGGAGGTGCAACAAAGAAACTAAATATCAATAACTTTTGTGGGGGGACCTTTTCAGACAGATAATGTATGTAAGGAATCTGTGAGACCTTTGAAACTGTTAAAGATTTGGACATGAGCAGTAATGTGTTACTAAAATTTGTTGGTACTAAATTAGGAGAGATAGCAAGTTGAATGCTAATACAGTAAAGTGAAGAGATTAATGGGTAAAATGCTGGTACAGGTTAATGTCCAGAAATATGAAGTAGAAAGGGACACTGGAAAGACTTCAGAAAGCAGAGGTTATTACTTGAGGATAAGTAAACACCAGAAAGTAGTTTAAAACATGGATTTAAAGTTGTTGGGACAGTTTGTGCTTCCTCTTACCCAATGAAAAAAAAAGTAAAGTTGTTTTTATATAAAAGTGCAGAAGAAGAAATCCTAATGTTAATTTTAAATATCACTTCTACTGTCAGTGCTGTTAAAAACTGTTTATATGAACTTACATAAGGAAGATCAGTTCAAAAATTAAAATTCATATTTTAAAATTAAAATTTATATTTTAAAATTAAAATTTAGCCTGAAGAAATTCATTCATTAATGATGTCTAAAGAAAACAGAAGAGCCAAAGTGATCATATCAGGATAACAGTCAGAATTTGAATTTAAAGTATATGAGGGAAATTGCTGATGTCACATTTGGCACAAGGCAGATTTTCAGAAAACTGGCCCACAAAAGAATGAACTATACTTGGAATTTACCCAATGTTATGAGCTACAGTTCCCTAGTAAATTTCTAGGAGCAACCAGCATTGCAAGTCTATCTGTGGGATATCCCTATCATGCACTATCATTATCCAGGTTTCTAACAGATATGGGTTAGTTTGGATCAATTTTTCATTGCAACAATAATGGTCATCATCATAGCTTGTCACACCAGACAGCCAGCCAGCCACTCACTCTACTGTTGTTTGGTTGATGTTGAGCAGGTCAGTGTCAGCTAAATCAGGTGAGAGTGGGCAGCTGCGCAGAACGTGTTCAATGTTCTGCACCCTTTCACCACACTCACAGGATTCGCTGGTCTTTAAACCCCATTTCATCATAAAAGAACAATAATGGTAAGCTGTTCTGACAAAATTTCCTGAACACTGTACAAATTCATTTAACAGCTTTAGTGATACAGTTTCTATAGGCAAATGTCTTGCAGAATTTTTGTATTTCAGCCTAACAACTTCATAGAACTTTGTTAATAAACCATATAATACTGTATACCAAATAATTGCTTACTTGGCCAAACTGAGAATTTCCAGAAGAAGATTTTTATATTTTGTATCCTGTGTTTCATTGCCTGTATAAAGTTGAAAGGCGGGGCGTTCAAAGAAGGGCAACACCTTGGATAAAGCCCGCAACTCCAGCAGGTACAAGAAATAAAGGTTTTGAATCCTGCGTGGTCCTTCTCCTTTGGTAATATGTGGATCAAATCTCTGCTTAAATTCTGTAATGTTATGCCCCCATTTCTTTTCATACCAGGTATCTGTAGAAAAAGAGTTTATACGACATTACATTAGATGTAAGAGGAGTGCACTCAACACACTTTACCTTCTTGCCTTTTCTCCCCCGGAAAAGTATTGAATTTTTTTTTTTTTTGAAATATACTGTTAAAGCAGTAGTTCCAATGAGTTACTAAAGCAGGCATTTCTTATATTTTTTCTTTAGACAAAATAAAAGCAATATTAATCTTTGAAATATTTTAACATGTCCCAGAACACAAACACCCACATGAGGGAGCTTCACCTATAGGTTGACTGACAGTTTTTAAAATCAAAAGGAGACAACTCTGCCTCATGCCAAAAGATCCATTGTAATATTCTGTCCTTTACTTCTGGGAAGGAGGTTATTCCGGGAAACATCTGATGTATGTTCAAGAAAGGAAACAATTTCCATTGTGCTAATTACAGTGGAGTTTCCCTGCAGTCTTGTCTGCGTCTAATGATTGTTCATGACAGCATACAGCATGCAAGCTATAATATTAACTGTGAAAAGCTGCAATATTTTTTACATTCCTGTATCTTTTTCATTACCTCTAACGCCTCCAAGAATTTATGCTGCCCCGCTTCTTATTTGTCAATGTTGTCATGTGTCCTTGCCCACATTTCACGCAACCAGAGAAGGACAGTCCCTTGCAACTGGACAGTGCAAGATGGCATACTCAAACCAGTTGAAGATGAGTGATTGCTTACCATTGTCCCAGTCATATTGAGACAGTAAAATTTTCATTAGGCCCACTTATGTACTCGTGGAGAAAATGAATTAAGTTTATCTCAGCATCACCAAGCAAAACCAAAACTCTCAATTATCTGGCCAGGAAATTTATATTTTTTAGCATGCTGTAGATGTAAAGTTTAACTAAAAGTATCAGAAGAAGCATTCTGTATTTGGCAGATTGCCATCCTTGATTTGTGTGTGACAAATCATATGGGGAAGAGGAGTGTTTGGTACATACCTTCTAACAGATATCGTGCACTAAGATGGATATTGATGCTGGTGTGGAGTCCTGAAATAGTTCGATAAAATGATCTCTTCTCTATGCACAAATCTGAAATAGAAAATTTTAGTTTCATTCCTCAACAATAATTGATTTGTTAATCATAACATCATTGAAAATGTATGATATAATAAGGGCACCTGGCCCATCACAGCTCTGCCAGTTTAAAATAAGCCTAATCACATCTTCTAGTGCTGGAACCATGGCACTGCAGGTCACAGTTCAAGTACAAATCCTAGTACTGTATTAAATTGAGAGTGTCTATTACATTTGCAGACAATAAGTTCACTAACTACTCTCTGCATGTATTTCTGTGCCTTAGTAAAGGAAAACATTGTATATTCCTTTTTACCCATCTTATTGACCTCTTCCACCACCTTGAAGAATCTGTAAACATATTCTCCCTTGTTCAACCATGCCAGGCAATATAGTCTCTTTCTCCTGTGTTCCCTTGCCAGGTTGCACTTCCCTCATACTTCACTGGATGAAGTGCCTTTCCTTCCATGTGCCCAGATATTTTATATCTTCCTGTAGCCTAAAGCTTCCCTTGTTGCTGTCAATCAGATGGCCAATTTTATCTACCAACCTCCCTACATTAAAGATGAGCTTATTAGTTAGCAAAGGATGAAGTACTAAGCCCCACAGAACCCCTATGGTACCAGTTTTCCAGTTACAAAAAAAAACACCTTGTCAATCACTCATCGATTGCTTCCAATTTACTGGGGATTTTAATATTTAAATATGTATAATGACCTGATGACACCTTAAATAGTTGTAGCTTCATTGATAAAAGTTTAACAGTTACTTTCACAGTTGTAACTGTTAACGTTATCTGCAAAAGTATTTGTTCATGGCCATAAATATGCATTTACCTTGCAACCAATTGTAGAAGGCTCCACCTTTATAGGGAGGGAGAGAGGGAAAAAACATTTAATTAAATACTTCAACCATGTTTCAGTTTTAATATGAGCAAACACGAAGTCACTGAATTTTTAAATGATAAAGACTCCACTTGCATTGCTAACTGGGCTTAATCCAGGGGTATTGAAGTGATAAATTTCCCTTCTCCCTGGTTCATTCCCATTTTCTCCAAATAAAACCTTACCGCTACATCAATTTTCCCTGACTACAATCATGTTCTCTCATGAAACTGTTGAGAATGAATCGTAACACTGCTACCGTTTAACTATTCGACTTCGGCCGTTAGTTATGTGATGTTTTTAATATGTCAAAAGCTGCAATATAATTAACGTTATTAATTTAGGAGAAAATTAACATTTTGCTTTTGCTCATATCACTATTCAATGTATCACCATACCCTCTATCACCAAAAAGCCTAAATTACTAATCACTTAATTTCATACCATTTACTGCTATTGGCAAGGAGAAGCACTGTTTGGCAAGTTATAATAAAGCATTTCCATCAGTACACCAGCTTAGAAAGGAACATTAGGAGAGCTGCTTTTCTTTATTTTGGGGAAATTCTTAATGCAACAAAAGAAGTTAGCTATTTAAAAAATCTTGAAATGTGAAATAATCCACATGTTTCAAAACTTTGCCTCAAGGTCATTCCAAGTGGACTAATACAAAACAAAGTAGAAAAATGCACATAATTACAGCGTCACAACTACTAGTATCCACCAGCTTCAGAGATTTCCATATGTTGAATTTTTCCCCCAAGTTTGGCAAGTGAAATGGACCATATGTCCTTCTTCACTACTGCTTTTGTTTATGTTGAATAATATATATATTTCAATATATAACTAGCAATGACATTTTCAAGAAATCATTGATAAGAACTGGTAAATTACCCCAAAATGAAAAAAATGTGTTTTGTTATGTGATAAAATGTATATATTTTTTTTAAAAGGTACGAAGTGTTGTTGCAATGCTCAAAGTCGGCATTGTTAAAGCCATCCAGAACTGTAGATGTAAGCCTGTGGCAATGATATCCCAGGACTGAGCAAAACAAATTACCTTCAGCACCTGCAGGAGAAAAATAAACAAATTACATAGAATGTTAAACTTTTTAAATTACATTTCATAAATAGATGTAATCAGTTTTCTACATACCAACCACAAAGTAATACCCAACATTTGTATGCAGAATAATAAATGTTGATATATAATTACAAGGCAGCCAGCTATTTCAGCAAATAGTACAAATCAACAACATTTTAGGAACCCATTCTGCTCTCTGTGTACCAGCCTAGAAACTGGATTAGGGAAGATCTATTTGTGTCTATTCTTGTGTCTAGAAGTGAACAATGTGTAATTTTTGAGCATATTTTGCAATGCTTATACAGAATTGTGCAAAACCTGCGCATTGTGAGAGTCACTCCCATACGGCTGTCAGGTTTGCATTTTGTGCATACAGTGACATCATCGGTGGTTAAAAATCAGATCAAGTGTGATTTACCTCCTGCATGATCGTACAATTCAACAAAGTGAACATAGTGAAACTTGTACAATTAAAAATGTTTCTCCAGAATATTGTTATTATGTTTTAAATCATCCTCTATAGTTTGCAGTTTCCAGATCCCTCTGTGAAAGCCTGAAGCTACAGCTGATAATGGGCTTTTGAGAATACTTGTGGCCATGAGATGTTATCGGAGTACAAAGTGAAATCGTTCCCACCCTTCTCTGATATTATTCCATGGCAGTCTTGGCAGAATGCTGCTGCTGATCACTGTTTAGTGAGGAGCATTATCCTCCTAAAAGTATGGAGTCAGTCTTAAACAGTGTACATCACAGTAATAATTTTGTTTAGTGCATCAAAAAAGCATGAAATCCAATTTATCGACTGCTATGCATTAATTGTTTTGTGAAAATCTATTAAAATAGCTGTTCTCATTCTTCATAATTTTCAATGTTTCTTTGTTACCACTTTGCCATTTTTGCTCAAAATGTCATTTTTGAAAAGCTCTTTCAGATTAGCATATCTTTTCTTTCTAATGAAAAAAGTCCTTGAAATTAACAGCATTCACAATTAGGCCTTTCTTAATGAACGTTTTTGATACATTCTTTTAATTGTTTCAACCATGTACTATAATGGGATATCCAGAGCTGTATATGTAATTTCTTGTGATCTTCAGAAATTATATATTATTTATTTTTATCTGTGATATTCAGAGTCCCCATGCTTTATACTAAAAATTCCAATTGTCCATTACCACTTAATATACATTTTCACTATTCAAAAAGTTTGGAAGCTGCTCAATTAATTTTCTTCCATTCTTGAATGCTGGCATTTCCATGATTCCTTTTGATGTCATATTCTATAGTGGGCTAATACTATTACTGGGGCATCACAGTAGTGCAGCAGTCAGCGTAATGCTTTACAGCGCCTGTGTTAAGGGTTCAATGCCCACTGTTGTCTGTAAGTTAGAACGTTACAGGCCCTTTGGCCCACAATGTTGTACTGACCTTTAGGGGAGGCATAGCAGTTAGTTTAACACTTTACAGTGCCAGCAATCAGGATTCAATTCCCGCCACTGTCTATAAATAGTTTGTACGTTCTCTTTTACTGCGCGAGTTTCCTTTGGGTGTTCCAGTTTTCTCCCACGTTCCAAAGACGATAGGGTTAGGGTCAGTGAGTTGCAGGCTTACTATATTGATACCAGAACTTCCGGGCTGACCCCCCCCACACCCCCACCCCCACCCCGCACACCTTTGGACTGTGTTGGTCATTGATGCAAACACTGAATGTTTCGATATACATGTGACAAATAAAGTATATCTTTAGCGACACATGTACATTGAAACATTCAGTCATGTTCTTTTAGTCCTATTCACTTGCTTTATAATGAGTGGAATACTTCCACTGACCATGTTTTATATTTTCAGAATAAATCTCTTCATAAACTTCAATCAAAAGTCTTCTGAAAAATCTGTTTTTATATCTATTGTGTCTTTTTGTTAAAACTTGATAACTTATTTCCATAAAATGAAATTAGCATAAAGTGGCCTTGTCAAATCCATGTTTGTTCCACCTAATTAGTAATTACCTTCCTGGAACACAAAACAGTACAGGCCCTTTGGCCCACGCTGTTGTGCTGACCTATATAAATTTAATCCATGACTGATCTAAACCTCTTACATAGCCCACAACATGGGCTGGTCTGAGAGTTTCTAAACGCATCAGCCTCAACCACCACCCCAGGCAGTGCATCCCAAGTACTTGCCATCTCAATGTTAAAACAAAACCTGCCTCTGATGTTTCCCTTAACTTTCATCCAATCACCTTACAAGTGTGTCCTATGGTATTAGCTATTGCTTCCTGTGAAAAAGCCACTGGCTATCCACTCTATCTATGCCTCTTGTAATCTTATACACCTCTGTCAAGTCGCTTCTCAATCTTCTTTGCTCCAAAGAGAAAATCCCGAGCTTTCTCAACCTGTCCTCATAAAACATGCTCTCTAATCCAGGCAGCATCCTGGTAATTCTCCTCTACAGCTTCAATAAAGCTTCCACAACTTTCCTATAATGAGGTGACCAGAACTGAAGACAGAGTTTTATAAAGCTCACAGCTCTTGAACTCAATCGCTTGACTAATGAAGACACCATATGCCTTCTTAACCATCTTACCAACTTTCATGGCAACTTGAGGGATCTATGGACTTGGATCACAATATCCCTCTGTTCTTCCACATTGCTAAGAATCCTGACATTAATCGTGTACTCTGCCTCGAAATTCAACCTTCCAAAGTGTATCACTTCACACTTTTCCAGATTGAACTCCATCTGCCCAGAGATTACTAATTCCATCATTCAAAGTTTTTGTCCCAAAATAAGAAAATTTCTCTAACTGGTTTATACCATGCCAGTTTCAAATAAGATCCCTTCAATCTAATGGCATCCATCTAATTTCCACAAAATGTATGAATATACACCAGAAGATATAAATTTGCAGCAATTCTAGGTCACCCAGATCATCGAAGCTGTTTTGCCATTCCTGATCCAACTGGACTCACTCTGATCTCAGAATCTGCTACTAAAGAAAATAGTTTCGTTCTATCTATCCCTAAAAATACCTTAGTTGTTTTAAATAACTTGATTAGATAACTCCTCTACCAACAGCCCTCAAACTTCCTAAAATTAAGTGGGAAAAAAAAATCAACTTCTTAAAATTCCAGTTTAGAAATAAAACAGCCAAAATAGTCCTCCAAGAAAACTGGTGCTGAACCTTCAAACCAGTATTCCAAGCTAGGTCACCATTTCCTCACTTTTAGGCCTCGACCCACTGAGGTAAATATTATTTGTTCTTCTGTACAAGTTTTTAATGGATGTAGCCTTACAGACAACCAGATCCCTTTCTTCCTTTTCTCTTGCCTCTCGGTAAATATTCTTGTTGGACTAAAGTGATAAACCTTACACTAACCAAGATTATTATTTTGTATCTCTCATTTTTTTGTTTTTATTTGGATGGGGTTTGGATTGATTATGATTTCATTTTTTTTTTAAAAAACCCTCTGATCTTTTACTGAAGATAAAATTTCCGTCACAAATTTTGTAGAAAGTACTTTGTTATTTGCTAAGAAGTTCTACTATAGCTGTCAAAAACAATTCTAAATATAGTAATCCCAGTTATATTTAACTCACCTTTGCCAGGTATCAGTGGGTTGAATGGCCGTCTAATGGAGCTTGGCCTAATGAATAGAGAAATCGATGACTGCACAGATTTCTTACAGTAACTTGCTATGTATTGATTTGAACATACTTTATTCAAGGACTAGAGGCATTACTGATGCATTACTTACTTAAAACAATTTTCTTCATAGATACTATTCCAAATTTTCCATGTTTCTCTACCTTTATAGCCAGTATAGCGTTCAGGGTTGAGAAGCAGATCAACATACTCAGCATCCGGAGATTGTTCATCTGAGGAACAAAGTTGCATTTCACTCAAGGTACTTCCATTTTAAAACAGTTCCTATAAGCCGATTGACATTGCAAGTCCACTCAATTGCAAAGACAGGACGGTTTGACTTTTACATGTCCCAATGGTATATTAGCAGTTCCAATCAACAATCATCAATCAACTAGATCCTCTTCCAGGAAAAGGATGGCATGAGGTCATAAATACTTATTAGGGTAAATGTTCTCCATTTTCCTATACGTTTGGTGAAAGAGACTCTATCCCATTGCTCTAGAATGCAAGCAATGAAGACATTTGGGGGTATATAATGTCATCATACCCCGATTGTTTCGACAGTACGACAGAAGATTTTTTGCAATGATCCTCACAACAAATGCTTCAGTCGTCTTACACGCTTTCATACACAATGAACATTTTCATTATTTTGCAAACAGCTGAATAACTGATAGATGGCTCAAAGAATCAAGCCTGTATGCATCACATACATGGTCAAATTTTCTTCCAGCTGTTCTAGCCAATTACAAAAGAAACTCTGGTGTGCATCTTAAATGAATTGTAAACATCAGCTGGTAGCGCCATTGCCTAAATATAGCTGCAATAAGCTCCTTTATAAACACAGAATCAATACAATTGCTTATTCTAAAAATTAAACAACAAGTTAAACTCACCATCAATTTCACAGAAGTTGTCTGTGGAGTCGTCATGTCTGGTCCAGTCGAGCACTGCCTGTTTTGTTTCTTCACTGAAAGGTTAAAATATTTTAAAGTTGTTGATCAAATATGGTGTGGATTAGGAGATGAGTCAAATAATGAAAATTACAGTCCTAAATTCTCTAAGGTTATTTGGAAATGGATCAAGGTGATTGGCAAATTATCTGGCATAAGGCCCAAAACATTTCAAATTACAGACCTTGCCTGCACTGGCCCTTTCAGTGTTCTTCCAGGGGTGTTAGACAGCAGGCAGAAGAGAGATTTCAGGAAAAAGGGAAGTTGCAAGAACCCAGAGGAACAAAGTTGCATTTCACTCAGAGTTCGGATTTACTATCATTTTAGAACAGTTCCTGTAAGCTGACTGACATTGTAACACCACTCAATTGCAAAGACAGGACAGTTTGACGTTAATGGTATACTGTAGTAGCAGTACCATTCAGCAAAAACAGAACTCCTTCCAGGAAGAGGATGACACCAGCACTGCTCTTGGTGAATGTTCTCCATTTTCCTCCATGTTTCCATGACACTCAGAGAAGTGCTCAGGAAAGGGGAGAGCAGCATATTCTGGTTGAGTAGGAAGAGCAGAGCCTGAGCAAAAGAGGCACCAGGTTTCCTTACACGGGCTGCAGAACATAATCGTAATAAAATTAACATGGTCCTTTGCCGCTAGATTGGTCTGCTGAGGCGTTGGGTTAAAATTGATGAGATATGATCACAGCCAACGTTCAATGCTTAACAGAAGGATCCTGGTTCCTTCTGGCACTTGTCCCTCTGACCTCCTGAAAACAGCGGGTCAAACCTCTGTAATCCATAGGTGACAAGGTTACAGAAGGTACATTAATAAACATATGTGTCTCCCAGGCTGAGGGCATTGTATTACTGATGGTTTGCTAAGTCATCTCCAAGTCAGTCACTGGAGTTACATTTCAGCCTGACCAGGTAAGACCATAAGACATAGGAGCAGAATTAGGCCGTTCAGCCCATCGAGTCCACTCCACCATTTCATCATGGCTGATCCCAGATCCCATTCAACCCCATACACCTGCTGTCTCACCATATCATTTAATGCTCTGGCCAATCAGGAATCTCTCCACTTTAAACATATTCAATGACTTGGACTCCATCACAGTCTGTGGCAGAGCATTCCACAGATTCACCACTCTTTGGCTAAAATATTTCCCCCTTACTTCTGTTCTAAAAGGTTGCCTCTCAATTTTGAAGCTGTGTACCCTCTAGCACTGGGTACCCCCACCACAGGAAACATCCACCTTATCTAGTCTGTTCAACTTTCAGTAGGTTTCAATAAGATCCCCACGCATTCTTCTAAATTCCAGTAAGTACAGGCCCAAAGCTGCCAAATGCTCCTCATCTGTTAACCCTTTCAGTCCGGGAATAATCCTTGTGAACTTCTTCTGGACTCTCTCCAATGACAATACATTCTTTCTGAGATAAGGGGCCCAAAACTGTTGACAATTCTCCAAGTGCAGCCTGACTAGTGTCTTATAAAACCTCAGCATTATCTCCTTGTTTTTATATTCTATTCCACTTGAAATAAATGCCAACGTTGCATTTGCCTTCTTTACCACAGACTCAACCCGCAAATTAACCATCTGGGAGACTAACATGAGGACTCCTAATTACCTTTGCACTTCTGATGTTTGAAATTTCTCCCCATTTAGATAATAGTCTGCATTATTGTTTCTTTTACCAAAATGCATTATCATACATTTCCCAACACTGTATTCCACCTGCCACTTTTTGCCCATTTTTCCAATTTGTCTAGGTCTTGCTGCAATTGCATTACTTCCTCAGCACCACCTACCCCTCCACCCATCTTCGTATCATCCGCAAACTTTGCCTCAAAGCCATCAATTCCACTATCTAAATCATTGACAAACAATGTGAAGAGTAGTGGTCCCAATACTGACCTCTGAGGAACACCACTAGACACTGGCAGCCAACCAGAAAAGGCTCCCTTTATTCCCGCTCACTGCCTCCTGCCTGTCAGCCATTCCTCTATCCATGCCAGTATCTTCAATGTAACACTATAGGATTTTATCTTGTTAAGCAGCCTCATGTGAAGCACCTTATCAAATGTGTTCTGAAAATCTAAGTAAATGACATCATAGATCTATGATTTTTGGGATTTTAAGGATCACAGGTTATCTACCAGACAGAGATCAGCTACAAAACCTATCAAGTAGTGAAAGGCCTTGACAGAGTGGATGTGGAGAGGACGCTTCCTATGGTTTGAAAGTCTCCGAACTGGACGTCACAGCCTCAGAATAGAGGGGCGTCCTTTTAGAATGGAGATGAGGAGGAATTTCTTTAGCCAGAGGGTGGTGAATTTGTGGAATTCTGTGCAACCTTCTCCCGGTGGAAGGGGTTAAATCGGTCTGTGTGATTTCGCAGACAGCTTATCCGAGACTAGACTGCATACATTTCTTTATGAACAACAATAAAATTAGAGTTTCATTTTAAGACAACAGGTTCTCCTGTTCAAAGTACCTCAAAGAATTGTTAACAGCCCCAAGCTTCTCTGTCTCTTCACATTCAGCATCATGTTGAGAGATAGTATTTACCTTCTTGCTATACTGAAAGGTCACAGAATTGCACAATTTATGCATTATAGTATCATAAAGTAATATCAAATATTTTCAAAACTTTCATAATTACAGTCATTATTTTCTTATTGTTCTGATTGGAAGTACATGGTCAAGAAAAATGTAGTTTTGCTTAATTTACTCATAACTAGGCAAGTAGGGGAATAATATGTAACAATATTTACAAATAAAGAGTCCATTCCAGGTTTCTGCTTCTCTTGTTTTTTAATTTAACCTGCTACAATCTCAGAGTTATTTTGCTCACAAGGTAAAGGAATTTCTGTAAATCTGAGATCTCTAAGGTATAGGGGAATAGAAAATGTGTTGAGCGCTGTATTCTAGATCTGCTTCCAGTCCAGGTTCATGAGAAAAAGGAGATGAAGAACAGTAGGTGAAATAAATTTTCAGAAAACATCCTCTCACCACGATAATGTGCAGACTCAGAATCAGGTTTATGATCGTCATCTTATATGGTGTGAAATGTGTTGTTTCAGGGCTGTAGCAAAGTGCAAAGACATTAAGTTACTGTAGATTACAAAATAAATAACTAGTGCAAAATAAAGGGAATAATGAGATCATGTTCATAGACCATTCAGAAATCTGACACAGAGGGGAGGAAGTTATTCCTGAATTGTTGAATGTGTGTCTTCGGGCTCCTGTACCTCCTCTCTGGTGGTACCAACAAAAGGTAAACATGTCCAGGGTGGTGAGGGTCCTTAATATGCACACATTTTAATAAAGTAAGAAAAGTGAGCAGAACCTAATCTCTTTCATAATGAAGTATTTTCATGGCTTATCTATTACAGTGAACATTTTAGCACTAGAATGTTTCATTTTGCTCCTCTTATTTTTCCACATTTTTCTCTTTAACTAGGATGTTTCATTAAATGAGCAATGAATACAAAGGGAAATAAGAGTTTTAGGCAGTTTGATATTAAAATTACGGTAGTCCTTAAGGTCATTGAATACAATAATCATAACCCTTGTTAGCCTTGTTTACACAAAGCAAATATACTTTCCGCAGGTAGTTCAAAGCATTATTTATTAAGTCAAACTGCAATGGACCTGGAACATTTTCTTTATAAGTGCAAGAGCTTTCACAAGTTCCAATAATTCTATTCCCAGAATTGTACAGAAGAGTTCATTTATGTCATGATCTGAACCTTTGGGATTAAACTTTTGAAGAATGCAAAAATGTTGGCACGTATCATGGTCTAGAAGCACCGTTGATGGAAGTAGTTGTTTGCTATTAGGCAGATGGTTCTATGCCACTGAAGTACAGGTACGTATGGAACAATGAAATCAGAGCAATGTGCAAGAACACTTTGGATATTTGAGGAAGTGGGTGCCTGACCCGACTGCAGGAATAGCGGAGAAGGAACTCTAAGCATTAGCAGAGTGGACTTGGAGAGGTGGGCAAGGATTTGTAACTTCTGGTGTTACAGGGTTATTGAGAACCTGGAGTACAAACATTTAGAGTTTGCCGGTGCACTCTGCAAACAGCCAATTGAATCATACAATAGAGCAAGCTGATACTTAGTTTGATGAGAGGAATGCTGCTGAAAGCAGAGCTAAAGAAAAGGTTGGGAAGATGAAGAGCACAACTAGAATTTATAGGGTTTAGCAAAGAAGATGCAAAAGTGCAAAATAAGGAGAAAATATTAATGAATCATAGAGGAAAAATAAAAGTAGAGAAGAACAATAGAGAATTTAAATCTGTGTAAAGTGTTAACCCTAATCAAAGAGCATTATACTTCCTGCCCCACAGTGTTGATCTGACCTTATTTTAGATTTCCATCAACCGCAGAGCTATTTCACAATTCCAGCATTTGGAACTTCTTTTTCTTTATCTCTCACTCACTCTCTCTCTCTCACACTCGTTCTCAGACAAATCAGCCTTCACCACCACCCCCCCCCCCCACAACCTGCACTGTGTGTTCTTAAAACTGACCCTTATCCTTCCACTCCTCCACCCTTTTCTGCAGCTTAACATGTTTGCTTTCCAACTTCCTCAGGTTTTGATGAGAGGCTATTGATCTCAAACATTAACTTGGTTACTCACTCTGTAGGTGCTGCTTGAACTACTGCACATTTCCCACGTTTTTATTTAATGATTACCTTGCAAGATGTATAAGATACACAACCTTGTAGGACTTTGACTTTTCAATTCATTATGTTCTAACACTGGAATTTATTGATAATCGTCAGAGTATTTGTATTTTGTCTTCCCCTTTCATATCTATGTGGCCTATGAACAGTAAATCATTAATTTTAATTGTATTTAGCAATATTTTTAAAAATATGATCCTCTTATTTTCAGATAGGACAGGAATTCAAGTGAGGGATTTACATTTTGGCAGTGATCCAGTCATCCACAGGAAAAGGTAAAAGAAGTGTGGGAATATGAAATACTTGGTTCCTAAGTGGGAAAAGTTGATGAGAACATGTAAATTGAGAACACAGAAAGGGAAAGAGAGGCATAAGAGAAATGTGGTAGTGGTGGAGTTGCTGAATACAGAAGAAATGGGATTTAGCATGGTCTTTTAGTTGAAATGTTGGTTGTGCATCATATCCAACAATGACAGGACACCTGTATGGGAGAGTTTTTGAAGTGGAAAAGCTGTTATACCGGGGCATTTCCTCTCCATTGACCTCAGAAGTCTGGGTCCAGTACTACAAATAGTTGTCTTCTGGGTCTTGCCATGCCCTTCACTCTCCACGAAGCTTTGCAGAACCACCTTCCTGGCCATTGGATCTCTCTGTTGATCTCGTCCGCTGGAGCTGACTTTGCATGCTAAGACAGGCATGTCCCTAGCTCACAGGATTACCAGGCCTGCCGGCTACCCTCAACTGGCTTAGCCCGCTTGTCAAAGCGGTGTAGCAGGGTATGGTCACTGTCGCATGCAAACAGCTACTCGGAGCCGTAGGTGAGACAGATGAAATACATGTAGAATAAATGGATAAATAGAAGGAATTGCAGGTGAGAGAAATTCAGCTTGTATGTGCACTTGTGCCAGCTGAAACTAGGTCACTGGTGTATACTTCATTTTTTTTTATTACAAAGTGGCAGATACAGGCTGAATCGAGGTAGCAAGGCCAAGGCCTGAGAGCAAGGAATGACCCATTGTTTGGCCAATCCAAGTGCCATGCCAGGTTGGAAAGCTCAGGTACAGGCCAAACCAAGGCGGAGGGGCCCAGGCCTGAGAGTGCCTTGAATTGACAGGCCCCAGATCCGGGAGCCAGGAACGGCCAGCTAGATTGAAAAGGTTAGGGTGTCGAGGCTGGAGGCAAGGAATGGGCCGGTGTTCAGCTTGCTGTTCCAAAAGGTTTACTCATTCCTGCACTGAACTGAGACTGTGGCCTTCAACTAACGAGCTCCTGAATCGGCTGCAGTGATGACTGGCTTCATGGCTATCGACTCACTTTCAGAACTTCAGTTCTGAATGTTATATGCTTATTTTTATTGTGTGCATGATATTTTTCTGCACATTGGGTATTTGATCGTCTTTTTATTAAATTGGTTCTATTGGGTTTCTTTGTTTTGAGGCTGCCTGTAAAGAGACAAATTTCAAGGTTGTATGTGGTATACGTACTTTTATAATAAATATATTTTGTACATTGAAATGAGTAACTCAAAACCATACTCCACCAGCGTCAACAAGAATACTATCTGTTGGCTTGTATCTAAACAGTGGTTGAGTACAGATATTTGTTGTGTAAGCTTATTAACATGTATACTAGACCAAAGCCAATGATAAACTTAGCACATAACTCGAGTTTAATAGATCTCGAAATAACATTACTACCCTGTTGCTTTATTCTTCACGTTGATGATCATTGGATATTCTGAAAGTCCAATCATTATAATCTTGCACAAGATTAAATACATTTTATTTTACTTTGTCCATAAGTCAATGGCAACAGTTCAGGAAGGCAGCTCCCCAACTCCTTCTCAAGGACAACTAGGCGGGGGTAATAAAAAATGCTTCAAATATAAGAATAAAACCTAGTTCTAAACCATCATCTCAGGGTTAAAATAGAGTTTGAATGTAAAAGATATTTTAACCTTTAAGTAGTACAATGCAGAATGAAACAATATTGAAATTACTGCAAGTATCATACCTTAAAGCTTTCAGATCTAATTCCTGCTGGTAGATCATCCTGCAGAAAAATAATAATGCTTTATGTAAAATAAATTATATGGAAAATATGCCATATGAATGACCCATAAGAAATAAATGTAAGTTTTTTTTATGGAGGGTTATAGATTTTCCATAAATTTTCAAACTAATTACGTGGCATCCCAAGCAGTTAATCTAGTCTTTTCTTTTTCCTAAATTTACTTTTCTCTCTTTCCTTGGTACATAATAAATTTTTTATGAAATTAATATCTTACTGGCTGGCAAGGTTTAACAGCACAGTCCCTCAGACCACAGTGGCTATTATCTGACCAGAAGGGGCAAGTCTTCTTTAAATTGACCTGGAAAAGTTAAAGAAACAGTTAAGTATACCCTTATCACAATAAATAATCTAAGGGCTTATATATAAACATGGCAGAAGGTGCAAAGGAGTTTACCTTGTAATATCTAAAATAGTCACTTTTGAGGAGCTCTTGTAGTTTAGAAAACAGCTTGTTGTTAAGTCCTTGAATAGTTTCAGCATCACAAGTGCAATCTTCAAGGTATCCAGTTTCCTATATTTAAAATGTACAAATGAGTATAGCCTTGCAATTTGCAAATTTTCTGAAATACACCAAATGCCCAGTGAATAGACGCCATTTTCACTTTGCTTTCCCAGTCAAAAATCACTCAGAGGCTCAATGCCTGCTACAGCTCAGTTAGCAAAATGATCTTACTTTCACCATAACTAAGTGGCTTATCCAAGCTATTGAAACAACAGTCTTGATACTTGGTAGGAAGATGTACAGCATGATTGACCTGAAACTGAGGTATAAATCTATATGAGGTTGTTTTTAGTACGGAAGGGAAAAACAATATTTCAGTGACATAATGACAATCACAGCACAGTGCTAAGATGTTTGGCAATAGAGACTAATGGTGATGGAAGAAGACACTTCTTCACACTGAAATTAGCTAAACTTTGGGTTTTGCTACTATGAAAAGATGGTGGCAATGATGCTGTTTTTTTGCAAAACAGCAAGAATCCACAGGGCTACAGGGAAAGAGTCAGGACTGGAAATAATTGGATTGATCTATTAGAAGCTATTACAAATCAGCAGGTAGGTTTGCAGTCGGAAACTTTTTAAAGCAGAGTAAACTGACATTAAAAGGACAAGGCAACTGTCCTGTTAAAGGTATTTCATAACTTTATTCTGAAAACAGTGATCAGGCTTCCCATCACAAGTGCAAGGTGAAACGTTTGAAACAATATAGGAACATTGACACAATTTGTCAAGGTTATGAATATATGACCAAGGAAGGAGCTAAAGTATTCAGGCCACACAATGACGTTCTTATTTGTATTTCACTGTTCATCTGTCCATCAAACCTTTGCTAATAAGATTGGTAAAGTTAATAACTCATCTCCTTCTACCTTAGGCCACAAACTTATCAATCACCCCTGATGAGTTATTAACTTCAAACTTTCTACATAATCACTCAAAGAGTTGAACTGCATGTGCATGTAACGAGAGCTGTATAACTCATCTCTTTCTACCTTAGGCCACGAACTTATCAATCACTCATCTGTGGATACTTTCCGGAGGTCCAAGATCCATATGCTCCACGACCGCTGGACTAAGTGTGTAAATGTAGGAGGGGATTATGTTGAAAAATAAATGTGCTAGGTTTTCTAAAATTGACTCCTTCTACCTTAGGCCATGAACTTATCGATCACCCCTCATAGCAGTGAGATCCTATCACTACCATCTTGTTAGATAAAAAAACCAAGAACATTTTTAGAGTATGCCTCCAACCAATGAACTTTATGTGCAACAGTGCACTATCCAAAAATATGAGTTGTTTTTTATCAAGATCATTATAGTTTTCAAATTTGCAAGGTTGAATGTTCAATAAAGAAACTTAAATTCTAATTGATTTATTAAACATAAGAAAATGGGGGTGCTTTTGACTTTCTGATGAATTCTCTAACATACTTTATTGCCTTAATAATCTATATGCTCTCCACGTTAAAGCTCAAACTCAAAAGGAATAATTTGAACTATAAGAATCATGCTCAATCTTTTGAACATTAGACATACCACTGAGAAATTGCCCAATCCAAACCTCTTAAGCTAAGACTTCTCTTTGATATTTACTACATGGTGTATTAATGATTGAATGAATTACTATCTTAATTTCCAGCCTTTACAATTCCCATTTTAATTTATACTGTTAAATATCTTGAAGTTCTTGGTAGAGTACAAACATGAAGGCTAAAAGAATTGGAATGAAGGTTCATTTAGCGTTGCTTCCAAATTCAATTCTAAGTTTAATGCGGATTTGCTGATCTAGTAATAAACAATTAAATTAGCTTTAGTTGTTTGGGCTACAATTTATCAAAGAACAGAATCTCAGAAAATTTATGACACAGAAGACAGCTATCCAGCTCAATGTGTCTGTTCTGATTAGGAATATGGTACCCTATCAAATCTCACCCTTGAGCACCAGAGTCATAATCTTGCAAGGTAAAGTTCCTCAATTATAGACCCAAATAGTGTACATTTTAAATGTTTGCGGTTGTCTGTCTCTGCCACCCTTTCAGCCAAGTGCTGTTGCTACCTGGGTGAAAATCTTCTCCCTCATCTGTTTTCTAATTCTTCAATCAAATACCATAAATCTTTGCCAAGAGAAATACATCCTTCCTATTTACTCTATTGCAGTGGCTTATTATTTTGTACACCTCAATTAAATCTCCTCTCAGTCTTTTCAGGTACGAAGAAAACAACCTTAACCCAACTAATCTTTCTAATTATAGCTACTATTTTCCCGCTAACCTTTAAGAATCCCCTCTGCAACCTCTGTAGAGCAATCACATCTTTCCTGCAAATCAGTGCCCAGAATTGAGTGCAGTATTCAAGCTGTGATCTATTTTCTGCAGTAGATAACTCTAGGTGAACCTTTATGCTCTCCTATTTTATGCCTTAGTTAATAAAGGAAAACATCAGTTTGCCTTTCTAACCGTTTTATCAGCAGGTCCCTAATAGCATATGGTTCCCAATTCTCTGCATCTCATTAATCTGCCCTGCTTTGTGCATTTTCCGTTCAAGGGCATTGGTGTTTCCATACCAGGCTGTGATGCAGCCAATCAATATACTGTACTCTCTTCAATACACATCTATGGAAGTTTGTCAAAGTTTTAGATGATGCCAAATCTACACAAACTCCCAAGGAAGTAAAGGCGCTGTCATTCTTTCTTCGTAAATACCCAGGACTGGTCCTCCGAAATACTAAGCCCTGGGAATTTAAAGCTGCTGACCCGCTCCACCTCTGATCCTCCGATGAGGACTGGCACGCAGGCCTCCGGTTCCCTCCTCCTGAAGTCAATAATCAACTCCTTGTTTTTGCTGACATTGAGTGAGAGGTTGTTGTTACGGCACCACTCATCCAGATATTCTATTTCCCTTCTCTGTGCTGATACATCACCACCTTTGATTCGGCCTACAACAGTGGTATTGTCAACAAACTGAAATACAACATTGGAGCAGCGCTTAGCCACACAGTCATAAACGTAAAGCCGGTAGAGCGGGGGCTAAGCGCACAGCTTTGTGCTGCACCTGTGTTGATGGGGATCGTGGCAGTGGCGCTGCTGGCAATCCGAACCGACTGCCGTCTGCAACTGAGGAAATCTGAGATCCAATTGCACAAGGAAGTACTAAAGCCAAGGTCTAGGAGCTTATTAGTTAGTTTTGAGAGGATGATGGCATTGAATGCCGAGAGATTATTTAAGGGCCTTCTCATTAATGAATCCTTGCAAACTACGTCTGGCCTTTCAGTGCATTTCATAATGAAACTTTATAGCATCCTTCAGAAATGATTTCAATAAAACCTACACTTAAGCTAATCTAGCTAGCCTGCAATGATTCGCGTTTTAAACGTTAATCGCTCTCAGTTACCGACCATTCCTGTACTCGAGTCAGAGTGGAGGCGATGAGCAGAGCCTTTGCAGTTTCCTCTGTTGCATTTCCAAATAGCCGTCCCGGCCTGGTATTACCTACTTATCATTACATTTAGCTTTTAAAAAGCTATGTTATTGAACTTTAGAGATTGGCCAGCGACGGATCCAACAGCATGAATTACTAAATCAGTGTGAGTGTGTGTGAGAGAGGAAGTGTATGTGTGTGAGAAAGTGTGAGTGTAAGTGTGAGAAAGTGCGTAAGTGTGCGCTATCTATTTACCATCCGAAAAGAAAAATCTCTTTAGCCAAAGAATTCCTAATAAATTAGATCACAGAAAGCCTTCAGGTGGGGGTAGAGGCTTTTCGAGATTGTTTTGGTGATTTAAACATGATAGATTTCAAAGTGAAGGGATTCACTCTTCTAAGAATGAAGCAACCTTACAATTTGTAAATTTTCAGCCTCAGATCCACCCCATCTAGACCGAGTTGTAAGTACACACACTACGCCTGACTCATTTAATCCCGACTGAGATTTGCCTGGTCACGTCGCACAGTCTGCTACGGGTTTAAAGCAATGGTCACACCTCGGTGTCGGAGCCTGTCGCATACAGACCCAAACCACACTAACATTACAGCCGAATATAGGTCGCATATCAACAAACTAAAATCCACCTACTTTGATCTCTCAGTACAGGAAACTCCTCTCCAAGTATCGAACAACGTTCTACGCCCTATGAAACACGTTATACGAAAATGAGTGAGCACGTTACCTGATAGGAAGATGTCTGCTCCTTTGAAACTATATCCTGTGTACCCTGGTGCACAAACATACAGAACAACATCAGAAAGACTGGACTCAACATCGTTAATTATTCCTGACCGGGATGGTAACTGCTCCGATGCAGACTCTGCAAAATGTAACGGATGAGAAAGAGCCAACATCCACCGCCAGCACAGAAACTTGACTCATTGAAGGTTTCCTTTTAAAGCCGAGGCCCCGCCTTGTAAACTTCACTTTACTTCCTAGTGTGCAACACCGAGCCCACACGTCGCAATACTCTCGGGCCAAATATGTCAAATAAAGTCCAGTGATGTCTCATTTTATTTTACAGAAGGCTGAATTGCGTGTAATTGTTTAACCTGCCGAATGTTCTGAAGTGCCCAGTTGTGTAAATGGACGCGGGAGATAAAGAAAGGGAACTTCCTTTAAACATTTTGAGGACGTGTATTACGTGCGTGCCGATCTCCGGTTTCGGGAATTGCACTCGAAGTGACGAAATAAGTTTTTAAATATTTGGTTTACATGTACAGTATTCAGTCTGGTGTGTTATGCGGTAAAACTTGGACACAAATCTAAATGAAGTGTTATTTCACGGTTTCCTTGGTACATAAATATCGGCTGTGACAATGTGTTGACATACCTGCGACCTAGCCTGTTACCCTAACCCTACTACCAGAGAGATAGATTGAAATATATTCGTTTTAGCTCTTTACTCAGACGAGGCTGATTCCCAGTATGCTAGCTTACTAGAGTTAATCGTTAAAACAATATCGTACATCTATGATATAAATTTAATATAAATTAAATTTTATAAATATAAATATAGATTTAATATCATTTAACTATTGCTGCTGTTTTTCAAAATATTCTATGGGGGTGAAAGTGTTTGACTGCACTGTCATTTTGCACAGGGATCAAACTTAGTTGGTGAAAATAGAATGGCAGTATGTCAGGGCTGCTGCTGCCAACACCTCCCAGTCCCCACCCAACCTGTACCGTTCACCTGCCGTCCATCCATCCAGGCTCAATGGCTGCAGCCTATTTAACCCCCATTTTCACCCACAGTCCTTGTTCAGGCATTGAAACAGCAAGCCTCAATCAGACACTCCTATCTTACACTCTCCCTGACTAAAGTTTACTTTGTTGCCTGTTGTATTTAGTTTCTGTTCTCTCTTGTGGCCTCTTCTGCCTTGGTATTTTGTGGTCTATTATTAAAGTTATCATTCATGGCTGAATCTCCTCTGCTGTTCTGCTTTTGGGTCAAGCCTCCTCTCCGTCTCCTGACACAGTAGCTTGTGGCTTAAATTGGTTTATCCCATAAAATTCATCAATCTTGCATGGAAGGGATATCAGAATGTTTATGGGAATGCTTATTTGGTGCAGTAGAAAGAACTTATATAAGTTTGATGTTGATGCATCTTGTCAGGGTGATAAGAACACTGGTTTGCACACTTACAATGGCATGCAAAAGTTTGGGCACCCCGGTCAAAATTTCTGTTGCTGTGAATAGCTAAGCGAGTAAAAGATGAACTGATTTCCAAAAGGCATAAAGTTAAAAATGACACATTTCTTTAATATTTTAAGCAACATTACTTTTTTATTTCCGTCTTTTACAGTTTCAAAATAACAAAAAAAAGAAAAGGGCCTGAAGCAAAAGTTTGGGCACCCTGCATGGCAGTATTTAGTAACACCCCCTTTGGGAAGTATCACAGCTTGTAAATGCTTTTTGTAGCCAGCTAAGAGTCTTTCAATTCCTGGTATTTAATTGAATTCATTCTTCCCTCTACCAGTAAATATTCCCTGTGTCACTGGCTACAACACAAGCCCAAAGCATGATCGATCCACTCCTGTGCTTAACAGTTCGAGAGGGGTTCTTTTCATGAAATTCTGCACCCTTTTTTATCCAAATATACCTTTGCTCATTGTAGCCAAGAAGTTCTATTTTAACTTCATCAGTCTACAGGACTTGTTTCAGGCTTGTTTAGATGTTCCTTTGAACCTTTGAATAGAACTTCAAAATCCACAATGGACTACCTCAAGGGTGCAAGCTGAAGGTTTTGCCATGGCCCTCACAGTCCCCTGACCTAAATATCATCAAGAATCTGTGGATAGACCTCAAAAGAGCAGTGCATGCAAGATGGCTGAAAAATCTCACAGAACTAGAAACCTTTTGCAAGGAAGAATAGGCAAAAATCCCCCGAACAAGAATTAAAAGACTCTTAGCTGGCTACAAAAAGCATTTACAAGCTGTGATACTTCCCAAGCGGGGTGTTACTAAGTACTACCATGCAGGATGCCCAAACTTTTGCTTCGGGCCCTTTTCCTTTTTTGTTATTTTGAAACTGTAAAGGATGAAAATTAAAAAAGTAATGTTGCTCAAAATATTAAAGAAATGTGTCATCTTTAACTTTATGCCTTTTGGAAATCAGTTCATCTTTTACTCACTTAGCTATTCACAGTAACAGAAATTTTGACCAGGGGTGCCCAAACTTTTGTATGCCGCTGTATATAACATCTTTAACAGCTTGACTTTATAGTATGTAGTAAACATCCAAAGGTACTCCAGAGGAAAATTACCAACGAAACCTTTGCTTCTGACATGCAGAGATATTAGGAGAGAAAAGAGACAAGACGTATAGGAAAAGAGTGATATAATGAGAAGAAGTCTTACAGGGGAAGCTGTCAAGCCTAAACAGCCAAAATCACAATGAAAATTAAGGATTTGCAAAGGCCCAGATTTCAAGAATTACAAAGATCTCCAAAGTCATGCCGAATTTGCAGAGACGGAGATGAAGGCGGCCATGTGGGATTTAGAAACAATGAAAAGAATTTAAAATAAATCTAATGGTTACTCTGACCAAGGTCTAATAGAGAGCTGTGATCATCAGGATAATGAATAAATGGGATTTTCTGTAATGACTCTTTCTTGGAGGCTGGCCAAGAGGGTTTTGGAATAGTGTCTCTATGGACCCTCAGGCACAACTGAGATTCAGTCATAGCTGAGCTGAGACAGGGATACGATGTAAAGTGTTAAAGAGATTAGGGCATCTCACATACACGGTTGGAAACTCAACAAACAAGTTGTTGACCCTTTGAAAAATTTCACTGAGCAATGTAATAGTTTGGAGTTTGTAATGGGATTTCAATTTTTTTTTAATTATAAACTCTCCACATTGCAACTTCATCTGTGGAAAGTGAAAATAAATTAATTATATCCCATAGCAATCCTAGCCTTACACTTTCAATTTCAGAGCCTGTCACACACAGATCTAAAGCACACAAGCATTCCACCAGAAAAGAAGAGATTGCACATCAATAAACTGAAATCCACCTGCTTTCACTGTATGGGAAACCATTCTCCAAGGATGGCAGTAAGATGAATAATGTTCTATGCCCCTTCAACCAGAGATGTTCCTTCTCTCCTATCCATCCTTCCACACTCTCCCTGCAGCTTAAAACTAACTTGATTCCTCTCATTCCCAGACTTTGTCAAACAGACTTTGACTTGTAATTCTGTTGCACTTTCCACAGTTGTTGCCTGACTTGCTGAGTGTTTCCATTATTGTTTGCTTTTGTTTTAGATTTCCAACATCTGCAATGCAATTTTCTTTGAAAACAATTGCTTTATTCTTCCCAAAGTTTGTGCATGGAAAAGTATGAAGCGTCCAGTAGTGGGTAACTACCCAACAACACGGATGCAGTGAACAAATGATATATGGTGAGAAAGCTCATCTCAATATCATCATCCTGTTTGTAAAATGTATCCCTATGCCTACAGGTAACGCTGGCAAAAGACAGCACATGAATAAAGAAGAGATGACAGTGGGGGAAGTAGAAGCAAGACCCTGGGAGAAATCAGGATACGTGTGGAAAAGTCTTTGTTCAAAGACCAAAGTATATTTATTATCAAAGTATGTATACTATGTAGAACCTTGAGATTTGTCTTCTTGCAGGCAGTCACAAACCAGAAACACAATAGTACCCATTAAAACACACACACACACACACACACACACACAAACACACACACACACACACAAAACATATACCCTCATATGTCCAATGTGTGGAAAAAAAGAACAAATATTTTAATAAAATACAATTATTCTATTTCATTTCATAATTCAATCTTTTTTTTACATGACTAACTTGGAATATGGGATACTGTTATCATATTACTGTGATTTAAATGTAATGTAATTCATATTATTTTCTTCTGTCCTTATGAATTTTGTATTTGTAGTCATGTAATTTATATAATAATATCAATAAAAATACTGAAAAAGAGAAAAGAACAAATCAGGCAAACAATAAAAAAGCAAAAACATAGCACACAGAACATGAACCTCAGTGTCCCTGAAAGTGAGTCCACAGTCACAGACCCAACTGAGCGCTGAGGCGAGTGAAGCTGGTACAGGAGCCCGATAGTTACAGGTCACAGCCATGGAGATATCCTAGCAATGACTGAATAAGTCAAAATAAGAAGTAGGGTAGTCCTGTAGGGTTGATCAACAGAGTAGGCCTGGAGAGGAGGAGGAGGAGGAGGTGGAGGTGGAGGAGGAGGAGGAGGAGGAGGAGGAGAAGAAGAAGAAGACCCTTAACCCTGAGTGGAGTCATCAGGACACCATCATGACTGCGTTTTTTTAGTAGGCTATCCTATTTTTATGAGGCCAAGTTGCTAGCACAACGCTCAACCCAGCACGGATGGAAAGCGTGCAAGGGAGCTGGCTGGATTTGAACTCGGGAGCCTTCGCTAAACCACCATGCCACCAGCCAGCTTGATGAGTGGAATGTTTACAGATAATTGATAGTTTACAGATAATGATAGAGGTGTATAAGATAATAAGAGGCATTGATCATGTGGATAGTCAGCAGCTTTTTCCCAGGGCTGAAGTGGCTTACACGAAAGGACACAGTTTTAAAGTGCTTGGAAGTAGGTACAGAGGGGATGTCAGGGGTAAGTTTTTTACGCAGAGAGTGGTGTGTGCATGGAATGGGCTGCCGGCACTGTGGTGGAGGCAGATACAATAGGGTCTTTTAAGAGACTCCTGAATAGGTAAACGGAGCTTAGAAAAATAGACGGCTATGTGTAACCCTAGGTAATTTCTAAAATAAGTACATGTTCGGCACAGCATCGTGGGCCAAAGGGCCTGTATTGTACTGTAGGTTTTCTATGTTTCTATAATTCTACTCTATTTGTCATCATTTGCTTGAAATGGAAAATTGTCTCTATTTCGTTATTCCGAAGTATAATTTTGATCTAAAATAGTTTCACATTTAGTTATACTGTATTCTTTCAAGTCAGAACCTTCTAGGATGATCATTATCAAAGTTACTGTCACCATAGTCCCTACAGTCATATATGCCAGGCACAGATGAAGAGGGAATGTCATGCTGGTCCTCATCATACTGATCTTCAAGAGTCAGATTCAAAAGCAGTGAGGTCTCTGGTGATTATGTCAGCTAATCCCAATCTCAAAATATCCCTGAATGAAGACTTCAGCAGTTGGCATGGTCCCATTCCTAAATATGGTGTTCTTCATAGTTTTTTACTGTGTTATTAAAAATTATTAAAGTTAAAGTAAGTAGGTTGGAAATGTAAAAAAGCAATTGTTAAAAATTAGCTAATAAACCCTGATTAAAACATAAATAATATAAACATTAAACTTAACTTTAAAAAATTAGTGAGCTGTAAGTCCCCAGCACTGCTGTTTTGATGTGCGATTGTTTCTGAATATAACTGCTGCCAATAGCTCAGCCTCAGTGTCCATGTTCTTTAAGAGCACATAAAGTGATGGAGTTCATGCCAGTAGAGCAAAACAGTGCTTTCGAAGCATTATTGCGTGAGTCCTGTATTTAGTATTGCGATACAAGGTATTTAAAATATATTGATCTCCTTGTACTTTATCGCAGTCCTTGTTTGCGAACTGCGGCCCTCATTTCCAAATTTTGAAATTCGACTTCCAGCTCCCAAGTACGTGTAAATGGATAATGGTTGTCTCAAGGGCGATCTTCGTGGAACATCAATGTATGGCAACCTTGAATGACTATTTTCACATCACAGTAAACTAAACATCTTTTTTTCTCTGACGTAGCCAGTTTGTCATTTGTTCAATTTGTGGTTTTGCTTTTAAAAATTTTATTGCTGTGAACTTTATATCATTTACATCCTTTCATTCCAAAAAAAAGTCTAAATGGACTCATTTAGATGGAGATCGGAACAATGAACCGATCGGGTGAGCAGAAAACAGTCACGGCATGGTGATATCACTGGATGCAGGGCTGACGTTTGTCCCTGAGAGCACACAGACTGTTCAGACACGCGTTACCTCTAACCACCTCTATCTCCAATTGGCTCTTGTCGCTGGAAGTATAGGCTTCCGTCATCGGGGTGTACTCTTGTTGCATTAGACGCTCGTTGTCAACTGCGGCCGCTCGACTCATCCCGTCAGGCACCGCTTGGTTCCAGGCAACAACATGGCGGAGCCGAGAGAGAAGGCGCTGCAGGATTATAGGAAGAAATTACTGGAGCACAAGGAGATTGACGGCCGCTTAAAAGAACGTATGTTTTGTTAAAATGTTTTATTCTTCTTCCTTGGGTGGTGGGGTGTACGCGGTTTCCTGGACCTGTGCGATCGAGTGGTAGTAGCTCTAGCTCGGAGTCGCTTCGTCATGCATGAAGCCGGGCCGGGGCCCAGCTCCATCTCCAGCCTCAGCCTCCGCAAACCCAGTTCATTTGTCCTCTAATGTACTGAAATCAAATGTAGAAATTCTAATACAGGATATAAATACGAAACAGCTGGTTGGCCTGCTCCGGGCCCTGGTGGTTAAGGGTTGATCGCAACAGAAAAACAATACTCGACGTTGAGCTACTCTTGAGATAGGTTAACGTTACAGTGAGTTGAGTGAATTAAGAATCCCTTTACAACATCTCGCATTCTAATTCATTGATCCTTATGCGAAAAATAGAGGCTGTTAAGCCTCTCTGTTTTGAATCATTTATCCGCTATTCCGGAGCACAAGTTCAGACTTTTCTTGTTGATACACTGCATTCAAAGCTACGATGATGTTACAAATTACACTGCTATCGTAAGTGCAAGTAACAGTAAATATCCACCTTAAATGGAGTGTATTATCAGAATTTTTAAAAATGTGAAACTGTGACAGTAAGTTGATAATATTCGCGACGTGAACCAGTAATTTTGTGAGAGGAAGATGGAAGCAGGCTTGTGAATTCAACAAACAACACATACAAAATGCTGGAGGAACTCAGTAGGCAAATAATATTTGGGGGCTAACATCCTTTATGATTTTTTTACTTCAGATTTCCAGTGACAGTTGCATTTTGCTTTCTGTTATTTAAAATGCTCTGCAAAAAGCCTTCAACATTCATGGGAGAAATTTGATTATGACACTTCTGTAACAAAGATTACTAATATTCTATTTTAATCAAGTTTTTGGGTAAAATCATAGCTGGTTCATCCTTTTTCATCCATTAGATTATTAAGTCAGTTTTGAGTTTTAATGTTTGTATCAATATTTTGATGATTTGTGCATCACAGATTGAGGAATTATATTTGACTTCACGGAGGAGGTAAAAAAAAGCAACAAATATTATTAGGTCTTTGCTTTTGCCCTCTATGATTGTTGAAGGTTTCTCCTTCTATGTGGCTTCAACCTCTCAGGATTTTAGAAAATTCTTACACACACTTTTAATTGTAAACATTCCTCTGCAGGAAATGTATTTTGTTATGTGTGAGAAAGAGGTGTGCATAGACATATTTTCAAACGATTGTACCCTAGCTATTTTAATATTTTTAAATTGTGAACAGTAAAGCACAGCTTTGCATGTCTGACTACATTTTTACAGGGAAAGATTAACTTTATTCATGTGCATCGAAACAAAGCGAAATACGCGCTTGCATCAAACCAAATCAGCGAGGATTGTGCTGGGGGCACCCCACAAGTGTTGCAATACTTCTGGCACAAACATAGCATGCCCACAGTTTACTAACCCTAACTTGTACATATTTAGAATGTGGGAGGAAACCAGAGCACCATGCAGTCATGGAAGAACGTTCAAACTCCTTACAGATGGTAGTGGGAATTGAATGCCGATCTTATAGCCAGCACTGTAAAGCATTGTGTTGTGCACTATTCTAATAATATTTTAAGTTACAAAGTATCATTGTCTACAAAATGATTTGAATTTGCAAAATAGTATATGCACACAGATTTTTAAAGAAATCCCATTGTCAGTCAGTCAATATATTAAATGCTCCACCAGCTTCAGTAGTGATATATACTATAAATTAAGTGTCCTGCCCAGTCCATTGCAAAATTATTTTCTAAATGATGTTACAAAAATTGATTTTTCTTCCACAGTTTCATTACTGATGGTGAACTAATTTATCTAGTACATTAATAGATATTGGAAGTTTACATGTAAATGTTAGCTAAACAAAAATATTTGTTAACTTAGTTAACTCACCCAATTAGGGAAATATTAACGGAGCCTCAAATGACAAACTATATATTCAATGGACATGTCCTTCTAAATATTCATTGCAATAATACAACCTTTTTTTGTAATATATTGTTAAAGAATTTTGCTTTGTAGAATAATGTTCAATCTATTGTTTGCCTTAACTTTTAAATAACTATCCATCTAATCTCATTCTTTTCCCCTTTCCTTTCTGTGAGTTGTTTTTTTTTCATTTAATTGTCCTTTTCTTGTTTAAAAGTTACAAATTCTGTTTCCATCAATAGGATATAAATTTAAACCGTACGGGTAGGATAAATTCTCAACATCTCTCAGGTTTTGTGACTTTATTTATAAAAGTTGTTAACATATTGAAGAAAGGACTTTTGTTTTCTCTTTTCACTTTATAATCCTTCTTCTTGAGTTGCGCAATGAGCATAAGAAAGCAGAAGCAGGGAAAGACCACATGGCCCTTCATGCCTGCTCAGTTATGCAATGTGATCACCATTGATGTGGCCTAAAATCCACAACTCTGTAATTCTTCAAAACTGTATCTATTTTTTCTTTAAATATCACCAAATATTGTGGATTCTGGTTAATTGGGATGAGTATATTTTGGCCCAATTAGGTAGCTGCCTCAATTTAATGGAAATAGTTAAAAAGGTATACAAAGACAAACTATTGTTTAACCGAGTAACACATTTTGCATTTAAATGAAATACAGAACAAATTAGAACACTATTAATACTATTACAGTTCTATAAAACTGTGAATTAGTTCCTAATATTTAATTGACAGAGGAATTTATCCAGTGTATGTTTATCTTGATTGAGCGCAGATAACTATCGTAGATAATGGACTACTTTAATCAATTACATCCTCCAGATCTTCATTTTCATTGTAACATTTAAGATGACTGTCAAAGCTTCAAATTCTTCGTAGTTCCGAACTTGTTGAAGTGGTGAAATTTCACTTTCACTCCCCACTGTATCTGGCATCTCCAAGCCTGAACACTTGAAACCACATTGAGCAAAACAGAATTGTCTTCATTCTTATTTATTGCCAAATATCAGTGACAAAACTCACTGCTATTTGAACACAAGCACACACAAATGACGCTATTGAAAAACTGCTGTAAACACGGTGTAGTGCCTAAAAGCAGCTCAAGTGCACGTCTGACGCTAGTTAGAAACTGTTCAGCAACAGTCTCAATTAAGTGGAATAGTGTCCCAAATAAATGAAGGGAATCCCAGCTATTTTTTAAATTTAGATTTTATTCTTTAAGAGTTGTCCCAAATACAAGTGTCCCCCGCTTTTCGAACATTCACTTTACGAAACCTCACTGTTACGAAAGACCTACATTGGTACCCTGTTTTCGCTTTCAGAAGGTATTTTCACTGTTACGAAAAAAATCAGCGCGCGATAAAAAGCCGCGCGCGCCCCGAGCAGCCACTCTCCCCCGGATTCGGAACGGCATTGCTTTAACACGTTGCATTGAGCAGCCATTTGCAAGATGAGTTCTGAGGTATTGGAAAAGCCTGAAAGAGCTTGTAAGGGTGTTACATTTAGCATAAAACTAGACATAATTAAGCGTTTTGATCGTGGTGAACGAAGCCAGGACAAAGTGAGTTTGGCTTGTGGAAGCTTGACGAAGATGATGTTGAAGAGGTTTTGGCATCCCATGACCAAGAACTGATAGATGATGCAATTGGAAGAGGAAAGGATGACAATCGAAACCGAATGCAGTAGCGAAATGAATGTGAAGCCACTGCGTGAGATTTTCGCTGCAATGATAAAGTGTGACTTTAATTTTGAAAGGGTACATCGATTTAGGGGATATTTGCAAGATGGTTTGAGTCCTTACAAAGAACTGTATGATAGAAAAATGCGCGAGGCTCAGCAGTCAAGCAAACTTTCCACATCAGCCACAACAGACGACAAACCTCGACCTTCGACATCAAGGTAGGCAGTCATAGGAGAAGATGAGCCACCTGCTCTAATGGAAACAGCTGACGAGATGACACCCCAGTGTCCCACCACCCCAACACCCAGGCTGCGGACAGATACAGTACCGATTCGCGGAGAATGCAGCAGTAGCTGGGAGACACACAGCACATTTTTAAGAAAAAAGCCGAAATAAACATGCTAATTAATTAGGTGCCGCCCCACACGTAAATGGCGGCCCAGATCAGAGGTGATGCAGTCAGTGCTGATCTGAGCCGACAATTACGTGTCGGGCAGCACTTAATTAATTAGCATGTTTATTTCGGCTTTTTTCTTAAAGATGTGCTGTGTGCCTCCTGGCTACCGCTGGACTCCATGCTTCGCGGCAATGTATCGGTCGGCGGCCTGGAAGGTGGGAGCCACTGCACCACCCCAACCTGCGACGACTCAGTCTGACACACCATCATCAGTGTGCTCAGCAAGCTGTCTTCCCGATTATGGTAAGTGATAATACACTGTACATACATTATTTCTACTTTATAACGGCTGTGTATTTTTATGTATTACTTGGTATGATTTGGCAGCTTCATAGCTTAAAGGTTACTGGAGAGCGCTTGCGCCCTGTTTTTGCAGAGAGTGGTTGTGTCGTGTTTCTGCGGAGAGCGCTTGCGTGAGATTTTGGCTTTGGCAAACAGTGCCAGCAATGATTGTGGAAAAATATTTCTACTTTATATAGGCTGTGTATTAATCGTATCATTCCTGCTTTTACTGTATGTTACTGGTATTTTAGGTTTTATGTGTTATTTGGCATGATTTGGAAGGTTATTTTTGGGTCTGCGAACGCTCACAAAATTTTCCCATATAAATAAATGGTAATTGCTTCTTCGCTTTACGACATTCCGGCTTACGAACCGTTTCATAGGAACGCTCTACCTTCGGATGGCGGGGGAAAACCTGTACACGCTTGCCCCAATTAACTGATGCCTCAGTTATCCGGAATCCACTGTAATCTAGTCTCTACAGCCCTCCAGGTAGAAAGTTTTCAGAAATCAACACATTCTGCAAAAAAGTTCCTCTGCCCCTCCGTTTTAAATTTAGGTATTTTACACTGTGGAAGTTGATCTTATGTTCAAGAAGATTACCCCTCATTCTTCTAAACTCTAAAACTCATTCTAAAAATAAAAATCCAGAGGAACACACATGTTGGACAATTTAATTTGGCCCCAGTGAAGTGTCTCGGCCCAAAACTTTTGACTGACTCCAGAGATACTGCCTGACTAGAAAGTACAGAATATTAATCCAATTTCTTCAGCTGCTGAGGAGATAACAAAACTGTCAGCAGTTCTCAGTGCAGCCTCAGTGGTATTTTGTACGAGTGTAGTAGCCCTTTTTTAAATTCCAACCTGCTTGCAATATAGCATTTGTTTTTGTAATGACTTGCTGCATCTTCTAACCTTTTTCAAATGGTGCACTGGAGCATCTAGATCCCTTTGTACATCACTCATTTGCAATTTTTCTTTGTTTAGATAACAGTCTACTTTTGAATTCCTTGTGCCATAGTGCATGACTTCGCATTTTCCCACATTAAACTCCATTTACCAAGTTTTCACCCGTGCACTCAACAATCTGAGATATTCTCATTGCAACATGCCCTTCAACCTATCCTTATTCTTTATAGTCATAGCTGCCTGCGCAGGTGTCATCGACCACAGTGTCTTCTGTGAAGTGGCTAAATGTCATTACTGTATTGTAACAGAGGCATTATCTTAATGTCTGTTAACATTGCTAAGCCATTTATCATAGATATTATCTTGATTAGGTAGTAAAATCTAGTAAGTTCTGCGAATATTAGGCTGATGGGCCTTGGTGTTTTAAAAACTTGTCATGTCTACTATCTGTTTTGGAATAAGAAAAAAATGTGGGAATGAAACATAATAGCATTTTAAGATACGCATTTAGAAATTAATATACGGGCCTTTCTCTTTGGCAATCTTTTAGTTTGTATTAAGTTAATATGGCTGTATTTCCCTCATAATTATGATCAGTATTAAATACGATGATGACAGCAATATTGGCCATGGATCAGAGAGCAAAGAGTATGGAGTTATGGTATTTCGTGTATAAAACAATGTTCTCTGGGGATTGGTATTTGTAACAATACTCATTCCAGTGTATTTTAACTTATTGGAATTCAATGTGCTTTATATTAATTTCTTTATGAAATGGGCAGATACTGAAATGAAATTTAGTGAGGATAAGTGGGAAGCTTTAATATGAAGAAAGGTAATATGAACTAAATGAAACTATTTTAAATAGAGTTCAGGCAGAGGGAATAATGAAAGTGTTAAAAATATCTTAAAGTTGGTGAAAATATGACAGTTTGAATTTATTAATATAAAACTAGAGTACAAAACAAAAAAAAACCAATTCTTTATAAAACACTACAAAGTTGTTCAGTTCTAGCACTGCACTTGGGAGGGGGTTGAGGCCTCGCTTTCTAAGAGTCTCATCACGAATGTTCCTGTATAATTTTAGAAGCTTACACCTTACCTAGAAGTATTTCAAAAACTATGGTTGCTTCAGAGACAAATTTTGTCTTTTGACTAGTAGTGAGAATCTTGGGCTGTATGCAGAATCTGGAGAAAAAAATGGGTTAGTTTCTTTCAACATTCCCTCTAATATCACAAATGACCTGTTGATCCAACCAAGCAGACTCCACTGCCAAGAAGGCCCACCAGCGCCTTTACTCCTGAAAAAGCTAAAGAAATTTGGCCTGTCTCCTAAAACCCTCACTAATTTTTATAGATGCACTGTAGAAAGCATTCTTCTCGGGTGCATCACAACCTGGTATGGAAGTTGCCCTGTCCAAGACCGGAAGAAGCTGCAGAAGATCGTGAACACAACCCAGCACATCACACAAACCAATCTTCCGTCCTTGGACTCACTTTACACCGCATGCTGTCGGAGCAGTGCTACCAGGATAATCAAGGACATGACCCACCCAGCCAACAAACTTTTCGTCCCTCTTCCCTCCGGGAGAAGGCTCAGGAGCTTGAAGACTTGTATGGCCAGATTTGGGAACAGCTTCTTTCCAACTGTGATAAGACTGCTGAACGGATCCTGACCTGGATCTGGGCCGTACCCTCCAGATATCCAGACCTGCCTCTCGTTTTTTTTGCACTACCTTTCCTATTTCTATTTTCTATTTATGATTTATAATTTAAACTTTTAATACTTACTATCGGTTTGTACTCCAGGGAGCACGAAGCGCAGAATGAAATATTGCTGTGATGATTGTACGCTCTAGTATCAATTGTTTGGCAATAATAAAGTAAGGTAATTTTTTTGACAGCTGCATAGACCAACCATTGCTCTGAACATGAAATTTTTAAACAGCCTGAAAACTGCATGCTGCTTTAACTGTTTCCTTTTGTAATAAACATATTATGAATATTCAGAATGAAAATTTAAAAATCACATGATTTTAATTGAAGGGTATAATGACATTTACAAAATTATTTATAGAATTTTTCTCATCAAGCAAATACAAACCATAACTCACAACACAGGTAAATGTCAGGCAGTCAAAACAACTGACAGCACAATGACAGAAGTGAAATGTTTTGACTAGATGGTGTCGGCATTCAGTGGGCTGGTGGTTTATTAACATTGAGCTACTGGCTTCCATTCTGTGTTTATTGTTACAGTTTGTAACAGTGTTGTAACTTGAAACACTGGTGAAATAAATATGTTGAAATAAAAGTTGAGCTATGTTTATTATTTAGAAAATTTATGGATTATATTCATTAACACATAATTACAGGGTATTTTACAATATATTGACATATATTTGAAATCATATTAGCATGTAAAAGAAAATTTCAATTGTGCAGCAACAAAGACTGATTGGGAGCATTTCCGCAGCTGTACACTCGCGCAGCGTAGAGGGAACAGTGATCTCTTTGGATCAGTGGAGATTTAAAAGATAATTCAATATCATGAGTGCTTGTGGTTATTAGGCCTGGGTAATCCATGGACATAGAGAATAAACCACTAACTTTTTTACATAATCTGGACAAAAGAACATGAGAAAATGAATAAATGGCAAAAATTTATAAGATAATCAAATAATACGCCTCAGTGTTTTCCTAAGAGGTGTTTACATAAATTGTTCTACAATCAACACCCAAATATATGCGTGTTCGGTCAGTGATGGGACAGAGATGCTCTGAGAGACAGCTTTGACTCAACTAACAGAATGGCCTCTTAGTTATAAGAAAATATGACATTATTTGGAGTAAAAATAACCGTGTGTTTATGGGAGAAGAGTATGGGACTGGGATTAAGCAGTTAACTTGACAAATGGCCTCTTCTTCAGCATCATTTTAAGAGAGTATTTGAATTTCTGCTTTTTAGTTAACTAAACTGCAAAATTAATTTTCAAATTATTTTCCAATATGTAGTGAGAGAGCAACTGAAGGAATTAACCAAGCAGTATGAAAAGTCTGAAAATGACCTCAAAGCTCTTCAAAGTGTGGGACAAGTAAGAGTTATATATCACTCGTTCATGAACTTAAGTTGCATTTTTCTGCATTTCCATTTGAAATAAATAAAATTAATTAATTTTTCCTCAGATTGTTGGTGAAGTGTTGAAACAACTTACAGAAGAGAAATGTAAGTAACAATTTTTTTTACAGTTCACCTTATTATCCTTTATAATCAAACAATTTAAAATTATACAACTTTTTTCCCCTGTATAGTTATTGTAAAGGCTACAAATGGACCACGATATGTTGTTGGCTGTCGTCGACAGGTAAAGTATTAAAAAAAATTATTTAGGCAAAGTGTGTTTAAAACCGTCTATTTTTCTATATACCATTGTTTATTGTATATTTATTTTTAATATGTAAAGTAGAAATAATTGAGCAGTTAAGCTATCAATCCCCTCATCTTGCAAAAATCCTCATCCTACACTCAGTCTTTCATCTTGCTAAACTGATGAAGAATTTCTTGTTCAGGGCAAAGAGCACTGATGTTCATTGCTATCCAATATATTAGCTATGAGCACAAGTTAAATAATAAGATCTTACCAAGTGGTAAGATCAGTGACCTTACTCCCAAGTTCCCAATCTGGCATCCAGCTATCCTCTCCCAGTTTTTCTCCTGATATTAACTTCAACTTTCTAGTATTCTTGCAGCACTCCGAAGAACTGACCCCTGAACTGCCCCAACCTAAGATACTCAATGTATGTGAACTACCTACTTGATTCCATCAGAAGTATTCATGAAGTCTTGTTGTACCTTCTCAGTTGCCCACCAAACCCCAGTCAAGACTTCCAAGGCCCACCTGGTTCCTTCAGTATAATGTAGTAACTGCATGGGCGCCTACTGCAGTCCAGTCTATACAAGCAGTCCCCAGATTACTTAAACAACAGGAATTCTGCAGATGCTGGAAATTCAAGCAACATACATCAAAGTTGCTGCTGCGTTCACCAGCAACTTTGATGTATGCTCCCAGATTACTTAAGGTTTCTTTCTGACAAATGTCCAGGAACCAATTTTTCTGCGTCAGATATCAGCAGTTTCAGTGAAGGTTGACTAACAAGAACAGCTATCCACTGTCTTTCAATGTAGTTACAATAGTACAGTAGCAGATTGTCCCACATCTATAATGGCTAGTTTTAATTACCTTAGAAGTATGAATGGATACTCCATTCTTTGATAAAGTATTTTACAAGTGTCAAGATATGGCCTTATCCGTTTCAAAATAAGTCTCTTACGTGCTCTCACTGGTTAATTACTGTGCAGAAGTTATGTGTAAACAGTTTTAATTTTGAAAACTGGATACTTTTGAACTAGTAGGCTGCTACCTTATTCCATAATCCCTGACCATGTTAATATTGCTGTAACTAACTTATCTTGAAAAATACTTTAAAGTTTATGTGAAAATTTGCAAAATAATGTTAGATTTCCCTAAGTCAGGTCTTCTATTACTTAGGGAGCCCCTGCATTAATGATGAGATTGGAGACACAAAATTTGGAGCTCTTTAGACTTGCTTGAATGCAGTCTATCCTGGCAACATTGCTGTACAAGAACGGGTGTAACTAAGCTTAATCACCTAAGTGTTAAAGTCTAATAAAGAGTTTTTGTGTTGCCGAAGTCTGCAAATATTTGAATAAGTTCTGTATTTACAAATATTTTCATATCACTAACACTTTTGAATTATTTTACACTCTGAATATAGAAATACATATATTGATAGCATTGTAAGCCAATGTTTTACTAAAACAATCCTAAACTAATTCGTTGTATCTGACTTCCAACAGCTTTGTACCTTTCTCTGGTTCAAATTTACTTTCCCTTAAAATAAATGTAGCAGTCTCTGCTCAGGCACTAGCATTAACAGAATATTTATTTATTTCCATTATATTTATGTGTATTCTGTTTCAATTCCTTCTCTTTTCCACACCAAAAGCCTATTTCCACATGTATGTTATCAGAAATATCTGATTATTTCAATGGCATAAAACTGAATATGTGAAATACCAATGTATTTTTATGAGTCATAGAGCAATATAGCAGGGAAACATGCCCTTCAACCCAAATAGTCTATGACCACAGCATCCTCCCTGCTAGTCCCAGTAGCCTGCACTCGGTCCACAACCCTCCAAGCCTAACCCTTCCACGTACCTATCTAAATGCCTGTAAAATGTTGCAGTTGTACCCACTTCAAACGCTTCCTCTGTCAGCTTATTCCAGGTACTCACTACTGTTAGATCTGTTTTAAATCTGCGTCTGTGCCCTCCCACCAACCTTGGGGGGAAAAGACAATGACTGTCCACTTTATCCATACCACTCATGGTCTTAAGAAACTTCTGTTAGGTCACCCCTCATTCCAGAGAATAAAGAGCTAGCATGGCCAACCTTTCCTGTAACTCAGGTACTCTAATCCAGGCAGCATCTTCTTCTGCACTCCAGTTCGACAATGTCTTTCCTATAACAGGGTGACCAAAACTGTACTCAATACCAAAACTATACATAATAAACTTTGATGTTTTATATGGTACCTTCTCAAGTGTATATCAATTTGAGATTTAATATTGATTTTTGCCTGCAAAAATTATGGATGTGTGTTTTTTTTTGTATCTATAAGAAAAGAACATATCCATTATTTATAAACAGAATTCTTTTCAAATTGCATTACTCTACATGAGCATTATTACATTCTTGTAAAATGTGAGAAATGGAATACTTTCTGTAAAGGATCCAAAAACACTCATTTAAACATTTGCCCCAAAAGTATAGTCTGATTTATTTTAAATAGCTACCTGTTTGGTATGGATAAGTTGTCATTTTAATTTGGATTTTTGAGTCTATGTACTAAACTAATGTAAACAGTGAAATGAGAAACATTTTGAACCAAATCTATGTGGGAGTATACTTTGCTTCTCACCAGCAGTAGAAACACAGTGTATTTGGTATGCATAGAAGTTGCCATTCACTAAAGTTTGTCCTGTCTTAACTTAAAATATCTTTTGTATTTCCTGAAAAACATCACTAAAATACAAAACTAAAGAAGGATCTTTGTCAGTGCCTTCAAAAAGTAATCCAGTTAGTCCTGTTTCCTTGTTCTTTCTACATTTTCCTTTTAGTTTACCAAATAATAATCAAAGTATCCTTTGAAGATTACTCCATAGCACCCTGTCAGGTACTTTTGAAAAAAGGCCTGTATTGCCTTTGTTAATTTGGTTTGTTATTTTAAAGCTGTCTTTTTCAGCCTTTCAAGGTGTTGAAATACATTGAAATCTTATACATTGCCATCAAATCTCTTAACTTTCTCTGCACTAACTCATCTTCTCCAGTCCTGCACCAATCCATTTTCTCTAATTTATCCCTAATCCCTGAAATTATTCGAACAATTGATTTAGGAACATCAGCAATTACTTCAATTAATATACTATATTTAATGTACAATATCTTGTTTCCAAATAATGTAATTGGGTAAAAAATTGCAGAAGGAAGATGATTCTTTCATATATGTAGAATGATTATTAACTTTTTTTTTAACCTTTGAAGTTTGCCCTGTAGAAGCCGGTTCTTTTTTGTGTGGTATGAGGGAGGGTGTCGTGTTGGAGGAGGAAATTTGATTTTTCTAGTCCACTTAACATTCCTTTTCATTTCATATAAATACAGCTTGAGAAAAGCAAGTTGAAACCAGGGACTAGAGTTGCCCTGGATATGACGACTTTAACTATAATGAGGTAAGTGTTAGAATGGAAGTATTTTAATTAAATGGGGGGAAAAGGTCTCAATTAAGCAATATTTGAGCCTGAGAATATTAATAAGGCAATATTTGGATTTAAAGATTTGAATTCCTACAGCTAGTTAAACTGCCTACTTCCATCGCCCTTCACTGGGACCATAACCCTCCATACCCCTGCCATTCATGTACCTATTCAAACTTCTGTTAAATGTTGAAATCAAGCTTGCATACACAACTTGCGTTGGCAGCTCTTTCCACACTCTCACGACCCTCTGAGTGAAGAAGCTTCCCCCCCATATTCCCCTTAAACATTTTACCTTTCACCCTTAAACCATGTCCTCTAGTTGTAGTCCCACCCAGCCTCAGTGGGGAAAGGCCATTTATCTATACCTGTCATAATTTTGTATATATCTATCAAATCTCTTCTCAGTTTTCTATGTTCCAAGGAATAAAATAGTAACCTATTCAATCTTTTCACATAATGCAGGTCCTCCAGACCTGGCAACATTCTTGTAAATTTTCTCTGTACTTTTTCAACCTTATTTACATCTTTCCTATAGATAAGTGACCAAAACTGCACGCAATACTCCAAATTAGGCCTTACCAATGTCTTGTACAACTTCAACATAACATCCCATCTCCTGTACTCAGTACTTTGATTTATAAAGGCCAACGTGCTAGATGCTTTCTTCACAACCCTATCAAGCTTGGCAATTGTGATTTATTAAGGAATATTCGTGGGGTTGAGGAATAATCAATTTTTTAAAAAGTTTTTGCTTGGTATGAGGTGACATTTATAGATTCAAATACCTTTAGTTTGATCAATTGTCACAACTGAATTTTAAATGTTGTGTACTTGTGTAACAGGTACTTGCCAAGAGAAGTGGACCCATTGGTGTACAACATGTCTCATGAAGATCCAGGAAATGTTACATATTCAGAGATTGGTGGATTGGCTGAACAGATTCGAGAACTGAGAGAGGTTTGCCAAAAAAACATTGCATTTTGAATATATTGAACTGTGTTCTATGGAACTGATGGTGCTTGTAGACCTTCTGTTTTGCTGAAAATGAAATTCTGCAACACTTACAGGTAATAGAGTTACCACTTACAAACCCAGAATTGTTCCAGCGTGTGGGAATCATTCCTCCAAAAGGATGTTTACTTTATGGACCACCAGGTAAACAAATAACCTTTTTCCCATTAAATTCCACTTAGAAACTAATCTAATTAAGCCTGCCATATTGTTAACAATATGTTTATTTTGGTATATTTAAATATGCTGCAGTGCTAGGAAGAGTTACTTGCAGATTCATGTTGGGAGTTGTAATTTCTTCGGGAAAGGATAAGGGATATGGATTTGTAAAATGGCTCGGTATTCTGCATTTGGATGTAATAATTTTGGGTAGCCAGAATAATTCATATACTTGCAATGTTAAGTTCTCTGGGCATTTTCCAAAAAAAGATCATCTAGTAGTGACGTGGTAGAAATATATTGCTGCTGTGGCTCACTGAAATTGATTTGGATGTCGATCTGCCTTCAACAAATACTGGATGCATCTTTACAAGAAGGAAAGATGTTGAGAGATGAGTCATCCTATTGAAATCAATTGTCTGAAGGCAAAGCCTGGAATAAAGACACGAGAGTGAAAAGATTGTGAGATTGTTAGTTTGAGAAATGGTGTGTTGTAGAAAGGAATCTTAAAATTGCTAATTTTCCATTTATTATGATAAAAGTTTGAATTGGTTTAAAATATTTAGTGCAATGGAAAAATAATGTCTTAAAGTAATCTCTTTATAACAGTAATAATGTTTTATGTGTCATGAAGGAACAAAATGTAAAATGTACCTTTATTTCTTTTCAGGTACAGGAAAAACACTCTTAGCAAGAGCTGTTGCTCGTCAATTAGACTGCAATTTTTTAAAGGTACATATTTATAAGCAAGAAATGAATTGAATCTGCTCAAGCAACACATACAAAATGCTGAAGGAACTCAGCAGACCAGGCTGTATCTATAGAAAAGAGTACCGTCAATGTTTCAGGCCAAGACCCTTCATTGGAACTCACACCTGATGAGGGGTCTCGGCCCAAAACATCGACTGTACTCTTTTCCCTAGATGCTGCCTGGCCTGCTGAGTTCCACCAGCATTTTGTAGGTGTTGCTTGGAATTCCAGCATCTGCAGATTTTCTCTTGTTTGTAATGGAATCTGCTTATTAGGTTGATCCTTTGGATGAGATGGATTGCCCCTGAAGAAAGATTGAATATTTTAAAGTTATAATTTCTTAGAGGGATTGACAAGATGGTTGGGGAATATAATAGTTTGAACTAGGGGTTCAGTCTCAAAATATGGAATTTGGCATTATAATAATATGTACTTTATTGATCCCGAGTGGGAAATTCTTTTGTTACAGCAACAATATCTAAAAGCATGCTTAGCAGGCTTCACTAATAAAGTACAAAATAATAATATACACAATAATTTACCAATGTGCAATAATAATGTATGAACTTATAAAACTGAGACTATCGTTCTATGATGTGTGTTCTTCTGTCGCACAGAGATGAACTGTTGTATATGCTCACTGCATTTGTTAGGAAAGGTTTACAGTAACGATCCTTGTGACAGCGGAGCTGAGTGAGTCTGTTTGAAAGGGTGCTCCGCTGCTTATTCAGTAGGTTATGAAGAGAATGTGCCAGATTGTCCATAAAGGATAACAGTTTGTTTAGTGACCTCCTCTCCACCACTAACTGAAAAGAGTCCGGGTTGTAGCCAACGATGAATCCAGCCTTTTTGATTAGTTTAATTAGTCATTTTGTATCATCAGCACCGATGTTGCTCCCCCAACATAAAGCTGCAAAGAAGACTGCACTCGCTATAACAGATTAGTAAAAGATCTCCAACATCTTGCCGCATCTCAGCTTCCTTAGAAAATAGAGTCTGCTCATCTCCTTATAAACTGCCTTGGTGTTGATTTTCCAGTCAAGTCTGTTGTTGCGCAAACACCCAAGTATTTGTACTCCACCACCACTGCAACAACTTCTCCCAGAATGTATGCAGGACTCATCATAGTCTTTTTCCTGCTAAAATCAATTGCCCTCTTTCTGGTGAGCATCTCCTTTAGGACTGCGATGAGTAATCATTTCTGCAGTCAAGAGTTGTGAAGCTTTAGAGTTTAATTAATTGTGTATGGCAAGGATCAATAGATTTTTGGTGTATGAAAAGATTAAGTTAAGATAGAAGATAACCTGGATCAAGCTGAAAAAAATCGAATGGTGGCCTCTTATATATCTTGCGTATATCCTATGAACTGAGTACGGTAATTCGGTTTTATTTTTAATAGGTCGTATCCAGCTCTATTGTTGATAAGTACATTGGTGAAAGTGCTCGTTTAATCAGAGAGATGTTCAACTATGCCAGAGATCACCAGCCATGTATCATTTTTATGGACGAGATTGATGCTATTGGTGAGCTTATTGCCTATGCCTTTTCAATTCAAATCATTAATTTTTACCATGAATTACAGTTCAAGTCAGTGTACAATCCTGTTACAATACTATTCACCTGAAATGGGTGAAAACATAATATACAATAAAAGAAGTCGGGTTGAAGTTTTATAAAACACCATTGAGGCTGTTGGAGGACCGTCAGCTACTGTTTTGGTCAATGCTATTTGGGAGAATGTAGAGCCTTAAAGATTTGCTAGAATGGTTCCAGGGATACACTGTGGCTGTATTCTTCTCTCTAGAAGCAAACAAGGTTGAGAAAATATTCGACAGATGTGTATGCAAACTTGTTTTTAAGTGAGAGAATAGGATTCCTATTGCAGGTGTTTCAATGACCAAGGGTGCAAATTTAAAGTAATGGACAAAAATTATAGGGGAATGCAAACAAAAACTTTTTTAATGCAGAGTAGTCATGATTTTGAAATTTCTGTCTTAAAGAAATGGAAATAGTCAATCAGTGATCACATATGAATTGGGTACATACACTCTTGAGGAAAATTAATTTTGAAGCTATGGGAAAAGACCATGGAAATGAAACTATCATTACTAAGTCACTGTGACATTAATAAGCTACATAACCTTCTTTGCCATAACAGTTCTATGATTTTATGAAAAATTGATCTTTTTACTTCTCTGAACTTCCATAAGAAGCAATAACGTAATTTCAAAATAAACATGTTGGAATAATTTTTTTAGGTGGTCGCCGCTTCTCTGAAGGTACCTCTGCTGATCGTGAGATTCAACGAACACTTATGGAGGTAAAAAGGGATCTAGTGCTTTCCTGGCATATATGACGGGTAAACTTCTCAGGCTTCCAGCTGGGTACAGGAATCGATTGTAACTGACGTTTCAATGACATACTCTGCCATCTTCATCAGGGATGATGCCTGGGCATGTCTAACACCTGTAGTCAGTTTCTGCTGATTGGTAATCCTCATCCAATCAGGTTTCCGCTCTCCCACCTTGTTCACAATCAAATTCTAGTTCTTACCTGGAACAAGAGCTTTGTCTTTATTAAAATTCTTTTCCTCTAGTTTTATTTCAATGGCTTCCTTTACTTGGTGGTCCCAAAAACCATTGATGTGGTGCAATAGTTTTGTGCCGTCGAAGTCAATCCTATGGCTGTTGCAAATTCAGTGTTCTGCTACCACTGATTTCTCTGAGTAACCTAAACAGATACATCTCCTCTGCGCCTTAATGCGGATTTCCACCATGTGCCCTGTCTGGCCAATATATTGTGCTCCACGTTCACAGGGAATCCTGTAAACGCCAACTGATCCGACTCCCAGGTCATCTTTGACCCGTGTAAGCTGTGATTTGAGCTTCCTTACGGGTTTGTGGGTGGTATTAATTTGGTATTTCTTCAGAATCCTGGTGATCCTTACAGAAACCATGGAAATATAGGGAAGACGGGGTAGCGATGGGCTCCTCCTTGTTGTTAGGTTTACTGTTTTACCATCATCCCTTTTAAGGACCCGATTGATTTCCTTCACCTTGTAGCCATTCTGTAGGAACGTTGTGCATAATCGTCTTACTTCCTTGGGGACACTGTTTGTGTCCAAAATAGGTTTTGCACAGTTAATCAAAGTAGAAAGAACCACTCTATGTTGGGAGGCACGATGGTGGCTATTATTGTTGAGGTACAAGTCCATGTGAGTGAGTTTCTGATAGGCGCCGTGTCTGAGGCCACTGTTGTATTAGAATATCCAGGAATGGGAAGCAATCATTCTTATCCATCTCCATCTCCATTGTAAATTGAATGTTTGGGTGCATACTGTTCAGATTGCATTGGAACTGTTGGAGTACCTGAAGGAAAAGAAATTTTAACAAAGAAAGAAGGTCTTTCTCTAATTAAGAACCGGAATTCAACTGTAAGCAAGGTGGGGGAGCAGAAACCTGATTGGATGAGGACCAACCAATCAAGGGGGAAGGACTATAGGGGTTTAGATATTGCTGGACTAGACATACCTAGGCATCATCCCTGATGAAGATGGCAAAGTTTGTCATCGAAACATCAGTTGTAATCGATAGCTGTACCTGATTGGAAGCCCACAAAGAGTTTATTTGAATTATGGAGGTAATTTAGACTATAGAAAATGAGTGTTGTCCATCGTCAATTACCGTGCAGTCATTGTGTATAGCTAAATGCAGTTTAATGTAAATTTTAAGTAAAAAGAATGCTGGAGATAGTATCTCTTAAACACGTGATACTTGATGCACTAAGTTAATATTTCACTTCAATGACTTTTTATCAATAGTCTGCATATTTTCCATAAACCACCAACTTTTTTGAAAGATAATCAACTTGAAGCATTACTGCTGCAACTTTTTCACAGATGCTACCTGATTAAATCCAACGCTCCTGCTTTATTTCACGTTTAAACTGTTTCAGCATGATGTGCAGTTATAATTGCAGGTTAAAATTGAAGCTTGCAATTCTACCAAACATCTTTTCTCTTGCACCACCCATTCATTCCATGAACTAAATTGTTGGGCCATATTAGAACTGTCCCTGTGGCTTTTCCTGACTTATACCTTTGTTGTCTAAAGGGTAAAAGATTAATTTGATAATCTGCCCTTCATCGTTAATTTCCAACTCGTCCATGTGCCTTCAAGGGTGACACTACATTAGATTGTTTATATTCTTATGAACAATCGTGTGCTGTTGTTTACTGAACCCAATACCACCCCAACTGAGCCAACTCCTGAAACTGCAAATAATATTAGATATAAAAGGATTTGTATGATTAAAACCCTCTGCTACATAGGATCTGGTTTGCGAACTGTCGGGTATTGCAATTTATTTCTGTATGTACTTGAAATGGTATACACTGTCCAGGTTTGAAATCTCTTCAGTTGAGGTGCCATGAACTTTGCATGGTCTGAGTTAACATTTTCTTCTTCCTCCTCTCCTGGCACTCTCTCCCTCCCTTCCACTTGCTGTTTCCTATCCCCTATTCACTCCCTACACATCCCTCTCATCATCTTCCATCACTCTTACCCTTGCCCTCCCCTCCTCTCTTGTCACTCTCTCCCTCTAATTATAATAAAATTATTGTTTAGAATATTCAAAGAGCCTAATTAGTTCTGAACTGCATTGAAAGAGTGGAATTTGTGCAAATCCAGGTTCATACTTGTTTTGGAATTATATTTGTATAGCTCATCATATTGATGTTTTGGACCAAATTGAAATCTTAACTGCATTGAATTCTAGCTGTTGAATCAGATGGATGGCTTTGATACTCTTCACAGAGTTAAAATGATCATGGCTACAAACAGACCAGATACATTAGATCCCGCTTTGTTGCGCCCTGGAAGACTAGATAGAAAGATTCGTAAGTACTGTATAGAGAAAGAATTTAAATTGTTTTGGGAGGAATATTTTATATTAAATTTTACAATTATGACAATGCAATTTAAATCTGTACTGCTAGACATTGAACTTCCAAATGAGCAAGCAAGATTGGATATTTTGAAGATCCATGCTGCACCTATCACGAAACATGGTGAAATAGGTATGATATGTTTGCTTTTTTTTTGTAAGACTGAAAATCTATTAGCTAGTAAAATATGTTGACTAGAATGCAGAAATTTCTATTTAACAGTAAATGGCTGCATTTGGTGACTTCTAAAGCTACAATAAATGCTTCAACTTTGTTACTCACCTTAAAATTCTCTGTTTGCAAATGCTGAAGTGCAAATATTTGCATTCCATTCAAAATAAATATAAGCTATTTCATAATACAGCATAATATAGTTAATAACAGCACACTGAAGAAGTTTCCTCTTATGGTGACAAAACGTTTACAAATGGATTGCCAAGACCAGAGACCAACGCAACCCAACCATCAGCCATGCAAGCTACAAATTTTCCAAGTTATTTCTGACATTTCAATTATTCTGCTGTTAATTAAATCAGAATATTCAGTATGATGCAGAATCCCCAGGCAGGGCCACAATATATGAATTTTTTTCAAGTCACATTATATTCAATGAAAATTATTTGTAATATTCAGTATCATAGGATGTGATTGTGGTTTGTAGCAAGTTTATACATCTTGAGGATCCGATAAGACTTCCACCTGGACTTAGAAACCATAGAAAAACTACAGCACAGAAACAGGTCTTTTGGCCCTTCTTGGCCATGCCGAACCATTTTCTGCCTATTCCCACTGACCTGCACACAGACCATATCCCTCCATACACCTCCCATCCATGTATCTGTCCAATTTATTCTTAAATGTTAAAAAAGAACCCGCATTTACCACCTCGTCTGGCAGCTCATTCCACACTCCCACCACTCTCTGTGTGAAGAAGCCTCCCCTAAAACTTTTCCCCCTTCACCCTTAACCCATGTCCTCTGTTTTTTTTTTCCCCTTGCCTCAGTGGAAAAAGCCTGCTTGCATTCACTCATCTGTACCCATCATAATTTTATATACCTCTGTCAAATCTCCCCTCATTCTTCTACGCTCCAGGGAATAAAGTCCTAACCTATTCAACCTTTCTGTGTAACTGAGTTTCTCAAGTCCCGGCAACATCCTTGTAAACCTTCTCTGCACTCTTTCAACCTTATTAATATCCTTCCTGTAATTTGGTGACCAAAACTGAACACAATACTCCAGATTCGGCCTCACCAATGCCTCATCATAACATTACAGCTCTTATGTTTAATACTTTGATTAATAAAGGCCAATGTACCAAAAGCTCTTTTTATGACCCTATCTACCTGTAATGCCACTTTTAGGGAATTTTGTATCTGTTTTCCCAGATCCCTCTGTTCTACTGCACTCCTCAGTGCCTTACCATTTACCCTGTATGTTCTACCTCGGTTTGTCCTCCTAAAGTGCAATACCTCATACTTGTCTGTATTAAACTCCATCTGCCATTTTTCAGCCCATTTTTCCAGCTGGTCCAAATCCCTCTGCAAGCTTTGAAAACCTTCCTCACTGTCCACTACGCCTCCAATCTTTGTATCATCAGCAAATTAGCTGATCCAATTTACCACATTATCATCCAGATCATTGATATAGATGACAAATAACAATGGACCCAGCACTGATCCCTGTGGCACACCACTAGTCACAGGCCTCCACTCTGAGAAGCAATCCTTTACTACCACTCTTTGGCTTCTTCCATTGAGCCAATGTCTAATCCAATTTACCACCTCTCCATGTATACCTAGCGACTGAATTTTCCTAACTAACCTCCCATGCGGGACCTTGTCAAAGGCCTTACTGAAGTCCATGTAGACAACATCCACTGCCTTCCCTTCATCCACTTCCCTGGTAACCTCCTCAAAAAACTCCAATAGATTGGTCAAACATGACCTACCACGCGCAAAGCCATGTTGACTCTCCCTAATAAGTCCCTGTCTATCCAAATGTTTGTAGATTCTGTCTCTTAGTACTCCCTCCAATAACTTATCTACTACCGACGTTAAACTTACCAGCCTATAATTTCCTGGATTACTTTTCGAACCTTTTTTAAACAACAGAACAACATGAGCCACTCTCCAATCCTCCGGCACCTCACCTGTAGACACTGACATTTTAAATATATCTGCCAGGGCCCCTGCAATTTCAACACTAGTCTCCTTCAAGCTCCGAGGGAATACCCTGTCAGGTCCTGGGGATTTATCCACTTTAATTTGCCTCAAGATAGCAAGCACCTCCTCCTTTTCAATCTGTACAGTTTCCATGATCTCACTACTTGTTTCCTTTAATTCCATAGACTTCATGCCAGTTTCCTTAGTAAATACAGATGCAAAAAAGACCATTTAAGATCTCCTCCATTTCTTTTGGTTCCGCACATAGCCGACCACTCTGATCTTCAAGAGGACCAATTTTATCCCTTACAATCCTTTTACTCTTAATATACCTGTAAAAGCTCTTTGGATTATCCTTCACTTTGACTGCCAAGGCAACCTCATGTCTTCTTTTAGCCCTCCTGATTTCCTTCTTAAGTATTTTCTTGCACTTTTTATACTCCTCAAGCACCTTATTTACACACTGTTTCCTATACATGTCATACAACTCTCTCTTCTTCTTTATCAGAATTGCAATATCCCTTGGGAACCAAGATTCTTTATTCCTATTCACTTTGCCTTTAATCCTGACAGGAACATACAAGCTCTGCACTCTCAAAATTTCTCCTTTGAAGGCTTCCCACTTACCGATCACATCCTTGCCAGAGAACAACCTGTCCCAATCCACGCTTTTTAGATCCTTCCTCATTTCTTCAAATTTAGCCTTCTTCCAGTTTAGAACCTCAACCCTTGGACCAGATCTATCTTTATCCATGATCAAGTTGAAACTAATGGTGTTATGATCACTGGAACCAAAATGCTCCCCTACACACACTTCCATCACTTGTCCTAACTCGTTTCCTAATAGGAGATCTAATATTGCATCCTCTCTAGTTGGTACCTCTATATATTGATTTAGAAAACTCTCCTGAACACATTTTACAAACTGTAACCCATCTAGACCCTTAACAGTATGGGAGTCCCAATCAATATGTGGAAAATTAAAATCCCCTAACACCACAACTTTGTTTCCTGCAATTGCCTACTATCTCTCTGCAGATTTGCTCCTCCAGTTCTCGCTGACTATTGGGTGGTCTATAATACAACCCCACTAATGTGGCCATACCTTTCCTGTTTCTCAGCTCCACCCATAAGGACTCAGTAGACAAGCCCTCTAATCTGTCCTGCCTGAGCACTGCTGTAACATTTTCCCTGACAAGCAATGCTATCCCCCATCTTTCATTCCTCTGCCTCTTATCACATCTGAAACGTCGGAACCCTGGAATATTAAGCTGCCAGTCCTGTCCCTCCTGTAGCCAAGTTTCACTAATTGCTGTAACGTCATAATTCCACGTGTCAATCCACGCCCTCAACTCGTCTGCCTTCCCCGCAATACTCCTAGCGTTGAAATATATACACCTCAGAAGATTTTTACCACCACTCACAACCTTTCCCTCGCCTGACAGTGACCCAATTTCCTGTGCTCTGCTCCTTTGGCGTAACTACCTCCCTGTAGCTACTACCTATAATCTCCTCATTCTCCGGAATGATCCGGAGGTCATCCAGCTCCTGCTCCTGCTCCAATTCCCTAACGTGGTTTGTTAGGAGCTGCAGCTGGATGCACTTCTTGCAGGTGTCATTGTCAGGGACACCGGAAGGCTCTCTGACTTCCCACATCCTGCAAGAGGAGCATTCCAACATCTTGCCTGGCATTCTCTCTACTCTGAACAAACTGGACAAAAAACTTACTGGAACCTACCCTGGCCTTGCCTGTTCTCACCGAAGCCTGTTGAGCCAAAGCCGTCCCACTCTGCTCCCTCTCACTCTACTGCTCGCTCACAATGCTGCCTGCTGTATATGGTGGTCTATTTTTAAACCTTGGTGCGCTACTCCACGCGCCTGCGCAGTGCAGACCCTTCTCCCGGAGCAGTGTTTATATAAAAAAAAGACTTTTTGTACCTGGTTTCTTCACTCCCTTCTTCTCAGCTGCTTGTTTCGACTGAAACAAGGACCGTTGAAAATTCCTCTTTTTAAACCTTGGCGTGCTACGTCACGCGCCTGCGCAGTGCAGACCCTTCTCCCCGAGCAGCGTTTATATTAAAAAAAAGACTTTTTGTACCCGATTTCTTCACTCCCTTCTTCTCAGCTGCTTGCTTCGACTGAAACTTGTTACAGTACTGTGCAAAAGTCTTAGGCACCCTAGCTTTTTACATAAATGTTGTTTTAGATGTTCATTTTTTGTCCTCTGTATTAGTGTGCACCAATAAGGGGCAAATTTTAGATTTCCAAACATTTCATTTTCCAAAAAAATTTAAATATTACTGAGAAATTTTGTATTTCATTAAACTAACATATTTAATAGACCTCTTCGAGTAAAAACTTGATTACTTTGTAGGTAAATAGCCCAGTGCACGTTTAAAGGAAGATAACAAACAGGTGCTAATGATCAATTACATGAGTTAAATGAACTAAACTGATAAATTGAAACAGAAACAGGTGTAGAAGGAACCAAACTGGGCAAAGGATAACCAAACAAAAAGGTGAGGGTGTGGCAGGTGTGACAACTAACCTTCAAATCATCATTCTTACACCATGGCATGAGTGAGCATAGCAACAAGACCCAAGGCGGTCATCCTGCAACATCAAGATCCCTCAAACAGAAATTTCATAGCAGACATGAGTTTCAGGATGTGCTGTCCCAGCTCTTCCGAGGAAGCACAAAGAAATGGGCAAGGCTAAGGTCCAGAAATGAAGTGGTTGACCACGGAAATTGAGGACAACAGGCAAGAGATACATCAAACTGATGTCCCTTCTAAATTGGAAGAATTTCAGCACTGCCATCAGCTCTGAGCTCACAGAAACCACTGGAACCCAAGTACACCTCTCTGCAGTCTTGTCAGAAGTTGCCTTCAAGGAAGAGTTGCAATCAAAAAGCCATTCCTCTAAAGTGGTAACAAAGCAAAGAGACTTATCTATGCACAAAATCACAAGGACTGGGGTGCTGAACAAAGGCAGCAAGTGCTCTGGACATGAGTCAAATTTTGAAATTTGTGGCTCAAGTAGGAGGTAGTTTGTCCGTGGAGGAGCTGGAGAGTGCTACATGGATGATTGTTTGCAGCCAACAGTGAAGCACGGCAGAGGTTCCCTGCAGGTTTGGGGTTTCATTTCTGTATATGGAGTTGGTGATCTGATCAGAATTAATGGAATCCTCAATGCTGAGAAGTACTCACAGATACTCATCTATCATGCAGTACCATCAGCAGGGCATCTGATCGGCTCCAACTTCATTATGCAGCTGATTAATGACCCCAAGCATACGGCCAAGATCATAAAGAACTACCCAGCAAAAAGAAGAACAAGGAGTTCTGCAACAGATGGTATGGTCTCGACAGAACTCTGATCTCAGCATCATCAGGGCTATCTGGGATTATCTGGAGAGACAGAAGCAAGCAAGACAGCCAAGGTCTGTAGCAATAGTGTGACAAGTTCTCAAATGCTTGGAACAATCTACCAGTTGATTTTCTTATAAAACTGCACAACAGCGTACCTAAGAGAATTGATGTAGCTTTAAAGGCAAAGGGTGGACACATCAAATATTGATTTGATTTATTTCTTTTTTTTTACTATTTAATGCTCTTTATAGTAATTTTTTTGATATTTGGAAACTTTTCAATTCATTATTTTTGAAAGCATCTTCACTTTACAGAATATTTTTATGTGTGCCTAAGACTTGCACCGTACTCTACAATGGTGCAAACAGCTTATTATGCAGTAACCTGGTTTTTGTCTAGCATTTTTGATGTAATTTTAACAAGTTCCTTGTGATTAAAGATAATGTTTGAAAATATTGAATCAAAGCATATTCCTTGTGACAGTCAAAAATAAGCATTCTGTTTTCACAGATTTTGTTTCTTTTGAAGATGCTGATCAACTTAGAAGTAGAACAGTTTCATTCCATATTTGGCTCTTAAGTGTGTCAGTGTGCTTTTTGAGATTCAGTATAATCTGCAAATCAGCTTGTAATAAGGATCTTGACAAATATAATAGTTTTTGCATCGTTCACTTGCCACCTAGAAGCAAACAGTGGAAGGTATTTTTCTCCCTGATGAAGGGTCTTGGCCCAAAACATTGACTTTTTATTACCACCCAGAGATGCTGCCTGATTTGCTAAGTTCCTCCGGTATTTTGTGTGTGTTGCTCTGGATTTCCAACATCTGCAGAATCTCTTGTGTTTAAGATTCTTTTTAATTACATTTTGCTAGTGATTTTTATTTATCAGTGCTAATTTAATTCACCACATTTTCCCAGCTTATTCCACATATTTTGTTTACAGATTATGAAGCCGTTGTCAAGCTGTCGGATGGATTTAATGGTGCTGATTTAAGAAACGTCTGCACCGAAGCAGGTATGTTAAAATTATAGTTATCATTGAAATATTATTAACATAACATTCTTGTGGTAAGCATAGCCAAATATTAATTTTCACAAAGAAATATGATGTATTGTGACTCCTCTTCACCCACCTCCTCTTCTCCAATCATCCTCATCAACAAACTCTCTGTATTCACATATTGCTGCAGTTTGACAGTAATTATCTATTTTTATGTTTTCCCTCAGGTATGTTTGCAATACGTGCTGATCGTGATTACGTTATCCAGGAAGACTTTATGAAGGCTGTCCGAAAAGTGGCAGATTCTAAAAAGCTAGAATCTAAACTTGATTATAAACCTGTATAATGCAACCAGCATTTTTTTTTTAGAAACTGTGATTTAAATGGTATATATGCACTAAAAGCGAGAAGAGCTGGATGTGTATACTGTTATTCATTACAAGTGTGTAATAGATGCTGCAGACCACTGAGTTTGGTGTTCTCCTGCACTATATATGTAATGATCCATTTTTAAGCCTTAAATTGGCTACTGGCAAAAATATTCTGTTAAAATCAATCTTGAAGATGTTGCTACTGAGGCATGCCTGTCTTAGTGTAATATAATACCTTGTATTCAAGTAAGACATTTCTCCACATGAACATTTATAGGTATTTGATTAATTTTGCCCATAAGTCAATAAAATATAAATTTATGAGAATGTGACCAGTTATTTGTTGAATATTTACATTAGGAGATCTCCTGTGGCTTTGTACATAGTGAGTCAGTTTTTCTCATGATTGCAAAGTTGTACTGGGATTTTGAGCACTGGGAAGGAATGTAAGATATGGTAGAGCTGGAATAGATAAGTCTGGAGCTGTGGAATTTATGATAGTGGTCCCAGAGGCATCAAAACAGAATTTTTATTCTTAGTGCACTATAGTTTTGCCAATGTTTTAATAAAATATTTACATTTACAAAACAACATATAAAATATGCTCAAGTTTCTTCGTTTCTAAGAAAGAGTTAATGTGGGCTCAAATAGTTTTGAAGAAACCGTTATAGCTGAAAATAACAACTGAAGTAGAACTGAATTACTAAAAATTATCTTTGTGTTACCATCGAACACATGTTTTCAGTTTGCAGAGTAAAAATACTTTAAAATTTATAACATAAATTTAAATCATTTCTGGGGAAAATGCTTTGATCTCTATTTTCCTTTGAAGGATTTCAGGAAAAATGGTCTCAAATTCTCATAGAATAAATGGATGTGGCCTTATTTATTATTTAATGCCTGGAAAGGCCCACATATTTCTATTGAAATTCTGCAAACTGCGTGTGTCGTCTATTTTTTAATGTTAGCCTTAACAAAAATAGTCCAGGCATTTTGGAATAGATGAACTCTTGAAATAAAATTTTTAATAGCATTATAAAAACAATTCAGCCGGCCATGGTGTATAGAAAGTGATTTGTTGGGATAATATTTCAATGCAACATCTTGTAAATATTAGTAATTTCGTTTCTGAGAAAAAAAGTAAATGCATGTTATTTTTAGGCTTACTTAATATAAAAGTTTAAATAAAGGGTAATTGAAGTAATGCTTATAAGAGGCATACTAAATTTAAGATCTTAAAATATGTTCCTTTTCAAGAGCAGAATTTTTTCAGAATCTCAACAAACACTGAAAAATCCTGCTGTGTGCAAATAGGCAGCCATTTTTTCTAGATTGTAACAGTGGCTATAACTCAGATACTTCCCGAAGGTGTAAATGAGGTTATGGAAATGCTAATTTATTCCTATTTTTAACTGTACTCTGAGCTGGGGACCAATTCTGTATTTGATTTGATTGTTGTAAGGAAAAGGGAATGAGCCTTGATTGATCACTTTAAATAAAAATAAGGAGGCAACTTAAATAGAAAATAGCAATTGTGTAGTTTGAACTTATTAATCAGTTGGAGAATGTTAAGATAGGTGGCCAGAAGTTTTTCCGTAAAAATCTCTCCCTTGCAAAGTAACAAAAAATGTTTGAACCAGAAAAAAAATTATTGAAAAAGGAATCAGTAAGTGCTACAAGTTGTGTATTGTGTAATTGTCACAGATGTTCATTTTCTAAAGTCTTTTCAAACTCTTTAGATTTTTTTTTACAGTGAGTTAGTCTTATGATTTAGTGCCCTTGACCTGGAGTCCAATTCAACAGGAAGCACATTTTGCCTTTGTTCTTGTTACAGATTATTATTTTATTATCTCTTGCACTGTCTCGTTTAATTCTACAATTACTGAACAATGCAAGTCTGTTCATGCAGATTCTGCCCTGGACAATGGCAAGGATGTTGCAACTGAATTCAAAGCCCTTGGTTTAAAAAAGAGGAAATCTGCATGTGGAATGACTCAACTCTTTGTTGCCTAAAGTCGTGGTATGTTTGACAATAGCAGGTGTAACAGTGGTGTTCTCAGTTAATCAGCCTGTCATCTTGCTGCTAAATTATAAGTAGGAAATGCTAGAAATACTTAGCAGATTGAGCAGCATCTGTAGGAAGAAAAATGGTTTCAGGTATGTTAAAAGGAGAGGGAGGCTCTGATTTTTGGAGGGATTATATAAGTGATAATGTTAGAGGTTCGATGTGTTGTTTGAAAGATTGATGGAAGCCTGAAACTAATATAGGCATATCCAACCTATGGAGATGATGAGCAGAAAGTGCTGTGGCATAGAATACAGGCAGCTTGGTGAAATTATGGAGGGTGTAGCATGAGAAACTGGCCAAGAAGTTGGATTATTTTGTCACAATAGGTGACAAAAGCATGGATGAAAGTTCAGTAGTTGTGAAGTATAAGCAGTGTGGTGCAATATTATCATTGAATTGAAAGTAAGGGTTATTTGGGAGTGGGAAAATATAAGAGCATAGACATAAGAGCAGAAGTAGGTCACTTGGCCCATTGAAACTGCATTACCATTCAATCATGGCTGATCCTTTTTCTCCCTCCACAGCCCCACCCCCCCAGCCTTTTCCTCATAATCTTTGATGCGTGTCCCATCAAGAACCTATTAAGCTCTGCCTTAAATACACCCTAAAATCTGGCCTCCACAGCTGCCTGTGGAAACAAATTCCCCAAACTCACCACCCTCCGGCTACAGAAATTTCTCCACATCTCTTTTAAATGGGTGCCCCTCTATCCTGAGCTGTCCTCTTGTCCTAGACTCCCCCACCATGGGAAACATCCTTTCCACATCTACTCTGTCTAGGCCTTTCAACATTTGAAAGGTTTCAACGAGATTCCCACCCCCACCCATGCTTCTAAATTCCAGCAAGTACAGACCCAAAGCTATCAAAAGTTCCTCGTATGATAACCCTTTCGTTTCTGGAATCATCCTTGTGAACCTTCTCTGAACCCTCTCCAAAGCCAGCACATCTTTTCTTAGATGAGAAGGCCAAAAGTGTTCACAATACTCAAGGTGAGGTCTTATAAAGCATCAGCATCTCATCCCTACTCTTGTATTCTAGACCTCTTGAAATGAATGCTAACATTGCGTTTGCCTTCCTCACCACAAAATCTATCTGCAAGTTAACCTTTAGGGTGCCCTGCACAAGGATTACCAACTCCTTTTTCATCTCAGAATTCTTTTTGGATTTTCTCCCTGTTTAGAAAATAATCTGACATTTATTTTTACTACCAAATTGCCACTTTCTTGCCCATTCTAATCTAAGTACTTCCACAGCCTTCCTGTTTCTTGAATGGTCCCTGTCCCTCCACCAATCTTTGGATCATCTGCTAACTTGGCAACAAAGCCATCTATTTCATCATCTAAGTCATTGATAAATAGCATAAATAGAAGTGGTCCCAACACTGACCCCTGCAGAACACCACTAGTCATTGGCAGCCAACCGGAAAAGGATCCTTTTATTCCCATTCGCAGCCTCCTACCAACCAGTGAATGCTCTAACCATGCCAGTAATTTCCTGTAATACTATGGTCTCTTGGTAAGCGGCTTCATGTGTGGCACCTTGTCAAAGGTCTTCTGAAAGTCCAAATATATAACACCCACTGCATCCCCTTTATCTATCCTACTTGTAATATCCTCAAAGAATTCCTTTCTAATATTTTTATTAATTTATTAATTTTACATATTAAAAATAGAGTACAAGAAAAAATATATATCAATACATTATACTAAATCACATGTAAAGACTCCTTACCCTATATTCATACAGATTAATTAATTTGTAACATTGAAATACAGTAATTTTATTATATAAAAAAAACTAACCCACTACCAAGATCAAAGCTGATTAGTAAAGAAAAAAATTATAGGTCATCATCTGTGCTTTAACAGAAAATCAAAGGTTTTGAAAATAATTCAAAAAAGGTCGCCACAATGTTTGGAAGTCTTGGCTAGATTCAGAGATTGAACATCGAATCTTCTCTAAATTTAAACATGACATCACATCACGTAACCATTGAGCATGAATAGGAGGGGCTGCATCTTTCCATTTAAGCAAGAGCGTCCTTCTGGTCATAAGAGAAATAAAAGCCAAAATGTGCAAGTCAGATGACTCCAAAATAATATCCTTCCCTCCAACAACACCAAATAAAGTGGTCAAAGGATTAGGCTTAAAGTTTACCTTGAAAAGTATCGAGAAAGTTTGGAATACTTCTTTCCAATGTTTTCCAAGACTCGGGCATATCCAAAACATATGAATGAGTGAAGCTTCTCCATTATTACATTTATCACAATACAGAGATACATCTAAATAAAAATGAGACAACTTATCCTTGGTCATATGGACCACTTTAAATTGTAGGAGAGAGTTGCGGGCACATAACGATGAAGTGTTAACCAATTTAAAAATTTGATTCCAAGTTTCCTCAGAAATTGAAGTCTGTAAATCTTGTTCCCAAAGATTTTTAATTTTATCTAAAGGAGCACTTCACATTCCCAAAATCATATTATAAATATTAGATATAGATCCATTATAAAAAGGTTTCAAATTAAAAATTACATCTAGTAGATTCTTATCAGGACTTTTAGGAAATGTACTTATTTGAGACCGTAAAAAATCTCTTATTTGTAGGTATCAAAAAGAAATGAGTTTTGGATAAACTATATTTAGTTGACAGTTGTTCAAATGAAAAGAGACTTCCCTCTACAAACAAGTCGTGAAAGCATTTAATACCTAATCTATCCTATTCTTTAAAAGCCACATCAATCATAGAGGGTTTTAAAAAAATAATTAGAAAAAATGGGACTGGAAAGAGAAAATCTCAATAAGCCAAAGTATTTTCGGAATTGTATCCAAATTCTCATAGTATGCTTAACTACCAGATTAGCAGTTAACTTACGCAGAGACAAAGGAAGTGAGGATCCAGGAAGAGAAATAATAGAAAATTTATTAACAGAGTTAGCTTCTAAAAAAACCCACATCGGGCAATCCTTATGATTAATGTAATATAACCAAAATGTATGATTTCTTATATTAATTGCCCAATAATAAAATCTAAAGTTTGGTAAGGCTAATCCTCCATTCTGTTTATCTTTCTGAAGATGAATTTTATTTAATCTAGAACGCTTATTCTTCCATGTATAAGAGGATATAATAGAGTCAAGAATCAAAGAAAGATTTAGGAATAATAACAGACAATGCCTGAAAGAGATAAATAAATTTAGGTAATATATTCATTTTAGTAGAGTTAATTTGGCCAATCAGCGATAACGAAAGAGGCGACCAATTTGATAGTATCCTTTCTACGTGATTCAATAGGGTAAGAAAATTTTCTTTAAATAGACGATTATAGTTTTTAGTAATTGTTACACCCAAGTAGGTAAATTGGTTTCTTACAATTTTAAAAGGAAGGTTAGAATTTGTTGGTATCAAATTATTCAAAGGGAAAAGTTCACTTTTATGTAGGTTTAATTTGTAGCCTGAGAACTGGCTAAAATAGGAGAGTAAAGAAAGCGCATGGGGCAATGAAGTCTCAACATTAGAAATAAATAGCTGCAGATCATCAGGGTACAGCAAGACTTTATGAATAGCATCTCTCCTTAAAATACCGGTGATATCATTAGATTTTTGAAAGGCAATGGCTAAGGGTTCTGAGGCCAGATCAAAAAGCAAAGGGCTCAATGGACAGCCTTGACTAGTGCCACGTTGAAGCTTAAATGGTTTGGAATTATGAAAATTAGTGATAACCCTAGCGGAAGGAGCTAAATAAAATAATTTAATCCATTGAATGAAAACAGGTTTAAAATTGAATTTTTCTAAAGTTTTAAATAAATAAATCCATTCAACTCTGTCGTAAGCTTTCTCGGCATCTAGGGATACCACACCTTATGATATCATGTTAGAAGGAGAATAAATAACATTTAATAACCGACAAATATTAAAGTGAGAATATCGATTTTTGATATCCAGTTTGGTTATCAGAAATGACAGATGGTAAAATATTTTCAATCCTATGGGCCAAAACTTTAGATAGGATCTTATTATCAACGTTAAGTAAAGAAATTGGTCTATCAGAAGAGCATTCAGTTGGATCCTTATTCTTTTTAAGGATAAGTGAAAAGGAAGCCTTATAAAAAGATTGAGGGAGTCTGCCTGATTTGAATGAATCTGAAAAAACAACATAAATGAGGTATAAGCAGTGAGGAAAAGATCTTGTAAAACTCTCCAGAAAATCCATCTGGACCCAGAGCTTTCCTCAAGTGTAATGAGTGCACATCCTCAACAATTTTCTCAAAAGAAATAGGTTGTTCCAACAACTTTCTGTTGTTGGCAGAAATTGTAGGAATGTTTAGTTGGTCTAAAAAATAGTTCATTACAGTTTTATCCTTAGAAGATTCAGAACTATAGGATTTAGAATAAAATTCTCTAAAAGTGTCATTTATTTCTAAATAATCAGTTGTCCTATCACTATTAGCTTTGTATATTTCTTTAATCTGCTGTTTAGCTATAAAGGTTTTAATTTGATCAGCCAATAATTCACCTGTTTTATCTCTATGAATATAAAATTGACTTTTATCTTTTCAGAGTTGGGTATCAATTGGATGGGTTAAAAGGAGATCATGGTTAGTTTTAGTTTCAACATGTCTTTTATATAAGGCAGGTTCTGGAGCCAAAGTGTACTCTTGGTCTAATTGTTTCAGCTGATTAACTAAATCACTTCTCTCTTTATTAGCTTTTTTCTTAATACTTGCAGTATAAGAAATAATTTGTCCTCTAGTATGCGCCTTAAAGGCATCCCGTCTGATAAGACTAGAAGTCTCCTCTAACGTATTCTCTTCAAAAAAAGTAATTTGTCTCTCCATAAACTTTAAAAAATCTTTATCAGATAACAAAGTTAAATTAAATCGCCAAAACCTATTTGAAGAAGACCAGGGAGATTTAAAGATAGGAGCACAGGAGTGTAATCTGAGACAGCAGTCTCTTTATATGCACAGGATCGAACTGATGGAATCATTTGGCTATCAATAAAAAAATCAATCCTGGAATATGTATGATGAACATGAGAGAAAAACGAATATTCCTTGTCTACAGGATGAAAAAAAATGCCAAGCATCAACAATGCCACATTTTATTAAAAAAGATTTAATAAACACAGTTGATCTATTTGGTATCATTAATTAGAAGATGAACTATCTAAAGCTGGATCTAAGCAACAATTAAAGTCTCCACCCATCACTAATGAGTACAGACTTAGATTTGGCAAAAATGAAAAAAAAAGGCTCAAAGAAACCTGGGTCATCTATATTCGGAGCATACACACTGGCAAATACCATTAGTTTGTTATTTAGTTTCCCTGATACTATAACAAAATGCCCATTAGTATCAGAAATTACTTTATGTTGAACAAAGGGAAATTTATTATCTATAAGATTCGAAACTTCTCTGGCTTTGGCCTGAATCAAGGAATGGAAATGAGACTATCTCCATCGATTAAAAAGGCGTGAATTGTCAGACTTACATACATGGGTTTCTTGAAGAAAAACAATTGGTACCTTAAGTTTTTTTAATATATGCAAAAATCTTATTTCTTTTCACAGGGTGATTTAGCCCTTTCACATTAAAACTAAGTAAATTAATACTTTGATCCATTTTAAAACTATTTATAAGAAAGGTTAAAGTAGCAATCAGAAAATTGTATATTAAACCCAAATAATACACCTTGAGATATATTAGCTAAGCAATGGAATTGACTAGATTCCCAAATCAGCTTCAAGAAAAAAGAATTCCCCATCCCCTTCCCTTCTCCCAAAGAGAGAAAATCGGTCCAAGAACAACCGCTATCTACCCCACTGAAAACATCCCCTTAGAAAGCCTGTTGGAACTGCTCCAAAGAATTCAAAGTTATTTACTGTTCCAACCAAGACTAAATAATATATAGTTAAAAAAAACAAGCTTAGACAGGTTTATCAAACAGAAAGAGCAATTATTCATACTGAAAAGTATCAAACAGTCATTTTAAAAATATATAGTATTTCTGTTTTTGCAAGATTTTTAATCTATATATATATATATATATATATATACACACATTTTTTCAGTCTAAAAATTCTTGCGCCTGCGCCTTCATACAAAACCATTTAAATGATCGATGTTCCATTGTGATTCTCAGGTGAGCTGGAAAACAAAGAGAAGGCTTAAAATTACGGCTATGTAGCTCCGCCATAACTTTTTTAAACTTAACATGTTCTGCCATAAATTCTCATGAAAAATCTTCAACAATACGAATCTTCTGACCTTGGTAGTCAATCGTGCCTTTTCCATGGGCATCATGAATCAGACGGTCCTTTATCTGAAATTTATGGAAACATATAATGACTGATCTCGGTTTTGATTTTGAAGTCGATCCGTAGATAGGCAATCTGTAAGCACGATCAATCAAAGGCAGAGACTTTATAATATCAGGGAATAATTCCATCAAAAGGTTTGCAAAAAATTCTTTAGGATTATCTCCTTCTGTTTACTACTTAAGTCCCAAGATTCGTAAGTTGTTCTTCCTACTTCTGTTTTCCAAATCAATAATCTTCTGTCTCAGTATTTCGTTGGACTTGGATTGTTTTTCATACAGCTTTTGCAAATCATCCATTCTCTCATCCAGTACAGTAATAACCTCTTCATGTTCCTTTATCTTCTTATCAAGCTCAGTTAGAGTTGCTCGAATATCGTCTAATTTCGTACCTATTCGTTTAATTTTAGGGCTGATTTGTTGCGAATCAGCCGACGCTTCTTTTCTGAACTGTTGGAACTCCTCAGTAAGCTTTTGAATAGCTTCCAGAGCTGCTTTGGTAGTCATAGTAATATAATAACCCATCTAACAGTAGTATTTTAAAAGGTTGGAAACAAAAGTAAGTAAATTAGGAGCACCAACAGAGAGCTGTTACTCCGTCAGTGGCCACCAGGCAAAAGTTCAAAGAATTCCAACAGGTTCGTCAGGCAAGATTTTTCCTGAAGGAAACCATGCTGACTTTGTCCTATCTTGTCCTATGTCACCAAGTACTCCTTAACCTCATCCTTAACAACTAACTCCAACATCTTCCCAACCACTGAGATCAGGTAACTGGTCTATAATTTCCTTACTGCTGCATTCCTCCTTTCCTAAAGAGTGGAGTGACATTTGCAATTTTCCACTCCTCTGGCACCTTGTCAGAGTCCAATGATTTTTGAAAGATGATTTCTAATGCCTCCACCGTCTCCACTGCTACCTCTTTCAGAACCCTAGGGTGCAGTTCACTTGGTCTGAGTGATTTATGTACCCTTGTGTCTTTCAGCTTTTTGAGCACCTCCTCCCTTGTAACTGCACTCCCTTCTCTTCGATCAACATCCGGCACACTGCTAGTGTCTTCCACTGTGAAGACTGATACAAAATACTCATTTTATTCATCTGTCATCTCCTTGACCACTGTTATTATTTCTCTGGCCTCATTTTCTAGTGGTCCTATATCCAATATCCTATATATCCTATATCCTAATGCCCGACACAGGCCTCTCATGGTCTGAGTCGACGTTCCCTCCTTCCCTTCCTCCTATATCCACTCTCATCTCTCTTTTATTTTTTACATACTTGAAAAAGATTTTATGATCCACTTTGATACTGTTTGCTAGCCTGTTTTCATATTTCATCTTTTCCCTCTTATTGATTCTTTTAGTTGCTCTCTGTAGGTTTTTAAGAGCTTCCCAATCCCGTCTTCCCAATAATTTTTGCTTTATTACATACGACTATAATTTCCTTTATTCCACTGAAATACTGCTACGTCAGACTTTACTTTCGCCATATCAAATTTCAAATTGACTTCAATTGTATTGTGATCACTATCTCCTAAGGGTTCTTTTTACCTTAAGCTCCCTAATCAGCTCCGGTTCATTATATAACACCCAATCCAGTATAGCTGATCCCCTAGTAGTTCAATGCCATACTGCTCTAAAAAGCCATCTCACAGGCATTCTCTCTTGAGATCCATTTCCAACCTGACTTTCCCAATCGACCTGCATGTTGAAATCACCCATGACTGTCATAACATTGCCCTTTTGACACACCTCTTCTATTTCCCATTGTAATCTTTGGTCCACATCCCAGCTACTATTGGGAGGCCTTAATATAACTGCCTGTAAATACGGTACTAGAAATCATGGTCCAGAATAGGCTGTTGAGGTTCTAAACAGGCAGATGGCTTGAAAAATTTTAAAGGTGAATAGGTTGGAATTTATGGTAGAGGGCAATGGTGCATCAAAGTTGGAAACTAAATAATCCAATGATAAAGGGACACTGACATGTTTGAAAAACATCATAGGTAGAAGTGGGTGTTGTGACATGGAAGCTGACTATCAGTGATATCATAAATGGAAGGTATAGAAGATGAGAGAAGGTGCAAAGAAAAATTCCTGAATAAGTTATTACTCCACAGTTAATAAAAAGAAGGCGGGTAAGGGAACCGCAAATGGAACTCTGGCTACAAATTTTAATGGCAAGTGTGATTAACTGATAAAACAGAACACAACAGTTGGTGTAGTCTCCTATTTTAAAAAAAAAGCACTGAAGAGAAACAAAAGCTGGCAGTGCTTTAATTAATTTCCAAATTTTGGACAGTGCCATTTGGATGTGGGAGATTTATAATTCTGATTGGGGTATTTAAGTATTATTTTGTATAAAGCTGTGGGATATTACAGTATACATAAGAACTTCAGAAGGAAACTGTGGATAAACCAACTGTATGAAGTTTTTACAAGGGACGAAGGTGCTGAGGACTATACATTTGCCAGTGATTCAGGGTGTGAATAAATGTGTCTTTTTTAAGATAAGGGTGTTTTAGGATATATTTTATATCAGACTTCAATCTATTTCCATACTCTCGATGTCCCACTTTCTGTTTTTTAGATTCATTTCCACTTTCTACAATCAATTGGCTCACTGCTGTATTATGAATATTACTTTCTGCATATATTTCCACTGGGATAGTAAACTAGGAGCAAAGGGTTGTTGATGGTTGACTGAACTAACTGCAGGAAATGGATGTCAGAAGTCTTTTGAGTCCAGTGGGTGGCAGATGGGGAGTGGTGACAATGGAGAAGGTGGAACTGAAATTCAGATTGGTTTATTATTGTCACATACATCGAGATACATCTAAAAGCTTCTCTTGCATACTGTTAATACAGATCAAATAAATGGACATAAATAAACAACAAATACTGATATTAAATATAATCAAACAGTGCATTGAGGTAGAATAAGGTAAAACAGTAACAATACAGCATAAAGTGTAACGGCTACAGAGAAAGTGCAATGCAGGTAAACAATAATGAGGTAGACAGGTCAAGAGCCCACCTAGGGAACCATTCAATGGTCTTATAATAGCAGGGTAGAAACTGTTCTTGATCCTGCTCATATGTGCTTTCAGGTATGTATTTTCTGCCTGATGGAAGAGCGTAGAAGAGAGAACGTTTGGGTTCTTTGAAAGCGCTGGCTGTTTTAAAGAGTCAGTGCAAAGTACAGAGAGAGTACGAGACATAGGAGCAGAATTAACCGAATAGGCCCATTCAGTCTATTCTATCGTTCAATCAAGACTGATTTATTTTTCCCTCAGCCTCATTCTTTTGTCTCCTCCCTGTAACCGTTGACAGTCTTTGTAAGAAATTCCTCCTCATCTCTGTTCTAAAGGGATGTCCTCATATTCTGAGGTTGTAGTCTCTAGTTCTGGACTCTCCCACTATTGGAAACATCCTCTTTATGTCCACTCTAACTAAGCCTTTCAATACTCCAGAGGTTTCAATGAGATCTCCCCCTCATTCTTCTACACTCCAGCAAGCACAGGTCCAGAGCCATAATTTTTTAAGAATTAAACAAAATAAAGGAGCACTGCTGCCACGTGTGCTGCTCTGGGTTGGTATACTAACTACCACAATAATTGAGGGGCTTCCTCCCTCCACCTGGCCCGTCCCTCTTCAGTAGAAGAACCCTACACCGTGGTCCTTCCCCACCAAGCCCTCACAGTGGCTGCACCAAGCTTCAGTTCATCCTCAGCACGTACTCCTGCATCCTGGAATGTACCAGTCAACAGCATTCTTCCACAAACATCTCAATGTGCTGATAGACCGACAAGTTTCAGGCTGGCCAAAGACCGTCTGTCTTGATGTTTGTCTCTATGTGTGTCCCATAGATCAGAGAATCCTCCATCATGCAAATGCTTGGGATGAACCGCAACACAGGCTCTTTCATCTTTCTCCAAACCCAAAGAGGTGAGCTTCTGTCTCTTCCCCACTACAGTCATCCAGCAGGCAGCGAGATGTGGGAGTGGTGCTCTGGGTATGCGGGAAGGATTTGACTGGGAGAGCCTTCCACCCCCACCCCCCACCACTGCCAGCCAGGCAAGGTCGTGGTGCCTGTTGGTGAGGCATTCCGCCAGATGGTCTGGACAGTCTGCTCGGGAAATCACCCCACTGTGTCTATCGAGCCCTTCTCCTGCAGTGTCTGCAGGATGTCCTGTACTGATCACTGCGTGATGGACTTGTGGTCAAAGGTGTTGTTCCAGAAGAACTTGTCCACAAAGGACAGGTAGCATGACAATGTCCAGCTGACTGGGACATTTCATGGCAACGGGACCATACTCATTCCCTATAACACCAGGTACATACAGAACCTCTGCATGTAGTGGTACTTGGCACCCACGTATTTAGCTTCCAGAGCCATAAAATGCTCCTAATATGTTAACCCTTTCATTACTGAGATCATTCTCATAAACCCCATTTGGACTCTTTCCAGTGGCAGCACATCTTTTCCTAGATACGGGATCCAGAACTGCTCGCAATACTCTCAAGTGCAGTCTGACCAATGCCTTATAAAGCCTCAGCATTACATCCTTAATTTTATTCAACATTCAACGTTGTTTAACGTAATTTCCAGTACACAAGTGTAAAGGATGTCAAAATAATTGTTACTCTGGATCCAATGCAGCATAAAAAAAAAATAAGATAAAGAAAGCAACAATAAAAAACATAAATATAAATACATCAGATAGCTTTTATACATAGATTGATAATATGTCCATAAAGTGATGTTATTTACAGGAGTGACTGTACACAAGGTGACTAACAGAAAATGATAAAGTAGTGGTGGTTGGGAGTGTGGAGGTGTTGATCAGATTTACTGCTAGGGGAAACTAGCAATAGTAGTGGGACAAACAGTCCATGAGCAAGGTATGTATATTATAGTCTAGTCCTCTTGAAATGAATGCTATTATTGCATTTACCTTCCTTTCATACCACCGATTCAAATTGCAAGTTAACCATTAGGAAATGCTGAATTAGGACTCCCTAGCACCTCCGATTTTTTAATTAGCACACCATTTAGAAAATAGTCTACAATTGTATTCCTTCTTCCAAAGCGCATGGCCATACATTTCCCTACACTGTATTCTATCTGCCCCTTCTAATCTTTCAAGTCCTTCTGCAGACTCAGCTGCCTCAACACCGCCTGCCCCCGACCTACCTTTGTATCATGAACAAAGCCATCAATTCTGTCAACCAGATCATTAGAAAGTGAAAAGTAGCAGACCTAACTCCGCCCCTGCAAAACACCACTAGCAACTTGCAGCCAACTAGAAAAGGCCCCCATTATTCCCAATCCTCACATTCTGCCAGTCAGCCAATCTTCTCTCCGTGCTAGTGTCTTTGCTGAGATATCACGGGCTCTTCTCTTGTTTAAAAAAACATCCAGCAGCTTGTCAAAGGCCTTCTGGAAATCAAAGTAAACAACTCTCGTTGTCTGTTCTGCCTCCTAGTTCCTCAAAGAATCTCAGCAGGTTTGTCAGGCTGAGATTTCCCATTAAAGAAACAATACTGACTTCCACTTATTTTATGTCCCTCTAAATACCCTGAAACCTCATCTTTAATAATGGACTCGAACACATTGGCAACCACCTCTGGCTAAATGGCCTACAATTTCCTGCTTTTTGCCTCTGGACATTCTTAGAGAGTGTGGTGACATTTGCAATTTTCCAGTCCTCCAGCACCATTTCAGAATCTATCAGTTCCTGAAACATCATTACTAATGCTTCATAGTCTCTTCAGCCACCTCTTTCAGACCCTGGGATGTAGTTCATCTGGTCCAGATGACTTATCTAATTTCATACTTTCCAGCTGCCCAAGCACTTTCTGCTTAGTAATAGCAACTATACTCATTTCTGACCCTTGACATCCTTGATTTTTTTGGAATGTGGCTGGAGTCTTCCACAGTGAAGACTGACTCAAAATACTTATTCAGTTCATCTGCCATATCTGTATTCCCCTTACTACCACCACACCAGTATCATTTTCCAGAGGTCCAATGTCCACTCTTGCCTCTCTTTCACTCTTTATATATCTGGAAAAAACTTCTAGTATTCTATTTTATATTATCAGTTAGCATACCTTCATATTTAATCATTTCTCTCTTTATTGTTTTTTGTTGCCTTCTATTGGCTTTTAAAAGCCTCCTAATCCTCTAGCTTCCCACTAATTTTTGTTATATTGTATGTCTTCTCTTTTGCTTTTACGCTGTCTGTTTTCCTTTGTCAGCAAAGTTACCTCATCGTCCTTTTTGAATGCTTCTTCTTTAGGATGAACCAATCTTGTGTCTTTTGAATTACTCCCAGAAACTCCAGTCATTGCTGCTCAACTGGCATCCCTGCTAGTGCCACATCCAACCAACATCTGCCAGCTCCTCTTCAATGCCTCTGTTTACTGTGATATTGTTACAGCCAATCCTCTCCTTCTCAAACTGTAAGGTGAATTATATCATATTGTGACCACTGTTTCGTAAGGATTCCTTTACTTTAAGCTCCCTAATCAAATCTGGTTCATTACACAACACACAACCCAGAATTACCCTTTCCCCTGGTGACCTTGACTGCAAGCTGCTCTAAAAAGCCATCTCACAGGTATTTTACAAATTCCCACTTGTGCGATCCAGGAGACCTGAACCAGAAAACCTGTTTTTCCCAATACACCAACATATTGGAAACCCTATGACCATTGTTATCTTGCCCTTTTTGCATGCCCTTTCGATCTCCTATTGTAATTTGTATTCTATATCCTAGCTACTTTTGGAGGCCTGTATATAAATGAGAGTCTTTTTACCCTTACACTTTCTCAAGTCTACCCACAAGGGTTCATCTTCTGATCCTATGCCTTTTAAAGAATATGATTTATTTTTTTTAACCAACAAAGCCACTCCATCCCCTCTGCCTGTCCTTCTCATATGATTTGCATCCTTGGATTATAACTTGTCAAATGTGAATTTCTTTCAACCTCAACTCAGTGATGCCCATACTGTCATACCTGCCAATTTCTAACCGTGATACCAAAGTTGAGTGTTTGACTGGGATGGTAGGAATAAGGTTCTGTGTTTGATTGGGGCAGTGGGAGAGGGGATGGAGTTGGGTTTTTGACTAGGGAGATTGGGATGGGCTGGGTTTCTGACTGGGGTGGTGGGGACTGGGTTGGGTTTCTGACTGGGGCAGTGGGGATGGGGTTGGGTTTCTGACTGGAGCGGTGGAGACGGGGTTCGGTTTCTGACTGGGGCGGTGGGGACAGGGGTTGGGTTTCTGACTGGGGCGGTGGTGATGGAGTTGGGTTTCTGACTGGGACTGTGGGGATGGGGTTGGGTTTCTGACTGGGGCAGTGGGGATGGGGTTGGGTTTCTTACTGGGGTGGTGGGGATGGGGTTGGGGTTGGGTTTCTGACTGGCACGGTGGGGATAGAGATGGGGTTGGGTTTCTGACTGGGGCGGTGGGGATGAGGTTGGGTTTCTGACTGGGACAATGGGGATGGGGATGGGGATGAGGTTGGGTTTCTGACTGGGACGGTGGGGATAGGGATGAGGTTGGGTTTCTGACTGGACAATGGGGGGGTTGGGGTTGGGTTTCTGATGGCACGGTGGGGATAGAGATGGGGTTGGGTTTCTGACTGGGACGGTGGGGATGAGGTTGGGTTTCTGACTGGGACGGTGGGGATGAGGTTGGGTTTCTGACTGGGACAGTGGGGATGGGGATGAGTTTGGGTTTCTGACTGGGACAATGAGGATGGGGATGAGGTTGGGTTTCTGACTGGACAATGGGGATGGGGATGAGTTTGGGTTTCTGACTGGGGCAATGGGGATGGGGATGAGGTTGGGTTTCTGACTGGGGCAATGGGGGATGGGGATGAGGTTGGGTTTCTGACTGGGACAATGGGGATAGGGATGGGGTTGGGTTTCTGACTGGGACAATGGGGATAGGGATGGGGTTGGGTTTCTGACTGGGACAATGGGGATAGGGATGGGGTTGGGTTTCTGACTGGGACAATGGGGATAGGGATGGGGTTGGGTTTCTGACTGGGGCGGCGGTAACGCTGCGCTGGCTGAGGTATCCAAGTCTCTCGCCGGAGCTTAGGGCAACGCGCGACGTTGCGTTTGTGCAACGTGATGACGTACTGTTGATGTTGCTCCCCAGCAGCATGGCGGTTTGTGTGGTTCACTACACGTAACAGAACCGCGAATAATCTTGTCGCCGGGATAAGAAACGTTTACTGTCCTGGGCAGGCCGTGAGATGGATGGGGTACACCTGGAGTTCCCGGCCTTGCCCTCTTCCAGGGAGGATGCGGGGGTAAGTAACCGAACCGGCGGCGAGTTCGGCCTCAAGTTGTGAACAAAGCCGGCTCCGCGGGTTCAGGGAGTAGTTGCGGGCCGAGTCGGCAGAGGCCCCTCGTCGCCGAGCCACAGCAGCTCCACACCGGTGCAGACTGGTGACTGCTCGACCTGTTGTCACTGTCACTGGCCGGGCTTCACTGAATTTCTGCATGCCGTCTGCTGCTTGGTGTTCGTGCTGACGGCTGCGCCTCAGGGAAACGGTTGAACTTCGCTGCACCAAGGAAACTATTTGGGGAATGTGGTTTGGTGCCTGTCAGTTTGTGGCGCCTTTTTCTTCAGTTGCCCCGTTTTGCTCCACTGCTAATTGAAATCACAACACCTAAGACCTAGGTCCAAAATAAAATCAAAAATAGTATATTTAATCTAAATTCAAAATTCCGTTACTAATTCAGGCAGATCAGGAGAACCTTGGGAATTATTAAAAGGGCTGTAATAATTAATATATTTGATAGTTGCATTCTTTTTAAAGTGCCAGACAGCTGAATTGACCACTTGTGAAATGAGAAGTTTGGTGTTTATCGAACTTATGATCTGTTTCTTCTAGGTTAAAGCCATGGCAGTTGGGTTGTCGAGAGAGCCAGATATTATATATTTAAAGTATTTTAAAAAACCGTTATTCATGTATTTTGTTCTTGAATGTGTTATCTGTCAGGTTATACAGGAATTGTTTGCTATGCACATGCTGTAATCAATTGATCAAGAACTAGAGGACGCTGAATTAAAGTGCTGTTACAAGTATCAAAAATACAGTGAATGCTTAGAGTCCAGTTGTACTGCCAGAGATATCTAGTGGAGGCAGATTCAATGCTAGAATTCATATGGGAACTGGATAAATATTTAAATGAAAATAACTTAATGACTGGGATGGGGCCATGTGGAGAGGATGGAGGAATGGAACTGGCTTCCTGTTCTGTCATCATTCTCTGAATGCTAGTGCTGATGTAACAGCTCTTAACCTTTTAACTTATTTCCTGTAAGGAAACCTGATTGTGAGCAAGATCCTCATTATTCATAGTTGTGGAGGTAGAAAACATCAAACTTTTTTTTATTTGAATATCAAAAAATGTAAAGCCTGAAAGTATCAGCAAGTAGTGGATGGCATATTGTGCAATATGATACTGTAATGTATATCTGGGTATAGTGTTTGTGGTTTTGTTTATTTTGAGGGGATATAGTTGAGAAATCTACAGGGGTGAGTACTAAGGTGTCAAATAATGTAGCCTTTCTGTAACTGTTGTGCTGTTTATTGTAGAAGCATATATATTTTTTCACAGTTATTACTGTTAATTCCTTTAACAGATTTTATAAGTTCAGTAACACTTGGGTATTTTAAATTGTTTTATAAAGGTTTGTATTGATAGTGTAAAAGAGGGTAACAGAATATCTAGATCTAAAAAGGTTTTAAGTAATTTTGATTCTGAAGTCTAGACACAATTACTTAATTAGCATATAAAGGATAAGGTTAAAGGTAAAGTGGGCGCAGAGGGAGCATGTTATTTATAACTGATGCTGCATATTGTTTTACAAAATATTTATGATGATATGACCATAAACAAAGCTTCCAAATTACAAACAACAGGAATTCTGCAGATGCTGGAAATTCAAGCAACATACATCAAAATACATACTTCCAAATTACAGTTGGCTAGCAAACTTGAGAAATACTTGAGATACTTGAGAAATGGCTGGCAGTATCTTAACTGGAGAGCGCTTTTTTCCTGCTGCTGTATCACTCTACTTTTTGGATTCATTGCATTCTTTTCATGAAAATAACATTTATTCCTGTTTTTATTGCTGTTGATATTTTTACTTGCATAGTGTGTGACCCATTGCACATAAGTAAAACAGGTGTGTGTGTATATGTGTAATAATATATGTGTATATGTGAGTAAGTGCATGTATATACACACACACACACACACACACACACACCCACCCACCCACCCACCACATTTCGGATTGAACTTAGGGTTTTTAAAAACATTAAATAAAAATGGCTGAAAACTGTCCCTAAAATTAGTATTGCATTGATTATTGGATTATTAAGCAGTTAAAGGTAAAATGGATCCAATAAGAGCATAGATTTGTCAAATTGTACATTTTAGAACTGATGTGAAAGAATTTCATTCAAATATCTAAGGGAATATCAGTCACATGTTGCTGTTGACCTTTATCAAAAGAGGCCTTTATTGGTTTCAGGTTTGAGTGGTTAAGTAGCCTGCTTATGTACTTTTAACTTCCTGCACTATGTAATTTTCCAAAAGTTTGAATCCAGTGTGGTGCTTCAGTGCCATGATTTTTGACTCATGATTTGCTGTTACCAGTTGATTGCAAAAAGATTAAAATTTATACTTTGAAGAATTGAGCAAGGTAAACAATTGATTAAAGTTTACTGGTTATAGTTTTTTAAAATTACTATTAAAGTTAGAATTTTTGTAAAAGTTAACATATTTCATATATGTAATATTGGCATTTTAATATTTCATTATGACAGCAAGAAAGGTCTTGATCGTTTTTAAGGTATTCGATTTCTATTAGCCATAAAGTATGGAGAGATGACTGTAACATTTCATGAATGTAAGAACTGCAGTTAAGATTTTTATCCTGTAATTATTTTTTAAAGATCTTCTGCAGGTGTCTGCTTTTTATCCTCAAAGTAACCAGAAATAGCAATTTCCTCATTACACAGATTATTATCAAGCTAGTTAACAACTTGCTATCATCTTTCTTCCTTTCTGTTTTATCTCTTTTCTATATTGTTCTTTGTCTTTGAATTTTCATTACCTGTTTAGATGTACCTGCCATTTTCCCAAGTGTCAGACACAAACATTAGTAGTAGTAAAATGGCAGTATGAAAGAGAGTAACTTAGCAGATGTTTTCTCTTATTCCTTGACTAGAATCTTACATAGAATCTTCATTATTCTGATTTACTTTAAATGATGAAGTCATCATCTGCCATCTTCAAAATTCATCCTGTTTACAAATAGTTCAGTAACACTTTTTAAGGAGAACAAATTGAATAATAATAAAGTCGGATTTTTTTGGAGCCTGTTTATGCAAAATTATTTCATAAGGAATTCAGACTAGTTAAGTATGGTTTAAATATTCTTCTACAAATGAACCACAAGCCTTCCCCTGGATACTTGATGAAATTCACAATCTGAGATGAGGTTTGTGGAATTTGAAAGGACGATAAACCAATTGGATCTTCATGATTTCAAGTCAGAGAGAGGAAACGAATGCTCATTTATCAGCAAAACTTCACAGCTGTATTATCTTACAACTGTTCTTTACTATTTTAGGATTGGATGTATCCAATGAGACGAGCAATGCAGGTATTCTTAAACATTTTGTATTTGCAAGAGGAGATGAATTAATGTTGATGAAATGAATGTTGTTTATAATATGTAAGATAAAAGTATAGTCTGAGTGATTTTTTTAAGTTGTACATTTTTATAAATGAAATATTTTATAGATGAATTATGTGTGTATTATGGATCTAGTTAAAAGTGCATTGTATTTGCTAGAATAGGGATAACTAGAAGTAACCAGAATAACTGCGTGTCCCTATTTGCTGTCCTGACAAGAATGTCAGTCTGGCTATTCTCTCAGCTCCTTTGGCAAAATAATTTCAAGTAGAAGATTATTAATTTGTCATTAAATGACTGACTTTACATTAACATACAATGTTTTTATGACCCCTCTTCATTTATTTTTATTCTCTACAATTCCACCCCCCCCGCCCCCACTCTGCCACTCCTTCCAATTAACGCATGGTTAAGAGTCAATGATGGAAGATGAGATTTGGCAGGCCTACCCAATAACAGTGCCATTACATTAAAATGTGAAGTGACCAGGATAATCTGTTATGATGCTTGAATGTCCTTCCATGGTATAAATTCAGTAGTTTTGTTTTGGATTGCTCCTGGGTATAATAATACCTTCTGCCAGGATTGGAATAGAAATAAGCAGACAGATTTCTGTTTAAAATTGATGGGAAGGTGATGAGAGAAGAATATTGTGAGAACAAGAATTGTTATACACCATGTGGGAAGACTTATTGTGGCTATTATCTGTCAGCAGTTTTCTTGTTTGGGTGTTGTTGAACAGAATATGTGGATTTTTTTTTTGCATTATGACTGAGTAGAGTTTTGTGCTGTGAATTAAGGAGCAAAATACAGAAAATACAGGAATTCAATCCTTCCATAAAGAATACATAGCGTTATTGCATTTGGTGATAATAGAAAGGAGAAACTTTAATCATAGAAACATTTTAAAATGAATGTTGGGTTTTACTAAATCATTTAAAACTTGATATTTTCAGTCAAATAGCTCTTATCATTCCACTTGCCAATAAGAATCCACTGTGTGTGTTATTTAGTTTTTATCTATTGTGCCATTCTTAACTTTCTTTCACAGGAGATACTACCTGGCTTGTACTTGGGTCCATATTCTGCCGCTATGAAAAGTAAGGTATGAACTTTAATAAATAAAAGAAAAAGCACTGAACACATTGAAAGTTTCCAAGAGCAACTATGTCATTTTATAATTATAGGATTATACAAAATAGCATTCATTGTCTGTTGAAACCTAAACAAAATTGAATATTCTGACTTTTTATTCAGAATCAATCAATCAGTAAAAATCAATCAGTAATTGATTTTTAAAATCAGAATCAGGTTTATTATCACCTGCATGTAACGTGAAAATTGTTAACTTAGTAGCAGCAGTTCAATGTAATACATAATATAGAAGAGAAAAACAAATAAATGAACAAGTAAATCAATTACAGTTCACGTATATTAGTAGATTTTTTAAAAAATGTGCAAAAAACAGAAATACTGCACTTAAAAAAGTGAGGTAGTGTCCAAGGATTCAGTGTCCATTTATGAATCAGATGGCAGAGGGGAAGAAGCTGTTCCTGAATCGCTGTGTGTATGCCTTCAGGCTTCTGTACCTCCTACCTGATGGTAACAGTGAGAAAAGGGCATGCCCTGGGTGCTGGAGGTCCTTGGGGATCATGGATGCTGCCTTTGTGAGAAATCGCTCCCTGAAGATGTCCTGGGTACTTTGTAGGCTAGTTCCCAAGATGGAGCTGAATTGAGTAAAAGAGTGAGCTTAAAGATATACAATTCATTTGTAAAAATTATTTCATATGCCTGGAGTAAGAAAGCAAGGTAGTCTTGTTACTTATGTTGGGTTAAAAATGTGGTGTTTAAACTGCAGCTCTGGGAATTGAAAGGAGATGAAGTTCTTTAACAGTGACCTAAACACTAGTTGCATATTTATACCCTGATAAATTAAATCTCTATTCCTCTTGTAGCATCAACAAACATGGAGCTCTTGGCTGCTGAGCCTTTTTATCTTTAAATAAACATGATGCTGCACCCATAGTATGAGTTTGTGAAGTGTCGATACCCCACTATGCTGGAAGGGAAAACATCACCTGCAGAAAGCAATGGTTGTTGAAAGACTATTTGAGTCTACTCGTACTTTTATCTCTTTCAGTAAATAGTAGAAGCACCCTTCAACTTCAAAATTACTCCAAAGCATTGATTTCTGAAATGAATGTAGTAGCCATTATCTGTAAGCTTAGTCCTAGTCTGTTGCTTCACAGACAAAATATAAATACTACTTCAGTACTAGTAGAATGCACATTCAAAAGAACTCCATAGTAGTACTATGGTGAAATCTTGATCTTTTCATGTGTCACATGCAGCACAAGCATTAGGGTTATTACCATATTGACATTTTGAAACAGCTGGTGTATAGCTATGCCCTAGTTTGCACTGTTTTGAGTGTCAACATGTATCTGTCGACTTACATTGATTCCTTGTCTAGCAATAACTTGGTTTCAAAATTAAAGTCAATTTTTGTTTTGAAATGGCCACTGTGTTCACCTTTCCTACCTCTAAAGCTTTACTAGCTCTAGAATTTGTGATTTCCCAATTTAATTGCAGTATCATTGTGCCATCAGCTTCGTAAAGTCTGACACTGAAATTCTTTCCTGAACCTTTCCATTAGTCTTATTCTCTTTAAGATTCTACTTGAAACTTACCTCTTTGATCAAGCTGTTGTTTACCTGTCCAAATATTTTGTTCAATAATTACTCCAGGGCAGTTTTGTGGCATTACATCTACACTATAATTGCAAATTTGAGTGACTGCTTAGGCAATGTAATGCCTAAGTAATGTTGCAGAATTGTCAGTTTTGAGAAGAATCTGACCAATTGAAGCTAGTCATGTCACATCAGATAAATCAGACAGGACTGATTTGGCTGAATGCCTGTCTGTGCTCTCAATCTTTATGCTGAAATTGTTTATTATCATATTCACAAGAATATGAATGCACAATGGCAATGAAAAACCTCCATAGTATCATACAAGCAGCATTTCTCAAGAAAAACATAAATATAAATGTACACAATTTTTTACAGGAAGGCAATTGGAATTTTTTTAAAAAAGTTCATTTTAGTGCAAACTGGTCATAGTGCAAAATCCGAATCACAGTTTGATAATACTAACAGTTTAGCAATACTATGTTAATACTGTCTTAACCATACAGTTCAAGACTGTATAGTTAACTTGCAGATTCAGTCAGTGGTAAGGAAGGCAAATGCAAATATTAGCATTCAGAGAAGGTTCACAAGAATGATTCTGGAAATGAATGGGTTAACATATGGAGACCATTTGATAGCTCTGGGCCTGTTCTCGATGTAGTTTAGAAGAATGGAGGGGATTTTCATTGAAACCTGTCAAATATTGAAAGACCTATATATAGTGGATGTGAAGAAAATATTTTCTATAGTGGAGGAGTCTAGGCCAGAGGGCACAGCCTCAGAGTAGAAGGATGTCCCTCTAAAACAGATGAGGAGAAATTTCTTTAGCCACAGAGTGGTGATTCTGTGGAATTCATTGCCTTGGATGGCAGTGGAGACCAAGTGTATTTAAAGCAGAGGTTGATATGTTCTTGATTAGTGAGGTTGTTAAAGATTATGGGGAGAAGGCAGGAGAATGCGGTTGTGAAGGATAATAAATCAGCCATGATGGAATAGCGAAGCAGACTCAATGAGCCAAATGGTTTGATTCTGCTCTTGTGTCTTATGGTCTTAAGGAAGTAACTGTTCTTGAACCTGATGGTATTGGACTTCAGATTTCTGTACCTTTTGCCTGTTGTTAGCTGCAAAAAGATATCATAGCCCAAGTGGTGAGGATCTTTGAGGATCTTTTGCCTGTTGTTAGCTGCAAAAAGATATCATAGCCCAAATGGTGAGGATCTTTGAGGATCTTTTGCCTGTTGTTAGCTGCAAAAAGATATCATAGCCCAAATGGTGAGGATCTTTGATAGGTGCTGCCGCCCTGAGGCACTGCCACGTGTAGACACTACCAGTGGTGGCAAGGGATATATCTGTGATGTATTGGACATAGTTCACTACTCTCTGCAGCTTCTTCCATTCCTGCTCATTCAGATTGCTGTACCAGACCATGAAGCCAACAGTTAGGATACTTTCAAAAATATATCTGTAGAAGTTTTTGGTGACAAGCTGAACCTCCTTAATATCCTAATATCAGAGTTGAATGTATTGTCATATACACAAGTACATATATGCACAGGTGCAATGAAAAACATGCAGCAGCAGTACAGGCACATAGCATCAGGTAGGCAGCATTCACAAGGAAAATTCTAATTTTACATAAATTATACGCAATTTTTATAAGAAACCATAATTAGAATAAAAAATTTCAAAGTTCCAAGTTAATTTATTACCAAAGTACATGTATGTCACCATATACAACCCTGAGGTTCATTTCCTTGTGGCATACTCAATAAATCAAAGAAACATTATAGAATCAATGAAAGATCGCACCAACAGGGTAGACAAACAACCAATCTGCAAAAGACAATGAACTGCAAATACAAAAGAAAAATAATTAAACAATAAGTATTGAGAACATGAGATAAAGAATCCTTGAAAGTAAGTCCATTGATTGTAGGAACAGTTCAGTGATGGGGCAAGTGAAACTATGTCAAGGTATCCCCACTGGTTCAAGAGCCTGCTGGTTGTGGGGTAATAACTGTTCCTGAACCTGGTAGTGTGAGTCCTGAGGCTTCTGCACCACCTTTCTGGTGGCATCAGCAAGAAGAGAGCATGGCTTGAGTGGTGGGGTTCCTTGATGGTGGGGAGGGCTTTATCTGTGATGGACTGGGCTAATCCACTACTGTTCAAGGGCATTGGTGTTTCCACACCAGGCTATGATACAACCAGTAAATGTACTCTCCACTATGGAAGCTTGTCAAAGTTTTAGATGTCAAGCTGAATCTGTGCAAACTGATAAGGAAGTAGAGGCATTGCTGTGCTTTCTTCATAATTACACATACGCTGAGTGCAGGACAGATCCTCTGAAATGATAACACAGAGGATCCTCTCCACCTTTCATCCCCTGATAAAGACTGGCTTATGGATTTCCAGTTTCCTTCTCATGAAACAATGATCAGCTCCTTGGTCTTGCTGACACTGAGTGAGAGGTTGTTGTTGTGACACCACTCAGCCATATTTTCAATCCCACTCCTATATGCTGATTAGTCATCACCTTTGATTTAGCTATCTACAGTGGTGTCATCAGAAAACTTTCTTTTTTCTTTTTCAATCTTTTTATTAGCTTCAACATCATACACATTAAAAAAATAAGTACAGAGCGATTGGAATTGTATTAATTAATAATTATTATTTTATACAAGTATACAGTCAAGTAACACATAGTTAGTAAACCTCCCAAAATCTCACAAATTAGCAATAGAATATATAAAAAAATATATATAAAAATACAAAAATATCATTAAAAAAGCAGAAAAAGAAAAAAAAATATATATCCCATTAGAAAAAAAAAACTAATCTACCCAAACTAAAAGAAAGCTAAGGAAAAGAAAAAGAAGGGGCTATTATGATACCTCAGATAAAACCAATAGTGTCGCCACTTACGCTTCTCTCCCCATATATTGAAATCACAAAATAGATTTGGAAAGGGTCAAATTACATCATGTGGAAATATTGAATAAATGGTCTCCAAGTCTCATCAAATTTAATAGATGGGTCATAAATGACACTTCTAATTTTTTCTAGATTTAAACAAGGCATAGTTTGAGAAAACCAATGAAATGTAGTAGGAAGAAAACTTAAATATGGCAATAGCCTCACAGTCATAAGTATAAAGTGAGTAGAGCAGGGGACTAAGCCCACAGCCTTGTGGTCATAGTGGAATGTGGTCACATTAAATGTAGTGATTAGGGTTTAGCTGGTTACTTCAAGGACTGAATAGTTGAAAGGAAGTGTTAAGTGAAGTAGCTGAACATGAACCTGTTAGTGTGGGTCTTCAGGCTTCTGTACTTCTTGTCCAATGGTAGATGCTGGCATGCTTTCCTTCTGATTGCATCTATGTGCTGGGCCCAGGACCGGTTATCCGATTTGTTAATGCCTAGGAATTTAAAGCTGCTGCACCACCAAATTTTACCCGGTGTAAACTGGCATTTGTCAGTTTATTTTGGGGGAATTAATGATGGAGGTGGTCCTTCTGTTTATTATTATTTTCTTTTTCTTTTGTATTTGCACAATTTGTTGTCTTTTGCACATTGGTTGTTTGATTGTCTTTGTTAATTTTTCATTGATTATACTGTGTTTCTCTGTGTTTACTGTGAACACCCACAAGAAAATGATTCTCGGTAGTATATGGTGACATACGTGTACTTTGATAATAAATTTACTTTGAACTTTGAGTGTTGCTTGTCGTCCTTCCCCTTTCTGAAGTCAACAATGAGCTATCTTGTTTTGCTAATGCTGAGCAAGAGGTTTTTGTCACAGTACCACTCAACCAGGTGTCCCATCTCACTCTGGTAAGCTCACCCATCACCACCTATGATTCGTTTAACAACAGGAGTGTTGTTGGCAAATGTGAAGATGGCTTGAACTTGGGCTTCTTGCTGTTTGAAAATCATTCCATTTGTGTTTGTAGATGAAAGGTCTAAAATAAAACTTTTTGTTTGGTAGCTTCCCATTCTTGAAGAAAATGGAATAACTCACATTATATGTGTACGGCAAGATATTGAAGCAAACTTCATCAAGGCAAATTTCCAAGAGAAATTTAGGTAACTTTTATTTTAAATTTTTATGTTCATTTTTTGTCGCTGATTATTAAATAGTTGCAATTGAAATGTTTGTTTCGGTTCTTCGTGGAGTGATATGTTTCTGCAGTGGCTTTTATAGAATTACTGAATCAAATATTATTTGCAGGAATATTTTAACAGATTTGAATTGTTTTTATTTCATGATTTAAGTCTTAGCTGGTACTTAGCTAAATTTAACTACTTACCTGTCTCTTTTTAACTGCAAATCAAGTCATTTTTTTCACTTGTGAGAATCAATAGCATTGCAACAGAAGTAATGACTTTCCTTACTATTTTATTGTTATTACTATTCAATTCTTTCTTCTAGTGCTCCTTGGGGGTACATCTGTTTAATATTTTAACAGGCGAGGCAGTGAGGCAGAAGCAGATATGCATACCAAGTGTTGCCCTCCATTCTAGTTTTAACAAACATATCTTCCCGTCAGGCAACTTTTTCTTAATCTTAATGGAGCCAACTGAGGAAGTGCCAGAAAGATGAGCAGGTCACCTTAATAAAATTGGTGTTCTTGTCAGTCAAACTTTTAAAACAGCTTGTCAAACTTGTCCTATACTTTCATTTGAAAGCACTCTGAATTTTGGATATTGTGTGGTGAAAAGGTAACACGTCTTGAGTTTGAAATATTCTCTGTTTTGTCTTGTAGGTATTTAATTTTGGATATTGCTGATAATCCAGTGGAAAATATAATACGATATTTCCCTGTGGTAGGTAATTTTTCACAAATAGATAAGCTCTGCACAATTTTTCTTGAAATGGTATTTTGGCAGGAAAACATATCAGCAGAGTTATCCTAGAATGATCGGCAATCCAAGAGTTCTAGTTTTAAAGTACCTTTTAGTCATATTTGATGATTTTGTGACTATACAGGTTTGCCCCACCATCCAGAGGTAGAGCGTTCCTATGAAACAGTTCGTAAGCCAGAATGTGGTAAAGCGAAGAAGCAATTGCCATTTATTTATATGGGAAAAATTTGTGAGTGTTCGCAGACCCAAAAAATAACCTATCCAATCATGCCAAATAACACATAAAACCTAAATTAACAGTAACATACAGTAAAAGCAGGAATGATATGATAAATACACAGCCTATATAAAGTAGAAATACTTTTCTACAATCTTCCTTTCTTTTTCAATCTTTTTATTAGTTTCATAATAATAAACATAGCATGGTAATGATACAAAGTTATTGGGAATACATTGTTGTAATTGACATAGTTAAATATAAGCCCAGTTGACACTTAAATGTTAAAACTCTCAATCATACAGGATACAGATGAACAATATAAAACAAAGAAAAAATCTAAAAAAAACATGAAAAAGGAAAAACAAATCTAAAAATATAACCCCCCAAAAATCCTAACCTAAACAGTGTTAATCAACTAAACTAAAAAAAGACATGGGCTGGTATGTAACATCATTAAAAAAAAAGGAACCATTAATGTCAACGATTCCGTTCCTGTCAACAAATATTACAAAGAAATAGAATAAGTTTGGAAAAGGTCAAATTACATCATATGAAAATGTTGAATAAATGGCCTCCAAGTCTTTTCAAATTTAATAGAGGAATCTTAAACAACACTTCTAATTTTTTCCAAATTTAAACACAGCATAGTTTGAGAGAACCAATGAAATATGGTAGGAAGATTAATCTCTTTCCATTTCAGCAAAATGGATCTTCTAGCCATTAATGTAAGAAATGCAATCATCGGACGAGCTGAAGAAGTTACATGACTTGATTCTATCATTGGTAACCCCAAAGTGGCAGTAATTGGGTGAGGTTGTAAATCAATATTCAGAACAGTTGAGATAATATCAAAAATTCTTTCCAATATTTTTTCAACAAAGGACATGACCAAAACATATGAGTTAAAGAAGCTATCTCGGAGTGAGATCTATCACATATAGAATTTGTATAAGAATAATAACGAGATAATTTATCTTTAGGCATATGAGCCCTATGCACGACTTTAAACTGTATCAACGTATGTTTAGCACATATAGAGGATGAATTAACTAATTGAAGAATTTTCTCCAGTAACCTTTAAGCTATGAAGCTGCCAAATCTACCAAATAATGCATAAAAATACACAGCCTATGTTCAGTAGAAATAATGTATGTACAGTGTAGTATCACTTACCGGAATTGGGAAGACAGCACCGAGCACACCGATGATGGTGTGTTAGGCCGAATCGTCAGAGGCTGGGGTAGTGCAGTGGTCCTCAACCTCCAGGCCACTGACCAATACCGATCCGCAGAACATACAGGGGTACAGCTGGATCAAGTTTTTGGATCATTGGGACCTCTTTTGGCGCAGGTATGACCTGTTCAAAAAGGACGGGTTACACTTGAATCCTAGGGGGACCAATATCCTGGCGGGGAGATTTGCGAGGGCTACTGAGGTGACTTTAAACTAGAATGGTTGGGGGGTGGGAATCAAATTAAAGAGACTAGGAGAGAGGAGGCTAGTTAACAACAGGGGGATGGGAACAAGTGCAGAGAGACAGAGGGGTGTAAAATGAGGGTAGATAAGTAGTAAATAAGTAGTAAGGTGAAAAGTAAAAGTGGCAGGCCGGCAAATGCAGGGCAAAAATCAAAAAGGGCCACTTTTCAACATAATTGTATAAGGGCTAAGAGTGTTGTAAAAACGAGCCTGAAGGCTTTGTGTGTCACTGCAAGGAGCATTCGTAACAAGGTGGATGAATTAAAAGTGCAGATTGTTATTAATGAATATGATATAGTTGGGATCACAGAGACATGGCTGCAGGGTGACCAGGGATGGGAGCTCAACATTCAGGGGTATTCAATATTCAGGAGGGATAGACATGAAAGAAAAGGAGGTGGGGTAGCATTGCTGGTTAGAGAGGAGATTAACGCAATAGAAAGGAAGGAGATTAGCTGGGACGATGTGGAATCGATATGGGTAGAGCTGCATAACAGTAAGGGGCAGAAAACACTGGTGGGAGTTGTGTACCGGCCACCTAACAGTAGTAGTGAGGTTGGGGATGGTATTAAACAGGAAATTAGAAATGTGTGCAATAAAGGTACGGCAGTTATAATGGGTGACTTCAATCTACATATAGATTGGGTGAACCAAATTGGTAAGGGTGCTGAGGAAGAGGATCTCTTGGAATGTATGTGGGATGGTTTTTTGAACCAACATGTCAAGGAACCAACTAGAGAGCAGGCTATTCTAGACTGGGTATTGAGCAATGAGGAAGGGTTAATTAGCAATCTTGTCGTGAGAGGCCCCTTGGGTAAGAGTGACCATAATGTGGTGGAATTCTTTATTAAGATGGAGAATGACATAGTTAATTCAGAAACAAAGGTTCTGAACTTAAAGAAGGGTAACTTTGAAGGTATGAGACGTGAATTAGCTAAGATAGACTGGCAAATGACACTTAAAGGGTTGATGGTGGATATGCAATGGCAAGCATTTATAGATCGCATGGATGAACTACAACAATTGTTCATCCCAGTTTGGCAAAAGAATAAATCAGGGAAGGTAGTGCACCCGTGGCTGACAAGGGAAATTAGGGATAGTATCAATTCCAAAGAAGAAACGTACAAATTAGCCAGAAAAAGTGGCTTACTTGAGGACTGGGAGAAATTCAGAGTCCAGCAGAGGAGGACAAAGGGTTCAATTAGGAAGGGGAAAAAAGATTATGAGAGAAAACTGGCAGGGAACATAAAAACTGAATGTAAAAGCTTTTGTAGATATGTGAAAAGAAAAAGATTGGTTAAGACAAATGTAGGTCCCCTACAGACAGAAACAGGTGAATTGATTATGGGGAGCAAGGACATGGCAGACCAATTGAATAACTACTTTTGTTCTGTCTTCACTAAGGAGGACAGAAATAATCTTCCGGAAATAGTAGGGGACAGAGGGTCCAGTGAGATGGAGGAACTGAAGGAAATACATGTTAGTAGGGAAGTGGTGTTAGGTAAATTGAAGGGATTAAAGGCAGATAAATCCCCAGGGCCAGATGGTCTGCATCCCAGAGTGCTTAAGGAAATAGCCCAAGAAATAGTGGATGCATTAGTGATAATTTTTCAAAACACTTTAGATTCTGGACTAGTTCCTGAGGATTGGAGGGTGGCTAATGTAACCCCACTTTTTAAAAAAGGAGGGAGAGAGAAACTGGGGAATTATAGACCGGTTAGCCTGACATCGGTGGTGGGGAAACTGCTAGAGTCAGTTATCAAAGATGTGATAACAGCACATTTGGAAAGCGGTGAAATCATCGGACAAAGCATGGATTTGTGAAAGGAAAATCATGTCTGACGGATCTCATAGAATTTTTTGAGGATGTAACTAGTAGAGTGGATAGGGGAGAACCAGTGGATGTGGTATATTTGGATTTTCAAAAGGCTTTTGACAAGGTCCCACACAGGAGATTAGTGTGCAAACTTAAAGCACACGGTATTGGGGGTAAGATATTGATGTGGATAGAGAATTGGTTGGCAGACAGGAAGCAAAGAGTGGGAATAAACGGGACCTTTTCAGAATGGCAGGCAGTGACTAGTGGGGTACCGCAAGGCTCGGTGCTGGGACCCCAGTTGTTTATAATATATATTAATGACTTAGATGAGGGAATTAAATGCAGCATCTCCAAGTTTGCGGATGACACGAAGCTGGGCGGCAGTGTTAGCTGTGAGGAGGATGCTAAGAGGATGCAGGGTGACTTGGATAGGTTCGGTGAGTGGGCAAATTCATGGCAGATGCAATTTAATGTGGATAAGTGTGAGGTTATCCACTTTGGTGGCAAGAACAGGAAAACAGATTATTATCTGAATGGTGGCCGATTAGGAAAAGGGGAGGTGCAACGAGACCTGGGTGTCATTATACACCAGTCATTGAAAGTGGGCATGCAGGTACAGCAGGGAGTGAAAAAGGCAAATGGTATGCTGGCATTCATAGCAAGAGGATTCGAATACAGGAGCAGGGAGGTACTACTGCAGTTGTACAAGGCCTTGGTGAGACCATGCCTGGAGTATTGTGTGCAGTTTTGGTTCCCTAATCTGAGGAAAGACATCCTTGCCATAGAGGGAGTACAAAGAAGGTGCACCAGATTGATTCCTGGGATGGCAGGACTTTCATATTAGGCTTATACTCGTTGGAATTTAGAAGATTGAGGGGGGATCTTATTGAAACATACAAAATCCTAAAGGGATTGGACAGGCTAGATGCAGGAAGATTGTTCCTGATGTTGGGGAAGTCCAGAACGAGGGGAGAACAGTTTGAGGATAAAGGGGAAGCCTTTTAGGACCGGGATGAGGAAAAACTTCTTCACACAGAGAGTGGTGAATCTGTGGAATTCTCTGCCACAGGAAACAGTTGAGGCCAGTTCATTGGCTATATTTAAAAGGGAGTTAGATATGGCCCTTGCGGCTAAAGGGATCAGGGGGTATGGAGGGATGGCCGGGCGGCACCTAATTAATTAGCTTGTTTATTTCGGCTTTTTTAATTAAAGATGTGTTGGGTGCATCCCGGCTACCGCTGCATTCTCCGTGGCAACGTATCGGTCCGCGGCCTGGGGGTTGGGGTGGTGGGACACTGGGATGTCATCTCATCATCGTCTGTTTCCATCAGGGCAGGCAGGTCATCTTCTTCTATGTCTACCTGCCTCGATGTCGAAGGTCGAGGTTCATCGTCTGCTGTGGCTGATATGGAAGGCTTGAAGAACGACAGTATGCTTGACTGCTTAGCCTTGCGCATTTTTCTATCATACAGTTCTTTGTAAGCACTTAAACCATCCTGCAAATATGCCCTAAACTGACGTACCCTTTCAAAATTAAAGTTGTACTTTTCTGCAATCATTGCAGCGAAAATCTCACTCAGTTGTTTCACATTCAGTTCCTGGACGACTTCACTTTTGGTCCGTTCGCTACTGCATTTGGTTTTAATTGTTACCCTTTCCTCTTCCAATTGCGTCAGCTGTTCATTTATCAGTTCTTGGTCATGGGATGCCAAAACCTCTTCAACATCATCTTCGTCAACTTCCATAAGCCAAACTCACTTTGTCCTTACTTCGTTCACCACGATCAAAACACTTAATTGTGTCTAGTTTTATGCTCAGTGTAACACCCTTACGAGTTCTTTTAGGCTTTTCCGATACCTTAGAACTCATCTTGCTAACGGCTGCTCACAGGCACGTATTTAAGCAATGCCGGCTAGAATACAGTTCCGGGAGAGGAGCTTGGCTGCCTTTTATCGCGCGCTGCCTTTTTTCCTAACAGTGAAAACACCTGTTAGCGAAAACAGGTAACTAATGTAAGTCTTTCGTAACAGCGAAGTTTCATAATGCGAACATTCAAAAAGCGCGGGACACCTGTATATTGTTTTCTTATTTGGTTTACTTTGGTTTCCAAAAGTTTAGTTAACTTTTAAGCTAACAGTAATCAAGTGTTTAACTTAATTACTGAATGTGCTTTGTGTATAGAGCGGTGGAGTTGAGATGCCATATGTCTTGTATGGCAGTTTAAAAAATACCGCCCAGAATTGATGGCATCTGTCTGTCTCGAAGGGCAATGGAGTGTACGCTATGGTTCAGTCTTTTTTGTAGAGTCGCAGCACCTGCTATTGCTGCACAGTTCAATTTTGGAGCGGCAGGTTTTGCTGTAGTTTCCACAAGTTAATGTTGTGCCAGGCTGTGGAGGTGATGCAAAGATTCCTCTTACCGTCAAAGACAGCCTGCAGCACCTGTTACCTAAGCCAGTTGGTGAGGGCTTATCACTCGCAACTACTCCCTCTCGTGTTGGTCCTGTTGCTGCAAGCAGCATCACTGGAATAACCTCTCCAGGGCACAAGCCTGGGCAGATGGTATGGAGATTCCGGGGTGCTCAGTTGTCAAGATCCCCCTCTCGGCCTCACTGGTGTAGTCCAAAGGAAAGCAAAGCAGTACATTTGGCACAAGAAGCTACTGGAAGGACGTTCAGTGATATCCAGCTGCCTTAGGGGCTCATCTCTGGATTTTCTTTCTGGGTTTACACCTGTAGCCTTCATCTCTCCTGAGGCTGCCCACAAGCAGTGGGGCTATTTACCCATAGCTAGGGATCTGGTACACAAGCTATTTGAGATGCATGTCATTGGAGCATTTAAAAGGTAGTGGGGACTTATCCCCACTCCCAGCTATGACAACCTTAAGGAACCAGAGTTAAGAAACTGCAAAGGTTTTTTAAAAAAAACCCAGATGGGGGTTATATGGAAGCCTCTGGAGAGTAGCCTGTTGTGGGATACAAATTACAAGGGAGATAGAAGAAACATGTAAAAAGGGCAATGTTGCAATAGTCATGGGCGATTTCAGTATGCAGGTAGACTGGAAAAATGGTTGGCATTGGATCCCAGGAGAGGGAATTTGTAGAAGACCTACAAGATGGCTTTTTAGGGCAACTTGTTGAGCCCACTAGGGGAAAGGCAATTCTGGATTGGGTGTTATGTAATGACCCGGATTTGATGAGGGAGTTTAAGATAAAGGAACCTTTAGGAGAGAGTGAACATAATATGATAGAATTCATCCTGCAGTTTGAGAGGGAGAAGCTAAAGTCAGATGTATCAGTATTATAGTGGAGTAAAGAGAAGTACAGAAGTATGACCGGGAGCTGGCCAGAGCTGATTGGAAATGGAGACCAGCAGGGATGATGGCAGAACAGTAAAGGCTGGTATTTGTAGGAGCTGTTCGGATGGCGCAGGATAGTTACATCCCAAAGATAGAGTAGTATTATTAAGGGAGAATGAGGCAGTGTGGCTGACAAGGGAAATAAAGAAAGCACAAAAAGAAAAGAGAGGGCATATAATAGCAAAAATTGGTGGAAAGTTAGAGGATTGAGAAGCTTTTTAAGACCAACCGAGGGCAAGCCATAAGGAAAGAAAAAATGAAATGTGAAGGCAAGTTAGCGAGTAATATAAGAGAGGATACAAAAAGTTGTTTCAAATATATTAAAGAGCAGAAGATTTGGAGAGTGAATATTGGACCACTGGAAATGATGCTGGAGAGGTAGTAAAGGAGAGCAAAGAAATGGTAGGTGAACTTGATAAGTATTTGTGTCAGTCTTCACTGTGGAATACACTAGTAGTATGCCAGAAATTCAAGAATTTTAGGGCAGAAATGACTGTTATTGCTGTAATCACTAGATTCCCATATGGTTTCAGAGGACTGGAAAATTACAAATGTCACTCCACTCTTTTGAAGGGAGGGAAGCAGAAGAAAGGAAATTATAGGCCAGTTAGCCTGACTTCAGTGGTTGGGAAGATGTTGGAGTCCATTATTAAGGATGAGCTTTTGGAATACATGGAGGCACATGATAAAACAGGCCAAAGTCAGCATGGTTTCCTTAAGGAGAAATCTTGTCTGACAATTCTGTTGGAATTCTTTGAGGAATTAACAGGCATGTTAGACAAAGGAGAGTTAATGGATGTTGTTTACTTGGATTTTCAGAAGGCCTTTGACAAGGTGCCCCACATGAGGCTGCATAACAAGATAAGAGCCCATGGAATTACAGGAAAGATACTAGCATGGAAAGATGATTGGCTGACTGGTGGGAGGCAGTGAGGGGATAAAGGGGGCCTTTTCTGGTTGGCTGCTGGTGACTGGTGGTGTTCTACAGGGGTCAGTGTTGGAACTGCTTCTTTTCACAGTATATGTCAGTGATTTGGATGATGAAATTGATGGCTTTGTGGCCAAGTTTGCGACAATACGAAAATAAGTGGAGGGGCAGGTAGTGTGATGGAAGCAGGGAGTTTGCAGAAGGACTTTGATAGTTTGGGAGAATGGACAAAGAAGTAGCAGATGGAATGAAGAGTAGAGCAGTGTATGGCCATGGACTTTGGTTGAAAAAATAAAGGCACAGACCATTTTCTAATCAGAGTTGCAAAGGGACTCGGGAGTCCTCATGCAGGATTCCCTAAAGTTTAACTTGCAGGTTGAGTCAGTGGTAAAGAAGGCAAATGCAATATTGGCATTTATTTCTAGAGGACTAGAATATAAAAGCAGAAATGTAATGTTGAGGCTTAATAAGGCATTGGTCAGACCACTCTGGATATTGTGTGCAGTTTTGGGCCCCTTGTATATGAAAAGATTTGCTGGCATTGGAGAAGGTCCATAAGACCATAAGATGTTGGAACAGAATTAGGCCTTTCAGCCCGTTGAGTCTGCTCCACAATTCCATCATGGCTGATCCCAGATCCCACTCAACCCCATACATTTGTCTTTTCGCCCTATCCTTTGATGCACTGACCCATCAGGAAATGATCAACTTCTACTTTAAGTATACCCACGGACTTGGCCTCCACTGTAGTCTGTGGCAGAACATTCCACAGATTCAACATTCTCTGGCTAAAAAAATTCCTCCTTACCTCTATCCTAAAAGGGTGCCCCTCAGTTTTGAGGTTGAGCCCTCTAATTCTGGAAACCCCACCATAGGAAACATCTTATCTAGACCTTCCAACATTTGATAGGTTTCATTGAGATCCCCACACATTTTTCTAAATTCCAGTCAGTACAGGTCCAAAGCTTTCAAATGCTCCTCATATATTAACCTCTTCATTCCCACAATCAACCTCATGAACCTCCTCTGGACTCTCTGCAATGACAATACATTGTTTCTGAGATAAGGGGCCCAAAACTGTTGACAATACTACAAGTGCATTCTGACTAGTGTCTTATAAAGGCTCAGCATTATCTCCTTGCCAGAGGAGGTTCACAAGATTGATTCTGAGAATGAAAAGATTAATGTATGAGAGCGTTTGATAGCTCTGGGCCTATACTCACTGGAGGTTAGAAGAAAGAGAGGAGGTCTCATTGAAACCTATCGAATATTGAAAGGCCTAGACAGAGTGGACGTGAAGAAGATGTTTCCTATAGTAGCGGATGGACCTCTACCTCACTGAGGCCAAACGGCAGTTCTTTGACACCTCCTCTTACTTACCTCTGGAACAGGATCCCACCAAAAAACATCAAACCATTGTCTCCCGTACCATCACCGCCCTTATCAACTCCGGAGACCTTCCATCCTCAGCTACAAAACTCATAATTCCCACACCCTGTACTGCTCGGTTTTACCTCCTCCCCAAGATCCACAAGCCTGTCCCGGTAGACCCATAGTTTCTGCCTGCTCCTGCCCCACCAAACTTGTATCTGCCTATCTGGACTCCATTTTGTCACTCATAGTTCAGTCCCTCCCCACCTACATCCAGGATACATCCCATGCCCTCCACCTCTTCAATAACTTCCAGTTCCCCGGTCCCGATCGCTTCATTTTCACTATGGATGTCCAATCCTTATACACCTCCATTCCCCATCAAGAAGACAGCAAAGCCCTCCACTACTTTCTGGACAATAGACCTCACCAGTTCCCCACCACCACTACCCTCCTCCGGTTGGCAGAACTGGTACTCACACTTAATAACTTCTCTTTTGGCTCTTCCCACTTTCTTGAGACCAAGGGTGTAGCTATAGGCACTCGCATGGGCCCCAGCTATGCCTGCCTATTCGTCGGTTATGTGGAACAGTCTATGCTCCAAACCTATACTGGTACTGCTCCCCAACTTTTCCTTCACTGCATTGATGACTACATTGGTGCTGCTTCCTGCACCCATGCTGAGCTCGTCAATTTCATCGACTTTACTTCAAACTTCCACCCAGCCCTCAAATTCACTTGGTCTATCTCGGACACTTCTCTCCCCTTTCTCGATCTCTCGGTCTTCATCCCTGGAGACAGACTGTCCACTGACATATTCTATAAGCCCACTGACTCTCATAACTACCTCGACTATACCTCTTCCCACCCTGCCACATGCAAAATTGCCATTCCCTATTCCCAGTTCCTCCGCCTCCGCCGCATCTGCTCCCAGGATGAGGCTTTCCATTGCAGGACATCTCAAATGTCCTCTTTCTTTAAGGATTGTGGTTTCCCTTCTACGGTGATCAATGATGCCCTCACTCGCATCTCCTCCATTTCCCGCACTTTGGCCCTCACCCCATCTTCCGGCCACCACAACAGGGGCAGAGTTCCTCTTGTCCTCACCTACCACCCCACCAGCCTCCGGATCCAGCACATTATCCTCTGCAACTTCCGCCACCTTCAACAGGACCCCACCACTAAGCCCATCTTTCCCTCTCCACCCCTCTCTGCTTTCTGCAGGGATCGTTCCCTCCGCGACTCCTTGGTCCGCACGTCCCTCCCCAGGGATCTCCCACCCGGTACTTATCCCTGTAAGCGTAAGTGCTACAACTGTCCCTACACCTCCTCTCTTGCCACCATTCAGGGCCCCAAACAGTCCCTCCAGGTGAGGCAACACTTCACTTGTGAGTCTGTTGGGGTCATCTATTGCATCCGGTGCTCACGGTGCAGCCTCCTCTACATTGGTGAAATCTGATGCAGGTTGGGGGACCGCTTCGTCGAGCACCTCCGCTCCGTCCGCCACAACAGACAGGATCTCCCAGTAGCCACCCACTTCAACTCTGCTTCCCACTCCCATTCAGCTGTGTCCATACATGGCCTCCTCTACTGCCGTGATGATGCTAAACTCAGGTTGGAGGAGCAACACCTCATATACCGTCTAGGTAGTCTCCAGCCCTTGGTATGAACATAGAATTCTCCAACTTCCGGTAATTCCCTCCCCCTCCCTTCCCCTATCACAGTTTCACTCTGCCCCCTCCCCCAGCTGCCTACCACCTCCCTTATGGTTCTGCCTCCTTCTACTACCCATTGTGCTTTCCCCTGTTCCTTCTTCACCTTTCCTGCCTATCCCCTCCCTGCTTCCCCTCCCCCACCCCTTTATCTTTCCCCTTACTGGTTTTTCACCTGGAACCTACCAGCCTTCTCCTTACCACCCTCCCCCCATCTTATTATAGGGCCTCTGCCCCTTCCCTCTTCAGTCCTGACGAAGGGTTCCGGCCCAAAACGTTGACTGATCGTTTCCATAGATGCTGCCCGACCTGCTGAGTTCCTCCAGCTTGTTGTGAGTGTTGTTTCCTATAGTGGATGTCTAGGATTACAGGGCACGTCCTCGGAATAGGAGGGTGTCCATTTAGAACTGAGATGAGGAGAAATTTCTTTAGCCAGAGGGTGGTGAATCTGTGGAGTTCATTGCCACAGATGGTTGTGGAGACCAAATCAATGAGTATATATAAAGTGGAGGTTGATAGGTTCTTGATTAGGCAGGGCATCAAAGATTACGGAGAGAGGGCAGGAGAATAGGGTTCAGAGGGTAATTAATCAGCCATGATAGAATGGCGCAGCAGACTTGATGGGCCAAGTGGCCTAATTCTACCCCTCTGTCTTATGGTCTTGTATGAAATGAACTGCTAGAGGAAGTGGTTGAGACGGTACGTTTACAACATTTAAAATGTATCTGGATTGGTACTTGGATAGGAAAGGTTATGGGCTGGACGTAGACATATGGGACTAGTTTAGATGGGAATCTTGGTTGGTATCAACCAGTTGGGCTGAAGTTGCTGTTTCTGTACTGTATGACTTTATGTGGTTGTGCTCCGATTTGAAAGTTGTGTGTCCTTAGTCTGCATGTTCAGACTGATGGAAATCTCAGTAAATACTACCTTTTTATATGTACTGCAGAATACAAAACTGGCTTACAAAATCTTTCCTAACTGTCAGGAACCCTAATAATATTCTGGGAATCTGTATACTGTCCTTCAAATGACATTGCAATTTTTCCCAAGCTACACCAGTTGAATTGTACACTGGATACCATCTATCCAGGGCTTTTTATTACTGTGGCAGTCCTATATATGCGAGCCCTTTGGTTATAAAGGCTGACTGTCCATTAGATTTTGTTTTCCTTTACTATAATCTATCTGTCAAATGTAGTCTGTACATGGACCTTTGCTATTCCAGTTCCCATCATTTAAAATTGCTTGATTCATACTATTTACTGTAAAACAAAACATGCTTAGATAAAAACAGGTCACTTTTTTTCTATCACTTTATTAATGCTCTAAATTTATAATCTTGTATATACTTCTAATGCCACAATTATTTATCTAATTGGTACACTAGATAATACAATTCTCTGGTAAAATAGATCAAACACTGTACTAGAAATAGGAAATAAAATAAAATGCTGAAGAGCCTGGGCAGATCAGGCAGCATCTGTGGAAAGAGAAACAGAATTCACATTTCAGGTTGAAGAACCATTGTCTGATTGGTTAATAGCAAGTGGGGAAAGTGGGATGGATAAGGCAATACCAGGGTATCCTGCAATAGAGGGAATTTATTTGATAGGTTAATAGAGGCAAATGGATAGAACCTGAACAAGAGAACTCAGAGAGCAGCTACTGTGTGAGAATGCAAAAGAATGTAAGTTGTAAAATGCAGAATGTTGGACATGTAGAGTAGGTCTGACTGTGCTAATGGGGAAAGAGAAACCGAGTTAATTTTACGGATGATTTGGCCAGTTTGTTACAGGTAAAAGAAAGTGAGTTTCCTGATGATACAGTATTTGATTGAATCTGGAGAGTTGCTATATGTCCAGGTAGAGGTTCTTCAAGCTGATGCTGAGCCACATTATAACAGAGCAGGAGGTCACAGACACACCAAATTGGAAAAAAATCTGGGATAGAGAATTAAAGTGGTGAGTAATAATCAGCTCAAGGACTGAATGTGGTGACCCAATTTGTATTTTGCTTTTCTTCATGTAAAGGGGACTGCGTTGTAAACATTGAACGTAGCTCACAAATTAATTCCTGCTTTACCTGAAAGAGTAGTTTGCGTGTCTGGGAGGAACGAGGTAAAAGAACAAGTGTTATGTCTCTTGTTGCTGCATGGCAAAATGTTTGTAAGAAGTAGAGTGGGCCAGGAATTTAAGATATGAATTGCCCCTTCAGATTGTTAAAGTGGGAGAGATGAGGAAAGTGGCGCTTGTGGTGGAAATTGTGTGGTCCAACATAAGGAACTGTACTTGAACCTGTTGGAGCCTTCCAGACCTGATATAGAATTCTACAGTTTTAGTTAAGTCAGAACTGGCCAGTCCATGCTTTTTTAGTATTTCTGCTTCCATTAGCGCTGCTGGGCATGTCCTGTTGCTCTGCATATCGCAACAACTTTGTTTCTTTGTGTTCACACACTCTGTGCTCATTTCATAGAAACATAGAAAACCTACAGCACAATACAGGCCCTTTGGCCCACAAAGCTGTGCTGAACACGTCCTTACCTTAGAACTACCTAGGCTTACCCATAGCTCTCTATTTTTCTAAGCTCCATGTACCTATCCAGGAGCCACTTAAAAGATCCTATCATTTCCACCTCCACCACTGCCGCCGGCAGCCCATTCCACGCACTCACCACTCTCTGCATAAAAAAAAAACTTTTATGCAGACATCTGACATCTCCTCTGTACCTACTTCCAAGCACCTTAAAAATATGCCCTCTCATGCTAGCCATTTCAGCCTTGGGATAAAGCCTCTGACTATCCACACAATCAATGCCTCTCATTATCTTGTATACCTTTATCAGGTCACCTCTCATCCCCCATCGCTCCAAGGAGAAAAGGCCGGGTTCACTCAACCTATTCTCATAAGGCATGCTCCTAAGTCTCCTTTGCAACCTTTCTATGGTTTCCACGTCTTTCCTGTAGTGAGGCGACCAGAATTGAGCACAGTACTCCAAGTGGGGTCTGACCAGGGTCCAATATAGCTGCAACATTACCTCTCGGCTCTGAAACTCAATCCTACAATTGATGAAGGCCAATGCACTGTATGCCTTTTTAACCACAGAGTCAACTTGCATAACAGCTTTGAATGTCCCATGAACTCGGTCCCCAAGATCCCTCTGATCCTCCACACTGCCAAGAGTCTTACCATTAATGCTAAATTCTGCCATCATATTTGACCTACCAAAATGAACCACCTCACACTTACCTGGGTTGAACTCTATCTGCCACTTCTCAGCCCAGTTTTGCATCCTATCAATGTCCCGCTGTAACTTCTGACAGCCCACCACACTATCCACAACACCCCCAACCTTTGTGTCATCAGCAAATTTTCTAACCCATCCCTCCACTTCCTCATCCAGGTCATTTATAAAAATCACGAAGAGTAGGGGTCCCAGAACAGATCCCTGAGGCACACCACTGGTCACCGACCTCCATGCAGAATATGATCCATTTACAACCACTTCTGTGGGCAAGCCAGTTCTGGGTCCACAAAGCAATGTCCCCTTGGATCCCATGCCTCCTTACTTTCTCAATAAGCCTTGCATAGGGTACCTTATCAAATGCCTTGCTGAAATTCGTATACACTATATCTATGGCTCTACCTTTATCAATGTGTTTAGTCACATCCTCAAATATTCAATCAGGCTCGTAAGGCACGACCTGCCTTTGACAAAACCATGCTGACTATTCCTAATCATATTATGCCTCTCCAAATGTTCATAAATCCTGCCTCAGGATCTTCTCCCATCAATTTACCAGCCACTGTATTAAGATTCACTGGCCTATAATTTCCTGGGCTATCTGACTCCCTTTCTTGAATAAGGGAACAAAATCGGCAACCCTCCAGTCCTCTGAAACCTCTCCCGTCCTCATTGATCATGCAAAGATCATTACCAGAGGCTCAGTAATCTCCTCCCTCGCTTCCAACAGTGGCCTGGGGTACATCCCGTCCGGTCCTGGTGACTTATCCAACTTGATGCTTTCCAAAAGCTCCAGCACATCCTTTTCCTTAATATCTACATGCTCAAGCTTTTCAGTCCGCTGTAAGTCATCCTTACAATCGCCAAGATCCTTTTCCGTAGTGAATACTGAAGCAAAGTATTCATTAAGTACCTCTGCTATCTCCTCGGGTTCCATACACACTTTTCCATTGTCACACTTGATTGGTCCTATTCCCTCATGTTTTACCCTCTTGCTCTTCACATACTTGTAGAATGCCTTGGGTATTTCCTTAATCCTGTCTGCCAAGGCCTTCTCATGGCCCCTTCTGGCTCTCCTAATTTCATTCTTAAACTCCTTCCTGCTAGCCTTATAATCTTCTAGTTTTCTATCATTACCTACCTTTTGAACCTTTCGTCAGCTCTTCTTTTCTTCTTGACTAGATTTACAATAGCCTTTGTACATCACGGTTCCTGTACCCTACCATCCTTTCCTTGTCTCTTTGGAACCCCATGCAAATATCCCCTGAACTTTTACCACATTTCTTCCATACATTTCCCTGAGAACATCTGTTTCCAATTTATGCTTCCAAGTTCCTGCCTGATAGCCTCGTATTTCCCCTTACTCCAATTAAACATTTCCCTAATTCTTATTAGTAAAATCTTTGTTCAGATTCCTTCTAACTGCCCTTTTAATACCTTGGCTTGATGAACTTATTGCAGTTTATCTCCACGTCAAACCTAGCCTTGCCTTTTCAGAAATTTAATATTGTCTGATCCATCACTTCCCCCACCAACTCTGTACCTTGCTCTTTCGCCAATCTTCACTGTACATTGTTAACTCTGTTGTCTCTCCACGGATGTTGCCTGGTGTGGATTCATACATATCTAATCCAGTTATTATCCCATTTACTGTCAATTGATCTTTAGTCTTCTATGCACTGGCAATTCAGGTATTCATCTACTTTTTAAATGTTGTGAAAGTACCTGTCTCCACCACCCACAATATTTTCCAGGTACTAAGCACTCTCGATGAAAATGTTTTTCCTTGGATCCCCTGTAAGATTCCTACTCTTCAAAGGTAGTAATTTCTGGATTGCTGAGTGTGCCATGTGCCAGTGAAGGTAGAAAAGCAATGATTAGGTAAGTTAATGCATGGCTGAGAACCTGGTGCAGGTGGCAGGGCTTCAGGTTCTGGGTTCATTGGGATCTTCTGGGGAAGGTATGACCTGTTCAAAAGTGACGGGCTGCACCTTAACCCAGGGAAAGCAATATTCTTGCAGCAGGTTTGTTAGAACTGTTGGGGAGGGTTTAAGCTAATTTGGCTGGGGGTGGGAACCAGAGTGAAGGGACTTAGGACAGGATGGATGGTAAAAAAAAACAAAGATAGCATGAAGTCAGGCTGTTAGGGTGGGCAGGCAGATTATAGGACATTATTGTAGCCAGCAGGGTGCGTACTAGGCATGTAGACCATAAGACCATAAGACAAAGGAGCAGAAGTCGGCCATTTGGCCCATCGAGTCTGCTCCGCTATTTTATCATGAGCTGATCCATTTAGTCCCACTCCCCCGCCTTCTCACCATAACCTTTGATGCCCTGGCTACTCAGATACCTATCAATCTCTGCCTTAAATACACCCAATGACTTGGCCTCCACTGCTGCCCATGGCAACAAATTCCATAGATTCACCACCCTCTGACTAAAAAAATTTCTTCGCATTTCTGTTCTGAATGGGCGCCCTTCAATCCTTAAGTCATGCCCTCTCGTACTAGACTCCCCCATCATGGGAAACAACTTTGCCACATCCACTCTGTCCATGCCTTTTAACATTCGAAATGTTTCTATGAGGTCTCCCTTCATTTTACTAAACTCCAAGGAATACAGTCCAAGAGCGGACAAATGTTCTTCATATGTTAACCCTTTCATTCCCGGAATGTAGAATCACAAAGGGTAGCAAATACAGTACACAGTAATGTACACAGTCAGGATAGATCTGTAGAGTCTCTCAAAAGCAGAGGTGAGGAGTATGCCTCATGTTCAACTCTTCTTGGTGCACAAATATATCAGTGCTGTCCCAATTCTGCTCACCAGACATGGAATATCTAGCAATTAGTGCCATCCTTTTTTACCTACAGTGGGAGATCGCCAGGATCTTTTTGGTAGAAGTATACATTCCAGTTCAGGCCAATGTCAATCAGGCTTTAGATGATCTGAGCAGTGGAATTAACGTGCACAAAACAGCGCACCCTAACGCCTTCACCATCATCTTGGGGGATCTTAACCAGACCAGTCTGAAAAAATCACTTAGCAATTACCATCAACAGATCACGTGTAATACTAGAGGAAACAACACACTGGACCACTGTTACACTGCCTACCGTGCTATTCCACGCCCTCACTTTGGGAAGTCTGATCACCTGGCTGTACTTCTACTCCCTGAGTATAGGCAGAGACTGAAGACTGCAGCACCAGTAGTGAGGACCAAGAAGGTATGGACAAGGGAAGCACAGGAACATTTACAGAACTGCTTTGAATTAGTGGACTGGTGTCACGTGACCAGCAACAATGAATATATAATTGAGTCAGGTTTTTAAAACAAACAAACATTTATTAAACTCTGCTCAACAATAGCGAAAAGTATTCAAACGACTAAGTTAACCAGAAGTTAACTGCTATACGGCAACTCTGGAACAGTTCTTAAAGTGGTAAATTCGAATACAGTCTTAAAGTGGTAAATTTGAAAGTTCAAGTGATTTACACAGTCAATAAGGAGAGACTTCTCTGGAAACAGATTTCTTCGAAGACGTGATGTTACTGCTGATTCTGTCCAAAGGATTCACGACGAAGGAAATAAAACGGCTTAAAGAAACTGATCTTTTCCTGGTGAATGAACACTGCACAAACCTTTCTGATATTACAGGGGTTAGCTCAGATGCAGGTCACTATTTCTGAATGAAGATTCAATAAGGTCGATCCTTTATGAAACTGCCGTATGACACCAACTTTCCTCAATCCTTCAGGTTCCCGTACTTTAGTAAAGTCTTCACTCTCCAAAACTAGACTTACAATAGAAAGTAAAACTCCACTTTAAAATGAAACTGTGTCATGAGTTGAATACATAGCGTAACAGAGAAACTGACGAATTAAACAACAAATCAATTGCGTAACAACAGGGGTTTCCCATTATATACCTGTTGAGAACATGTCATCACGTGACCTCACTGGCGGGAAAATTACATCACCCCACCAGCGCAAGACTGTTACATCATGCTCACAAGATACTCAGTTACATCATGGTCATAAGACAGTCACAAGATACCCATGAGGTATGTAACACTGGTTTGTATTCAGGGATTCATCTTCGAATCTGGATGAGTGTGTGCCCACAAAGGCTTACTGTATGTTCCCAAACCAAAAGCCGTGGATGAACTAGGAGATACATTGTCTGCTGAAGGCTAGATCTGTGGCATTCAAGTCTGGCGATTCAGGCCTGTATCAGAAAACCAGGTATGATTTGTGGAGGGCTATTTCAACGGTGAAGAGACAGTTTCAAATGAGGTTGGAGGTGACATCGGATGTACGACAACTTTGGCAGGGTTTACAAGGCATTACTTGTTACAAAGCAAAACCCAATAGCATGAATGACAGCGATGCTTCACTACCAGATGAACTCAATGCCTTTTATGCCTGCTTTGAATGGGAGAATATAACTACAGCTGTGAAGATCTCTGCTGCAGCTGATGACCCTGTGATCTCTGTCTCAGAGGCTGATGTTAGACTGCCTTTAAAGAGAGTGAACCCTCGCATGGCAGAAGGTCCTGATGGAGCACCTGGTAAGGCTCTGAAAACCTGTGCCAACCAACTGGTGAGAGTATTCAAGAACATTTTCAACTTCTTACTGCTGTGGGTGGAAGTTCCCACTTGCTTCAAAAAGGTAACAATTATACCAGTGCCTAAGAAGAATAACGTGAGCGGCCTTAATGACTATCACCCAGTAGCACTCACATCTGCAATGATGAAATGCTTTGAGAAGTTGATCATGACTAGACTGAACTCCTGCCTCAGCAGGGACCTGGACCCATTTGCCTATCACCACAATAGGTCAACAGCAGATGCGATCTCAATGGCTCTCTACACGGCTTTAAACCGCCTGGACAACACAAACATGTACGTCAGGATGCTGTTCATCGACCAGAGCTCAGCATTTAATACCATCATTCCCACAATCCTGATTGAGAAGTTACAGAACCTAGGCCCCTGTACCTCCCTCTGTAATTGGATCCTTAACTTCCTAACTGGAAGACCACAATCTCTGTGGATTGGTGATAACATCTCCTCCTCACTGATGATCAACACTGGTGCACCTCGGGGGTGTTTGCTTAGCCCACTGCTCTTCTCTCTCTGTACCCATGACTGTGTGGCTAGGCATAGCTCAAATACCATCTATAAATTTGCTGATGATACAACCATTGTTGGTAGAATCTCAGATGGTGACGAGAGGATGTACAGGAGCAATATATGCCAACTAGTGGAGTGGTGTCGCAGCGACAATCTGGCACTCAACGTTAGTAAGACGAAAGAGCTGATTGTGGGCTTCAGGAAGGGTAAGATGAAGGAACACAAACCAATCCTCATAGAGGGATCAAAAGTGGAGAGAGTGAGCAGTTTCAAATTCCTGGGTGTCAAGATCTCTGAGGACCTAACCTGGTCCCAAAATATTGATGCAGCTATAAAAAAGGCAAGGCAGCGACTATACTTCATTAGGAGTTTGAAGAGATTTGGTATGACACCGAATACACTCAAAAATTTCTACAGATGTACCATGCAGAGCATTTTGACAGGCTGCATCACTGTCTGGTATAGGGGGGACTACTGCACAGGACCGAAAGAAGCTGAAGAGGGTTGTAAATTTAGTCGGCTCCATCTTGGGTACTAGCCTACAAAGTACCCAGGACATCTTCAAGGAGCGGTGTCTCAGGAAGGCAGTGTCCATTATTAAGGACCTCCAGCACCCAGGGCATGCCCTTTTCTCACTGTTACCATCAGGTAGGAGGTACAGAAACCTGAAGGCACACACTCTGTGAGTCAAGAACAGCTTCTTCCCCTCTGCCATCTGATTCCTAGATGGACGTTGAACCCTTGAATACTACCTCACATTTTTTAATATATATTATTTCTGTTTTTTGCATGATTTTTAATCTATTCAATATATGTATACCATAATTGATTTACTTACTGATTTATTATTTTTTCTATGTTATGTATTGCATTGAACTGCTGCTGTTAAGTTACAAAATTTCACGACACATGCTGGTGATAATAAAGCTTATTCTGATTCAGTGCACGGAATATAAAAAATAAGGTGGATGATCTTGTTGCACTATTTCAGATTGTCATGTATAATGGTGTGGCCATCACTGAATCATGGCTGAAGGATGGTTGTAGTTGGGAGCTAAATGTCCAAAAATACATGTCCAAGACTACTTCCTACAGGGATAGGAAGGTAGGCAGAAGGAGTGGAGTGGCTCTGCTGGTAAAGAATGGCATTAAATCAGTAGAAAGCTGTGACATAGGATTGGCAGATGCTGAACCCTTGTTGATTGAGTTAAGAAACTTAAAGGGTAAAAAGACCCTGATGGCAGTTATATACAGGCTTATAACAGTAGCTGGGCTGTGGGCCACAGATTACAACAGGAAATAGAAAAGGCGTGTCAGACGGGCAATGTTATGATAATCATGGGAGATTTCAACTTGCAGGTTGATTGGGAAAAATAGGTTGGAAATGGATCTCAAGAGAGTAAGTTTGTTGAATGCATACGAGATGGATTTTTAGAGCAGTGTGTCATTGAGCCTACTAGGGGATCAGCTACATTGGTTTGGGTGTTATGTGATGAACTGGAGCTGATTAGGGAGCTTAAGGTAAAGGAACCCTTAAGGACCAGTGATCACAATATGATTGACTTCAACTTGAAATTTGATAGGGAGAGAGTTAAGTGTGACGTAGCAGTATTTCAGTGGAGTAAAGGAAATTACTTTATTGGTATGTGAGAGGAGTTGGAAAAAGTAAGTTGTAAGGATTTGCTGGCAGGGATGACAGCAGAGCAGCAATGGCATGAGTTTCTGGGGAAAATGAAGAAGGTGCAGGATAGATGTACTGTATTCCGAAAATAAAGAAACACTCAAATAGCGAAACAGTACAACTGTGGCTGATGAGCGAAGTCAAAGCTAATGTAAAAACAAAAGAGAGGGCATACAACAAAGCAACAATTAGTGTGAAAAGAGGATTGGGAAGCTTAGAGAGCAACTAAAAGAATCATTAAGAGCGAAAAGATGAAATATGAAAGAAAGCTTGCAAGCAATATCAAAATGATAGTAAAAGCTTTTTCAAGTATGTAAAAAATAAGAGAGATGAGAGTGGATATAGGACCTCTAGAAAATAAGGCTGGAGAAATAATAATGGAGGACAAGGAGATGACAGATGAACTAAGTGATTATTTTGCATCAGTCTTCACTGTGGAAGACACTTAGCAGTGTGCCAGATGTTGAAGGGTATGAGGGAAGAGAAGTGAGTGCAGTTACTATTACAAGGGAGAAGGTGTTCAAAAAGCTGAAAGACCTAAGGGTACATAAGTCACCTGGACCAGATGAACTGCATCGTAGGGTTCTGAAAAAGGTAGCAGGAGAGATTGTGGAGGTATTTATAATGATCTTTCAAAAATTATTGCACTCTAGCATGGTGCTAGAGGATTGGAAAACTGCAAATGTCATTCCACTCTGTAAGAAAGGAGGAAGCCAGCAGAAAGGAAATTATGAACCAGTTAGCCTGACCTCAGTGGTTGGGAAGATGTTGTAGTCAGTTGTTAAGGATGAGGCTATGAAGTACTTGGAGGCACAGGATAAGATGGGACAGAGTCGGCGTAGTTTCCTTGAGGAAAAATCTTTCCTGATAAATCTGTTGGAATTCTCTGAGGAGATTACACGTAGGATAGATAATGGGGATGCAGTGGATATTGTATATTTGGACTTTCAGAAGGCCTTTGACAAAGTGCCACACGTGAGGCTGTTTACCAAGTTAAGAGCCCACGGTATCACAGGAAAGTTACTGGCATGATTAGAGCATTGGCTGATTGGTAGGACACAGCGAGTGGGAATAAAAGGATCCTTTTCTGGTTGGCTGCCAGTTACTAGTTGTGTTCCACAGAGGTTGGTGTTGGGACAGCTTATTTTTTATGCTGTATATCAATAATTTAGGTGATGGAATAGGTGGCTTTGTTGCCCAGTTTATAGCTGATATGAAGATTGGTGGAGGGGTAGATAGTGTTGCTGACACAGGTTAGATGCTGAAGGACTTAGATTAGGAGAATAGGCAAGAGATTGGCAAATACAATGTTGAAAGATGCATGGTCATGCACATTGGTAGAAGAAATAAATGTGCAGACTATTTTCTAACCAAGGAGAAAATCCAAAACTCTGAGATTCAAAGGGACTTGGGAGTCCCTGTGCAGAACACCCTAAAGGTTAACTTGCAGGTAGAGTCGGTGGTGAGGAAGGCAGATGCAATGTTAGCATTACTTTCAAGAGGTTTAGAATACAAGAGCAAGGATGTGGTGCTGAGGCTTTATAAGGCACTGGTGAGACCTCACCTTGAGTATTGTGAATAGTTTTGGGCTCCTCATCTAAGAAAAGATGTGCTGGCATTGGAGAGGGTTCAGAGGAGGTTCATAAGGATGATTCCAGGAATGAAAGGGTTATCATACTAAGAATGCTCGACAGCTCTGGGTCTGTACTCACTGGAATTTAGAAGGATGAGGGTGATCTCATTGAAACCTTTTGAATGTTGAAAGGCATAGAAGAGTAAACGTGGAAGGGATATTTCCCGTGGTGGGAGAGTCTAGGACAAGAGGACATTGGCTCAGGATAGAGGGGCGCCCATGTAAAACAGAGATGCAGAGAAATTTTTTTAGCCAGAGGGAGGTGAATTTGTGGAATTTATTATCACAGGCAGCTGTGGAGGATAGGTCATTGGGTGTATTTAAGGCAGAGCTTGATAGGTTCTTGATTGGACTCGGCATCATAGGTTACGGGAAGAAGGCCAGGGAGTGGGACTAAGGAGGGGAAAATAGGATCAGCCGTGATTGAATGGCGGAGCAGACTCGGTAGGCTAAATGGCCTAATTCTGCACCCTGCTATTCATTGTGTATGTCTTACCCAGTTAGTCTTCCCAATTTGCATCACTTCACTCATACCAGGATTAAATTTACACTGCCAATCTACCCAATAATCAATATCGTGGTCATTATCAACAATGCCAATTTTTGTGACATCTGTGGACTTGGTAATTACACTATTTATATTCACACCTAAAGCATTAATTATTTGCTGAATACTTCCAGCTATTTCTGTTTTTATTACATGACACACCACTTTGTTGTAAATTGTAAATATGACAAAGAATTTGAAACTTCAGCATTGGTCTGTGTGGTTCATCACCTGCCACTTAGTCATAGAGTTATACAGCATGTAGACAGGTCCTTTGGCCCATAGCCTTCTAAACCTCTCCTATTCATTTATCTAAGTGGTTTTTAAACATTGATAATATGCTTGCATCAACCACTATTTCTGCCAGCTCATTTCAAATAGGCGCTACCGATTGCATGAAGAAGCTGCCCTTTTAAGTATCTTATCTCTGATCTTAAATCTATGCCCCGTTGATTTTAGCACCCCCCCCCCCCGGAAAAAGATTAAAAGATTGTATTTTCATATTGTCTATGTCCCTCGTGATCTTATTTAACTCTAATATGTCACTTCTTAATGTTCTATGTTCCAGGGAATAAATTTGTAATCTATACCACCTGACCTTGTCATTCACCCCAGTTTAAGCAATATCCCAGTAATTTTTTTCTGTGTTTTTAGTTTAATAACATCTTTCCTATAGCAGGCTGGCTCAAACTACACAATACTCCCAAGTGCAGCCTCAGTGACATCCTGTAGCTGCAGCATAACTGACCAATTTTTATATTCTGCCTTGACTGCTAGTGTGCCAAGCACCTTCACCACCACCCTATATCTTCCTGTGATGCTACTTTCAGCAAACTATATGCACTTGCATTCCTAATTCCTTCTGTTCCCATAACACCCTCTATGGCCCTACCATCTACTGTACAAGTCCTACCCTGGTTTAATCTCCTGAAGTACAATACCTCACAGTTATCTAGATTGAAAGCCTTCTTTTGAATTTGAGCATATAATTAATTGTCTCTTGTCTCTTCTGTCTGGCTTTTGACCACTGTAACCAAACAATTTATTTCGCCTTAAATTAAGTCACTCATCATTTTCTGGGTATTCACATGGTTTCGATACATAACCATTCCTCTGAATACTTTAGCTAAATGATGACAGTTTGTTAAACATGATCTGTTTTGTACAAATCCAATTTAGATCTCCATAATCAGTTCAGATTTCTCTGTCAAGTAATTGTGTCAGTTTTTAATTTCAATAGCTTGTCCATGAGACCAGTTAACTGCCTGACCTCATCTTTGGATTTGAAGTGCTGTACTGTGCTTGAGCTGTGCCTTAGCAAGGATTTGATTTAACTAGATTTTGTATTTGTCAAAAATAATGGCTCACAAATGATGGACCAAATGACATGCCTATGAGTCAACACATTGAATATTAAAACATTGAAAATAAAATTGAAAGAATTAATTTACTTAGACTTTATTCAGTAGAATCTACTAAAATAATTCACAATTAATTTGTAATTACAACTTTAACAGCATATCTACTACAACCCTCCTACCAGTTATCAGCTGGTGGACTAATGCTTAGATGGAATAAGTAGGAAGAATTTTGTTCCCTTAGCGGATGAGTTGAACGGCAAAGAGCATACATTTAAAGTAATGTATGGCTGCCAACATCGCTGCCTGTCTCCCAGATGAGCTAAATCTGAACCACTGAGGAGAGCCGCCTGCACCTTGGTCATCTCTGAGGCTGAAGTTTGCAAGTGTTTCCAATGAGTGAACAACCGCAAGGCTGCGGGACCAGATGGCATCCCAGGACGGGTACTCAGAGTATGCGTGGCACAGTTGGCTGGCGTGTTTGCAGACATTTTTAATCTCTCCCTATCCCAATGCAGAGTCCATTGTCCCTGTACGTAAAAAGACCAAGGTAACATGTCTGAACAACTGGTGTCCTGTTGCACTCACCTCAAAGCTAATGTTTTGAGAGGCTGGTCAGCAACTACATCTGCAGCATGCTGCCACCCGCACTGGACCCCCTACAACTCATGTACCAACACAGCCGATTGAGAGATGACGCAATAGCCACAGCTCTACACACCTGGAGAGGAGGGATGTTTATATGAGAATGCTGTCCTTGGACTACAGTTCGGCATTCAACACCATAATTCCTTCCAGGCTTGACAAGAAGCTCAGAGACCTCAGCCTTCACCCTGCCCCCCAGGGCTGTGTCTTAAGCCCCCTCCTTTACTCTCTGCACACTCCTGACTGTCTCTCCACCCACAGCTCCAATCTGCTAATTAAATTTGCAGGTGATACTACATTGATTGGTCTTGTCTCAAATAATGAGGCAGCCTATGTCGATCTGCTTCTTTACCAGAGCACTTTAGGTTCAGACTCAAGGAATAATTGTTAAATATAGTTTACTTAAAATTACATACTGTTTGTTAGCAAGCTTGCGTCGCTCAGTTGACGAAACAGAGTCCCTGCTCACCGAGCCTGGGAAAATCTGCAATCAAGTGAGCCCCCGAGTACGGTCTGGCTGCTGTTATAGGTCCATTATCACATACATACTTTGATAAGGGTAGACATAGAAGCTTTCTCATGCAACAAACACTTTGTTGTTCATACATTATTCTCACACACGACTTGTCAAGCTGCTAATAAGTCAGTTAGGTTTTAGCCCTTTTAATTCTGCATATAATTCCTCACGTTCAGAGAAGACCCTGACACCTTGGTTTCAAGAAAACAACCTCTCCCTCAATGTTGCAGAAACAAGGATGCTGGTTGTGGATAACAGGAGGAATGGAGACAGGCTTACCTCTATTGATATCAATGAATCTGGGGTTGAGAGGGTGAACAGCTTCAAGTTCCTCAGTGTACACATCACAGAGGATCTCACTTGGTCTGTACACACTGGCTGTGTGGTGAAAAAAGCACAAAAGTGCCTATTTCACCTCTAAGACAGTTGAAGAAGTTCGACATGAGTCCCCAAACCCAAAAGACTTTCTACAGGGGCACTACTGAGAGGACCCTGACTGGCTGTATCACTGCCTGGTATGGGACCTGTACCTACCTTAATCACAGGACTGTAGAGAGCGGTGTGGACAGCCCAGCGCATCTGTGGATGTGAACTTCCCACTATTCAGGACATTTACAAAGACAGGTACATAAGGATCACTGGGGCCCCGAGTCACCCTAACCACAAACTGTTCCATCTGCTGCCATCTGGGAAATGGTACTGTAGCATTAAAGCCAGGACCAACAGGCTCCGGGATAGCTTCTTCCACCAGACCATCAGACTGATTAATTCACACTGCCGCAATTGTGTTTCTAAGCTATATTGACTTCTGTTGTATATCTTACTGTACATACTATTACAAATTACTATAATTTGCACATTGCACATTCAGACGAAGATGTAACGTAAAGATTTTTACTCTTGCATGTGAAGGATGTAAGAAATAAAGTCAATTCAATTTAGTTGATGGAAGAGTTTGGAATTTTTTTCATGTTAAGTAGTAGGTTCAAGTTTATTATCATTCAACTGTACATTTGTATACAACATTCCTCTGGGACCAAGGTGGAAAACAGTGCATATATCACATACAGCACATAAAATAATATTAACACAATAACATTAACCAGTAATAATAAAAAAAATCTGTAGATGTAGGAATCTGGAACTTGCTATCTGAAAGGGTGCTAGAAGCAGAAACTGTCATCTGATTTGAAATGTTATTGTATGAATACTTGAGGAGCTATAACTTGGTGGTCAAGGTGGAATGAGTTTTTTTTGTAATCAGCATTGATACAGTGAGCCACATAACAACCTTTTTATTTTGAAAATGTTCTATATTTCTAGTCGTAGTTGTTAAGAGGACAGTATGCCTCAGCTTAGTGGAAATTATTGCTCCTACTTTACATAAGACCTTCAATACTACTAGGCTTTTCAACAAGCCTCCCTTGATCCCAGTTGGCCAAACATCCACTCCTGTCTACTGGGCATTCGTTGCTTTCCAGCCAGGCAGAACAGTCTCTAGTTAAATTATCCCAGGCCTTCTACGTGGGCCAGAAAATCTTTGCCTTGATTTCTGCCCTTATGATCTGCATGCATTTGAAATTTATTTAGGATTAAAGCCAGTATCTCAATATGGCTGAAGACATTATTACCTTCAGAGGTGGAAACAGTGCATTATAAATAGTGCTTGACACTTTTCACAGTTAATTCATCTTTGCACTTTATTGATTTGGAAAAATGTCAATATTACTCCATGTTTAATCTTAATACCTTGTCATAAATGAATTCTTAACTGTTTGCACCTTAGAATGAAAACAACTTCAGTCACAGAACAATAGAATTTTAGTTTTGTTTATTCATTGCCTTCACTTTGGAAGAATTTTGGTGAGAGGTTACCTGGGTGTATTCTAACCTTATTTTTTATTTTATCTCTTTAGACAAAAGAATTCATTGATGGATGCTTGAAAAATGGAGGTAAAGATTCAGTTTGTTTAGATCACCTTTAATGTATTCTGAAGAAATGTGGAACATGATAATGTACCTGGCTGCTTTATTATTTTTCAGGAAAAGTTCTTTTACATGGAAATGCAGGTATTTCTCGAAGGTAGGAACATGATTAGCTTTTGGAGTTAAAACCTATTTTTCTTATCCTATATTAAAAGGTAATCTACTGACTTTTTTTTCTGTTCTCCAGTGCAGCCTTGGTCATAGCATATGTTATGGAAACATTTGGAGTTAAGTATAGGTAAGAGGTGAATGAGTGTAAAAAATTAATCTGGATAATAATGTCAATGATGATCAGGTTTGGCTTTATTCCACTGACTTAGAAGCCATGAAATTTTGAGCAACTCTTATGTGGCCGCAATGCAGTATAGACATAAAAATTACTGTAAATTAAAAAATAAATGATGCAAAGAAAAATAACAAAGTAGTGTTCTACCTCCTCCCCAATAGTAGTCATGAGAAGAGGCCATACCATGGATGGAGAGGGTCCTTAATTGTGGATGCCAACATCTGAGGCACTGCTTCTTGAAGAAGGCATATATTGGAGAGGGTTGTGTCCATGGTGAAAGTTGGCTGAGTCCACCACCTTCTGCAGCCTCTTGTGATCCTGTCCATTGGAGCCTCCACAACAGGCCAAGTGCATTGGCCTGTACATCTATTGAAATTTGCAAGTCTTTGGAGACATGCCGAATTTCCTCAAACTCCTAACAAAGAAGACTAACATGCCTAGCACGCCTTGGTGATTGCATTAATGTGATGGGCCTAGGATAGGTATTTCCTGATGCCCACAAACTTGATGTTGCTTGCCGTTCAGCTTCTGACCCCTCAATGAGGATTGATGTATGTTCTCCTGACTTCCCCTTCCTGATGTCCACAATCAAGTCCTTGGTCTTGTAGATGTTGAGTCTGAAATTGGTGTTGCCATGTCACTCAACAAGCTTCACCCCTATGCACCTCCTTGTTCCCATCTAAGATTTTACCAATAACAGTAACGTCATCTGCAAATTTATACATGGAATTTAGCCACAGTCATAAGTGTGGCAAGAGTAGAGCAGTGGGCTAAGTATGCTTCTTTGAGATGCACCTGTATTAGAATCTAACAATACTGATGCTGAAGAAGAGGAATATAAATATTGAACGCATCCAGTTCATTATAATTTAGAGTAGAGCAAGTTTACATAAATTGAAGCCAATTAAAGCTAATTTGAACTGATTTCAATGTTGTCGTCTTACACAGTAATTAACATGTTATTACAATTGTTAATTGAGTAGTGTAGTTGAAAATTATTTTAATTTTTGCTGTTATGTTGTACTGTCAGTGTCTTTCCGGACAGGTTAAATGACTTGTATTGTGATTGTGGTCATGTAAGGTTTGTAGATTTTTTACAAAATCAGTGCTGCTTGATAAATTACAGAAGCTGAGTTTAATTTTGCTTGGTATCAAAACATCCGCAGCTTTGGTACCATGTAAATATACTGACCTGTAGGTCACAGCCAGTTTTCAAGTTTTTATTCATCATAGAACTAAAGAATTAAAATATGTTTTGAACAATATACTAACTAGTATTGCACTACTTCAAAAGTTTGCTTAAAAAATCAAGGATTCTGCTCACATTGTGCAGTGCACTGGAAAGTTTCCTTCCTGCCTACTGCTTTCAGTAGTCTGGTAGACAAGTTATTTAATGTATATATATTTCATAGCATTTTGTTTAGTTACTCTGTCAGTTTTGAGTCAGTAGTCCAGAATTAATCCCACTGTCCTATTGTCATGCCATAGTATTGTCCTCCATGAGTAATGAATTTGACTTCAACTACTCCCTATAATGTTATACTCTGCTGCAACAATGTAGTTTATTCTATTTTCTTTTACTTTCAAAGTGAAAACTCTATGCTATCTGACTATCTTCACCCTTATATTTGACATTAAATACAATTTTGTTTCTTATGAATGAGTCCATGTCAGGTTTTAAAATGGAACCAGCTCCAACCCAGGCAGTACACCATTTCTGATCAGGGATAAAGCAATTGAAATTTCCCTTGGGTGATATTCCAAATTTTCCAGCTTGTGTTGTAATGTTAACCACTAATGAATCACATCTCAAGGTATCTATTATTTTCGTTAAACCTAACTGAAACGATCTGTGATCAGTAGCCTTTGCAGAGAGAAAACTAAATATTTCTCCAAGGAGACAGAGTTATTGAGTGAATCATTAATGGACTAGTTCACCTGTCTCAGGGAGTAGTGGGAAAAAGTTTGAAAGTAAATATGTATATGTTTGAATGGTGAGCAAGTATAATATATGTTTGAGAGATCTTCATGGATATGTTCATTTCTTTAGGGATGCCTTTACCTATGTTCAGGAAAGGAGATTTTGTATTAATCCAAATGCTGGATTTGTCCATCAGTTACAGGTATTTAGCCTTTAACATTTTATCAGAATTAATAGTTTGTAACAAATGTACAATTTATTTTAGTATTATGCTTATAAAGTTCACAGTAAAATTTATTATCAAGAGTACATACGTGTCACCACATACAACCCTGAGATTCTTTTTCTGTGGGTATATTTAGCAAATCTATAGAACTATAACTGTAAACAAACTGTGCAAATGCAGATATAAATAATGAGCATGAAATAACAATGTAACAGAGTCCTTAAATGAGCTATCCCCTTTTGTTCAAGAGTCTGAGGGTTAAGGGGGTAGTAACTGTTCTTGAACCTGGTGGTGTGAGTTCTGAGGCACCTGTACCTTCTACCTGATGGCAGTAGCAAGAAAAGAGTGTGGCTTGAGTGATGAAGATTTTCGATGATAGATATTGCTTTTCTATGGCAACGTTTCATGTAGATGCACTCAATGGTTGGGAGGGTTTTACCTGTGATATATTCAGCTGAATCCACTACTTTTTGTAGGATTTTGCACTCAAAGGCATTGGTGTTCCCATACTAGGCTGTAATGCAGCAAGTCAGCACACTTTCCACCACACATCTATAGAAGTTCGCCAAGGTTTTCGATGACATGCCAAACCTCTGCAGACTCCTGAGGAAGTAAAGGCACTGTCATGCTTTCTTCACAATAATATTTAATGATGGGTCCAGGACAGGTTCTCTGAAATAGTGACATCCAGGAATGTAAAGTTGCTGACCCTCTCTCCCTCTGATCCTCCAATGATCACTGGTTCATGGACCTCTGGTTTCCCTCTCCTGAAGTCTACAATCATTTTCTTGGTCTTATTCACACTGAGTGAGTATTTTTTGTTATTACACCACTCGGCCAAATTTTCAGACGTCCTCCTGTTTACTGATTCATGATCCCCTGTGATACAGCCCACAACAGTTGATGTCATCAGCAAGCTTGTATATGGTGTTGGAGTTATACTTAGCCGCATAGTTGTAGGTGTAAAGCGAGTATAGCAGGGGTCTGTGTACACGTCCCTGCGGTGCTCCCGTGCTGAGGGATATTGTGGAGGAGATATTTTTGCCAATCCGAACTGACTGGGGTCCACAAGTGGGAAATCTAGGATCCAATTGCACAAGGGGGTATTGAGGCCAGGGTCTTGGAGTTTACTGATTAGCTTTGAGGGGACGATGGTTTTAAGTGCCAAGCTGTAATCGATATAGAGCATCCTGATGTATGCATTTTTGTAGGAAGGGTAGGGATGGATAGAACTAAGGGTGTATCTGTGACTGTTTAAGACCAGGGTTATTATATGAATGGCACACACAAAATGCTGAAGGAACTCAGCAGGTCAGGCAGTATCTATGTAAATGAATAAATAGTCGATATTTTTGGCTGAGACCCTCCATCGTCTCTGTATAAATGAGTTGTTCATGGGGAAGTTGGAGGGAGAAAGATGTAAAGTGTTGAATTATAGCATGTCAGGGTGGGCAGAGGCAGAAACAGAGTACATATCAAAAATGATGAATTGCAACAGAGGTAACTAGTTATAATATAGACAGAAAAAAACAAGTTATTGGAGATTGGAGGATTCAGTATTGAAGTCCTATTCCTCATGCCTGCAATGAACTTTATTTTTGCCATTTCCCAGTTCAAATGAAGGGTCCTGATCTGAAATGTTAATTGGTTTCCTTTCTACAGATGCTGCCTAACCTGCTGAGTGTTTCCAGCATTGTCATATTTGAAACAAATGCAGTGTCTGCAATTCTATTAATTTTTAGACCAAAACAAAACTTTAATTATGAGAAAGACAAAACTGAAAGCACTGAAATAGCTGGTAAATTAGAATGGATTACTTAAATCTTAAACAAGGTACTGAGAGGAAATACAATCTGAAATTCTTGAGTGTATAATTTGGTCAAAGGAAAATAGAGAGGGGAAGAAACATAGATTAAAAGGGAGGAAATGTTTAATGGTTTAATGGTTCAATTTAATGTCAGGAGAAAAAAACCCAAAGATTGAATGACAGAAAAACGTTAGAACCCCAAAGCCCCTCTCCCCTTTCCACACACAAGAAGCAGCAAAGCAGTCTTCCCTCCCTCACTTGTTCCAGCAAAAAAAAACCATCAGGTGTCCTTCCCCACCACTCACCACGCAAGCCCCCAGAGACCACGATCTGCAGTCCATCAAAAACTACTGTCCGTCCCAACACTTCAATATCTCAACAGGCTCTCTCTCACACAAAGGTAGAGTGAAATTTGATGATTCCCAACCTGAAGACTGAGTTTCCATTTGTAATTCACTTTCTGGGCAAGAGGCACTAAATGAAGTGACTAACAGTGACTATTATTGAAAGGGTTTTTGCACGATGAATTGTGTTTCTGTTATATTTAGTAAGTATTAATATGCAAATAGGACAACTTTATGAAGGTCATGTGAGAGATTAAAAGCAGGATAGATTGTGTGAAGCTACCTTTTGTGGAGTAACAAATAATCTAGTAACAGATAATTTACATCATTTCTCTTGCTCACCAGAAGTTGATAGCTGATTGGACAGTAATATTTTGCATTGTTGATGCATGTTATTTTTCAGGGAATTCTGGAGAATATAAGCAAGATGTATTAAGATGTGCTAACTAGATGTTTTAAATTTATTTGAAAGCTTAAAAAACTGACTCAAAAACTGTTCTATAAATAGGAATACGAAGCCATTTATTTAGCAAAATTGACAATAAAGATGATGTCACCACTCCAACTGGGCAGATCTGTTTCTGCACAAGGTTAGTAATTGATAAAAATGATTATGTTCACTGAAGTTTATGTTATGGAATTTAAAGACGTTGGTAAATATTTATTTAAAATACCATTTTAAAATTGTGCAAACGACACTTTGAATAAATACTTTCTTTAGTGAGTAGGGTTTTTAAAACCATTAAAATATAGTAATTAGAATGCCAAAAATGTGAAAATAGCTAGGACTTGGGAAATAACCGAAATACAACTCACAAATGGTCTGTTTAATTACATTTGATATAAAGGATCAATGTTGCAACAACTCAAGTCAGAGAACCACCTGGGAAAGAAAAAAAGCAACACATTCCTGAAAAGTTCTTAGTAGTTGTTCTTTTCAGTATTTTCGATGTATTGCAGAACATCACAAGCTGACAACTGGGAAATTTGGAGATAATTTACTCTTTAATACTTTGTTGGCAATATGCTCATTTCTTTCCTTCCTGAATGTTATAAAAAGAACTTTTCTTGTTGGCGTCAGCAGCAGTCTTTTGGTGAGCCACAACCAGTTCTGATTCTGTGCCTTGAGTGAAAAGAACAGGACCGTTTACTGTACTTGAGAGACAGCTCCTCTAATCAGAATTAAGCATGAAGATGAGAATTTAATCCTTTCAGTCTGAAGGTGAAATTATTAGTGCTGAAGTGTTCTTGTATTCAATAGTGGCAATCCCTTCTTGTTCCTTGGGAGGGCCATGTTATCCTATTATTAAATTAGCTCCTTTGTTCAAAATCTTCAAGTTTCTGTTTTATGGTTTGGTTTTCATTATTTCCTTCCTTTGGCCAAAGGGCCTCTTTATTTAAATTGGACGCCTTTGTTTTCCAGGAAGCCTCTCATGATTAAAGCATATACTGTATAATGCAAAGTAGAAATTGTAAATCGCTGAGAATTCATAATGGAACCAGTGTCTGCTGAACTTGGTTTTGTACTGGACAGTAAAATATCTACCTATACTGCATTGTTCCTGTTTCTTCATAGAAGGGCTCTTGATGAAAATCCTCATGTGTCATCAGTTATGAAAGGGATATGAAAAGTTTTGCGTAATTTGCTTCATTTCCTCCTTAGGATTTAATTCTGAAGCTGCATACCAAGCCTTTGATTACAATCTTTCTAAAGATTGTCATTGTAAACTTTGACCTGGCAGTTCTGATTTCATAAGGAGTTGTTCATTATTTCAATTGCTGCTGGCTTAAGCATCTAGTCTTCCAGTGATACGATCTCTGATTTGATTTTGGAAATATTCTTGTTCTGTTGTATGGTTGGTAATAGATATATAATCTATATGTAAATGCAACACAATCTTTTCCTTTTTTAGTTGTTCTCAGGATGTGAGCGCTACTGGAAATGCAGCATTTATCACCCATCCTTAATTGCCCTGAGAAGGCCATCTCCTTTTAACTGCTGGCAATCCTTCTGCTGATGGTATTCACACAAAAGTGTTAGGTAGGGTATTTCCTAGTTCTCAATGGCTGTTGACTTCTGCAGACCATACATCTGGTGTGGCCATCTCAACACAAAGATTAGCAAGATGTTTGCTTGAACATATAGAATTGATTCATTTGTGTGAAAATATATTTTTGAGTAATGTCAGTTGCTCTACGGATATTGCTTCATTATGCCAAACTCAACAGTACCTGCAAGGCTCCTACTGGCAGTAATTTCTGCACTTAAACCCATGCAATAGTGCTTTGTTATTCAGTCAACTGTTTACATGGTGCTTGTTTATGGCTGTAAGCATTTGATTAGACTTTTTTAACTTAGAATTTCTGTTGATTCTTTCTCGGTTTACATCAATCAAAATCCCAGATTAATGGTGGATGATCCAGAGATTCCTGTTTAGATCTGTAAAAGCTTTCATTTTCCTTCTCTAAGACACCACCGAGTTCGATGGCTGTGGACGATGCTATAATGAAGTGGATTTACTTGTAGGATAGTCTTTCTTTCAATGTGTACACCCTTCATCAGATCAAGAATCTAACACTTTCCTCAAAGATAAATAACTTGCTTCGTTTTTTTAAAAAAAAAGCTGATTTGGCAGTCTACGGGAAGTTTTTAACACACATTGAAAAAAATGTCAATTTAGTAAATCTGGAGATAATTAACTTCAAAAACCTGTTATGACATAGTATTTCCTATCAAGAATCTAACCAGGCTTGTAAGCTGAAAAATGTTTTGTTATCCTCATTCTATGTATATAGTAAACTAAACAACTTGGCTGAGCCATGAATGGCCACCTTTGTTATCATTGCTACAAGGACACATCTTGCTTCCCTTTTTGTCTGCAGTTAATAATGTGTAAAATTTTCAACTTTGTTTCTGGTTTTATTTAATGTTTTCCTCAAAAGAAGTTTAGAGATTTCAACTGGATCCTTCACATATGCAAAAACAATGCCAGTTATGGTAATGTTAATGTGCAAAGTATTCTTGAGCTTCTGTTGCAGTAGATTAGACATGGGAAAAAGTGTAACACTCCCAGGTTCATTACCGAATAAGCTATGTAATTGAAGTTGATCAACTGAGAAATGATTCTGTATGCCTATCACTTTGGCTTAAATGACGTCTCCAAGTCAGAACAGTACCAACAATCAAATCAGTTATCCGGTTGTTGATCAATAACCATGACAAAAATATTACTGAATTCTATACCAAATAAGTCACAAGCTAAGAAGAAGGTCTTCCTCTACAAGAATATTCTGAAAAGTACTAACCCTTTTTCTCATGTTTGTGGAAACTGAGCATCAAGGTTCACCATTATTTATTACCCAATCCTAAATTCTCTGGAAAAGGTGGTGTTCTGTATGGATATGTTTGGATATTCTTCCTGCATTAGCTGTAGATGCTAGAGATTATGATATGTCATCATGAAAATCTTGGCAAGTTGATGCATTGAATTTCTAGTGGTATTTGTGGCAGCAGTGCTGTACTGGTTGGTATTGGACATAGTTTCTGGAGGGTCAATCTATCACTGCTTTATTCTGGATTCTATCAGGTATTAAATGTTGTGGGAAAAGCACTTACCTAAATAGATGGAGCATATTCCAATACACTCAATTACTGTACATTTCCTTCAAGAACATTGGTTGGATGTCCAAGGTGCCCATTCAGACTCCAGGGCAGAAAACTTAATTATGCGCCTCTTTTTGGAAATTATAATATTTGTACCTTCTTAGGGACAACCCTCAATGACTGTCTAATTTTGACTTGTGACAATATATAATATCCTGTTAATCAAGATGGAATTCACCTTCATCCTTCCACTGTGATCATTCTGATGGCACTTTGTAATATGTTGGACTATCCTTGGTATCAGTATTTTTGGTTTATAATTGAATATCATTTTACTAATGTTTATTTCAAAATAACAATTTAACAAAAACTAACTTTCATTAAAAATGTAAATGGGTGGAATCATGTCAATTATGGGACTACCACCCATAAATTCTTAAGTTTTAATGTATATATTAAATGTGCATTGGAATGCACTGTTATATTTAAATTGTCATTGAAGAATGTGACTTGTGTAATAATGACATCCATTTTGTTTTACTTAGGAACATTGAAAAGAACACTGGAGGATGATGATGATTTTTCAAGTATGCAGGTGGCTGTAGCTCATAATGGGTAACCTGTAACTACAGAATTGCTTGTACTGGACATGATTGCTGTATTAAATATAAGTGAATAGGAGGATGAAGTGTTATTGAAGATTATGAATACTAGAAGTTGATATTACACAGCACATTTACTTTATTTCCATTTCTCAGCTTTGTCTGGCTACTTCTGAGGAAGTGATGCTGGAACAGAAAACTTGCCCTTTGAGAACAACCTGGAGCAACATATGCCTGTGAAATTGTATAATAGTGATTTAATTCTGACCGGGAAGTGGAGCAAAATGATTTTTTGATGGATTTACAAGTCTTCATATGCTAATTTTACTTTTTTTTTTACCAGGACTGCCATTTTGACAGTTAATAAGTACGCATGTGCTAATACATTGATGCACTTTTGATACTTGAATTTTGATTGTATGTAAGTTTGATAGGGAAATAATGCACTGTGTGCTTGATGTCAGACCCATACATGCAATTTATGTTACAAAGTGTTAATCTTTTTGTGTAATTTATTAAAACTTTCAATAAAGTTTTTTTTCTGATTAGTTTGTTAGTATTCTAACTACATCCTATTTTTAATTAATCCTCAACTATTCCTCAAGATGAGTTAAAGTTTAATGGTGTATCCTGCACCTTGCATTTTCTTTTCCACTTAATGTCACCAACTGTAAAACTTCAATTTCTCTAAATTTCAAATGTGTATATATTTACAATTATACCAATAGTTAGATATTTTATTTGCCCTTTGCACAATGATACAATTAAATAAATACAATAAAAATTTACCCAATACTAAAGTTATTGAAAAAAATTAAATAAAATAACCATCTCTAGATTAAAACTGTCCTAAAGAGCAGCCATAAATTCCAAAAAGCACACATTTTGTTTGTTTCATGTAATAGATACTTTAAAAAAAAATAAGAAACACATACAAAATGCTGGTGGAATTCCCAGCATCTGTAGAGTTTCTCTTGTTCAAAATTACAAGATTTTGTTTTGCTCCATTAAAGGATCATTGAACAAAATAAGGCTGAAATATGCTGCCTTGGTCCTGTTAAATAGTAAAGAAATTCAGCATACATAGAATTTTATAGCATTTTTCACCAACCATTAGTACATAAACATGCCCACATTAAAAAGTACCAGGTTTCTATAACTTAACAGACACAGTAGTACAAAAGCAGAGCTTAACTATTCAGCCAAAAAACTCAAAATTAAACTTTATTTTCACTGTAACAATTTTTACTCTTAAATCTTATTTTCCTATTGGAAATATAGTGCTTTGACAAGCTATAAACTACATACATTTATGCACTTTAAAAGTCCAATTGTTATTTCAGTATTTCAAAGATATTGCATATTTTATCTGTAACTGTACATTATGGGGATTAAATTAAGCATTTCCATTTCATGCTGAATTTATAAAACACAGGAAAAAATTAACAGCTTTAATTTACAAAACTTTGTACAGATTTCAATAACAAACTTTAGGGCAAATACATTTTCCTCATGTAATCTCAAATTCAGTAGGGATATCAAATTTAAGTCATTGGCTCCATTGCAACTAAAAATATTTTGTTTTAAACATGGATTAAAAAAAGTCATCAAGCAGTTCCAAATATGCATAGAACTATAATGCTAATTCCATAAAAATTAGGGAGGAATTAGCTGTTGTACCTAATTTTGTAGATAAAATTTGAGATTACATTGAGAAAACATGGGTAAAATTAATTATCACCTGCTCCATGAGGTGATACTCATGAAGTTCATACAAATATAGCATTTACATATGCAAACAAACAAGATACAATATTCTTCCGTAAACAATATAAAATGTGTGCTTTGGATTAATTTTAATTACAAGATGAATTAAAATCTGACCTGATTCATAAATTACATTGATGTACAATTTTAATACCTAGATTTAGTTACCCTGCACCTTGTTATGATCGGATCAGCAGCAAAGTAGACAAGTCACTTTGTCAGGTCAGTATACGGAGCTCCATAAAGGCATGGCTTCACATGCTAATGAAAATCTCATCAATATATAAAAAAAAATTGAAAACACCTACACAAAGCACTTAAAATCTCCACTTCAAATTGTAAAGTGCCCACAAGATCCATGCAGTGTCACAAGATTCTTTGACACCCTGGGACTGAACAGAATTGCGCTCAAAGTTTTCTGCAATTTTCACATTAACTTAAAGTAGAATTGATTCCAAGAGATATATAGCTGCATTTTCATTTAAACTTGGACCCCAGAGCAGTATAACAGGTACAATTATAAGTTAAGTCGCTTAAAGAACAAAAATAGATGCATAGAAGTGCCCTGTTTTGAACAAAAAAGTCCTTTGGTACAATTATTTCCATTGCTACTTCTAAGAAACAGTTTTTTTTTCACAAAACTAGTGCTTTTCATATTCCTTTGAGCTAAAGTTTACCATGCTGCAGTTCCCCCCCCCCCCCCCCATCACCTACAAGACTGCTTAGTTTAAGAAAAAGACATCATTAAATTTCAGCTACATTCTTGGTACCATGAAACAGGTAAACATTGCTAATTGTATTGGAATATACTACACATCTTGCCAGTACTAAATAAACTTTATAATTAGATTCCCCCCCCAAAAAAAAAATCCTCCTAGAAATACAAATCTCATTCAGCAAATATCAGTCAAAAAATCTGCATTGCATGTAAAGCTCTTCTGTAACTTTAAAACCGAATTTTTGATAGAAGGCTTTGTTCTTTGGTAGACATTCTAAAGTAATTTTGTAGCAGTTGAGTTTCTTGCTGAGAAGTGTAAGGGCTGCAACTAACCTATAGTAACAGAACAGCAAAAATCAGGAGCTTAGAAACACGAATCATGTTCAATTGTACATAAAAGAGTCATTCCTTAAATTAAGGAATTACTCTAGGAAATATGGAGGTAGATTAACATGAAATATGTACTTATAATTTCATAAATAATTCAAATTCAAGGCAAATATTTAAGGTAACCATAATTAACTTTAATTTGAGGTACTTTAACAAGAATAATTTCTTCATTAAGAAACTAAATACAGGAGGGATAATTTTGGAATATGAGAAGATCATTTAGCAAGTCAAATGCAATAGGACTGTGGTAATACCATAAAAACAAGGGAATTGTAATATGATCATAATATTTCAATATATTTAGGAGTTCAGGTGTTGCCACTGTCATATTTTGTTCTTTACTGGGTTGCCATTCCTCAAGAACTAACAACCACCTTATCACCTGAACTAATCAGTCCTTAAAAGATGAAAGTGGTCTGCTGGGATTCAAATATAATCCTATCCACATACAGCTGCAAGAAAAAGTTTGTGAACCCTTTGCAATTATGTTTTTCTACATCAATAACTCAAAATGTGGTCTGACCTTCATCTAAGGTGACAAAAATAGACAAACACAATAAATGAAACACTCATTGTACTTTTCATGCCTTTATTAAATACATTGTTTAATCATTCACAGTCCAGGCTAGAAAAAGTATGTGAACCCTTGTAGTTAATAACTGGTAGTACCTCCTTTAACAGAAATATCCTCCAAACGTTTCCTGTAGCTGCTGATTAAACTTGCACAACAGCAGGGAGAAAGTTTAGGCCATTCCTCCATACAAAACTGTTTCAGTTCATTAATATTTCCGGGATCCTTGCATGAACAGGTCATGCCACAGCATCTCAATTGGGTTAAGTCATAGTCACACTTTATTGATCCCGGGGGAAATTGGTTTTCGTTACAGTTGCACTATAAATAATATAGTAATAGAACCATAAATAGTTAAATAGTAATATGTAATTTATGAAATAAGTCCAGGACCAGCCTGTCGGCTCAGGGTGTCTGACCCTCCAAGGGAGGAGTTGTAAAGTTTGATGGCCACAGGCAGGAATGACTTCCTATGACGCTCTGTGCTGCATCTCGGAGGAATGAGTCTCTGGCTGAATGTACTCCTGTGCCCACCCAGTACATTATATAGTGGATGGGAGACATTGACCAAGATGGCATGCAACTTAGACAGCATCCTCTTTTCAGACACCACCGTGAGAGAGTCCAGTTCCATTCCCACAACATCACTGGCCTTATGAATGAGTTTGTTGATTCTGTTGGTGTCTGCTACCCTCAACCTGCTGCCCCAGCACACAACAGCAAACATGATAGCACTGGCCACCACTGACTCATAGAACATCCTCAGTATCGTCCGGCAGATGTTAAAGGACCTCAGTCTTCTCAGGAAATAGAGATGGCTCTGACCCTTCTTGTAGACAGCCTCAGTGTTCTTAGACCAGTCCAGTTTATTGTCAATTCGTATCCCCAGGTATTTGTAATCCTCCACCATGTCCACACTGACCCCCTGGATGGAAACAGGGGTCGCCGGTACCTTAGCTCTCCTCAGGTCTACCACCAGCTCCTTAGTCTGTTTCACATTAAGCTGCAGATAATTCTGCTCACACCATGTGACAAAGTTTCCTACCGTAGCCCTGTACTCAACCTCATCTCCCTTGCTGATGCATCCAACTATAGCAGAGTCATCCGAAAACTTCTGAAGATGACAAGACTCTGGACTTAAGGTCTGGACTCTGACTTGGCCATTCCAAAACACAAATTTTCTTCTTTTTAAAACCATTCTGTTATTTCTGATATTGTCTTGTTGCATCATCCAACTTTTAAGCTTCAGGTGATGCTTGATACAATTTTGAATTCGTTGTTCCCTCACAATTGGAAGCTGTCCAGGCCCTGAAGCATCAAAGCAGCCCCAAGCCATGATGCCTCTTCCACCATGCTTCACAGTTAGGATGAGGTTTTGGTGTTGGTATGCAGTGTTCTTTTTTCCTCCAAACAAAGCGATGTTTATTTCTGCCAAAATGTTCAACTTCTGTCTCATCTGTCCACATTGTCCCAGAAGCATTGAGACACATCCAGGTGATCTTTTGCAATCTCAAGACGTGGAGCAATTTTATATATTAAATAAATAAATCAATCAATCAATCCAAGAGCTGTGGTTTCCTCAGTAGTGACTTCCATGAACATTTCCGTTCAGTACTTTTCTTATAGTGAACACATGACAGAGACTTTAGCAAATTTAGAGATTTCTGCAGGTCTTTTGTTATTACCCTTTCACCTCCTTCAGCATTGTACGTAGGGCTCTTGGTGTGATCTTTGCAAGATGCCCACTCCTACAGAGAGTAGTCACAGTACTGAATTTCCTCCATTTGTAGACAATTTATAGCAAGGAACCTCTACAACCCCCACCTCTAAATGTCATTGATTGGAACACCTCACTCCAAATAGCTTTTGTAGAAGGCATTACCCTGCAGGTTCACATTCTTTTTTGAACCTAGACTGGTGATTTAAATGGTGTACTCAGTGCTGACGACAAGTAGAATTGTTTGCATGTTATTAGTTCAGGCAGATTCTGCTGGTCTATTGTGACTTAGATAAAGATCAGACCACATTTTATAATTAATGCAGAAAACCAGTTAATTACAAAGTGTTCACAAACTTTTTCTTACAACTGTACATACAAAATGTCAAAGTCAATGTTGAATGATTCCCCAGGCTTAAACTAGATGCACAGAGGTCAATTAAGTTGTGAGCACATTTAGCCAAAGTGAGCTAATTGTATATTAAGCCTAGATTTTGCTCCATAGCTCTGTATTAATAAGCTACAGAAGTAAAATATGCCTGGCTGGTGGCATAGTGGCATCAGCACCGGACTTCGGAGCGAAGGCTCCCTTGCATGCTTTCCATCCGTACTGGGTTGAGCAACTCGGCCTCGTAAAAATAAGAAAGCCTGCTAAAAAAAAAAAATGCCGTCACGACGACTCCACTCTGAGTTAAGGGCTTTCTTCTTTAGAAGTAAAATAGCAGGCATTTATGGATAATGGCATGGTGGCAGCCAAACATTAAACAGAACACCTAAACCTCAAATTAACTGCTTTTCACAATCCTGAAGTCTTGTGATGAAGATTAGTCATTCAAATCATATGAGTACATTTTTATTTATTCATCTTGGTAATATTGAGAGCATATATAATCAAATGAGAATAGATGATACAAGCCTGGGGAAGAGAAAAAACATCAAGCAGACCTGAAAGTACTGCCACTTCATACGCCTAACATTCACAAATGCACAGAATAAACGATGCGACAATTAAGTCATTTTTGTATCCCTGTTAGATACAATATATGCAGAATAATCAAGGACTTGTGGGACATCAACCTACTATACGGAAAAATGAAAAGCTCAGTAGGCCCTTCCAAATTATCCCAATCTAACATGGCATGACTTGTGCATACAAACTATCCATTCCTCCTTTTTCCAGAGTCACAAGATCTAGTGGGGAATATGGAGTAGGGTAGTGGTCGCCAACCGGTCGATCTTTGAGACTTTCCCAGTAGATCTCCAAAAAAAAAAGAAAAATAAATACACAAATACTGTTGTAATGTAAGCATTATAAAAATAAGTAATACTAATTAGGATAACAGTAATATAGCAACACTGCCGCTACTGAAAGCTGTTTGTAAAGAGAGATTGTTTCCGGGTTGTGGGGTTTTAGTTCCGTTCTTTCTGCCCAGTGCACATGTGTGTAGCTGCCCCACCATGCACCGCGGTAGAAAAGACTGGAAGTAAAACCCCCGCAACCAGGAAGCAACCTCTCTTTACAAACAGCTTTCCATAGTGGGGGTATTGCTATATTACCATTATCCTAATTTGTAGTAACTTATCTTTCTAATGCTCACATTAGAGCACTTCTCCCCCTTTAAATTCCAACATTCCCCAAATGTAAGTAACTGGGAAACAAAAAACAGTGGTGTCATTATCTTGCGTACCTCTGAAACTTATACTAGTGTCTCAGTAACAGTTTACCAATACAAAACACCTGAACAACGTGGCAGATTCAACATTCAGTCTGTCAGGTTTGCGAGGGTGCTGTGCTGCAACAGATGAAAATTATGAAATCCAAGCACAGGAACTGTCTTACTGACAGACACCTCACGAACTGTCTTATTGACAGACACCTCACAGACCGTCTCAAACTGGCTGTCTGTAGTTATGAGCCAAATTTCAGGGAACTAGCAGAAAGTATTCAGCCCCAGTCATCACACTGAGTGCAACAGTCAATTTTTATTCATTTATTTTTTGTGTTGAAATAAAATTAAATAATGAAACGTAGATTTAAAGGTGTAGTAATGTGAGCATTATAAAAATAAGTAATACTAATTATGATAATAGTAATATACCTGGAGTATTGTGTGCAGTTTTGGTTCCCTAATCTGAGGAAAGACATTCTTGCCATAGAGGGAGTACAAAGAAGGTTCACCAGATTGATTCCTGAGACGGCAGGACTTTCATATGATGAAAAACTGGATCGACTAGGCTTATACTCACTGGAATTTAGAAGATTGAGGGGGGATCTTATTGAAACGTATAAAATTCTAAAAGGGATTGGACAGGCTAGATGCAGGAAGATTGTTCCCGATGTTGGGGAAGTCCAGAATGAGGGGTCACAGTTTAAGGATAAAGGGGAAGCCTTTTAGGACTGAGATGAAGAAAAACTTCTTTACACAGAGAGTGGTGAATCTGTGGAATTCTCTGCCACAGGAAACAGTTGAGGTCAGTTCATTGGCTATATTTAAGAGGGAGTTAGATATGGTCCTTGTGGCTAAAGGGATCGGGGGTATGGAGAGAAGGCAGGTACAGGGTTCTGAGTTGGATGATCAGCCATGATCATACTGAATGGCGGTGCAGGCTCGAAGGGCCAAATGGCCTACTCCTGCACCTATTTTCTATGTTTCTATAGCAATATTCCTGCTATGGAAAGCTGTTTGTAAAGAGAGGTTGTTTCCGGGTTGCAGGGTTTCACTTCCGGTCTTTTCTGCCTGGTGCACATGCGTGTGACTAACCGATTTAGTAGGTCGATCTTGCCTTTCACTAAGGCGGAGGTAGGGGATCTTGGGCTTAAAAAGGTTGGCGACCACTAGAGTAGGGTCTGAAACAGATTACAAATGGAGAGGAAAAAAAATTCTATTTCCATTTCACACCCTCAGATAACTAAGCCTGAGGGTCCATCATAATTGCTGCCTAGAAATTAGTCTGTGTTTAAGACCAACTTGTATTGAACAGTTGTGCAGCAAGTGGTATGCTAACACACCAAGATTTACTATCAGAAGCAGTGGAATTAATAGAGACACAATGAATAATTAGAGGCTGAAGCTAAAGGGGAAGGCGACTTCTACCTTTAGGTGATATTAGTTTTAGGAATTTACTTATGAAGAATTACAACTACTTAAAGTGAGAAATCAAAATGTGTGGCATCAATGAAGCTTGAAAACAGGAAATAAAAGGAAAGACAAGATAAATAGGAAGTTTGGATTTAAAAAGCACTTGTTTGTAAGAATTTCAGTATTGTTTTGATTCCTCAAGTGCCTTCAATACCAAACAGCTCTCATTGCTAGTGGGGTGGGGGAGGAAGGAAAGCTCCGTTCAATGCAAGCTGGCACTTCAATTGTACCCTGGATAATGGACTACCTTACTGGCAGACCACAGTTTGTGCAACTTCAGAGCTGTGTGTCAGACATGGCAATAAAAGCAGCACTGGGGCCCCACAGGGGACTGTATTGGCTCCATTCTTGTTTATCCTGTACACCTTGGACTTTAGATAAAACTGAGTCACACATTCTGCATTAATTCTCTGATGACTTAACAATAGCGAGGATGGGAGGATAAATACAGGGCCCTGGTCTGTTTAATGGTGCAAACTGAATCATCTGCAGCTCAACATCAGTAAGACAAAGAAGATGGTGATGGACTTTAGGAAGATCCAACCTGCACTGTTCTGTTACTATTGACGATGAGGACCTACAAGTACCTGGAGGTGCACCTGGATGACATACTTCAGTGGAGCAGCAACACACAGGCTGTGTACAAGAAGGGCCAGAGTCACCTCTACTTCCTGAGGAGACTGAGTTCTATAGTGTATGCAGGCCTCTCAATTGTATCAGTCAGTCAGCTGTCACCAGTACAATCTTCTATGCGGTGGTGTTCTGGGGCAATGGCATTAGCTTGGGTGATGCCAATAGGCTCAATAAACCAATTAGGCTGGCTCTGTTAGAGGAGTCAAACCGGACATACTGGAGGTTGTGGTAAAACAAAGGACCTTCCAGAAAATCCTGGACAATGTTTCTCACCCTCTGCATGCCACCTTAGCTGAAAAGAGGAGCACTTTCAGTTATAGACTGCTCCAAAGAGCACTATGAGGTCATTCTTACCCTCGTCCATCAGGCTCTATAATGAGTTAACCTATAGCCAGGGAAGTGATGACCCCCTCCTGTTACACTGTTATTAACTTCTATTTACCAGAGCTCTGTTTAAGCTCTACTTAGCGCTATTTAATCACACCCTGCAATCGTGGACATCCTGTGCAGTACTACCACCACTTCTTATCTGGATGGTGTGACCGTGCACCCATTACTGTAATTCTTGCACTAGCATCTTATCAGGGTGACCTTGGAATCTTTGATTTTAAATCTGGACATTAATTCTTTTTTAAGGTAACTTTTTTATTCTTTCTTCCCTTCTAATATTTGTTTGGTGTGCACTTGTAATGTTACCTTGACACTAATTTCATTTGGGATCAATAAAATATCTTTCACTGTCCTGAGAACCTTTATTCTTTGCATATCAATTTACTAAAAATATGCGAATATAAATCTGGCCCATAAGCTCCCAAATTGAAGCATCTTTGCCTGAACTGCAAACTAATTCCATATCCAGATTGCCAAAGGGTTATATTCCAACTGTCCACACTCCAAATTCTACACAAGTCAGAAATACCCATTTTCTATAGCTATCATTACTATCACTGGGCATATAGTTTCTATAATTCTTTCACCCTAATATTATCCATTAATAGATGCCATGAAATATTTTATGACTATTACTAGCTTGACAAATGCTTTAAAAAATGTATAGGAGAATTGATATTATGTTAGATTTCCTTTATCCAGGTGATTCGTAACCCAGAAGTCACTCCTTGTAATTTTGCCATTCAACCTTGAGATCTTTGCAACTACAATATCATTCTAGCAAATGAGAAATCAGACTGCTGTACATTCTGAGATGCTTTTCAAGAGTAGGAATAAACATACCGGTTTCTACAGGAAAACCAAAATGCATTGGGGAGGGCATAAGCTTTAATCAACAGTTTATCAAGAGCAAGTCAAAGCAAAGAACAATGATGGGGAGCTGAAAATAAAGCTACATGCCATCTTATGGAAGGCAAAGTTGTCGATAACTAAACACCTAGATAATTTTATAGATTCAGCCAAAATAACATTTAATATCAAACTACATACTAGGTTTAAGTACTTACAATTTTCCCAGCTGCTTTCCTCTGTGTTCATCACTAACAACAACTTCTTCTATTCTCCCTCGCTAAATAAATGGGGGGAGAAAAGGCTTGAGTTCTTAAAAGGTTTCACATTAGATGTAGCCTAGAGTTAAGATTAACTATATATATACATATGTGAGTCATTTTAAACATTACTTGAGTAGCTGAACATAAAAGACTATGCATTAAACTCTGAAAAAAAAAGGAACTATCAAGAAACATTTACATTGCATTTCAATTGGGGAAGTTTAGGAGGAAAGCAGGGTAAGGAAAAGGAATTTAAACATTCGTGTCATTTCATCAATATATCTTCCAGTAGGCTATCAGATTCTTCACTTTTAGCTAAAATGCCCAAATTTAATTCTATTCAATTGAGCCAGCAGAACAAATATACATTGAATATTTTATTAACAGTAATTAGCAGGTTCTAGGTCTTAACAAAACAATATTGTAATATACTAGTTGAAGGCTTACCTTTGCACAGGTATGTATAAATTTATGTTCAATTATTAATGTTGCTGTAGCAATGACCTGTCCGACATGAGTGTCTTCAACAACAATATTATAGTAATCTCCAGTTTGCTTCATGTGTTCAAACTTTTCTGTAAAGTTTTAGGAGAAAGGCAGTAAAAATAATGGCCACAGGTCTATATTACAAGCCATTTTACCTTCAATCAACATTTGGTTATCATAAGTACTATACACTTGGGCGCAGAACATCAAAACACCCATCAAAGAATTGTATTTTAAACAATTTCTTAGTTAGTTTTACCCACATTACCCACGTCAGGCAAAGAAAGGTAACTTCCTAAAATTAGTGACTGGGGAATTACAAAAAAAAACACTAGTTGAGATCACATATTTCGTGAACTGCCATCATTTTCTGGAGAGGAATGGCGAGGGAAATTCTCTCAACTCAATCATAGCAGAAAGCAATCTTCTGAAATTTCAAATATCAAAAATATTTCTAAGCTACATGAATAATGGGGTCAGGGATGAAAAGGACAGGGTGACACAGAAAGAAAACTGCGCAGCACCATACATTATTTATCTACCATACATTTGCTTGTAATCTGCCTAAGGACAGATTCAGCCCTTCAATACTGCTCTGTCATTCCATCATGGCTGATTTATTAACCCTCTCAACCCCATTCTCCTACCTTCTCCCCATAACCTTTGATGTCCTGATTAATCAAGAACCTATCAACCTCTGCTTTAAATATACTCACTGACTTGGCCTCCAATGCTGTCTGTGGCAATGAATTCCACAAATCTACCACCCTCTGGCTAAATAAATTCCTCTTTCTTTTAACAAAAGGTCCCTATCTGAGGCTGTGCCCTCTGGTCCTAGACTCCCCCATGATAGGAAACATGTTCTCCACATCCATTCTATCTAGGCCTTTCAATATTTGATAGGTATCAATGAGATCCTCCTCATTCTTCTAAACACCAGCAAGTACAGGCCCACAGTCAAATGCTCCTCATGCGTTAACCCTTTTGTTTCTGAGATCATTCCTCTGGACCCTCTCCAATGCCAGCACATTCTCAAAGTATTGTCTGAACAATGCCTCATCTTCATATTGTCTGCAAACTTGGCCACAAAGCCGATATAGACACAAAACGTGAAAAGAAGCTGTCCCAACACTGACCCCTGTGGAACACCACTAGTCATTGGCTGCCAACCAGAAATGGCCTCTTTTATTCCCACTCTTTGCTTCCTGCCAATCAGTTTGCATCTTTCTGGTCTGCTGCTCACTATCAACTAAAATACACCTTTGCTATCTCTAAAATTAAGTCTCCTATATCCATGACCAATCTGTAGACTACTATTAATCCGTGACAGATGATGCACAGTTACATTAGTTTGAAGAATGGTCATCCCTATTATTTTATAAATCATGCTACTGTTAATGTTTTCAATCCCACACAGCTTAATTTCCACATATATGTTAATCAAACTGCCAAAACCAACTCCCCATCAAATTTAAAGTGACAAACCTAACAATTCAATAACTACATCAAATCTTAAAGGTCTGTAGCCCCAACTTTTCTTGAAACAACTGCATGATAGAAAACTGAAAAAAACTGTCCTCATACTTTGAAACAAAAACAGATTACAGACAATTTAAAACAAAGGTTTCACAGTACTGGAGGACTGAAGTAAAACATATGACAATATATGAAAGTGCTAGCTTGCTTACTTATGAATTGTTCAGCTTCAACATCACCTACTTTCGTTAACTGTGCAAGTACCTTGAAAAAGCCTGTAAAAATTAAAATTGAGTTACATTACAGCAGGAGTTACCATTAAGTTCATTATCATGTTAAAGGAAACATTGCCATTACAGCTTTATAGCAGCCATAGAGGAGATTTATGAGAATATTTCCCAGTCCAGAGAAATTTAGTTACAATGAGAGGTTACAAGGCTTAGGGTTCCTTTCTCTAGAAAGAAGGCAGCAGAGAACAAGCTGAAACACAAAATTACGAGAAGCTTAAATAAAGTAAACAGTTTGTACCAACAGGAAGTACCAACCGGGGGCACAGATTTGTCATCGTTATAAAGATCACAGGGGATTGGAGAAAGATGTTCTTAGATACAAGCTTGGTGGGGTCTGGAGCTTATAGTCTAAAAGTTTGATGCATGGTAAAACTGCTCATTATATTTCAAAACCACATGAACGAGCAGTTGATGAACTTCAAATTGTAAGTCAACAAGTTAACAACTGGAAAATTGGATGAGTCAGAGTAGTTCTTCATTTGGTATGGGCACAATGGACCAAATATTTTCCTCAGTCATAAATTTCTATGATCTTTGAAACTTCAATGGTAGTGTTCAAGTTGCAATCCCAACATGGTTGATGGAAGGACAATCACAAACAAGAGAAAATCTGCAGATGCTGGAAATCCCAGCAACACACACAAAATCCTGGAGGAACTCAGCAGGCCAGGCAGCATCTATGGAAAAAGAGTACAATGTTTCGGGCCGAGACCCCTCAGCAGGACTGGAGAGAGAAAAAAAAATTGAGGAGTAGAGTTAAAAGGAGAGGGGATGGGAGGGAGAAACACAAGGTAATAGGTGAAAGCAGGAGGAGGGTGAAGGAAGAGCTGAGAAGATGATTGGTGAAAGAGACACTGGGCTGGAGAAGGGGAGTTTAATAGGAGAGGACAGAAGGCATGAAAGGGGAAGCAGCACCACAGGGAGGCAAAGGGCAGGCAAGGAGACAAGGTGAGAAGGTGAGGTGGGGGGAAAGGGATGGGGAATGGTGAAGGGGGCATCACATCTGTCTGACATGCTATTTCCTATATTTAGAGTTTTGTTGGACATACAAGGTGACTCATTGGGTAGGCAACTGTAGCCCTAGAATCCTCTTCTCAAAAGGAGCGTTCAAGAAAAATTGTACATAATACATGTGCTATTCCGCAGATGAAATAAAATTCAGTAGAACTATATGGATCTGGCATCGCAAGTAGCTAATGGGAATAGCAAAGAAAGATTGCAAGTAAATTTTCTGATTACAATATGTATCATGATTCAGGTGAGATATTACAGGGTTGGGAAAAGATTTTTGGACTCTTGTAAATAATGAGTTAAAATTGCTGCAGACTTCTGTTTGTTCTGTTCTGAGTAATCCGCCTGTGCTGCTTTCAGACTGACAATCTTGGAGATGTTATGTTTTGTGGATTGAGTTCTGCTCATCTGTCACACACATGGCTTCGCAAGAATTGAGCTAAGCGCTCTTTGTCTCATAAGCTCGTTCTATAAATTGTAACACATCTAAGTTAGACAAAGGTTCGATGTGTACCCACAATCCTCGTCTCACCTGCAGGTGTCAGGATGTGATAATCTAATTATACTTTGTCTCCAAACATGTGGAACAATGGTTGAAAATGAGGAATTATCTCATTGCACACATTGTCCCAGTTGTCTGAGCTTGACTGCCTTTTAGGGTGATTAAGGGTTATTTGTCTCAAAATACCACTGTTGTTGGGTATGTGACTATGGGGGTAGTTAAAAAATTGCTTCCTGTGTACGTGACAAAAATGGTATTAAAAACTCTGTTTCTGTGCTTGGGCAGAGAGACCTCAGGTATGGGCCCCCTGTGTGTGCCTAAGGAGGGCTCTCTCTAGTAGCCAGCTACTAATAAAACTGTTGCTTTATCCTCCCTAGTACTGTGTGTTCTTGCATCAGGTAACCAGTAATAATTAGAAGTAAGGTTTAACACAAGTAGGAGCTAAATATATGAATAGGAAAAGGAGATGAAAAATAAACTGACAGAAAAAATTCTTATTTGCATAAACATTATTTAAAATATCTGCTATTCAAAATAATTTCAAAAAATTGGACTGTAAGAAAGCACTTTAAAAATGGCCAACCCCATTTTTAAAACTAGTTCAATGGATTCTTTGACTAAAAGTAGAACACTTCAGTCAAAATTACAAACATTCACAAGCAATCATATTAATATACATCTGTGGGCAACTGATAGATTTACAGCTTAAACAGTACCTCTGTTGAAGTCTGCAGTACAGAGAGGCCTCAGAATGAGTCCATCCCCTGGGCTCACTGGGGAAATCTCAGGCGAGAATTTCACCATATTTTGATTCCAGTCCAGCTCACTCAACAAGGTGGGGTCAAACAAGGGTGTATCGTCAAGAATCATGGCCCAAGCAGCACATAAATCAATACACTGTTTAAAAGAAACACACAAAACTGAAAAAAATTGAGACTTTACAGATATAACCACATGCAGTCAAGTGAAAAGAATTTTTTTAGTGATTTTAAAATATGATATTTTTGTCATGATTACTGATAAATGCAAAACAGGCTCAGTTCTAAAATAATAAATTCTCCTGGTAATTAAATTTGAGGAGAGACCATCACTTTGTAATGGCATTTTTACAGTCAAAATCACAAACAAGAGAAAATCTGCAGATGCTGGAAAGCCAAACAAGACACACAAAATGCTGGAGGAACTCAGCAGGCCAGGCAGCATCTTTGGATAACAGTACAGAATGTCATGTTTTTACAGTATTTTGGAACACTTACATTGTGTAATAAATACAAGAGATACAACTTCAACAAATAGTGTGCATACTACAGAGTAATAGAATTGTACAACATAGAAATGGACCCTTTGGCTTATCACATCCATGCCAAAGTTCTCCAATCTAGGCATCCTGGTGAACTTTCCCTGCACTCTCATTGCCAATTACATCTTTCCTATTATGTGGCAAACAGAACTGCATAATACTACTTAACCAGTATTTTGTAAAGTTGTAATCTAGCATTTTTTATAATTTCCTTTATCCCAAGCTTTGAAGACAAGCATGCCATATGCCCTTTTCACCACCACCCTATCTAGCTCTGCTGCACTTTCAGGTTACCAAGCATTCCTTAGTGCCCCTTACTGCGTATATCCTACCCCTATTGGATTTCCCAAAGCACATTATATCAGAGTTGCTGAGATTTAATTCCATTTGCCAACACTAAGCTGAACTCTCCATCATATCTCTATCCTGCTGAAGCCTCAGGTATCCTTCCTTACCATTCAAAACACCACCATCTTTTAAGTCATCTGCAAACTGGACACCACAGTAGTGTATCAGTTACTGCAATAATATTACAGCTCGGGAGTTCAATGCCTGCAAGGAGTACGTACATTCTCTCTGTGACCATGTGGCTTTTTGTCCAGGTGTAGTGGTTTCCACCTACATTCCAAAGATGTACCAGTTAGGTGGTTAACTGGTCACTGGACAACGTCCTGCCATTAGGATAATTGGTCATTGGACATCGTCCTGCCATTAGGATAGGGCAGTGCAGCTCAATGGGCCAGAAGGACCTGTTCTGCATTGTATTCTAAATAAACTACCAATCATACCTCTGGCATTCATGTCCAATTTATCATAAACCAATTTCTATGAAACACCAGCAACACACACAAAATGCTGGTGGAACATAGCAGGCCAAACAGCATCCATAGGAAGAAGCACAGTCGACATTTCGGGCCGAGACCCTTCATCAGGACTAACTGAAAGAAGAGATATTAAGAGATCTATGAACCACCATTGTTCAGATCTTCAATCAGAAAAGCATCCTTCCACAACTGCCTTCTACCTACCACCATAAAGGCAATTTTGGATCCAATCAGCCAGCTTCTTGTGTACTTTACTCTTCAGGGTCAGCCTACCAAACAGGACTTCCTCAAACGCCTTATTAAAAGTCCATATATACAACACCTATTGCCATACCTTCAGTCTCATTTGTTACCTGGAGGAAACTCAGCCAAACTAATGAGGCAGGATTTCACCTGCCCAAATCCACACTAATTATCCCTGCCTTTGCAAGTGTACAGAAATCTGAGCCAACCCTATCTGTTGGACTTTATCCAATAATTTCTCTGCCACCAACACACAGCTCATGAATATGCTGCTCCTTGGTTTGACTTTGCAGCCTCTAGTCTTTTAGCACCTCACTATGGCTGCTGAAGATGGTAATATTTCCTTCAGAGCCGCGGCTATTTCCTCTCTTGCTTCCCAAAGAAACATGGAATACATCTCATCTGGCTCTAGGGATTTATTTAACAGACACTTCTCAATATGCACCTGCTCCAGATTATCCATTTACCCCTCCATGAACTCACTTTCTTCCTTGTCCTTCTTTGTAAATCCACTGTCGATAAATATTCACATAGGGCCTTTCACTTGTCACCTGGCCTTACAAAGATTACCAATTTGATTTGCAAGGAAATCCCCTCTTTCCTTATTATAGAATGTTTCAGGATTCTCCTTTCTCTTACGATTTCTCTCTTACATTAGAGCTATAAAGCTGCACAAAGCAGAAAAGGGACCACCACGATATCCATCTATGCTAATCTCATTCAACCACATCCCTCCAATCCAAGTAGCTATCCAAATGCCCTTTATATGCTCCATTGTACTGTATCTGTCTTATCACCTCCTCTGGCATTATGTTTCATATTCAAACACGAGGAATTCTGAAGATGCTGGAAATTCAAGCAACACACATCAAAGTTGCTGGTGAACGCAGCAGGCCAGGCAGCGTCTCTAGGAAGAGGTGCAGTCGATATTTCAGGCCGAGACCCTTCAACAGGACTAACTGAAGGAAGAGCTAGTAAAAGATTTGAAAGTGGAAGGGGGAGGGGCAGATCCAAAATGATAGAAGACGACAGGGGGGGAAGGATGGAGCCAAGAGCTGGACAGCTGATTGGCAAAAGGGATATGAGAGGATCATGGGACAGGAGGCCCAGGGAGAAGGAAAAGGGGGAGGGGGGGGAACCCAGAGGATGGGCAAGGGGTACAGTCAGAGGGAGAAAAAGGAGAGTATTCCCCCACCTTTCCTTCGCTACATCGACGACTGCATTGGCACTGCTTCCTGCACTCGTTGACCTTATTAACTTTGCCTCCAACTTTCACCCTGCCCTCAAGTTTACCTGGTCCATTTCCGACACCTCCCTCCCCTTTCTAGATCTTTCTGTCTCTGGAGACAACTTATCTACTGATGTCTACTACAAGCCTACTGACTCTCACAGCTATCTGGACTATTCCTCTTCTCACCCTGTCTCTTGCAAAAATGCCATCCCCTTCTCGCAATTCCTCCGTCTCCGCTGCATCTGCTCTCAGGATGAGGCTTTTCATTCCAGGACAAGGGAGATGTCCTTCTTTTTTAAAGAAAGGGGCTTCCCTTCCTCCACCATCAACTCTGCCCTCAAACGCATCTCCCCCATTTCACGCACATCTGCTCTCATTCCATCCTCCTGCTATCCCACTAGGAATAGGGTTCCCCTGGTCCTCACCTACCACCCCACCAGCCTCCAGGTCCAACATATTATTCTCCGTAACTTCCGCCACCTCCAACGGGAACCCACCACTAAGCACATCTTTCCCTCCCCCCCCCCACTTTCCACAGGGATCGCTCCCTACGCGACTCCCTTGTCCATTCGACCCCCCCATCCCTCCCCACTGATCTCCTTCCTGGCACTTATCCTTGTAAGCAGAACAAGTGCTACACATGCCCTTACACCTCCTCCCTTACCACCATTCAGGGCCCCAGACAGTCCTTCCAGGTGAGGCAACACTGCGAGTCGGCTGGGGTGATATACTGTGTCCGGTGCTCCCGATGTGGCCTTCTATATATTGGCGAGACCCGACGCAGACTGGGAGACCGTTGTGCTGAACACCTACACTCTGTCCGCCAGAGAAAGCAGGATCTCCCAGTGGCCACATATTTTAATTCCACATCCCATTCCCATCCTGACATGTCTATTCACGGCCTCCTCCACTGTAAAGATGAAGCCACACTCAGGTTGGAGGAACAACACCTTATATTCCGTCTGGGTAGCCTCCAACCTGATGGCATGAACATTGATTTCTCTAACCTGCTAATACCCCACCTCCCCCTCGTACCCCATCTGTTATTTATATGCACACATTCGCTCACTCTCCTTGTTCTCCCTCCATCCCTCTGACTATACTCCTTGCCCATCCTCTGGGTCCCCCCCTCCCCCTTTTCCTTCTCCCTGGGCCTCCTGTCCCATGATCCTCTCATATCCCTTTTGCCAATCACCTGTCCAGCTCTTGGCTCCATCCCTCCCCCTCCTGTCTTCTCCTATCATTTTGGATCTCCCACTCCCACTTTCAAATCTCTTACTAACTCTTCCTTCAGTTAGTCCTGACGAAGGGTCTGAAATGTCGACTGTACCTCTTCCTAGAGATGCTGCCTGGCCTGCTGCGTTCACCAGCAACTTTGATGTGTGATGTTTCATACTCATCCAGCTTTGTGTAAAAACCCTCCCATTCACCTTTAAAACAATTCCTTCTAATTTTAGACCCGCCTCCATCCTAAGAAATATACTCCATCTACCCTTTTTATGCCCAATTTTATAAATCTCTATAATGATCTATACTGCACTCTAAACACCTTACTGTGATGTGGCAACCAGAACTGTACACAATACTCCAAATACATCAACCAGTGTTTTCACAGCTGCAACACGACAGCTCAACTCTTCTACCCAACAAACACCTCAGCCAATGAATACAATCATTCCAAATGTTTTCTTCATTACCTTTTCATCACGACACTGATGGAGTTGGGAACTTGGACTCAAGGTCCATTTGTATACCAACATCTCTTGGATCCCTGCTATTTACTGTATACAGAATACACAGTATATAGAATAATACAGCACATTACAGGCCCTTCGGTCCACAATGTTGTGCCAACCCTCAAACCCTGCCTCCCATATAACCCCCCCCCCACCTTAACTTCTTCCATATACCCATCTAGTAGTCTCTTAAACTTCACTAATTTATCTGCCTCCACCACTGACTCGGGCAGTGCATTCCACGCACCAACCACTCTCTGAGTAAAAAACCTTTCTCTAATATCCCCCTTGAACTTCCCACCCCTTACCTTAAAGCCATGTCCTCTTGTACTGAGCAGTGGTGCCCTGGGGAAGAGGCGCTGGCTATCCACTATCTATTCCTCTTATTATCTTGTACACCTCTATCATGTCTCCTCTCATCCTCCTCCTCTCCAAAGAGTAAAGCCCTAGCTCCCTTAATCTCTGATCATAATGCATACTCTCTAAATCAGGCAGCATCCTGGTAAATCTCCTCTGTACTCTTTCCAAGACAGTACTCCAAGAGTGGCCTAACCAGAGTTTTATAGAGCTGCATCATTATATCACAACTCTTAAACTCTATCCCTCAACTTATGAAAGCTAACACCCCATAAGCTTTCTTAACTACCCTATCTACCTGTGAGGCAACTTTCAGGGATCTGTGGACATGTACCCCCAGATCCCTCTGCTCCTCCACACTACCAAGTATCCTGCCATTTACTTTGTACTCTGCCTTGGAGTTTGTCCTTCCAAAGTGTACCACCTCACACTTCTCCGGGTTGAACTCCATCTGCCACTTCTCAGCCCACTTCTGCATCCTATCAATGTCTCTCTGCATCTTCGACAATCCTCTACACTATCTACAACACCACCAACCTTCGTGTTGTCTGCAAACTTGCCATCCCACCCTTCTACCCCTACATCCACGTCGTTAATAAAAATCATGAAAAGTACAGGTCCCAGAACAGATCCTTGTGGGATACCACTAGTCACAACCCTCCAATCTGAATGTACTCCCTCCACCACGAACCTCTGCCTTCTGCAGGCAAGCCAATTCTGAATCCACCTGACCAAACTTCCCTGGATCCCATGCCTTCTGACTTTCTGAATAAGCCTACCATGTGGAACCTTGTCAAATGCCTTACTAAAATCCATGTAGATCACATCCACTGCACTACCCTCATCTATATGCCTGGTCACCTCCTCAAAGAACTCTATCAGGCTTGTTAGACACGATCTGCCCTTCACAAAGCCATGCTGACTGTCCCTGATCAGACCATGATTCTCTAAATGCCCAGAGATCCTATCTCTAAGAATCCTTTCCAACAGCTTTCCCATCACAGACACAAGGCTCACTGGTCTATAGTTGCCCGGACTATCCCTGCTACCTTTTTTGAACAAGGGGACAACATTCGCCTCCCTCCAATCCTCTGGTACCATTCCCGTGGACAAGGGCATAAAGATCCTAGCCAGAGGCTCAGCAATCTCTTCCCTCCCCTCATGAAGTAGCCTGGGGAATATTCCGTCAGGCCCCGGGGACTTATCCGTCCTAATGTATTTTAACAACGCCAGCACCTCCTCTCCCTTAATATCAACATGCTTCAGAACATCAGCCTCACTCATACTGTCCTCACCATCAAGTTTCCTCTCATTGGTGAATACCAAATAGAGGTATTCATTGAGGACCTTGCTCACTTCCACAGCCTCCAGGCACATCTTCCCACCTTTATCTCTAATCGGTCCTACCTTCACTCCTGTCATCCTTCTGTTCTTCACATAATTGAAGAATGCCTTGGGGTTTTCCTTTACCCTGATCGCCATGGCCTTCTCATGCCCCTTTCTTGCTCTTCTCAGCCCCTTAAGCTCCTTTTTTGCTTTCCTATATTCCTCAATAGACCCATCTGATCCTTGCTTCCTAAACCTCATGTATGCTGCCTTCTTTCACCTGACTAGATTTTCTACCTCACTTGTCACCCATGGTTCCTTCACCCTACCACTCTTTATCTTCCTCACCGGGACAAATTTATCCTTAACATCCTGCAAGAGATCTCTAAACATCGACCACATGTCCATAGTACATTTCCCTGCAAAAACATCATCCCAATTCACACCTGCAAGTTCTAGCCTTATAGCCTCATAATTTGCCCTTCCCTAATTAAAAATTTTCCTGTCCTCTGATTCTATCCTTTTCCATGATAATGCTGAAGGTCAGGGAGTGGTGGTCACTGTCCCCCAGAGATCTGTGACCTGACCCAGTTCATTACCTAGTACTAGATCTAGTATGGCATTCCGCCTAGTCGGCCTGTCCACATACTGTGATAGGAATCTGTCCTGGACACACTTAAACTCTGCCCCATCTAAACCCTTGGAACTAATCAGGTGCCAATCAATATTAGGGAAGTTAAAGTCACCCATGATAACAACCCTGTTATTTTTGCACCTTTCCAAGATCTGCCTCCCAATCTGCTCCTCTGTATCTCTGCTGCTATCAGGGGGCCTATAGCATACTCCCAATAGAGTAACTGCTCCCTTCCTCTTCCTGACTTCCACCCATACTGACTCAAGAGAGGATCCTGCTACATTACCCACCCTTTCTGTAGCTGTAATAGTATCCCTGACCAGTAATGCCACCCCTCCTCCCCTCCCCCCCATCCCTTTTAAAGCACTAAAATCCAGGAATATTGAGAATCCATTTTTGCCCTGGTGCCAGCCAAGTCTCTGTAATGGCCACTACATCATAATGCTATGTATGTATCCAAGCTCTCGGTTCATCACCTTTGTTCCTGATGCTTCTTGCATTGAGGTATACACACCTTCTACCTTTACACCATTTATTCTGCTTCTCTTTCCTCAAAGCCTCTCTATTATGTTAGACCTGGCTTAACTCCATGCATTTCTTTCACTGCTCTATCGCTCTGGGTCCCATCCCCTTTGCAAATTAGTTTAAACCCACCCTACAGTTGAGTTGTAACATACTGTTCTTCAAGAGAGTCATCTGATCCCATTTGTCTATACCTGCCCTATATATGTCCTTTGTTCTCATTAAATCAACAACCAAAGTTCCTTAATCTTGTCATTTTTGCTTGTCACACTTTTTGGAACATGGCAATATATTGACATACTGCAAATGCAAAATACACTGACTGAGTTAAACACATAATTTTTACGTTAAAATAAGCATTACAATTTGAGAATAATTAACAGTTCATTTCAGTTACCGGTTGCACTAAGAAAAATATTTTCTATAAACACCTTTTGCCTATTTAAAAACAACTGAATTTTATTAAAATATTTCCAAGTTCAAGTCAATATAGATTTCACCCTGAATGAAATTTCCATACAAACACAACTCAGTCTGCTCTGCCAGAACTCAGCAAGTCAAGCTAAGCGATACTGGCTTTCACTCCTCTCTTGTGCCAGTTTATCGTAACACTCAATTTCCCCCAGTTATGGATAATCAAAACCTTTACTTTTTCTATACTTCTACTGAAATGAATCATGGGCATGATCACTATGCACTGCTATTATGAATTTAATATACTTGCACTTTATATCCCAGGAGAAAAGATCAAAGATAGTGTTGTTCAAAGTGATACGGAGAGAAAGCATGTAAAACTTACAATTGTGAAGAAAGCTGTAATTCTACAAAAATAGATCAGGGTGAATCAGTGTCAATTGTGAGGGAACACTTCAGAGTTGATAATATCAAATATAACAGAACTTTCATGTTGTCTCTTGATAAGAGTGATTTACTTAGGACACTCCTAAACAAACTATTCTTGAACTTCAAACACTTGGTTGTGAGTGGTTTAAGCAGAATCATAGTAATTGGCAACTTGTATTTAGTCTATTATTGTATGAAGATGTCAAAAACACTTCATTAGGACAAAGAATTCTCTCTAATTTCTTACCATGGACTTTTTACTCTCCTCCCATCCAGTAGGCGCCACAGGAGCCTCCTCTCCCGCACCAGCAGGCACAGGAAGGGCTTCTTCCCTGATGCTGTGACACTGCTGAACCTCACATCACAGCGCTAAGCAGTATTGCATCCGTATTGTACTGTCTCAGTACATTTATATTTCTGTGCTGTAGCACTTTTTTAAAAATTTGCAGTTATTTTGTAAATAACACTATTTCTGGTCAGATGCTAAATGCATTTCATTGGCTTTGTATCTGTACTCGGCACAATGACAATAAAGTTGAATCTAATCTAAGAGAGAGAGCGCGCAGCGCGCCACACGTGCGCAGCCTTCTGGTGAAAATTGATATCGTATCCGTTAAAATAGGGGTCATGGACAATTCTGATTTGATGGAGACAGATGTGAAAGCACAGAGGAACATCTGGAGAAATTTCTGAAACGCCAGTTTGCTGCTGTTGTGACTGCGTGGTCAGGAATCTTCCAGAGGGAAGGCCTCAAAATCCCCGGTTTTGCCTGCTGTTGGCGACCGAGATTGAGGTCGAATCGTTTGGGCAGAGATGGCGCTCAGTACTCGGTGTCAGAGAGCTGATCAGAGCTCAAAGTTTTCGGATGACTCAGATTCGGACTGTGGTCGGGCATGGCAGGGAGAGTTTTTCTTCCTTCTCCCGTCTGCGTGAGATGTGGGATACTTGAGAGATTTTGAACTTTTTACTGTGCTCATGGACTTCATAGTTATGGTATTGTTGCACTGTTGTAACTATATGTTATAATTATGTGGTTTTATTAGTTTTTTCAGTCTTGGTCTGTCCTGTGTTTTGTGATATCACACGGGAGGAGATATTGTATCACTTCTTAATGCATGCATTACTAAATGACAATAAAAGAGGACTGTGTGTCTTCATAATCTAATCTAATGTCAGGCAACAATAGCGTTTCATATCTCACAGTTCCTGCTTTGTTTCATTTACCAGGATTTCCAGAATAATGGAGTAATGCACAAAAAAAGACTAGTTTGTGACTGGTCAGTTGTAATATTATAGCACTCTTATCAAAAATAAACTAATTGAACAAAAATCAATTTAAAAAAGTATTAGGAGTATAAATAAGACCAATAAATAAAAGTTTTAGAAGTTTAATTTGTTCTCATAATTTTTCCCTTATCCTTCAAGGAACCACAGTTATACATTTCTAACAATCATCATCCATAATCCAAATGTACATGTAACACCAACACTGTAGAGATCTGGGGAATTCAAATCAGAAATCTTCTGATGTATTTTATTCTCCCATTATTCACTGGCATTCAAAGTGTAGAAATAGTAACACAAGAAATTCTGCAGATGTTGGAAACCAAAAGCAACACACAAAATGCTGGAGAAACTCAGCAGATCAAGCATCAAAGATTCAAAAGTTCATTTATTATCCAAGCATGTATCCATATACAACTCTGAAATCTGTCTTCTCCAGATAGCCACAAAACAAAAATCTGACAGTCATCAGAGAAAAACACCAAAACCACTGCTCCCACAAAAAAGAACGACATCCTGATTGTCAACCCCCAAAACCCCCTTCCCCCCACACACAAAACAGAACAGGAAAATCAACCCCCCAAAAAACAATCCCTCCCCCACACAAAAAAGCTAACAGAACAGCAACCCCAAGCACCATCCCCTCGCACAATAAAACAGAAAAGGAATGGGTGATAAAAAACACAGAACATAAAATCACAAGTCTATAAATGTCCACAGTCCATAAATGCAATAGCCCAATCCATAAATGCAAAACTGCAATACCATCCTCCGATATCACCGACATCACAGGAGGCAGAGAGGCCTACTTGGCTGCTACATGAGCCACATAGTGACAGGCTGCTCACAGACGCATTCTCTGGCAGCAATCAAAAGGAAGGCATTCAGTGCTAAACCTTCACTCGCCTTCTGGATTTGTCTTGATGTATCAATCTTCCTCAACATTTTAATCAGCAATTAATGAGTGCTTTAACTGGCAAAATGGAGTCAAATATCTAGGTCGTTTGAGTATAAGCTCGTTTCCCAGAATCTTCTTGGAGAATACAAAGTGCCAGATCACTCAAACAATCTGCAAACTGTAAACTGAAGGCACTAGCAGTCCCAGAAACACGTTTAATGTGAAAAACAGATGTAAAAGTAAAATTGACAATTTTGTGAGCTATCTGGAAAATGTCAACCAAGGAAGCATTGTATGCTGGTGCCATCTGGACCAAAAATGAATAAACAATCGACATTTCTGGCACAGACCCTTCATCAGAACTCGTGCACAAACATTTGAAATCTGCAGCAGTGTAACTATCAGTGATAACATTTACAGAGTTATTGTGTGACTCTAGACGGTTATACGAGATGTGCAATTATTTGCAACTCTGATGACTGGCGTTGGTGATGTAAACCATTTCCTGTGATACAAGTGAAAATTGTGTCTAATGTGTATAGATCTGATGGCTTCTTATGTCTGCAAAGGTACATAAAAGGTTTTAAGCAAATCACAAATCACATCCAGCTGAACTGATTACATTTAATCTACATCCAATGCATTATGGGAAATACCAGATTGCCCAAGTATTGTGGAATTGATATCAAGAGGAAAATAAATACTAATACCATGAGATACACAACATTCTCTTTACTTCTAATTTCAGACAACTACAAAGTTCCTGCTTTGTTTCCTGAACCAGGATTTTGAGAATAATGGCGCAACACACAAAAGACTAGAGGAAGTCAGGGATTAGGCAGCATCTACTAAAAGAAACAGTTTATATTTCAGGTCAAGACCCTTCATCTGGATTTTCAGAACAAAGGTGGCTCCCTTCAGCCAAGGCCATTATTTTGTTTTTTTTTCTCCCTCCCCCCCCCCACCCCCAACAAATATTCCAGAACTCTGTATGCAGGTTTTGGATCTTTTAGGTCAGAGGTCCCCAACCACAGGGCCGCAAAGCATGTGCTACCAGGCCGCGAGGAAACGATATGTGTCAGCTGCACCTTTCCTCATTCTCCGTCACGCCCACTGTTGAACTTGAACACATACAAGGTCACTACCCACGCGAGGACATCGGTCAGTCTTTAACCTACAACTACTCGATGAGTGAAAAACAAATGTCGCTTGAGAGTTTCTTTGGAAGAGATGGCAGGGGACATGTTTTAGGTAATCCACCATCACCTCTACCTTTTGCAGAGACAGGTTTAACCACTGGGATACTAGGTAGCACGAGAGGAACTTATAAAGACATTAGTGAGAAAACGAAAGTCTGTTACCATCACCCCTATAATTAACCTCCACTTGGTAAGCTTTTTGTTACTTGGTCAAGACTAACAATCCTGCTATTCTACTAAAAAAGTGGTCTGTATTGCGTGAAAGTACTCAGGAAGAACATGAATGCACTCATGGGATTACTGTTTTTATTAGCTACATAGCTGGTCACTTTTTCCAGGGCATCATTTCAAAGGCAAGGTACAAGCTCCACAGAACTGCTTCCAAACTCTCCGCAAGAGCGCTCAATCTTTCTGAACCATCTATTACCACATTTGACATTCATTACCTCCGCTTCACAAATGCAGCTTTCCTTCCCCAACTCCCCTCACTCAACTCCAAGTGCTAGATCTATACCAATCCAAAGCATGATTTCCATTGCTATCCCACATTAAATAGTAGCTTGCTTGCATTCTCAAGTAGCTTGATTCACCGAGTGACACAACAAATACTAAGCCTGCCGAACAGCAAATATATGAGCTTGTGTATAATTAGCACAAGGACCACAATAGTGCACCCACATGTGAATGACTTCCTCTGAGGAATACTTGCTGTCTTTCTCCTGCCGCAAAGACAGTTACTGGGCGAGTAGAAGGCAAGAAATATGAAGGCAGAAAAGGAAAAAAGGAATTATGCAAATGAAAAATATCATTTTATGAATGTTATACAATTTTCAAAAACTCATTCAAGGGATGTGATCATTTAATTGCCTATCACTTGGTACCCTAAACTAGTCCCATTTGTCAGGATCAGACCATATACAGTACCTCTAAATCAGTGGTTCCGAACCTGGGGCCCTTTGCTCAACGGTAATGGTCAATGGCATAAAAAAAGGTTGGGAACCCCAGCTCTAAAACTTTCCTATTCATGTACCTGCCCAAATATCTTCTAGAAGTTGTATTGTAGCCTATTCCATTTTTCACATTTGTGTAGAAAAATTGCCCAAGTTTCTTTCAAATCTTCCACTTTATATCTATACCCTCTGTTCATGACTCTGCAACCTCAAGACTCAGTGCACTCATCTTATTTATGCCCCTCATGACTTTACGTACCTCAATAAAGGTAGGGGCCATGGGATAAAAAAGGTTAGGGGACCCCTGCTCTATTCTATCACCTCTCAGTCATCTACGCTTCAAAGAATGAAGTCTTATCCTGTCCAACCCTTCCTTACAAGTCAGTCCCTCAAGTCCTGGCAGCATCCCTGTAAGTCTTTTCTGCACCATTTCTAGTTCACTAATATCTTTCCTACAGCAAGCGACCAAAACTGAACACAGTACTCCAAATGCAGCCTCACCAGTGACCTGCAAAACTAAACAACTATAAAAACTTAGATAAGCTTTCCATTGTGTCTTGGCATATGTGATAATACACCACTATCAATTAATTTCAAAACCTCAACTATTATACTCTACACTCACACTGAAGGCCAGCAAGCCAAAAGCCTTCTTTACCACATATCTACCTACGACTCCACTTTGATGGTACCTCTAAGGCCCACTTTGAACTCTATTCCACAACACTACCCAGTCCCCTGCCTACATTTATTTTATTTTTCCTGTCCACATTGATAGTTACACATTTCCACACCCCCCCCCGTGTTAAGTTCTGCTTGTCAGATTTTTGCCCACTCAATTAACCTCTTTGAAGCCCAAGTTCTCTTCACAAATTCAAAATTCAAAGTAAATTTATCATCAATGTATGCATATGTCATAAGATATTGGAGGATGAGGCCACTTGGCCCAGAGTCTGCTCTGGCATTTCATCATGGCTGTTCCATTCCCTGCCTTCTCCCTATAACCCTTCATTGAGAACTATTAACCTCTGCCTTGAATATACTCAATGACTTGGCCTCCACCACCATCTGCAGCTATGGATCCACAGATTTGCCACCCTCTGGCTAAAGAAATTCCTCATCTCTATTCTAAATACAGATCACTCTATTTTGAGGTTGTGCCCTCTGGTTCTACACTCTTCCACAATAGGACACCAAGCTACCCTGAGACTTGCAGACACTCACAGCAGAGCAAAAAAAAACAACAGAATCACTGAAAAACTATACACAAGGACTGACAAATAGCCATTGCGCAAATACAAAAAGAAAACAAATTATAAACCTAGTCCCTGCTCAATCTAACACTTCCCTCCTAAATAGCCCATAACCCTCCATGTTTTATACAAGTGCCTTAGTCTCTTAAATGTCCCTACTGTATCATCTTCTACTATTATCCATGGCAGCACATTCTCTATGTAAAAAATCTACTCTAACATCTACCCTAAAGTTTCGCCCATTCACCTAAAACACATGTCCTCGAGTATTAGTCACTGCTGCCTTGGGAAAAAGGGCGTTGGCTATGCACTCTAGCTATACCCATCACAGTCTTATACACCTCTATCAAGCTGTCTTTTCCTCCTGTGCTTCAAAAAAAAAACCGTAGCTCATTCAAATCTTTTCTTGTAGGCATGTCCTCTAATTCAGGCAGCATCCTGGTAAAGTTCAACTGCACTCTCTCTAAAGCTTCCACATTCTTCTATAATGAGTTGACCTAAACTGAATTAATATATACTTTTATGTGTGGCCTAACCCGAGTTTTATAGAGCTGCAAATTTACCTCATGGTTTTTGAACAATCCCCAACTAAAGAAGGTCAACACACCATAACATTTTTTAAAGAAAGATTAGCTTTGTTTGTCACATGTACACTGAATCAGAGTGAAATGCACTGTTACTGTCAACAACCAAGAGTCCGAGAATCGTGTTGGAGGCAGCCCACAAATGCCGCCATGCTCTCAGCGCCAACATAGCATGCTCACAACTCACGAACCCTAACTGTATGTCTCTGGAACATGTGAGGAAACCCACACGGTCATGGGGCAAATGTACAATCTCCTTACATACAGTGGTATGAATCAAACCCCAATTGGTGATCACCCGCGCTGTAAATGACTGTGCTAACTGCTACATGACTACGCTGCCCTTACCATCCTACTAACTTGTATGGCAACTTTGAGCCATGCGATTTCAAATGTCAAGGACAAAATTGGGTCATACACTTTGTCATCATGTCAATTTAGACTCATTGCTGGGAATCCTGGAAATAAAATATTGACCCCACATTTGAGTTTGTTAGATTAGAGAGTGTTATTTTTCTCATAGCTAAATTTCACTTTTGCTTGTTTGTATTTTTATATAATTACCTATGTGTATAATTATTCAGTAAATTTTCCAGTACCTGCAATATAGATGATTCTGTATTTTTCTAGAAGCTTCTTAGTTTTTTTGTAGCAGGTGTCATGCCAATTGAATCTGGCTATTTCATAAGGTAATTGTTATTATTGGAATAGCTTGTTGTCTTTCTAGTTAGCTAGTTTTTGTACAAGACAACTATGATTTCTTTGCTCTATTTTCTTTGCTTCATTCTTATTACACATAATAAACAGCCGTAAATGACAAAATGTTTACCTCATTCTTGATTTCCATACACCCCTTGGGTTAACTAACAGGTTTAACCAGCTCTGACAAACACTACAAAAATGTTGGCTGCCCCCCCCCAACTGTTATTGAAAAGTTACAGACAAATATGTTCATTACACGAAGAAAACCCCTTTAGTGTGATTTTAATTCATAAGTGCAGCTATTCTAAAGAAAAGCCTTTGACTAATTCTAAGGAGCACCACCATTGAAAGCTATTATCAAGTAATAGCATATTTTACACAACTGCCTACAGTAAACATACAATAATATCCTTTTACACGTTAAAAGTAGTCACTGAGTAGGTTACCTGAGAACATGCATCTCACATTCCATTACCATGGTTCACAGAACACCAGGCAAATTGCATGCTAGAAGTTGGTATACCAAGATAGCCACACTCCACTAGTTCGGTTCTGTATTAGCTCTGCCTGGCTGGGAATAGTTGCCGCACCAACTTTGGTGTAACACAGCGTAAACCCTGTCAAGGCTGAGGAATGCCAGTGAACAGTTACCAGCAAGTAAGGGGCAAAAACACAGTGCCACCCAGCAGTCGAAGCCGAGCTAACATCGGCATCCGGCAGGCCAGGATCACCTGCTAAACCAAGGGGCATAACAGCACAGCTGGTCATGAGTACCGTGGGGAGGAGGAGGGATGGCAAGGGACATGGTGACACATGGCAGGGCAGTAGCACTAAACGGGTCAGGAGTACGGTAACACCCCAGGGCTAGTGAAACGGTGACATTAAGCATGCGAGGAGCACCAGGCAGGCCAGGGACGCGGTGACACACGACCGGCCCTGAGTAAGCTGGCAAGGGGCACGGTGACAGCCCGGCGTGTTGGTGGCAAGGGGGGAGCCGGGACGGCCTCACTATTTCTGGCTATGGTTTGCAGAGGCCTGGCTCTAATGGGCGGGACACCACCGGCAGGCCAACTTTGGCGCAACTTTGTATCAGCCCGACTCGAAACGACGGGGAAGCCCCCGGGGCCGCGGCGGCCCGCAAGACCAACCGGAGAAGGACCAGCAGCGGCTGGCTGCTGAGACCGCACGAAGTACCGGGGCCTCTGTACAGTAGGCAGAGGCCGCGCACTCACCCTCCCGAGGTTAACCGCTCTTCCGCCGGTTCTCGATGCGGATGAATGGCCCACGGGAGGAGTTTTAACCGTCCCTCGCTGACGTGGCAGAAGGCGGGAACGGAACGGGCAGCGGCGTGATGACGCAGGTGCAGGGAGCGTGAGTGAGACGGGCCCGGCTCCGGGACAGCTGCGGTGCGGGTGCGACCGGAATTGTACAACTTTGGCCGGGAGCACTGGTGACATGCACACACTGATGCGGTTGAGCAAGCTGGTTTGTTTAATGTTTGCGTCACGAAACTTGGAGTGCAACTTTGCAAATAAATACATAGTGATTAGTAATTCCAGCCATTAAGTATATATCAGGCAGGTTGACATATAGAACAATACAGCGCAGGAGCAGGCCATTCGGCCCACGATATTGCGCTGAACCAGCTAAAAAAAATTCCAAAACACCGAAACATTAATCCCGCCTACGTACACCATGTCCATAATCCGTCCATCTTCCATGCGCCTATCCAGATGTATCTTAAAAACCTGTAATGTATTCCCCTCTACCACCATACCAGACATTCAGGGCTCTGAGTTAAAAAAAAACTTACCCCTCATATCCCCCTTGAACCTACCCCCTCTCACTTTCAATGCATGCCCTCTGGTATTAGGCATGAAATACAGCAGAAGACTTGATTCCATGCCAGTGGGGAACCGCACCAATGTGAGGATGCTATTGTTGCACAGCATATGACATTTCAGAACGGCTTCCCCAGGCCTTTTAAATTCCCCGGCTGCTGCTGGAAGAGCGAGTTTTAATACGAAATCACAGTAATCTGAAATGAAAATACCTACTAGTGAAAGAGAAGCAGGTGTAATAAGCTTTCATCAGAATCAGGCAAAGTTCAGACGTAAATTTTCTTTTTTTAAATGTTAAGGCTATGAGATAGGGTAGAAGGTTGAAAAGATTGTATGTCAAAAGGTATGCTGGAGTAATGGTAAAGGGGTGATCAAACAAATTAAAAAACTATGGTTGTTAGGTTGGAGTGGTGGAACCACAGAGTCAAGGACAGGCCCTTCAGCCCATCTAGTCCATGCCAAACAATTAATCTACCTAGTCCCATCGACATACATCTGGACCATAGGCCTACATATTGCCCTCCATCCATGTACCTATCCAAATTTCTCTTAAATGTTGAAATTGAACCTGCATCCATCACTTCCGCTGGCAGCTTGTTCCACGCTCCATCACTCTCTCAGTGAAGAAATTCCCCTTGAATATTTCACCTTTCACACTTAACCCATGACCCCTAGTTCTCCTTTCACCCAATCTCAGTGGAACAAGCCTGCTTGCATTTATCCTATCTATACCCCTCATTATTTTGTATACCTCTAACAAATCCCCCCTCATTCTTCTATGCTCTAAGGAATAAAGTCCGAGCCTATTCAACCTTTCTCTATCACTCAGGTCCCCAAGTCCTGGCAACAGTCTTGTTAATTTTCTCTGCACTCTTTCAATCTTATTGACATCTTTTCTGTAAGTAGTGACCAAAACTACACTCAATACTCCAAATTACACCTGACCATCATCTTACACAACTTCAACATAACATCCTAACTCCTGTATTCAATACTAGGATTTATGAAGGCCAATGTGCCAAAAGCTTTCTCTACAATCTGTGATGCTATTTTCAAGGAATTATAGATCCCTATTCCCAGATCCCTCTGTTCTATTGCATTTCTTAATGCTCTACTATTCACTTTGTAACACCTGCTGTGGTTTGTCCTGCCAAAGTACAACACCTCGTACTTGTCTGCATTAAATTCCACCTGCCATTTTTCAGCCTGTTTTTCCAGCTGGTCCAGATCCCACTGCAAGCTCTGGTAGTCTTCCTCACTGTCCACTGCACCCCCAATTTTGGTGTGATCTGCAAATTTACTGATCTATTTTCCACGTTATCATCCAGACCATTGATACCACTGTATAAAACAGTTGAATTTATTGGCCTGGATTTTGCAGAGTACTGACATTGGCAGTCACTCTTCCGACTCTCCAATGCCCAATAGAAGCTGTTTCAGATCCACAAGACCAAATTTACTCATGTAGTGTCGACAAACCAGGCTGACAAGGCATTGATAGATGCCTAGGAATTCAATAGCTCAAGAAATTGCTGCATACATCTTTATCTTCTTTTTAAAAAACTAAGAAACAATCAAACATTGTTAAAATGGAATTAAATAAGACATTCAAAATATTTTAATGTTAGGCTTAAAAATACTTCAAATTACCTAAATAATTACAATAAAAACTTTAAATCAGATTATTTGTTAACCTCAACAAATTCTTTGATGTATCCCTATTTTTTAGATTGCTAACTCCTTTATAAAAGGTAAGCAACTTATTAACTTCAGTTTGCTGACAAATGTCTCTCATAAGTTATTTAGGATTCATTTTATAATGTCCCAGCTTTTTAACCTGAAGCAGGTACAAGGCTTCCCATCCATTTTACAAACAAAAGGAAAACTGCAATGCTGGAAATCAAAGCAACACACACAAGATGTTGTAGGAACTCAGCAGGCCAGGAAAAGTGTAAACAGTCAATGTTTTGGGCTGACACTCTTCACCAGGACTGGAAAAAAGAGATGAGCAGTCAGAATAAGGTGGGGGAAGGAGAGGAAGAAGTACAAGATAGTCGGTGATAGGTGAAACCGGGAGATGGTGAGGGTGAAGTAAAGAGCTGGGAAGTCAATTGATGAAAAAGATATAGGGCTAGAGAACGGGGAATCTGATAGGAGAGGACAGAAGGCCATGGAAGAAAGGGAAGGGGAGGAGCACCAGAGGGAGGTGATAGACAGGTAAGGAGATAAGATGAGAGAGGGAAATGGGAATCGGGAATGGTGAAGGAGAAGGAGGGGGGCAATTGCCGGAAGTTTGAGAAATCGATGTTCATGCCATCAGGTTGGAGGCTACCCAGACAGTATAAGGTGTTGCTCCTCCAATCTGAGTGTGGCCTCATCACGGCACTAGAGGAGGTCATGGATTGACATGTTGGACTGGGAATAAGAAGTGGGATTGAAATGAGTGGCCAACAGGAGACCCTGCTTTTTCTGGCAAACAGAGCATAGGTGACAGGTGGACACTTTGCAATTCGCCTACCGGAGCAACAGGTCAATGGCAGATGCCATCTCTCTGGCCCTACATTCCTCCTTAGGACACCTGGAGAATAAAGACGCATACGTAAGGCTCCTTTTCATTAACTACAGCTCTGCCTTTAATACCATCATTCCAAATAAACTGATTCCTAAGCTCCAGAACCTGGGCCTTAGCACTCAGATCTGCAGCTGGATCTTCAACTTCCTCACAGACAGGACCCAGGCTGTAAAAATGGGGGACAAGCTCTCCTCTACAATCACTCTGAGAACCGGTGCCCCACAAGGCTGTGTACTCACTGTACACCCATGATTGTGTAACCAAATTTCCATCAATCTCAATATATAAGTTTGCTGATGACACAACAATTGTAGGCCGTATCTCGGGTAATAATGAGTTTGAGTACAGAGAGGAAGTTAAGAACCTGGTGGCATGGTACGAAGACAATGACCTATCCCTCAACGTCAGCAAGATGAAGGAATTGGTTGTTGACTTCAGAAGGAGTAGCGGACCGCACGACCCCATTTACATCGGTGGTGCGCAAGTGGAACAGGTCAAAAGCTTTAAGTTCCTCAGGGTCAATATCACAAATGACCTGACTTGGTCCAATCAAGCAGAGTTCATTGTCAAGAAGGCCCACCAGCGTCTTTACTTACTGAGAAAACTAAAGAAGTTTGGCCTGTCCCCTAAAACCCTCACTAATTTTTATAGATGCACCGTAGAAAGCATTCTTCTAGGGTGCATCACAACCTGGTATAGAAGTTGTCCTGTCCAAGACCGAACGAAGCTGCAGAAGATCGTGAACACGGCGCAGCACATCACGCAAACCAATCTTCCGTCCGTGGACTCACTTTACACCGCACGCTGTCGGAGCAGTGCTGCCAGGATAATTAAGGACCTGACCCACCCAGCCAGCACACTTTTCGTCCCTCTTCCCTCCGGGAGAAGGCTCAGGAGCTTGAAGACTCGTATGGCCAGATTTGGGAACAGCCTCTTTCCAACTGTGATAAGACTGCTGAACGGATCCTGACCCTGATCTGGGCCGTACCCTCCAAATATCCAGACCTGCCTCTCAGTTTTTTTGCACTACCTTACTTCCCATTTTTCTATTTTCTATTTATGATTTATAATTTAAATTTTTAATATTTACTAATTTTAACTAATTTTAATATTTTTAATATTTAGTATCTGTAATCCAGGAAGTGGGAAGCGCAGAATCAAATATCACTGTGATGATTGTGCATTCTAGTACCAATTGTTTGGCGACAATAAAGTATAAAGTATAAAGTAGGTGCTTGGTGAAGCGCTCTCCCAATCTACATCAGGTCTCACTGACATACAGGAGGTCACACCGCGAGCACTGTATATAGTATATTACTCCATTTCTTTTTCAAATACATTTCTTTCACTAGCACCATTTGCTGAACTAGTTCTGTCAAATCCATTCCTAAAAATTTAAATCTTATATGGAGATCATATTAGCAGGATCACTGCTCATGACTATATCAACAACACTCTGTAGCACTGATAGCATCTTCAATAAAAATGAGAGCCCAACATACAAGAGAATAATGACAATCAAATTTTGCCTCCAAACCTACAAGGAGTCATTGGGACAATTGATCAAAAGCTTAGTGAAGTGGGTTTCCAGGAGCACCTGAGAAGGAGGAAAGAGAGGAACTTAAAATGCAATACTAGAATTTATGTATGTATATAAGGCATGGCACCTGCAGCATAACAAATATATTTTAATATATCTATGGGGCCAGAGTTGGAGGACACTGGTCAATTAAAAAAAAAGCCATACATATAAGAGCAAAATAAGGCCATTCAGCCCAATAAGTCTGCTCCACCATTAAATCATGGCTATATGTATTTCTGAACCACTTTCTCCTGCCATCCCCTTGTAACCTTTAACCCCTTTACCCAATGACTTGGCCTCCACAACTCTCCATGGTATCAAATTCCACAGATCCCTCATCTCAGTTCGAAAGGAATGACCCTTTATTCTGAAGCTGTGCCCTTCGCTCAGAGTTTCTACTAAAAGGAACATCTCCTTTATACCCACTCTCAACCTATTGTCAGTCAGCCAATCCTTTATCACCCCCTAACACGATAGGCTCTTTTCTTGTTTAGCGGCCTTGTGTGGGATACCTGGTCTGATAATCTAAATAAATATCGTCCACTAATTTCCCTTTGTCTAATCTACTGTTGCCTCCTCAATTCACGGGGTTATTGGTGTGACAGACATTACAGGTAGTAAGAGTATAAAACGTAGAAAGGCACAATTCCCATCCTTATCATATTAGGACACACAAAAGTAAACAGAGGCCGGTTAATCAGAAACAAGAGAAAATCTGCAGATGCTGGAAATCGAAGGAACACACACAAAATGCTCCTGGAACTCAGCAGGTCAGGCAGCATCTATGGAAAAGAGTAAACAGTCAATGTTTCAGGCTGAGATCCTTCATCAGAACTGGAAGATCGATTTCTCGAACCTGTCGCCCCAACCCCCCTTCACCATTCCCCATTCCCATTTCCCTCTCTCACCTTATCTTCTTACCTATCCATCTCCTCCTTCTTTCCTTTCTTCCATGGCCTCCTGTCCTCTCCCATCAGATTCCTCCTTTTCCAGCTCATCTCTTCGACCAGTCGAATTCCCGGCTCTTTACTTCACCCCTCCCCTATCCTAGTTTCACTTATCACCTACTACCTTGTATTTCTTCCTTCCCTCCCCCCACCTTTTTACTCTGACTTCTCATCTTTTTTCTCCAACCTGATAAAGTGTCTCGACCCAAAACATCGACTGTACTCTTTTCCACAGAACACTGACTTCCTGAAGAAGGTCAAGTCTACTTCCTCATTTTGTCACATCATGGCTGATTTGGTTTATTTTCGTGTGCTCGTAACAAATTTTTTTTAAGCAAATTGCCAGAACCTCAGACTTGCTAGGTGTTGCAGTCAAACTTCTCTGAAATCTTTGCATTTAAAACACCCTGGAAAATGATGTTTCTTTACATTGCACTTCTCAATAGCTGACTCTTTCCAATGCTCCTTAGTTCTTTTGCTCAAGGAAATAGTTCCTTGGCTCGGTTAGACTTGGGGCTGATGTTGCTAGAGGTTCTAAAGAAGTCAGGAATAAGGTTCTCACCATGACTGAGAACCTTCTTATCAACACCTTGATGTCCCCATTGACCATCCACATACATCCTGTGGCAAGTAATTCAGCTACTGAATCTTCAACAAAAACAAGAGAAAATCTTCAGATGCTGGAAATCCAAGCAACACACACAAAATGCTGGAGGAATTCAGCAGGCCAGGAAAAGAGTACAGTCAACGTTTCAGGTCAAAACCCTTCGGCAGGACTGGAGAAAAAAGCTGAGGAGTAGATTTAAAAGGCGGGGGAGGGGAGACAAAAGCACAAGGTGATAGGTGAAACCTGGAGGGGGAAGATGAAGTAAAGAGCTGGGAAGTTGATTGGTGGAAGAAACAGAAGGCCTTGAAAGAAAGAAAAGTGGGGAGAAGCACCAGAGGGAGGTAATGGGCAAGCAAGGAGATAAGGCGAGGGAGGGAAAAGAGGATGGGAAATGGTGAAGGAGGGAGGGGGGACCTCCTCCCTCACTACCATTCAGGGCCCAAGCAGTCCTTCCAGGTGAGGCAACACTTCACCTGTGAGTCTGTTGGGGTCATATACCATACTGTTTCTGGTGCTCCCGGTGTGGCCTCCTGTACATCGGTGAGGGAGGAGGTGTAGGGAAACGTGTAGCACTTGTTCCACTTGCAAGGATAAGTGCCAGGAGGGAGATCAGTGGGGAGGGATGAATGGACAAGGAAGTCATGTAGGGAGCGACTGCTGTGGAAAGCAGAAAATTCGGGGAAGGGGAAGATGAGCTGGGTGGTGAGATCCCATTGGAGGAGGCGGAAGTTTCGGAGAATGATGTGCTGGTGGGCTGGTAGATGTGGACAAGAGGAATCCAACCCCTGGTAGTGTGGCGGGATGATGGAGTAAGTGCAGACGTGCATAAAATGGAAGAGATGCTCTTGAGGGCTTCCAGATGAGGTGACACTTCACCTGTGAGTCTGCTGGGGTCATATACTGTGTCCGGTGCTCCCGGTGTGGCCTCCTGTACATCGGTGAGACCCAACATAGATTGGGAGACCGCTTCACTGAGCATCTACGCTCCATCCACCAGAAAAAATGGGATCTCCCAGTGGCCACCCATTTTAATTCCACTTCCCATTCCGATATGTTGATCCTTGGCCTCCTCCACTGTCGTGATGAGGCCACACTTAAGTTGGAAGAACAACACGTTATATTCCGTTTGGGTAGCCTACAAACTGATGGCATGAATATTGATTTCTCAAACTTCCAGTAATACTCCCCAACCCCCTCCCTCCTTCACCACTTCCCATCCCCGCTTCCCTCTCTCACCTTATCTCCTTGCCCACCCATCGCCTCCCTCTGGTGCTCCTTCACCCTTTTCTTTCTTACGTGGTTTTCTGTTTCTTCCACTAATCAACTTCCCAGCTCTTTATTTCATCTTTCCCCCTCCAATTTTCACCTATCACCTTGTGTTTCTCTCTCCCCTTCCCCGCCATTTAAATCTACTCCTCAGCTTTCTTCTCCAGTCCTGCCAAAGTGTTTCGGGCCGAGACGTCGACTGTACTCTTTTCCTGAATGCTGCCTGGTCTGCTGAGTTCCTCCAGCATTTTGTGTGTGTTGCTCCTGAATAAATGTTTCAACTATTTATAATGCACAAGTGAGAGCATGATGGAATAGTTCCCACCTGCCCAGTTGAATAAGAAGGTTGATACAATCTTGAACAAGCCAGCTCAGTGGACTGGCGCCACCCTAAACTTCCATTTCCTCCGGTATCTGTAGTTGTAGCAAATCATAAACACGAGAGAGTCTGCAGATACTGGAAATCCAAAGCAACTCACATAAAATGATGGAGAAACTCAGCAGGTCAGGCAGCATCCATGGAAATGAATAGAGGAATAGAATTCGGAACCTTGGTCTCAGCCTGAAACATTGACTGTTTACTCATTTCCATAGATGCTGCTTGACCAGCTAAGTTCCCTCAGCATCTATGGTTGCTGTTCATTTTGTAAGTAGCACACAAGTAACCATAGATGGCTGCGTGATTATGTACCAAAACTGCTTGGCTACAAGCTAGAACTGAAGCAAAGATGAGACATTGACTGGTCCTACAACCTTCGCAATATACGATGTTTTCTTAGTATTTTCCTGATATGATGTGGAGTGTATTGACGTTGCTGAATATTGGCTTCTTTGGTGGTTGGGACCCCGGGAAGTAGTTAATTGCAGTTTTCAATTCTTCATCCTAAATTTAGTACTAACGTACTAACTCCTACTTTTTAAAGGGCAGGGATGTTCTTGGAACCTCTTCCTCTTGGTTGTGAGATTGCTTAACATTGTTGCATGCTATTTAGTACATATCTAGTCTTTTACCAAGTTGGCATTTCAGTATTAGATAAGTATGCCCTTGCTCCTAACACTACTTTCTGCTCTCCTCACTGACCTGGAGCTGATTCACTGGTTTGATTGTAAAAGGTAGAAATATTTGCTACTCTCATACGTGAAATGTTGAAGCGTGGCAGCATGTTAAAGGACATTCTCAAGACTGAGCATTAATATCATGCCAAATTGATTATGACAATTATACCAAGACTAGCTTTTTGCACAGGAATTGAATGTAGCACACTACCACAGTCCTAAATGATCTTTCATAAATTCTTGCATAAAATAAAATAAGCCAGATGCATGCAGTCTTTGCACTGAAGCAGGCTCCTTGACCCATCATGTGCAAGTTGACTTATTTGTCCATCTACAATAATCCCATTTGCCTGCAAAATATCTGCAGCCTATTAAAGTGCCTATCTATATGTCTTTTAATTCCATCATCTCTCCTGGATGCATTTCCAGATATTAACCACTCTGTGCAAAAATCTTTTTCCTCAAGTCCCCCTTTGTACCTTTTTCCTCTCAAACTTATGCACTCTTTTTTTTGATACCCCTACTATAGGTAAAAGATTCTAACTATCTATCCTTTAAATCTTACATAGCTCTCTTAGTTCATCCCAAAGCCTCCTCACCCCCAGGGAAAACAAACCAGCCTATCTTAACTCTCCTCATAACTGAAGTCTCTATCCCAGGTGACATCCTGGTGAATCTCCTTGGTACTCTTTCGAGCACAACCCCTACCTTTCTTCAGTGTGGTGTCCAAAATTGCACACAATACCCAAGTGTGGTTTAACCAGTATTTTGTAATCTATATCCCCAGCTATCAAGACAAGAACGACATATATCTTTCTGAATTCACTCTTCCGAAGTCTGATATCATGTCCACAGTGGGTGACTGTGGGTTCGGGTGCACTGGTGGCTGTCCAATTGGGTGGTGCCATTTCAATCCCCTTCCGTTCAAATGTACATAGAATGCATTAAACTCATTGGGAATGACTGTGCTGTTGTCAATGACGTTGCCTGTTGTAGTCTACTGTAGAATGTAGGGTGATTTTTCACCACTCTGTTTCGCTATGTTGCAACTATGGACTCCAATTCCAAAGCTCCTGTGTTCATCAACATGCCTTAGCATCCGACCAAAAACAATATTGCACCTAGATTCATTCGTCTTTCCAAAATGTATCAAATTGCATTGTTGGGATTAAATTCTATCTACTAAAGCTTCCCCTACCTTTCCATCTGATCTATATCCTACTATAACTGCAGATAACCTTCCTTGATATCCACAATATTGCTAACTTTCAATATCAAAGAACACAACAATTCATATTCACAAAAGCATTCACAAGTCATCCTCAGATTTACTAAACATAACATCTACAATCACGTGTAAGTCACTAATATACATTACAAACAACAAAATCGCCAATCCCTGTGGTATATAACTGGTCACAGTCCTCCAATCAGAAAACTATTCCTCCACCACTACTGTCTCGCCTCCTTTTGAATCAAAATCAGCTCCCATGGAATTCTTTGTACCTCTGTCTTTTGAACCAGCCTATTAATAGATAAAAGAAATAGTGGATGCATTAGTGATAATTTTTCAAAACTCATTAGATTCTGGACTAGTTCCTGAGGATTGGAGGGTGGCTAATGTAACCCCAATTTTTAAAAAAGGAGGGAGAGAGAAACCGGGGAATTATAGACCGGTTAGCCTAACGTCGGTGGTGGGGAAACTGCTGGAGTTAGTTATCAAGGATGTGATAACAGCACATTTGGAAAGCGGAGAAATGATCGGACAAAGTCAGCATGGATTTGTGAAAGGAAAATCATGTCTGACGAATCTCATAGAATTTTTTGAGGATGTAACTAGTAGAGTGGATAGGGGAGAACCAGTGGATGTGGTATATTTGGATTTTCAAAAGGCTTTTGACAAGGTCCCACACAGGAGATTAGTGTGCAAACTTAAAGCACACGGTATTGGGGGTAAGGTATTGGTGTGGGTGGAGAATTGGTTAGCAGACAGGAAGCAAAGAGTGGGAATAAACGGGACCTTTTCAGAATGGCAGGCGGTGACTAGTGGGGTACCGCAAGGCTCAGTGCTGGGACCCCAGTTGTTTACAATATATATTAATGACTTGGATGAGGGAATTAAATGCAGCATCTCCAAGTTTGCGGATGACACGAAGCTGGGCGGCAGTGTTAGCAGTGAGGAGGATGCTAAGAGGATGCAGGGTGACTTGGATAGGTTGGGTGAGTGGGCAAACTCATGGCAGATGCAATTTAATGTGGATAAATGTGAAGTTATCCACTTTGGTGGCAAAAATAGGAAAACAGATTATTATCTGAATGGTGGCCGATTAGGAAAAGGGGAGGTGCAACAAGACCTGGGTGTCATTATACACCAGTCATTGAAAGTGGGCATGCAGGTACAGCAGGCGGTGAAAAAGGCGAATGGTATGCTGGCATTTATAGCGAGAGGATTCGAGTACAGGAGCAGGGAGGTACTACTGCAGTTGTACAAGGCCTTGGTGAGACCACACCTGGAGTATTGTGTGCAGTTTTGGTCCCCTAATCTGAGGAAAGACATCTTTGCCATAGAGGGAGTACAAAGAAGGTTCACCAGATTGATTCCTGGGATGGCAGGACTTTCATATGAAGAAAGACTGGATGAACTGGGCTTGTACTCGTTGGAATTTAGAAGATTGAGGGGGGATCTGATTGAAACGTATAAGATCCTAAAGGGATTGGACAGGCTAGATGCAGGAAGATTGTTCCCGATGTTGGGGAAGTCCAGAATGAGGGGTCACAGTTTGAGGATAGAGGGGAAGCCTTTTAGGACCGAGATTAGGAGGAACTTCTTCACACAGAGAGTGGTGAATCTGTGGAATTCTCTGCCACAGCAAACTGTTGAGGCCAGTTCATTGGCTATGTTTAAGAGGGAGTTAGATATGGCCCTTGTGGCTACAGGGGTCAAGGGGTATGGAGGGAAGGCTGGGGCGGGGTTCTGAGTTGGATGATCAGCCATGATCATAATAAATGACGGTGCAGGCTCGAAGGGCCGAATGGCCTACTCCTGCACCTATTTTCTACGTTTCTATGTTTCTATGTTTCTATTAAGTGTGACCTTGTCAACTACTTTACTAAAGTCCATGTTAATAAAATCACCCACTTACCAATGCAAAATAAAACTCTGTCAAATTAGTGAGACAAGATTTTCTCCATTTTGGCTACCCCTGTTCAGCCCTTGCCTTTCCAAATGCCTATAAGTCCAACCATTTAGGAGTTTTCCCAATGATTTTGCTACGATTGACGTAGGGTTCACCATCCTATAGTTATCTGACTTATTCCTGATTCCCTTTTTAAATAAAGGAAAAAAATAGCCAATTCTCCAGGCATCTGATTCTTTACCTGTGGCTAACAAAGAAGCAATAATTTTTGTCAGGGCCTTAGTTTTCTTTTCCTTTGCTTCTCATAGCTACCTGGAATAGATCTCATGCATCTATAGGGATTTATCAATCCATATGTGGCACATGACATCCAACGCCTCCTCCTTAATGGTGATCTAATCCAGATGATCACTGTGCCCCTCCCTAATTCATTACCTCCATGTCCTTCTCCCTTGGGAACCACTCCTTCCCTCAGCCCAGTTTCCATGATTACTGATCCAATCTTCATTTCCATCTGTCTTCATCACAAAGCTCACTACATTAAAGTATTTGAACCTGCCAGTCCTCTCATGCTCCCTAACCTGCCTCTGTCACTCTGCCCACTGAATTTGCTTAAATTAACATCTACATTTTTCTCCCCACCAACTATGCTGCCCAACCCCCCGCCGAGTTAGTTGAAACACTCCCAAGTAGTATGAGCAAACCTCCCTGCAATGATATTGGTCCTCCTGCAGTTTAGGTGCAACCCCTCATCCTTGTACTGGTCCCACCTACCCTAGAAGCAAACCCAGTGATCCAAATTACCTAAAGCCCTCCCTCATGCACCATCTACCTTATTGGAGACATCCCTTACCCCAGAACAACATGATTTTGGAATCTTACTCTCAGTCACAGAAGCATCTGTCTGCTCCCCTCACTAATGAATCCCCCATAACTATTGTTCCCCTTCAGGGGTTCCTTCCCCTGTTGTGAATCAGAGCCAACTGTGGTGCCACAAACTCCATGAACTTGGCTACTGCTGCTGATCACACCCCCCCCCCAACCACCACCAGTAACCAAACAGTATTTAATAATGATATACCTGTTTGAGAGTGTCTCCTGCACGTTCTCCATGCAATTACTGCCTTTTCTGGCAGTCATCCATCTCCATTCTTACATTATCTGCAGTGGGGCCAACTTGTTAAAACATACTATCTATCTTTTCCACATCCAGAAAATATACATAGGATATGACAGAGGAAATTGTTGAGCACTATGCCTTACTCACAGAGGCATTGGTCTAATCAATCATGATTGATTTCACCTTGTGAGTCATACAGTCTCCTTTGTTCATAACAAAGTATAATTTTTAAACTACTTCCTGTGCAGCAATTTCTGTTTACTGTAGTGAGCCCTACAATTAGTTGGATTTTTAATAACAGTAACTGAGCAAATGCAGTTAATACATTCCTCTATTGTGTTTCCACAAAAAAAAAATGTTATTTGTGTGTAAAGTAATGTAGATCTGGCCTTACTAATCATAAACTGGAATCAATGAAATATGAGCTTCTCAACCCCTTGTCATCTTCAAAATGCATTAAAATCAGAATCCATTGCTTTCATTTGCTTAAACACATTGCAATTATGAGAATACCTTTCAGGTGGAAAAAGCAGTTCAAGGCTTTTTTTTTATATAGAAAATAAGCACCAAACCAAAGGAGGAGTAATTCACAATATGTTCGAAGTATTTGCAACGAGGTGCATTTTAATTGGGTGGGGTGGGAGCCGGAGCTGGAGGTCTGGGCAAATGATGGCACAAGACGGATCTGACATGGAAAGCCAATGAAGCCAGATTTGTAGAGGGTGGCGTGGTAGAGCAGGCATGGCACATGGTGCAATCCTGGCATGGCATGGCACATGGTGCAATCCTGGCATGGCACATGGTGCAATCCTGGCATGGCATGGCACATGGTGCAATCCTGGCATGGCACATGGTGCAATCCTGGCATGGCATGGCACATGGTGCAATCCTGGCATGGCACATGGTGCAATCCTGGCATGGCACATGGTGCAATCCTGGCATGGCATGGCACATGGTGCAATCCTGGCATGGCATGGCACATGGTGCAATCCTGGCATGGCACATGGTGCAATCCTGGCATGGCATGGCACATGGTGCAATCCTGGCATGGCACATGGTGCAATCCTGGCATGGCATGGCACATGGTGCAATCCTGGCATGGCACATGGTGCAATCCTGGCATGGCATGGCACATGGTGCAATCCTGGCATGGCATGGCAGTGTGGGTGCAGCACTGTAGGGTACTGCATGGTGGAGTCGTCGTGGCGCACTGGTGCCGTGGTTAGCATAAAGCTTGCGCCATCCGTAAGAAAGGAATTTGATTTCTGCAGCTTTCCGTAAGGAGTTTGTACATTCTCACTATGATCACATAGGTTTCCTCTGGGTGCTCTGATTTCCTCCAATATTCCAAACTAACAGTTAGGGTTGGTGAGTTGTGGGTGTGCTGTGTTGTTGGTACCAATATGTACCACAACTCTGGCTGCTCACCCTCCCCTTTTAGAATGCTATCCCCGTTCCCCTCAATAACACTTTAGATACTCTTGGGAGGATGACCTAGCAGGGGAAGACTGCAGTATGCATTTCTCTAGAACGGCATCAGACTCCGTGGCTCAGAGGAAAGGGGGAGAAGTGAGGAACCAGAGGATTCAATAGTTAGGGGAGCAGACAGGACATTTTGTGGACATGAAAAATACTCCCAGATAGTAAGTTGCCTCCCAGCTGCCAGGGTGAGAGACGTCTCAGCTCAGGTCCACAGCACTCTGAAAAGAAGGGTGAGCAGCCAGAAGACATGGTACATATTAGTACCAATGACATAGGCAGAAAAAGGGATGAAGTCCTGAAGAGAGAATTGAGGGATTTAGGTAGGAAGCTGAAAAGCAGGACCTCACGGGTAGTAACCTCTGGATTGCTGCTTGTACCACTCACTAGTGAGGGTAAGAATAGGATGATTTGGCAGATGAATGTGTGGCTGGAGAATTGGTACAAGGGGCAAGATTTCAAATTTGTTGATCATTGGGATTTCTTCTGGAGAAGGTATGACCTGTACAAAAAGGATGGATTATACCAGGACGTGAGGGAGACCAGTACCCTTGCAGGCAGGTTTACTAGAGCTGTTGGGAGGAGTTTAAACTAGCTTGGCAGGGGGATGGGAGCTAGAGTGATCAGTCCAAGGCTGGAGCAGTTGGTGTGAAGATAGATGCAGGTGCACAGGCATACCTAATAAAGTGGCCACTGAGTGTACATGAAGAACAGAAGGACGACTAGAGATGGAGTAGGAACGACCAGGAATAAAAGAGGAACTATGTGTCTGGTGTTGGAGGAGGTAGGGAAGGCCTTTGCTTCAGGATTCACCAGTGAGAGGGACCGTGATGAATGTGAAGTCTGCACAGAACAGGCTGATGTGCAGGAACATGTTGATGTTAAGAAAGAGGATCTGCAGGAAAATTTGAAAAACATTAGGATATCTAAGTTGATGGGCTGTACAGGATATACCCCAGATTACTATGGGAAACAAGGAAGAGACTGGAGTGCCTTTGGCAATGATCACTGCCTACAAGAGCAGTATCAGAAGACTGGAGGGTGGCAAATGTTAATTCCTTTGATCAAGAGAGGGAGTAGGATTAATCCTGGAAATTATAGACCAGTATGTTTTATATCAGTGATGGCAAACTTTTGGAGAAGAGTCTTAGTGACAGGATTTACGAGCATTTGGAGAAGACCTGATTAGGGCTTTGTGGGGGGGCAGGTCATGCCTCGCAGGCCTGACTGAATTCTTCCAGGAAGTCAGGGGGTTTGGGATCCAGGGAAACTTGGCTGCACAGACTCAGAATTGGCTTGCTCACAGAAGAGGGTGCTGGTAGATGGTGCGTATTTTGCCTGGAGGTCAATGGTCGTGGTTTTTCACAGGGATCTGTTCTGGGACCCTTACTCTTTGTGAGTTTTATTAATGACTTGGATGATGAAGTGGAAAGGTGGGTTAGTAAGTTTGCAGATGACATGAAGGTTTGTGGTATTGTGGGTATAAGGTTGTCTTAGGTTACACCTGGATACTGATAGGCCGCAGAGTTGGGCACAGAAGTGACAGGTGGGGTTCAATCCAGAAAACTGTGAAGTAATTCACTTTGGAAGGTCAAACATAAAGCAGAATACAGGGTTAATCCTTAACAGTGCGGAGGAACAGAGGGTTCTTTGGGTCCATGTCCATAGATCCTACAAAGTTGTGGCATAGGTTGATAGAGTGGTTAAGAAGGCGTATTGTGTGTTGACCTTCATAAATTGGGGATTGAATTCAAGAGCCAGGAGGAAATGTTACAGCTTTGTAGAACGCTGGTTGGACCACACTTGGAATATTGTGTTCAGTTAGGTCAACTCATTATAAGAAGGAAGCTTTAGAGAGGGTGCAGAGGAAATTTACCAGGATGCTGCCTGGATTAGAGAGTATAGGCTGAGTGAGCTAAGGTTTTTGTCTTTGAAATGAAGAAGGTTTAAAGGTGACTTGATACAGGTGTATAAGATCATAAGAGGCATAGATAAACAGTCAGACACTATTTCTAATACAAGGAGGGCATAACTTTACAGTTTTGGAGGAAAGTATAGGAGGATGCCAGAGATAGGTTTTCTTTACACAGATTGAGGTAGGTGCATGGAACCCACTGCCAGAGTCAGTGGTGGAGGTAGATACATTAGGGGCATTTAAGAGACCCTTAGATAGGCACATAGATGAAAGAAAGATGGAGGGCTAATTGTGAAGGAAGGGTTAGATTGATCTTAGGGTGGGTTAAAGGGTTGGCACAACATTGTGAGCCGAAGGACTTGTACTATGTTATACTGTTTTATATTCTATATTCAACTTTTGGTGATTGATGTACAACGACATCCAAGTCCCTCCATACACTGATAACTTCAGTTTCTCATCTTCTAAAAAATTATCTGCCTTTCTATTTCCCTTAACAAAATGTATGACCCTGATATTTTTCCACATGACATTCCATCTCTATCCATATGGTTAACCCAGCCCCAGCTTCCCGAATCTTCCCCAGCCCATACTACAACCCATGTTTGCATAATTTGCAAACTTGGATATAATTCACTTGATTGTCTAATGCAAATTATTCATTTAAATGGTGAACAGCTGGGGCCCAAGCACAGATACCCATGGGGCCCTTCCTGTTGCAGTTTCCCAACGCAAAAAAAAAACTAGTAATTCTTTCTACCCCATAACTAATTTTCAATTCAGACCTATATAATATCCCCAATACTGTGCATTCTGTTTATCAAATGTTTTCTTGAAGTCCAAATACATCAGAACAATTGATTCAACTTTATTTATTCTGCTGGTGTGTATAGGGTGTCTAGGGAGGGGTAGCACCTCTGGTGAAGGGGCATGTCATGTCCATTCTGGGCAGCTCATTCCTTTTGTCCCTGCTGGACACTCATCTCTCACCTGTGGCTCCAAATAGCCGTTTGCATGTGACGGCAGCCACACTGCTTCGACAGGGAGGCTAAACCAGTGAGGGTAGCCAGTGGGCTCATTCCCCGGTGAGATAGGGACATGCCTGTCCCAGCTCCAGCAGACCGGGCGGATGAGATCTAGCGAGATCCCAGGGTCAGGAAGGCAGTACTACAATGCTCTGTGGAGAGAGAAGGGAACAACAAGGCATCCACTGCAACCAAGGAAAACCCCACTTTGTGACACTTGTTTCTTTCACTGGAATCTGACGTTTGAGGTCGAGATAGAGCAACTGGCCCATTACATCGGCTTTTCCACTTTAAAAACTCTCCCGCACAGGTTTCCTGTCATCGTCGGACGTGATGGACAGCCACCATTTATTCTGCTGGATTCCAACAAATTTGCTAACTGTGATTCCTAAGTTCATACTTTCATATTGACTCTTAAATTTCATAAATTCATTTTGACTCTTCCCATTTTCTAAGCGTCTTGCTGCAACTTTGTTAATAATGGATTTCTGCAGTTTCCCTACCACTAATTTCAGGCTAACTGTCAGTAGTCCCTTGATTTCTCTGGGAATTTGAATCAGAGAGTTACACTGCAAAAGCCTTGCTGAAGTCTTTGTAAACAATTTCTACCACCCTGCCCTTGTCAATCAATTTTGTGATAAAGTATTTCCCATGCTTAATGCCATGCTGACTATCGGTAATCACACCTTGTCTTTCGAAATGCAGATAGATCCTATCTCACCATTAACTTTCCCATCACCTAGTGTTAGACTTGTTTTGTGAGAAAAGATTCTCAGACATAAAGTCAGTTCTTGTCTTTCGAAATATAGATAGATCCTACTTCACCACTAACTTTACCACCACTGGTGTTAGTCTCACCAGCATGTTGTTCCCTGGTTTATCTTTGCAGCTCTTTTTAAATAAAGACACAGCATGAGCCACCCTCCAGCCTTCTGATACCTCACCTGCTCTAACGATGGCACAAAAATCTCTAACAGGGCCTCAGCAATTTCTTCCTTTATTTCCCGCAATGTTTTGCATGATACAGATCCTGTTCTTATCAATACCTTGGCACTCCTTTGCAGGATTTTGAATTATTCCCCACCCTCTGGATTACTACTTGTTACAACCCTTTATAAAGCTTTTCCTTTGATCAAATATCAGCCAATACAATGAACCTCGCCTTTGGAGGAGGGATTGTAAACTGTGAATTTATTTTTGCAATGTTGTTCTGCAGGTTGTGGCACACTTATCCAAGGTGTGTAGCTTGCGCGATTTCAACAAGACTGATCTTCAAAATGATCAGCACAGTTGGGTAAGGCATTCTAAATCACAATAAGATTTTGTGAAATTTTATTTGAAATTCATCCTTTGATTGTCTGATGATAATTCTACAGCCATGGATCTTATTACAGAACTGACAACTCTTGACAGAGAATTCTTCATCATTTTCACTTCCATCATTTTAGATCTACCTCTCTGTCCAGTGAAATAACAGTTTTTAAGACATTTTCTGTTGCTATTTTGTGTGATTTTTGATCGGGGCAGACTGGCTCTGTGGCCTGAAGTTAACAAACGACACAGGGCTGGATTGAACTAAACTCAGCTGAACTGAATTGGCCTCAACTGTAATGATGATTTTTGGTTTGGTGTTTTCTATTCCATGTTTTTTGCTAGTTTTTTGCCATTTGTGTGATTTGTTTTTTTTTGCACATTGGGGTTTTGATGTTTTTCTTTGATTTGATTCCATGGTCTTCTTTCTTTGTTTCGTGGCTGTCTGTGGGAAGACGAATTTCAGGGTTGTAAGCAGCATACATACTTTCATAATAAATCTACTTTGCGTCTTTGAATTCCATCACTTCAACACTTGCTGACTTATTCTCAGTTACTTTAGCCCTCACCTCCCTCACAGTCATTCACTTGTTCATTCGTTTGGTCTTCAGTCCCTAAACCTTTGTGTGGTTCAGTGTCTAACTGTTCTTTCATATATTAAGCCTCTGGAACACTTTTGATGCGTCACTGCAGTAAGCACGCTTTATACATAGCTGCCGTTATCCTCTTTGAAAATCTATCAGCTGGACGCCAGATGGAAGTTAAGATTGTGTGGTCTTTAAGTTTCACTTTTTTTTTAACAGGATCAACTTGCGAAATACAGGTTTTTTTTAATTTGGGGAGTTATTCTGCAATACACCACAAGGTGGCAGTAGGTAATAATATTACAGTATAGGAACAGTTACAACTTGAAATTGTAGCAAAGTTGCAAGATTTGCTTTTGTGATTTGGAAAAAAAGGTATTTAAGTATGAGTGAGGTGGCCCACTCAGGATCCAATGATTAAAAAAGTGGGAAAACATAACATTTTTCATGCCTAATTAATTGAAACATAACAGAGTAATGTTTAAAAGATTAGTGTTAGTAGTGGTTACAGCCCAGTCCCACCACAGAGCACAGCAATATGGAGTGCTGTCACAGGAAAACATCATCCCCACCATCTAGGCCACACTCTCTTTTCACTGCTGCCATCAGGAAGAAGATACAGGATGCTCAGAACCCACATCACCAGGTTCAGGAACAGTTATTACCCCTCAACAAACAGGCTTTTGAACGAGAGGGGATAACTTCACTCAACTTCAGTTGCCCTATCACTGAACTGTTCCCAAAACATATGGATTCACTTTCAAGGACATTTCATCTCACACTCTCGATATTTATTGCTTATTTGTTTATTATTACTAGTAGTATTATTATTCCCTTTTACACAGTTTATTGTCTTTTACACATTGGTTGTTCATCCCAGTCAGGTCTGGTTGTTCACTGATTCTATTGTGTTTCTTGGATTTATTGTGATTGCCCAGAAGAAAATGAATCTTAGGATTGTACACGGTGACGTGTATGTACTTTGATAATACAGTAAATTTACTTTGAACTTTGAGAAGAACCAACTGTAGATCACAGACAGTACCTCGTCTACTATGTGATAATATGTGGATATCATCTGAAATATCTCTGCTTCTTGAACCTCTGGACCGGGATTTGCTGGATGTCTTTTGTTTCCAGTGCCCTAAGTTTGGCAGTTTTCTCCTAAAGCCTCTCAATTTCTTTCCTTTTTTAATATGCTCTTTGATTAATTAATAATCTTTGAGTAAAACAATTTTTGATACATTGATAGCACTATATAAATGCGAACCGTATTAATGTACATACAGGCTTTGTGTGTTTACAGCATTTACTGTTAAAGTTTACAGTGTGGATGGTGAAACTTACTGTGGTGTAAGCAGTATCAGTGCAGTCTATCAATCTGTAGAGAGATTGTGCGATCACTCAAGTCGAGTGTGTTGTCTGTTGGTGGGACTTCTGGTGGCTGTAGAGGCCAGCCTGGGATCCACAAACTCTGGCGCAGTGTGGGCAAGAGTAAGTGCTGGCTGTGCTCAGCGGCTGGTTGTTCAGTCTGTCCTTTCGCAGCTGCCACTTGTTCCCTGTGGCACAGCAGAGGTTTTTCTCATGTAATGCAGCTCCCTCCTGTACAGGTTTCTGTATTGATCTGTAATGAGAGGGGATCCAGCGGTTGTAAGTGGTTGGTTCTTTGTGCTGGTCCATTGCACGTTGGACAGATGCAAATGTCCTGAAGCATTGAATTGCCAACAGTAAAAGCAGTCTAAACTTTATGAACAATTCCTTATCCTGTAAAAGCTTTTCTATTCCTCTGCATTTCCCAGCATAATCTGCAACTAGTGAGGTAAGAAAATACATCTCAGAAGAGTTAGATAACAAAGACAGCAAGTAGCCTGCCTAGGAATTGTCTTCAAAAGGTCCAGAGCTAAGTTGCCTTTGCATCTCTGGGTTGGGGACGGGTGGGGGAGAGGAAACATCAATAAATCTCTTGCACCTCAATGTTTGGCACAGGACAGTTAGATATCACTGATTGCAGAGCCGATCCATGCCCTAGTCTACACTCATCTTTGAAGAATGCCCAGTTGGATATAGCAGTAGAAAGCATCTGAGGCGTCCAAGAATTACACTTGTAATTCAATGCCTTCAGGAAACAAGGAAACAATTGGTGGAAAGGTGACAACTTCCCTCTCCTCACATATCAGCCTCTCAACCAACAACACTCAAGTTAAATGCAATTTTTTTTTTGCATTTAGCTCTTAGAAAAGTTGAATGATGCTTTAGATACTTACTTCACAAATAAAATTCAATGGGATGGTTGTGCAAAGATGAACTGCCCTTTCAACATTTAGTTCCAAGTATCTACTTAAATATTTTTAACATCAGTTCCAGAAACAAATTATGAATGGCCCTCTGTAAAATGCTGAATCTCATTTGCTGAAGGGAATGGCTGTAGCTGGCTGCTGAATTAATTCTTTAAATTGGTTTTGCATGAGTGAAGGTTTTGTACGTTCTGTGAAATTTGTCGTAGAGGCAAAGCAAACTATGGGAATAAAACAAGTACTGTGGAACATTTCTTCTTGTTTTAGTTTGACACATTTCAGGCTCATTTTTCATCTCTGAGCTTTTATCTCAGCCTATGACTTTAAAAATGGCTTAAGGCAAAATGATGTTTTTTATAATTACAGGCAACAGGTAGGTAGACCATGACAGGCCACAGCAAAAATGACTCAAAACTGTACGTCAAAGAGAGACCGGGGCTGGGATGGAGTGACTAATAGGTCATTTAAGTGATTGTGAATAGCAATCCTCTTCTTTAATTGTTTAGAGCATTAGTTCAGAATGAGTCAAACATCTACTATGTTAAAATTAAAAAGACACCCTGCAATTGTTCAAAATATTTGATTTCAATTGATTATTTCTCAGCATTGTCCTCTGTCTGCCAAGTATTCTGCAAGATCTGCTGTTTTCTACTCCTTCCCACCGTGACCGTGGAAAAAAAGAACTCAGTGGTGCTCAGATTGCCCAGTAGGTGGGGCACTTTCAAATTATTTGGCTGTAGACGTCATTGGAACCAATGTCTAGTGAAATATAATTACGCAGGAGTCAGCTGAGTGAGTAATATGCAAGAATTTGACAAAACTGAAAACACAAGAAGTTATATTCAAATAACTACTCTATGTATATTAATTCAAAGAAGATGACCTTAGGAACATCATTGCTCAGGGGACTAAGGTTAAACCAAGCTCTTAATGGATGGGATGAAAGACTAATCCCTTTGATTAATTTTTGGATGCTGCAGAAGTCAGTATGAAGCAAATTCAATTTAGTTCCCTGTTGAGATGGTTTTACAACAGAACACACTGCTGATTTTTGGCCAGCATTGGCAATGTTGTTCAAAAGCCAAAATAATGCATTGTGCTGAAAATTAAAAATCACTGTACAGCACAGCGGGAGGTAGGCAGGGAGAAAACAAATAGCAAATTTCTGCATTTATACTCTACTTTTCATGTAGTTAACCAACTCAAGGCATTGCACAGGGATAATCTCAGACAAAAATCCAATGTCAAGCTACAATACAAGATGTCAGGACACATGAGCAAATCTTTGGCCTGAGGTGTTAGTTTTTGGGAGTGTCCTGAAACAAGAACAGAGATGTATCCAAAACAGAGTAAAAAACACAAAAAGAGTATTGTACAAAAAAGGGAAGGGGGGGGATGAAGTGATACATATTGAAAGCTATCAAAGCTTTCAATCGATCAGTTATTCTACATCAGCGATTCAAGAGTCTGTAAAAAAGAAGCTGCTGGAGCAACTCACAGGTCAGGCAGGATCTGCAGAGGCAGAGAAATGGTCAAATTTTGTTTCAAGAACATTCATAATCCCTCTGTCTCTGCAGATGAGTTCTTGAAGCACTTTGCCTTTTTGCTTCAGTGCTTTTACACCCTTCCATCACTAAATCAACATAAATATCAACAATAAATAATTCCATCTTTCTTCAACATGCCAGGAAAACGTAGCATATGCTAAATATAAGATTAGATGCACTTGTCGCTATAGATGGTTACTGCATGCTGTAGACTGCATTTCTGCTTTATTGAATTAAGAATGCTTAGCAGTAAACAAACTATTTAAACATACTTTGTAATGTTAAAATTTAAACAGCATTTTAAAATAAATACACTATGAACTGTGAAAGATATGCAAATATAAATTGAGTCAAATTCATTGTCCACTTGGGATGGACGATGAAGGCAATGGGGCACCTATCATAGGGGGGGGTAGTGACAGAGAGGAGGAGAGGGGGAGAGGGGGAGAGGGAGAGAGAGAGGGAGAGAGAGAGAAAGAGAGAGGGATAAGTGACATGGACAAAGTGCAGAATGTGAGACAGGCATAATTGAGAGCTCCTCAATCACAACACTGGACATTGGATCATTTAAAACAATCACATTTGTGAATGTGGAGAGAATTTGGACTAAGCAAAAAATCCTGAAGTTTTTTAATCCTACCTCTGGTGTGAAAGTAACAGCTGAGAACAACATTACACCAGACTACCCAATGGCTGGCTTGTTAAAAATCACAGATACTTATCAGCAGTACCCGTGACACTGTCAAAGTCCCAAACAATAGCTCTTTGACATGTCTAAAGTCTGTTATTATTTAAAACACATTAATGTTAGATCAATGGCCAAACACTGGCAGATGGTCACCCAGTCACTGTATCACAAGCAAATTGAGCTAATGTAGATTGACAGACCAGCAACCACTGAAGCTGAGGAACTTTTCTCCTTCAATAGTCATAGACCGCTTCCTCCTCTAAAACCAGATAAAACATTTATTTCGGTATTATGTCACAAGATGACCAGCCAATGTGTAAGCGAAAAACTGTGAAATTGAAATTTCTTTAATTATCTGGAATTAGAAATGATAACAAAACTAGCAAGTCAGTTGGTTCACTGATGCCTTTTAAAGAAGAAATTTGCCATCCTGACAAAGTCTGACCTCAGACCCTCCAGTATGGTTGATTCTAAAATGCCTAAAGCAAGTCACTCTGTGGTAACAAAACCGCAACAAAAACACAGAAAGAATTCAAAGGAGCATCAGCATTGACCAAGGTGCTAACTTTTGGTATTGCTCCCATAAATATGCAGTGACTGATGTCGAAATCAGACTAGCTGTCCCACAAACTAATTTATCAAAGTCAACAATGTCACACTACATGCCAGATTCCTCCTGAGGTACCTTTGGTCTTACGGCAGGCCATACCCACAGATGTCCTGTATATCCAAACCCACGGTAGGACACTTAACAGCAATAATGTGCAGAGGGATCTGGAAGTACAAGTTAACAGCTTCCTAAAAATGGCAATATGAGTAGATAGATCGGAAGAGAAGGCATATTAACATGCTTGTCTTCATCACTATGTGTGGACTATAATACTCAGGAAGGCGTGAATAAGTTGTATAAAACTTTGGTTAGGCTGCACTTGGAGTATAGCGTGCAGTTCTTGTTGCACTATTACAAGAAGGAAGAGGAGGCTTTGGAGAAGGCTCAGAAGAGGTTTATCAGGACGCTGCTGGGTTAGAGGATGTGTGCTATAAGCAGAGGTTGGACAAGCGTTCTGTGGAGTGGAGGCTGAGGTGAGACCTAATAGAAATTCACAAAATTATAAGAGGCACAGGTAGGGCAGACAGTCAGAAACTCTCAGGAGATTGATATTTTGAATTATTACATTTGGAGTTTCTTGCACAAGCAATATCACCTGTTTGTGGTGGTTTAGGAATATTTGAGTAAGAATTATTCAAGAACTTGTCTAGAGTTTTATTTTGACATGAACTACAAAAGTCAAAACTATAGGTACAGAGGAGATGTCAGGTAAGTTTTTTTTACGTAGAGAGTGGTGAGTGCGTGGAATGGGCTGCTGGTGACAGTGGTGGAGGCGGATACGATAGGGTCTTTTAAGAGACTCCTGGACAGGTACATGGAGCTCAGAAAAATAGAGGGCTATGGTAAGCCTAGGTAGTTTCTAAGGTAGGGACATGTTCGGCACAGCTTTGTGGGCCGAAGGGCTTCTATTGTACTGTAGATTTTCTATGTTTCTAAATTATTTCCTCTATTAAAACCTTGAGTCTCCAGGTTGACAGTGTTTTCTAATCACTGAGGTACATTACGAAAACTGGCTTTAATTGGAAAATTTCATGAGTTGGCAAACAAAAGAATTGTGGCATTTTATGATTTTTTGATATACACACACACCAGAAGAGTGGCTGGACACCCTTCAGAACTCCAAGTTAATGACGACTACGACTCAAACACTGTGGCTTTGCTGCTGAGGGTATGGCCTGAATTGTGTTCTCACTGATGTAGTCACCAGAGCCAAGTTTTGGTTTAAGAGTGCAACAGTTCTCATCTTGCTGGCATCAAGTCTTCCAATTTTAGAAAAAGCAACAACACAAGATATTAAATAGTACAAATGTAATGCTCAAAAAGCTCTTGGATATAAAGTAGATGTCAAGAAAACTAACTATTTCTTAAAGAGTTAAACAGGGTGGATGAAAAATTGATATTTTCCCCACAAGGGATGACTCAAAATTAATTCCAAAATTATCTTGAAAATCGTGACCATGAGTCACAACCTCAAAATAAGGGATGGATCATTCAGGACTAAGGTGAAAAGAAATTCTTTCCTCTTGAGGGTTGTAAATCTATGGAAATTACTACAAAGAGAACTGTGGAGAGCCAGTTTATGGATATTTTCAAAGTGTTTAGGTATCAGAATTAGGCTTATCATCACTAACGTATGATTTGTTGTCTTGTAGCAGCAGTTTAGCGCAAAGACATAAAACTATAAATTACAAAAATAACAGTTACTTCCCACAAGCTGCCAGCCTGACCATCTTCACCCGTTAACCCACCCCACCACCCTTCACTAGCACTACATACACATCACCTACCGCCATTCCAAGTTCAAGTTTATTGTCAGTCAATAGGAGAAATGTATACCGCCAAGTGATACAACGTTCCTCCGGATCAAGGTGTACAACACAATAAATGTAATTCACACACAACACCTCTGGGAGGGTGGAAGAGAGACTCCAATGATCCTCTCAGCAGCCCTTGCAATCCTTGATAGGGGCATATGGTCAGGTGCTTTGCATTCCCGTTCCAGATGGTGACACAGCTGGTCAGGACACTCTCAACGGTGCCCCTTTAAAAATTGAATGGGGTGGGGCATTATTCCCCCTAAGCTGCACGGCCACACGGTAACTGAAATGCACACAGCCTTTGTTGCTGTGCATTTTGGGAGTGCAGGTAACGGACAACATCACTTGGTCCTTCAAGAAAGCACAGCAGCATCTCCACTTCCTGAGGAGATGGAGGCAAGCGAGGCCTCCCCCCCCCCGCTCAACATTCCCTCTAATTTTTCTTCACAACTGTGTGGACCAACCATTGCTCTGAATAGGAAATTTTTACACAGACTGAGTTTTCATTTATGTAATGTTAATACAATTTTGAAATTATGCTGATATAATTTTGAAACCTACTGTAGGTTAATTTAAGCAATGCACATAAAATGCTGAAGGAATTCAGCAGGCCAGGCAGCATCTATGTTAAAGAGCACAGCCGATGTTTTGGGCCAAAACCCTTCATCAGGACTGGAGAAAAAAAGGTGAGGAGTCAGGGCTAGAAGGTGGGGGGAGTGAAGGAAGAAACACAAGGTGAGAGGTGAAACTGGGAAGGGAGGCAGGGCTGAAGTAAATATCTGGGAAATTGATTGATGAAAGAGATACAGGGCTAGAGAAGGGAGAATCTGATTGGAGAGGACAGAAGACCATGGAAGAAAGAAAAGGGGGAAGAGCACCAGAAGGAGGTGATGGGCAGGTAAGGAGATAAGGTGAGAGAGGAAAAAGGGAATGGGGAATAGTGAAGAGGGTGGCATAACCAGAATTTTAAGAAATTGATGTTCATGCCCTCAGGTTGGAGGCTACACAGACAGAATATAAGGTGTTGTTCCTCCAACCTGAGTGTGGCCTTATCGTTCAATAGAGAAGCCGTGGACTGACATGTTGGAATGGGAATGAGAATGAAAAGTAGAATTGAAATGGTTGGCGTCCAGGAGATCCCACTTTTTCTGGCGGATGGAGCATAGGTGCTCGGTGAAGCAGTCTCCCAATCTACATCGGGTCTCACTGATGTGCAGGAGGCAGCACTGGATACAGTAGATGACCCCAACAAACTTGCAGGTGAAGTGTCACCTCACCTGAAAGGACTGTTTGCGGCCCTGAATGGTAGTGAGAGGGGAGGTGTAGGGGCAGGTGTAGCACTTGTTCCACTTGCAAGAACAAGTATCAGGAGGGAGATCAGTGAGGAGGGACAAATGGACAAGGGGGTTGTGTAGGGAGTGATCCCTGCAGAAAGTGGAAAGAGAAGGGAAGGGAAAGATGTGCTTGATTATGGAATCCCGTTGGAGATGGTGAACGTTACAGATAATTATGTGCTGGACACGGAGGCTGGTGGGGTGGCAGGTGAGGTCAAGAGGAACCCTATCCCTGGTGGGGTGGCGGAAGGATGGGGTGAGGGCAGACGTGCGTGAAATGGGCAAGATGCGGGTGAAGGCAGCATTGATGGTGGAGGAAGGAAAGCCCCTTTCTTTGAAGAAGGAGGACATCTCATTAGTTCTGGAATGAAAAGCCTCAGTTCTCTCAGGAACTGAGAGAAGGGGATGGCATTTTACAAGTGACAAGATGGGAAGGGGATACAAATGAGAGGGTGGGAAGAGAATTGGGAGACTGCTTCACCAACCCCTATGCTCCATCCACCAGAAAAAGCGAGATCTTTCAGTGGCCACCCATTTCAATTCTCCTTCCCACTCCCATTTCAACATGTCTATCCACGGCCTTCTCTACTGCCGCGATGAGGCCACACTCAGGTTGGAGGAGCCACACCTTATATTCCATCTGGGTAGCCTCGACTGAATTGACTTTATTACTTACATCCTTCAAATACATGAGGAGTAAAATTCTTTATGTTATGTCTCCATTCAAATGTGCAATATGCAATTAAGGTAATTTATAATAAATATTATGCACAACAGGGTAGTCAACGTAAATAACATAGAATTAAGTGGTCTGATGGCCCAGTGGAAGAAGCTGTCCCGGAGCCTGTTAGCCCTGGCTTTTATGCTGTGGTACCGTTTCCTGGATGGTAGCAGCTGGAACAGTTTGTAATTGGGGTGACTCTGGTCTCCAATGATCCTTCAGGCCCTTTTTACACACCTGCCTTTGTAAATGTCCTGAATAGTGGGAAGTTCACATCTACAGATGCGCTGGGCTGTCCGCACCACTCTCTGCAGAGTCCTGTGATTGAGTGAAGTACAGTTCCCGTACCAGGCAGTGATGCAGCCAGTCAGGATGCTCTCTACTGTGCCCCTATAGAAAGTTCTTAGAATCTGGGGAGCAAACAAAACTTCTTTAACCGTCTGTGGTGAAAGAGGCGCTGATGTGCCTTTTTCACCACACATCCAGTATGTACAGACACCGTGAGATCCTTGGTGATGTTTATGCCGAGGAATTTAAAGCTGTTCATCCTCTCAATTGATATCAATAGGGGTTATCCCATCTCCATTCCTACTGTAGTCCACAACCAGCTCCTTAGTTTTTGCAATGTTGAGGGAAAGGTTGTTTTCTTGACACCAGTGTGTCTGGGTGAAGACTTCTGCTCTGTAGGTTTGATTTCTCAAACTCCCGGTAATTTTCACAACCCCCCTTCACCATTCCCCATTCCCATTTCCCTCTCTCACCTTACCTGCCCATCACCTCCAAATGGTGCTCTTCCCCCTTTATCAGATTCCCCCTTCTCCAGCCCTTTATCTCTTTCACCAATCAACTTCCTTGGTCTTTACTTCATCCATCCCCCTCTCCCAGTTTCACCTAACACCTACCACCTTGTACCTCTTCCTCTACTCTCTCCACCTTCTTGCTCTGACTTCTCAACTTTTTTACCAGTACCAATGAAGGGTCTCGGCCTGAAACATCAACTGTTTACTCTTTTCCATAGACGATGCCTGGCCTTCTGAGTTCCTCTAGCATTTTGTTTATGTATGCTAATATAATTATGAAATACCCTGTAATTCACTGTGTATTAATGAATATAATTGATAGATTTTATAAATCAGGGTTTCCCAACCTTTTTTTTGCCATGGACCCCTACTATTAACTGAGGAGTCCATGGATCCCTGATTAAGAACCCCTGTTCTAAATAAAAAACATACCACAACCTTTACTTCGAAACATTTTAGAGATTAAACGTATTTATATTGTCAGTGTTTCAAATTACAACACTGTTACAAATTGTAACAATAAACACAGAACGGAAGTCGGTCGGGCTTGGCAATACCACTTATTGGAGTGACAAAGAGAAAGGTCTATTTGTATCCATAGGATCTGATGTCAATATTGCCCCTATTATTGGATTCATTCAAGTCAAGTCAAGTTTATTGTCATTTCGACCATCAGCTGCTGGTACAGTACACAGTAAAAATGAAACAACGTTCCTCCAGGACCATGGTACTACATGAAACAACACAAAACTACACTAGACTATGTGAGACAGCACAAGGCTACACTAGACCATGTAAAACAACATAAAAACTGCACTAGACTACAGACCTGCACAGGACTACATAAAGTGCACAAACAGTGAAGGGCAGTACAATAATTAATAAACAAGACAATAGGCACAGTAGAGGACAAATTACAATATAATAATAAATTATGTAGATGTCAGTCTAGACTCTGAGTATTGAGGAGTCTGATGGCTTGGGGGAAGAAACTGTTGCACAGTCTGGTCGTGAGAGCCCGAATGCTTCAGTACCTTTTGCCAGATGGCAGGAGGGAGAAGAGTTTGTGTGAGGGGTGCGTGGAGTCCTTCATAATACTGTTAACTTTGCGGGTGCTGTGTGTGGTGTAGATGTCTGTAATAGCGGGAAGAGAGACCCCAATGATCTTCTCAGCTGACCTCACTATTCGCTGAAGGGTCTTGCGATCCGAGACAGTACAATTCCCGAACCAGGCAGTGATGCAGCTGCTCAGGATGCTCTCAATACATCCTCTGTAGAATGTGGTGAGGTTGGGGGTTGGGAGATGGACTTTTCTCAGCCTTCGCAGAAAGTAGAGATGCTTCTGGGCTTTCTTGGCTATGGAGCTGGTGTTGAGGGACCAGGTGAGATTCTCTGCCAGGTGAACACCAAGAAATTTGGTGCTCTTAACGATTTTAACGGAGGATCCGTCAATGTTCAGCGGAGAGTGGTCGCTCCGTGCTCTCCTGAAGTCAACAACCATCTCTTTTGTTTTGGTCACATTCAGAGACAGGTTGTGGACTCTGCATCAGTCTGTTAGCCGCTGCACCTCCTCTCTGTATGCTGACTCGTCGTTCTTGCTGATGAGACCCACCACGGTCGTGTCATCGCGAACTTGATGATGTGATTCGAGCTGTGTATTGCTGCACAATCGTGGGTCAGCAGAGTGAACAGCAGTGGACTGAACATACAGCCCTGGGGGGCCCCCATGCTCAGTGTGATGGTGTTGGAGATTCAATGTGTGTACAATAAAGTTAAGATTGGTTCAATTAATACTTTCACTGATATGTTGAACTCTGTGCTTAGAAATGAAGAATTTGATAAACTGTCAATTCTTGTTGACATCATTGGAACATTTCAAGCTTCTAGTGCTGACTGAAAATGTAGATTCTGTCTTATGAATTCAATCAAATGTAAATCCAGGAGCAGAGTCGAAGTAGAACCTTTCGATGATCCAAGGAGGATTAAGACGTATCTTTCATTTGGATGTAAAATTAATCAGGACAGTGTTTAAATGGATTTATGATAAAGACAGATGAGGGAAAACTTGCGAAACATGAAAGATTTTCTTTGTTGTGCTGTATTTCTTTATACCCTTCAATTAATAAATAAGATCAAAAGTGTGTGATCTTTCAATTTTCATTCTAATTATTCATAGTATGCATATTCCCCAAAAAATATATTAAAGTGCCGCATAGTTTTCAGGCTGTGTAAAAATTTCCGGCTTGGGGCAATGGTTAGTCCACGCAGCTGTGGAAAAAATTAGAGGGAATGTTGGGGGAGGCCTCGCTTGCCTCAATGTGTTCAGGAAGTGGAGATGCTGCTGTGCTTTCTTGACTTAGGAGGTGGGGCTGAAGGATCAAGTGATGTCGTACGTTATGTGCACTCCCAGAAACTTGGCGGTGCTCTCCACGAAGGAGCTGTTTATGGAGGAGAGAAATCATCTCTTTAGTCTTATCCGCATTGATACTCAAGTTGTGTTTGCACAATTCTGCAAGCCACTCTACTTCCTCTCTGCTCACCATCTCACTGTCTTTGTTGATGAGGGCAACCACTGTTGTGCAATCAGCAACTCGATGATCCGGTTTGAGTTGAATCTATCAGTACAGTCGTGTACCTGCTGCACGAGCAGCAGCGGGCTGAGCATGCAGCCCTGAGGCTAGTGCTTCGTGTGATGGAATTGGAGATGTTGTTGCCAACAGGGACTGACTGGTCTTTCTGTCAAGAAGTCGAAGATCCAGTTGCAGAGAGAGGTGTTAACACCCAACAGGGACTGATTGTCTATCAGGTTCTGAGGTATGATTGTATTAAGTGCCGAGCCGAAGTCAATAAACAGCATCCTGGCATGGGAGGCAGTATTTTCCAGGTGGTACAGGTCAAAGGGGAGGGCAGATGTTATGGTGTCATCAGTGGAGCAATCTGAGTGAAAAGCAAACTGATATGGGTTCAATGTAGCAGGATGGTGGGACTTAATGTGATCCATAACCAGCCTCACAAAGCACTTAATTTTTGTTGATGTCAGTGCCACTGGATGGTAGTTATTAAGGCAGGTTCCTGTTGCCTCGAGGTCACTGGGATGATGGTAGTTGCCTTGAAAGTGGCAGAGGCAGTGGACTGTTCCAGAGGGTTGTTGAAGGAATCTGTTCGAACCTGTGTTAATTTGGGTTGCACATTCACTCGGCACCTGAGCTGGTATGTTATCAGGCCCTACATATTTACATGGGGTAACACTTTATTTACGTACAATCAGTCAAGGTATGTAATAGTGTGTTTTATAGGATTGCTTTTATATTTATGTTTACTGTGTTTTTATTGTGTTCTTTATGCTTATTGTGTTTTATAAACCTGCATTGGATCTGGAGAAACAATCATAATTTTTTCCTTTACATTCGTGTACTGAAGAATGATTAAAATAAACCAATTTTGAATCTTGAATAAATCGTACAAATCAAGGAATAATGAGGTTGAGTAGCCGTTTGAGGAAAATTCTGGCTTTAACTTCTTGGTCATGCATTTTGGTGCTTAACCCAAAGAGACTTATTGACTTAATGCATACTTGGCAAAGGGAATACAGTTTTACTGTGATGATTTGATAATGTAGCTGATATATTCATTTTTTTTTAGTATTCAGCAAGGATCTCTTTACAAATTTCCAATTTCTCTTCAGGTCAGTGTAAACAGACTGTTTCCAGCAATCAGATCTTTTCATCATTTCTAATAATATGCAATATGCATTTCTTGAACTATGCAAGCTGTTTCAAATATATAGGACATAGAACAATACAGTTTCAGCCCACAATGCTTTGCTGAACCAATTAAACTAGTAATCAAGTAGTTATCTGAACTAATCTCTTCTGCCCACACAACATCCATATCCTTCCTCCTTCTTCACATTCATGTGCAGATCTAAACGTCTCCTAAAAGTCTGTCATATTTCTGCCTCTATGTGCATTCCAGGCACCCACTACACTCTGTATAAAAAAAACTCCTTTGAACTTGCCCCCTCTCAACTTAAATACATGTCCTTTGATAATTAGACATTTAAAGCCCTTGAAAAATATACCTACTCTCTCTATGCCTCTCATAATCTTATAAACTTCTGTCAGATCTCCCTTCAGCCTCCAATGCTCCAGAGAAAATTTGTCCAAGTTTGTTCAGCCTCTCATTATAGCATATGCCCTCTCATCCAGGCAACATCCTGGTAAACCCCTTCTGTACCCTGTTCAAGGTCTTGACATCCTTCCTGTAATGGGGAAACCTATTATATCTGATAATACCTTTCAGCAACTCTCATTCAGCTTTTATCATGAATTATTAACTACTTGCACTCATCAATACAATAAAGACTTCCTACTTTAACATACTGCAAAGAAAGTTGGCTAAAATACTTGCCTTTGAAAACTCCACTACTACAACTGCAAGCTTTAAAAAAAGGAAGAATAACTTACACACAAGAGATTCTGCAGATGCTGTAAATCCAGAGGAACACGCACATAATGGCAGCATCTATGGAGGGGAATAAGCAGTCAATGTTTGAGGACGAAACCCTTCATCAGCATTGGAAAGGAAGGGGGAAGAAGCCAGAATAAGAGGGTGGGGAGAGGGGAAGGAGTACCAGCTGGAAAATGATAGGCAAAGCTGGGTGAAGGGGAATGTAGGTGGGTAGGGGAGGGGATAAGAACTGAGAAACTGGGAGGTGATTGGTGGAAAAGATAAAGAGCTGGAGAAGAAGGAATCCGATGGGAGAGGAAAGTGGACGATGCGGGATGGGAAGGGGAGGGGCACGGGAGGAAAGTGATAGGCATGTGATGAGAAGAGAAGGGGTAAGGGGGAGTCGGAGTGGGGAATGGAAAAAGAGGGAATGGGGAAGGGGTAGGAATTACTGGAAACTAGAGAAATCAATGCACATGCTGTCAATAACTTTTGTTATTTTTGTTACATTATTAGTTTGGAAGAGCCAATTTCTTCCCTTTTTTTTGAATTGAATGACCTTGTTATTTAACTTAATAGAGAGGGGAGTGAGAGAGGCAGCTGGTGCACGTCCAATACATTGGAATGTGTACTGGTGGAGGAAAGAAAAGCATGAATAAGAATGAGCTAAAGCAAGTCAACGTACAGATGAGGAATAGTCTGTGTACTGTCTGAAATAACATGAGGTCCAAAACCTAACCTTTGCTCAAATACAGCACCAACACTGTGAACAGACTGGTTCTAAATTCTGCTTCCTGTAGCTGCCAAGAGTTGGCAAACAGGTGCACGGCACTGGTTTCTGTTCTACCAGTATTGAGGCAGGGGGCGAGTCTGTCCGTCCAATTCAGTGACAGCAGAGGAAGAAAGTACTGCCTTTGCATAGCCACTTCCAGAATGTCAGCAATCTGAAAAGAAATTTGCTTCAAAGTGAGTACATTCTAAGGTGCAAGTACTGTTATAACTCAAGAAAAAATATTCATGTAATTATGGGCAGTCAAGGGTCCTGGTGATGATTGCTTTATAAGACAAAGGAAGTCCGCCATCAAGATTTGCAGTTTTTGAGACAAGGGAGACATTTGAAATTCCACAGCTTCTGAAGCAAACCTATTGTCAGCTATAAGGAGAACCAGGGTGCAGAGTTCGTCAGTTTCTCTAATCATTCAATGACATTGCTGACACAAAGTTATCATTTCTTCTCTCAACCCAAAGCAGTCTTGACCTGAGTGACTTGCTAAGAAATTTTAGAGAGCAGTGAACTTCACTGCTATTGCTTTGGATCCAATGGACCCATCGCTCGAGGGCAATCAAGACATTAATACCGTGGTGTCACCTGTTACTGCTACCCAGGGGAGGAGGCACTGGAAGGGGTGTGAGAGGTTAAAAGGTTAACCGTTGCAGCCCAGCCCTCTCGCCAATGTTCGCTCTCTGGAAAACAAACAGGATTACTTTCATCTGCAACTGACCCAGTGCAAGATGAGGAATTGTTGCGTGCTGGTTCTTACAGAAACATGGCTCCAGGACAATATCCCATGCAGCATCAATCACCAGGCCGTGCCTCTCAGGGACTTGTGTTAATATTATTTTGAGACTGTATTGTGCTGTATCTAACTACGTCTATGTTCTGTATCGTTCCCATATGTGCTGTGTTGTCTACCTGGGCCCCAGAGGAGTGATGTTTCATTTACTGTAGCTGTATGCATGAGCACAGTCGAATGACAACAAACTTGAACTTGAACCTGAAGCAATTAACTCAGGGGACAGGCTTTCAGCAGATTGAGAACATCAGGATGAGTCAGTAATAAGGAAGGCAAATGCAATGTTAGCATTCATTTCAGGAGGACTAGAATATAAAAGCAAAGATGTAATGCTGAGGCTTTATAAGGTTCCGGTCAGAACTACATCTGGAGTATTGTGTGCAGTTTTGGGTCCCGTATCTAGGAAAGGATGTGCTGGCATTGGAGAGGGTCTAGAGGAGGTTTATGGGAATGATTCCGGGAATGAAAGAGTTATCGTATGAGGAGTGTTTGATGATGTTAGGTCTGTATTTGCTGGAGTTTAGAAGATGAGATATCATTGAAGCCAACCAAATATTGAAAGGTCTAGAGTGGATGTGGAGGGGTTGTTTCACGGTGGGAGAGTAGAGGTTCAAAGGGCACAGGCTCAGTGTAGAAGGACAGCCCTTTAGATCAGGGATAGGAAAGTCAGAGAGATAGGAATGTGTTTGGCCAGAGGGTGGTAAATCTGTGGGATTCGTTGCTGTGGAAGCCGAGTCATTGGGTGTATTTAAAGTGGAAGGAGATAAGTTCTTGATTAGCAAGGGTATCAAAAGCTCTGGTGAGAAGGCAGGAGAAAAGGGTTGAGAGGGTAATTAAATCAGCCATGATCAAATAGTGGAGAAGACTCAGTGAGTTGAATAGGCTAATTCTGCTCCTATGTGTTATAGCTTTACCCTCTGGAGGCCGAGCCTCAAGAAGTGGCTTCCTTCATGAAAGACCCTCCCTATTTGGGACATGCCCTCTTCTCGTCCCGGACTGTGAGGATCCATCAGGATGGATGCCGCCTTCTTCAGGCACTACCTCCTGAAGGTAAAACCATAAAACAGGAGCAGAATTAGGCTATTCAACCCATTGAGTCTGCTCCTTTGATCATGACTGATTTATTTTCCCTCTCATCCTCAGGGAGGAGGTGCAGGAGCTTGAAGACACAGACTCAATGCTTCAGAAACAGCTTCTTCCCCTCCGCCATCAGATTTTTGACCAGTTCATGAACACTACATCATTATTCTATTTTTGTACAATGTATTTATTTATTTTGTAATTAATAGTATTTTGTCTTCCACTGTACTGATAGAAGGTGATAAATTTCACATCATACAAGATGGTGATAATAAACCTGATTCTGATTCTCACCCCAAGGGCAAGAATTATACCATAAGTAGAACAGATTTCATATTTACCTGCTCTTTCTCCAGAAACTCTTGATTCCTTTACCAGTTAGAAGTCCAATGTATACCCAAGGAGCTACGAAGACTCTAAACTCTCGGAGGAGAAATACTCATCTCAGTCTCATCATACATGTGTTCACCCCATAATGTTGTGGATAAACAGTACAATATTCCAAGAGCTGACTAATGTGAGACCTTTAAGAGTGTCCGTATTCCTTCACTAAACCCTTGCTGCTGGTACTTTGGGAAGTAAATGAGGACAATATTTAATCTATCCCAATTAGCTGATTCTTTCAAAAAAGGCAAGTCTACATGCATCATAAACAGTGCAGTTGTAGTTGACTGTCCCACAGTCAGAGAATCGTGCACTGATACATCTCATTGCAAACAACAACATTTGTCTGGTGGAAGACATAGAAAATAATTACTTTTTTGGGAGCGATTATTACCCCTCAACCATCAGGCTCTTGAACCAAAGGGGTAACTTCACTCACTTCACTTGCCCCATCACAGGAATGTTCCCACAACAGATGGAGTTACTTTCAAGGACTCTTCATCTCATGTTCCTGATATTTATTGCTTATTTACTGATTACTTCTTCTTTTTGTATTTGCACAGTTTGTTGTTGTCTGCACTCTGGTCGAACACTTTAGTTGGGCAGTCTTTCATTGACTCTGTTATGGTTATTATTCTATAGATTTATTGAGAATGCCCACAAGAAAATGAATCCCAGGGTTGTGTATGGTGGCATACAGTCTATGTACTTTGATAATAAATTTACTTTGAACTTTTGATTCCATAATTTGTAACTGCTTCTCACATTTGAAATTGGACTATTTTAAGAATTGGAGTAGGAAAGAACCTGTGATCTATTCACTATGTCTAGCATGAGTTACTGTTATTTTTCCCAAAGCATACATAAACTGGAGTGATTAAAGTTTATAGAATTATGTTAGAAATATTTTCAAGACTAAGTATTATCTTCAATGAGTCATCTCATGACATTTAAACTACCAACCATCATCAGTTACTTATTAAGGAACCACAGGTAGTCTTTGGCATTATGGGCCCTCACAGTGGCCAAGCATTTCTTGTACATTGATCTGCAAAAACCATACTGAGAAGGATTTGTCTCTTTGCTTAGTTGGTGGGTAAAGCTGTGATTCACGCTACAAAGAACACTTACTTTAGGCTTGATTAAAAACAATGAAATTTAGAGATATTCCTTTGTCAACTAATACGAGAACAGTAAGAACATCGGGTTTTTGTCACACTGGCGGGGCATTGGGAGCAAAGGTGGACCCAAATGCAGGACACATCTTGTGAGGTTACTTAGATTTAGTTTATTGTTTGATACCAGGAGAGCAAGGCAGGAGCAGGAGATAGCAAACTGTACAAGGACTCAGGACTGAGACTAGGCTGGGACAAGGGTCTGGGCTTGGACTCGGAATCGGCTCCCAGAGCTAGAGGAGACATGAAGAGGCTAGGGTATGCACTCTGAGCCAGAGACTGGGCAAGGAACCAGTACCTGGTCTTGCCTCGGGCTCGGACCCCAGAACCAGGCAAGGACATGACATGGGCTAGGGAGAGGAGGAACATGGGAACACAGAGCCTCGGTCTCGGGGAACAGGTACTTGGAACCATGGACACGTACACAGAACAGAGAGCTGGGACCCCTCCTTGGGTACAGGACATAGTGCCGGGACTCATGACCCTCCGCGGGGCAACGGCAAGACGGCCTGACCTAGTCCACGGAGGCGAGGACAAGACACGACAAGACATGACTCCCCGCGGGGCAACGGCAAGACGGCCAGGCTTACCCCCACGGAGGCGAGGACAAGACAAGACAAGACCAACACGAATGAACACCAGACAGTACCTATATAGCTCCGGTGATGGAACTAGACCGAAGTGCAGGCGGGGGCTGCAGACGAGGGCTAGAGGTGAGAGGGGCAGAGAAGGGATTCAGACAAGGGGGTAGGACAGGAATCACAGACCGCCAGGGCCAGGACTTGACTCAGAACTGGGAAGCCGCCAGTGCCAGGACCTGACATGGTACTTGAACGCCGCCAGGGCCAGGACTTGACTCAGAACTGGTAAGCCACCAGGGACAGGACTTGACTTGGAGCTTCAACGTCGCCAGGGCCAGGACTTGACTTGGTGCTTGAATGCCGCCAGGGCCAGGACTTGACTTGGAGCCTCCGGGTAGTGGCGAGCTCTCGACTCAGCCCGGGAACAGTAGATAGAGGTTTTTGATTCTCTCCGGCGGGTTAACTGACGGACCCACCTCGGTGAGGAAACTTTGCAGGCTTGCTTTGGTGAGGTAACTGGACAGGGTTGCTCCGGTGAGGAGAGGCGAATTACCGGCACTCGCTTCGGCAGAGACTAGGCTTGCTCCGGCCAGATGACATCGGCACACCGTACCTTAGATGACTTTGCAGATGCTCCCGCACCGAATGGCTGAAAGCCAGAGACTATAAACTATCGGTTCAGCCGAGCGTTAATTGCCTCTAATCACCAAAGTCGAGGGACGCGGGGAAAAAAGGGAATCAACGGTCCGGATCATAACATAAACAAGCTAAATTTAAAGGGACCCCAATCCCGACCATGACAGTTTCTCGGTATCATTGTATAAGTGTGAAAGATGGGGTATGACATAAAGCATGAGGAAGATCAGCTCAATTCTAATGTGGTGCCAGAGATGACTGTTCAAAATCCCATCGATACCATGGAGAATCACACTCTTACTCCTGGACCATGAATGCCTAGTTGTCAAATTGAAACTATGATGTTCAAGGAACAACGGTCATATTTTGGATGTGTGATGCAAACAATGGGAGATGGAGAGAATTATACTCGCTGAAATAGAAGAAAGAAGGATAATAGTGACAAAATACACTCAAATAGATGGATAAGTGACATAAGTCTAGCTTTGTTGTAGCACTGACTCAGTGCTGCTGAAGACTGCTCAGAAATTCAAAGCTGGTAATGTTTGGGGAGAAACATGCACATGCTCTTAAATTTAAGGGGCAAGATGTGCATGCGTAGTCATTACTCCCTTTTTATTTATAAAGTAAAATAATTATTGAGGATCTGTTCCTTTTTTTTCTTCCCCAGATAGCACCCCTGATTACACTCAATCAGGTGGGTCAATTGCAACAATAAAGTTTCCAATTTGTATTTTGGCTGCAGCTGTAGTAAATACAGTATTTAAAAATAATTAATAATAGTTTAATGAAATGTAAAGATCTTTGACAAGCTTGAATGTAATCTCCTTCCACAATCACCTGAGCTGAGGACATATTATAGTGAAGAGTTGATTGCGTATTTTAGTCTGGAGTCCCCTCTGGTCCAGGCCAGGGATGAATTTCCTTTCCTGAAAGATGTTAGTGGAGCAGATTCATAGTTACCATTGATGAAAATGGCTCATTAATTCTAAAATTATTTACTTTAAATTCCTAAACTGCATTGGTGAGTACTGAATTCTTGTCTTTGGATTAATCTTCCTGGCCTTTTGGATGCTAGTCTAGTAACGTTACCACTACCCTATCATACATGCTCCTTCTTCTCTTTGTTGCTGATTTCCCCCCATTATTTCACCATTGCTCTCCGACTTTCATTTACTCTATCCTTATTTTTTTCCCGAGCGCAATATTTTCTTTGGATGACCAGAAAAGCACCAGTAGATTAAACCATTAGTAAATAAACAGGTCATGGAAAGCAAAAAATGTCAATGATTGTATAATTATGATGATTGTATCATTATGTACACAGCATTATAAAATACGATTGTGCTGTGGGATAGCTGTTTTAACATAGTTTTGAATCTATGGGGAATATGCCTTTGTGTGAGCTGAAATTGTTTAAAAAATATTCATAGATTCTCTGTATAAATAAGATAAGAATCAATCCCAATCTAGTACTGCAATGTCAAAAAATTTCAAGACCCATCAATTGGTTAATTTTAATCAGGCTAGATTATGTTTTCCAGTCATTGTCAATGGCAGAGGTTGGCTTCTCCCATCTCTGAAATATAATGAAATAGAAATGCTAATTTATAAGATACACAAGACCAAACTGTCTCTCAGTTTGAAACATTACATCACTGTCATAGTTCATCCTTTGTACTAAATGTCTCAATCATGTTAGAGGACTCTGTAAAATAGATAATATTAGTTTTTAACAAGCCCAAACAGAGCCCAAATATGTGCTTGACTTGCAACAGGCGAGCTCAAAGACAATAGGGATTCAAAGGATCATTTGTTACTTTTAACTGAGAACTGCCTGAATAATCCCCTCAACCATCTTTTGATGCATGGCCAAAACAAGTCAATGCCCTGCATTTCCACAGCTTTCATGGACAGGAAACAATTCTAGTTTCGGTCAGTCCTTCTTAATCTGTTTCAATCAGCAATGGTTACAGATGTATGCATCTTTCTTGATCTCTGCCAAGAGGTGATTCACCAACAAACACCGTTTTAGATAAAAGCTGCATTTATTTGTAAGACGAAAGGAACAGTGCCTACAGCGTAACTTCTTACAAGATTTGCTATCCTGTACTGTCATAGGTAGTAGTCAAGTCAATTTTGACATGAATGTTTCTCACTGTTATGATAGCTCATCATTTAGTGAGAAACCGGAGGATTGGGAAGCTTTAAAAAAAGACAACAGAAGGCAACCAAAAAAAGCAATAAAGAGAGAAAAGATGAAGTATGATGCTAAGCTAGCCAATAATATAAAAGAGGATACCAAAAGTTTTTTCAGATGTAGAGAGGTGACTGTGAACATCAGACCACTGGTAAATGATGCTGGTGAAACACAGCAACATTTTGAAGGCAGCTTACAAAACTTCTAGATATACTTCTTCTGAATTACTCTCACTGGGATCTACAGCCTGTAATTTCCCTTTGAACAGTTTTAACAAATTAGCGATTTTGTAACCTTCTGAAGGATTTGGCAGAAAACACTCAGGAGTGCAGGCACGGCACCTTTAAGCAGATGGAGGCCATAACTAGAAGCGAGGGAGGAGGGGAAGACTCCAAGCCAGGGTGTGAAACTTCCTCCACCCAGCATCTTGTTAGCAAATGTACAGTCACTGGAGAACAAGACTGAGGACCCAAGGGCGAGATTAATGTGTCGGGGCGAAATGAGGAATTGCTGCATTCTCTGTTTCATGGAGATGTAGCTCACTCTGAATAAACTAGGTACATTGCTAAGATCCGAGGGCTTTTTGATACATTGGATGGATCAGACTGCTGACTTGAACAGAGCAAAATGTGAGGGTTTGTGTTTCATGATAAAGTCTTCATGGTGCTCAGATATAGTGGTCTTATTACACTCTTGTTCCCCTGACCTGGAACATGTAATGATAAAGTGTTGACCATTCCACTTACCAAGAGAGTTCTCTTCCGTGACCCTGACCGCAGTTTACATACCACCAAAGGCCGATATTAAGCAAGCACTCCATGTATTGAGTGCAGCAATTAGCAAACAAGAAACAACCAATCCCTGACACCTTTCAACTCATTATCAGGGAATCCAGTCGGTCTTGTTTGAAGAAGTCCCTGGCCCATTATCATCAACATATCGCCTGCAGCACGAGGGGTTCCAACACACTCAACCACTGTTAAACTATGATTAGGAATGCCTACTGTTCCATCCCTGGATAGCATTTCAGGAAATCAGATCAAAGAGCAAGACTCCAGAGATTAGGATAACAAAGAGGTGGTTGCAGGAGGCAGAGGAGTGGCTATGGAATTGCTTCAGACTGGTGGACAGGGCCGTGTTCAAGGACTCATCGAGGGACCTGAATGAATACACTACCGTTGTCACGGACTTTATGAAAACAGTCATAGACGAGTGTGTCCCCACAAAGTTATAGAGTCTTTCCCAAACAGAAGCCCTGGATGAACGAAGATATACACAATCTGCTGAGGGGCAGATCAGTGGCATTCAGGTATGGTGACAAAGTAAAATACAAAGGGTCAAGGTGTGACCTCCAGAAAGCTATTTCGCATGCGAAGTGGCAATTCCAGATCAAAGCTGAATCACTGAAGGATGCTCAACAGCTGTGGCAGGGCTTGAATGTATCCTTCAAGAGGGTGAACCCATGGAAACCATCTGGCCCAGAAGGGGTACTTGGCCAAGTACTAAAGACCGTGCTGATCAACTGGCTGGAGTGATGTCTTTAACCTCTCTCTTCAGTGGTCTGAGGTAACCATTTGCTTCAAGCAGGCTTTAATTATGCCAGTGGCTAAGAAGAAGTTGGTAACCTGCCTCATCATCTAATATGCCAAAGAAGGATGTTATGGACGAAATGGGAGGTGAAGACCTCGATAAAATCATTATCACTAAAGAGATAGTGATGAGCAAACTAGAGGGCCTGAAGGTAGATAAGTCCCCTGGTCCTGATGGGATGCATCCCAGGGTGCTGAAGGAATTGGCGGAGGTTATAGTTGATGCATTGGTAATCATTTATCAAAACTCTCTAGACTCTGGCAGGTCCCGGCAGATTGGAAGACAGCAAATGTCATTTTTTAAAAAAGGATGTAGGGAAAAGGCGGGCAACTATAGGCCAGTTAGCTTAACATCTGTAGTCGGGGAAAATGCTTCAAGCTGTCATTAAGGAAGAAATAGCGAAACATTTAGAAGGTGTGGTTCCATTAGACAGACGCAGCATGGATTCAGAAAGGGCAGGTCCTGTTTGACACTTACTGGAGTTCTTTGAGGACATAATGAGTGCAGTGGATAGAGGGGAACAGCTGGATGTTGTATACTTGGATTTCCAGAAGGCGTTTGATAAGGTGCCGCACAAGAGACTTATAAATAAGATACGAATGCATGGAGTCAGAGGAAGTGTACTGGCACGGATAGTGGATTGGTTAACCAATAGAAGGCAGAGAGTTGGTATAAATGGGTGTTTCTCTGGTTGGCAGTCAGTGGTGAGTGGGGTGCTGCAGGGATCAGTGCTGGGCCCGCAGCTGTTTACCATTTACATCGATGATTTGGAAGAGGGGACTGAGTGTAGTGTAGCAAAATTTGCTGATGACACTAAACTGAGTGGAAAAGCAAATTGTATAGAGGATGTGGAGAGTCTGCAAAGGGATATAGGGAAGTGAGTGGGCCAAGGTCTGGCAGATGGAATACAACGTTGGTAAATGCAAGATCATCCACTTTGGAAGGAATAGTAAAAGAGCAGATTATGATTTAAATGGTGAAAGATTGCAGCATGCTGTTGTGCAGAGGGAATTGGGAGTGCTTGTTCATGAAAAGTTGGTTTGCAGGTACAACAGATTATTAAGAAGGCAAACGGAATGTTGGCCTTCATTGCTAGAGGGATTGAATTCAAGAGCAGGGAGGTCATACTGCAACTATACAGGGTACTGGTGAGGCCGCACCTGGAGTACTGTGTGAAGTTCTGGTCTCCATACTTGAGGAAGGAGGCAGTGCAGAGGAGGTTCACCAGGTTGATTCCAGGGATGAAGGGGTTAACCTATGAGGAGAGATTGTGTCGCCTGGGACTATACTCTCTGAAGTTCAGAACAATCAGAGGGGATTTTATAGAAACATACAAAATTTTGAAAGGGATAGGTAAGAGAAGTAGGAAAGTTGTTTCCATTGGTAGGTGAGACTAGAACTAGGAGACATTGCCTCAAGATTCAGGGGAGAAGATTTAGGATGGAGATGAGGAGAAACTGTTCTTCCCAGGGAGTGGTGAATCTGTGGAATTCTCTGTCCAGGGAAGCAGTTGAGGCTTTCTCCCTAAATATATTTAAGAAACAGTCAGATAGGTTTTTACATAGTAAGAGAATTCAGGGTTACGGGGAAAAGGCAGGTAGATGGAGCTGAGTTTACGGACAGATCAGCCATGATCTTATTGAATGGCGGGGCAGGCTCGATGGGCCGGATGGCCTACTCCTGCTCCTATTTCTTATGTACTCAATGACCATCATCAACTAGCACTATGATGAAGTGCTTTGAGAAGTTGATGATGACTTCTGTCTGAAAAATCACTTGGATCTGCTCCAATTTGCCTACCGCCACAACAGGTCAACATCAGATGCCATTTCATTGGCTTTTCACTCAACCCTGAAACATCTGGACAGTGAAGGTACAAACATCAGGATGCTCTTCATTGACTACAGCTCAGCATTCAATATTATCATCCCCTCAAAACTAATTAATAAGCTCCAAGACCTTGGAATTGTTACCCCCTCGTGCAACTGGATCCTAGATTTCCTCACTTGCAGATCCCAGACAATTTGGATTGACAACAACATCTCCTCCATAATCTCCATCAGTACAGGTTCATCACAAAACTGTGCTTAGCCTCCTGCTCTACTTGCTTTTTACGTAAGACCGTGAAGCTAAGCACAGCTTCAATGCCGTATTCAAGTTTGCTGACAACACCACTGTTGTTGGCCAAATCAAAGGTGGTGACGAAACAGCATGGAAAATCTGGCTGAGTGGAGCCACAACAACAACCTCCCACTCAATGTCAACAAGACCAAGGAGCTGATTATTGACTTCAGGAGGAGGAAACCAGAGGGGCAGGAGCCAGTCCTCATCAAAGGATCAGAGATGGAGAGGGTCAGCAACTTTAAATTCTTTGGTGTTATCATTTCAGAGAATCTCTCTTGGGCCCAGCACATAAGTGCCATTACAAAAAAAGCACAGCAGCTCCTCTACTGTCTTAGAAGTTTGCACAGATCTGGCATGTCATCGAAAACTTTGACAAACTTCTATAGATGCATGGTGGAGAGTATACTGACTAGTTAGATAGGCTGAAGTCAGCATGGTTTCCTTATGGGGAAATCTTGCCTGACAAAATCAGTTTGAATTTTTTGAAGAGATAACAGGCAGGATAGATAAAGGATAGTCACTGAATGTTGTTTACTTGGACTTTCAGGAGGCCTTTGAGAAGGTGCCACACAAGGCTGCTAAACAAGATAAGAGCTATAGTATTACAGGAAAGATACTAGCTTAGATAGAGGATTGGCTGACTGGCAGGAGGCAAAGAGTAGGAATAAAGAGGGCCTTTACTGGCAGGCTGCTGCTGACCAGTGGTGTTCTGCAAGACTTGGTGTTCAGACCGCTTCTTTTCAGGTTATACTATCTGTCAGGGGTGTATGGGGTGTCAGGGAGGGGTAGCAGCTCTGGTGGGGGAGCATGTCGCGTCCTTTTCAGGGCAGTTAGTCCACCTTCAGTCCCCACCTGGCACTCATCTCTCACCTGTGGCTCCCCGTAGCTGTTTGCATGTGACAGTGGCCCCACCCTGGGCAACGGCTTCAACAAGCCGGCTAAACCAGGTGAGGGTAGCCGACGGGTCTCAAACCCTGGGTGAGATAGGGAGTTGTCTATCCCAGCATGTGAAGACAGACTCCGGAGGATTGAGCGGACGAGACCAATGGAAGATCCAACGGTCAAGAAGGCGGTCTCTGCAAGTGTCGTGGAACGTGTAGAGCAGGACAAGACACAGAAGACGTCCTGGTCATCCACTGTGCCTAGTCCCATCTCCAGCTGTCTAGACTCTGTCTTGCCACTGGATCCAGATAGGAACTGGGAAGAGAGAGTGAGGCTGACGCTGTGCAACTCTCCCTCACTTAAATCCGAATCACACGCTAGTCTCGACACCATCATAATGGTGTCGAGGTCCTCATCGACGTTGACGATGGATGAACACACTATATGTCAGTGACCTGGATATGGAATTGACGTTTTTGTGGCCAAGTTTGCAGACGATACAAAGATAGGTGGAGTGGCAGGTATTATTGAGGAAGCAGGGAGTCTGCAGACGGAGAGAAGAATGTGCAAAGAAATGGCAAATGGAATTTGATGTAGGGAAGTGTATGGTCATGCACTTTGGTTGAAGGATTAAAGGTGTAGACTATTTTCTAAAACAGAAAAAAAATCAGAAATCATAGGTGCAAAGTGACTTGGAAGTCCTCATGCTTGCTTCCTACCGAAAACCTTGCATTTCTCCTTTTCAAAGTTCTAACAAAGGGTTGGAGATTGTCTCTCTTCCCACAGATGCTGCCTCACGTGCTGAGATTTACCAGTATTTTGGTTCTTGATACAGTATCTTTTGCAGTTCATCAGGAAAGGATGAACTTGCGCAAAGGGTGGGGAAATGAGGAGAGATGATATTCTTCACCAAGTTTGGAACTGGGAATTCATTCCAGGGATAGTAAATGGAAGAAGATAGTTCAGGAAAACATGGAATTAGGGCAGCTCAGGTACAAAGTAGCCACCTTGAACAGGAAGATGAAGCAAAACCAAAAAAAAATACATGTGGGCAACAGACAAAGATCACAATAACGATCACTTATGATAATTTCTGTGATCTTTCCATTTTAATTATGTAACCATTTTGAAGCATCTAGCTAACAGAAAGAGTTATGAAACAAATAATATATTTGGTACCTAGTTAAGGTTTTCAAATTCAGACATTCTATAAATTATAGGGTGTGAGTTAAATATGGACTTATTTTAAAGAATTTATGTTAGGATTTCATAAACCACACTGTAATGTTTACACATGATCTCCTCCTCCTGCTGGTCTTTTCACACCATTGCTTACCAATATAGAAGCCTTCTCACACAAGATGACTTTATTCTACAATAACAGAGACCATTTATTATTCATACTGCGATCATTTTACTTGGTGTTATAATGGCTCTCTTTCTCTCATTGTTACACTTGGATTTTCATTATATTGCTTGACAATTAGAAGCAAGCAAAATCAACTATTTTGATTTATTAGATCAAAGATCTGTTTTCAATCCCTTAGGCTTTCCCTTGAATTAGGATACCTCTGATATTGAAAGATAGTGCCAAGGGAACATTCCAGAAAGAAGCTAGATGTTGAGAATGGTGTCAAAAAACGAAACAAGCTCATCAAACGAGAGACAGGAATGAAAAGTGAGACCGACAGCTGAATCTTGTGGGACGTACACAGTTCATAGGAGATAATGAACAGAACTTTCAAAAGACTGTATCCTCATGGTAGGATTGGGAAACCACCAGCTAGTGAAAGCTGTGGTGCCCTGTATGTAAATGAGTTACATCAAGATAACAAGGACAGGGAAAAGGTTTACCAACCTTATTTCCTTGTTTTAATAAGCAACAGGACTGAATCACTGCAAGAAATCGCCCACAAATGCAATGAATCATGATTGCAGAAGTAACTGCTACAGTAAACTGCAATACAAAATCGAAAAGGGCATTAATCAACAAACAATGCATTTAAATCTGTTCTTTAAAAAAAGCAACTAGGCCTTCCTGGAGTAATTGTGACTAATGAACACAACTTTCAAAAAACTGTATCCTCATGGTAGAATTGGAGAAACCATCAGCACGTGAAAGTTGTAAAGCTAGGTTTAGTTCCTGGTTTGAATACTTTTCAGAAACACCCACAGAATTTAACAAAGTACAAACAAGCCTAGAATTCATCAGGCCTCCCTCAATAACTTAGTATTTTGTGAGAAAAAATTAACATTTCACAAGAAAGTTATGTGACCCTGTGCTACCTCATGAAAGTTAAAAAAATATTTAATCAGCATTGTTCATTCATTCAATGATATTGATTTTTTTTCCCATGACTGCACTCGGACCATTGCATAACGTTAAGCATTAAGTTTGATGACAGCTTTGACTGGTTCAAGGTTTATAAATAAACTTAACCAGATTATTGCACAGAATTATATAAACAAAGATAGATTTTCACAAGCTTTATCTGTTTATGTAGGCACAGTCTTGAGTTGCTTGGTGAAAAAAGCTGGTTATGCAGAAATCTAACACATTTATATCCCTGCGGTTTAGCAGATTGAAATCTGTTGCACTGTTCTTGGTTTTCTTTTGCTTTTTTTTCTGGAGGAAATTGAATTGGCTGATTTTCTTTCATCCTAGCTGACTGCTCCCAGAACAGCTGCTGTTGTAACTGAGAGCAGTGTGCCATTTTATGGGTCTCTGTTTCCAACACGATTTTGTTGTCATGATGATTTAGAATAGTGTTTGTATCTTAAACAAACACACAGTAGAGTTTCTACAGTTTTAGGATGATAGTGGACACAGTACTAGAGCTGTCAAAGTGGCAGCCTCACTGTGCTGAAGACATAGGTTCAACTCTGAACCCTTTCTGTGTACTTGGAGTCTGCACATATCTTTGTGACTTGGTTGATTTCCTTTGTGTGCTCTGGTTTCCTCCCATAATCCAAAGACGTGCAGATTGACAGGTGAATTGGCCATTCTAAATTGCCCTTAATGTGTACATGAGTGGTAAAATTTGGAAGGATTGATGAGAATGTGGGGAGAATATAAAATAGGATTAATGTAGAATGAGCATAAATGGTTAAGCATTAATTGTCAACACAAACTTAGAGCACTGAATGGTGCTGTACCAATGGTTCCATGACTCAGGATGGTAGGCTCGCTTTTCTTCTGTACTTCACATGGAACTTGCTTTAAACAATTACAAAATAGCTTCCATTTATTTAATGCCTTTAAAGTAATCCTTGATTTCCTGACCAGCAGACTGCAATCACACAAAATGCTGGAGGAACTCAGCAGGTCAGGCTGTTTCAAACCACTTACATCCAGTACAAATCAGACTCTGGACCCAGGTTATTTCAGTTCACCACTCCCCCCCGCCCCCCAACACACACACACAAACACACACACTACGTTTCTAATGAACTTGCATTGATTCTCCTACCTTATCAGAGAGCATCCCACAAATTACTACCTATTTGGAAATTATCTCTGATTTAGCAGGTTATCAGTAGGGCCTTCAGTATGTCCATGTTTGATTACATCGATCCAGAAAAAGTTAATTCAGAAAACCATTTCACAAAATGGTGGTCACAAGAACAGTCTCACAAAATGACAGCTTCCACTTCTTTCATTCACCATATGACAAAAATAAAGACATTTGTTGCATCTACTTGTTCACTGTCCTTGAGCTGGTCCAGCCAGCTGTTTTGCAGACTTGTAATTTCTTTAAGCCAAGAACACCTCTGCCAAGATTATTCTTCACATCAGCGCCCCATAAGGCTGCATCCTCAGTTCCTTACTCTATTCCCTGTACACTCATGACTGTGTGGACAGATTCGGCTCTAACCCCAATTTGCAAACTGTGTAGCGGGCTGAATCTTAAATGACTGAGTCAGAATACAAAAAGATAGAGCCTCATGGGTTGATGTCAAAACAACCTTTCCCTCAATGTCAGTAAAAGAGCTTATTGTCAACTTTAGGTGGGGGGGGGGTGAATATTCTCCTGTTTACATCCATGGTGCTGAGGTCAAGCAACCATTCTGCCTGTGACTGTAAGAAAACTACAGAAAGTTGTGGACACAACTCAGCAAATCACAGAAACCAGCCATGGATTTTGTCTACACTCCTTGATAAAGTAGCCAGCATAATCAAAATCGCCAAGCCATTCTCTCTTATCCCCTTCTCTCATTAGGCAGAAGACACAAAAACCTGAAAGCAGATACCACCAGGCTTAAGGACTATTCTAGTGTTATAATACTATTGATGTGTTGGCGCGTGGCCAAGTGGTTAAGGCGTTCGTCTAGTGATTTGAAGGTCGCTAGTTCGAGCCTTGGCTGAGGCAGCGTGTTATGTCCTTGAGCAAGGCACTTAACCACACATTGCTCTGCGACGACACCGGTGCCAAGCTGTATGGGTCCTAATGCCTTTCCCTCGGACAACATCAGTGGCATGGAGAGGGGAGACTTGCAGCGTGGGCAACTCCTGGTCTTCCATACAACCTTGCCAAGGCCTGCACCCTGGAAACCTTCCAAGGCGCAAATCCATGGTCTCATGAGACTAACGGATGCCTATAAAATACTATTGAACAGTTCCATTTTACAATAAGATGGACTCTTGAGCTCACAATCTACCTCATTAAGGCTTTGCACATTATTGATTCAAAGATTCAAAGTACACTTATTAGCAAAAAAATGTATAAATTATACAACCTTGAGATTTGTCTGCTTACAGGCAGCCACAAAGCAAGGAACCCGAAGGAACTCAATTAAAAAAAATGCACAGAGAACAAGAAAAAAAACACAAGTCGTGCAACGAAAGAAGCGAGCAACAGCATTCCAAACCAAATTGAGTCCTTGGATCTGAATCCACAGAGCAGCCCAAAGTATGCCCAAGCCTCGGTCTCAGCTCATCACATTAGTGGGGTAAATTGCCACAAAGCTGGCAGATCCAAAGCATAGCAGCTGGGCGGTCTCACAGCCTGAGCCTCACAGAGAGGCACGAACATTGTGGGAGAGCGAGTGATATCGGTCTGACTCTCGCCTCTGGTCCGGACACCCTGTTTTTCCAGTCTATCTGGGCCGGCAATCAAATTGTCCAGCCCAAGAGGCAGATCGCGCCCTGTATTAGGACCCGGGTCCCACCACAGCGATTTGCTCCGGGCCTGGACCTCGCCGCCCAGCGATTCGCTCCGGGCCTGGACCTCGCCGCCCAGCGATTCGCTCCGGGCCTGGACCTCGCCGCCCAGCAATTCGTTCCGGGCCTATACCAGCCTGCCCGTGATTTGCTCTGGGCCTAGACCACGCCGCCCAGTGATTCGCTCGGGGCCTGGACCTCGCCGCCCAGCGATTCGCTCCAGGCCTGGACCTCGCTGCCCAGCGAGTCGCTCGGGGCCTGGACCTCGCCGCCCAGCGAGTCGCTCTGGGCCTGGACCTTGCCGCCCAGTGATTCTCTCCGGGCCTGGACCTCGCCGCCCAGCGAGTCGCTCCGGGCCTGGACCTCGCCGCCCAGCAATTCGTTCCGGGCCTATACCAGGCCGCCCAGCGATTTGCTCTGGGCCTAGACCACGCTGCCCAGCGATTCATTCAGGGCCTGGACCTCGCCACCCAGCAATTCGTTCTGGGCCTATACCAGGCTGCCCGCGATTTGCTCAGGGTCTAGACCACGCCGCCCAGTGATTCGCTCCGGGCCTGGACCTCGCCGCCCAGCGAGTCGCTCCGGACCTGGACCTCGCCGCCCAGCGAGTCGCTCCGGGGCTGGACCTCGCCGCCCAGTGATTCGTTCAGGGCCTGGACCTCGCCGCCCAGCGAGTCGCTCCGGGCCTAGACCACGCCGCCCAGCTTGAAGCCGTTCTCCACCTCTCCAAATTGGCTCGGCGGTTACACCAATCCAGGCTCACACCCGGGTTGCTTAGATGGGCGTTGAAACTCCTCTGTCTCGACTCCTCCTCTCCGAATCACTCACTCCAACTCCATCCGTGTTGATATGCAACGCACCAGCACGGCTCATCCCTTGAATTTGCTCCGCCTTCGCTGGCCTCTTCATTAATTACGTGATAGTTTAACACAATTTACTTCAGAAAATATGTTATTAATAATGTTTTTGGTCAAATGTCTTGCCTTTCTAACTAGTCACCTTCAGTAGTGCCATCTTAAATCAGAAATTTAAGTCTATGTGCACTGCACTTTTCCTGAAATTGTAACACATTATTCTGCACTCTGTTATTGTTGTTATCCTCAACTATCTCAAGGCACTGTTGTAATGAAATTATCTGTACAGTATGCAAACAAACCTTTCACTGTACCTGGTGCATGCAACAGTAATAAATGAACTTACCATTTTAAAGAGCATCACAGCTGCCAAATGGAATTAGATAACAATGTGTAAATATTAGTACAGATAAGCACCAGCTTGGTCAGAGTGGTAGTTTTGTGGAATGTCTTACGGAAGGAAAATAAAAGAGAAGGAAGGAGGTTTAGGTAGGAACTTGTAAACTGAAGGCAAATCTGCTGGGGAGTCCATTCCGTAGGCTAGAAATGGTAGAAAGTAGACTGCTCGGAGGGTTACAGGGATGGAGAATATGAGGTAGTTTTCCAGAGGTGTTTGCAAACTTGGGTGAAATTGTTGACACTGAGGCATTGCCACAGTAGGTGACTGGAGTGATGGTAGTTCATGTGAGCTTAGGACACGGACACTATAGTCCATTATGGCCTCAAGTTGACAGAGAGCAGAATGATGGGGCCAGCAGTGGGAGCCACAATAGCTACAAATAAAACATGGACAAGGTTTACAACAGTGGATACGCTCAGGTAGGGTTCGTTTTGGAGGTGGAATTAGGCAGTTTTCGTAATGATGCAGATATGTGGTCCAAAGCACAGTAAAGTCAAGTCAAGTCGCTTTTATGTCATTTCAACCATAACTGAAAGTACAGTACACAGTAAAAACGAAACAACATTCCTCCAGGACCATGGCGCTACATGAAACAACACAAAACTACACTAGACTATGTGAGACAGCACACAGCTACACTAGACTACGTGAATCAACACAAAACTACACTAGACTACCTGAAACAACACAAAACTACACTAGACTACGTGAATCAACACAAAACTACACTAGACTACCTGAAACAACACAAAACTACACTAGACTACGTGAATCAACACAAAACTACACTAGACTACCTGAAACAACACAAAACTACACTAGACTACGTGAATCAACACAAAACTACACTAGACTACGTGAATCAACACAAAACTACACTAGACAACCTGAAACAACACAAAACTACACTATACTATGTGAATCAACACAAAACTACACTAGACTACCTGAAACAACATGAAACTACACTAGACTACCTGAAACAACACGAAACTACACTAGACTACGTGAATCAACACAAAACTAGACTACCTGAAACAACACAAAACTACACTAGACTACGTGAATCAACACAAAACTACACTAGACTACCTGAAACAACACAAAATTACACTAGACTACGTGAAACAACACAAAACTACATTAAACTTCAGGCCTACACAGGACTACGTAAAGTGCACAAAACAGTGCAAGACAGTATAATAATTAATAAACAAGACAATAGGTACAGTAAAGGACAAATTACAATATAATAATAAATGACGTAAAACTTTGATAATCTAGAACCCTCAGATTAACATTAGTGTCAGAATGACAGATGCTATGGACTGTTGGATACTGCTCCTATTAACTCAACAGACCTTTAATGCACATCTTAAGTAAAAAAAAAGCTTATTACACTCAAACAACAGGAATTCTGCAGATGCTGGAAATTCAAGCAACATACATCAAAGTTGCTGGTGAACGCAGCAGGCCAAGCAGCATCTGTAGGAAGAGGTGCAGTCGACGTTTCAGGCCGAGACCCTTCGTCAGGACTAACTGAAGGAAGAGTGAGTAAGGGATTTGAAAGTTGGAGGGGGAGGGGGAGATCCAAAATGATAGGAGAAGACAGGAGGGGGAGGGATAGAGCTTATTACACTGTATTATTGTAAGATGCTGGAAATCCGAGCAACAAACAGAAAATGCTGGAGGAACTCCGCAAGGCCAGGCAGCATCTATGGAAAAAAGTACAGTTGACGTTTTGGGCCAAAACCTTCAGCAGGACTGGAGAGGAAAGGCAGAGGAGTAAATATAAAAGATGATGGGGAGGGGGAGGGCAGAGAAACACCAGATGACAGGTGAAACCTGAAGGGGGAGGGATGAAGTAAAGAGCTGGGAAGTTGATTGGTGAAAGAGATAGAAGGCCATGGAAGAAAGAAAAAAAAAGGGGGGCGAGCACCAGAGGGAGGTGATGGGCAGGCAAGAGGATAAAGTGAGAGAAGGAAAAGGGGATGGAAAATGGTGAAGGGGAGCAAATGGGGGGCATTACGGGAAGTTTGAGAAATCGATGCTTATGTCATCAGGTTGGAGGCTATCCAAATGGAATATAAGGTGTTGTTCCTCCATCCTAAGTGTGGCCTTATCATGACAGTGGCGGAGGCCATGGATGAACATATCGGAATAGGAATGGGAAGTGGAATTAAAATGGGTGGCTACTTTTTATAAATGCACACTATTTGATAACTTGGATTGCTAATATTTGGAATGCAACCCCAAAAGGATTAAAGGATGCTCTAGCTTTTGTGACTTAACATAAGCTTGGAACTAAGTAAACCTCTGGGGTGCGAGATGTGGGTGACTGGATGAGGATGAGGATGAGGAGCAGAAGACCTGTTAGTTGGAGGCGGAGAAGGGCAAATTCCATTCTAGGAGAGCAAAATCCTGCCCGTGGTCACTTTCTTCAGACCATCAAGACTTAGTTGGCTTTTCTCTCCATTCCTAACCATCAAAAGGTCTCTGCAACATCTGTATATCTACCTACTCAAATTAGCATCCTGGTTCCTTCAATGACCTCTACAAAAATTTAGATCCTATCATCCTCACCCCGCGGACCACATAATTTTTCTTTGTTCACGTGGGTTCTTTAGTCCTTCACATCAGGTTTGCAGATGTGGCGTAGACAAATGTCAGGAAGCCTAGCGTGTCATCACTGTTATGCTTCAGGTTCTGGGGTGAATCTTCCCTTCACTTCCCCGTTTGTCTCTCCCTCCCTCCCCATTTTGAGCGACTCCATCTATTGCCAATTACAATCACTTCCATTGTAATTTCTTACCTGATTCACAGGTTTTCTGCATTCTAGGCTTGTCTTCGTACCTGCTATAAATATTCACAGTACTTTATTTATGAACAAGGCAAAATATAAAAAAAAGGACCACATTTCCATTATCAGCAACAAAGGAGAGGAAATATCACAAAAACTCAATAGAAATAACATTGCTCCAGAAAACAGATTAACAGTTAGGATGGGGGCTTTTATTTAGAGGAGGAAGAGGACCTCTAAACTTTAATTGGTTTGTTTTCTCCATAAGTATTTAGACTGGCAAAGTTTCCAGTATCTTTTAAAAAATTTATTTAATTGGATTCTCTTTCCATCAATAATCATCCATTGATATTTTCAGTAGTCTTCTGTTTTCCTTATCAGCTCCTCTATATTCAGATTTGTTCAGTATGAGTGTGAGGAAAGAAAGGCTTGCATTTGTATCCCAGGGTCGGAAATCTGAAGGAAATCCTTCAGCCAGCAAGCGTCCTGTCTTCTGTCACAAGTCCTCATTTCATTCCAAACCGCTTCGTCTTGCCACCTTAACATGGAACATGGAACATGGAAACATGAAGCTCAGAGCAGGCTTAAGGAACACATTTTCTGGGTGGGCACATTACTGACAAAGTTCAAAATTCAAAGTAAATTTACTTGCAAAGTACATGTACTGTATGCCATCATATAAAACACTGGTTTCTTCAGGTTGTTACAGCCAGGGTCCACTACCTATTAAATGCTCCCGATGGCGCGGGTTTCAGTCCGTCTCCCGGGCTTCACACGTGGCTTAGCTACAGTACTGCACCATTTTTCATGACGGGAAGGGTCAAAGGCAGGTTACTGGTACCTTAAAACCAGTCGCATCGGGCGGATGGGGCTTGTCAGCTCATGGAGGAAGAGGAAAACTCTGATCTCAAACCTCCGATGCCTTGCGGCTATACCCACTCATGGGGAAGGCTTCGAGGTAAACCCCGAGGTAAAATCCGCAGCTGGAGTCCGGAAGACAGCCCTACGTTGAGGTCAACACTGAATGGCGCCTCCTGCGACGTCGCTGGTGCAAAACTGTATCGGTTTCACCGTTTCTTGGGATTCATCAGCTGCGTGGGGAGGGGCAGCATGCTACCTGGGCAATAGCCCGCTCTGCATATCGCACTTCCCCGACTTGCATATCAAGTAACACACATCGAAGTTGCTGGTGAACGCAGCATCTCTAGGAAGAGGTACAGTCGACGTTTCGGGCCGAGACCCTTCGTCAGGACTTGCATATCAGGTAGACGGCTGGGATGCAACATCTACGTTCAACCCTGACCAATGGAGGACCTCAACAACCCCGAGAGTCATTTTCTTGTGGACAATTACAGTAAAGTATTGAGTATGCTTGCATCTGCATATTACTAACATTTACTATTATTTTCCTCTGGGGAATTAAAAAAAAAATTTAAATCTCCTTTTGACTATTCACTCCCCTTTACTGATCTATCTCAGCCAACGTGCCAAGGAGCCTTTTCCGGTCTCTTAACCTTTCGCTGACATTCCTTTCTGATCTCTCCCTTCCTCAATCTAAACTTTTCTTTCAAATCTCCAACTTTTCCCAGTCCCGATAAAAGATTATCAATCGGGAATGTTGACAGTTTCTCTCTTCACAGTTACACACAATCACGGACTTCCCAGAACACCACAAAGCGAAATGTTTTTGAAAAGCAGTCACTGCTGTAACGCAGGAAACGCAGCGACCACTTTGCAATACGCAAGCACCCACAAACCGCAACGTGATAACGATGAGTTAATCTGTTTCAGTGCTGTTAACTGAGGGTAAACATAGTCTCATTGGTGTCGGAGCCAATCTGGTTCCTCTTTAAAACCGTCCCTTGGGATAATTTTGAAACTGTCTGAAACATAAGACATAAACTGTAACATAAGCTTGGTTTAACCTTTCATCGGAAAAATGGCAACTCTGATAATGCAACATTTCCCCAGTATTGAAATATAGAGAAAATACTAGAACTATACAGCAGATCAGGCAGTGTATGAGGAAGAGAAACAGTGCTTTATACTGGACATCTTTCAAAAACATCGTGCACAAGAGACGTTAATTCTTTCTCACTCCACGGATCTGCTGAGAATTTCTTGCCTTTTCTGTTTTCATTCAAATTTTCACCTCCGTTTTAAGACTCCCTTAATATTGCACGGGAATAATAGCCTAGACTGTTTTTTTCTGCTTGGATCTTTGGGATTTAAACCTATAACTTTCTGACAAGAATGTTTTAAATAAGTCACGAAACACATCAACTATCTGTTCTCACCACTGAATGAGGTTTGGTTACTTGAGAGGGATTCCAAAGTTTACCTTAATCCACTTAAGGCACTACTTAGGTTGAAATCTATAATTTACTCAAAAAATGCTTTTCGTTGTCATGCAACATGTTGAATGAAGCTCAGAGCAGAAGGGATATTTTTGTATGCAATGTCGAGAACTGCAGAAATAGATTAACTACGTTGTGCAGCGTGAAGCATTTAGTTGGGCTGCAATTCAGCAAAGTAACCCTCAATGATCCCCACCCACCAGTCACCATGGAATCTACTAGGAGAGAAAAAAATAAACAAAACATTCTGGCCAAGCTAAGGAAAACACTGAAAAATTCTCTTATTATTAAACTAAAAATTGAACAAATATATTCCATTGGCAATTTGTCGACGTGTCATGTTGACTTTTACCAGCAACGTCTTTAACATTAGGAAATCCTGAATAAAGGAGCCTATTTAATGTTTAATTGAGATGAATTTGCTCTTCTTTTAAGTACCACAATGGTGTTTCTCATTTGGCGTCCAGAAAGATTCCCGGAGTCCCAAGGCGCCTGCCTTGTGATCTCAGGTTCGAGTCATGTGTCAGATAATCTTCGTAGATGTGATCTGTGTATTCAAAGCCCAAATCGACTGAAATAGCTTCCAATAATGTTTTACAAATTGGAGGAATATTCAAAATTCTAAAGAAACACCCATAATCCATTAACAACAGAGAAATCAGCCCTATTACCTGATCAGAAAAGTGCTAGACGTGAGCCCTCTCCCATCCGTACCCAAACCATTTCCAACTTTGGACAATCAACATTTAGGTCATTTGTAACTTTCAGTAATTATCAAGAAAATTATTGATCAGCTTGTTTACTTTTATGTGTGCACGAAATAAACATGACGAAAACTTAACCGATTGACGATCATCATCTGGTGACGGTGAACCGTACAGCGAAATGCGGCTAATGGAGGAGACGCTGTTAGACTTTGAGACGTTATGAGCTGATGTATTCAGCTTTTGGCTCAACACGAATGAACAAAACATGCAAGTAAATACGTACTCAAGTGGATCCTTGTGTATATGTAGAGTCTATTTTATTTTGCTGACTCCCAACCAGCAGTTTTGGGAAGGTACAGCATGGATCTGTTTCCCTGCTCCTTATGATTCACGCAGAGGGTCCTGTTACAGCACTGAGTTCCAAGTGAGAAAAAAGGAACTTTTTTTTTAGTTGTTTACAGTTGAACCTATAAAATGCTAGTTATATCTGTTATGACACATGCTCCAGCTATTTCTATCTATGAACCAGACTTTTCATTGACCTACAGCACAAGGTCATTCAAAAATCGATCCGTTTTGATAATTAGATTTAATAGAGGTATTGAAAAGTTGTTGCACCTTATGGTTTAAGAATGAGTAAAGTGTCACAATATACATTCTGCTGAAGACAGACAGTGAAGTGGATTGTAGGGGAGGGCACTGCAGTACAGTACTGTACGTCCTGAGGGCATGGCTTTGCCTCAGTGAGTGCTGCTTCCTCACGGTCCCGGTGATCCTGACTGCATTCTCCCGGAGACCATGGGGGGGGGGGGTCTTCTCTAGGTGCCCCACTTTCTTTCCACATCTCAAAGTTGGGCTGCCACTGTAAACTACTCTTCAGTGTAGGTTAGGTGGCAAAAAGAATCAAAGGGAAATTAATCGGCACAAGTAAGAAAGAATAAGTTCCAGGGTACAGAGCAAGAAGAGGAGAAAATTGTATCAATCCCTGTGAGCCAGCATGTACAAAGCCCATAAATTAAAATTACATTTAATCATGTGCAAATGTGAATAGGATGTATATCTCAATTGCTATGTAATAAAATTTAGGTCCCTCCAGAATGTAAAGAAAGTGTCAAAAACCAAAACAGAAATTGTTGGCATTACTCTAACATAATTTTATTTTAAAGCCATTACTAAGCCACTGTTCCTTATAATCTCAAAACTGCAATTTCAAAACAGCAGTGATTCATTTTACAGAAGATTTGGAGTGGATGCAACCAGATAAATTACAGGTTTGAATGCAAGAAGCTGGGACTTTTTTTTGTTTTTAGTAGGGCATACAAGAAGTATTGTACAGTACAAAAGAGATGACTTGATAGAGGTGTACAGGATGATAAGATCCTACCCAATCGCATGAATGGCAGCGATGCTTCACTACCAGATGAACTCAACACCTTCTATGCACGCCTTGAAAGGGAGAACACAACTACAGCTGTGAAGATCCCTGCTGCACCTGATAACCCTGTGATCTCTGTCTCAGAAGCAAATGTTAGACTGGCTTTAAAGAGAGTGAACCCTTGCAAGGTGGAAGGTCCTGATGGAGTACCTGGTAAGGCTCTGAAAACCTGTGCCAACCAACCAGCGGGAGTATTCAAGGACATTTTCAACCTCACTGCTGTGGGCGGAAGTTCCCACTTGCTTCAAAAAGGCAACAATTATACCAGTGCCTAAGAAGAATAACGTGAGCTGCCTTAATGACTATTGCCCGGTAGTGCTCACATCGACAGTGATGAAATGCTTTGAGAGGTTGGTCATGACTAGCCTGAACTCCTGTCTCAGCAAGAACCTGGACCCACTGCAATTTGCCTATCGCCACAAAAAGTCAATGGCAAATGCAATGCCAGTGGCTCTTCACACGGTTTTAGACCACCTGGACAACATAAACACCTACGTCAAGATACTGTTCATCGACTATAGCTCAGCATTTAATATAATCATTCCCACAATCCTGATTGAGAAGTTGCAGAACCTGGGCCTCTGTACCTCCCTCTGCAACTGGATCCTCGACTTCCCAACTGGAAGACCACAATCTGTGTGGATTGGTGATAACATCTGCTCCTCACTGACGATCAACACTGGTGCACCTCGGGGGTGTTTGCTTAGCCCACTGCTCTACTCTCTATATACACATGACTGTGTGGCTAGGCATAGCTCAAATACCATCTATAAATTTGCTGACGATACAACCGTTGTTGGTAGAATCTCATACAGAGACGCGAGGGCGTATAGGAGTGAGAAATGCCAACCTGTGGAGGGGTGTTGCAGCAACAACCTGGCACTAGAAGTCAGTAAGATGAAAGAGCTGATTGTGGACTTCAGGAAGGGTAAGACAAAAGAACACATACCAATCCTCAAACACGAGGAAATCTGCAGATGCTGGAATTTCAAGCAAAACACATAAAAGTTGCTGGTGAACGCAGCAGGCCAGGTAGCATCTCTAGGAAGAGGTACAGTTGACGTTTTGGGCCGAGGCCCTTCGTCAGGACTAACTGAAGGAAGAGCTAGTAAGAGATTTGAAAGTGGGAGGGGGAGGGGGAGATCCAAAATGATAGGAGAAGACAGGAGGGGGATGGAAGGAGCCCAGAGCTGGACAGGTGATTGGCAAAAGGGGTATGAGAGGATCATAGGACGGGAGGCCTAGGGAGAAAGAAAGGGGGAGGGGGGGAAGCCCAGAGGATGGGCAAGGAGTATAGTGAGAGGGACAGAGGGAGAAAAAGGAGAGAGAGAAAAAGAATATAATAAGTAAATAAATAAGGGATGGGGTACAAGGGGAAGGTGGGGCATTAATGGAAGTTAGAGGAAGTCAATGTTCATGCCATCAGGTTGGAGGCTACCCAGACGGAATATAAGATGTTGTTCCTCCAACCTGAGTGTGGCTTCATCTTGGCAGTAGAGGAGGCCGTGGATAGACATATCAGAATGGGAATGGGACGTGGAATTAGAGGGTTAACATATGAGGAACGTTTGTCTGCTCTTGGACTGTATTCCTTGGAGTTTAGAAGAATGAGGGGAGACCTCATAGAAATATTTCGAATGTTAAAAGGCATGGACAGAGTGGATGTGGCAAAGTTGTTTTCCATGATGGGGGAGTCCAGTACGAGAGGGCATGACTTAAGGATTGAAGGGCGCCCATTCAGAACAGAAATGCGAAGAAATTTTTTTAGTCAGAGGGTGGTGAATCTATGGAATTTGTTGCCATGGGCAGCAGTGGAGGCCAAGTCATTGGGTGTATTGAAGGCAGAGATTGATAGGTGTCTGAGTAGCCAGGGCATCAAAGGTTATGGTGAGAAGGCGGAGGAGTGGGACTAAATGGGAGAATGGATCAGCTCATGATAAAATGGCGGAGCAGACTCGATGGGCCAAATGGCTGACTTCTGTTCCTTTGTCTTATGGTCTTATGTCTTATGAAATTAAAATGTGTGGCCACTGGGAGATCCTGCTTTCTCTGGCGGACAGAACATAGTTGTTCAGTGAAACGGTCTCCTAGTCTGCGTTGGGTCGCACCAATATATATAAGGCCGCATCAGGAGCACCAGATGCAGTGTATCACCCCAGCTGACTCACAGGTGAAGTGTCGCCTCACCTGGAAGGACTGTCTGGGGCCCTGAATGGTGGTAAGGGAGGAAGTGTAAGGGCATGTGTGGCACTTGTTCCGCTTACAAGGATAAGTGCTGGGAGGGAGATCAGTGGGGAGGGATGGGGGGGGGAATGAATGGACAAGGGAGTCACGAAGGGAGCAATCCCTGCGGGGGGGGGGAGAGGGAAAGATGTGCTTAGTGGCGGGATCCAGTTGGAGGTGGCAGAAGTTACGGAGAATTATATGTTGGACCCGGAGGCTGGTGGGGTGGTAGGTGAGGACAAGGGGAACCCTATTCCTAGTGGGGTGGCGGGAGGATGGGGTGAGAGCAGATGTGCATGAAATGGGAGAGATGCATTTGAGAGCAGAGTTGATGGTGGAGGATGGGAAGCCCCTTTCTTTAAAAAAGGAGGACATCTCCTTCGTCCTGGAATGAAAAGCCTCATCCTGAGAGCAGATGCGGCGGAGACAGAGGAATTGCAAGAAGGGGATGGCATTTTTGCAAGACACAGGATGAGAAGAGGAATAGCCAAGGTAGCTGTGAGAGTCCGTGGGCTTATAGTAGACATTTGTAAATAAGCTGTCTCCAGAGGTAGAGACAGAAAGATCTAGAAAGGGGAGGGAGGTGTTGGAAATGGACCAGGTAAACTTGAGGGCAGGGTGAAAGTTGGAGGCAAAGTTAGTGAAGTCAACGAGCTCAGCACGCGTGCAGGAAACAGTGCCAATGCAGTCGTTGATGTAGCGAAGGAAAAGTGGGGGACAGATACCAGAATAAGTTTGGAACATGGATTGTTCCACAAAGCCAACAAAAAGGCAGGCATAGCTGGGACCCATATGGGTGCCCATAGCTACACCTTCAGTTTGGAGGAAGTGGAGGAGCCAAAGGAGAAATTATTAAGAGTAAGAATCCTCATAGAGGGATCATCAGAAGTGGAGAGAGTGAGCAGCTTCAAATTCCTGGGTGTCAAGATCTCTGAGGATCTAACCTGGTCCCAACATATTGTTGTAGTTATAAAGAAGGCAAGCAGCGGCTATACTTTATTAGGAGATTGAAGAGATTTGGCATGTCAACAAATACACTCAAAACCTTCTATAGTTGTACCATGGAGAGCATTCTGACAGGCTGCATCACTGTCTGGTATGGAGGAGCTACTGCACAGGACCAAAAGAAGCTGCAGAAGGTTGTAAATTTAGTCAGCTCCATCTTGGGTACTAGCCTATCAAGTACCCAGGACATCTTCAGGGAGCGGTGTCTCAGAAAGGCAGCGTCCATTATTAAGGACGTCCAGCACCCAGGGCATGCCCTTTTCTCACTGTTACCATCAGGTAGGAGGTACAGGAGCCTGAAGGCACACACTCAGCGATTCAGGAACAGCTTCTGCCCCTCTGCCATCCAATTCCTAAATGGCCATTGAACCTTTGGACACTACCTCACTTTTTAAAAAATATATAGTATTTCTGATTTTTGCACGATTTAAAATCTATTCAATATACATATACTGTATAAGATTTATTATTATTATTTTATTCTTTTTCTTCTATGTTATGTATTGCATTGAACTGCTGCTGCTAAGTTAACAAATTTCACGTTACATGTGGGTGATAATAAACCTGATTCTGATTCTGAAGATAGATTGACTGGGCAGCCAGAGACTTGCACAGAATGAAAATAGCTAATATGAGGGGCCATAATTTTAAGGTGATTGGATGAAAGTATAGGGGGAAATGTCAGAGGCAAGTTTTTTTTTATATACAGAGCGTGGTGGGTGCATGGAATTTACTGCTGGGGTGGTGGTAGAGGCTGATACATTAAGACTGTTAGGTAGGCACATAGATAATTGAAAAATTTTGGGCTATGTGGAAGGGAAGGTTTAGATTGATCCTACAATAGATTAAAAGGTTTTCGCAACATCATGGGCTGTAGTGCCTGTACTGTGCTGTAATGTTCTATGTAAAGGGAGTTAGCTTTAGCCATTTTGGTAATCTAGGGACCCAGTATGGGTTTATTAACAGCAAATGGTTTGGGACTAAGCTGACTGAATTTTATGAAGCAACAGAGATCAATTAAGTGGATGTAATAGGAGGTTGTTTATTTGGATTTGGATTTATTTGAATCAAAGGGAAATGAGTGGGCATGTGTAAGAGAGAGTAAGTTTTAAAGTTCCACATAATAGACAAGTTGCAATAAATGATCAATAGTAATATAAGAAAGTGGCCCACAAGTGCAAGTTACATTGCTTTTTTGATACATGTTAACGCTTCTGCAGAAGGGAAGATCTCTGGTGTGTTAATAGGGAGAATGGAAATGGGGTCCTGATGGCTGAACCAGCGGGGAGTGGGGTGGGGTTGGTCAGTGATCCAGATGCTGAATCATTTGAATTTCCAAACAACAGAATAGCAGGTTATCATTGTTTTCCTGTGCAGAATGGTCAAGGATTGAAGGAATTCAGCTGCAAGATCAGAATGAAGACCGTAAAACCAGATGATATAGGAGCAGAATTAGGCTATTTGGCAATCGCGTCTGCTCAGCCATGTCATCAAGACTTATCCATTTTCCATCTCAACCGCAATCTCCTGCCTTCTCCTGTCTCTCTTCATGCCCTGACTAATCAAGAATATATTAACCTCTGCCTTAAATAAATTCAAAGACATGGCCTGCACAACCACCTGCGGCAACAAATTCCAGATTCACCACTCTCTGGCTAAAGAAATTCTTCCTCATCCCCTTTCTAACAGGACGTCCCTCTATTCTAAACCTGTGTCCTCTGGTCTTAGGCATAGGAAACATCCTCTCCACATCCACTCGAACTAAGCTTTTCAACATTCGTTAGGCTTCTTTGAGGTATTCTTCTGAATTATAGTGAGGAGAGGCCCAGAGCCATCATATGCTCTTTATGACAAGCCTTTCAATCCCAGAGTCAGTTTCATGAACCTCCTTTGAATCCTCTCCAATGTCAGTGCATTCTTTCTTAGATAAGGGGCCCAAAACTGCTCACAATACTCCAAGTGAGCCCTTAGAGACACTTAAGAAACTCTTAAAAAGGCACACAGATGTTAGAAAAATGGAGGGGCATGTAGGAGGGAGTGCTAAGCTTGATCTTAAAGTAGGTTAAAAGTTTGGCACAGCATTATGGGCTAAAGGGCCTGTACTGTACTGTAACGTTCTGATTTCAGGAGTGCACTCACTAGCTGAAACTACTGTGCTAATTCAAGTCAAGAATCTATTAAATGGAAGGTGATCGCACAATTCATCCAGGCTGGTAGTAATACAAGGCTTCGGGAGCACCACAGACAGGAATGGCTGCATAGAAACAGGTCAGTCCCTGGCCTGTAAACAAATATATTTTAAGTATGAACTGAGACCACATTTTCCTCTGTCCCTTTTATAACCTGAATCATGGTCGAGGAAGAGGTGTCTGCAGGATCAAAGCCAATCAGATTTTTCAGTCTCAAACTACTCAGTTCTGTGCCCCCCTTCCTTCCCATCTGCTGTCACTTGTAGAGTGTGTGTACATTCCAGTGTCATTCAACGTGTGCCTTTGCTTCTCTGAAGCTGATGTGCTGTGTCAGCCACCTGCAATCCTTCACTACCTCTCACTCGCACCACTAAAATAAACAAAGGCTGCTTATGGGCACGCTTAGCATCTAACGGGCTGCTCACCGATACTGCTTCTTTATTTGGGCTGGATGCCGGTGTGTGTTTGCGATGGAAGTTGGTGCAGGAAGTGTGTGAGAGACACACAGTCAGAGAGCCCACTGATCAGGAAACCCAGGTGAAATGGCTGAGCTGCTGATCTTGTGGCCTTACACCATCAGCAAACATGCTAATTTTCCACAAAACCAAGCAATGGAGATTTGGGGGTGGGGGGGGGGATGTTAGATCTTCAGGCCTATAGCCGCTTAAAAGGAATGGCTAGTGACATCATTAGACTCCTGGGGAGCAGCAGGAGGAGCGTGAAGGCTGTGGCTGCAGACCAGATGTAGGCAGCAAAGGCCTCAGTGACCATAGTCCAACCTTCAGTGTTCCATGTCCAAATCCAGCTTAGACTGAGGTACAGAACTGTTGGGCACACTCCCGCTACGGCGTGACACCGTCGGGCACACTCCTGTCACGGTGTGACACCGTCGGGCACACTCCCACAATGGCGCGACACCGTTGGGCATATCCCCGCCATGGCATGACACTGTTGGGCACGCTCCCACCATGCGTGACACCGTTGGGCACGTCCCCGCCATGGCATGACACCGTCGGGCACGTCCCCGCCACGGCATGACACCGTCGGGCACGTCCCCGCCACGCCACGGTGTGACACCATTGGACACGCTCCCACCATGGCGTGACACGGTCGGGCACGTCCCCGCCACGGCATGACATTGTCGGGCATGCTCCCGCCACGCCACGGTGTGACACCGTCGGACACGACCCCACCACGGCATGGCACCATCGGGCACGCCCCTGCCTCAGCGTGACGCTCCCGCCACGGCGTGACACCGTTGGGCACGCCCCCGCCACGGCGTGACACCCTTGGGCACACTCCCACCATGGCGTGACACCCTTGGCACACTCCCACCATGGCGTGACACCCTTGGGCACACTCCCACCGGGACGTGACACACTCCCGCAATGCCATGACACCATCGGGCACACTCCCACCATAGCCCCATCACCATGCAGTGCAACCATTTGCCAGCCAGTGTTGGTTCTGGTTCTAAAAGCGCTCTGAGAAATCACAGAGCTGTTCCAGGCACAAAGAGTGTAACACACATCAAAGTTGCTGGTGAACGCAGCAGGCCAGGCAGCATCTCTAGGAAGAGGTACAGTCGACGTTTCAAACCGAGACCCTTCGTCAGGACTAACTGAAGGAAGAGTTAGTAAGAGATTTGGAAGTTGGAGGGGGAGGGGGAGATCCAAAATGATAGGGGAAGACAGGAGGGGGAGGGATGGAGCCAAGAGCTGGACAGGTGATTGGCAAAAGGGGATATGAGAGGATCATGGGACAGGAGGCCCAGGGAGAAAGACAATGGGGGTGGGGGAACCCAGAGGATGGGCAAGGGGTATAGTAAGAGGGAGAAAAAGGAGAGTGAGAGAAAGAATGTGTGTATAAAAATAAGTAATAGATGGGGTACGAGGGGGAGGTGGGGCATTAGCGGAAGTTAGAGAAGTCGATGTTCATGCCATCAGGTTGGAGGCTACCCAGACGGAATATAAGGTGTTGTTTCTCCAACCTGAGTGTGGTTTCATCTTTACAGTAGAGGAGGCCATGGATAGACATGTCAGAATGGGAATGGGATGTGGAATTAAAATGTGTGGTTACTGGGAGATCCTGCTTTCTCTGGCGGACAGAGCATAGGTGTTCAGCAAAGCGGTCTCCCAGTCTGCGTCGGGTCTTGCCAATATATAGGCCACATCGGGAGCACCGGACGCAGTATATCACCCCAGCCGACTCACAGGTGAAGTGTTGCCTCACCTGGAAGGACTGTTTGGGGCCCTGAATGGTGGTAAGGGAGGAAGTGTAAGGGCATGTGTAGCACTTGTTCCGCATACAAGGATAAGTGCCAGGAGGTAGATCAGTGCGGAGGGATGGGGGGGACGAATCGACAAGGGAGTCGCGCAGGGAACGATCCCTGCGGAAAGCAGTGAGAGTGGGGGAGGGAAAGATGTGCTTAGTGGTGGGATCCCGTTGGAGGGGCGGAAGTTAAGGAGAATAATATGTTGGACCCGGAGGCTGGTGGGGTGGTAGGCGAGGACCAGGGGAACCCTATTCCTAGTGGCGTGGCGGGAGGATGGAGTGAGAGCAGATGTACGTGAAATGGGGGAGATGCGTTTGAGAGCAGAGTTGATAGTGGAGGAAGGGAAGCCCCTTTCTTTAAAAAAGGAAGACATCTCCCACGTCCTGGAATGAAAAGCCTCATCCTGAGAGCAGATGTGGCGGAGACGGAGGAATTGCGAGAAGGGGATGGCATTTTTGCAAGAGACAGGGTGAGAAGAGGAATAGTCCAGATAGCTGTGAGAGTCAGTAGGCTTATAGTAGACATCAGTGGATAAGCTGCCTCCAGAGACAGAGACAGAAAGATCTAGAAAGGGGAGGGAGGTGTCAGAAATGGACCAGGTAAACTTGAGGGCAGGGTGAAAGTTGGAGGCAAAGTTAATAAAGTCAACAAGCTCAGCATGCGTGCAGGAAGCAGCGCCAATGCAGTCATCAATATAGCGAAGGAAAAGTGGGGGACAGATACCAGAATAGGCACGGAACATAGATTGTTCCACAAAGCCAACAAAAAGGCAGGAATAGCTAGGACCCATACGGATGCCCATAGCTACACCTTTAGTTTGGAGGAAGTGGGAGGAGCCAAAGGAGAAATTATTAAGAGTAAGGACTAATTCCGCTTTAAAGAGATGATCTAAACTTCTTCGGTGTAGGCATTACCGGAAGAGGCTTCGCAGTAGTGAATTTTAAAAACTGAAGAGAAAGAGTGTAAGATTATTTCAATTACAATGCCAGGATTTTCTCACTTCCAGATTTCACTTATTAGAGACAGACATACAGAAAATTGGCAGGCCTAGAGAGATAAAGATAAAGATGACAGTGATGTGCAGTGAGGGTGAGCAACTTCCTGAAACAGGGGAAGTGGGAGATATTTGGCCTCTGAGCAGGATGGGAGGGAGGTCTGAACAGATCAGTTAATAAAAAAAGGCACTGAAGCTTTTTATGTGGTCTGCATTACTCATTTACCCGGGGCCTCAACCTGCCACTGGAGTGTCTGCCTGAGGACTTTGGAAAGATTATGAGAAGGTTTGATGGCATAGCTATAGGGAATAGGTTTCTCTTGCTATACAGACTGGAATTAGGGCCACGAATCCACAATAATCATTAATGGATCAAAAAAAGGAAGTAAAGGAGCTTTTCTTTTTAAATCTAGAGTGATGAGATGCTGGCGCTCAATGCCACAAGGAGAAGATGATCAGTCCTGTGTGATGCATCAAAGGGAGGCTAGATGAGGAGAAACTGAGTTGAAGACGATGTCCTGGGGGTAATGAATAGTATGGTTGAGCTCTCTGTATGCTTTGAAACATAAACATCTGTTGGTCAATGTGTTGCATCTATGCTCCAAGTTCAACATAATGCTGTTTACTTTGACTGATGGATAAGCTGATGCACATCTCTAAATATACACTGATTAGAAACTCATTCAAACAAAGTTCATTTATACAGTGATATTTGCATTAAATAAGGTAAAGCCAGTTTAAATACAAATATAATTTTTAAAATTAAAAATACCATAGCAGCTCACAAAGCTGTACATTGTTGGGATAGTTCTCACATGTTTTATACGGTCTTCCTGCCTTACTCTTCAATGGACTGTACATATCATTACGATCAGAATGAATCCATATTGTATGTGTATCCCGAGTTGGATTCCTGGTGAGCGCTATGGCAATCAGAACATTACCAACACTACTGCTTTAGTCAGTTTTCAGTGTGAGCAATTTTTTTCCCTCTTATTTTCCATAGAAGATGAAGAAAAATAATGTTGCGCTTCAGAACTGAAACTAAAGCTGCTGTTTTAAGTAAAACAAAACACAACGAATTGTTAATTAACCCAAGAGCTTCTGCAGAAGATGCAAGTCCAGAGTAACACACACAAAATGCTGGAGGACACAGCAGGTCAGGCTGAATCTATGAAGAGAAATAACCAGTCGACGTTTTGGGCTGAGACCCATATACCCATCTACAGAAAGTTCATAAAGTATTTAGAATATTAACAGTAACAACATAGTAAACACTAGAATCAATTTTGCAATTAAACTCCAGGTGTTCTTGGGATGCAATAATCATGAGATTAAATTCACCTTGTGAAATGGTACCTTGTGGTGAGCTTGATGCACCTCTGTTTGACTGCTTGGAAATGTAGCACAAACCCATTGACTCCAGCAATTGATTTTTAATGCTAACAAGGAATTCAAAGTTAGTGGTTATTTTCTATTGTAATGTCCAAGTGCACTGAAGCTCAAAAGTAATTGTGATGTTCTGATACACTGATAACCTGTGTCCTGCGCCTGATTAGAACTTCATGTGATGCAGTTATTCAAGCTTAATTCATATTTTTTTCTTTTTGGAAGTCTCACACCAGAATTACAATATAAACCATAAAAATAACAGCTCGGAAATTGTGTACAACAGTTCTTGCTGAATTAGCATGGAAATTCAGCATTGTTATGGTTCCCAAGGTGAACAATAGTCAAATATTTTATTGATAATTTACCAAATGCACAATTCTAACTTGATATTGTTACAAACATTCAAAGCACATTTATTACCAAAGAATGTATAAATTATATACCTTGAAATTTGCCTGCTTACAGGTGGTCACAAAGCAAGAAACCTGAATAACCCATTAAAAAAAACGCTAAAAACCACTGTGCAGAGAAAGAGAAAAAATAGAACATACATATCATGCAAACAACAGAAGCAAGCCAACAGCATCCCGAACCAAACTAAGTCTCAGGTCCTTTCCTGGAACAGTTGGGGTAGGCCCAAGCCTCAGTCCCCAGTTCATCACATCAGCAGGGCGAAAACGTAGAGCAGCTGGATCAGTTCATAGCCTTGGTGCCATGGAAAAAGGAATGAACATTTGCAGGACAGCGAGCAAAATCAGCCCAACTCTCAACTCCATTCCCAACACGGGCTCCCAGACAATCTGTGCTGGCATTTAAATTGTCTAAGCACCGGATAGTGCCTCATTCTAGGACCCGGACTTCAGTGCCACGATACGCTTAGGGCTGCCCCAATTTTCATTGTACATTTTCATATCCATTGTGATAATTTTAAGAGCAGTTTTGCACTGCATGGGTCAGCTGCTCAAATAAATTTTAAGTTACAGAGAGAACAATTTTGATCTCATCAGTCTGAGATCAATTTAAACAGAAGAACCCAGATGCCACAGATGACATTTGAAACAGTTACACCACCCAATCTTTCTGAAATTATCTAGAAAAAATGACTCAACCCCAATCGAAGAAATTTTGAACAGACTTCCTGCATACTACATAACATTTTTGATTTGTATGTTTCTATAATGTTGCTATAGATACATGAACAACCTATCACATGAATACCAAATTTGGGACCTATTTTGTAATGTGGAATTTCATCCTATGGGTAGTGGAGGAAGGTTGCCAAACCTCAATTGTAATTTATACCAGCTGTTGAAGAGTGAAATGATTTAACTCTGCCTAAGCAGCATGTATTCTGTGTTCTGGAGTAACAGAATGAACTAAATACAAAGTCAAAAGTTACGATCAAAATCATTTTCAAATTAATTTACAAAATGCAGTAAAATCTTTTCTGAAATAATCAACGTAACATTATGCAGAATAATATATTAATGGCCATAAATGAAATTATTACCATGTACATTATCAGTGCACAAGCCTCCAATTAGTTCTGGAAGGCTTTTGATTTTAAATCACCAACTTTATTTATTTTTAAAACATCAACAAACAGTTGCAGCAGTGTGTACTATCTACAATGCACTGCAGCAACACAAAGTTCCTAAGGCAACACCTTCCAGACCCATGACCCACTACCATCTAGATAGTGGACCAGGACAGCAGATACCTGGGAACACCACCACTTGGGAATCCCCCTCCAAGTCACTCACCATCCTGACTTGGAAACATATCGCCGTTCCTTCATTGTCGCTGGGTCAAAATCATGGAATTCCCTCCCTAACAGCACTGTGGGTGTACCTACACCTCAGGGACTGCAACGGTTCAAGAAGGCAGCTCATCACCATCTTCTCAAGGGCAACTAGGGATGGGCAATAAATACTAGCTTAGCTGGCGATGCCCGTATCCTGTAAATGAATAAAAAAAACCTTCCAGTGTTAGATCACCAACTCCACTAAATACTTTGAAATTTTCAAAACCTACCATCTCAGTTTATAAAATTCTAGCAATTCTAACTTTACTTTCGGTATTTTCACCTCACAATTTTAACTCCTTGATGTCAGAATCAACACTGCACCCTCCACAAAGGGAAACCACCCTTTTTATGGTGTGTGTAGATCTGATCACTCTATGCAAAGAGAGATCAAACCTGGGGTTTTCATGCAGCTGTAACAACAATTCCAGTCTACTCACGTTCCCTTCCCTCAGAAGTACAGTATAAACCTGTATTCCATTACTCATTTGATTTTTACACCAATGACAATTTAATGGTCTATGGAATAAAAACAGAAAATTCTGGCAGTACTCAACAGGTCAGGCATCATCTGTGGGAAGGGCAGAGTTAACATTTCAAGTGAAGGACTGTTTCAGGCCCACATATATGGATCCAAAATTCTATGCATTGGTCATGCTTCCATCTTCTCACCATTTAGGAAGTACAAAGCTGTCCTTTCTGCCTGGTTTCTCTAGGGGACAAAGGTTTCGGAAAGTCATCCTGTAGGTAACAGGGTGAAAGCTGAAAGATGGGTTACTTAATCTTGTGTCACAGTGTTGTTGAATCTGCATTCTATTTTCAGAACCGGAGTTCTATTTTTCTCCCAATGTGCCCCCCCCATGGCACACTGACTTCCCAAATGGTTCTGCACACACAATCGAGGTGGTCAATCATTTACTTCAGACAACCTAGCCTCACAAACCTGTTCGTTTAGTCCGACTATCTCTCATGCTATTGATACCCTTGTAATATTGATGGTGTGGAAATTGGTGATGGTAATGCAGAAGTGCCAGGTCCCCTCTTTCCAAAGCTGGTCATTAACCAGCACAAGTCCAAGTGGTCAGGGTGCATACAGTTATGAATTTCTTTGTCATACAATAAATTGTGAAAGGAACTGAGTATTTCATTGTTCCCCTTCTGACATGAAGGACGTTAATCATATGTGGTTGATCAATGTCTAGTGGCTCAGTGAGTAGGTGCACTGGGTTCTTTCTTGTAAAAATGGCGTATACTTTATATCCTTCTTGTGAATGCTGCTAACCCGATGCCTGTGATGCTGCTGAAAGTAAGTTTTTCATTCCACCTGTGCATACATGCACTTGAGTATATGACAATAAAGATTTTGCATATTATTGTACAGATTACCATTTGTCTGGCGGATGCCAATGTTGAGAATAGATGAACTGAAGTCTTCTTGATTCTTCAGTGCCATAGCCTGGCACCAGTATAGTTTATGCATTTCTTGATGCTATTTGCTTTAGATCAAATTGGCTTGTGTTACCGGGAAGCGCAGAGATGAACTATCCACTCAGGGCAAAATGCACACTTCAGTCTTAACGTTTGCACACAGGTATTGAGCTCCGTCATTGTGAGGGGTGGGATGGTCAAAGAGCTGCCCATTGTTATTGATCAGTTGTTCTGTACATGATTCTTCACAGCCTAAGTACCTAGTTTTAGTAGTTTGTAATCTCTTAAGTCTGAAGTGATAAAAACTCAAATATGCAATTACACCAAAATGTGTAGCATTTTGTTAGTGGTGTCAATATGATTGATCCTTGGGGAGCATGAGAATGCAGAGCAACACACTGTAAATGTTACATTGATTTCCTGTTGTTGAGTTCTGCCCAAGTTACTTTAACTTGTGAAAATTATAAAACAGATATAAACTGGTTGGTGCTGGTGGCCATTGAGGCTTGCAAATGGGTCTGGTACAACATGTGGTTAGGAACCACTCCAGAAAGGACCAGTCTACAAACAGTCTAACAGTAAAATTTTGACTTGAATTTTGCTCAAATAATCCTCAACTGAATAATCAATATTTGATCAATAAAGAGATTTTACTCTTTTTCCAAGCTGGAATTACTGGAATTAGGATCCTGATGCACAAAGGAGAAATGTGGTTTTCTCCTTGCCTTACACATGTTCAATACAAACACCAAGGAACAGTTTTGAACAGTACCTTTGTTAAATGGTTTCCCATTCTCAATTTTATAGAATTTTGTATTATAGTCTCCTTGATCCTAATTCTTTGCAATTTAGCATAGTTTCATACTCCCTGGGCTTCATAATACACCAACAGAAGGTAACTGGCAGATTACCATTTTGTTATTAGTCCAAACACTGACAATGAATGCATTTATCTGTCTGGGAATTCTGTAGAATCAGAGTTCCTCCAGCATTTTGTGTGTGGTGCTTTGGATTTCCAGCATCTTCAGATTTTCTCATGTTTGAAATGGCGTTCTGAACTCAAGTTCATCCACTGACACGAAGCCACAGACCCTCAGTTCAACATAGAGCCAAGTCAACTTCACGGAGCAGCGAGCTGAACCAGCCCGTCCCTCGCCTCAGGCTCTGACACCCTGTCCTGTCCTTTCTCATCTGGCCCGGTGCTAAAATCATCGTCCAAACATTGCGTTCTGTTGCTTGGATACTCTCTGGGGCTTGGATTCCGCCACCTCAATTCAGGCTATCTCCAACCTTTGCAGTTCAGTCCGGTGCTTAAATTGTTGTCCAAACATCAGATTCTGCTACTTTGATACGCTCTGGGGCCTGGACTTTGCCACTTCAATTTGGCTTGTATCCCACTTTTCCAATTCAGCCCGGTATTTAAATCAATTGGGTCTTTCCTGCTGCTTTGCCTTGGTTCTATTGCATTGTATCGCCTCCAAGTCCAAACCCCAAAGGGAAGTTACAGGCTACTGTTGGTGGTGATCGTTTAACAGAAAAAGTGTGACTAACAAGGTATTTAGTTGTTTTCTCTGTTTCACTGGCCCCAGCTATTAGATGCTGAGGTTCACCAGCACCATCTTAAACCAGAAACCAAATAACAAGTTTTTATTATAGACAGTAGTCAGAAAACTCACAGCTAGACCAGTTCTCACGAAGTCTATGAAAATGACAGCCTAATGCAATCACTTCCAGGATCATTCAGATCAGCCCATATATCAGGACTCCCTTACCAATGACTGCCTTCTCCATTAAGTCCTACAGCAAAGAGTGCCACTATCGTTTTAGTCAATTGCTTCAAATAGATTTTAATATGTACTGCAAATTTTCAACCAACATCTCATCCCCAAGTGAGACTTCTGCTAAAATGCAAATGTCTGGAGTTTCTGTGTGAAGTGAGCCTGAACTATCTGGGACCCAGCACTTTTCTGGCTATTCCCAATACAGTAGTGTCATGACCAGGAACAAGTGCAAACCCAGGCTACATCCCAGCAAAGTACATCAAAGTATTAATAAATCAATCTGATTCTTTGAAAAGATTATTTGCAAAACAGTGTTAATTAAACATCGAAACGCTGCAAAAAAAGACCTCGTAACAATATGTGTGCTTAAATCTCAACTTTTACTAGATTCAACAAAAAAAAAGCTTGTTACATATTGGAGATAATACCATTTTTTATATTCTCATTTGGATTACAAATACTTATTCTAGTTACATTCAGGATTTTTGGAACTAATTATTTGAACTATCTCTTGCTATCACGATTCTTGATTCTTCCTATTTCCATCCAAAAGACTTCAATGTATCAAGTAGTTAATACTATTCCGTTAGTTGCCATTAGTGAGAACATTTCTTTCAGCAATATTTGGTAACCTACCCAAGGCTGAGGTCCAACTTGGTTTTATTTTCACAGCGGGATTGCTCTGTAATACTTTAGGAGCTGCTGTCTAACAGCAACAACCTCAAGTCAAGTTTCATTTTAAATAAATAGTGAAAGGGACATGTTAAATAAAAGATTTAACTTTTATTTAAAATAAATGCATTTGTACATAAGTTTCAAAAAAACAAACGTTAGGCTTCACCGTTTAGGACGTCCATGGCACAACGTCAGCTACAATTAAACATGATAAAATTAAGCAAGGTTCAAAAATTAATTCTTCCATTGAAATAATTTTTTTTTACTATTAGCTATGCCGGTAAAAGCACAACCAAACATAATACATTGTAAGCACATTAACTGATGTGATGCTATAGTTCAAAAACTGTACAATTATATAAAACTTGTTTTTACATTAGTTACATGAAAAACCATACTTCATATAGCATTACTTCATAATGTATTGGAAATATTTCATACTTGAAGTGAAAAAGGTAACTAATGCTGGTGATTAAAACAGCTTCACATAATACTATAAGGTGTAAAAAAAAAATGGCAAAGTACAGAATGTAAATTCAACTAATAACCAGATGTTTTGGTATGCAAGCTAAAACAATGAGCTGTGTTCATTGATTCCCAAAAAACTACCCTCCTTTTCTACGTCACTATAGTAGTCCTGATTTATGTAGGGGATTATGATTTGTTTTATAAAGGTCTTAAAGGCACAAACACATGCAAAGTTTGATAAATATTCCATTTTTCCTCTCCTAGGCATACACTTCATTTGATAACTTACTTAATAAACTGTACGGCTGATTCCAAGGCTGTCATGAAACAGATTGCTGATGAGGGATCTTTCAAGGCCACTTGCCAGATGAGGAGAACTTGCCAGGCCCAAAACATGGTAGCTTTGTTTGGTAGCTAGATACTAAGAAGTGCTCCTGTTAGTGCACATACAGTGTTAACTGATCTGATAACTAAAACAACAAACAAAAAACATGGTAAAGGATTACAGTACGAGGCGCTTACTGGAATAAGCAGCTTATATCGAGTAACAGCACTCATTAAAAAAGACCTTCAATGGCCTGAACAAATCTTATAAGGCATTTGCTGTCACATCCAGCCGCTGGTAAGCTTAAAGAACATATCTTCATCCAAGCTTTCATTCTGATCCTTAGCCCGCGTCGATAGGAAGATGTAACCACCAATGAACTCATGAACTACCTTGCAGTCGATATCTCCACAGATAAAAGAAAGCCGAACTTCATCGGCAAACTCAACAGTCACCTAAACATGGATTGGGAGAGTGCAAAACATTTTTAGCATTACAGGTATATTCTCACCAAGATTTCATGTAGCTTTGCCAAAATAAAAATATTTACTTTACAGTTCCTTTTGTTGTTGGCTTTTGATCAAATTGAATAGGAAACATGCAGCAACAACTTTTATAGACCATTAACGCTAATGGCTTTTTCAATTTTCTTCCGAATGTAACAAGTAAGCAAATCTAATTAAAATCGTTTGTTGCAGAACATTCATTGTGTACACTGCATTTTGGAACATTATCTAAAAGGTCATGGGAAATGACAGAAGGCAGACAGATTTCATACACAGAAAGAAACAATCATTATTTTGTTCTCACACAAATTGTCTTCCATCTTCTACACCCTCTCCCCTGAAAGGAAGCTATACTAGTTATGAATTTTGTAAATGAATGTTTTAAAGGTAGAGACAAGATCCATGCATCTAATAACACAGCAGCATAATCTCACTTTTCCGCTATTGGACCACTGAATTATTTTGGAAACACTACAGCACAGTACAAGATCTTTGGCTCACGATGATGTGCTGACCTTTTAACAGAATCCAAGATCAATCTAACCCCTCCCTCCCACAGAGCCTTCCAGTTTTCTTTCACTCATGTGCCTATCTAAGAGTTTATTAAATGTTTCCAATGTACCTGGCTGTACCCCCACCCCGCAGTGCACTCCATGCAAAAAGGAATTCCACATCTAACACCTCTCCTATTCTTTCCTCCAATCACTTAAAATGATGAGACCATAAGGTCCGTCTGTTCCTCAACACTCGTCAGTGCCCAGCCATTTGACCATAAGACATAGGAAAAGAATTAGGCCATTTGGCCCATTGTATCTGCTTTGCCATTCCATCATGGCTGATCTATTATCCTCTCAACCCCATCCTCCTACCTTCTCCCTGTAACCTTTGATACCCTTACTAATCAAAAACCTATTAGCCTCTGCTTTATATATATGTTCATTGACTTGGCCTCACCAGCCTTCTGTGGCAATGAATTCTGGATTCACCAGTCTCTGGCTAAAGAAAATCTCAATCTTCTCAGCTCTGTTCTAAAGGAATGTCCCTCTATTCTGAGGCTGTGTCCTCTGGTCCTAGACTTCCCCACTTTTGGGTACATCCTCTCTTCATGCACTCTATCTAGACCATTCAATATCTGATAGGTTTCAACAGTATTCCAAGTGCGATTTAACCAATGCCTCAGTATTAATTACATCCTTGCTTTAATATTCTAGTCCGCATGAAATGAATGCAAACATTGTATTTACCTTCCTTACCACTGACTCAACCTGCAAGTTAACCTTCAGGGGATTCTGCAGGAGGGCCCCCAAGTCCCTTTGCACCTCTAATTTTCTTTATTTTCTGCCCATCTAGAAAATAGTCTACACTTTCATTCTTTTGACCACAGTGCATAAACATACACTTGCCAACACTGTATTCCATCTGTCATTTTGCCCATTCTCCTAATCTGTCTATCCTTCTGTAAACTCCCTGCTTCCACAACACCAGTACTCCCTCTACCCAAGAAGCACCATGTGCCCCCATGACCCTTTGTATTAGCCATTTCCACTCAATCTATGCCTCTTATCATCTTTTACCCCTCTATCAGGTCTCCTCAAATCCTCCTTTGATCCAAAAAAAGAAAAGCCCTAGTTTGCTTAACCTTTTCTCATAAGGCATATTGTCTAGTCCAGGCAGCATCCTAGTAAATCTCCTCTGCTCCTTCTCCAAGGCTTCCACATTCTTCCTATAATGAGGCAACCAGAACTGAATACAATACTCTGTGTGGCCCACACAGCATTTTATAGAGCTACAACATTTCCTCACAGCTCTTGAACTCAATCCCCCCTGAACAATGAAAGCCAACAGACCATACGCCTTCTTAACCACCCTATCAACTTGCACGGCAATTTTGAGGGACTTATGGACGTGGACCCAAGGTTTCTCTGTTCCTCCACACTGCTAAGAATCCTGCCATTAACCCTGTACTCTGTCCTCATGTTCAACCTTCCAAAGTGTGTCACTTCACGCTTTTCTGGACTGACCTCCATCTGCTGTTTATCAGCCCAATCTGCATCCCGTCAATGTGCCATTGTAAGCTATAATAACCTTCTACACTACCCAAAACAGGACTAAACTTTGTGTCATCTGTATACCAACTAACATACTCTTCCAGTCCCTCATCCAAGTCATTTATAAAAACACACAGAGCTGGTGCCTCAGAACAGATCCCTAACAAACACTTTCAGTCATGGACCTCCAGGCAGGATATGCCTCATCTACTATGATCCTCTGACTTTTGTGGGCAGCTGAACTCGTGCAGCCAAGTTCCCAAAATTCCATGCCTCCTAACTTTCTGATGAGCTAACCATAGGAAAACTTGTTGAATGCCTTACTATAGTCCAAATAGAGCACATCAAACTGTTCTGCCTTTATCAATATACCAGCTTCTACATGCCTTATTAACATATGCCTCTCAAATATCCTACTTATCCCTGCAAGCGGCCTAAGTGAGACACCTGTCCTTGTCACATCCTCCCTCACCTCCATTCCGGGTCCCAAACAGTCCTTCCAGGTGAGGCAACACTTCACCTGTGAACACGAGAAAATCCGCAGACGCGGGAAATTCAAGCAACACACACAAAATGCTGGTGAATGCAGCAGGCCAGGCAGCATCTATAGGAAGAAGTACAGTCGACATTTCGGGTCAAGACCCTTCGTCAGGACTAACGGAAAAAAGAGATAGTAAGAGATTTGAAAGTGGGACGGGGGGGAGACCCAAAATGATGGGAGAAGACAGGAGGGGAAGAGATGAAACCAAGAGCTGGGAAGCTGATTGGCAAATGGGATGGAAGGTCTTGGAAGAAAGAAAGGGGGAGGAGAGCACCAGAGGAAGATGGAGAACAGGCAAAGAGTTATTGTGAAAGGGAAAGAGAGGGAAAAAAATTAGGGATGGGGTAAGAAGGGGAGGAGGGGCATTAACAGAAGTTAGAGAAATCATTGTTCATGCCATCAGGTTGGAGGCTACCCAGACGGAATATAAGGTGTTATTCCTCCAACCTGAGTGTAGCTTCATCTCGACAGTAAAGGAGACCCGAAATGATATACGGATTGACATATCGGAATGGGAATGGGACGTGGAATTAAAATGTGTGGCCACTGGGAGATCCTGCTTTCTCTGGCGGACAGAGCGTAGGTGTTCAGCGAAATGGTCTCCCAATCTGCGTCGGGTCTCGCCAATATATAGAAGGCCACACCGGGAGCACCGGACGCAGGGGGACGAATGGACAAGGGAGTCACGTAGGAAGCGATCCCTGCGGAAAGCAGAAAGTGGAGGGAGGGAAAGATGTGCTTGGCAGTGGGATCCCGTTGGAGATGGCGGACGTTACGGAGAATTATAGTTGGACACAGAGGCTGGTGGGGTGGTAGGTGAGGACAAGAGGAACCCTATCCCTAGTGGGGTGGCGGGAGGATGGGGTGAGAGCAGATGTGTGTGAAATGGGAGAGATGTGTTTGAGGGCAGAGTTGATGATGGAGGAAGGGAAGCCCCTTTCTTTTAAAAACGAAAGACATCTCCTTCGTCCTGGAATGAAAAGCCTCATTCAGAGAGCGATACGGTGGAGACGGCGGAATTGAGAGAAGGGGATGGCATTTTTACAAGTAACAGGATGGGAAGAGGCATAGTCCAAGTAGCTGTGAGAGTCTCTGGGCTTATAGTAGACATCAGTAGATAAGCTGTCTCCAGAGATACAGACAGAGATCAATGAAGGGGAGGGAGGTGTCGGAAATGGACCAGGTAAATTTGAGGGCAGGGTGGAAGCTGGAGGCAAAGTTGATGAACTCAATCCTTGCCTGTTCTCCATCTTCCTCTGGTGCTCCCCTCCGCCTTTCTTTCTTTCAAGGCCTTCCGTCCCATGATACTCCCCCTTCTCCAGCCTTGTATCCCTTTTGCCAATCAACTTCCCAGCTCTTGGTTTCATCCCTCCCCCTCCTGTCTTCTCCTATCATTTCAGGTCTCCCCCTCCCCCTTTCAAAACTCTTACTATCTCTTTTTTCTATTAGTCCTGACGAAGGGTCTCCACTCAAAATGTCGACTGTATTTCTTCCTATAGATGCTGCCTGGCCTGCTGCGTTCCACCAGCATTTTGTGTGTGTTGCTTCACCTGTGAATCTGCTGGGGTCACCTTTGTGCCTGATGCTTCCTATGCAGCATTAGTGAGATCTATTATAAATTGGGGGAATACTTCAAGCACCTCAGCTCCATCCGCCTAAAGTGGAACCTCCCAATGGCCTAACATTTTAACTCGAATTCTCATTCTGACATGTTGGTCCATGGTCTCCTCTTGTGCCGCGATGAGGCCACCTTCAGGATGGAGGAACAACACCTTAAATTCCATCTGGTAGCCTCCAACCTGATTCTTCCTCTGGTGAAAGCATTTCCCTCCCCCTCCCCACTTCTTCTATTCCCCACTATGGCCTCTTACTTCTTCTCATCTGCTTATCACCTCCCCCTGGGTCCCCTTCTCCTTTCCTTTTTCCTATGGTCCACTCTCCTCTCCTATCGGTTTCCTTTCTCTCCAGTCTTTTACCTTTCCAACCCAGTTGGTTTCACCTATCACCTTCTTGCTATCCTCCTTCCCTCATTTATTCTGGCATCTTCCCCTTCCTGTCCTGTCCTGTCCTGATGAAGGGTCTCGGCCTGAAATGTCGACTGCTTACTCATTTCCATGGATATTGGCTGGCCTGCTGAGTTGTTCCAGTATTTTGTGTGTGTCACTCAAGATTTTCAACATCTGCAGATTTTCTCATGTTTATGATTCTATTCTTATCCGCTCACAAATCCAGTTACTCAGACATGGCCTTCTCTTTACAAGTCCTTGGTTAATCAGGAAACTCTCTAAACGTTGCTTAGTGCCGTCACTCAATTCCTTCTAATAACTTGGCCACTTGTTCTTTGTTTTAAATGGTGCATTATTAGCTTGTGGAGAGAGTATATATAGAAAAAAAGATGATCAGCATGTTCACTATTCCCTCCTTAGATTTTCTCAATAGCTTGAGTAAGTTTGTTGATTTTCCTGGTTTGACAAATGTTAAATCCTCCATCACTGCACTAACCTTGCCCTTAATTACAGCATTTGCATTGTTCCTCTCTTGTGAAGGAAAAAAAATCAATATAAAAATATGTTATACACTAAAATGTTTCAACTTGAATTTTGTTATCTGCACGTACTATACTAGTTCTGATTTACTCATATGATATCTCACATTACAGACCATGAACAAAAGTTAACATTCAAATATAAACAAACATAGCATTCAAAATAATGATTCAGGACATTTCTAATTAATCATACCATTTTGATTTCCCAATTTACATTCCACTGTTTCATGTTGCTGAACCTCCATGTCTTGATTGCATCTCCTGTGCTTGAATCCATCCTGATCAACCTATTATAGGCTATGCCAATCAGATCATCTTTCTTGCTTCCTTGAAACCTAAATTGCAACATATTGCATAACATTTTAAAGTAAAGGGCAGCTTGATGGCAGCGAACATTATAAAAAGTATCTGAACAATAGGAAAACAATACTCTTGGAAACCACCAACAAGCAGCCACTTAACAGATATTAGGTTTATTATCAAAAATTAATGACCCAAAAAATAATATATTTATCTGCATTAAATAAAGCAGCAAAACACTGGGACTAGCACGAAGAACTGAACTGCAGAGGATTGAATTACATTGGTACTCTCGAGCACCAAAGCCTCAAACAATTATTAACTACCTGACACATTCAAGAAAACAGCAAATTTACAGTTTAAGTTACCGTAAGTATTTATAGAATAAATACATTAGAATTCATTATTCCAAACTAAAAGTTAACACAAATAGCCTTATAAGACCATAAGACAAAGGAGCAGAAGTAGGCCATTCAGCCTATCTAGTCTGCTCCGCCATTTTATCATGAGCTGATCCATTCTCCCATTTAGTCCCACTCCCCCGCCTTCTCACCATAACCTTTGATGCCCTGGCTACTCAGATACCTATCAATCTCTGCCTTAAATACACCCAATGACTTGGCCTCCACTGCTGCCCGTGGCAACAAATTCCATAGATTCACCACCCTCTGACTAAAAAAATTTCTTTGCATTTCTGTTCTGAATGGGCGCCCTTCAATCCTTAAGTCATGCCCTCTCGTACTAGACTCCCCCATCATGGGAAACAACCTTGCCACATCCACTCTGTCCATGCCTTTTAACATTCGAAATGTTTCTATGAACTTATAAACTGGAAGACTGTATTACTTTAAATTTTTTGACAGAAACGAAAATTTCTCTTCAGAAAGCTGATCAACAGCTGGGACAAACAGCTATCATGATCATGATTTTGTAGTATTTTCTGTTAAATTTCTAGACAATTCTAAGTATAGACTTTTTTGACATTTAGTGTTATTTCAAAGACGTGTTCAGTAGTTGGCTATGAATGATGATGCTCTTGTCATCATGTCTATATAGGAATGCGCGTCAATAATAACTTCCAGGATGGAATGCTACAATATCTCAAAAGAAAATTCCCCATGAATGATTACTGCAAAATAATGAGTTACTGTAATTGCTGCATTAAAACTGCACTGTGATTTTCCAGGGAGTTTCCAGAGGATGCATCCCTCAAAAATGTATTTTTTCCTTCTGACCCCTTGCTGACCTTCCTACTGAAACTGCACAAATCATCCCCTGCTTAAGTACTTTCAAAAAAGAAGACACGATATTCGGATCAAAGTCAAAGTAAATTTATTATCAAAGTATGTACACACTACCATTTACAACCCTGAGATTCACTTTCTGGCAGGCATTGCAAGGTTGTGTGTCTCATCAAACAAAGAAGGAAAATTACATGCATTCATATTTAAAGCAAAGATCAATGTCAGTTTATTGATGGCCAAAGCTGATGAAGCAGAATTATACATGCGTCAACAAATATGTACATACTTCCAAGTATTGGAAATGCAGTTCAAACTAGTCACTAGGAGAAAGATCACTCATCTTAAGGTTAGATTTCTATTCTTCCTTTTCCTCGACAGGTTAAAAAGTAGTCGACTTGCTAGTTATTAGTTAATTACTGCAATGTAGACTTGCTAGTTATTAGTTAATTACTGTAATGCAGACCCGGTGTCTAGCCAATACAGATTAAAAATCTACTGGCAAACATCAGCTTTTGCTCTTTCCACAAATTTTGCCAATCCTACTGAACATTTTCAGTATTTTCGCCTTTTATTTAAGACTTACAGTATTTGCATTTGCTTGCTTTTATCTAAGCATAAGAACATCTTTGTTACACACCACCTGTTTATCACCACTCTATGAGATGCGGTATTGTAGAAAATAGCACTGTTTATTTGCTACAACTTCCGCCAATTAGTCAAAGGGTCAAGGGACGCACTCAAGATGGGAGACAACAATCAAATGACTTAGGATGGAACTAGTGAAAACTTAAGTTTCATTGAGTGTCAAGTGATTGTTGTGACGTGTCTAGTATGGTAGTGTAGTTGGTAAGTGCTTGCTACTCCTACTTTCAGTTTCCATCACTGGCTAGAAGTTTCAGGAAAAGGAGAGCTGAATGTGCAAGTCTTTCCCTGCCAGCACATGGCCTCTCCAACAGCAAGCCTCATGTAGTCCCTCCTCAGTGGTGTCACACGGAAACTGATACCTTTCAGAACTAAAGAAGACAGGCAGGGGGTCAGGGCCATGCACACGGAGCACGCTGGCGTGGGGATACGCCCTGCTGCTTTTGAACCAGATCCCCAGATATGGTTAAATAACTGCCCTTGTGGGCAGCCCCGGGAGATACAAAGGCTGTGGGAGTAAACCCAGACAAAAAATCCGGAGGGGAGCCCCAAGGCAGCTGGATGTCACTGAACATCCTTCCGGCAGCTCCTGCAGCCAAGCCGGTGCCAAATGTATTGCTTCACTTTCCTTGGACTGCACCGGTGAGGCAGAGCGGGGAATCTTGATGACTGGGCATCCCAAGATCTCCAAACCTTCTGCCGAAGCTTGTGCCCTAGAGGGGTCACTCCAGTGCGACTGTTCAACTATATTTCCATTGTCCTTCGAGACAGACCGATGCCATCAGTAGCCACGAGTCAGGATGCTGTAAACGGGAGAACTGCTACTGTGTGGTGTCAATAAGCAACAAGAAAAAAAAAGTAAGGAAATATAGAAAATGTTCAATGCTAATTGTATGTCCTAATTTCCTTTGACAGACTGAAAGCTGAAATTATACTGAAAGCTCGACTTTAATATATTTTTTGAGTAAACAAATAAATATCAACTTGGTCATGCTTCTGTGGCACATCTTAGAGAAAGGCCATGATTATTTTTGGGTTGTCTAGTCAATTTTTGATCTTAAAACACATGGAAACAAGCACAGACCCTTGTTCCATCTTTGAAAACCAGTTAGATGGTAAGTTTATGCAGCTGCTGTGGAATAAATAAAATCACAAGTTGGTACAGACTGTACCTTTCTAAAGGTTAAAAGGATGGGCAACAAGCATACAACATCTCTATCTATATAGTTGTTAATAATTTGTGGAAGTTATCTTGTTACCTTGCAATGAAATGAGTGATGCCAAACTCAGGTAATGATTGCCAGGCCTGAATAAACCTCATCTTTGCCTCAATGAGACTCATCTGAGCTACATTTTGATGGGCCTCAAGGATCCTGGCAGAGATCTGAAAAGGAATAAAATATATATATATATATATATATATTAAAAAAACATTTTTCATAGTTATACTAAGGAAGAGTTATCAGAAGAGCACTGAACAGTAACAAAAACTAAATAAGAGAATGGCAAAAACCTGAGTAAAGGTTAAAAACGGAGACATATTCAGGACTGCAAAGTTAGTTTTCTTTTGTTAAAAAACATTTAGCTCAGGAAAACCTTCCACTGTTATGTGATCAAATAGGTCAACAAACAGGCAGTTGTACATTCCTGTAAACAGTCTTCCATTTATGCTGATGGCCTTTAACCTATCGAGTTATTTCTTAGGCCTTCAATGTTAAAAATGGGAATAAATTTTGGTCTGAATTCTCCAGTGTCAAATTTAATCTGCATTATTCTCATTACTGATTGTTCTTTGTTTCCAAGTTTGGATCGAGTGGAGGTTTTCACTTCAGCATTAACACTTAACAATTCTGACACACAAGGCAGCCCACACATACAAATACACACAAAACATTCTTCCCATCACAGAGACCAAACTGACCACTTACCAAGTCCCTTACATAGCCTGGCTGAAGAGGGCAGCATGAAGAGGGCAAAGGAAGTTGAAAGAAAATGCAGTAAGAATAAGGTTAAAAGCATCACACAAACAGTTTGTCACACCCATCCATCTGCCTCCCACCACTCAAAAAGATCCCCTAAAGCAACTAAATGAATTACTCATACAAGTGAAGTCATTAACAATGCATGTGATACATTGGACACGTTATCTGATCATCAAAATCTCATTATTATTAACTGGCATGGGGCTGACATCTGTTTTTGAGGAACTCACAACTTGCTAGAACTTTGCTAAAGGGTTTCTATAGCATTTGTGTTTCCCAGATGGTAAGAAAGTGAGGAAAATAATGCTGTCTAAAATGTGTCCGACCCTATGGAAACAGTATCTGATGCCATTCTGTGCTGAGATTATTACAATTATGTTTGGTCCTCCTCAATACAAGTTATGTTCTACAAACGAGTTTGTACATTATAGAAACCAACGTTGCAATTGTAAATTCCTGTTAATGAATATCACACGTCAAAATGAGCCCGATGAGTTAGCTCAAAAAATAGAGGGAGCCAAAACTGTAAAAGATATGACAGACATTCAATAATAATAATGTTACAATTTATGTCACAAGTGATAACATGGGGTATTTAAGGAGAGGTATAAAATGTGAATGAAGGTCAGAAATGAACTAAATCAGAAAGCAGGTCAACAGTTATCTGGGGTGGGGGTGTGCACATTATATCTTTTGGAAGAGAAGGCTGAGACTTTACTCGATATATCTAGCTTTTCCTTCAATAAGAAAATTGGATTTGCACTAGAATAGCCAATAATGTTCCCTTTTCAAGAGGAAGAGATCAAGAAAATCAGCAACAAATACTAGTTATGGGAAATATTTACAAAAGGTAATAATCATTAGAAATGTGTACAACAGTTTGAAAACATTGGCACAGCTTTGTTAAACAGTTGAGGCCAGTTCATTGGCTATATTTAAGAGGGAGTTAGATATGGCCCTTGTGGCTACGGGGGTCAGTGGGTATGGAGGGAAGGCTGGGGCGGGGTTCTGAGTTGGATGATCAGCCATGATCATAATAAATGGCGGTGCAGGCTCGAAGGGCCGAATGGCCTACTCCTGCACCTATTTTCTATGTTTCTATGTTAAGAGTACTATGGGTTCTGGATACCTTAATCAACAAGATTTAAATTAGAAAGCACTTAACATAGGGTTTTCACGATTAAAATCAAAAATAGAAAATTTAACATCCAGCAGATTTTTAAGATATTGGGGCTATTTCCACAGGTTTTCCTCTAAAGCAAGATAAAAAGATTTAACAAGTGGAGTGCTTAATTTAGGAAGTGTTTTTCCATTATGAACTTGGACAGACCATTTGGTGTGCCAGTTCTGAAGGTCGCATGTTCAACAGTCAGTTAAAGTGAGAATAAAAGCTCCATTGTGCTGAAGTCACAAAGCTTTGGAAAGATTTCCTCCAGTGAGAGGAAGAGCCAGAGCCAGTATTTCAGAGAAAAATTGGATATGTACTTGAAGCAGAAGATGACAGCAAGATCATCACTTGCCTCAACACATATTTTGCTGAAACCCTCCTCCATGTCTTGTTACCAGATGACAATCAGCTCATTCAGATATTAGCCTCCTGAAGAGTCTCACACTGTGCACTTCCTGCAATAGTGAAGCTATCCCAAAACCCAGCTGTCAATCTGACACTGCACTGATCTCTGGTGACTCATTGCTTGCATGCTCACTGACTCACATAGACCTCCGATCCAATAATGCCTTAATTTTAAAATATTTAACATGATGAACAAATCCTTCAATGACCCCACCCTTCTTTCAACTTTATATCCCATTCTGTTCTCCTTCTCTTTAGATCTCTGCCTTACTCCCTGTCCACAAAATTCACTGGGCTACAACTGACAAGCATGCTTTCAGCTGGAAGTTCACCCGTAAAACTTTTCCTGATAGCTGTTTTTAACTTGGATGCTGCTTCTTTGACCTGCTTCTGATTAGCTTTTATAATTTCCCTCTATGTGATTTGGTACTTGATTTTGTTTGATAATCCTCCCATATATCTCAATCGAATATTTCTGCACTGGCAAAGCTATTTTATAAATGCAAGTTCCTGAGTGGGACAAGCACTCTATTAAATAGTGGGCACGGACACCTCGGGGCAATGCCCCCTCTAATTACCAATTTAGTACACGGAAAGTCATTTTAAAATTCAGAAAATGCAATATTTTCTGTTCAACGTGTAGGCAACCTTATTTCCAATCTTTTAATACAAAAGTTAAAAAATACCTTGCACATAATATTTAACAATACTTTTATTATTTCACAATTAGGCCAAAAAACTCCAAGACCAAGTACAGGAACTGAAGGTCATTTTTCACAACAGGAGGAACTCTGCAGGGACAAGGAGAATGTTGTAAACTGGAGCAAATGTGAAAATATGAAGCATACAGCCATGGTATCTTCAAACATGGAAACGCCCTCTGGTCCAACCTGTCCATGCCAATTGTGTCACCCAGTGATTTATTCCCATCTGCCCGCGTCTGGCACGTAATCCTCTAAACCACTTCCATCAGTGTGCGTATCTAGATGGCCTTTAGATATGGTTAATGTGTCCACTGCTAACTTAATTTCTGGCAGTACATATGCACCACAATTTGTGAGAAGAAGCTGCCCCATTAGTCCCCTTTAAATCTCTCGCCTCTGATCTTAAACCTATGCCTCTTGTTTTTTGTACCTCCTCTCTGGGAGGAAAGGCTATGTGCTTCCACCCTGTCTACATCCGTCACGATCTACAATTCCTCTGTCAGGTCACCCCCTCAATCTCCCACCATCCAGGGAATTAAGTCCTAGTCTACACAACTTCATCTTGTACCTCAGGCCCTCAAGTTAAGGCAACATCCTGATAAATCATATCTGCACTTTCACTACTTTAATAACATCTTTCCTTTAACAGGGTGATCAAATCTGTACATAATACTCCAAGTGAGGCTTCACCAATGTCTGGTATAGCTGCATCATAACTTGTTAACTTTTAAACTCAGCGCCTTGACTGATGAATCCAATATGCCTAATGCCTTCTTCACCATTTGATATCTACTTCAGATGCCACTTTCAGCAAACTATGCAAGTGCACTCAAGGTCCCTCTGTTCCATTACATTCCCCAGTGTACCGTTCACTGTACAAGTCCCTACCTGGGTTAGACCTCCCAAGATACCCTACAAATGGATTGAAAGCCATTCGCCAATCATCAGCCCATTTACCAAGCTGATTATAATCAGTAATTTTACATAACCTTCTACACTGTCTGCAATACTACCTAATTGACTATCGTCTACAAACTCATTAATTTTGCCTGGACATTCACATCTAAATCATGAATCTAAATTCACGAACAAGGGTCTCAGCACTGACCTTCGAGGTGCACCACCAGACACAGGCCTCTAGAGTGAGGAACAACCCTCAAACAACACCCAGCTACCCCCCTCCCCCACCCTGCTTTCTACCACAGAGCTAATTACTAATCCAAATAATGATCTCCCCCTAGATTCCATGCAATCTGACCTTCAAGACTAGACTCTCATGAGGGAACTTGTCAATGGTGTTCCTAAAAGTCCATATAGACAACATCCATTGTCCTACTATTATATACTCTCTTGGTTATGAATTCCAAGAGATTTGTCAGACACAAGTTCCCATGCAAAACTGTGCTGACTATCCTGAATAAGACCCTGTCTCTCCAAATATCCCATCCAGCCCTAGTTCCATCACATCCTCTTTCTTAACATCGACATGTTCTAGCATATCAGCATGTTCTACGCTAATTTCACATTCGTCAATTTCCCACTCACTGATGAATACTGAGGCAATGTATTCATCAAGGGCCTCCCCCATCTCCTCCAACTCCAGGCACACGCTTCCTCTTTTATATCTGATTGGTCCTACTCTCACTGTTCTCATCCTCCTGTTCTTCATGTACTGTATGTGTTTTTTGCCTTGGGGCTTTTCTTATTCTTACTTGCAAGGCCTTCTCACCCCCCCTCCCCCACCCCACTAGCTCCGCTAAGTCAATTCTTCAGCTCCTTCCTGGTTACCATATAACACTCCAGAATTCAGTCTGATCCTTGCTTCTTCAACCTTAAGCATGCTTCATTCTTCATCTTGACCACCTATAATATCCCCATCCCTGGAGCCAATCCAAGTCCTTAGTTCATCTGCCTCTTGCGTCGAAATAAATAGGTTTAAATCAATGGTTTTTGCTCTCCCTTTATGTGCCTCTGCCGATAGTGACAACTAAACTTGCTCTCATTTGCTACCATTTAACCCCCTGATTCCTAATCATCTACTCAGCTTAAATAGCAAGTAAAACAGACCTTACCGTAAAACAGTCAGTAAAATTGCATAAAATTCCACGGAAGCCTTAAGAAGCAATGCTATGATTTGACTCTAGCACAAGGACAGCATTTAATTGGCTCCGTTTCTTGTCAGCAATAAGTGTTCCAGTAATTCTCTAAATGGGCCTTCTAACCTTTCTTAACAAATCAGTTCACACTGTCATAAAGAATATCACTAAACAACAACTTGTCCCAAGAGATAGAGAGTTGAGGAAGAAATCATCAGGAAAGACTGGTTATTAGAAATTGCTTTGCATGCTAGCCAAATGGCTGTTATTTAAAGGCCCATTGCTAATACCTTCAGGGTCTCCATGTTTATATTGACTATCTGCTTGGAGACTTCTGGACCTGTTTAGAGGCATAACATACTGTACATCTTCACAAGACTAATTCATAATTCCAGAGTGCTTTCAAGGCCCCTAAAGGGCCACAAAATCCTGACCTGGAACAAGCCTAACCACACAGTTGAAGCCTTTTTCAGAGGGGGGTTCAACCTCACCCACCCTGCTGCCAGGGTGTCCAAAATGTCCAGTCCTAGCCTTGCAGCGATCACCAGAGTGACTGACTGAATCGCGACCTGGGCTAGCTGTCTGTCTGCACAATGCAACCAGGTTCCATTACCAGTCACACGCTTCTAGCTTTTAGCTCCACCTATCCCCATTAAACTACTCTACCCACTCCTAAACTTTACTCATTCTCTTTTGAATTACCCACCCAGCTGCTGCAATACATAATCTTCCCAACTTATTGAGTGAGCTTGCAGAGGAAAAGACTCTGCCAACACAAATCTATGTAAAGTCTGCCCTATGGTAGACAATGCAATGCCAGCTATGTCACCACCACACCACCACTGCATTTGTGTAGCTCTGTAAACATAGGAACATAATTAGACTAGTTTCTTGAAATTGTTCTGCCAACCAATGAGATCTTTCCCCCTCAAATTTCATGCAGTTTAATGTGCACACATATCAAAAATCGTAGATTTTAAATGAATGTGTCATCTGTAGAAGAGGTCTAAACTTCTACCACACTTTGTACAATGAAGTTCTTTCTAACATTAACTCATGGAAGGTCTAGCTTTAAGAGTTAGACAACAGGTGTTTATATGACATAAGTGATTACAGTTGCAGACTATCTCGCCTTGGACTTAAGCATTTCAGTACAAGGTCTGAAGGGATATCACATATACTGCTCTGCAGGTGTAGTGACTCAAGCTATTGAATAACAAAGCTAGTTTTAAATTGCATCACAGTAGGTTTAGTGTTAAACGGATGTTCCCTTTCCTACTTTTTTCTAAGCAGAAAGACTTAGCCAACAGGAAACATTGTTATATGGACAGTAGAAACAGCCTTCAAAAATGAATCATTCTTCCCAGTTCAAAAATGCCAGCACAGTGAAACACTTCTTCAGAGCCAAACCAGAAAATCCCTCCATGCAACTTGGAACACTTCACTAGTTGGGTTTTACAGGTAAACCAATCTAAGCGGAATTTCGAAATGAGCAACAGCATATTGAAGCGAAATAACTTTACCATTAAGTGGGGAAAAATCAATTTAAAAATCTCAATGAATAAGAATTCTATGCTAATGTGTATAATGACAAGAGACTGCTCTCACCAGCCCCTTCAGTCTTTGCATCTCTCAATTACTGACAGCATGAAACTAACTGTGCAGTCTAGCAATGCTGTATTCAGCCTTTAAAAAGGTAATTATGTAATGCTCGACATTGTTTGTACCACTTTGAAAAATTACATTCTGAACTACCCAGTTTATAATGTCTCCAAACTTAGATGCAATCTGCATACTTGAATATATTATGAAAGATGGTGGCCCCACAAGAAATCAATGTGGGGCAGTACCGGCCACACCCTGCTGGAGTTCCCAGTATCCACATTCATTATAATCTACATCACGACCAATCACTAACAAATTATACATCTACTTCAATCAAGCTTATCTGATAATCTAATGAACAGTTTCAATAATCAATTCCATTGGCAGGAATCATGAAATGCAGAAGGATTAAGCAAAACAGAATCCAATATTGTTCAATTTATAAAGATTTTTTTTAAAAAACGAGAGAAATTCTGCAGGTGCTGGAAATCTGAGCAACACACACAAAATGCTGGAGGAACTCAGCAGGCTAGGCAGCATCAAGGAAAAGAGTACAGCTGATGTTTCGGGTCAAAACCCTTCAGCAGGACAAGATTTCTTTTAAATTGTTCATTATGAAAGTTGGCCTAAGGTATCTAGTTTTACAGTGGAGTAAAGGCAATTAAGAGAGGCATGAGAGAGGAGCTGGCCAAAGTTGAGTGAAAGGGAACACTAGCAGATATGATGGCAGAACAGCAAAGGCTGGGGTTTCTGGGGGTAATGCAGAAAGTGCGGAATAGATACACCCCAGAGAAGAATTGTAAAAGAAGCACAATACAACCATGGCTGAAAAGGGAAGTCAAAGACAGCATAGACACAAAAGAGAGGGCATAAAATACTGCAAAGATTAGTGGGAAGTTAGCAGATTGGGAAACTTTTAAAAACCAACAGAAGGTAACTAAAAAAGCCATAAGGAGAGATGAAATCTGAAGGTAAGCTAGCCAATAATATAAGAGGATGCAAAACCTTTTTTTCAGATATATAAAGAGTAAAAGAGAGGTAAATGTGGATATCGGAGCACAGGAAAATGACACCAGAGAGGTAAGGGGGACAAAGAAATGGTGGATGAATTTAATAAGTATATTGTGTCAGCCTTCACTATGGAGGACACTAGTAGTATGTCAGAAACCAAGAGTGTCAGGGCAGGAGCAAATATGGTTGCTATTACTAAGCAGAAGGTGCTTGGAAAAAGGTCTGATGGTGGATAAGTCACCTAGACCAGATGGACTACACTCCAAGTCTCTGAAAGAGGTAGCTGCAGAGATTGTGGAAGCATTAGAAATGATCTTTCTAGAATCACCAGATTCTGGAATGGTTCCGGAGGACTGGAAAATTGCAACTATCACTCCACTCTAAGAAGGGAGCAAGGCAGAAGAAAGGAAATTATAGGTCACTGACCTCAGTGGTTGGGAAAATGTTGGGAGTTGATTGTTAACGATGATGCTTCTGGGTATTTGGGAGCACATGATAAAATAGGGCAAACACAACATGATTTCTTTAAGGGGAAATTTTGCCTGACAAATCTGTTGAAAGCTTTTGAGGAAATAACAGGTATGTTAAACAAAGGAGAGTCAGTGGATTTTGCTTACACAGATTTTCCGAAGGCAGTTGACAAATTGCCTCACATAAGGCTGCTAACACAATATGAGCCCATGGTATTACAGAAATGATACTGGCGTGGATAGAGCATAGGCTGACTGGCAGGAGGCAAAACGTAGGAATAAAGTGGGCCTTTTTCTGGTTGGTTGCCTGTGACTATTGGTGTTCCACAGGGTTCTGTGTTGGGACCGCTTCTTTTCATGTTATATACCAATTACTTGGATGATGGAATTGATGGCTTTGTGGACAGGTTTGCAGATGATACAAAGATAGATGGAGGGGGCAGGAAGAGTTGAGGAAGTATGGAGTCTGCAGAAGAACTTAGATAGATTAGCAGAATGGGCAAAGAAGTGGCAGATGGAATAAAATGAAGGGAAAAGTATGGTTATTATTTTTTTTAAATGGGGAGAAAATTCAAAAATCAGAAGTGCAATGGAACTTGTGAGTCCTTGTGCAGGATTCTCTAAAGGTTAATTTACAGGTTGAGTTGGTGGTAAGGAAGACAAATGCAATCTTAGCATTCATTTCGAGAGAATATAATGCTGAGGCATCAGAAGGGTCACATGGAGTACTGAGAGCAGCTTTGGGCCCCTTATCTAAGAATTGATGTGTTGGCATTGGAGAGGGTCCAGAAGTTCATGAGAAGGATTCCGGGAATGAAGGGGTTAACATTTGAGGAGTATCTGATGGCTCTGGGACTGTACTCTTTAGAATTTACAGAAACTGGGGGTGGGGGATTCTCATTGAAACCGATCAGATACTGATCAGGCTAGTTAGAGTGGATGGGGAGGGTATGTTTCTGATAGTGGGGGAGTCTAGGTCCAGAGGGCACAGCTTCAGAATGGAAGGATGTCCATTTAGAACAGAGATGAAGAGGAATTTCTTTAGCCAGAGGGTGGTGAATCTGCAGAATTCATTGGCACACACAGCTGTAGTGGCCAAGTCATTGAGTATATTTAAAGCAGAGGTTGATAGGTTTTGATTAGTGAGGGAATCAAAGGTTACAGGGAGAAAGGAAGGAGAATGGGGTTGAGAGGGATAATTAATCAGCTATGATAAAATGGCAGAGCAGACTCAATAAGCCTAATGGCTTAATTCTGCTCCTACGTCTTATGGTCTTATGGCAGGGCACTAACGAGTGTTGAGGAAGAGAGATTTGGGAGTAGAAATGCTCAGCTGGCTGAAAAACAGCCGTGCAAGTACACAGGGAGGTGAAGACAGCATTTAGCATGCTGGCCTAGTCAGTCAGAGCACTGAGTTTAGGAGGGCCGTAATGTTGCAGTCATGCAAGTCGTTGTAAAAGCACACTTGAAAGCCCTGTTACAAGAAAAAAGCATTATCAAGCTGGAGAGAATGCAGTTGATGCCGCCTTGACTAGAAGGCCTGAATTATAGGTAAAGGTCGGCCACACTATATCTTTATTCCCTGAAGTGCAGGAGGCATGAGGGATGACGGTCACAGTCTTCTCCTCAGGACTGGGAAGTTCAAAACTAGAATGGACAGACAAGAAAAGAAGGGAGCAATTTGAAAGTGACCAGAGATAGAACTTAGTTACACAGAGGGAAAAGAGTACCTGGAATGAGCTGCCAGAGGAAGTGGTCAAGGTACATATAATTGCATTGTTTAAGAGGCATTTGGATAAGTCTATAGAGGGGAAGGGCTTGGAGGTGAAGGGCTGAGTGCAAGCAACTGGGACTAGAGGAGGATGCTCTGGTCAGCTTGATCCAGTTAGGCCAAATGACCTGCCTCCATGCAGTATTGCTCTACAGCAATGAGGAAAAAATATCAGGGCTCATTTCTCCCAATAAATGTGACCATAGTGGTATTTTGGTCTGTACCAAAATGTTCAAATTGGTAGAGAAAACATAAGAGAGTTCCACTTTGATGCTCGGGATTAACTTAGAATGCAGGAACCGAAAAATATTTGCAACACACACAAAATGCTGGAGGAACTCAGCAGGCCAGGCAGCATCTATGGGGAAAAAAGTACAGTTGATGTTTTGGGTCCAGACCCTTTGGCAGGACTGGAGAAAAAAAAAGGAGAGGTGTAGATTTAAAAGGGGGAGGGGGGAAGAGAGAAATACAAGGTGATAGGTGAAACCTGGAGGAGGAGGGACGAAGTAACGAGCTGGGAAGCTGATCAGTGAAAAAGATACAGGGTAGGGTGGAGAAGGGGGATTCTGATAGAAGAGGACAGAAGGCCATGGAAGCAAGAAAAGGGGGAGAAGCACCAGAGGGAGGTGATGGGCAGGCAAGGAGAAAAGGTGAGAGTATGGTGAAGCAGTTTGTGGGGGAGAGGGGCATTAACGAAAGTTCGACATATTGATGTTCATGCCATCAGGTTGGAGGCTACCCAGATGGAATATAAGGTGTTGTTCCTCCAACCCAAATGTAGTCTCATCATGACAGTAGAGGAGGCCATGGATTGACATATCAGAATGGGAATGGGAAATGGAATTAAAATGAGTGGCCACTTGGAGATCCTGCTTTTTCTGGCGGACAGAGCACAGGTGTTTGTCGAAGTACGACCCGGATCTGGGCCATACCCTCCAAATATCTGGACCTGCCTCTCGGTTTTTTTACACTACCTCACTTTCCCTTTTCTATTTTCTATTTATGATTTATAATTTAAATATTTAATATTTACCATCGATTTTTACTTCAGGGAGCACAAAGAGCAGAATCAAATATCGCTGTGATGATTGTACGCTCTAGTATCAATTGTTTGACGACAATAAAGTATAAAGTATAAGTGCTCTCCAAAACTACGTTTGGCCTCACCGATATACAGGAGGCCACACTGGGAGCACTAGACACAGTATATGACCCCACAGACTCACAGGTGAGGTGTTGCCTCACCTGGAAGAACTGTTTGGGGCCCTGAATGGTAGTGAGGGAGGTGGTGTAGGGGCGGGTGTAGCACTTGCTCTGCTTGCAAGAATGCCAGGAGGGAGATCAGTGGGGAGGTGCAAATGGACAAGGAAGTTGGGTATGGAGTGATCCCTGTAGAAAGCAGAAAGTGTGGGGGGGGACAGGGGAGGCGGAGGGAAAGATGTGCTTGGTGGTGGGATCCCATTAGAGATGGCAGAAGGACATCTCCTTCATTCTGGAATGAAAAGCCTCATCCTGAGAGCAGATGCAGTGGAGACGGAGAAATTGAGAGAAGGGGATGGAGTTTTTACAAGTAACAGGTAGGAAAAAGGTATAGTCCAGGTAGCTGTGAGAGTTTGTGGGTTTATAGTAGACATCAGTAGATAAGCTGCCTCCAGAGACAGAGACAGTGAGATTGACAAAGGGGAGGGAGGTGTTGGAAATGGACCAGATATATATGAGGGCAGGGTGGAAGTTGGAAGCAAAGATAATGAAGTCGACAAGCTCCGCGTGGTTGCGGGAAGCAGTACCAATGCAGTCGTCGACCTAGCGTAGGGAAAGCATGGGACGGTTGCCAGTGTAGGCTTGGAACACAGACTGATCCGCATAGCTGACAAAAAGGCAGGCATAGCTGGGAGCCCTGCGAGTGCACATGGCTACACCTTTTGTTTGAAGGAAATGAGAGGAGCCAAAGGAGAAGTTATTAAGAGTGAGGACAAGTTCTGCTAGATGGAGGAGTGATGGTGGAGGGGAACTGGTTGGGTTTGGTGTCCAGAAAGAAGCTGAGAACTTTGAGGCCTTCCTTGTGGGAGTTGGAGGTGTAGAGGGACTGGACATCCATAGTGAAAATAAGATGATGGGGGCCAGGGAACGTGAAATAATTGAAAAGATCCAGAGCGTGTGAAGTGTCACGGATGCAGGTAGGAAGGGACTGAACTGGGGGGGATAAAACACAGCCGAGGTATGCAGATATGAGTTCAGTGGGGCAGGAACAAGTATTTAGTATTTGCTGCTAAATGATACATATTTTTCATATTAACAGTCATGTAGCAATTTCAGATTATGCTTAATTTCTCAAAAAGACGAAGTGAACAGCAGTAGCAATGCAATAATTTAACTAACAAACTTGTCTTTTTCCTTCAATTACGGAAATGCCAATCTCATTAAAAGATTTATCTAAAAATGGATAGGTTGCAAGCACAATATTGAAAATCAATGTCAGATTTAAAAGAATTCAAATCGATTAACTAAATCCACAAAATCCAACTTTCTGAAGCAAGGTTATATTTATATTTATATACGTTGAACCCAAAAATCATTACATGTGGAATTATCTATCTTTATTAGACATAAGAATGCTTGTCGATTAAGAAGTCACCAATTGGCAACACCCATCAAAATGTCAAGGGATTATAGGTTATAGTCCCAGACTGTGATTTGAGCAGTTTATGCTGATGCACACACAATACTTCTGAGAATGCTGCATGGTCAAAAGTTCTTTCTTTTGGATCATTAAACGGAAGACCTGATTGCTTGCTCAGGCAGACAAATAAAATCCTAAGGCAATATTTTGAAGAACAGAAATGCTCTCCAGGATCCTAGTTATTAATTACCCCTTCACCAACATAACAGAAAACAGTTTTCTTGATTGCTGCTGTTTGCGTGACCACACTGTGTTAAGCTGCCTCCCTCTTTCATACAAAATATAATTTAAGGAAGGACTTCATATCAATCTGGTCAAGATTTTATGAAAGCAAGAATATATCTTACCATGAAAACTTTTCTTTATTTATCAGTAGAGAGCTCAAGTTAAAAAAAAACTTGGAAACAAAATGTTCCAAGAACTTGGCAACAATGATTTTGCCATTTATTTTAGGAGCTGAAATGTCATATGATTCAAGGACTTGCCTTGAATTTCAACTCCAAAAACAGAGGCTTCCAAGATTCTGTTGAATCTGGAGAATTTGCAAAATTTCCTCTGCAACTAACTTCAGCATACATAGAAACAACAAAGCAGGAGAATATATAGTTCTTCACTAAAAAGGAAAAAGATATTTTGATCACATTCTTGACTGCAAATGAAGCACAACTATCTACAAGCTAAAATACATAACAGTGAATTATTTTAATATAAAATAGCAGCTTGTGTCAAGGTTACAAAACAGCAACTGTAATAACAAGACTTTTGCAATCCATATTATCATCTCTGATGGACGAGTAGAGGGATTATCATTTCCCCGTCCCCCCCGCTCCAATTTTTTAGGTTCATCAGAAAATTTGGCATATTCTATGGAATTACTTAATCATGAACACACTTCAAATGAATTTTTTTTAACCTTCAATGAGCAGGGCCAAATTTGCTCATATTGTTTCATCTACAAAACATGTCAGAATTGGAACAAACATAGAACTCCCTGCCACTCCACAAGCTGTCAAAAAAGATTTCTAGGAAAAATACCTGTTTGTTTTTATACTTCTTTAAATAGCGAGGGGACACGAGACACTCTGGATTGATGTCTGTTGAATTCTGGTCAGGAATAACTTGTGGGTCAGGGTTTAAATGCTGCATCTTCAAAAATGACAAGATATTCTGCACCTCAAGGCTGTATGAGCTGTCTGCCATCGTCTTGCCTTTTGATGCCAGCCTGCAAGCTGCCATCCACTGTGCATACTGCTTCTCCTAACAAAATGGGGGGAAAAAGCATTAGATTCAAATGGAAACTATTCTTACTCTTAAAAAAAACACTTATTGGAACTGTTCACTTCACAAATTATTCTTGGGCTTCAATATTTGGGAGGGAGGAAACCTTTGAGGTCAAAATTACTGTTTAGCTACTGACAATGCTTCATCCTGCATTGCATCTAACTTTCAAAAGGGGAGCAACAGAGACAAAGGAATAATAAATGAGGAAAAGTAAATAATTTACCAAGAACTACTTTACTGCGGTTACAATCATCCTTTACATTATACTATTAGTCACAAAATTCAAACGAATCTTTAAAATTATAAGATATCATGTAGCATACAAATTATGTAATTGTATTTGCTCAATATTTTTTGAAGGAAAACAAACACAAAGGAACGTAGTCAGTCAAACTTATTATTAAAGTACATGTGTGTGGTGCATGGCCAAGTGGTTAGGGTGTTGGGCTCACGATCTGAAGGTCGTGGGTTCGAGTCTCGGCCAAGGCAGTGTGTTGTGTCTTTGAGCAAGGCACTTAACCACATACTGCTCCAGTCCACCCAGCTGAAAATGGGTACCGGCAAATGCTGGGGGTTAACCTCGCGATAGACTGGCGTCCTATCCCGGGGGGGGGGGGTGGGGAGTCTCGCTTCACGCCACAGAAACTGGCATAAGCACCAGCCTGATGGGCCACAAGGCTCGGGACAGACTTTAACTAACATGTATATCATATGCCTCTCAAAGTCGCGAGATGTGGAAATGGGTAACAGGGCTCTGGTGAAGCCGTATAGACCAATCCCCTGTACAATGGATGCAATGATTGCAGCAACCATGCCATTGACTTCAGAAGACGATGGAGACGGGAGGTCATCGGTGGCAGCTGAAGTGCAGTGATGTCACCATATACTCTTTGAGGAAACCAATTTAAAAACTAGATTACTTTTAACTCAGCAATCTTACAGCATATTGTACAAGCAAAATTTAATGAAAAGGATGCATCATATTAGCTTTTGAATTGGATTTTCATTTCTCATAAATACTCAGACCCCACATGACTCATTACAATGAGGTAATTCAATTCTTTATTGAAATTTTTAAAAATGACAAAAATTCATTTTAAACAACACTTAAAACTTCTCAAGAGTGGTTGGCACTGCAGTAAACACTCAATCAGCCAATGAGAGTGTTTTACATGTGCTCTGAGCCATTCACAGCCAATCACATATTAGTTCACACTCCGCCTCCCCGCGTGAGTAAACAACTTGCTTCCTCGCCAATTTATTCCACTTTTTGCTATTATAATGTCTGAAAAATCGCCTGCAACTTCCAATGAGGGTTGTACAACCAAGATGTCCAGGAAAAGCCCTAGCATGGATGTGAAACTGCATGATATTTGAAGAAGCCAAAGGTAGAGGAGGACCCACAGCCTGAGCCCTCCCCTAAGAAGTAGCCACCATCCACTTCCCTCTGCTGCTGCTGCGATGTGTTGCTGCTCCACTGGTGTACGGGTTAGGCCTGCTAACCGTTTGTTACTCCATGAATTACTCTGTATACATTAAAAATAATATATCATATACCTCGGGCTTGATTTAAGTATAAATCGGGCACACATGTCCCTTTACGTAATGCTACAGTGACCCCACATAGCACTGATTTACATAGCACTCCACCTCCAAGGAACACATCCTCAGTGTTATTCGAGGTCTGAGTGTATGGCCATGTTAGATCAATGAAGATTATTATTACAGCATTAAAATTATCTGGGGATCTAAAAAGTAATTAAATTCAAGGTAAATACTTACATTATCACAACGGAGCCAGATTTCATTCATCCCCTCTGCCACTGGTATCAGCAACTTGATATTGAATTTTTGGCTGGATATGTTTACATCAGGGGTCACCTCACAACCTATTACATAAAATCATTGCTCAGATTATTCACCACAGCTGTGCTTTTGAAACATTCCTTATTGCTTTTCTAGTTAACAACAAATCAAATCCGTTAAAAAAAAATCATACTACATATAGAATATTGGAATGATAATTGGCTGACTAATATCTGATTCAGAGTGGTAAATTGGCTTCTTCCAGTGTGTACAGCAGCTATTGCAATTCCATCTCAGATGGTTAGAGGACTGTTAGTCCTGTTCCTGCAGAAACAAAATGAGCGTGTCACATGTGCTACTGCAGGAACTTATGTAGAAGCACACCCCAAAATACTTCCATAAGGCACAGGAGCAGAATTAGGCCACCTGGTCCATTGAGTCTACTCTGCCATTCCATCATGGCTGACTTATTACCCCATTCTCCTGAATTCTCCCTGTAACATTTGATACCCTGGCTAATCAAAAACCTATCAACCTCTGCTTTAAGTATACCCAGTGACTTGGCCTCCACAGCCATCTGTGGCAATTAATTCCACAGATTCTCCACTCTGGTTCAAGAAATTCCTCCTCATCTCCACTCTAAATGGACATCTCTCTATTCTGAGGCTGTGCCCTCTGGTCCTAGACTCCTTCACTATGGAAACATCCTCCTCATATCCACTCTGCCTAGGCCTTTCACTATTCGACAGGTCTCAATGAGATCCTCCCCAGCTCATTCGGCTAACTCTAGCCAGTACAGGCCCAGAACCATTAAACTCCGCTAATACATTAACTCTTTCATTCCTGGAACCATTCTTGTGAACCTCTCCAATGCAAGTACATCCTTTCTTAGATAAAGAGCCCCAAACTGCTCACAATACTCCAAGTGCGGTCTGACCATTGCCTTATAAAGCATCATTACATCCTTGATTTAGATTTTAGTCCACTCAAAGTAGATTAGATTAGATTAGATTCAACTTTATTGTCATTGTGCTGAGTACAGATACAAAGCCAATGAAATGCATTTAGCATCTGACCAGAAATGCAAAGAATAGTGTTACTTACAAAATAACTACAAATTTAAAAAAAAGTGCTAACATTACATTTGCCTTCATTACCACCAATTCAACCTGCAAGTTAACCTTTGGGAACCTTGCATGAGGACTCCCAAGCCCCATTGCACTTCAGATTTTTGAACTTTCTCCCCATTTAGAAAATATTCTATGCCTTTATTCCTTCCACCAAAATGCATGGCCATACACTTTCCTACACTCTATTCCATCTGCCACTTCTTTGCTCATTCTCCCAATCTTTCTAAGTCCTTCTACAGGCCACCTGCTTATCAACACTACCTGCCCCTCCACTGATCTTCATATCATCCATAAACTTGGCCACAAAACGATCAATTCCATCATCCAAATCACTAACGTATGTATAATGTGAAAAAAGTGATCACAACACTGACTTCTGTAGAACACCATTAGTCACTGGAAGCCAACTAGAAAAGGCCACCTTTATGTCCACTCTTTGCCTCCTGCCAGTCAGCCAATCTTCCATTCAAGCTAGTATCTTTCCTCTAATATCACGGATTGTTGTCTTGTCAAGCAGCCTCGTGTGGCACCTTGTCAAAGGCCTACTGAAAATCCAAGTATACATACACTGATTCTTCTTTGTTTACCCTGCTTATTATTTCCTCAAAGAATTCCAACAGATTTGTCAGGCAAGATCTCCCCTAATGGAAACCATGCTGACTTTGGCCTGTTTTATCATGTGCTTCCAAGTACCCCGAAATCTCATCCTTAATAATGGACCAACATCTTCCAACCACTGAAGTCAGACCAACTGATCTATAATTTCCTTTTTTTCTGCCCCCCTCTCCTTAAAGAGTGGAGTGATATTTGCAATTTTCCAGTCCTCTGGAATCATGCCAAAATCTAGTGATTCTTGAAAGATCATTACTAATGCCTCTACAATCTCTTCAGTTACCTCCTTCAGAACACTGGGGTGCAGTCCATCTACTCCTTTCAGTTTCCCAAGTACCTCCTCCTTAGTAATAGTAGGTATACTCACTTCTGCCCCCTGACACACTCAAATTTTTGGTATACTGCTGGTGTCTTCCACAGTGAAGACTGACGCAAAATGCTTTTTAAGTTCATCTGCTAAATTCTTTGTTCCCCATTACTACCTCATCACAGTCTCACTACACAAGGTCTCTACTCGTATACCAACTGCTCCAGCTTCAGCCCTGTCACTCCGGTCCCCTTCCCTTGCCAAATTAGCTTAAACCCTCTCCAACAGCTCTAGCAAATTTACCTGCAAGGATATTGGTTCAAGTGCAACACGTCCTTTTTGTACAGGTCATAAATTCCCTGGAAGAGATCCCAATGATCCAGAAATCTGAAACCCTGCCCCCTGCACCAATTCCTCCGACACACATTCACCTGCCAAATTGTCCTATTCTTACCCCTAATGGCAGGCAGCAATCCAGAGATTACTACCCTGGAGGACCTGCTTTTCAGCTTTCTACCCAACTCCCCATATTCTCTCTTCATGACCTCATCCTTTTTCCTACCTACTGTATGTCATTGGTTCCAATACAGTGTGTTCCACAACTTCTGGCTGCTCACCTTCTCTCTTTAGAATGCTATGGACCTGATCTGAGACATCCCTGACCCTGGCACGTGGGAGGCAACATACCATTCAGGTGTCTTCCACAGAATTTCCTGCCTGCCTCTCTAACTATGGAATCCCCTATACAAAGACACTCCTCTTGTTCCCCTCCCCTTCTGAGCCACAGAGCCAGAGACCTAAATGCAAAGAATAGTGTTACTTACAAAATAACTGCAAATAAAAAAAATGCTAACATTACATTTGCCTTCATTACCCCTAGCCAACAGTATCCAAAGTGGTATACCCGTCGTTGAGAGGACTGGCCACAGAGGTGGTCTGCACTGGCTTCCTCTCCCCTTTCTCTCTACTGACAGTGACCCAGTTAGCCATGTCCTGAACCTTGGGTGTAACTGCCTCCCTCCTGCATGGCCCGTTGATCAACCCCTCAGCCCCCAAATGATCCGGAGTTTATCCAGATCCAATTCCTTAACATGGTCTGAAAGAGACTATAGCTGAATGCACTCCCTGCAGGTGCAGGTGTAGTAGTCAGGGACACTGGAGATCTCCCTGCCTTCCCAGGGGCAGGACTGGCGGGTCAATATTGCATGGTTCCATTGTTTCAGACACGACAGAATGGGAGAGATTAAAGGAAGAGGAGTGGTGATACTGGTCAGGGAAAATGTCGCGGCAGTACTCCGTAAGGACAGATTGGAGAACTTGTCTAGTGAGGCTTTATGGGTGGAACTGAGTAATAAGTAAGGTATGACCGAGTTAACATAGAAACATAGAAAACATATGGCACAATACAGGCCCTTCGGCCCACAAAGCTGTGCTGAACATGTCCCTACCTTAGAACTACCTAGGATTACCCATAGCCTCGATTTTTCTAAGCTCCAGATAGCCATCCAGGAGTCTCTTAAAAGACCCTATTGTTTCCACCTCCACCACCATTGCTGGCAGCCCATTCCATGCATTCACCACCCTCTGCATAAAAAACTTACCCCTGACATCTCCTCTGTACCTACTTCCAAGCACGTTAAAATTATGCCCTCTCATGCTAGCCAATTCAGCCCTGGGGAAAAGCCTCTGACTATCCACACGATCAATGCCTCTCATTATCCTGTACACCTCTATCAAGTCACCTCTCATCCTCCATTGCTCCAAGGAGAAAAGGCTGAGTTCACTCAACCTATTCTCATAATGCATGCTCCCCAATCCAGGCCACATCCTTGTAAATCTCCTCTGCAACCTTTCTATGGTTTCCACAGGGGCTATATTAGAGACCACCAAACAGTCTGAGGGACTTAGAGGAACAAGCTTGTAGAGAGATTACAAACTGCTGCAAGGAACATAAGGTTGTTATAGTTGGTGATTTTAACTTTACACAAATTGACTGGGACTCCCAAATTGTAAAAGGACTAGATGGGAGAGTTCGTCAAATGTGTTCAGGAAAGTTTCCTTAACCAGCCTGTAGAAGTCCCAATGAGCGGGTGTGCGATACTTGATCTGTTATTAGGGAATGAGACAGGGCAGGTGACAGAAGTTTGTGTAGGGAACACTTTGCACCTAATGATCACAATGCCATTCGTTTCAAGGTAAGTATGCAAACAGATAGGACTGGTCCATGGGTTGAGATTCTAAATTGGAAAAAGGCCAATTTTGAAGGCATCAGAAAGAACTTGGGAAGTGTTGATTGGGACAAGCTGTTTTCTGGCAAAGGTGTACTTGATAAGTGGGAGGCCTTCAAAAGTGAAGTTTTGAGAGTACAAAGCTTGAGGCACTGGTTAAGAAAAAGGAGGTACATAGCAGGTTGGAACAAATGAAGTGCTTATGGTCTAAGAAATGCAAGAAAGAGATCAAGAGGGCCAAAAGGCAAGAGATTGCCCTAGCAGACAAGGTGAAGGAGAATGCCAAGGGATTCTACAGATATGTTAAGAGCAAAAGAATTGCAAGGGACAAAATTGGTCCTTTGGAAGATCGGAATGGTAATCCATGCATGGAACCAGAAGTGATGGGGGAGATCTTAAATAAGGTGGATAAATCTGCAGGGCCTGACAAGGTACTCCCTCGGACCCTGCAGGAGGCAAGTGCAGGAAGTGTTGAGGCCTTAGCAGAGATATTTAAATTATTCTTAGCAACAGGAGAGGTACCAGGAGATTGGAAGATAGCCAATGTTGTTCCACTGTTTGAGAAAGGCTCTAAAAATAAACCAGGAAATTATAGGCCACTGAGTCTGATATCAGTAGTGGGAAAGTTATTGGAAGGTATGTGGATAGACACGGACTGATTATGGATAGTCAGCAGGGCATTGTGTGTGGTAGGTTTTTGAGGAAGTCACCAAGAAAGTGGAGGAAGGCAAGGTAGTGAATGCTGTCTACCTGGACTTTAGCAAGACATTTAACTCTGATGGGAGATTGGTCTAGAAGGTTCAGTTGCCTGGCAATCAAGATGAGGTAGTAAATTGGAGTAGACATTGGCTTTGTGGGAGAAGCCAGGGAGTGGTAGTAGATGGTTGCCTCTCTGATTTTGCTTTTGTTGGGCTGTCTTAACAAGGAAATAAAAAGAAAAAAATACAGATGGAGAAAATTTGAAATAAAAACAAAAAAATGCTGGAAACACTCAGGAAGTCCAGCAACATCTGTGGAAAAGAGTAACAAAGTCAAAGTTTCAGGACAATGACACTTCATCAGATTTCTGAGAAAGGCTCTGGAGCCTGAAATGCAAGCTGTTTCTCTTTCCACTGATGATCTTTGGCCTGCTGGGTTATACTTTATACTTTATTGTCACCAAACAATTGATACTAGAACGTACAATCATCACAGCGATATTTGATTCTGCGCTTCGCGCTTCCTGGAGTACAAATTGATAGTAAATATTAAAAATTTAAATTATAAATCATAAATAGAAAATAGAAAAATGGAAAGTAAAGTAGTGCAAAAAAACCCAGAGGCAAGTCCAGATATTTGGAGGGTATGGCCCCGATCCGGGCCAGGATCCATTCAGCAGTCTTATCACAGTTGGAAAGAAGCTGTTCCCAAATCTGGCCGTACGAGTCTTCAAGCTCCTGAGCCTTCTCCCGGAGGGAAGAGGGACGAAAAGTGTTTCTCCAGTAGTTTAAGGAACATGATGCTTCTATTACAATATTTCTAACCATGACCTGCAGACAGTATTTGAATTGAAATATCATCACAGTATGGTGGGTGACCATCTGATTTTCTAAAACAGTACTGCAGAAAGCAAGTTCTTATCATAGGAGCATTGACTCAAGATTCCACTGGAAAATATCAGAGTTCATTAATTTCATCTGTAGAAGAATTTATTAGTTCTAATTCATGGAATCTATATTGCTTAATGTCAATTTCACTTCCCTACCTATTTTACTAGGCAAGTTGCATTGCTTTCCCTTAAAGCCCCTGAGCCTTTGTTGGATGTTGGGAACCACGGCATTTTGATGCATCAAAAATGTAACCCTCACCTCGCAAGTTCATCTGATGAGCTGGGGGTCCGTGGGATTCATCTTTACTTTTGTAGCAGGAAATGGAGGTGTCTTTAAATGTACTCCAGTATGGCTTGTAACCTTTCAACGTTAATTTCTTTGGTCTGCAGGCAGAAGGTTATTTTCAAAGAAAAATATCTATTAGCATTTAAACCACTTGCGGGTCAACATGAGTTTAACAATTCCAACAATGTAACTTCCACCCGAGCTATCAGCTAGATTTATTGTCTGCAGTCACTGAGGTCATACTTTAACAAAAATTTTTAGTATGAAATCATGAAAATGACAGAATATTTACCACACATATAAATAACACAATTGTATAAATAATGGGATTTTCTCTGCCAAAAGAAATATATCACTACTACCATACTCTCTTGACTTTAAATGTACTATTTTGGTGACCACAGAGAAGAAAATCCTTTGAAAACAAATAAGACTACCATGAGCATTGCTGTCATACTTTACAGATCTTTGCAAAAAGCTTTACTATTGTTAAAGTGCGTTAGCTTCCAGAGGTCAAATACTGAAACTGTCAATTGAGAGATTGCCCTTTTGGGTATTGAGCCAACAGTTTACTCTTAGATAATCCATACACGTCAACAAGGGGAAAAAACTCATCAGCTTGTTGGCAAACGATCAGATAAGTACATTGTACACATATTTCTGCACCAGATATCCTGGGTAGAATATTAAAACTGAAAGTGGATGGGGGGGGGTGGGCGGAAGAAGGGTGAGGCAAGGTATTTTTATCCCACTGTGATGACTGGGAGTAGGAGCATTTTGAATTACCACCTACTACCGGCAGCAGACTCCTAAGGGTATTTGCATGGTTGATGAAGCTGGCCAAAAGCAGTGTCTCAAATATGGGCAACACACATAAAAGTTGCTGGTGAACGCAGCAGGCCAGGCAGCATCTCTAGGAAGAGGTGCAGTCGACGTTTCAGGCCGAGACCCTTCGTCAGGACTAACTGAAGGAAGAGTGAGTAAGGGATTTGAAAGTTGGAGGGGGAGGGGGAGATCCAAAATGATAGGAGAAGACAGGAGGGGGAGGGATAGAGCCGAGAGCTGGACAGGTGATTGGCAAAAGGGATACGAGAGGATCATGGGACAGGAGGTCCGGGAAGAAAGACGGGGGGGACCCAGAGGATGGGCAAAGGGTATATTGAGAGGGACAGAGGGAGAAAAAGGAGAGTGAGAGAAAGAATGTGTGTATAAAAATAAGTAACAGATGGGGTATGAGGGGGAGGTGGGGCATTAGCGGAAGTTAGAGAAGTCGATATTCATCAAATATGGGTGCGGATTGAGGTTACAATGTCACTCTGCCACCACGAACTTTTTCAGGGTTGGTCAAAAGTCCCAACAGCTAGCTTGCTGAGTAAAACCATGTGAGATTCAATTCACAATCAGGTTGACAATAATCATTAAGTATCATTAAATTCACTCCAATTATACAGAGATGTGTGTTACAGCACTTCATGGAGCTCAGAAAGTTTCAGATTGTTTCTTCACTTTGTTCTCTCAGTACAATGTAGGCATTGTCAATGCACAACAAGAAATGTTTGACAACAACTGCTAGAATTTATACAGCATCTTTAACAATTTGCCCGTGATGATTCTTGGTGAAGTTTATCAAACATTTCCCTCTTGATTAAGGGGGTCCAAGCAGAACATTTTAAAAAGGCTCATGGAGAGAGCTGCAAAGATCAGAGCTGTTGGGTAGGAGGGAAGAAAGCAGAATGGTGTTTGTAGATCAATAAAGACAAGCAACACGCAGTAGGGAATACTGAGGAAAAGATTTGAAATAGCAAAATAAAACAGGAGCTCAGGCCAGGCAGCATTTGCAGAGGGCAAAGTTTTGGGTCAAGACCCTTCATCTGGACTGAAAGTTTATAGGGGAGATGTGAGGTGGGGCAAGAGCTGGCAAGTCAATCAGAGTGGGGAGGGGGGTGATTGTCAGATAGAGTCTGATAGGGAGGGAGAGGTGGTAATGCAACAATAGCAAAGGGGTGCAGAAGGTGGAATCTGATACGAAAAGAAGGGTGGAGCATGGAACCAAATCATCTCCACCAAATGAGGGTGGGGAGTCTGGTGTTGGGCATGTGTAGGATGGCTTGCTTAAATCATAAGGAGTGGGGGATGGGGAGAGAGAGGGGTGGGGAGGGGGTTGGGAGAGGGGGAGTAGATTACCCAAATTGTAGAATTCAATGTTCATGCCTTTGGGAATAAAGTTAAAAGGTTTAGCTACAGCCTGCAAGAATGTGTGCTCTTTATACTCTAGCCTATTGCCTAATTCTTTCCCAGTTATTGTCAAAACTGCTGACCATCCTAACTTGTTTAGCAGGTAGTCATAACGAGCATTACCCATCCCCCAGCACAGCCACATTCAATAAGTCACGAATAGCCCATTTAGTAATGCCCACCACCACATCACCATTTTTTGGCTCCCTGATTATACTCTCGTAGTCAACAAGACACCAACAGCTTTCATCCATCAGGAAAAACCATCATTCAATTAATGTCCAGCTGGGGCATGCAGACCTTAGAAATATCAAATAATTCGAAGTTTTAAAGGCAGCTGTCATGATATCTTTACCGTACAACTCTCATCCATTTCCTAGTTTTCCCTCCCTCTGAAGAATGTAAAAGGAGGTGGTGTCTACTCCCTATTCATGACCAATAATTGTGCCTTTACACAGTTAGAAATGCTCACCCCTGGAGAAAGCTCATGAGATTTAGACACAGGGAACATTACCGAACATGTTATCCGATGATTATGATAACTGGTATACGTAGACAGAGGTCCATTAAAATATGCCCCATCACGGAGTCTGCAGCAGACTCAAAGGCTGCATTGTGCACGGTATCAGCTTACTTCACACAGTTTGCCTTTGGTTCCCTCCCCTCCCATCACAGGTGGTTGCACATGATACACAGTATTCTATGTCTTTGTGCCATTCAGACATGCTTATTTAAACAGATGAAAAGATATCAGGTGCATCAGTAAAATGCAGAGCAAAGCAAAGATCAACTTTAAAAAGCTGGACTGTGTTAAGACTTACCCAGTACAATGCTCATTTCATAGGAGCAAATGGCATTAAACAAGCAAAGCTTTTATAAGTTCAATCTGTTCTCTATTTCTCATAAAAAGAGAGGACCATTGGTAACGAAGGCAGCAAAAGCATGGGAGGAATAGTGGATAATACAGCAATCTGCTTATTTTGAACAAACACTCTTTCTGTAAGTGGGGAAATGAAATTCAAAGGAAAGGCCCCAAAAGGGAGCAAAATATGCCAATGGAAAATGAAAATCTTACTTGAACACTTTTAAATGGTCAGCCAGTTCAGGAATAGAAGTGATATCACCCTGAAACAAGAATAAGTTCTGAGTTAACAAGCTAATTTTGAAAAGATAAAACCTATTCTTGGTTAGTGAACTGCTTGAAGGTTAATCAACTGAATATTCCAAATATTTTCTAGCGTAAAAGTGGCAGGCACCGGTTTTAACAAAGAAAAATTATTATTGTCTTTTTTGAATTTGGAAGACAACACAGGTTAGGATATTTTAGTAGGATATTATAAGTATGATATTCAGCGTCAGAGTTGTACTACAAACAAAGAGGCCTTTCAACCCCAATCATTCATGCCTACTCTGAAAACATCAACACCTGATCCTGTTTTCCCACATTACATAGAAACATAGAAAAACTACAACACAGTACAGGCCCTTCGGCCCACAAAGCTGTGCCAAACATGTACTTACCTTAGAACTACCTAGGATTACCCATAGCCCTTTATTTTTCTAAGCTCCATGTACCTATCCAGGAGTCTCTTAAAAGACCCTATCGTTTCCGTCTCCACCGCCGCCGCCGGCAGCCCATTCCACGCACTCACCACTCTCTGCGTAAAAAACTTACCCCTGACGTCTACTCTGTACCTACTGCCAAGCACCTTAAAACTATGCCCTCTAGTGCTAGCTATTTCAGCCCTGGGAAAAGCCTCTGGCTATCCACACAATCAATGCCTCTCATCATCTTATACACCTCTATCAGGTCACCTCTCATCCTCTGTCGCTCCAAGGAGAAAAGGCCGAGTTCACTCAACCTATTCTCATAAGTCATGATCCCCAACCCAGGCAACATCCTAGTAAATCTCCTCTGCACCCTTTCTATGGTTTCCACGTTCTTCCTGTAGTGAGGCGACCGGAATTCAGCACAGTACTCCAAGTGGGGTCTGACCAGGGTCCTATATAGCTGCAACATTACCCCTCAGTTCTTAAACTCAATCCCACGATTGATGAAGGCCAATGCACTGTATGCCTTCTTAACCACAGAGTCAATCTGCGTAGCAGCTTTGAGTGTCCTATGGACTCGGACCCCAAGATCCCTCTGATCCTCCACACTGCCAAGAGTCTTGCCATTAATGCTATATTCTGCCATCATATTTGACCTACCAAAATGAACCACTTCACACTTATCTGGGTTGAACTCCACCTGCCACTTCTCAGCCCAGTTTTGCATCCTATCAATGTCCCACTGTAACCTCTGACAGCCCTCCGCACTATCCACAACAACCCCAACCTTTGTGTCATCAGCAAATTTACTAACCCACCCCTCCACTTCCTCATCCAGGTTATTTATAAAAATCACAAAGAGTAGGGGTCCCAGAATAGATCCCTGAGGCACACCACTGGTCACCGACCTCCATGCAGAATATGACCCATCTACAACCACTCTTTGCCTTCTGTGGGCAAGCCAGTTCTGGATCCACAAAGCAATGTCCCCTTGGATCCCATGCCTTCCTTACTTTCTCAATAAGCCTTGCATGGGGTACCTTATCAAATGTCTTGCTAAAATCCATATACACTATATCTACAGCTCTACCTTCATCAATGTGTTTAGTCACATCCTCAAAAAATTCAATCAGGCTCGTAAGGCACGAGCTGCCTTTGACAAAGTCATGCTGACTATTCCTAATCATATGCCTCTCCAAATGTTCATAAATCCTGCCTCTCAGGATCTTCTCCATCAACTTACTAACCATTGAAGTAAGATTCACTGGTCTATAATTTCCTGGGCTATCCCTTCTCTCTTTCTTAAATAAGGGAATAACATATGCAACCCTCCAATCCTCCGGAATCTCTCCCGTCCTCATTGATGATGCAAAGATCATTGCCAAAGACTCAGCAATCTCCTCTCTCATTTCCCACAGTAGCCTGGGGTACACCACTGTATCTTTTTACAACCTCTGCTCTCTTCTCCTTTACCAATACTTGTGTCATCAGCAAATTTACCAGTCTACTTCTACACTCTATTTGTACGCAATTGCAAATTTAGCTTAGAGGTTTCTGACAAAGTGACTTAACTGGCTGTCAGTACTTTGGATTGATCTCGCTATCAGAAACACTCTTTCTAACTATCAGACAATTTTGATGAGCTGTTTTTTCACAAACTCTGTTTCTTTTCGTAAGGGGGTTTTGACTTTTATGTTACTGTGGAGGCTAATTAAAATGGCGTCTTTGTTATGTTAATCTGGGGAATGCAGCTTTGTTGTATTAAACGCTGAGAAAGTTTGCGTGAACAGTTTGTTTTTGCTTTAGTGTGTGATAAGAGAGTGCTATTAACCAATTGGGATAGTTGTTATGGTTTTGGTGTATTTGAAGATACTGTATGCGCGGGGTTTTGGGGCAGAAGGCGGGAGAGCGAGACAGAGGATGGATGAGGTGCTGTGAGTCTGCTGACGGGGTCAGACCCCGAGCGGGACGTTCTGCGAGGAGACGGAGACGGACTCGTGTGGAGCGTCTGGTCGACCACCGCTGTGGGTCCCAGGCGGCCGGTCGAGGTGGTCCGAGGGGGTCGCAGGGTGAAGAAGAAGGTCCTTGTGCTCCAACGGTTTTTGTGCATGAAGAGATTGAACTTTGATAAGTGTGGCGCCTTTTATTTTCCTTTTATATTTTATTCTCTTTTAAATATATAGTTCCAGTAATATCTATAAACTGTAAATCAATTAATTGCATCTGGTGTATTGTCTGTTATTTGGGCGGGGTGGGGTACCTCACCCAGCATCCACACAAACGAATTACCCAGTTTGGCGGGGCCGAGGCTGTTTCCCTAGACGACAGCGAGCCGAGCGACCCTGAAGGTGCCGGGGCGGCTACATTTTTAACCACAAGGTAATAAAAATACAGCTGAGATGTAACATACCAGAATGGTCGATGTTTTGCCACCTTCCAAGGTAATCTCCAAGTCAGAAAGGGCTGCATCGACTTCATCTACTTCTTTTTCACTGTTGTTCATGTGATTCTCAGATGACATAATAGATAATTTATTGATGTGGTACTGGGGGAAACAAGATGCCACTTGATTTGAGTATTTTAAACGAACAATTTCATTCTTCTCATAAACATTGTGGCACATGGTACAGAATCTGAGAAAAAAAACCTATAGTACTATATTAAACTGAACTCGAGATGACTTGTCTATTTTAAAGGCTGGCCTTTTTACTAGGCTGTTAGATGTCAGTTTTGGCTTAGACATGACATTCTCAACCAGAAAAAGTTTATGTGATTGAAGTCCAACTTGAGGCTGGAGAACATATACCAGGCTGGGGCCAGCAGAGGACTGATTGAAAGCTCCAAGATTCGGTCCTCATCTTCCCTTTCAGGAAGGTCTGAAAGACCCCATGGCAGCAGAGGACAGAAGACCTCACATTTTTTTCTAATTATGTTTCATGTCCTGTCTGTTCATTCAACTTGTGTTTTCATCGAAGCCATCCCACATGTTGCAACACAGCTTTGTATCATCAGCAAATAGTGACATTACATTTGATATCCTTAATTAAATTACTGATTGTGAACAGCTGGAATCCAGTATCAGTCTCTGGTGATCCAATTATCATAGCCTCCCAATCAAAACATAACTTATTTGCCAAACAAGAGAGAATCTGCAGATGCTGAAAATCCAAACAACAGACAAAATGCTTCAGGAACTCAGCAGGCCATCTATGGAAAAAAAGTACAGTTGACATTTTGGGCCAAGACCCTTCGGCAGGACTGGAGAAAAAAAGATGAGTAGATTTAAAAGGTGGGGGAGGGGAGAGAGAAAAATACAAGGTGATAAGTGAAACTGGGAGGGGGAGGGATGAAGTAAATAGCTGAGAAGTTGATTGGTGAAAGAGATACAGGGCTGGAAAAGGGTGAGTCTGATAGGTGGGGACAGAAGGCCATGGAAGAAAGAAAAGCGGGGGAGGAGCACCAGAGGGAGGTGATAGGCAGGCAAGGAGATAGGTGAGTGAAGGAAAAGGGGATGGAGACTGGTGAAGGAGAGGGTGGGAGTGGGGGTGGGGAGGGGAGCCATTACTGGAACTTCGAGAAATTGATGTTCATGCCATCAGGTCGGAGCCTACCCAGATGGAATATAAGGTGTTGTTCCTCCAACCTGACTGTGGCCTCATCGCAACAGTAGAGGAGGCCGTGGACTGACATGGCGGAATGGGAATGGGAAGTGGAATTAAAATGGGTGGCCGCTAGGAAATCCCGCTTCTTCTGGCGGACAAGGCATAGATGTTTGGCAAAATGGTCTCCCAATCTATGTTGGGTCTCACTGATATACAGGAGGCCACACTGGCAGCACTAGACACAGTATATAACCAACAGACTCACAGGTGAATTGTCACCTCAACTAGAAGGACTGTTTAGGGCCCTGGATGGTAGTGAGGGAGGAGGTGTAGGGGCAGGTGTAGCACTTGTTCCGCTTGCAAGGACAGTGCCAGGAGGGAGATCAGTGGGGAGGGACGGATGGACTAGGGAGTCACATAGGGAGAGATCCCTGCCGAAGCAGTAAGTGTGTGTGGGGGGGTGGAGGGGAGGGAAAGATGTGCTTGGTGGTGGGATCTCGTTGGAAATGGCGGAATTGGACGCAGGGGCTGGTGGGGTGGTAGGTGAGGACAAGAGGAACTCTGTCCCTGGTAGGGTGGAGGGAGGATGGGGTAAGAGCAGATGTGTGTGATAATGGACAAAATGCAGTTAAGGGCAGTGTTGATGGTGGAGGAAAGGAAGCCCTTGTCTCTGAAAAAGGAGGACATCTCCTTTGTTCCAGAATGAAAAGCCTCATCCTAAGAGCAGATGTGGCAGAGACGGAGGAATTGAGAGAAGGGAATGTTACTTTTACAAGTTACAGGGTAGGAAATGGTATAGTCCAGGTAACTCTGAAGAGGCTGTAGGTTTGTAATAGATATCAGTAGATAACCTGTCTCCAGAGATAGAGACAGTGAGACAGAGAAAGGAGAGGGAGGTGTTGGAAATGGACCAGGTAAATTTGAGGGCAGAGTGGAATTTGGAGGCAAAGTTGATGGACTCATTTGTTCAGCATTTGTACCCACTGTTTTCTATTGCAAACCAATTCTCTGTCTACACTTCAGCACATGATCCTCAACTCTCTGCACTTTCAAGTTTATTGTCATCTCATATGGCACCTTATTGAAGGATTCCTAAGATCCCAATATGTTGCATAAACTGTCTCAACTCTTTTCTGCTAGTTAGAAAACCAAAAGATTGCAACAAGCTTTACAATCATGATTTTTTTCTTTTATATATGTATGTTGTCTCAGCCCAACCTTATTTCCCCAAGTTTTCTATACCAACACTTCCTTAATAATAGATTCCAGCATTTTCCCTACACCATCTGATGATATACCCCCATCCTGCTCACATTGTTCATTCTAAAGCCTACACCAGGGGAACCCAACCTTTTTTGCACTGCAGACCGGTTTAATATTGACAATATTCTTGCGGACTGGCCAACCGGGGTGTGGGGGGTAGGATTGCCAACAGACAAGAGTAGCAGTCAAATACGTTGCGTTTGCCGTGAGAAAGACTACCATGACCATGAAGCCTTGCGCGGACACCTGTGGGCGGGGGGGCGGGTGTTAATCACGACCGGAATATAGGTGGTAAGTGGCTAATAGACTCAATTTAGTTTCTAAAAGGGGTTATCTAACGAATTTAATATTAAACACAGCGCATATTTTCCTCACATGAATATAGTGATAAAGTCAATTTTCAGGGGAGGACAGGGAAGCTTGAAGTAAGTGTTGAACAAACTTCCAATAGAAGTGGAAGAGGCAGGTTCGATATTATCATTTAAAGAAAAATTGGATAGGTATATGGACTGGAAAGGAACGGAGGGTTGTGGGCTGAGTGCAGGTCGGTGGGACCAGGTGAGAGTAAGCGTTCGGCACGGACTAGAAGGGCCGAGATCGCCTGTTTCTGTGCTGTAATTGTTATATGGTTATATAAGTCACTTACAAGTCAATAACATCATAACATTTTAAGTAATGTTTGGATATTAAACACACAGCACATATTCCCCCCGTATGAACATATAAAATCATTGCAACACACCAAAATCGCTGTATCAGTGGGAGCCCTGGGCTGAATACTGGTTCCCTGCAACAAGACGGTGCCATCGAGGGGTGATGGGAGACAGCAATACTCAAAGGGGGTTCCTTGTGTCTAGTCTATTCCGCAATTTAGTTTTGGTTGCATTCATTGCAGAGATATGTTGGAAATGGAAGCAATGTTTTCAGTGCTTTCGTGGCTATCTCAGGATATTTAGCCCTGACTTTGATCCAGAATGCCGGCAGAGATGTTATGTCAAACATACTTTTCAGCCCGCCGTCATTTGCAAGCTCGAGGAGTTGATATTCTTCCCGTGCTGACATGGATGACGCTCGGGTAATGACCTAGCGTGCGTTCAAACTCAACAGAGGCCGTGACAGGGAATGAGAAAAAGTGCATCTGACTCATATCGCCAAATTGTATCGTTTCTTTGCGGCCTGGTAGCACATGCTTTGCGGCCCGGTGGTTGGGGACCGCTGGCCTACACCAGCCCTTCTGCTAACATATCATGCTCAAAACCCATAACTTTTTGACTGCAGACTTCTTCAATCATTGACAAATCTCAGTTGCTAAGAAATGAAAGGAATTGGGCATTTGGTCTCCTGTGATCGTTAAACCATTTAATAACATCGTGACTGATCTTTTGCTTCATTACCATTTTTTTCTGCCCAAACCACAGATTGTCTTAATACACAAAAGAAAATCTATTGAGTTCCTGAAAATACTTTTGGTACAGGGAATAGGGTTAGGGTTAGGGAATTTCAAAAAATGATCTACTGGATGAAGAAATATCTACTAATATCAGTCCTACATGACTGTCAATGAGAATCGCTGAATTTTGGCACAAAACAACCAAGCCAGTGTAAGCATCAACTCCATATACACCCTGCTTGAAATTAAGAATGTTATATATCGCATTTTTGTTCACCTCTCATTCTTCTAAACTCAAGAGTATTGTTTCAGTCTGCCTAATATCTAATAAGTCAAACTGCTGTCCTAGGAATTAATTTGGTGAATCTCTACTGCTCTCCCCCAATTGCAATTACTTCTTTCTTTGGGTAGAGAGAGATCAGTTCTATGTACCGTTTTCCAGATGTAGTCTCACCAGGGCCTGACATAATTCGAGCCACATAGCCTTACTATTGTACTGAAGTTCTCTTGCAATAAAGATAAACACACTATCATTCTTCCTCATTAATTCTTAGATCTGCACATGGACTTTCAGAGCGTTGTGTACAAGCTCATCTGTCCCCCTGAATAGCAACACGCACCACCATTCAGCACTTAACAAAGGAGAGGAAGTGTTCGCAATTCATAAAATATATGATCCTGCTTCAATTTTAAAAGGTGTGAAAGATTTTTCAGTTTCGACAATGAAAAATAAACTGGAGTGATTTAGATAGACTTAACAAAAAAGTTGTCTTTTTTTGCAGTGTTTTATTGTTGCCACATTAAAAAAAATCAGTATCAAAGTTTCATAATCTGAACCCATTCACTCGCCTCACGTAACAAAGTCAATAAATTTGGTTGAATTTTTAACCATTCAATGCAAGCACTGGTTCAGAAGCAATTTTAAAGTAGTACAGCACATTAAATCAGACTGTAGTTATATATAGATTGTTCACATTCTACAAATCCCCAGAGAAGTGCACCATGACATCAAAGGAATGTTAGATTATTAACATCCCAGATCATTGGTACTGGCTTGGAAGTGTATATACTCAAGTGTTATAAAGTCACAGGGCACTACAGCACAGAATCAGGCCCTTTGGCCCATCCAGTCTGTGCCAAACTATTAGCCTGCCTTGTCACAACGATCTGCACCCAGACCATAGCCCTACAAACCCCTCCCATCCATGTACCCCTCTAAATTTCACTTATATGTTGAAACCGACAATGCATCCAGTTCTTCCACTGGCAGCTCATTCTACACTCTGAGTGAAGAGGTTCTCCCTCATGTTCCCCTTAAATATTTTTCACCCTTAACCCATACCCTCTAGCTCTAGTCTTACCCAACTTCAGTGGGGAAAGCCTGCTTGCACTTACCTTATCTATATCCTTCTTAATTTTGTAAACCTATCAAATTTCCCCTCATTCTTTTACACTCTAGGGAATGAAGTCCAAACCTATTAAATCTTTCCCTGTGTAACTCAGGACCTCAAGTCCTGGCACCATCCTTTTACATTCCTGCTGCACTCTTTCAATTTTATTGAAATCTTTTCTGTAGGTAGTGACAAAACTGCACACAACATTCCTATTTAGGCCTCACCAACATCTTTTACAACTTCAACATAACATCCCAACTCCTGTACTCGGTACTTCGATTTATGAAGGCCAATGTAACAAAAGCTTTCTTTACGTCCCTATCTCTCGGTGATGCCACCTTCAAGGAATTATGGATCTGTATTCCCAGATCTCGCTGTTCTATTATGCTTCTCAGTGTCTTACTGCTCACTGTTTAAGTCCTACCTTAGTTAGCCCTTCCAAAGTGCAACACCTCACAATTATCTGCATTAAATTCCATCTGCCATTTACCAACCCATTTTTCCAGCTGGTCCAGATCTCTGACTTCTCGCACAAAGCCGACTCTAATCCAATTTACTGCCTCACAATTATCTGCGTTAAGTTCCTTCTGCCATTTACCAACCCAAGCGAATGAACCGCCTTGATCAACTTCTGGGTGGAACCTTGTCAAAGGCCTTGCTAAAGTCCATGTAGATAAAATTCACTACCTTGCCTCCATTCACTTTCCTGGTAACTTTCTCAAAAACTCTTAAGATTGATTAGGCACTACCTACCACACACTTTCCTTAAACAGAACGTTAGCTATCCTCCACTCCTCCGGCACCTCACCTGTGACTAAGGATGTTTTAAATATTTCTGCTAGTACCCATGCTATTTCTGCACTTGCCTTCCACAGGGTCCAAGGGAACAGCATGTCAGGCCCTGAGGATTTACCAACCCTAATTTGCCTCAAGGCAGCAAACACCTCCTTCTCTATAGTTTGTATATGATCCATGACCTCATTACTGCTTTGGCTCACTCGTATAGTCTGTGTCCAACACCAGAGTACAGATGCAAAAGAATCCATTTAAGGTTTCCCCCATCTCTTTCGACTCCATGCTAGATGACCACTCTGATCTTCCAGAGGACCATTTTTGTCCCTTGCTATCCTTTTGCTCTTAACATATCTGGAAAGCACATGAGGATTCTCCTTCACCTTGTCTGCTAGAGCAACCTCATGCCTTCTTTTAGCCCTCCTGATTTCCTTCTTTAAGTGTTCTCTTACATTTCTTATACTTCAGAAGCAGCTCATCTGTTCCTACCTGCCTGTATCTACTATGCACCTCCTCCTTTTTCTTAACCAGGGCCTCAATATCGCTCATAAATCAAAGTTCCCTAAACCTGTTATCCTTGTCTTTTATTCTGACAGGTATAAACTCTGTACTCTCAAAATGTCAGTTTTGAAGGCCTCTCACTTACCAAATACAGCTTTGCCAGAAGACAACCTGTCCCAATCCACACTTGCCAGGTCCTTTCTGATACCATTAAAATAAGCTTTTCTCCAATTTAGAATGTCAACCCAAGGACCAAACCTATCCTTTTCCATAATTATCTTAAAACTAACGGAATTATGATCATTAGATGCAAAGTGTTCCCCTACGCAATGCTTTGTCACCTGCTTGTCTCATTCTCTAATAAGGAAATCTAGTATTGCACTTTCTCTACTTGGAACTTCTATGTACTGATAATGGAAACTTTCCTCAACATATTTGACATATCTATCCCATCCAGCCCTTTTACAAAATTGGATTCCCAGTCAATATGTGGAAAGTTAAAATCACCTACTATTACAGCCGCATGTTTCATTCATTTCTGTGATCTCTCTACAAAATTTGCCCGCTAAATCCTGTGGACCATTGGGTGGTCTATAATAAAACCCCTTAATGTGGTCATCCCTTTCTTATTTCTCATTTCCATCGATATAACCTCAGTAGGTGAGCTCTTCAGTCTGTACTGTCTGAGCACTGCCGTGACCTTTTCTCTAACTAGTAATGCAACCCCTCCTCCTCTAATTCCTCCCACTCTATCACATCTAAAACAACGAAAACCTGGAACACTGAGTTGCCAGTCCAGCCCTTCCTCCAACCATGTCTCACTAATGCCTACAATGTCATAATGCCACATGCTGATCCATGCCCTCAGCTCACCCGCATTTCCTACAATACTCCTTGCAATGAAATACACACACTAAAATTAATTAAGATGAATATATTGATTTTCAACAAATGCATTCCAACGCAGGATGCAGTTTTGTGGGAACTGGAACACATCCCATATTGTCCACTGAGGATACAATAATGCTGCTGGTTAAGCTCACTTTCCACCAGTGCTTCTCCCACGTCCATTAACAAGCACACTTACTTTCCCTCAGCACTTCTCCCACATCCTTTTACACATTTTTTAAAAACCCTCTAAATTATTCTGTCATTTATTTCCATCATGTACCAGTTTACTATCAACAAAGTCTGCATGCATTGAACTATGTTCTTGTTCGGTGATCTTGCTTTTTTAAGATTCCTTATAATCCTTTCAATTAATTTTAAATGACCTCTCTCTTTCTCTTTGTAGATGCTGACAGACTTGCTCCAGAAGCTGAACACTATTTCTTGCACCCAGAGAAACTACAGAGCAGTCTATGAATTGGATTAACACTACACAATAAGGTTCCACTGGATCCCATCAGTATGCCAGATTAAAGCTCACTCGAAGGTTTCAACCAATTTGCTGTGATCACTTAACTTCAGTTGATCTGCTTGGGGGCATTTTCTCCCTTAAGCATTACAGCTAAGCAGTACAAGAGCTTAAGTTTATACATAGAAACTCTGTGTTGACAAATGGTAGTGTGCAGTGAAGACTGCAGGGACCAGAAAATGAGGGATCTGATGTAACTTTAGATTATCAGTAGCAACCTGAAATTACAAATATCAAGTCTACTTCACAATTCAGCGAAGTCCTGAATAATCCACTCCAAAGTCCAAGATTCCAGGGTAGTTAAAGAGTTCACTCACTGGCTGTAAATATATTCAATGATTTCACAGATACGAGACTGGAATATTTCAGAAGGTTTCCAACCCTCAAAGTAGAAATTTCTCATCCCTGTTTTAAATGGGCATTGTCTTGTTCTGAAACCATGCCTCCTAGTTCTAGATATAGGCTAAAAACACAACCCAGCTTTTTAAGTCAAAAATGACCTATTTATATGGAGTTGTGTTAGTTAGACATTACTCTACCAATATATCAAGCTTCACCTCAATAAGCTTCCTTCTTCTGCAATAACCTTTTACATGGCACCTTGTCAAATCCTGTTTGAAAATCCAAATTCAACATATCTGCAAGTTACCCTTATTCACCACACTAGTAACATCCTGATAAGAATAAATCTGTCAAACTATATTACCCTTGCGTAAAGCCCATGACAATTTTGCTGAATTATCTTATGATTTTCTAAATATCCTGTTACTATTTCCTAAGAATGGATTACCATGATCAGATGATAAGTTAGCTAGCTCATGTCAGTGCTTTTGGTTTCTCTCCTTTCTTAAATTACATCTGCAACTTTATATTCTGTGGGGAACTTTGTAGTAGTAAGTTGGGAATTTTGTAAAATCACCACCACAGCATCCACCATTTCTGCTCTTAGATCCTAGGATATAAGACATTGGATTGGCCAGTCTTTAATCCTATTTGTTTATAACTTATTTAATGATAATGGTTGTTTTAAGTTCCTCATTCCATTTTGTCCTGATCATCTAGTTATTGAGACAATTTTATCATGTGCTGTGAAGAAAAATGTCTATGCCTTTTGCTCACTTCTCAATAGCTCAGTTATCTCATCATTTTTGTTTTAACAATTCCTTTTTATATACAGTACATATATAATTCATCTTTCTTGCTGTTTCTCTATTATCTAGTTAGTCATCCAATGCTTGACTTTAGCGTTTTCCCAATCCTCCATCCTACCAATAATCTTTTATATCATTACATATGTTTTCTTTCAATTGAAATTATGCTCAACTTCAGTTTGTCCAGGATGGATCATCTTTTCCTTAAATTAAAGTATGTTGAGAGTTATGCATATAAGATCTTATTCAGATTGGGTTTGCAATGTTTTTATTCTAGTAATGAAAGAAGTGCAATTTACGGTCATCGAATTCATCCTTCTATACTACCCAATCTCCATTTTGAACATCAATGACTCCCCCGGTGAAAATGTCATATAAAAGGTGCATTTACTGCATATTTACTCAGTGACGACTTTATTAGGTGGCTTCTGAGTTACGTTGGTGGTCTTCTGCTGCTGTAGTCCATCCACTACAGTTCTGCTTTATTGCTATAAAGTTTTGCTATATCGTGCATTCGCAGATTCTCTCTGGCACACCACTTTCGCCTTCCTGTCACTTTGCATCAGCCATTCTCCTCTGACCTCTCGCATTAATAAGGCGTATTTGCCCACAGAACAGATGCTCAATGGAAGTTTTTTTTGTTTCTCACACCATTCTCTGCAAACTCTAGGAATTGTTGTGTGTAAAAATACTAGGACAGCAGTTTCTGAGATTCTCAAACACCGCCCCCTGCCCCACCACCAGTCCAGCACCAATTATCATTCCATGGTCATAGTCACTTAGATCCCATTTCTTTCCCGTTCTGATGTTCAGTATTTCACATTCCACATCTAAAGTTTTCTTAAAGTGTCAAGGTTATGCATCACAAAATACATGGGGCTTTAAGAATCTAAGATGAACCGAACACCAATATTCAGTGCCCAAATACTTCAATGGGCTGAATGGCCTAATTCTGCTTCTATGTCGTCTGCTCTTATCAGATTCCCTTGATAAAATACCGTGCCAAGTGTTGAAATTTGCTCATTTCCATGAAATAATATGCTGGGGACCTCAAATCTTTGTCACCAAGGAACAAAAAAAAGTGTCACACATACAAATCAGGCAGCAAATACGGAAATGAATAAACTGTTTGTGATTCAGGCAGAGACTCTTCATCAGGACTGGTCAGGAAAGGGGAAGAAGCCAGAATAAGATGGTGGGGAGGGGAGGAATGGAATAGAAGCTCAGTAATAGATGAAGTCAGGTGACTGGGGGAGGGGGGTAGGGTAAGAAGCTGAGATATGATAGGTGGAAGAGGTCAAGGCAGGGCTGGAGATACGGAATCTGATAGAAGAGGAGAGTGGACCATGGGTGAAAGGGAAGGAAGAAGGGCACCAGTGGGAGGTAAAAAAAAACAAAGGCACAAAAAAATACAGATTTCCCTTTTGGTCGATAAAACCCTTAACAGCAGATGCACTGAGTGCTTAACATTTGTTTCAACATCTGTCAATAATTAGAACTTTTGACAACTGAAGGCATCAGTAGAAGGAAGAATCCAAGGTGAGGGTTGGGGTGGTAGGACAGGATTTGCAATCATTGATGTGGAAAACAGAGCTACAAGATGCCATTTAATTGTCAATAAATGCATAGAAGCAATCTGTCAATTGGCATCATATCTTTCACAATGCTAAGACACACAAAAATGACAAAAAGTGCGTTTATAGCAGACATCCCACCCTGCAAAAACTCATTTCAGGGAGGTAGCAGCCCCCCCCACCCGCAACACCATATCCCACCCCCCAGCCCGCCCGTCGACCTCCAAGGGTGTATGTAATACTTTGTTTAGTGATTTTGTCTAATCTGTAAACCAAGTGGGGTATATGCAGCAAATGTGACATTAAAATATGTGCTTATATTATCTTATATTATCATGTTTATTCTATAACAACTTTAAGCAAGTCTACAGGGAGTTTGGTCTCATCACGTTGGACATCAATAGCGTAGCTCCTTAGCAGCTAGCCAGCTAGTTTAAATAACGTTAGCTATGCTGTAATGACACCTGTTAAACTCACCTCAACCTGTCTTTTACATTTTAACCCACCATGGGCAATAGAAAAGTCACTGTTGCAAACAGTGCAGCGGGCAACACTGTCATTATTTTCGAGGTCGACTGTAAAGCCCGCCCAGAGTGAAAACTGATAGGTCTACTTAGCAGGGGTCCCCAACATTTTTTGCACCACAGACCGGTTTAATATTGACAATATTCTTGCGGACCAGCCGACCGGGGGGGGCGGGGGGGTGTTAATCACGATCGGAATATAGGTGATAAGTCAATAGCATCATAACATTTTAAGTAACGTTTAGATATTAAACACACAGCGCATATTTTCCCCGTATGAACATATAAAATCATTGCAACACACCAATATCGCTGAATCAGTGCAAGCCCTGGGCTTGTTTTCCTGCAACAAGACAATCCCATCGAGGGGTGATGGGAGACAGCGATACTCGAAGGGGGTTCCTTATGTCCAGTCTGTTCCGCAATTTAGCTTTCGTTGCATTCATTGCAGAAAACTCCGCTTCGCAGCGATATGATGTTGGAAATGGAAGCATCGTTTTCAGTGCTTTCGTGGCTATCTCAGGATATTTAGCCTTGAGCTTGATCCAGAATGCCGGCAGAGATGTTATGTCAAACAAACTTTTCAGCCGCCGTCATTTGCAAGCTCGAGGAGTTGATCTCCTTCCCGCGCTGACATGGATGATGCGCGGGTAATGACCTCGCGTGCGTTCAAGTTCAACAGTGCGTGACAGGGAATGAGGAAAGGTGCAAATGACTCATATCATTTCATATCGCCAAATCATATTGTTTCCTCATGGCCTGGTGGTTGGGGACCACTCTTAGCACGAAGGGAGACCAATCAGGATGCTCGCTCTCCCTCTCAAAAAAATCTATTTCCGGGATATTGTACATAATTTCCGGGCGTCAGGGAGCCACTATCGATATGTGGGAGACTCCCGGATCTTCCGGGAGAGGTGGGATGTCTGTTATAGGCATAGAAACAATTGTTTATGTTTCTAATACTGAATGGCCGAATACAAAGTCAAATGAGGGAAACAAAATTGTAGCATCTTTAGAAATCATTAGGACTGAACTGCAAAGAGAATGGTTTTATTTAAGTTGTAGTAAGTGCCTAGTTACTACAACATGTGTTTATTGTTCTTCATGGTTGGCAATAAACCACTGCATCATCATATTCAATGGCAGAGAACCATGGTGAAGGATACATCGGTTAAATAGAGACTCACTTCATTAAAGTTGGCATTCTGGGTCTGAACCAACAACGAGCAAAGAACATTTAAATTTAAACAATATAGATCGCGCACACAAAAAAAAAACAAAATCTGATCTAGGTTTGGTCACTTTCTTTTCCCCTCCCACAGTGCTTCACTGTTTTGCAAAACAAAGCGAGTGAAACGAAGTTAAACGAAGAATCTGTTTCCCTGTCTTGATGTACAAAACCAAGTGAAGAGAAGCCAAGTTCTCCCACTGTTCTGAGTTCACTCCACTACCATTCAATATTTCTCAAAAAACTGAACAACCAGTTACACATTCTCTCTGTGTTGCCCAACTAGCCAATTCAATTGCCTTCAATAGTGGCTACAATGTTAACATAACTAATTGACTGCATCTTGAAACAACCAGAGGATCTTCATGTCATAAATAGAGAACTACATTCATTTTAGTTGAATAACCACAGTACCCCCTGACTACTTTGATCTACTAAACTGGGTGAAGCTTCCAAGCTGACTGGTAGCACTTACATCTACTATAATGACGTGGTTAGAGATGTTGGTCATGGCTAGAATTAACTTTAGCCTGAGCAAGGACCTGGATCCAATCGCCACAACAGCTCTACAGAGGATACAAAGTCACTGGCTCTCCACTCTGCGTTGGAACACCTAGTTAACAGCAAAACCAGCCAGGCTGCTATTTACTGATTACAGCTCAGCATTCTGCACCATCATCCCCTCAGTACCAATCAATAAGGTTCAAATCCTGTACCTCTGTCCCTCACTCTGCAACTGGATCCATTACTTACTCAGTGGGAGACCAGTTAGTATTGATCTGTAATAACATCTCCTCCTAACTGAGGATTGCACAGGTGCACTGCAAGGGTGCATGATTACTGCACTGCTCGACTCTCTTTACATTCATGTTGATGTCTTCTCATTACTACCGTCAGGGCGGGGAAACCAAAGCCTACATTCAATGATTTAGGAACAGCTTTCTGTCGCCATAACAGGAAATAGAGTTCCCCTTCTCTTTACTTACTAGCCTCCGTATCCTAGTACTGAACACAAGTGGGACAAGTACTGTATTTGCCCCTATACCACCGCCCTCACCACCATTCAGAGCCCAAACTAGTCCTTCTCAAATGAGAAGACACTTTACCTGCGAATCTGCTGGGATCGTCTACTGTATCTGGCGCTCCTACTGTAGCCTCTTCTACATCAGCGAGACCTGATGTAGATTGGGGGATCACTTCATCAAGCACCTTCGCTCCATCTGCCACAAAAGGCGTGATCTCCTGGTAGCTGCCTATTTCAACTTGATTTCCCATTTTGCCATGTTGGTTCACGGTGTCCCCTGCTGCCACAATAAGGCCAGTCTCAGGTTGGAGGAGCAACACCTCATACTCTGTCTCGGTAGCTTCCATCCTGATGGCATGAACATCAATTTCTCCAGCTTTTGGTAATTTCTTTCCCCTCCACTTTCTCTTACTTTCCATTCCCCAAACCAGTTCCCCCACTCAAGCCTTTCTCTTCTTCTCACCTGCCCACCGCCTCACTCTAGTGCCTCTCCTCCTTTTTCCTGTGATCCACTCTCCTCTCCTGATAGAGGGCTTCTTTTCAGCCCTTTACCCCTTCCACCTAGCACCTCCCAGCTTCTCACTTCACCTTTCCTCCCCCACCCACCCACCCTGCCCATCATCTGGTTTCACCCATTACCTGCCAGCTTGTATCCAGCTTGCAACCTTTCCATCACCCGCCTTATTATTCTGGTTTCTTCCCCCTTCCCTTCCAGTCCTAACAAAGGATCTCAGACCAAAATGTCCATTGATTACTCTTCTCCATAGATGCTGCCTGACCTGCTGAGTACTTTGTGTGTGCGCCACTTCTTTCCCTCCTTCATCGGATTTCTGAATAGTCCATGAACACTAACTTTTTTCTCCCCCACTCATTTGTACTTTAGAGTAATTTTATACATTTGAAATGTACTGCTGTTGCATTGTAACCTAGCCTGACAACTAGGTGAGCCCAAAAGGACCAAGTTATGACTGAGGTTGGGTTAAAAGGAATTAACAGTGGGCTAGGGATGGATTAGAATAGGATAACTCCTGAATATAAGTGTTCAACTTTGGAGATGATTGGGCTGCCTGTATACATGTCCAAAGTTCAAAGTGAATTTATTATCAAAGTACATATATGTCACTATATACAACCCTGAAATCCATTTTCTTGCAGGCATACCCAATAAATCAATAACGGAATAATAGCCACAATAGAATCAATGAAAGACTGCACCAACTTGGGCATTCAGCCAGTGTGCAAATACAAAAAAAGGAAATAATAATAAATAAGAAACCGGGAAATCGCAGGAAACACGGGAAGAAGTTCCAATGTACAGGTTCAGTGGAGCCTGACAGAGTTTGACTAGAAAGGCGGCTCAGGTCCAGTGCAGTATATAAAAGTGAACAGATTTAGACTGCGTTCAGATTAACTGTGGTCAAGTATAGTATTGGTTTAATTTTACACCTGAGTGACTGCTACATGTGGGCAGCAACTTCCTCGTCTCAAAAATGAGATACTGGGCAGGATGTCTTTGTACTCAATGCCGTGATTTTCTTAACCTTTGAGCATGGCATGTATCTTTCCTCTTACTCCTAACCACAAAGATTTACGGCTTATTGTATCTGCTGTACCTGATAGCAAACATAAGAAACTCTAATTGCTTACCTAGGGAAAGAATATTGCTCCCACCCACCAATAAACATCACACCAGCAATAAATCTCAACCATGCAGGATTAACACCTGAATTTATTTTGTTTTAAGAGTGCTGCACGTGGCTTTCAAACTGCTGTATAAACTAAAACCAAATTCTATTTGTTTGAACTGAACTGATTATGCATTAGACTGACACCATGAATCAATGCCTAAAAATGGAAGAGAAAAAAAACCAGTAACTTTTAAAACTGGATAAATTTTATGGAGCCACGGGGGTAAGATATTGGATTTCTCTTTCAAATTTACTACAAACTTTCAGTTCTAGTCCACCTTCCAATTTTATCCCTTCACCAAAATAGAATGTGTTACTGGATCACCAGGAGACAAATTAAACCAGCTACTATAACTTTGTACCCTTTGGAAAATTAAGACTCTAATTTAATATTCACACAATATTGGGAAAATAATTTAAATGTTCTGAATGATTTGCTAAAATGTTCTGCAAAAGATGGTGATAGTAAACATCATAGTTTGTAGAGATTAAGCAGTAGGTAGCTTACATTTTAAAGTACAAATCTTTAAATGGAAATTGAAAATGTAATGGATTAAATGTTCAAGCCAAATAAAATCACTGCAGTGAACTATTTATATTCAGTGACTCAATGGCAAGCATGCGTACTTGAAAATCTACCAAGAAAAACAGATCTGGAGAAGTTCCTTTCTTCCTCCAGTTTGCTCAGACAAAATGAATTGTTCATTTTATATTTCCTCTGAAAACACAAAGCTAAGTTACTGCAGTATCCATCCAGTTCAGGTCCAGCAGAATACGTTGCAGAAGCAACACTTGACTCACAGTCGCTCACAGCATTGAACTTCTTCAATGTTGTCTTACAATGTGACTTTGACCGTTTCTGGCGAATGTCTCCATTGCTGTGAACTGGCCAGCTCTTCCCAGACAAAACCACAACTGCACCCTCCAGAAACAGTTCACTGCTCCCCGTTTTAAGTTCTCCCCGCCCCAATCCTACAAAAGATGACAGCAATGGTGGGACCATGAGAAAGAGAAGCAACTGCCAAACATTTGCGGCTGTGATTCTGACAAGAGCAGCATTATTGCAAAGAGCTACAAAGCAGGAAAATATGCATCCTCCACCACCCCGCCCCTCAAGGGAGCCAGAGGGAGGGAGTCATTTCCACTGCTCACTCTATTCAGTTACCTGCTTCAAAACAAAGTATGAAGAGAGGACCTCCTTGGTCGTGGATGAAGTGGTGGATGCCAGGAGGTGGTACATTAGTTTCACAAGAGGCTGAAAGACTTTAGAAAGATATGGCAATGCTGTGGGGAGAAACCTACTTTGTCAGTAGAAGCGCACTGTAAGGTGGCAGCCAGTGCTGTTTTCGAAGGAAGCTATTTTCCCTTCAGTGTAGCAGAACATTACCACAGTGTAATGTGGTAAATTGGATCAGCAAATTTGCTGATGATACAAAGATTGGAGGTGTAGTGGACAGTGAGGAAGGTTTTCAAAGTTTGCAGATGGATTTGGACCAGCTGGAAAAATGGGCTGAAAAATGGCAGATGGAGTTTAATACAGACAAGTGTGAGGTATTGCATGTTGGAAGGACAAACCAACGTAGAACATACAGGGTTAATGGTAAGGCACCGAGGAGTGCAGTGGAACAGAGAGATCTGGGAATACAGATACAAAATTCTCTAAAAGTGGCATCACAGGTAGATAGGGTCGTAAAGAGAGCTTTTGGTACATTGGCCTTTATTAATCAAAGTATTGAGTATAAGAGCTGGAATGTTATGATGAGGTTGTATAAGGCATTGGTGAGGCCGAATCTGGAGTATTGTGTTCAGTTTTGGTCACCAAATTACAGGAAGGATATAAATAAGGTTGGAAGAGTGCAGAGAAGGTTTACAAGGATGATGCCGGGACTTGAGAAACTCAGTTACAGAGAAAGGTTGAATAGGTTAGGACTTTATTCCCTGGAGCGTAGAAGAATGAGGGGAGATTTGATAGAGGTATATAACATTATGATGGGTATAGATAGAGTGAATGCAAGCAGGCTTTTTCCTCTGAGGCAAAGGGAGAAAAAAACCAGAGGACATAGGTTAAGGGTGAAGGGGGAAAAGTTTAAAGGGAACATTGGGGCGGGGGCTTCTTCACACAGAGAGTGGTGGGAGTGTGGAATGAGCTGCCAGATGAGGTGGTAAATGCGGGTTCTTTTTTAACATTTAAGAATAAATTGGACAGATACATGGATGGGAGGTGTATGGAGGGATATGGTCCGTGTGCAGGTCAGTGGGACTAGGCAGAAAATGGTTCGGCACAGCCAAGGAGGGCCAAAAAGCCTGTTTCTGTGCTGTAGTTTTTCTATGGTTTCTAACCTGAGCTGTGGTGGTCTCAATATTTCAGAGTTTCAGAGATGATCCTCATGGAATCCTGGAGATGGGCAACTACCACTGTGAAATTGCTCCTGAACCAAGTAAATGTAGAAAAAACGATGGATGCAGATTCAAAGTGATGGGCGTCATGCAAGGAAAACAAATTTTCATTGCTCAATAAAACATAGGCTGGAAATGACTGGATCTGACTGCGTGCAGTGGTGGTGGAAACACAAAGCACAGTCAGAATCAGATTTATTATCACCAGCATGTGTTGTGAAATTTATTAACTTAGCAGCAGCAGTTCAATGCAATACAGAGTATAAAAGAAAATAAATAAGCAAATTGCAGTATATGTGTATTGAATAGATTAAAAACCGTTCCTAAACAGAAATGATATATATTAAAAAAGTGAGGTAGTGTTCACGGGTTCAATGTCCATTTGGGAATCGGACGGCAGACGGGAAGAAGCTGTTCCTGAATCACTGAGTGTATGCCTTCAGGCTTCTGTACCTCCTACCTGATGGCATTTGAAAGAGAATTGGACTGGCACTTGAGGAAAAGGTAATTTTCAGGATGATAGAGAAGTTAAGGAAGGGGCAATGCAGTGGTTGGAGGATATGAGAGTCACTCTTAATTGTTATGCAAGTCCAGGAATTGAATGGTTTACACTTCCATTCTGTGTCATTGTCCTCACATTTTCTAAGAATGGAAACCCAAGCAATTTGGAAATTCACATGAAAATGTAAACAGCCAAAACTTAATTGCAAAGGAATGACAAGGCCACTACGGACTAGAGAGAGCCACTAGCTGGGTGCTTTGCATACACTTAAAAATATTGAATTGGTTTATAATTGTGGTTAACGCAACAAGGCTTCAGAGCAGAATAGTTCCCTGAATGCAAAGCATTCTAATGTTCCAGCGATTCAGCAGCTTAAGTAGGACATTGAAACAACATTGAAATCATACCATCCCCTAACCAAACCCTGCCCTTCACAACCTTCTTCAAAGATTTTATGACAGGGAAAACAGAAATTGTGTTGTGGTTGAAAAGAAAGACAAGAAACCAGTAGTTATTTCCCCAGGGTGCCTGATATTCAGTTCCAGTGATACCCCCTCCCCCACCTCACACAATTTTGGAACTATAGATCCATCTTTCCAGACAATGTAAAGGTGATCAATGGCTATGAAGTTTCCACTCTGGAACCATAAACTATACATGCTGAGGTTCTGTTCTTCGACCCACAAAGGGCACAGAAGTTATAAGTGACGTTTCAGCAGCAACAACACCATATCAGTATGTGCTCCCATGTTAATCCTACGACTGTTCTAACGCTACTTTCCAACAGGAGCTGAGGATACAGGGAAAAGGCAGATACTTGGATTTTGAACATTATCGGCCATAACTCACTGATGCTGGAAAGTAAAGCCGAAGCTTGTAGGCAAATGCCAGCAGCGCAGCGTAAAACCCACCAGCATTTAGTCCCAGTCAGTACCAGAAATTTGAGGCTTTCTGACAAACTGGCAGAAACCCACTACCACATATCACTGCTGTGTTCTGACTCTGGACTTAACTTAAGAGCCCAACGGCAGAGCACAGTCATGGTATTATGCTGGGAAATCTGCTCACCAAGAAACAGGGACACTATTCATTTGAATGGGGCCGGGGTGGGGGGGGGGGGGGTATGCGGCCAGTGAATGGCTGCAACTGGGAAGGATATTACAATTAACATAGGTTCGAATTAATTTTTAAAGCATCTTTAAACAATAGAAAATGTCTAAGTGTTCAATTCATTTACCACTTTTAATTTAAAAAGGCAATTAAAAAAAAAATATTGGATTTGAATGCCTATGAATGCCCTTGATGATTACTGAAGTCTGAGGGCATAATTTTGTTGTCCAAGTGCTTTTCTCAGCTCTCTCATGGGCAGTGCCTCAGCACAATTTGCTTGTCCTTCTACCAAGCCTCACTGTTCCGAACTGGGTTATCAAGCCTCACTGTTCCGAACTGGGTGAGACAACAGCAACAAAATAGAAACATCTTCAGTCAGGACCAATGCCATTGAGCTTGAGCACTTCACTGTTGCCCCAAGTTCTGGCCATGGTCTCTGTTTAGGTTACGGATATAGTTGGGACCACATTGGTGACTCTTTCCCCATTTATTTTTCCCCCCAAAATTAAAAGAAAATTAAATCACAAATACAAGGCATGGTTACGATGACTGGAGCATCAAATTTACTAGCAATAAGTAGAAAATGCTGTTTATTTTTATTTCTGCATAGATTAATTGAGGAGATAAATACAGTCACCAATGGTGTGGTAATGGCAGCTTGCCCTGGGAATTATGAATATAGTCCTTGGATCAGACCTTAAATGGTAAACAATTTGATAGTTAAATGAATATTGCCAGCCTAGAAATTGTGTCATATGTGTATTCCTGCATGTACTTAAAAACAGAGCTAGGGAATACCATCGGTTAGTTAAATCATTTTCTCATCTGAAACCTTAATAAGGCAGATTTACAAACACCCGCTGCCCCCGGACACACACACACACACACATTAAAATAGTAAACTTATGTCATGCTGCAATGTGTTTGCTCAAAAATACCTTTATGGAATATGTGAAATTGTCCATAGGCATTCTGGGCACAATGCCCACCACCCCCACCCCTTCACCCCCAAGCAGCCACATGACATCATGCAGCTTAAATGCTCAGAGGTTGTTTATAGCTGTTAAAATGAGGTTGAGGATTTTAACAAGCACATCTCTACCAAGATGTTTAAACCTGTTCCCTCAGACTATCTGAAATTACATTATACGTAACATTTAATCAAAAGTTCTGAAGTATTTACTTACTTGCAAAGCTGCAAACATCATCATTTCCTCCTCTGTGCACTCGATTTCTTCTAGAAGAATTGACCATTTAGCTTGTTCAAAAAGCTGATTGATTCTCACTGCATCGTACTGCAATTGCAAAGGAAAACAAAACTTCAAGAATTAGCATATCTTGTCTAAATGTGTACTCTTGCATGCCAGCTAAATAACTCTGTAAGTTCTTTATTATTAAGGTTTCTGTGGTTAAAGTATTCATACTACTCCAGTTACAAACAACAAAAACAATGGCATTGTAAGTTATGTTTTGTATGGGAATTGGATTATTTTCAATAATATCTCAAGTCAAACATTGCCCTGTAATTTTGAGGATTTATATTCAAATTCTCTATTTCTGTTATAATCTGTGTAAGGTTATAGCAAAAACTGAGAAAGCTATAAGGGTTTAGATAAAACAAATTCATCTCTGTAATCTGTATGCCCTGCATTTGACAGAAATGTATTCTTGCTTTCTTTTCTGCCATGATTAAATATTTCATGAAAACAGTAATGTGCTTGGAAGACAAATAACTAAAACACAAAAGTAGGTCTGATGACAATAACTCAAATTCTCTCTGCCTCTCCCACAGATGCTTTTCAATCTATTGAGCTCTGCCAACATTTTATGTTTGTTGCAACAGAAAGATAGAGTGGTTTGATTAGTAATAGAAAATTAATCTGCAACAGTATTGGTTTAATTGGTTTTTGTGCTATGTAGCCAGATGTCTGTCACGGGTTTTAACAGTGATGAAGATTTAATTATACATTTCACTGAAACAAGTGAAGTTAGCACAAAACTAGTTTCAATCAGTCTTTCAGTTACATTGAAAATGTACATCACATGTCACTGCTCTATATAAAGCTTTAAAATAGTTTTGAAGTACATAATAAATGGCTCCTCAATACATTAAAACAACTTACTTTTGGATTTAAATCAAAGAAGCTGTAATATTTGAATCTGAGCAATAACACTTCATTATCTTTTACGTCCTGCTCCATCAGAGACCTTGATGAATCTAGCCATCTACAAGAAAATATACCAAGTTGAAATAAATTGATGCTGGTATGGATTTCGTGCTTGAAAGAGAACAGAAAAAGTACAGAAGGAAATACTGATGCTTACCCTTTATTAATCTTCGCTTTATCGAGTAGTGACTGTGGCTTGAATAGCTGTGCCAAAATATCGGGAGAGGTGATTGGCTGGCTCACAGCAAGAACACTGGGATTGCCTTCTGAGAGAGGGCTGTCACCAAACCAGGCGGAGGTTGGAGAAAGTGGACTACCATCTCTTGAGTCATAAGTTGGTGTCATTGTTTTGCTGTACAATCCTGGACTTGAATAAATACTCCCTGATAGAAACAGTATAATATAACTTTCTTCAACTAAATGTCACTTTTAGTTAGCAAGATGGATAATTGCAGAATTAGAGTTACATACTCAGAAAAGGAGTATCAAAAATCAAAAAAATAAATACAGTACGAATATCTGAACATGACACAACAATGCATTTTATTATAAAAATCAATAATAAATTGAAAGCTTACCTTTTGACGGACCAATATAAAGAACATCAGAGCCTACAGGAAGAGGAGGAAAAGAGGAAATGAGAAGGACAGGACAGAGCACAGGAAAAGGCAGGGCATAGCGTGGAGTGATTAGGCAGAGCGAAGAGTGATCAGCAGAGTATGATGACATGCTTAAAGAAATCAGTGACAGGAACAATCATATAAACACATTTATCGTGACCCGTCATGAAGCTGGCTGAATTTTAGTACTACTAGTATCAGCATGGGTGCTACACATTTCAAGCAAGCGAATGAAGCAACTGATGAAAAAGAAATTCAATACAACAAAAGCATTTGAAATTCAAATATTTACTTTGATTCTTCTTAGGCATCATATTTCATTCATCTTAAGATGGCTCCAGATATAACATTCTTCCATATAACTATAATGCCTTTAACATTTTCCACCTACTAAATATTTTTGTTGAGTGAGAAGGGAGAGATTGATTTACAAACAGCGGGAAAATTACAACAGATTAAATGATTTTTACATTTGCTATTACTTTACAGTTTTATGCCTAAAAATCTAAAAAGAGATGACGTTCTTTTAAGACAATTATGGCTGCAATATCAATGCAACTAACAGTTTCCTTTCTTGTATTACCAAATTACTCAGTAGCCCAATTACAATCTTCTCACCATTTTGTTGATGTTTTGCTATAATTTTTCTAAATTTTGTTTTGTAAAGATTCCTATTCCAGTTTTTCCACCAAAATTATATTTCAGTTCACGCTTTCTGGGGATTCCTTAATTTCTAATATGATCAAGAATCTTATATTCCAGAAATAGCTTAGAAAGTCACTACTGGTGCATCGATCTCACAGGAGAGGGTAGGGTCCAGATTAAATAGATGCTGATAAGGAACACTTTACCTACCTCTTTGAGAAGATAGCTGGGCTTCCAATCAACCTATTTCCAGAAACTGCAATCCTCTTGGTTGAAATATTACTGCCAGGAAATTTCTCATTCACTGGTCTAAGATTTTGACATTGCTCTTGATCATTATAGTGCAGGAAGGCAAGTAACCATTACAGAGCAGATGTGTCGACTTTTGTGGGGTTCCCACCAGCTGGATTCTGGAAATTTTCTGCGGCCGTCTTTACCATAAATTGCCTGGTTAGTATTTAAGACTGAGTTTTAAGACTTTAGGGACTCCAGTCAGTCAGACACAGGTTTTGTCTGAATTCACTTTAGTAGAATTGTCCAAGGTACTATTTCCAGTTAAAGTCAATGGGATCACATTCTCCAAAGAACTACTGAATAGGAATTTTTAAATTGATAGCTCTATGACACCTTTCCAATGCTGCTGTCATTTCCAAAAATTAAATTACATTTTTAATATCCACTGTTAAAAATATGAATGATTTCAACTTTAATTCACCGATTGTACTGACTGTAACACAAGTGGCTCAGTAGCAAGTGTTCTTGAGTGGCAAGTAGTGCCCTCTTCACACAACTGCGAAACAAGGATCCATTTGGAGAAATCTTTCAACCATTTTCCTGGACACTCAAATGACATTGCCTTCATCAGCTGAGAACTTGACCTCCTTCCCCCCACCCCAGCCTACTCCAACATGTGAGACCACATCAATGACCAGACACTTAATAGCAAATTCTTGGTAAATTCAGCGACTGCAGCAACAGTTCAGAGGACTCTACGGCAATGGTTGATCACCTGGCTTCCCCAAGATACTTTACATCTACAAAATAGAAACCAGAAACTTGAAAAATACGACAAATGACTTGACAAGTGTAGTTGTAACATCACAGGCTTGATTTTACCCAGGTCAAAGTAGTCCACTTAACTAATAGCCCATCCATCACCTTAAATATTCCCCCTTCTGGCACTGCCTAGCAATGCAAACCACCGACAAATTACAACACAGCAATATGGCAAGTCATCTTTGACAACTTCTCCCAAATGCAACCTCCATTACCTAGGACAAAGTCAATAACCTTAGGTGACTCGGTCATGTAGGTAGTTGATATGGCAGTGTACTGGTTAGCATTAATGCTCTACGGTGGCAGCAATCAGCGATAGCATTCAACCCGTGTGACAGCATGGGTTTCCTCCGCATGCTCTGGTTTCCTCCCACATTCCAAACACATACGGTTCAGCTTAGTAAGTTGTGAGCATGCTGTGTTGGCTCTGGAAGAGTGGAGACACTTGCGGTTGCCCCCAGCACATTGTAAAAGACGACGCAAATGATGTTTTTCACTGTATGCTTTGATGAACGTGACAAATAAAGCTAATATTTAATATTTTTAGCATCTCTTCCAAGTCGAATACGACTTCCTTGCCAGGAATATTCTCAACAGTGCAACAGCAAATCCTCACGATGACTGTTGAACTGAAGTGATCAAAGTTTCCTGGAGATGTTGTAGGTTCTGGAATTTACAGCCAAAAGGAAACCAAAGTGCTTCAGAAACACAGTTTATTGTGCAGTATCTGTGATGGGGGGAAAGGAATTGTCGACTTTTTGGATCAAGACACAGGAGAGGGCTGAATAATTTACATTTTTACTCACAAAGAACTTCCATCCCCACAGAAAATGAAATAAACAGTTAAATTACAATTTAATTTAGACAGGACATATGAGCCTTTGATTGGCTTGAATCCAAACTACAAAAAAATGATGGTTATGAATTTGTCCAAAATCATCTGAGGCACATGATCTGCTGCTCATGACTGTACACAGTTTGTTTCATCTAATCATCTGCAAGAAAATTCCAACTCATTTTGCATCTTGGAAAGAATTGCCAGCACAACACCTCAGCTCTTGAAATCAAACCATCTTCCAGCTACCACGCAACACTCCATTTGAGTGAAAAGTGAGATATAAGAAAATGCCGATATTGCAATGTGGAGCAAAAAAATCAAAGTGCTGAAGGAACTCAGTCAGTCAGGCAGCAATTATGGAGGCACAGGGGTAGTTGATATTTCAGATCAAAACCCCACATCCTGAGCCAAGACTGTATGGCAGAGATGGCCAGTGTATAGCCTATAACTGTGTGGCTAAGCATAGCTCCAATGCCATATTCAAGTTTGCTTATGGACACCACTGTTCTTGGCTGAATCAAAGGTGGCGATGAATCAGCATACAGGAGAGAGATTGAAAATTTGGCTGAGTGCTGTCCTAACAACAACCTCCATTCAATGTCAGCAAGACTAAAAAACTTATTATAGACTTCAGTTAAGGGAAACCAGAGGTCCACGAGCAAGTCCTCAGAGGATCAGAGGTGGAAAGTGGGAGCAGCTTTAAATTCCTGGGTGTTACTATCTAGAAGGGCCTGTCCTGGATGCAGCATGCAAGTGCAATTGCAAAGAAAACATGGCAGTGCCTCTACTTCCTCAGGAGTCTGCAGTTCAGCATGATATCTAAAAACTTTGACAAACTCCTATAGATGTGTAGTGGAGAGTATACTGACTGGCTGCATCATGGCCTGGTAAGAAAACACCAATAGAAAATCTTACAAAAGGTATTGGATTCAGCCCAGTACATCATGGTAAAACCCTCCCAGCCATTGAGCACATCTACATGAAACGTTGCTGTAGGAGAGCAGCATCTATCATGAAATAGCCCTGGCACCCAGATCATGCTCTCTCCTCACTGCTGCCATTGGGTAGAAGATACAGGAGCCTCAAGATGCACACCACCAGGTACAAGAATAGCTACTACCCCTTAACCATCAGGCTCTCGAATCGAAGGAGAAAACTACACTCACTTGTCCCATCAATGAAGTGTTCCCACTTTAAGGACTCTTCATCTCATTAGCTCATGTTCTTGTTATTTATTGCTATTTATTTATATTTGTATTTACACAGTTTGTTGACTTCTGCACTCTGGTTGACCTTTCATTGATCCTGTTATAGTTACTATTCTACAGATTTGCTGAGTATGCCCACAGGAAAATGGACCTCAGGGCTGTATACAGTGCCATATATGCACTGTACTTTGATAATAAAACTTGCTCTGAACTCAGAGAGGGATGAGTTAGGCAAGATCTGGCAGTCACAAGGGAGACATCCTTATCCGAGATGCCAAGGCATCCAATGCTCCCTCAGCACCAACACCTCCCCTCTTCCCTCCTCCAGTTAAACATGTGGATAAACAACACAGGATACCAGATACATCCTCTCCTTGCCCTACACCTGCCATCCACACCTCCACATACCAACTGCTACTGTCCTGATCTTCACCTCCCCCAACCCCTACCTTCCACCAAATCCCCAGTCATCATGGACTCACCTTCACTACTGAGCATGTGAGAAGGGCTTTGGGGAAACTCAGACACGGCAAAGCATTGGGACCGGATGGTGTGAACCCCAATGTCCTGAAACAGTGCGCTGAGCAGTTGTGTGGAGTTCTCCAGTGCATTTTTCAGTCCGAGTCTCAGCCTGGAAATGTGTGGTGGCAGTACTCAAGAAATCGAAAGTCTTGGGGAATGACTACAGTCCTGTGGCCCTGACCTCACACATCATGAAGACCCTAGAGAGGCTGGTCCTGGCTCACCTCAGACCCCTAGTCAGATCAGCCTCGATCCCCTGCAGTTCGCCTAACAAGAGCACACTGGAGTTGATGATGCTTGTCTTCTACCCGATGGACAGAGCCTACTCCCATTTCAATAAGTGGGGCAACCATGTGAGGATCATGTGTTTTGTTTCCTCAAGGGCCTTCAAAATCATACAGCCCTCATTGTTGAGGGAAAAGCCCCACTCAATGCAGATTGGCACTTCATTTGTATCCTGGATAATGAACTACCTGACTGACAGACCACAGTTTGTGCAGCTTCAGAGCTGTGTGTCAGACATGGCTCTAAGCAGCACTGGTGCCCCCACAGGGGACTGTATTGGCTCCATTCCTGTTTACCCTGTATACCTCAGACTTTAGATACAATACTGAGTCATGTCATCTGCAGAAAGTCTCTGTTGACAGCATTAGTTGGGCGTATAAAGGGAGGACAGGAGGATGAATACAGGGCCCCGGTGGAGCACTTTGTCAAATAGTGCAAGCTGAATCATCTGCAGCTCAACATCAGTCACACAAAGGAGATGATGATTGACTTTAGGAAGACTAAACCTGCACTGCTTCCTGTTACTATTGATGATGAGGACCTACAACTACCTGGGGGAGCACCTGGATGACAGATTCTACTTCCTGAGGAGACTAAGATCCTTTGGAGTATGCAGGCCTCTCCTTCACGAGTTCTACCAGTACGTTGTCACCAGTACAATCTTCCATGTGGTGGTGTGCTACAGCATCACCACGGGTGATGCCAATAGGCTCAATAAACTGATTAGAAAGGCTGGTTCTGTTATAGGAGTCAAACTGGACACACTGGAGGTTGTGGTAGAACAAAGGACCCTCCAGAAAATCCTGGCAATTCTGGACAATGTTCCTCACTCTCTGCATGCCATCTTGGCTGAATAGAGGAGCACATTCAGTAATAGACTAAGACAACTGTGCTGCTCCAAAGAGCACTATATGAGGTCATTCTTACTCACAGCCATAAGGCTCTATAATGTCAACCTATAGCTGGGGAAGTGATGATCCCCCTCCTGTTAGACTGTTTAGTGTATCCTGTTTTTTTTACAATTCTTCTTACTTCTCTTCTAATATTGTACATCTGTGAACTTGTAATGTTACTGTGACACTGTAATTTTCCTTGGGATCAATAAGTATCTATCTATCTTGCACAAATGTAAATGGAATGTTCATGTGGGCAACTTGCCAAAGCATGAACTTCCTTCAAACAGAACAAATCCATCACATTGCTCTCCCTATTTCCACTCTCAATATCTAAATTGCCAAATCCAGACCATCCTATTCTCTGTACCAGCTGGCAAGTTGAAGACTAAGAAACCAACTTAAAATCATTCCCATGCCTGAAAATTGAAAAATCGTTTAATCTTCAAAATTATTCAAACTCCTTTCAATAGAAATTAAAATACAGATTTGTTTACACTTAATCATACAAAAGATGATTCAAGATATTACTAACTTAAACAATCAGAAATATGCCAACTACAAATACATTTCTTTCAGAAGAGCGCAGATTTCATTAGATGCAAAATATGCCATTTACAACACAACCACCACCACATCCTTTTGTTTTAAAAGTAAAAGTAAAAGTAAAAGTAAAAGAGGTGCTGGTATCAAGTTTTCTACAGCTAGCTGCAAAATATACCACGCCACTGATGAAACTAATGTGCTAAAATGTCAGACTGGTACATAAGAAAGCTGTGCTGAGAAAGAAATTAAGAGGGCATAATCGCCTTCATGACCCACTTCAAAGTAATACTCCAGCATATCAGCAAGCATCAAGATAAATACAGACGGATCTGCAAAAACCAATTTGGATGAGAGAAATTGCTGACCCAACCAAACTTCTTCATCCAGGAATATTTTATCTACTACCATGATACTTCTAGCCCACCAAAGAATATGCAATTGTTTCTTAAATGCTTATAAGATATGCCGATCAGGGATATGTTGATCACTGTTGATACATGGCCCTAAATTATCTCTTTTGAATCGGTCTCACATTTCCATTCCCTGTCTCTTTCAAATATTCAACTTTTTGTGTTGTTCCAAGAAATCGTATGTGTTTCTTTTCTAGCGACAATTCCGTCCCCAGTGTAATCAGGAAGGAGACTTAAAACTATCAAATTCCTGCATTCCCCAAACCTTATTGAGAATCAGATTATACAGTAGCTCTAATCTGCAGGATTCTTTTAAATGAAAAGACATGGATTCATTTTCACTGCTTCCTTTCCTTCATATATTGTTCCCAACTCTTCAAACTCACCCTCATTTTTTATTTGACGGTCTTGTACTTTCATCGAGAAGCAAGTGTTTCTATTGGCAAAAATGCCTGGTGCAAGAGGACACTGAAGGGAAGAGATTTGGTTTGTGCAGCCAGTTGAGATTACAAACTGCGCAGTCCAATTGTTTTAAGGAAGTAAAATAAATTGTAATTTTCAAAATAAAAGTAGGTTTTTAAAAATGGATAAATACTCAAGTTGCTGATTTCTGGGAGAATGGTGTGGTGATAGCAGCTTGATCGACTGCTACCTTTTTGATGAAGGCCCTCTCACATTACTGTTTCAATGCAGCAACAGTACATGCCAAATTTGGAGGACCACAGGGGAACAAAATTGATGGTTCTTTAAAGACAGTCAGTACCGTTTGCATTCTATCATTTTTGTAAATGAGAATGGTTTGGGTGGCTGGCTAAATCATCATATAGCCAGCATGCACAGACATTGTAAAGGAGAGTGGTATTTGACATTGCAAGTAACTAAGAATCAGACTGCATTCTCTTTAAGTTGCCTGAGGTTGTGCAATAGAAAATCTCATGTGGCTTGTTCAGAACATTTAGTGCAAGCATTATACTCAAAATGAATGCTAACACTGCATTTGCCTTCCTTACCACTGACTCAAACCTTAAATTAACCTTTAGGGAATCCTGCGTGAGGATACCAGCCCCCAAAATCCCATTGCATCCCTGATCTCTGAATTTTCCCCTCCATTTAGAAAATAGTCTACCTCTTTATTCCTTTTAGCAAAGTGCATGACCATACACTTCTCTATACTACACCTCATCTCCGCCACCTCTTTCTTCATTCTCCTAATCTGTTCAAGTCCTTCTTGCAGACCTCTGCTTCCTTAACACTGGCTGCCCCTCCACTTTTCTTCGTATTGTCTGCAAATTTGGCCACAAAGCCATCAATTCTGTCATCCGAATCACTGACATATAATGAGATACAGAAGCGTTCCCAAAACTGACCCCTGTGGAATGACACTAGTCATTGGCAGCCAACCAGAAATCATCAGTCAAGATGGATGGGAAACAGAAAACATGGAATGCAAGGTCACTTTGCCCGATTTCTTACACTGGATTCCATTATTAAAATGGACATTTGGAAATTCATATAAAAGGGAAATTATGTTCAGCAAATTAGCTGGAGTTCCTGTTACAAACAGAATAGATAAAGGGAAAAGAGCCATCTCTTTGGATTCCTGGATGATAAAAGGATATCATATCAAAGGCCTTGCGTACCGCAGATGGTGCACTGGGAAAATGTGAGGTTATCCACTGCAGAGGGATGAAGAAGCATTTCACCTAAAGGGAGTGAAACTATCAGGTATTGCAGCACAAGAGGGTCCTGGTGCATGAAACAAAAGGTTGGCAGGCTGGTGAATCAAGTGATCAGGATGGGCAATGGTCAGCATATGAACATTAAGATGGGGATGTTTTGATGAGACTTCACAGGATGCTACGGAGGATGTGCCTGTGATATCGTGTACTTTTAGCCTTCACATTTAAAGATATCCTTGCATTGGAGATTTGCAGGGAAAGCCCACTGGCATGATTCATAGAATATAGGGCTAGACATACACTACAAAGAGAGCTTGAAGGTCTCTACTACTAAAACCCCAAGCACAAACGTGATTAACAACCACAATTGGTTGTTAATTCTACCTGCCACCATGTCCCCACTAAAGATTACATTTAATCTCCCCGATTGTTCACTGCAATTCTAATTTACCAGATAGCCCATCCATAAACTATGAAAGATGCAGAGGCTACATTGCCAGCAACTAAATAACAGTAGAAAGGAATGCAGCAATGTTTTCAGCCATGTCCAAAAACACAGTCTATTATCACCCATATAATGCCACTGACATCAGAAGGAGTTAGGACAGACAACAGGACAACCTTAACTTTACTTTGGAAGCACAGACTGAGAACTTCTCTAACATTAAAACAAACTTTGAAGCTGGAATACAATTAAAATTTGGATAGGTATCACTTTTAACGATAACAGATCATGCATATGAATTGAGTTTTATCAGAGCTTTCTCTGATTTAAACAAAAGATTAGTTTGTAGTGATGTGCTACACACAGAGCTGGAAATAACGACACGCAGTCTGTAAGTTGCACTCGAGACTAGTTTATTCAAACTTTGCGGCGCTGGCTTTTACGCAGTTCCGTTCCCGCCCCCTCCGGGTGGAAATGACATCAGAGGTGCATTACAAAAGTCTCTTCCCGCACGCGGGCTTTCTCCCCTTGCTGGTGAAGAAGGCCCAGCGCCATTTTGGGGCTGACCTCTCTGCCGCCACGTGCGCCATTTTGTGAGCCGGTTCGCCTGCGTAGAAAGTGGGTCACCACATAACACCCCCCAGAACCGGCGATACACCTCCCAATGTCCACAGTCTGGATTGGTCTCTGTTTGGGCGGTCTGCCTCTGCGCCGCGGTGCCTGAACCTCGACTGGCTGCACCAAGTCCACATGTGCCAGTTTGAGTCGGTCTGCTGTGAAAACCTCCTCTCTCCCCCCAGTGCCCAGAACGTACGTGGACCCATTGTTCCCGATCACCTTGAACGGCCCCTCGTACAGCCGCTGTAGCGGTGCCCACTCTGCACCCCTTCACACAAATACAAACTTACATTTCTTCAGGTATTTGGGTACGCAGGTCGGGCTCTGTCCATGCTGTGAAGTAGGTACGGGGGCCAGGTTGCCGAGCCTCTCACGTAGTCTGTCCAGGACTGCTGTGGGTTCTTCCTCTTGCCCCCTTGGGGCTGGTATGAACTCTCCTGGGACAACCAGGGGTGCGCCGTACACCAGCTCGGCCGACGAGGTGTGCAGGTCCTCTTTGGGCGCTGTGCGGATTCCAAGCAGGACCCAGGGAAGCTCGTCCACCCAGTTAGGCCCTTTCAGGCGGGCCATGAGAATTGACTTCAGGTGACGGTGGAAGCGTTCCACTAGTCCGTTCGACTGTGGGTGGTAGGCAGTTGTGTGGCGTAGCTGCGTTCCCAACAGGCTGGCCACAGCCGACCACAGGCTGGAGGTGGACTGGGCGCCTCTGTCAGAGGTAATGTGGGCCGGTACCCCGAAGCGGGCTACGCAGGTTGCAATCAGTGCTCGGGCACAGGACTTGGCGGTGGTGTCGGTGAGTGGGACCGCCTCTGGCCATCTCGTGAACCAGTCTACCATAGTTAGGAGGTACCACGCTCCTCGCGACACTGGCAGGGGACCCACGATATCCACATGAATGTGGTCGAACCTCCGGCGGGGCTTTGGTGTGCCGCTGCACCTTGGCTGTTTGGCACTGCGTGCACGTTTTGGCCCATTTGCTGACCTGTTTGCGAAGTCTGTGCCACACGAACTTGCTGGAGAACATCTGGACGGTTGTCCTGATAGATGGGTGCGCCAAGCCGTGTATGGAGTTGAAAACTCGCCGCCGCCAGGCTGCCGGGACGATGGGGCGAGGTTGGCCGGTAGCCATGTCACACAGGAGGGTCCTCTCACCTGGGCCTGCGAGGAAGTCTTGCAGCTACAAACCCGAGACTGCGGTCCTGTAGCTGGGCATCTCATCGTCTGCCTGCTGCATCTCCGCCAGTGCTGCATAGTCCACCCCCGGGACAGGGCCTGGACAGCTGGTCTGGAGAGTGCGTCCGCCACAACACTGTCCTTTCCCGAGACATGCTGGATGCCCGTCGTGTACTTGGAGATGTAGGACACATGTCGCAGCTGGTGGGCCAACCAGGGATCAGACATCTTCGTGAACGTGAAGGTCAACAGTTTGTGGTCCGTGAATGCGGTGAATGGCCTGCCTTCTAAGAAATACCTGAAATGCCGGATTGCCAGATATAGTGCCAACAGCTCCCGGTTGAAGGCACTGTACTTGAGTTCGGGTGACTGTAGGTGCCTGCTGAAGAACGCCAGGAGTTGCCAGCGCCCCTTGATGAGTTGCTCCAGCACCCCACTGACTGCTGTGTTGGATGCGTCCAATGTGAGGGCGGTTGGAACGTCTGTTCTGGGGTGCACTAGCATCGCGGCATCTGCCAAGGCTTCCTTGGCTTTAACGAAAGCGGCCGCGGCCTCTTCGTCCCAGGTAATGTCCTTGCCTTTACCCGACATCAGAGTGAACAAAGGGCACATGATATGGGCTGCTGAGGGGAGGAAGTGGTGGTAGAAGTTCACCATACCAACAAACTCCTGCAGGCCTTTGACTGTATTGGGCCGGGCAAAGTGGCAGATCGCGTCTACCTTGGCGGGCAGAGGTGTTGCCCCGTCTTTGGTAATCCTGTGGCCCAGGAAGTCGATGGTGTCGATTCCAAACTGTCATTTGGCCGGGTTGATCGTGAGGCTGAAATCACTCAGGCGGGAGTAGAGCTGGCGGAGGTGGGACAGATGCTCCTGATGACTACTGCTGGCTATGAGGATGTCATCCAAATAGATGAACGCAAAGTCCAGATCATGTCCCACCACGTCCATTAGCCGCTGGAATGTCTGTGCAGCATTCTCCAGGCCGAATGGCATTTGGAGGAATTCGAACAGGCCGAACGGGGTGATGAGTGCTGTTTTGGGGATGTCTTCAGGGTGTACCAGGATTTGATGGTATCCCTGGACGAGGTCTACTTTGCAAGGTTTGCTGCAAAGTCCTGTATGTGCGGCACGGGGTAGCGGTCTGGAGTGGTAGCCTTGTTCAGTCTGCGGTAGTCGCCGCATGGTCTCCAGCCCCCGGCTGCTTTGGGCACCCTGTGCAGGGGGGAGGCCCATGGGCTGTCCGACCACCGTATGATCCTCTTGAACTCCTCCTTCGCCAGGCAGAGCTCGTTCGGGGGGAGCCTTTGTGCGCAGGCTTGGAGGGGTGGTCCCTGGTTGGAATGTGGTGCTGTACTCTGTGTCTGGGCATGGCTGCCGTGAACTGCGGTGCCAGAACCGATGGAAAGTCCGCCAGGATTCTGGTGAATTTGTTGTCAGACAGCGTGATGGAGTCCGGGTGTGGGGTCGGCAACTTGGCTTCACCCAGGGAGAACATCTGGAAAGTCTTGGCATGGACCAGTCTTTTCCCTTGCAAGTCGACCAGCAGGCTGTGAGCTCGCAAGAAGTCCGCCCCCAGGAATGGTTGGGCCATGGCGGCCAGTGTGAAGTCCCACGTGAACTGGCTGGCGCCAAATTGTAGCTGCACTGTGCGGGTGCCGTAGGTCCGAATAGTGCTGCCATTTGTGGCCCTCAGGGTGGGTCCCAGCTCCCTGTTGTGGGTGTCATAACCCGTCGGGGGTAAGACACTGATTTCTGCTCCGGTGTCGACCAAGAAGCAGCGTCCCGACTGTTTGTCCCAGATGTACAAGAGGCTGTCCTGGTGGCCAGCCACCGTAGCCATTAGTGGCGGCTGGCCCTGGCATTTTCCGGGAACTTGCAGGGTGGGTGACAACAGCGGGCTTCTGTGCCCCACCGCTGGTGGTAGGAACACCACTGTTCATTGGCCTCCTCAATCCTGCCTCTGGGTTGTGTACGCTCCGTTGCCGGGCCTGGTCTGGCCTGCTGTTAGGCGCGTGGCTTGGTAATCTGTCCAATGGACACCCTGCTCTCCCTCTTGGCTTTCCACAGCACGTCTGCCCAGGCCGCCACCTTCCAGGGGTCACTGAAATCTGCGCCGGCCAGCAGCTGATGTATGTCCTCGGGCAGTTGCTCTAGGAAAGCCTGCTCAAACATGAGGCAGGGCTTGTGCCCTTCAGCCAGAGCCAGCATCTCGTTCATTAATGCTGACGGCAGCCTGTCTCCCAAACTGTCCAGGTGCAGCAAGTGGGCACCTCACTCACGCCGTGAGAGGCTAAAGGTCCCTATGGGCAGCGCTTTGAATGCTGCATATTTGCTTTCGGTGGGGGTGACTGTATGAAATCCTCAACCTGGGCGGTTGTCTCCCGGTCAAGGGAGCTCACCACATAATAGTAACGCATGGAATCAGAAGATATCTGCCAAATCTGGAACTGGGCATCTGCTTGGTCAAACCACACGCGTGGTTGCTGCGTCCAGAAAGTTGGCAGTTTTAGTGAAACTGCGTGAACAGATGAAGAGTCGATCATCTTTGGTCCAAATCCCGTTTGGACTGTCGGGGTCACCAATGTAGCGATGTGCTACACACAGAGCTAGAAATAACGGCACTCAGTCTGTAAGTTGCACTCGAGACTAGTTTATTCAAACTTCGCGGCACTGGCTTTTACACAGTTCCGTTCTCGACCTCTCCGGGCGGAAATGACGTCAGAGGTGCATTACAAAAATCTCTTCCCGCGCGCGGGCTTTCTTCCCCTTTCTGGTGAAGAAGGCGGCCCAGCGCCATCTTGGGGCTGGCCTCTCTGCCGACACGTGCGCCATTTTGTGAGCCGGTTTGCCTGCGTAGAAAGTGGGTCGCCACAAGTTCACTGTATCCAAGTTTATTGCCGATACCAAGTGGGAAAGTAAGTTATGAGAACAGAGGGGTATAAATGGGTTGAGCTAATGGGCAAAAACTATAATAGCTGGTTCAAAAAAAATGCAAATGAATGACAGTTTGACTAATTTGGCAAGCAGAATAGAAAAACAGATTATTTAAATGGTCTTCAAAGTCACTGTAGTTCCTTGTTCAAGAAATACATTAAATTACAGCCAAGTAATTATAGTTACTTGCCTCAAATGCAAGACAATTGGTAGACAAGAGTAGTAAGTTACATCACCGTTGTATGACTGGTGAAACCACACTTTGACTATCAAGCAGCTAAGATTCATCAGATAATTTCAGTTATAAAAGGGTTACTATATAAATGAGAAAAGAGTATACTAATTTACCTGTAACATTGGAGCTTAAAAATGGTAGCCTTATTGTTACATACGAGATCTCGAGAAGATTCAACTAGGAACGTGTTAAGAGGCTGCTTCCCGTGTGGTGGTGATGGTGATGGGGTGCGGCGGCGCGGTTAAGTGTTTTAAACACTGGTTACAGTTTCTGAATAGGAGTTCCAGCTTTCAATACCAAGATGAGAAGTAATTGCTTCTTCCTTAAAGGGCTGTTAATCTTTGGAGAGCAGTGGAAATTGGGTTACTAAATATACTTGAATCTAAAAAGATAGCACTTCAGATAAGATGGGGAAATCAAGAGTTGTGGGAACAAGACAGGTGTTGAAGCCAAGTTCAGATCAGCCATGAACTTAAGCTCAGGGGCTGCATGGCTTGCAATCTTTTCCTTAGCTTCAAAACCTTTTCTTATTATGTTATGATTTTCTAGAATTCATTTTGCACATTTTCCAACATTTTAATTTCTCTTTTGTAATTGCACAGTTGTCTTCTGCACATTGGCCTATTGGGAACAGTTTTTGATTCTATTCTGTTTACTGTGTATGCCCTCAAGAAAATGAATCTCAGGGTTCTACATGGTGACATATATGTTATAAATTTACTTTGAACTTTGACAATGATGCTGACAATCCAGAGCGATGTCTGAGTATTTGTCCACAAATCATTGAAGGTAGCAGGAAAGCTGGATAACTGTGTTTAAGGCAGTGTGCAGGATACTTTTATCCTTTGGCTCTACTAGTAACAGGTAAGGGCAGAGATGTTATGCTAGAACATACAAAACATTAATCTACAGACAAAGTGGTGGCCAGTTCTCGTGTCCACACTGCAAGTACGATGCAACAGCAACAGTAAGGGTGCAAAGGAGAGACAGGAGGATGCTGCCAATGCTGGACAATTCTAAAAATTACAAGGTACCATCAAGACTGTGGTTACTTTCTTAGCAACAGTAGAGATGCAGTGGGGGAAGGTAAATTTAAAGATGTGTAAACTATGAACGGTCTCAGTGGAGTAAGGTCCCATTTTATTTAGCAGTGGTCAATACCCAGGTGGCATATATTTACATTAAATCCATTGATTGGAGGTTGAGAATAATTATCTCACTCAAAATCCATTGAGCATGGACGATGGACCAAACGGCCTCCTCTGTAGCATAAATTGTGTCTTGCAAGAATCTTCTCTCTTATGAATTCTAACCTCAGCTGCAGCTCTAATGAAAATGGTAATTATCAGTCTCAAGCTACGTCCACACTACGCCGGATAATTTTGAAAACGCCAGTTTCGAGTAAAAATGACAGGCATCCACACTAAGCATTTTTCAAAATATCTCCGTCCACATTAGACGGATATTTGGGCAAATCTCCTTCTACTGGGCATGCGCAGGACACACAGAAAACAAGTGAAGAGGAAACGATATACTTGGTGCGTGTTTGTCCAGTTACAGAGTAGAAAAACTTAAAAGGACTTGCTGTTGGCTCTGGTGCAGGAGGACTTAAAACTTAAAAAACAAATACTGCAGCGTATGGAGGCAACTGACAGGGAGTTCACGGACAGTATGACCCAGCTGATGACGAACATTGAAAAACTGACCAACTCTGTTGCATTAATAAAGCACCTTGTTAAATGTATAAAACGTCTGCATCAGTGTTATCTTGTATTTCCACACAATGTTACATTAGGCTGTTACACATCTACTGTCAGAGAAGTACTTGCATAAATAGGTGAACCACCTTCATACAAGCAAGGACAGAAAACAGGGCAAAGTGAGTATACTTATTTATTCAGTAAGCTATGGGTCAAAGTATTTGGTGAGTACATTTCTAACCCTCCTGGCTTCAGTCTCGTTGCCGTCTGTTCTGAAATTGTTAGGTGGTTGCGTTCAAGAAAACAACGAACATCTGTTCCGGCACGTCATGACAGCGTTTTAAAATAGTCAAAAAAGCTCACTTTACAATTTAACTCTCACGCCATTCACACCGACTGCGCATTATAACAGCTTGCGCAGTACCAAGCAGAAGCAGAAAAAGCATTGTTGTTGTGGTGTTGTCATGACAGCGTTTTTAAATCTCTCCGGTTACCCCGTACACACTACAACGGATATTAGGTGTTTTCAGATTTATTCACTCTGGAGATGGTTTCTGAAAATCTCCATTTTCGGGGGATGAAAACGTTGTTTTAATGTGGACAGAAGGTCAAAATGAAGAGAAAAAGCTTTGTTTTCAAAATTATCTGGCGTAGTGTGGACGTACCCTCAGAGATGCAGTTCCATTGGGAATTCATTGCCAATAGTGAAGCAGAGACTTAGCAGTCACTGAAGACAATCTATATGACTAGCTGTTCTACACCACCTCAGGAAGTTCTCTGACAATGGCTGGCAACCAGGGAGATCTGCATTACTGTAATTCTCACGCTTGCCTTAAACACATGCAGGTGTTCTATTATTCTTACTGCCTAGCAATTAACACTTCAACTCCAGCCTTCAAATCTACAATATCTTTGAATATTTTGCAGAAGTACTATTAAAACACCAAAGACTAGGATAATGAGTAACTTGTAAGTGAATTATCCCTCAGTGATGACAATATCAAAAAGCCTTTTAAAATACAATCAGACATCATTTACAATACAACACAAATTTAAAGGTCATAGTAGATAAAAGTGGAAGTGTTTAGCAATCATTAAAATGACAGAAGGATAAAATAATCAGAAGTGGAGACTGCTTACTATCAAACTCCTCCAAAGTTTACATTTTGAAGTCTCACTAATGGTCTGCCAGGGAAGTTGAAAAGATATCTGCCATGTGTTTTAAAATAATTCTGGTCTACTTTCATCAAAATAAGGAGTAATGATAAGGGGTATATAAAAACCATCACATTCTGTAAAAGTGAGTCGTACACTTGATGTCGGACTAAAGTAATGTATTCATTTTCCTTCCAACCCATTAAGTATACTATATATGGAAGAAAAAAATAATCCACATGCCGTCTGTCTATAACAATTATAAAATACCATGTGAGAACTAACACAAGACGAGCAATGAGATTTGATCCATTTCCTAGCACAGCCTTTTGAAATAACACTTCTTTCATTACCAATGACTAACGATTACAAAGCAAGAATGAAAGTTTCTATTTTACAACTTACAACATTCAATCAAAATTACACAACGTATACTGCTCCAATTTGGAACAAAGATTCACAAGTTTGCGTTAGCTCTGAAAATGGATTTTAACTGAAGTTTGAAGCAACAAATAAAAAGATGTGCACAACATGAATTATCATTATTCAATAGACAACAAATTTCTTTATAAATTAAAGTTCAAAGTAAATTTTATTGTCGAAGTACATATATGTCACCATGTACAACTGTAAGTTTCTTATGGTGGACCAGTTTCTTAACTGGTGGACATATTCAATAAATTTGTAGAATAATAACCACAACACAGTCAATGAAAGACCACTCAACTAGGCCACCCAATTAGTACGTAGATTTACTGTTAAATAAATGAAATTTCTAGATTACAATTCTCACAGAAAACTTTGGTTAGATTTTTAATTTTGCCCTCAGCTTGGTGACTTCTGAATATATATATCCCCATGACAGTGGGATCTAAGACTTGAAGGTTGAGCTTTTAGGTAAAAAGGCAAAGAGATTCAGAGAAGGATCAGAGGAAAAAATAATATCTGAAATGCACTGCCTGAGTGGGTGATGAAGGCAGAAACTCTCACAACCTTAAAACATTTTGGTGAGCACACTTGAATTGTCAAGGCACAGAAGGCTGTGCATTGTTAAGCGATATTAACATCATTTAGCAATGCATTGTTAACACAGATGGGTCCTGGATGGTTGACACCGTCACAGTGGGCTGAAGACTTTGTTTCTGTGCTACATGTGATTTAGATTCAATGCTCTGGCAATAGCTGTAAAAACACAATGTTTTATTCATAAACACAAAATAATCTGCAGATGCTGTTGTCAAAGGAACACTCACAATGCGCTGGAGGAACTCAGCGGGTCAGTCAGCATCAGTTGAAAGATTAGTCGACGTTTCGGGCCGAAAACCTTCGTCAGGACTGAAGGAAGAACTTTGGGGAGGGTTTGAAGAATGCTGGTAGTTGTGCCCGCCATGACGTTAAACTCTTCTTCCGTCGCCTACGTCTCTGAGCCTACTTCTTTGGCAAGGATTCCCCTCCTCCTACTGATGACCTCTTCTCCTGTCTTCAACCCTCCTCCTCCTCCTGGACACCCCGCCTGGGCCTTCTACCTGCACTCGATCTCTTCATCTCCAACTGTCGCCGAGACATCAACTGTCTCAACTTCACCACTCCTCTCTCCTGTTCCAACCTCACTCCCTCTGAACACACTGCCCTCCACTCTCTCCGCACTAATCCCAACCTCACTATCAAACCCGCTGACAAAGGTGGTGCCGTAGTAGTCTGGTGGACGGACCGCTATCTCACTGAGGCCAAACGGCAGCTCTCTGACACCTCCTCTTACTTACCCCTGGAACAGGACCCCACCAAAAAACATCAAACCATTGTCTCCCGCACAATCACCGCCCTTATCAACTCTGGAGACCTTCCATCCTCAGCCGCTAAACTCATTATTCCCACACCCCGAACCGCTTGGTTTTACCTCCTCCCGAAGATACACAAGCCTGACTGTCCCGGTAGACCCATAGTTTCTGCCTGCTCCTGTCCCACCGAACTTGTATCTGCCTACCTGGACTCCATTTTGTCACCCGTAGTTCAGTCCCTCCTCACCTACATCCGCGATACATCCCATGCCCTCCAGCTCTTCAATAACTTCCAGTTCCCCGGTCCCAACCGCTTCATTTTTACTATGGATGTCCAATTCTTATACACCTCCGCTCCCCATCAAGAAGGCCTCAAAGCCCTCCGCTACTTCCTGGATAATGGACCTCACCAGTTCCCCACCACCACTACCCTCCTCCGGTTGGCGGAACTGGTTCTCACACTTAATAACTTCTTGTTTGGCTCTTCCCACTTTCTTCAGAATAAGGGTGTAGCTATGGGAACTCGCATGGGACCCAGCTACGCCTGCCTCTTCGTTGGTTATGTGGAACAGTCTGTGCTCCAAACCTATTCTGGTACTGCTCCCCAACTTTTCCTTCGATACATTGACGACTACATTGGTGCTGCTTCCTGCACCCATGCTGAGCTCGTCAATTTCATCGACTTTACTTCAAACTTCCACCCAGCCCTCAAATTCACTTGGTCTATCTCTGACACTTCTCTCCCCTTTCTCGATGTCTCGGTCTCCATCTCTGGAGACAGACTGTCCACTGACATCTTCTACAAGCCCATTGACTCTCATAACTACCTCGACTATACCTCTTCCCACCCCGCCACATGCAAAAATGCCACTCCCTATTCCCAGTTCCTCCGTCTCCGCCGCATCTGCTCCGAGGATGAGGTTTTCCGTTCCAGGACATCTCAAATGTCTTCTTTGTTCAAGGATCGTGGTTTCCCTTCTGCTGTCATCAATGATGCCCTCACCCGCATCTCCTCCATTTCCCGCACTTCGGCTCTCACCCCATCCTCCCGCCACCACAACAGGGACAGAGTTCCCCCTGTCCTCACCTACCATCCCACCAGCCTCCAGATCCAGCACATTATCCTCCGCAACTTTCAACAGGACCCCACCACTAAGCACATCTTTCCCTCTCCACCCCTCTCTGCTTTCCACAGGGATCCATCCCTCCGCGACTCACTTATCCGCACGTCCATCCCTATGGATCTCCCACCCGGCACTTATCCCTGTAAGCGTAAGTGCTACACCTGTCCCTACACCTCGTCTCTTGCCACCATTCAGGGCCCCAAACAGTCCTTCCAGTGAGGCAACACTTCACTTGTGAATCTTTTGGGGTCATCTATTGCATCCCGTGCGGCCTCCTCTACATCGGTGAAACCTGACGCAGATTGGGGGACCGCTTCATCGAGCACCTCCACTCCGTCCGCCAAAACAGACAGGATCTCCCGGTAGCCACCCACTTCAACTCTGCTTCCCATTCCCATTCAGATATGTCCATACATGGCCTCCTCTACTGCCATGATGAGGCTAAACTCAGGTAGGAGCAGCAACACCTCATATACCATCTAGGTAGTCTCCAGCCCCTTGGTATGAACATAGAATTCTCCAACTTCCGGTAATTCCCTCCCCCTCCCTTCCTCTATCCCTATTTCACATCACCTCCCTCATAGTTCCGCCTCCTTGCACTACTTTCGCATTGTTCTCCTGCCAATCACCTCCCTGCTTCCCCTCCTCCACCCCTTTGTCTTTCAAATTACTGTTTTTTTTCCCCAACTACCAGCATTCTTCAAACCCTCCCCAAAGTTCTTCCTTCAGTCCTGACGACGGGTTTCGGCCCGAAACGTCGACTAATCTTTTCAACTGATGCTGACTGACCTGCTGAGTTCCTCCAGAGCATTGTGAATGTTTTATTCATTTCTGTAGAGCATCCCACCACCCCCCCGCCCTGACTGCACCCACATCAGACCTGGACAGGAGCCTATACACAAACACATTTTTACTTCTGCGCTTCAGGTTCTTAAGGATCTATTGTTGCCTTCTAATCACTATTAATTTTGACCTTGCAACAGAAGTTATAGACTGCAGAACAGGGCCTTTTGAGATACATCCATAGAGCCAAATGAACACAATTTTATGAATGTATCATTCTATGACACTGAGATTACAATCCTGAGAGGTTATTTAATAACAGAGCACAGTTAGTGTGCTGTAGAGAAGTGGGAACCAGATCTGTAGTCTTTGTACTGATTTTCATTGCAAGTATCTGCCGTCACAATAAAGTGGCCACTTTATTAGGTACAGGACATACCTAATATGTCCTGTACCACATAAAGTGGCTATTGAGTGTATGTTCGTGGTCTTCTGCAGCCCATCCACTTCAAGGTTTGACGTGTTGTGTGTTCACAGATGCTCTTCCGCACACCAGTGTTGTAATGTGTGGTTATTTGAGTTAGGTGCCTTCTTGTCTTCTTCAACCAGTTTGGCCATTCTTTCCTGGCCTCTCTGATTAACAAAGCATTTTCACTCACAGAACTGCTGTTCATTGATTGTGTTTTTTTAAAAAATAAACTCTGGAGAATGTTATGTGTGAAAATCCCAGGCGATCAGCAGTCTGAGATATTCAGACCACCCTGTCCGGCACCAACAATTATTCCACGGTCAAAGTCGCTTAGATCACATTTCTACACCATATTGATAAATGGCCAAACCAGTCCTTTAACTTTTCCACCTAGCACTTCCCAGTTTCTTACTTTGTCCTGTTCCCCCCACCCAGCTTCACCCATCATCTTCTAGCTTGCTGTTCTTCTTCTCCACCCACCTTCTTATACTGGCATCTTGCCCCTTTCTTTCCAGTCCTGATGAAGCGTCTCAGCCCAAAATGTGACTGTTTATTCATTTTCATAGATGCTACCTGACCTGCTGAGTTCCTCCTACATTTTGTGTGCATTGACCTGAACCTCTTGACCATGTCTGCATGCTCTTACACATTAAGTTACTACTACATTGAGTTGCTGATTGGCTGTTTAGACATTTGTATTAATGAGCATATCTGATGCAAGCAACATTTCAGAAAACCCCCCCATCCACTCCAGTAAGTGCAAAAAGTTTCTCTTAAAGGACTATTAGATGAGGACATTTGTAGCATGTGAATATCCTGAAGGCTGGACAACTGCTGTATTGTAGGAATATGCAGTGGGATACCACTGGGTTCAAATGACCACTGGTGCTAAGTTGTAAAGCTAAAGTGATTTAAATTCAAGAATCGTATACCGAACAGTTAAATTGACAATATATTTAAATGAGATTGAGAGATGAAATATATTACAAATACATGCGCAAGTTGTACTCAAAAGGAAATGGACTGAAGTACTGAAAGACAAATCATATTGTTACTGGCGCATATTTTTTATTGGGAGCACCAAAATGCCTTGGTCCTAATGATAAGAACAAGTTCTTAAGACTTATTTAACTAACTTAAAACCAGGCACAAGTTTAAAAAGTAAAATGGAATAGCTATGATTTAAGTGAACAGCACAACAGATTTGTACTCTGATGAGCTTCCTGCGTTCTGTTGAGTTTTTAAAACAAATAACATTACGAGCACTGAAAAGTTTGAAGATACAGAGAATGGCAGATGCTGAGTCTAGAATAGAAACAGAAATCTGGAAAAAAGTAAGAAGTTACATTTGAGAGGGAGCTGGGAAGATTGCCAGTATATAGCAGTACATGGGGTGGGATTAGGACAGAGACTGGTAGCTGATATGTGTAGATTTAGGTTGAGTGAAAAATCAAATGTAATTGAACCTTAGGTAAAGTAACCCTGAGAATCTACTCTTCCACAAGGTTAGCTAACGTATCAAAAGTTAGTAAGCACTCACAATAAAGGAAATACTGAGGGGAAAATATTTCCTGCTGCAAAACACTTCATTAGAGAATTACACAAAATTTGGGATTCATTTACAGACATCCTTCAGACAATTTATGAAGCCACTTATTTTACTTCCTTTATTACTGTTTTTCTTCGTTCAAATATGCTTCAGCTACTATTGGACCCTGTGATTTACTGTTTGATGGTGTTTTTTTGGGTCAAGTGAGCAGTCTGGCGCTTTGCAGTCTCTGAGGGTGTTTGATAAGGTTTTGAGCGGAGTGTGCAGCCTGGAGACAGGGCGCGAGCCCATGATCAACTCCATTTCTCCCCAATGTAAATGTTGAGGAAAATTGAAATCAGTGAGGTCAAGAGCAGGTGGTGAACCGGTGTTCAGCGCTGACTGCCTGTGAGTGGTATCTATATCTATCTCACTCTCACACTCACTCACTCACTCACACACACACACTTGCTGCTTCTGGAGGAAGGTGCCTGCATTCAATTGGTCTCTCACTCAATGCTGCTGGAGTCCATGGGTCTTGCGAAAGGTTTAATTGATGCAGTTTGTAGACAGGTGTCCATGTTATGATGTGTTTCTGGTTGTTTTCTTTTTTTTGTTGCTATTTTGATCGGGGCAGACGGGCTCTGCGGCCTGCGTTCAAGGAACAACACAGTGCTAGATTGAACTGAAAGGAGCCAGAACTGAACATGCTTGGATTGTTTTGTTGACTTTGTGGTTTGGTCTTTTATATTGTGTTTTTGCTCTTTTTTGCCGTTCGCACAATTTTTCTTTTTTTTTGCAAGTTGGCGGTTTGTTTTTTTTCTTTGAATGGATTCCATGGTTTCTTGGTTTTGTGGCTGTCTGTGGGAAGAATCTCAGGGTTGTATATTGCATGCATACTTTGATAATAAATGTACTTTGAATCCCTTTGAATTAAAATTCTCTTTATCAATACAGATCTGTGACTACATCCTCAAAGCATTAGTAGGTGCAAAGGCCAGTTACTTTTAGTTCCAATGCTGCACCTGCAACTATGCTTCAAAGAACAGAAGTTAAGATACTTGTTGCTACTGCTGTTATATTCTGTGGAAAATAGCACATTCATTAAAATGCATTCTAATAAGAACTTCGATCAACCAGCACCTTTTTCAAAGAGAAGATATCCAGTAGGATAAAAAAAATGTAGGTAGCACAAATTGGAAATTCAGCAGATTTCCTTATCCAAATCCAAATTAACATGTTCCACATGAAATGCACAAGGCTATCAAATACCATGGATTCCAGTTAATTGGGACACACCAGGCCATGTCCATTTTGGTCCAATTCAGTGGCTGCTCCAGTTAGCCAAAGTTTCATGGAAACAGTTAAAAAGATATACAAAAAAAAAGACAAACAACTGTTTAACTGTGTAACAAATTATGTAATTAAATGACATATAGAACAAATTATAATGCAACTAATATTACTACAGTACTATAAAGCTGTTTATTAGTTCCTAATAGTTATCAACGGAAGAATTAATCCAGTGTATTTTGCTGTGTTCTCTTGATTGACTAAGTGCAGATATCTAGTGCAGACAATTGCGTCCTCTAAATCCTTCATTTTCATTGTAACATTCAAGCTGATTGTTGGTACTTTTAAAATTCTTTGTAGTTCTTAACTTCCAGTAGTGAAATCATTTCATTTACACTCCCAGCTGTTTCTGGCATCTCCGAGGCTCAATGCTTGAAACCACAGTGAGTGAAACAGTTCTGAATTGTCTTACTGCTTATTTCTCGTCAACTATCAGTGACAAAAATCACAGATTTTTGAACACAAACACATGCAACTAATGCTATTTAAAAAACTGTTCACTCTAAGCACGGTATAGTGTCTAACAACCACACAAGTGCACACGATTGATCTAGTTAGAAACTGTTCATCAAGTCTCCTGTCCCAATTAAGCAGCATGGTGTCCCAAATAAATACAGGAAATTCCTGCTATTTTCTCGATTAGATTTTGTTCTTCAAGTGTTGTCCCAAATAAGCAGCTGCCCCGATTTACCAATGGCCAAATTAACCAGAATCCACTGCATTTCCTTTTCACTAGGATGCCTTACCAGAAACAAAAAATTTCACAACCTTAGAAGTTCCCTGTCTTTACTCTACACTAAATTTTGCATCATATGTATATATTGTCAATGACTATGCAAGTAGATAATCAACAATAAATACGTATTTTGTAAAAGCAAGGCCATACCAGATGAAAAAGCTTTTGTGCTGAAATGATTTCGCTGACCACAATCATATCTTTTCAGTCCATCAATTAGAAACTGCATCTTTATAAAAGAAATGATTGATTGTAGCTTCTTGGCTTCAAGCCCTAAATTGCCACACCCATCTGTAAAACTTGAATGAGCTTAATGGTTCATGGAAGTTTTCAAGTTGGTTTAACAGAAACTTTCAGCTCAGCTCAACATTACTCAAAATTGGAATTCAGTTTTTCTAAAAATGAATGCGATTCAGGAAATGTGGTACTTAACCTACATACTGAGGGTCATAGATAAATTGTAATTGACAAATGCTAGCTAGTTTTGACTAAAAGCTATTATTAATGTTAAACTGTTAAAATTAGGCAATACCCTCAAACTAATTTTCAACTGGCAGGGAGAAAAATGCTTTCAATTTGTTGCTGAGATTATGGATACTAATGCACATCTCTTTTTAAGATGCAATTTGCAATAAAGTATTCAACATCTGGGGAAAATCAATGTAAGTATGAAGGTAAAATTGCAAGACCCCATTTTTACGCTGTAACTTCTTTGTTGGTTTTGTGAATGTTATGAAAACAGCAATGTCATGGCTGACTTACCATGCTGCCAATGTCAGCAATAAAGCTGTCAGAGAACTACTTACTTAAACCCCCACGCAAAACGAGTTTACTGTATCATGTGTTTTTGTCAGTGAGAAGTAACCAGAGCGTCTTTACTTAGCACTTTGGCTGCACAACTGTTACTTATTCCTTATCAACCCATACCCGAACATCAGTAGTGTCTAATTGCTTTATGGCACAAACTGCTTCAGTTGCAAAGCTGCAGCAAACAGTACTGAGGACTATGTGATTATTAGCAATCAGACCCATTTCCCACCTATGATGGAAGGTGGTTTATGAAAATTATCTTCTGCTCTGAAAACAATTCCAGTAAGCAGATATCTGTTGCCAGTAAAAATCAAAGGCGGTCTTTGTGTAGTGAAAGGTTGCCTGACTTCCATGAGATAAAATTTGAGATCAGTTTAGATAATCTGAATTACAAAGGCGGTCCAAAGCCTAATAAGTGATGGAATTGATCAAACACCACAAACATGCATATTGTGGGTATGCAAAGAGTAGGACAGAACTGTCTGGGCTCTCGCACAACAACTCACAAGGAGAAAGGATTTTAAATTTCAGGATTATTCTACTTGAACTAGATTTCCAATCTCAGGATCCATGGCAGCTTGGTAGATTTCGTAAGACAGTGAAAAATGTTGATATTTTGTGAAGCAAGAGGCAGTCCTAGATCATGCATGGAGAATAACTGTCTAAGGAAAATAAAGCCCAGTTTGCATAGTCTGCAATTTCTAATATACACATTACCTCAGGAACTACAGGCTGGATACTGTACTGCTAAAGAAAGATTGTTCAGTTAGGCAGTAGATCCTTAACTGCCTTAGACAGCACTGATCATTTTGTACAAAATACCTCATGCACATAGCGATACTTTATGAAAAATTTCAAAAGGGGAACTTTAGTTAGCTTTTGGTTTCCTTTAAAAGTTCTGGTTTAACAACTTGATGCATACAGAGCTGCAAGTGCCAGTAGTGACAATATCAGACCAGCAGGCGAACACTCAGTCAACGATGGAGTTTAACTCAATAAAAATGCCTGGGCTTAGATAAACTCAGAATATAAAGATCTTTCGATTTATGATGAGTGAAATGAAAGCTTGTAAAAATTCTGCACCTGCCGATGCCATAGCAAGGATCCAAGAGCAAAGGATTTACTGTTTTTCATTGGTCACTGTTGTTTTGAAAATCTTCACATTAAACTTCCATTTTAAAATAAATGGATCATCATGCATTAAAATTTATTTGAAAGAATGTAAAAAGGCACAAATATAATTTAAAGCTAATTATGCTTGCCTTTCTTTTATGCTCTCAACCATAGCAAAGCTATTTGGTTTCTCTCTAATATGGACATCAACTGAACCGCAAGAGCAAGATCTTATTTGTAATAGGCTCTCAGAATGCAAGTACTGAGCTGATCTCTTTATCTGGTGTTTCTCTGGAACTACTGTACATGAACAATGATGTATAAAACTGACTGAAAACTTTGGTACAATAGGAGGTGGCAGATGAAGCCCAGAATACACTGTGTACATCAGGAAAATTGCAACCTAGGACGCCTCGGCTCTTAATGTTCACATCTTTTTCTCTAATAGTCGGAGAATACTGCTACAGACCTGATCCTGGAGTGATTAATGGTCCCTCCAACTCCAATGCCTCATCTTCACCTTGGTCTTTTTCGTCCGTCTTCCGTTTTTTCTTTTTTGTTGGATCTTTAGGTTTTCTCAGCAGCGAGAGTTCTTCAGGATGCCTTATATCTGTTAGAACAGAGAAGGAAACTTAGAAACTGACGAGACCTTCAGTCAAAAAATTAACAACAAACAGTGCTCATAAAAAGCCTACTGAGAGTGGTAATTTGTGGAATTTAAGTCCATATACATTTAAACATGCGCTGCTCGATGCCCAAAAATACGACCACTTAGCCATTAGAAGGTCAGTGACCTGTTGTTTTACTAAGATACCCAATTCAAATTATTTCCCATGGCGGAATGAACATGTCCTTCCACCCCTTCCACAGGGATTCAAAAACCATTTCATTTAGGTTATGGTGACTGTTATACATAAAGTACAGGCGCCCCCTGCTTTTCGAACGTTTGCTTTACGAAACCTCGCTGTTACGAAAGACCTACATTAGTTACCTGTTTTCGTTAACAGAAGGCATTTTCACTGTTACGCAAAAAGGCAGTGCGCGCCCTGAGCAGCTGCGCCTCCCCTGGAACTGCATTCTCGCCGGCATTGCTTAAACACGTGCCTGTGAGCAGCCGTTAGCAAGATGAGTTCTAAGGTATCGGAAAAGCCTAAAAGAGCTCGTAAAGGTGTTACATTTAGCGTAAAACTAGACATAATTAAGTGTTTCGATTGTGGTGAACGAAGTAAGGACAAAGTGAGTTTGGCTTCTGGAAGTTGACAAAGATGATGTTGAAAAGGTTTTGGCATCCCATGACCAAGAACTGATAGATGAAGAGCTGATGCAATTGGAAGAGGAAAGGATAACAACCGAAACCAAATGCAGTAGTGAACGGACCGAAAGTGAAGTCGTCCAGGAACTGAATGTGAAGCAGCTGCATGAGATTTTCGCTGCAATGATTGCAGAAAAGTACAACTTTAATTTTGAAAGGGTACGTTGGTTTAGGGCATATTTGCAAGATGGTTTGAGTGCTTACAAAGAACTGTATGATAGAAAAATGCGTGAGGCTAAGCAGTCAAGCATACTGTTCTTTTTCAAGCCTTCCACATCAGAGGCGATTGCCGATTGTGTCGTCTCTGATCTGGGCCAACATTTACGTGCCGGGCAGCACCTAATTAATTAGCTTATTTATTTCGGCTTTTTTCTTAAAGACGTGCTGGATGCGTCCCAGCTACCACTGCACGCTTCGCGGATCGGTATCGGTCGGTGGCCCAGAGGGTGGGGACCATCGTACCACCCCAACCTCCGACGACTCAGCCTAACACACCATCATCAGTGTGCTCGGCGCTGTCTTCCCGATTCCGGTAAGTGATACTACACTGTATATACATTATTTCTACTTTATATAGGCTGTGTATTTTTGTGTAATTTGGTATGATTTGGCAGCCTCATAGCTTAAAGGTTACTGGAGAGCGAGTTTCTGCTGAGAGCGCTTGCTTGAGATTTTCGCTACGGCGAACAGTGCGGTAATGCTTGTAGAAAAGTATTTCTACTTTATATAGGCTGTGTATTTATCATATCGTTCATGCTTTTACTATATGTTACTGTTCTTTTAGGTTTTATGTGTTATTTGGCATGATTTGGTAGGTTATTTTTGGGCCTGCAAACACTCACAAATTTCTCCCATATAAATAAATGGTAATTGCTTCTTCGCTTTACGACATTCAGGCTTACGAACCGTTTCATAGGAACGCTCTACCTTCGGATGGTGGGGGAAAACTGTACAATTAAACGTGTGTTTAAATGAAGAAATTAGAACACTATTTGAGTGGAAGTTAAGTTAAAATGGCACAGTACTGCCAGTTGAATGATGTTTCAAGTTTAGGGGAGTCATACCATTGGCGATGAGGAGCATAACTTAATTTGTTAGTTAAAAAAAATTCTGATTAAATCTAATTAAAGCCTTAAATTACTACACTGAATCTTACAGTCCGTCTTCAAATGACCAGTGCTTAAACATCCAAAATTATAAACATCAACTTTGGTTATATTTTTATCTCTTCAAAACATGAAGGACATCACTGCCAAAATCAGTCTTGTAATGTCCATCCCTTTAAACCCAACCACTTCCTTTGTGCTAGGCTTGACACATCAGTGGAAAGCTCATCACTTCATCACTGGAAGTAGTAACTAGTGTGACAAAAGTACACATAGACTAAGATGTTAACTGATCTGTGCCGGCACCAGTGGGATCAGCAGTTGGTCTGCCACCTGTCTTCAGGAGAAAGAGAGATAAGGAAAACAATGGAGCAGCATTTGGAGATGTTAATGAAAGGACGGGAGAGTTTAACGTAAGGAGACACGGTCTGAGAGCTGTCAAGATCGGCTCCTCTTTGAACCCTGAACTGTTTGAAGTGATGGACAGGCGATACCCCAGCAGGGGGATAAAAAGGGACAGGTTCGCTAAGGCAAGACACACACGACACCCGAGGTAACGAGACCCTGGAAGCCGTGTGTCTCCCACAAGTCGGTGGGAAGTTTTGGAAGGCTGGTCGCGGGACCAAGCCATAGACGCACAGGGTGGAAAGGCACGATCAGCGGGAACCTGGTGTGTGTCCGCCCTTGCCTGGGTGCCAGGTTCACCGCAGAGAAACGATCGAATCTGGAAACGGAGGGGTCACGGTCGGTGACCTCAGAAGACATCACAAAGGGCTTGCCTGAAAGCTGACTGCGAAGAATATCGAAGGTCTGTGTGGAAGCTGTTTGAATATTCATTCGCTTTGCTCTCTCTCTCCTTCCCCCACACTGTCCATCTCCCACGGCAGTGATTACTGCGAACTGAACTGAATTCAATTGAACTGAACTTTGCGTCACTTTGAAACTGGTCATTTACCCCTAGACGACGTAGAGCTTGCTTGATCCTGTTATCTTAATTCTGTGTACATGTATGTTTATCATTGCTGAACTGTTGCATTTATTATCCTTTTGATTAGAGTACTGTGTTGTTTGTTTCTTTAATAAAACTTTCTTAGTTCTAGTAATCCAGACTCCAACTGAGTGATCCATTTCTGCTGGTTTGGCAACCCAGTTACGGGGTACGTAACACTAGCTAGATTGGATTTCTCTCTTTTTTAAAAATCATAGATGAATTTCCAACTGGCAAACATGAAAAAATCTGCAGATGCTGGAAATCCAAAGCAACACACATAAAATGCTGGAGGAACTCAGAAGGCCAGGCAGCATCTATGGAAATGAGTAAACAGTCGGTGTTTCAGGCTGAGACCCTTCATCGGGACTGTGCTTGTGCTTACACTGGAATTGCTTGGCAAGATGTGGAAATATCTGGAGCATATATGTTCAGAATAAGTAGTTTGTTTCCAGGTCTCATATCCGGTATGTATGCACAAGAGTTTCTCGGTATCCCAGAGAATGGATCAAATTACTTGAAGACGGGCTTCTGCAATCATAGGAAACTCAGTTGACAATACCGGTTGACAATTTGAGAAGTTTGTAGGAGGGGTCTCAGTGAACATGCCTACCGGTGCAAAAGACTAGGCTGAAGCTTTTAGAACCACCTCCAACTGAGAGAGGAGTTGCAGCTGCTAAATTGTAATCCGATATTTACAACTGAGTGGTAAAAGCACAGAGCTTTCACCAGATGGATTAGTTGGGAAAGTCCACAGCACAGTGTTCCAACTGTTTATTCTGCACGGGAGTGATGTCGTATCAACAGGTTGGCACCCCATTAATAATCCAGGTCTGCTGTTCTACATTCTTCATTTACAACAACAATCATATCTTCAATCCAAATATGCAGTGCAAAGAATATGCCTGGGAATGAGGTTCCACAAAGTAATAAAACAGAACTCTGCTGTTGTCCATGCTGATTTCCCCATATTCAATAGAGGTCCTTAATGGATACTTCCGTTGTTCTCTGTATTCCACCCCATCATGTTTTAAGCAAGCTATACAGATAGTTGGACACCCACCTGGCATTCCAAGACACAAAGTGGCATGATGAAGTTTCTAAGTTAACATTTCTTCAAAGTGCCACTTAAAGTAGACAAGTAATCATGAAACAACACTATTTCCACTAGGACAGAAAAAGCTACATGGACGATTTCAAGCCTATATGAGAATTTGATGATTAAAAAATAAACAACATTTCTACTGTTGACAAAAGGTAAAGAGCAATTTTAAAAAGGGAGATATTCAGGGAATTTTTTTTGAGAGTTCCTGAAACACGTAATATTTTGCCAGTAGTGAAAGAGGAGGCAAATTCCTCAACTCTTTGCAGGCAACCTAGATAAACATTTGAAGCAAAGAAACTGAGGGCTATTCAAAGTGTTCGACTCATATGAAGGCTTTGACTGACAAAGCTGGAAAAGATACTATGGGACAAATGCACTGCTCTTTTATTGAAGTATCGTCAATTCTCAGAGTTACCTGTGAGGATTTGTACATTATTGTTCCACATGCTTTTCCACATAAAGTGCTCACGTCATTGTTTTAGGCCATTCCAAATCTCAGCTTGTAATACTGAACCTTGATTAGAATCTTGTACGTACATTTTTTTGGCTGGGACACAAAAGCAACTGACCTGCTTTTAAATCTATAGAACTGGAGTGGAAACAACTATTGAGGCCACAGTAGAAAGTGCACTCTTCCTGGGGTAGGGCAGTACAGGAGAAAAGGTGGATTGTGAGGTGATCTACTCCCCTGACCCCTTGTAGCTTCTGTGTGCTCCCAGTACATCTGAGACAAATTCAATTGGATTACAAATGCTCCGCCTTCTCTTTCAGCGAGCATGAATAGTTTATTTTTTTTACAAGGTGGCTTTGAGAATATCCTTGGATCACTCCTCTTCAATTACACACAATCCTTTTCTGTGATAGAGCCCAATATTGAGCACATCAGGTATATGACTGGCATAGACACAATCCCAGCATAGACAGCTGAAAATATCTGTGTTGAATGCTGCAAATATTGACTCACTTCAAGTGAATTTAAAGGATTTGACTTTGGTAGACTCTTTCAATGTACTGAGGAGCCAGAGTTAAGCAGTCCAGGTTCTAGAGCATATTGGAGGGCAGGGACCACAGCTACCCAGTACATTACAAGCTTTGTGCCAAGTCTAAAAGCATTCATCATCAAAAAAAAAATCCTTTTTCATCTAAAATGACTAACGGGCGTCCTGGTGCATTGCAAGCATGCTAAAATAAGCTGTTCACATTTTTTTTTGTCTTCTCATGAAGATTTCTTGTTAAAGGGCAATACTGTAAAACTCATCCTCTCATTTGCTTCCAGTGAACAAGTCAACAATGGTCTGGAGCAGCACGCATTCTTCTGTGCTGTCAAGACCTTTTACGACCCAGACAACCAACTTCCACTCAACTGAATGTCAAGAACATAGATGAACTTATCAAGGGCAGAGAAGTAGTCAGTGGCAACTGAAAAAGCACTTTGAAGAAATCCTCCATAACATCTCAATCCTTGGTGCAACTGCGCTTGACTCCATCCTCTGCAGCAGCCTATACAGTGTAATTGCACAAAGACTCTTGACCAACAAGGCCATTCCCCAACAAAAAGTAATCAGGCCTTACTAGAAGACTGTGTCCCTGCAATTTATCTACTTAATGTGCACCAGAGCAAGTCCTTCTGCATTCCTGGCAAACACACAAATTATTTTCAGTTCCTGGGATTAGAAAACCAAAGGATAGGAAGTTCCTCTACATGTTTCAAACCTTTGATTTATACAATCTTTTGTCTTATTCTAAGCTCCCTGATGCTTTTGCTCACTTTGCAGTTTTTTTTCTACATAAACTTAAAGTACAAATTAACCCTACATTGTATGGATTTCTCCAACAGGGCACATTTGTGGACATTTACAGATGACCCAGAGATTGTAATTAGAGACTTAGGTCACAACTTCAAAGGTAAACTATGCAGCTAAAATAAAGTGAAACTCTCAAAAGTAACAGTGAGCAGATGAATCACTGCAGCAAAATCACAATGAATTTTCACTGTTGAAAGTAAACTGCAACAGTAGAAGGGAAAGAAGGCAATTCATTTGGCATCTGTACTCCTCTGGGGCTTGAATATCAGATGGGTTCATTTTGCTATCCAGTGACTTACAAGAAAATAATATGCAGGAATTTGGTGAAGTCCACATCTCCATTTTTTCCCCCCATCAGGACAAAAGAGAAAATCAGCTGTACAAAGGAAGTTTAAAAACTAATTATGACCATGCTTTCTAAACAACTGCATTTGGAGATTTAAATGATCTATATTCTAAAATTGTGCTTCTGGAAGAGTTCTTGGTTTTTCCTTTTTCCTTGGTGACACCTTTGAAACTTCATATTTAAGTTCAATTACAATCTCCATGCTTAATAGCAAGGCATACCTGACAGAGTGGCTTACCTAGTGTAGTCATACTGACTATTTAATGGTTCAGAAGCTTATCGAAAACAATTTACTGTTTGACCAGAGGAAGTAAACATAAATTTCACCTGCACTTTAAAAATTTTCTCACAAGGTACAACGAAAGTGATGATTAGAAGAATATTTTCATTAAAGTGTTGTTTGAAAATGTGTAGCACAAAAAAAATCACTACTTTTGTTCTATACAATTTATTAAATTCCAAAATGCTGTCAACAGAAATCACAACCACAGGTGTTCTTATTATTGCATAATTTTAGATCATTAATAATATTATGTTATATAATGTTAGTAATTAGTAATATTAGCAGTAGTATTACGTTATAATAAAAATGCAATTAAAACTTTAAACAAATAGAAAGCAAGACTCAACATGACTGAGATACTGCCTTAATTCTGTTTTGCTGGCTAAGTGCACCTGGACATTTTCAGTGCTTGAAGAACATATTATGAATCAAAGACAAACTGCTTAAACAGAAAAGAAAAGCAACAAACAAATGCCCAGAGCAGGATCTTGCAAGCTGTTTTCACCAGTTACTGTTCACAGTCAATGAGTCAATCACAGGATGACTAGTAGTTAACGCTCAGCAAGCTGGTAGGGCATTTCATCATAGCAGCCTTAGCTCCATTTTTACTGAAAACACAGTTAGCTCCCCTTGTAAAGCTAGAGTTTGGGATGGGAGAGGTTGGAGGTGAATAATCTGGAGATAGCTGAAAAAGAAATCTAAGCTGTTTCCCCAGAAGAGCCACTGACAGATGTGCTATAATGCTCTGGATGGGAGCTGTAAATATATAGAAACACTGTTCATCCATTGCACATATTTTTAACCTTCCCTTGGGTACCGACAATTGTACCTAGATTAATGCTCAATCTGGAAGGTTCCTGGGAAGTCTGATGGGAGGGAAGTGGAGTGAGCAGGAACTAAATGGATTGATACTAAGCTGACCACAGGGCCATGGACTTGACGGGGCTTCACAATGCAATCCAAAGCGTGAGGTGGCTTTGTGCCCACTACATGGAATCTGAGACTTAGTCATGTAGTCGGATTTATCCAACACAATAACATGCCCTTCAACCCAGAGTTTGTACTGACTGACCTTCGAGCAATCATATTACTCTAATTCTACATTAATCCCATGTTATTCTCATTGCTCATCAACTCCTCCCAGAATTTAACCCTCATCTACACAGATGCAAAAATTGAATATGGTTCACATGAACTGTGAGGTAGCATGTTCATCAGCCGCACTACTGTGATCAGAGAAAGCTCCCCCAAATGTATTAGATTTAACCAAGAGGAAACTACATTATATGCAATATAAAATTACACGCAGGCCATCAAATAATGGGAGAAAAGATGATATGCAAGAGGAAGCAATAAAGATGAGATGCTTAAAATTAAATTTTTTTAAAAAAGTAAATATTCAGTAATAATTAAAGTACAAAAAAATTGTCATTATCAATCCCAAAGAGTAGTAAGACATCAGAGTTAAAACTTGATCCACTTGAATGGCCTTTCCTTGAGCATTGTGAACAGTTTTGGGCTCCTCAGCCAAGAAAAGATGTGGTGGCATTGGAGAGGGTTCAGAGGAGGCTCACACGGATGATTCCAAGAATGAAATGGTTTTCATATGAGGAATGTTTGATGGCTCTGGGTCTGTACTTGCTGTAGTTTAGAAGGATGGGGGGTGGTGGGGGGGGATCTCATTGAAACCTTTCCAATGTTGAAAGCCCTAGACAGAGTAGATGTGGAAAGGATGTTTCCCGTGGTGGGGGAGTGCAGGACAAGAGGGCACTGCCGCAGGATAGAGTGGCATCCATTTAAAACAGAGATGCAGAGAAATTTCTTTAGCCAAAGTGTGGTGAATTTGTGGAATTTGTTACCACAGGCTTCTGTGGAGGCCAGGTTGTTGGGTGTACTTAAGGCAGAGCTTGACTGGCTCTCGATGGGACACAGCATCAAAGGTGTCGGGAGAAAGCCAGGGAGTGGGGCTCCAGGGTCTACGGTCTGGACCAGGGTTTCTCAACCAGGGCTCTGCGAGAGGTTCCACCAGAGATCGTGATTTAAAAAATAAACATCGCTTTCTGACGGCACAACTCGCGATGCTAGCGCTTGCAGTGGTGGGCAGTGACCGAGCAACCCCATTTGCAATCTCAGCCCAGATGGCAGCGCGCAGGAGGACCATGTTTGTTTGGTTGAGTCTATTCTCAGTTTTTGATGCGAGATAGGGGAGGCTGTAAGTAATTGGCGAGCACTGTATTGCACAGAGGGGAGGACGGTAGGCTGATGCGTAGCATGAAGTGCATTTTCCGAGCATTGAATGGTCCTCGCGTTTTACGGGCACCTCAGACATGTGGCCATGTTTGAATTACAATCATCTGAGTCATTTCACTGTACTACGCCAACAACAGACACACAAAAAAAATCTGTCTTTACAATGAATGCTTCTTATAAATGGGTTTTACAAGGACTGGTGATCCAAGTTGTCCTATTCCATTATGCCTAGTCTGTGGCAAACAACTTACAAATGCAGCAATGGTTCCAGCAACACTGAAAGAACACAACTTCAAATCACAGCCATATGACACGTAGTTATTTTAAACAGCTATTAGAATATCAAAACAATCCATAAAGCTTTTGGTAATAAAGCCACAGTCAGTAAACCCCAGACGCACATTACTTAGCAGCAGAACTCATTATCCAGAAAAGGAAAAGTCACACAGTTGGTGAGAACCTAGTGATGCCAGCCTGTAAAATTATAGTGCGTAAAATGCTAGGACAAGATGCAGTACGAGAAATTGAAAAGGTTTCATGCTCAATGACGACGACAGCCGGTTCTTCACTTGCGAAGATGAGGAGGAAGAAGAGTCCACAGGAGCGACAGCAGGATCGTTGGTGACTGCAGAGGCCAATTCTGGATCTGCAGACTCTAGAGCAGTAGGGATATGGGAACTACTGGGATGTGGGCCTTTGGATCCTTCCTGTGCCTCCTCTTCTCTTCAGCAGTTGTTCTTCTGCCACGGATCAGGGGTTCTCCAGCGATCTCTGTCACAAGCCAGCTGCTGCCACTCGTTGACCTGAGAGAGCTGCTGCTCAAGTTGGTTTTTGTACCACTTGTGCAGGGCACCATGGTCTCTCTTGCCCTGGTAAGAGTTCTGGTTTCAGTAACCTGGAGCTGACCGTGTGAGACACATAACCTGGCCAGTAGAGCTGCCGGAGCAGAAAAATGGCTTCAATGCTTGGAAGTTGAGCCTTCTTCCAGGACATCGTTGTAGAGGACATGATCCTACCAGCTGATACCCACGATGGACCAGAGGCAGCGCTGATGGAGGTGCTCGAGCAACTGGATCTGGTTGTGGTACTAGATCCAGGCTTCGGAGCCTTATAGCAGTGTTGTGATGGTGGCAGCCCTGTACACCTGGATTTCTGTGGACAGACACAGCTGGTGGTAGTTCCACACATGCTGGAGGCACCCGAAGGCACTGCTAGCTCTGGCGAGCCGATTGTCAATGTCCCTTACTACCAAAGTGTCATTGGAGATGACACCGCTCAGGCAGGTCAACTGCTTAACCGTGGTGAGAGGGTGATTATCAATGGTGATCCAAGGTGGGTTGTAAACGCCACCAGGGGGCTTCTGATGGAGGATCTTTCTCTTCAGACTATCCATTAACCTGAAAGCCCTCGCAGTCTTCGCAAACTGTGACTGCAGCCTGCAGCATGTCCTCTGGGTACATGAGAAGAACACAGTCGTCCACATATAGTAGCTGGAGAATGGGCTCTTACATGTTTTTGTTTGGGCAAGAAGGCAGCCATTCTCAAACAGTACGATAAGTTGATGTATTGATGACACGTCACATGACACTGAAGAGGTTTTGACAGGTAAACTGAAAAACAACAGCTTCTCTATCCAGGTGAATGAGTCAACGGATTTCAGCAATATGTAGCATTTGTAAGATTTGTAAATGATGGTGAAATTCAAGAAAACTTTTTCTGTTGCAACGAACTGCCCGAAACAAGCAAACACCAATATATATTTAATGTTTTATCTTCATATCTGGAAGCAAAAGGCCTGTCTTGGAGGAACTGTGTTGGCATCTGTACTGATGGTGCCCCATCAATGGTTGGCTCCATGAAAGGTTTCCCTTGTAAAAAAAAAACCCCTGAGGTTGTCACAACACACTGCTTTCTTCATAGAGAGGTGATGATCTCAAAATCTCTTGGAGATAAAATGAATAAAGTTCTGGGTGATGCTACAAAAATAGTTAACTTTAATAAACAAAGACCTGTTCACTTAAGAATGTTCAAAAAACTGTGAAAACCTGGACAAGGAGCACACCAATCTTCTGCTACATACTGAAATCCGGTGGCATAGCAGAGGAAGAGTTCTCAACAGGGTGTTTGAGCTGAAAGATGAATTGCAGGAGTATGTTCAAGAAAATAGAAGGCCAGATTTTGTTGAGTGCTTTGAAGGTGAAGAATGGCTGCAGAAACTAGCCTACTTAACAGAAATTTTTCATCATATGAACCAGTTGAACGAGTCTCTGCAAGGCCCTGGAGAAACTGCTTTGACTTCAAGTGACAAGATTCTCAGATTTAAAAGGAAACTGGATCTTTGGAAAAATCATATTGCAAAAAGGAAATTAAAGGAGATTAAAGGAAATCTTGAAATGTTTCCACTACTGCTTGGGCTTGAGAGTGAGGAAGGATTAGAAAGTCTTGAGTTTTATTGAAAACCACCTGGAAGAACTGCAGAACAAAATTGAACAGCATTTTTCTCCCTTTCAACACAAGTATATGACTGGGTGAGGAACCTTCTCTGAATCTTCTGCTCAGCCTCATAACTTGACTTTGAGAGAACAGGAAGAACTTTGTGAGCTGCAGTCTGATCGTCAGTCAAGATGAGATTTACTGACCTGCCCCTGGACGCTCCAGATTTCTGTGAAAGTAGAGTATCCTGCCATTCATAGGAAAGCAATATACATTTTGCTGCAGTTTTCAACTTCTTACATGTGTGAGCCAGCTTCTTCTTGTTTAACAAGCATCAAAAGCAAGGATCGCGATAGTCTCATTTCAGTTGAAGGTGAAACCCATGTGTGTTTATCTCAAGGTTGACCCAGAATTGAGTATTTGTACAGCAAAAAACAAACACAGGTTTCACATGCTAGGTCTATATTTGAGCCTGATCATGTCACTTAGTAAGAAACTAAGAAACAAAGGTTACGGGGAGAAGGCTGGGAACAGGGGCTAAGGAGGAGACAGAAAAAAAGATCAGCCATGATTGAATGGCGGAGCAGACTCAATAGGCCAGATGGCCCAAGCCTTATGGAAACTGTTCATTCAAAGCCTTATATAAAATTGTGTCTTTGGCTATATTTTTATTCATATTTCTCTGGCTTATAGTTTTTAGTAACTTTACAATTCAATATTGTCACTAAATTTTCATGTTGTAAATAGCATTCATTAAAATCAATTTACAACCTCTATTTAAATAAAATCTACCAAGCCTACCTCCAGAAAAAATAAATTCCATTTTGGTTTATGCCAGTTATTTAACAGAAATTTGTTATGGATGCCTTATGAGTTTTAAAAATTTATGAAAGGAAAAGAAAGATGAATTTCAAGAAAGGTAAGCTAAGCTTAACTACGCAAACACGAGGAAATCTGCAGATGCTGGAATTTCGGATCTCCCCCTCCCCCTCCACTTTCACATCTCTTACTATCTCTTCTTTCAGTTAGTCCTGATGAAGGGTCTCGGCACGAAACGTCGACTGTACCTCTTCCTATAGATGCTGCCTGGCCTGCTGCGTTCACCAGCAATTTTTAATGTGTGTTGCTAAGCTTAACTATCTGTTTTTTTCCCCCCAAGAAAGGTTGGCTAAAAATTCATTCTCTACACAGAAGAGCACTGGCAATTCTACAACTTACTGATCATGCTAACGTATCGGGAGCTATAGATTTAATAATTTTTATGCAGGGGTTCTCTGAGACCTGAAAATTATTTCAAGGATTTCTCTAGGGCAAAATGATTGAGAAATCTGGTCTAGACCAATTTCATGATTTTTACATTTAACAGTGTGACCACAGTTGACAGAGACTCCTGCCCTATTTATTCAATGAAAGTCAGTATTAATTACCTCACCATTAACCTCGTGGAAAACCTGAGTCACTATGGATGAACTGATCAAGTTTCTCCAGCAATTCAACTCCAGAAACAACATGATGACGGAGTTTTAAATAAAATGTCAAAATTAGCTGTAAATTGCACCAATTAAAAACAGTCGGACAGAATAAAGAGGCAGTGTAATTCTGGTACTCACTGAAAGTCTTGGAAATGTCAGAGACAGCTTTGAAGACTCTGTCCGAGAAATTGACCTTGACCTTCACCATCTTCATGTTAGGCAGCTGGAGGCGAAGTACCTTGTGCTGGGGTGTGAACATCAGTTTAGCATCAGCTTGCACACCATACTTGTCCAATGTCCAATGGGTTTTTAGAAGCCAGGTTTTCTTCTTTTCCCACCACAAGGCATGATCTGACCAGTCTTTTTTCACATCTGCAAAACAAAGGAGTTTCAAACTTACGCTGATGCAAGGATTGGCCTAATTTTGCTCCTATGTCCTTTGTCTAATATACAGATTGCCCCTTTTGCTCATTAACATAGGATCCAGCTGCAAGTCAAATGTATGAAGAATTCAATCACTAGTCAACTTCTAGGCTTATGCTGTACGCCATCATTCTTCAACTCCAGCAATACCCTTCAAACCTCATCTCCCTTATTAGCTTCCCATTAAATGTATCCACATTAGTCACCTCTATTACTTATTGTAGTGAGTTCCAAATTTTAACCACTTTTGATTCCACACGGACTTGGACAGGTACAGTCCTTCCCACAATTAAGCACATCTAATTGAAGCATTCTCGCAGGAAAGCAGCATCCATCATCAGGGACCCCCACCATCCAGGACATGCTGCCATCAGGAAGGTGGTACAGGAGCCTCAAAACTCACACCAACTGTTTCCGGAACAGTTATTACCCCTCAACCATCAAGCTCTTGAAACAAGGAGGATAACCACCCGATCATTGAAATGTTCCCACAACTTGTGGACTGGCTTTCAAGGATTCATATCATGCTCTCGATAGTTCTTGCTTATTTATTTATTATTTCCGTCTTTTTGTACTTGCACAGTTTATTTGCTTATGCACACTGGTTGAACACCCAAGTCAGTAGTGTCTTTCATTGATTCTATTATAGTTATTATTCTATCATGGACTTATTGAGTATGCCCACAAGAAAATGAAGCCCACGGTTGTATATGGTGACATTTATTATCGAAGTTCACATTCTTACTTTGAACTTTTAAAGTGACAATATACTTAATGGCCCTCGTTTGACTCTGCACAAATGGAATCACCTTAATTGGTCCTGAATCCCATTAGGTCTTCATTCTGGACAACTGACTTACAGGATGTTTATTCTCAGCTGATTGCTGAACACCATCGCTCAAGAGAGTTTACATGCTTAAAATAGTTGGCAAATCCTATAACCTTCTAGCCGTGGAGACCTGAACTATACTGCAAGTGTGATCTCAAAAGTTCGATACTCCATTACGATATCCCCAAGAGATTTTATAAATGGCTAAAAAACAACCTTGACATTTATTTGCAATATCTATTTTTCATTTGCATCAAACCACACCACCAACTTCCTCAACTTCTCAACACGGAGGTTTGTGCTTTCCTAGATTTTGATACCAAAATATATGACCCCAGTTTTCTATATTAAAATTTATTCCCCAAAACACCCACTCTACAAGTCTCCCATGCCTACCCAGTTTTGCCCTAATTCTCTACATTAGGCACCTCCTCTGCTCAATTTGAAACCAACTGTTAAATCTAACTTTAAGTTCCCAGATCACCTGTTTGAATGGAAAAACCACCAGCCACTACAAGGGGTTTTCTTTGAAATGCAGCCATTGACATTTAAGAGGTCCATATGGAAACCACTCATTTTCTAAAAAAAACTTTCTTAGTGTCCATAAAAGAGGAAAATCAGGGCAGTGGAAAGAGTGGTTACAAGTTTTTCCAGAGCTTGAAAATTAACGATGCACAAGTTGCATTCAACTACATGGATACGAATTGGCACAGTTCAATGGTTTCAAACAGTCTTGCGTACTTCTGGAATTTCATCTATGCCTCAACGTGCATTTTTGCACATGTTGTGCTCTCAGCAGGCAACTGGGTCAACCAGAGAAAACAGATGCAGTCACTGCTTCCTGAGTAATAATATTCCAAAACATTGTTTTGTGACTATTCAGAGGGGCGTAATGCAGAACCCCCAATAAAATGTAGCTGGAACCAAAGAGGAAAAGTATGTTCAATAAATATTATACCTACATTCATTTACCTAATATAACACACTGGATTCCTGTAAATTAGAAAACATCAGAACCAGTACATTTTGACCCAATTAAGCAGCTGCCCCAGTTAGCCAAACTTACATGGAAATAGTTAAAAATTAATATAAAAAAAACAAGCTACCATTTAAATGAGCAGCAAATTATGTATTTGCATGAAATACAGAACAAATTAGAACATTACTAACAGTACTATAGTACTATAAAACTGTGCATTAGTTCCAAATGGTTATTGAAAATGAACTTATTCAATGTACCCAATGAACAAAATTACGACAGGCACTTAGTGCAGATAATGGACTGTCTTCATATAGTTCTATAGACGATTGCATCCCCCAAATCTTTATTTCCATTTTAACATCCAAGATAATTGTCAATATCTTCAAATTCTGCGTAGTTCCTAACTTGTTGAAGTAGTGAAATCGTTTCATATTCACTCCCAGGCTGAATGCTTGAAAGCACAGTGAGCAAAACAGTTCTGAATAGTTTTATTGCTTACTTCTCGCCAACTAGGAATGACAAACGTCACTGCTTTTTGAACACAACACATGCATCTGATGCTATTTAAAAACTGTTCACTCTAAGCATGGTGTAGCGTTTAATAGCCACACAAGTGCACCTGGTGGACGCAAGTTAGAACCTGTTCAGCCACAGTCTCCTGCCCCAATTACAAAGTTTGTAAGTGGCACAGTGTCCCAAATAAACAAAGGGAATCACGACTATTTTAATCGATTAGTTTTTGTTCTTTAAGAATGCTACAAAAAAAAAAGCAGCTGCCCTGACTAACCAATGGCCCAATTAACTGGAATCCATTATACTGCAATTTTTATATCAAAGTATAGAACACAGCTACAATGAACTGATTCATTCTGGATTACAGCTGATTCTTTAATCTTCATTCTCTACCTGTAACACTAATGGTCACATTAAAAATCCTGCATTATGCCTGTCAACTTGGGTATCTAAATTGCTTCACATTGTGGTCATTTATGACATTTGTGTCAGCATTAAAAATATCGCAGATAAAAAAGTTACGCAAGCATTAGCTGCCGTGATGGAATTATAAGTACTTGTTACCAGGTGAAATTAAGCAACAATTTGGAGTTTTGAGATTCCTCAATGTTCAAAGATTCAAAGTACATTCTTTATCAAAGTATGCATTCAACCCTGAGATTTGTCTTCCCACAGACAGCCACAAAACAAAAGCACTATGGAACCCATTCAAAGAAAACATTAAACACCGAAAGCACAAAGAAAGAACAATTCACGCAAACGGCAAAAAATGAGCGGAAGACACAGAATATAAAACATCAAACCACATGAGAAATTGAAACAGTCTAGGAATGTTCAGTTCAGTTCAATTTAGCACTGTTGTTAGCATATTTGGAAGCAAAATTCATTACTGTTTTTAAGGTTATTTAAAAATATTTGGCTCGTTATGAGCACTTCCAGTCAGCTGCTGGCCCTTTATGCCGTGACTTTCCTCCCCTGTTCTAACGTATGCCATTCTATTATCTGCAGTCGTTTAAAGGCCAAAATGCCTTGTTCAACATTTGAAATGTTCAACGAGACTGCTACTTATTCAGCTATCCACTGACAAACTGAAAGTAGTACACGTTTTAGTGAATTTGCCTTATACGCGCTTAGAACATTCAAAATAAATCCCAAAACAAAATGCAAAACCGAACCTTACAAGGAGTTTCCTCTGTCAACACCTGTGTACCAGATGCGTTAAGTACGCGGTAAATGCACCTTGCTGTGCACACATTGCTCTATAGTATCATTACCATGGAAATGGAAGCATGTGTGAAACAGAACGTTAACAGCACTTTTTTCACACTGCCACCACATTTCTCCAAAAGGCAAAAAAAAAAGGAATGGCATATGAGGTAGTGAAGACAAGAAATCGGGGTCTGGGCAACATCTGAGAACAGGGAAAGAGCATTGCAGTGTTCCAGAGGGCAGGGGCGAGTCACCTACAAGAATACCAGATAAAAGTGCCACAAGGTTGCTGCAGCATACAGTCGGCCCTCCTTATCCGCGAGTTCCACATGTGCGGACTCAACCAACCGCGATTCGGGAAAACCCGGAAGTTCTCTCTCCAGCACTCGTTGTTCGAGCATTGTTTGCCTCACACCTCGTTTGTTCGCTACGTTATTTCTGTGAAAAAATGGCTCCTAAAAAGCAGCTACTGGTAAAAGCAGTTCCTCAAAGGCTAAGAGGGAGCGTAAAGTGCTATCTCCCACCGAGAAATTAGAAATATTAGATCTTTTGAAAAGTGGCATGTTGCATTCTGAAGTGGGCTTTAAGGTCGGTAAGAACGAATCGAGCATTTGCACAATAAAGCAGAAAGAAACTGAAATTCGTGGAAGTGTTAGTGCTAGGGATGGCTGGCTGGCTATGTAAAGTGCTACAGCCTCAAGAACTTAAAGTTCACGGGAGAATTGGCATCGGCGTTCCCAGAAGAGCTACGGTGGTTGCGTCTGTACTGAACATGTACATACTATTTTTCCTTGTCATTATTCCCTAAACAATACAGTGTAACAACTATTTACATAGCATTTACGTTGTATTAGGTATTATAAGTCAACAGAACAGAAAAACTGCGGGCGGCGGGTCCTGTGCTGCCCTGGGTCCTAAAGTCCATCGGCACTGAGACAGGTTAAATAAGGTCCGGAGCTACCCCGGGTCCTAAAGTCCACCCGCACTGAGACAGGTTAAATAAGGTCCGGAGCTGCCCTGGGTCCTAAAGTCCATCGGCACTGAGACAGGTTAAATAAGGTCCGGAGCTACCCCGGGTCCTAAAGTCCACCCGCACTGAGACAGGTTAAATAAGGGACTTGAGCATCCGCGTTTTTTGGTATCCGCGGGGGGGTCTCCGAACCAATCCCTTGCGGATAAGGAGGGCTGACTGTATTCGAAGAAACTCAGAAAACATTTCAGGATATCATTTCATGCCTCCGATCATTGCTGCAGGAACTTTATATTTTCTACTTCTTGCATGGCCAAACCTTTGTATATGTTTATCCTTAACATTCTTGAGAAATCGCCACAGACTCTGTGACTCTGGAATACGTCTAACGCTGGAAGATGCCACCTTACATGTCATGATGTTGGTGCTTAGTGTTGGGAGGGTGGCTGACTTCCTTTCCAGGAGAAGACTGTTTGGATAGGAGGAGTTTATGGGCCAAATGGAGGCAAATGGAACTAGCTTGGAGGACACCATGTCTGGCATGGGCCCGTGTCTATGCCATATTACTCTACACCCTGGAAACCAATCAAAATGAAGGGAAATTAAGTAGTGGCATATTCAAACACTCACTGACTTTGTGAATGCTACACTCAAAAGTAAATAGACGTTTGCATCCTCCAAATCTTTCCGTTTCATTGTAACATTTAATAAGATGGTCAATATTTTCATAATTATCGTATTCTTAACTTGAAGGGGTGAAATTGCTTCATTTTCAGTCCTAGCTGTTTCTGTCATCTCCAAGCCTGAATGCTTTAAACTGCAGTGAGCAAGACAGTTCTGAATTGTCTATTTATTTCTCAGCAATTATCAGTGAGCAAAAATTACTGCTTTTTGAACACAATCACACTCAGCTGACAATATTTAAAAACCTTTCACTCTAAACATGGCGTAATGTCTAACGGCCACACAAGTGTGTGCGACTGACGCTAGTAAGGAACTATTCAGCACAGTGTCCCAAATAAATGAAGGGAATTCCAGCTATTTTCTCAATTTGTTTTTGTTCTTTAAGAGTTATCCAAAACAAGTGGCTGCCCCAATTAACCAGAATACACAGCATTACGTTGTCTAGCCTCATGTATGGTTACAGATTCAGATTTTCTTTTTCAAGTTAAATTGACGAAATTGCCTTGGTCAATAAATCATTTCCTTAAGACACAGGAGCAGAATTAGGTCACTCAGCCTATCAAGTATGCTCTGCCATTTTATCTTGGCTCTTTTATAATTCCCTTTTAACCCTGTCTTCTTGCCTTCACCCCATACCCTTTGACATACTTACTAAGCAAGAACATATCAATGTCTACTTTAAATATCCCCAATGAACAGTCACCCATGGCAATGAATTCCACAGATTCACCAACCTCTAAAGGGACTTTCTTCTATTCTGAGGCTGTGCTTTCTGATCCTAGACTCGCCCCCTACTGGAAACATCCTTTCCACTTTCTGTCTATCCAGGACTTTCAATAATTGGAAGGTTTTAATGAGATCCTTCCCCCCCCCCCCCCCCAGTCTTCTGAGTTCCAGGGAGTTCAGGCACAGAGCCATCAAATGCTCCTCATAACCCTCTCATTCTAGGTTTTTAGGAAGCCTTCTCAGGACCCTCTTTGATGTCAGCATCTTTCCTTAGAAATAGGGTTCAAAACTGCTCACTATATGCCACATGGTCTAAACATTATAAAAATTCTCTGCGTTGTACCCTTGCTTTTATATTCTAGACCTCTTTAAATAAATGCTAACACTGCACTTGCCTTCCTTACTACTGACTTTAGGGAATCCTGCATGAAGACTCTCAAGTCCCTTTGCACCTCTGATTTCTGAAATTGCTCCCCAATTAGAAAATAGTCTGCCTTTATTCCTTCTACCAAAGTGCACCACCATACATTTCTCTAAACTGTATTCCATCTGTCACTTCTTTGCCCATTTTCCTAAACTGTTCAAGTCTTTCTACAGACTCCCTGCTTTTCAAGACTGCCTGCCCCTCCTCCTACTCTGTATCATCTGCAAACTTGGTCACATATCCATCAAACACATCATCCACATCAATAACATACAACTTGAAAAGCAGTAGACTCAAAACCAGCCCCTAGCCACCAGCAACCAACCATAAAGAGCTCCCTGTATTCCCTCTTTGTCTTCTGACAGTCAGCCAATCTTCTATCCATGCTAGTACCTTTTCTGCAATACCATGGATTCTTATCCTGTTTAGCAGCCTTTGCTGCAGCACCTTGTCAAAGGCCTTCTGAAAATCCAAGTAAACATCATCCACCAACTCTCCTTTGTCTACTCTGTCTGTTATGTCCTCAACTAATTCTAACAGATTTGTCAAGGAAGATCTCCCCTTAAGTAAACCATGCTGACTTTGGCCTATTTTATCACATGCTTCCAAGTACCCCAAGACTTCTTCTTTAATAATGGACTCTAACACCGTACCAACCACTAGAGTCAGGCTAACTGGGCTATAATTGCTTGTCTTTTGCCTCCCTCACTTCTCAGGAGAGTGGAATGAAATACGTAATTTCCTCCAGAATCATTCCTGATTCTGGTGATTCTTGAAAGATCACTACAATTGCCTCCTCAGCTGCCCTCTTCAGAACCTTAGGGTGTAGGCCATCCAGTCCAGATGACTTATCCACCTCAGACTTGGAGCTTCCCAAGCACTTTCTTGTTAATAATAGCAACTACACTAACTTCTACCCCATGAGTCTCTCGAATTTCTTGTATATTGTTGGTATCTTCCACCATGAAGACTGACTCAAAATACTTATGCAGATTGCCCAACATTTCTACTTCTCCAGCACCATTTTCCAGTGGTCTGATTTCCACTCTTTTCTCTCATTTACTTCCTATATATCTGAAAAATCTTTTGGTATCTTATTTATATTATTGGCTAGCTTACCTTCATATTTTGTCTTTTCTCCCCCTTTTGCTTTTGTAGTTCCCTTCGGTTAGTTTTTAAAAACTTTCCCGTCCTCCAGCTTCCTACTAATTTTTGCTACATTATATGATCTCTCTTTTGCTTTTATGCTGTCTTTGACTTCCCTTGTCAGCCACTGTTGCCTCATCCTCCCTTTATATTGCTGCTTTTTCTTTGGAATGAAACGAACAGGCAAATTCAAAATTATTCACAGAAATTCTTGTCATTGCTGCTTTACTGTCATCCCTGCTAGGGTCTGCTTCCCATAAACTTTGGTCAGCTCCTCTCTCACATCTCTGTAGTTGCCTTTACTCAAATGTAACACCAATACATCTGATTTTAGCTTCTCCCTCTCAAACTGCAGGGTGAATTCCATCATAATATGATCACTGACTCCCAAGGGTTCCTTTACCTTAAACCCCCTAAATAAGATCTGGTTCATTACACACTCCAAACCCACAATTGCCTTTTCCTGAGTGGGACTGACCACAAGCAGCTAAGTAGGCATTCTACAAATTCCTCTCTCAGGATCCAGAGCCAAACTGATTTTCCCAGTCTATTGGCTTTCTGACTTTCTAAAGTCCCCCCCACTCCAACGACCACCATAACATCTGTCATTTTAAAAAATGTCTTTACCGTTGTTTTAAATGCCATGAAGTGGACTTTTGCAGCAGTTATCTCGGTGGCGGGAAAAACAACATTGGAAGAGGGCATTAGGCCCTCAGTCAGCTGCAATTCATTTGAAATGAACAGCAGAAAGCACAGCACAGCGCTTACACTGTCTGCTTTTAACATATTTCATCAGTGTCAAAACCAATTTGGTCAAAACCCTACCCCAACAACTTCTCAGGTTTAAATGACTAGGGAATCATGAAAACAACAAAGTAAACCAACATATACAGTATTTGTTCAGTATTGATAAACATTTGCCTTTTTTTAAAACACGAATTAACTGCGCTTGGCAGTGTACCTAACAAACAGTGGCTAAAGTGGTGATGATGGTGGGAATAGTTTCTACATGAACAAGGGTCAACTTCTATTTTCTCCAACCTTTCAAGTGTACTTGGATTATATGATACTTAATGAAAATAGTGACATCCCTGAAGTACTGCTAAATTTTTTAATCCAATATAGGAAAATGCCAAATACTTCCATCTCGTGTTAATGATTCAGAAACAGCGTCTTCCCCTCAACCATCAGATTTCTGAAAAGTCCATGGAAACTATTTCATTATTCTTTTTTTATTCATATTTATTTTTGGAATTTATAATGATTTTGTGTCTTTGCACTGTACTATTGGAAGAAAGCAATAAATTTCACATTATATACACAATAATAAATCTGATTCTAAATAGTACAAGAATCAAGACTTCATTGTATGTTTCAAGGAAGACCTGGGCTTTTAAACATGGAATATTTGCTTTCCTATTCATTAATACAGAGCCCAAATGTTTTACAGCATAACAGGCAGTCACTCAGTTCAATGTGCTTGTACAATTTTTCTATGAAGAACTACAGTATGCAATTCATTCCTTTCCTTTCAAAAGGAATCATACATTCATAAAGTTCTCTTTTAAAATAAATTCTTGATTATGTTTCCACCAACTAATTTGCCTCATTAATCTTTCAGGACAAAAATACATTATTCTTATTTACCAATCACTACCAAGTAATGTTCCCTCTAATTTTTAGTAGTCAGTGTGTGCAAAAATCTTATGCTGTGCTATCTTTTTTCCTGTGACAAAAGTATGTGTGCACTGAATGCACACATGGGAGTTTATGTAGGTCTACAAAATATTTGACATAAAACTGCAGAGAATAACAACAAAATAACATACATATTTAAGTCACACACAAAAAAAAATGCTGGTGAACACAGCAGGCCAGGCAGCATCTCTAGGAAGCGGTACAGTCGACGTTTCGGGCCGAGATCTTTCGTCAGGGCTAACTGAAGGAACAGCTAGTAAGAGATTTGACAGTGGGAGGGGGAGGGGGAGATCCGAAATGATAGGAGAAGACAGGAGAGGGAGGGATGGAGCCAAGAGCTGGAAAGTTGATTGGCAAAAGGGATATGAGGCTGGAGAAGGGACAGGAAGCCTAGGGAGAAAGAAAGGGGGGGGGAAGCCCAGAGGATGGGCAAGGAGCTATAGTGAGAGGGACAGAGGGAGAAAAAAAGAGAGAAAAGGGGAAAGAATAAATAAATAAATAAAGGCTGGGGTACGAAGGGGAGGAGGGGCATTAACGGAAGTTAGAGTAGTCAATGTTCATGCCATCAGGTTGGAGATACTTAATTTTTTATCATATTTAAGTCACTCAGTTATTTTCTCTCTCATGTCTTTGGCATTTACCCATTCTTTGTAAACTCTATCTCGACTAATAGAACTTCCGTCCCATTGATAGCTTTTGATTCTCATTAACATATCCAAATGACAGTCACCTAAATGGTTTCTCAGCTTGTTTTTGAGCTGTTTCCTCAGGCTAAAGCCTCGCTCACAGTCCGCACTAGACGCAAGAAAGGTTCCCCCAATGTCCATCAACTGTGCAAAGTCGCAAAACTGTTCATTTTGAAGTACAAATGCCACCATTTGAGCAAAGTTTGAAATTAGTTTGGATTTACTTTTTTCTTGTATGGAAAATTTGAAATCATTAAATTGTCTAACTATTACAATATTTTCAGCTAGAAAATTAAGATATTTTAGACATAAGGCATTAACCTGTTCATTGCCAAATGTGAAGTCACAATCTGCAATTGTGGAGAAATCCATTCTTGTACCTCAACTTTGATCACCTCTGGGTTTGATCGTTTTCTCTCTCGCTCATCTGCACTCAACCCTAACATGCATCGCACTCCTGTAACGGGTAATGACGGGTTCTGTTGCCTGAGCTTTTGTACACCATCCAAATGTGATTTACTTGTCAAATGACACTTCAAAAAGTCAAGTTTCCAAATATCATCCCACTTCTTTCCACTAGCGAATTCTCCAGCAACTTTCGCATCACGACAATACAAACAGATAACTCCAGTTTCCGAATCATTCATAAATATTTCTCATAGCTGAACATTCATGATCTCATGAGCTTTCGGTGTAACAGTTTCTACTATTTTGTTAAGCCATTCAACTTTAAACAAATTTGCAGTTCTTTTGCGCTTCATGCCCTTCGCTTCTTTTGAATTCGACATAGTGAATCAATATTTTTTTCCAATAAAAACTTAGTGAGCTATCTACAGGATTTGAAACAGATCTTTGTAAACTTTATGATATGAACATTGTCCGCCAAATATGGCTGCCGCCATGATGCAGCCGTACAAACCGGAACAGGAAAGGCGAGGTGACGTAAATTAGTGACGTGTATTGTGGTATTTGAAAAACCGACCAACTAGTTAACAGAAACAGTTAGCTAAAGGATTATTATCAATAAGTATAACTATTAACTACAACATTATTTTAGGTAACTAACCTTTTGTGTGCGCACACACGCGCACAGCTTAGAGGGAACTATGCTACCAAGAAACATTTGCCTTTTTACAGCAAAACTCATCAAGTAACATTCTGTCATAAATTCTTCAGTGAGGCTTCCGACTTCTGGTTTAAGATGGCGCTACTGATGTTGGGCAACAGTTTACTGGCAGTTCTCAAAGCAAGAAATATGATTAAATACCCAATTAATAACACTTTGTACTTGGAAAATTGCAGTAAACGATCACTGCAAACAATAAAGAGTTGAGTGAAGGCAAGGTGGGTGCAAGATGGAGTTGGAGTGAGGTTGAGGCATGCTCAAGTGGCTGGAACGAGGTCAAGGCATGTTTGGGACAAAGTTGGAGAAAGTGGAGCGGAGAAAAGTTGGAGCAAAGTTATTTCAGTGCTCGTCCACCTAAATCGGGAGCAAGCTTGGATCTATCTAGGCGTCAGAGTGACTTAGAAAGATCAGTTTCGGGCCGGAACACAGGGCCCAGACCCTTTAGAGCAGTGGACGCAGAAAGATTTTAAGAAGTTAAAAACACTTCATGCAGATATTATTGTTGTGCAGGAGACTCACATCCGTAGGCAGGATGAAAATTTAAATTTTGGAAGGGACCCTCATTTCATTCTTTATCAGTAAATCAAATAAGAGGAGTATCTATTTTTATTAATTCTAAAATCCCTTTTGTACATTTCAACACAGTTACAGATTTAATTGGAAGATATTTAATTGTTACTGGTCTGTTATGTGGACAAAAGGTGGCTTTGGTGTGTGTTTATGCACCTGATATAGATAGTCCTGAATTTTTTAAGTAGCTGTTTTCTGTGTCGCCGAATTTAAATGAATATAAGTGATTATGGGCAGTGACTTTAACTGTTGTCTCAATCCATTGATTGACAGTCGTCCACCAATCTGTCGCTTCGTAATAAAGCTGTCTCTTGTATTAATTCTTTTTTATTAGAATACGGTCTGGTCGACATTTGGAGATTTATGTACCCTAAAGATAAGGATTTTTCTTTTTTTTTCCCTACATGTATACCTTAAATACTTAAGAATTGATTACTTTTGTTGGACACGTATTTGGTGCCCTCTATTGCTGATTGTGCGTATGATGTCATTGCATTGTCAGATCTATGAAATTAACTTTGAAGTTTTCTGATAGTATACTGAAGGTATCTCAGTGGAGATTTAATGCTACATTGCCGTAAGTTTTATGAAAGAGCAGATTTCTCTATTTTTTGAATTAAATACAACTGAGGGAATGTCAAATTTAGTTATTTGGGACACGATGAAATCTTTTCTTAGGGGACAGATAATTTCATACTCAATAGGTTTAAGAAGGAAATCCAAGGCAGAACTTTTAGTGATTACTAATAGGATTAAAGAAAAAGACAAAGTTTATTCAGTAATGCCTAGTGAAGATCTCTAAGGAAAGGGTGGAACTCCAAACACAGCATGATTTGCTTTTGACTTTTCTCATTGAGCAGCAACTTTTTAAATCTAAAATCCAATTTTATATACATGGGGAGAGGTCAGGCAAATTATTGGCTGGTCAATTAAAAGCAACTATGGCTAGAAGACAGATCCTGCAAATTCGAAGACCTGATAGAACTGAAACGGCAGAACCTTATGAAATTATTAAGGTATTTATGGATTTCTACTCTAACCTTTATAAATCTGAATTTTCAGACAATATTAATTTATGACTTCAAAAAGGGTTGATAGCTATAATTTATAAACAGATATTGAATTTACGAATGATATCTAATGATAAAATTAAACATGCTTGGGAATTGGAAGTTCAAGAGTCATTTTCAGATAATCAACGGAATAAAATTCTTCATTTGGTTAATAACTCATCTATTTGTGCCCGTCAATCCTTGATACAGTTCAAGGTAGCGCATCGGGCCCATACGTCAAAGGATAAACTAGCATGTATTTTTTCCAATATCAATCCTATTTGTGACAGATGTAATAGTGAGGTGGTCACTTTAACTCATATGTGTTGGTCTTGTATAAAGCTAGATAACTTTTGGAGAGATGTTTTAAAACATTATCAAAAGTCCTGGATCTGGACCTACAACTTAATTTACTTACGGCAATATTTGGGATTACCCCATCGAAACCAGGAAATATTCCTATTCAACTTTATTGGCTAGGAGAGCCATTTTACTGAAGTGGAAGGATTCTAATCTACCTACTGTCTTTTATTGGCTTTCCTCCATTATGTCCTGTTTAAGTTTAGAGAAAATAAGAAGTCAGACATTTGATACATCCTTTAAATTTGAGCAAATCTGGCGACCTTTTATTCAATATTTTCATTTAATTTGATTTATTACTCTTCCAATTTTTTTCCCCAAAGTTTTAGATTTGATCAGAAAGTCTTTCTTTTTTTTTGGTTGTATCCTCAGAATGGACTGCCCAGTCCCCTTTTTTTTTAAAATATATAGTGTAGTGGGTTTTCTTTTTCTTCATTTAAAATTCAAAATTTTTTCTTTCCTCTTCATGAACTGATAAGAGAAGATTTGCTGTTTTCTTTTTTATTATATATTATATAATAGCTTAACACTATGTATGATTTTGATAATGTTTATTTCAATCTGTTTGTATTGTTATTGATATACATATTTCAGATAATTCTCCTCTTGTTTGTATTTATGTTCCTTTTAAATCAATAAAAAGATTAATAAAGAAAGAAAGAGCAGAAAGAAAGAAATTTGAGCATGCCATTTACTTGCCAACCTCAAATTCAAAGTGCAATTCTTTTTTAAATGGTAACAATTTACACACGTATGGAATCACTTTTGACTTATAAATATTGATAGCGTCTGCTTCCATCACTCTTTGATGGAAAAGAAAAAAAATCTAGAACTCACAATCACAAGAAAAAAATTGCACACCATCTGCTTCTTAAACATGCAACTTATTTTTAAAAACTGTAAAAAAAAACTGCTTCTCCAAAGAGAGAAAACATTCCCTCCACATCCCCATCAAGATTCCTCAGGTTGGGCTTCAATCAAATGTTTGTCAGTTCTAAACTCCAACGGATACAAGCCTAGCCTGTCCAACTTAAACGTTTTAGTGAAAATCACCCATACCAGGAATTCATCAAATGAACCTGTTCCAAATTGCTTTCAATGCATTAATATCCTTAAGATGTCCAATAGTGTACATTGCCCCAGAAGATGGCTCATTAATATCCTACATGACCAAAACATAATAAATGATAACTTCCGCAGTAGAAAATAACATTCTGTAAGCTTCCCAATTACTTACGTATTCTGCATTTTCGCTCTTTGTAAATCAAGCACGGACACTCCAGTCCTTGGCACCTCAACTGCATGCTTCCTTTATTTTTCCTTTCCAAATAGGCACTGTCACATTTCCTCATATGATACAGTAATCTAATAACTATTGCTAATGAATGTGTACAAATGCACTGTGACTCATTATGTAAACTGAAGCACAATCCTGGAAAAATAGAGGGTGGCCCTGTGTAAGAGCCAGGAATCCCTGATGATACTTGGGCAACAATTACACATCAATGTGTCATGCCAATCTATGGAGAATACAGTCAATAACTAACGGCACATAAGAGTATCCAAGGCTGAGAGTAGTGTAATTCAATGAAAAGGTTTTGAGTTCAATTCCCCAATGTTCTAAGTACTGTATGTATGCATTATGCCAGGGTCCCAACCTTTTTTGCACCGCAGACCGGTTTATTATAGACAATATTCTTGCGGACCAGCCGACCCGGGGGGGGGGGGGGGGTGTTTAACCTGAGAAAGACTACCATGACCATGAAGCCTTGCACGGGCACCAGTGCGCATGCCAATTTTTTTCTACAAATCGTTTTTGCCGATTCTGTTCGGCGGTGGGGGGTTAATCACTACCGGATAAGTGATAAGTGGTTAATCACTCAATTTCGTTTCTAAGAGGGTTTATCTAATGAATTTAATATTAAACACACAGCACATATTTTCCTCGCATGAATATAGGGATAAGTCAATTACTGTATAAGTCACTTATAAGTTAATAGCATCATAACCTTTTAAGTAATGTTTGGATATTAAACACACAGCACATATTTTCCCCGTATGAACATATAAAATCATTGCAACACACCAATATTGCAGAATCATGGGAGCCCTGGGCTTGTTTCCCTGCAACAAGACGGTCCCATCAAGGGGTGATGGGAGACAGCGATAGTCGAACAGGGTTCCTTATGTCCAGTCTATTCCGCAATTTAGTTTTTGTTGCATTCCTTGCAGAGATATGCTGGAAATGGAAGCAATGTTTTCAGTGCTTTTGTGGCTATCTCAGGATATTTAGCCTTGATTTTGATCCAGAATGCTGGCAGAGATGTTATGTCAAAAATACTTTCCAGCCCGCTGTCATTTGCAAGCTGGAGGAGTTGATTTTCTGCATAACATTCAGAACTGACGTTTATAAAAGTCAGCCTGTCCAACCTCTGACACTGACACCCTACACTCCTATGTACAATTCTCACTTACTGCATTCCAGGAATGTGAAAATCCCAAACGGATATCAAAGACTGTATTAGCAAGATTGACCTTTCATCCGAAGCTATGGCAGCAAGCTAATTGTCTTTTCAGGCACAACTTCCCCCAAACCTTCACTCTCCACTTCTCAACATTCTTAAGCTCTATCCCACCCACCCCACTACCCACAACCCTGGGAAAAAAAAAATCATCATCCAAAACTATTGCTTATATCAAATCTCATTCATCCAAGCCTACTCTAACACATCCTGAATACTGGAATTCAAAATTCTCACTCCTCCTTTTCAAGTAACATGCTCCAGCTCAAGAACTTCCAGAGCTGATCTTTCTATTCCAATTCTATCCCATTTCCTCTGTACGATTTCCTTGCATCATTGACAGGCTCATTATTTAAATATGAATTATTGGTTGCATTTCGCATGGTATCTAGATTTAAAAGCTTTGGGCGCGTTCTGAATAAATACTTTTTCCTTCCCCATTCCCAGTTTGAAGATATACTTTATGGATGGTTTAGCACTTGATGCATATGGCTTACAAAGTGTTAAACAGATAAAGTGGGACTGCAATAATTTTTTTTGCTTTGAGTGAAAAGATGCACTGAATAGTCTTTGTACAACTCTCCATCTATTCACTTGACTCCCATCCAGTTGCAAAACATTGGTTCTCATTTCCTTGTTATTCTTGTGGTTCCCTGTTTTTACTCATTTCTAACTTAGAAATGTCTCTTCTCTCCCTTTTCAGAGCAGCTTTTAAACTATCTTTATGACCAACAGCCTGGTCTGCCTTCCATTTCTTTCTCACACTTTCTTCCCCCCCCCCCAAGCAAAAGCCCCCAAAGTTCACTCTGGTATTACCCCTCCCAAACTTGTGGTTGCTTCAGTTCTGAGCTCCACCAGACACTACAGAGTATCAGCATCTTGCAAGACTGCAACTTCATGGGAAGATAAATACACTCACCAAAATCAATCACTGGAAGAACAAAGGCAGTACACAGAATCACCACCAAGCCAACATCCAGATTGGAACTACTGCGATCACTTATTGCCAGATCAAAATTTTGCAAGCCCCAAACTATCAACATTCCCCCAGCATTGCTTCTGTGAAGTCTCAAGGGCAATCAGCAATGGGCAATAAATGCAGATGCTGGGATTATGATTTCTAAAGTAAGATCAAGGATTCAAAATCAAAAGATTCAAAACACATTTATTATCACAGAACTTGCAATCTGTCTGCTTACAGACAACCACAAAGCAAGAAACTCGAATAAACCAAATTAAAAAAAAGACCAAACAACACTGCGCAGAGAAAGAGAGGGCGAAAAAAATCATGCAAACAACAGAAGCAAGCCAACAGCATCCCAAACCAAACTCAGTCTCAGATCTGCTCCTGGATTTCAAGGCTGATGGTTTTCATTTGCAAATCTGGACTTAAATTTTATTACTCCCAGGACACTAACTGTGAAAGTCAAATATAAAGTATGATCTGCAGATTTAATTGTTAAATCTCAAGGTTCAAGTATATGTTTGGATTCCTTCACAAAGGAAGATCATATTTTAAACAATACCAATACTTCTTAAATAAGACCATAAGACATAGGAGTAGAATTTGGTCACTTGGTCCATCGAGTTGGCTTTGCCATTTGACTATGGTGGATTCATTTTTCCTCAGCCCCATTCTCCTGTTTTCTCCCCTCAACCTTTGACACCCTTACTAACCAAGGACGCATCAAACTCTTATTTTAAATATACCCAATCGGTGGCAATGAATTCCACAGATTCAGCATCCTCTGGCTAAAGAATTCCTCCTCATCTCTGTTCTAAAGGGGCATCCTTCTCTTCTGAGGCTAAGCCCTGCGGTTCTAGACTCCCCCACTTTAGGAAACACCCTCTCCACATCCATTCTAACTAGGCCTTTCAATATTTGGTAAGTTTCCATCATATTCCCCCCCCCCACCCCCATTCTGGTAAACTCCAGTGAGTAGAGGCTCAGAGCAAACACTCCTCACACTTTAACGCTTTCATTAAGGAGCAAAGGAAGCTGAAGCATGACATGTTTATTAGCATTACTATATTGAAAAATTCCTAACAGGTGTATTAGAGAATTTGAAGTAGATTTCCTTAAGTGATGCCTTCCATAACCCAGACTGCCCCTGTCTTTGTAAATGTTGTAAATTTTATTTTTGAACTCAGTAATGTCTGTTCCTTCCTGATTGTATGAATAAAAAAAGGAGCCACTATGAAGTTTTCTGGGAAAAAAAGTTCCTTTAATTTACGGAAAGCCTTGCTGTAAACTGTATTCTCTACCTCTGACATTTGAGAATGACCTCTTCTTGCTTGGACCACTTGTTAATTTGCTGCTTTTTAGTTTAGACAATTAAAATAATGATTTATTTTCTCTCCTTTGATTTCCTTAATCTTATGTCAGTTATTAAGACCTAGCAGTTAAAAACTGAAACTTAAATTCAAGATTGTTTGTCATTTCCATGTTAGGATGCTCTCCACTGTGAATCTGTAGGAGGATGTGAGTATAGATGTACATAGTAATGTGTACAGGTGGCCACTGTTTTCCGAACGTTCGCTTTACGACACCTCGCTGTTACGAAAGACCTACATTAGTTACCTGTTTTCGCTAACAGAAGGTGTTTTCACTGTTATTAAAAAAGGCAGCGCACGCCCGAACAGCCAAGCTCCTTCCCCGGAACTGCATTCTAGCCGCCATTGCTTAAACACGTGCTTTATCTCAATTTATTTTGTGCATCCGTTAGCAGGATGAGTTCTAAGGTATTGGAAAAGCCTAAAAGTGCTCATAAGGGTGTTACACTTAGCGTAAAGCTAGACATAATTAAGCGTTTCGATCGTGGTGAACGAAGTAAGACATTGTCCACACGTTGAACTTGCCTATATCCACCATTTGCACTATCAATGCAGACAGAAAGAATTCTGAAAGCTGCCGATGTTACTGTTGGCTCTGCTCGTAGCAAAGTGGTCTCTCTTAGTTGGCATCCAATAACAGATAAAATGAAAAGTCTATTACTTGACTGGATTGATGTGTGTACAAAGCATGGCGTTCCGTTAAGTTTTCTTATACTTAAGGAGAAATCAGTCAGTCTTTTTAATATGCTGAAACAGAAAGCACTGGACGATGGTGATGAAAGTGTTGCGAAAGTGGAATTTAAAGGTAGTCATGGGTGGTTTGATTGGTTTCTGAGGCGAGGGCAGCTTCATAGTTTAATGTTTACCGGACAGAGTGCTTCGGCTGATATTGAAGCTGCTGACGAGTTCCAAGCAGAACTGAAGAAAATAATTACAGAAGGGGGTTATTCATATAAGCAAGTGTTTAACTGTGACAAAACTGCAATTTATTGGAGTCTTCCTGATTCCGGTAAGTGAAACTACACTGTACATACATTATTTCTACTTTATATAGGCAGTGTATTTTTATGTGTTATTTGGTATGATTTGGCAGCTTCATAGCTTAAAGGTTACTGGAGAGCGTGTTTCTGCCAAGAGCGCTTGCGCCAAGAGTGCTGCCGTGAGATTTTCGCTGTGCTAGACAGTGCTGTAGAAAAGTATTTCTACTTTATATAGGCAAACAACAGGAATTCTGCAGGTGCTGGAAATTCAAGCAACACACATCAAAGTTGCTGGTGAACGCAGCAGGCCAGGCAGCATCTCTAGGAAGAGGTACAGTCGACGTTTCAGGCCGAGACCCTTCGTCTCCTCTACTGTAAAGATGAAGCCACACTCAGGTTGGAGGAACAACACCTTATATTCCATCTGGGTAGCCTCCAACCTGATGGCATGAACATCAACTTCTTTAACTTCCGCTAATGCCCCACCTCCCCCTCGTACCCTATCTGTTATCGATTTTTATACACACATTCTTTCTCTCACTCTCCTTTTTCTCCCTCTGACTATACCCCTTGCCCATCCTCTGGGTGCCCCCCGTCTTTCTCCCCGGACCTCCTGTCCCGTGATCCTCTCGTATCCCCTTTGCCAATCACCTGTCCAGCTCTTGGCTCCATCCCTCCCCCTCCTGTCTTCTCCTATCATTTTGGATCTCCCCCTCCCCCTCCCACTTTGAAATCTCTTACTCACTCTTCCTTCAGTTAGTCCTGACGAAGGGTCTCGGCCTGAAACGTCGACTGTACCTCTTCCTAGAGATGCTGCCTGGCCTGCTGCGTTCACCAGCAACTTTGATGTGTGTTGCTCTACTTTATATAGGCTGTGTATTTATCATATCATTCCTGCTTTTACTATATGTTACTGTTTTTTTTAGGTTTTATGTTTTACTTGGCATGATTTTGTAGGTTATTTTTGGGTCTGGGAACGCTCTAAAATTTTTCCCATATTAATAAATGGTAATTGCTTATTCACTTTCCGACATTCCGGCTTATGAACCGTTTCACAGGAACGCTCAGCCTTTGGATAGCGGGGAAACCTGTATTTAATATCTCAGTAATATTTGAGTAATCTGTCTCTGACACCATCACTGACTTCATCATCTTTGGAGAACTTCCATCCACTGCTATCAACCTCATGGTTCCCTGATCCTGCACCACTTGCTTCTACCTCCTACCCTAGATCCACAAACCTGACTCCATTCTGCCCCCTTGGTTCAGTCCCTTCCCACCTACATCCGCAACACTTCTCATGCTCTCGACCTCCTCAGTAACTTTCTATTCCCTGACCCTGACCCCTTCATCTTCACCATGGATGTCCAGTCCCTATACAATTATATCCCCCCCATCAAGGCGGCCTCAAAGCTCTCTGCTTGTTTCTCAATAAAATCAACCAGTTCCCCTGCAGAACCACCCTCCTTTGTCCGGCAAAAAATGCTCCTCATCCTCAACAATTTTTCCTTTCGGCTTCTTCCACATTCTCCAGACTTGAAGGGTAGCTATGGGCACCAACTATGCCTGCCTCTTCTTTGACTACGTACAGCAGTCCATTTTCAAAGGTTTCCCCGGTAATGCTCCCCAATGTCCTCAGCTACACTGACACTGCTTCATGCACTTATGCTGAGCTTATCAATTTCATCAACTTCGCTTCTAACTTCCACCCGCCCTTAAATTTGCTTGATCCATTTCTGACAACTCTCTCTCTTTTCTCAATCTCTCTGTCTCTATGTCTGAAGACAAACTGCCTACTGAGATCTTTTATAAACCTGCCGATTCCCACAGTTATCTTGACTATACCTCTTCCCACCCTCTTTCCTGTAAAAATGCCATTCTCTTTCCTCAGTTCCTTTGCCTCTGCCGCACCTGTTCCCAGGATGGGGCTTTCCTTTCCAGGATATCAAAGATGCCCTCCTCCTTTAAAGAACATGGTCTCCCTTCCCCCACTATTGACGCTGCCCTCTGAGATTTTCTTATCCATTTACTCCTCCTCACTAAACTCCCTCCTCGGCATTTGTACCTGCAAGCGGCCCAAGTGCTACACCAGTCCATTCACCTCCTCCCTCACCTCCATTCAGGGCTCAAAACAGTCCTTCCAGGTGAGACAACACACTACCTGTGAATCTGCTGGAGTCGTCTGTTGGGTCCAGTGCTCCTCTACACTGGTAAGACCTGATATAAACTGCGTCAAAGGTCAAAGGACATGTCACAGTTGCAGTCCTTTTTAGAATTTGTCAATGACTACAACAGGTTCCCTCCAAACCTAGCTACTGTGTTCCACCCCTTGAACTCATTACTACAGATCAGTAAGAAACGACAACGGACAAAGCAGTGTGAGATGGCTTTCAAAAAGGTAAAAGAAATGGTGGCGTCAGACACCGTATTCACACATTATCCACATCGTCTGGTGAAGCTTGCTATGCACTGCTTGGGATGCCAACATATCCAGAAGGTGTCCAGAGCTATCAGAATCACTTTCTGCAGTCCCAAAGTCAACTCATACAACCACCAAGGAGGCCCCAGAACCTGATATTGTTTCACAGCCGCAAGTCTCTCCTGCCAAGCAGAGTGATCCCCCTTGTCAAGAAAGACATTATCCTACAAGAGTAAGAAATCCCCCACAGCAATTAAATCCTTAGGCCTGGATGAGGCAGTTTAAAATTTACTATGCTGTGGATGTCTGTATAGAGGTTGTATTATATTGTGCACTGTGTATATTGTTGAGATGCATTCCATATTGTTTTTGGCTAAGCAGGGAGGAGTGTTGTGTATTTAATATTTTGGTAATATTGTAAATATATTGTTTGACTAGGCATTCTTTGTTGTTTACATAATACACTGGGTTTTTGTAAAAGTACGTAAATGTCATACGTCATCGTGGCACTACATGATACATGTGCACCTCGCTTAAAAGTAAAAAACAAAATAAAGACGTTCTCCCGACTCCCTTGTTTTCCTTTCAGTTAGTTTAATGTTTTGGAGCTACAGTACAGCTCTCTTCAGCCTCCTCAGAAAGTAGAGGCATTGGTGAGCTTTCCTGATTGTGCCGAGTGTGTTCTGGGACCATGAGAGGTTGTGCTAGAAGCGTACTTGCAGGAGTTTGAAACTGCTTGCAGTTTCCACTGCTGTGTCGCCGATCCAAGAGGGGTCCTTTGTCCTTTGTCTTGTTGTCTTTGAGGAAAAAGGTTATTTGCCTGGCAGCAGGCCTCCTCCCTGTATCATTGTTAGTGATGAGCCCCACCAAAGTTGTGTCATCGGTGAACATGTGTTTACTCAGGCAGTCATGTGTGAGCAGAGCGTACAGAACACAGCACTGGGCGGGACAAACGGACCCTTGTTGAGGATGGTGGGGAGGGAGGAGTGGTAGGGCATTCTGACTATCTGAGGTCTGCTGGTTAGTAAGTCCAACACCCAGCTGCACAGTGGTGTATTTAGACCGAGGAATAAGAGTTTGTTCACTAAAGTCTGTGGAAAAGTATAATCTGGCATCAACTTGGGCACAAACTCATGATGTCTTCGTATTATGTTTTTCAGTAGTTTACTATCATCACATAATATAAACATTTAAAAACCATTGTAGCTTACTGAGAAATTACAATTTTCACTTCTGGGGCACCAGACACCGACGACCTGAATGGCAGCTCTCATTGAAAACGATGGAAATCATCAAATGTTCTTGTTTTAGCCTGCTACAGCTGAGAACTATCTAAGATGTGTACAGTCAGTGATGAAGTTTTAATGCCAATGAATATTCTATCACTGCTTATAACTGATGGAAATAGACCGAACTGTGGTCGGCACACCGCCCCTTTAAGAAGCCGCTGGTGAAACAGGGGACAACGTACTGGTCTAATGGTGTGTTTTAAACAAAACGAGGCTTTCAACTTTTAAAACCAACTATCATGCTGGCAAATATAGTCTCTGGTAAATAAAACTGACGATCTCAGAGCTAGGGTGCTGTATCAGAGGGGCATTAGGACTGTGTGCGTCCTTTTTTTTATTTACAAAATCTCGGTTAACCCCTTCTGTACTGGACGTAACGATTCAAATAGACGGGTTCACAATACACTGTCCAGATAGGTTGGCCGACTCTTTCAAAAGCAGAGGTGGAGGTGTATGCCTCATGATCAAATCCTCAAGGTGTACTAATGTGTCTGTGATGTTCCTACATTGCTCACCAACCTGGAATACCTCACAATCAAGTGCCGGCCATTTTACCTGCCATGGGAGATTTCAGTGATCATTTTGGTAGCGATGTACATTCCACCTCAGGCCAGTGTCAAACAGGCTCTATAAGAACTGAGCGATGTAATCAACAGGCACAAAACAGCACATCCTGATGCATTCCCCGTCATTTTGGGGGATTTTAACCAGGCCAGCTTGATAAAGTCACTGTAGTTATTATTGACAAATCACCTGTAGTACCAGAGGAAATAACACCACTATCATGCTAAGATAAAGATCCTATTCCACACCCACACTTTGGAAAGTCTGATCACCTGGCTGTACTTCTACTCTCTTGAGTATAGGCAGAGATTGAAGACTGTAGTACCGGTAGTAAGAAACAAGAAGGCATGGACAAGAGAAGCAAAGGAGCACTTAAAGGACTGCTTTGAATCGGTGGACTGGACTGTATCGAGGGATTCATCTTCCAATCTGGATGGGTATGCCACAGTTGTTACCGACTTCATTAAAACCTGTGTGGATGAATGTGTGCCTACGAAAACTTGCTGGACATTCCCAAACTAAAAGCCAAGGGTAAACCAGGAGGTTTGTCGTCTGCTGAGGGCTAGATCTATGGCATTTAAGTCTGGTGACCCAGGTCTGTATAAGAAAACCAGGTATGACTTACGGAGGGCTATTTCAAGAGCGAAGAAACAATTCTCGGAGAGTTTGGAGGTGACATTGGATGCATGTCAACTCTGGCAGGGTTTGCAAGACATTACTTCCTACAAAGCTAAACCTATCATGAATGGCAGTGGTGCCTCACTCCCAGACAAGCTCAATGCCTTTTATACCCATTTTGAAAGGGAGAATAAAACCACAGCTATGAGGATCCCTGTGATCTCAGTCTCGGAGGCCAATGTCAGGCTGTCTTTCTGGTAAAGCTCTGGAAACCTGTGCTAATTAACTTGCGGAGGTATTCAAGGTCATTTTCAATCTCTCATTACTATGGTCGGAAGTTCCCACCTGCTTCAAAATGGCAACAATTATACCAATGCCCAAGAAGAGTAGCACGAGCTGCCCTAATGACTGTCATCCAGCAGCACACACATTTACGGTGATGTAGTGCTTTGAGAGGTTGGTCATGGCTAGGATCAACTCCTGTCTCAGCAGAGACCTGGACCCACTGCAATTTGCCTATCACCATAATAGGTCGGAAGCAGATGCAATCTCAATGGCTCTCCACGCGGCCTTGGGTCACCTAGATAATGCAAATACCCATGTCAGGATGCAGTTTATTGACTATGGTTCAGCATTTAGCATAATTATTCCTACAGTCCTGATTGAAGAGCTACAGGACCTGGGCCTCTGTACCTCCCTCTACAATTGGATCATTAACTTTCTAACCAGATGACCACAATCTATGCATAGTGGAAACAACAGCTCCACCTCACTGGCAATTAATACTGGTGCTCCACCGGGGTGCGTCCTTAGCCCACTGCTGTACTCCCTCTACGCCCGCGACTGTGTGGGTAGGCACAGCTCAAATGCCATCTATAAATTTGATGATGATACAACCATTGTTGGCAGAAGCTCAGAGGAAAACAAGACTGCATACAGGGGTGAGTATACCAGCTAGTGGAGTGGTATCACAGTGACAACCTGGCACTCAATGTCAGTAAGACGAAAGAGTTGAATGGGGACTTCAGGAAGGGTAAGGCGACGGAACACAAACCAATCCCTCATAGAGGGACCAGAAGTGGACAGAGTGAGCAATTTCAAGTTCCTGGGGGTCAATATCTCTGAGGACCTAACCTGGATACAACATATTGATGCAGCTGTAAAGAAGACAAGACAGTGACTATATTTCATTCAGGTTTTGAGGAGATTTGGTTGTCAACGAAAACACTCAAACTTCTACAAATGTACCGTGGAGACATTCCGACTGACTACATCACCATCTGGTATAGGTTGGGAGGGTGGGAGGCTACTGCACAAGGTCAAAGTAAGTTGCAGAAAGTTGTAAAATTATTCAGCTCCATCATGGGTACTAGCCTCCGTAGCATCCATAACATCCTCAAGGAGCAATGACTTAGAAAGACTGTGTCCATCATTAAGAATCCCCAACACCCAGGACATATCCTCTTCTCATTGTTACCATTGGGAAGGAGTACAGAAGTCTGAAGACACACACTGAGCGATTCAGGAACAGCTTCTTCCCCTCTGCCATCAGAATTCTAAATGGACATTGAACCCATGAACACTACTTTTTTTACTTCTGCTTTTATTTCTGCACTACTTAATTTTAGCTTAATTTGTAATTCAGTTTTTTCCTATATATTTATTTATCATGTATTTCATTGCAATGCACTGTAAAGTTAATGAATTTTCCAACATGTCAGTGATATTAAACCCAATTTGGGTTCTGATTCACTTTAAGTCTTGTTATGCTGACCAGTGGGACATCCATCCCCTCACTATTCTAGGGAGAAAGATCACAGAATTTATAATGTACAGCTAATATCTTCAAATATAATTTCCCTATATTATACCCATAACAACTTTGGTGGTTACAAATTACAAGTTTGCAGTTTGTAGGAGTCAATTACAAGGGGAAGATTGCTCAGACAGTTCCTATACACACAAGCCTACTGTAATCAGGCTAACTTCCACCCCTCCCCCTTCATTATTAGCAAAGACATTTTAGAAATTAGCCACTTGTTGATATACCCACTTGTTCAGCCAGAGTTCGATTTGACTCCAGACCACAATCAGGTTTAAGGCAATTGTGAAGTGTTACCTGGATCACTCAGCAATCAAAGGTCTGCAAAGCCTGCTGTAATTCACTTTCCCCCAAAAAAATTTGGCAGTCTGAAGAAAAGCCGATCACCACTAAGGTACACAAAATGTGATCTTCACCACACCTCCCCAAGAAAAATCACCACAACCTGAAGAAAATCAAGTCAAACAACGTTACCAACACAAAAATCTGTAGAAGGCAATAGGTAACTAAAAACTTAGTAAGGCACAGCAATTGAACGAAAGTGCTCAAGATAACTTGCCAAGCCATTGCAGATTTTCTACAGCAGCTGAATATTTTATTCAATACATAGCACTGCATAATAATCCCATGCTAAACAGCAAATCCAGCACCCTGCATGAAGCACTGGCAAGCAACTTCCTGCAGTAACACAAAATTAACAAAAAGCACACAACTAAAATATGGCTTGTGCACGTACTTTGCAATTTAAATTTCTACACAAACTTTAAACAACAAGAATAAAAATTGTTAATTTCTCCATCAAGGAAATGATGAATATACATATTGCATCTTTAGAGAAATACTTTTTTCTGTTCTTATTTTTCTGTGAATCTGGAGGCAGTTCTGAACAGTCATAGTTCAGCAAGAGAGGGGAAAAGGAAAATCAGAGTGGAACGCATTATAGCCGGAAACCACTGGGCAAGGCACAGCTTGCAATTGTGACCAAATTGCTTCCTGTACTCTGGGAAGAATGAAGCTATGCTTAAGCCAAGCAAGAAATCTCAGCAAATTTCCTCGTGTACTATATAGCAGAGGGTGAGAGTGGGGGCAATGAGGCAGGTGGATAGCAAACCTCGTAGGTATCCAGTAAAGGCAATTAAGCAGACATAAAAACATGTATATATATAATCTTTGATCACAGAAATTAGTAATTAAAATAGTTAATACCCATATCTTAACCTGTGTAAACCTCTTCCTGAACATCCCTCCAGTTTGTGCTGCGTCAGAGCTGTGTGTCAGACATGGCTATAAGCAGCACTGGGGTCCCACAGGGGACTGTATTGGCTCCCTACCCCGGACTTCAGATACATCACTGAGTCATGTCATCTGCAGAAAGTCTCTGATGACACAGCAACAGTTGGGTATCTAAAGGGAGGACAGAAGGATGAATACAGGGCCCTGGTGGAGGACTTTGTTAAATGGTGCAAGCTGAACCATCTGCAACATCAGTAAGACAAAGGAGATGGCGATGGACTTTAGGAGGACCCAACCTGCACTGCTCCCTGTTACTATTGATGGTGAGGATGTGGATGTGCTGAGGAACTACAAGTAGCTGGGGTGCACCTGGATGATAGACTTGAGTGGAGCACCAACACCGACACTGTGTACGAGAAGGACCAGTGTCACCTCTACTTTCTGAAGAGACTGAGGTCCTTTGGAGAGTATGCAGGCCTCTCCTTCATATGCTCTACCAGTCTACTGACTCCAGTACAATCTTCAATGCGGTGGTGTGCAGGGGGAACGACATCAACACGGGTGATGCCAACAGGCTCAATAAACTGATTAGAAAGACTGGCTTTGTTTTAGGAGACAAATTGGACACGCTGGAGACGGTGGTGGAACAAAGGACCCTCCAGAAAATCCTGGCAATTCTGGACAATGTTTCTCACCCTCTGTATGCCACTTTGGCTGAACAGTGGAGCACTTCTAGTAATAGATGAAGACAACTGCTCTGTTCCCAAGAGTGCTATCTGAGGTCATTCTTACCCTCGGCCATAAGGCTCTGTAATGTCAACCTATAGCCAGGGAAATGATAACCCCCTCTTGTTAGACTGTTTGAGGTAACATTTTTATTCCTTCTTACTTCTCTTCTAATATTTTTATATCTCTGCACTTGTAATGCCACTGTGACACTCCTTTGAGATCAATACAGTATCTATCTAATATAATCACAACTGACTGTTCTATTGAGTTGGGACAACTTCAAGGGAGAAATCTACTAGCTACAATTCAAGTTATTACAGTCAATGAAATAAAATTTAAAGGGAAACAAAGTCTTATAACCAATTTCAGATGAAAAGGTATCATGATTTTAATGCCTTCAATTTCAAATCATTGGATGCAGCTAGTCCGTAAGACCACATGTCCATTAATACAGAACGTTCTCACTCAAGTATATTGGCTTCTCTCAGAGACCTATAGGTAACTATCAATGCATCAAAAATATCTTCTCAACAAACTGCTAACTTGACATTGAGTGCTCCTTATAAAGTCTCCAAGAGTAATCTTAAAGAGGGAAAAACAAATTACCACAAACAAAACTGAAATCCTTCCTGTGTCCTGGTCAAAGAATGGCATGAAAGGAAAAGGTATCAAGGGGCACTGACATCAGTACTGAGGAAAGAGGATGTTTTCCATTGGGTTAATTTCAATCAAAAAAATCAGGGAACAGTGTGCTAGTAAACTGAAGCCTAGGTCTGTCAATAAGTTTATGTTAAGTAGTCAGGTGGGGAGGTGGAGGTGCAGGGAAGAAATGGGATATGTAGAGGATGCCAGTAAAGGCAAACTTAAGAGTTAAAAAGAGAAAAGGCACAAGCTGTTTAGTGCACAGTAGTGAAATGCATTATGATAACTAGAGTCCGTCAGGATGGCTCGCAGTACACGAACATAATGAGGAACACTTTCAAGTAGAGTCAAAGCAGGGAAGAAATGGTAAACTAAAGAAACTAACCAATCTTTATCTGAATGCACACAGTTCTGTAGCAAGATAGATGAATCAAATGCAACAAATAGAAATAAGTAGGTATAATCTAATAGTCAGAGTGAACCGACAATGGTTAGGTATTAAATAGAGGTGTACAAGGTAATGAGAGGCATTGACCGTCTGGATAGTCAGAGGCTTTTTCCCAGGGCTGAAATGGCTAGCACAAGAGGACACAGTTTTAAGGTGCTTGGAAGGAGGTACAGAGGAGATGTCAGGGGTAAGTTTTATTATGCAGAGAGTGGTGAGTGCATGGAATGGGCTGCTGGCAGTGGTGGTGAAGACAGAAACGATAGGGTCTTTTAAGAGACTCCTGGATAGGTACATGGAGCCTAGAAATATAGAGGGCTATGGGTAAGCCTAGGAGGTTCTAAGGTAAGGGCATGCTTGGCACAGCTTTGTGGGCCGAACGGCCTGTATTGTGCTGTAGGTTTTATACATTTCTATGTTTCTTCTATGTTTCTATTCAAGGATAAGACTTTAACTGAACTTCTCCAATTACCCTGCCTGCAAAGACATACAAACTCTCTTTTTTAAGGTATTCTGCACCTGGATGTTATTCCACATTAAAAGTGCTACAAACAAATTGCAGTAAAATAGGTTGATGTCAAAATTCATTGCAAAGTAAAACCTATGAACATCTTTGATAATGCAAAGAATAAACGGTTCCAGGACTGCTGAGCACAGAAACTGCAAAACTTTAAATAATCTTACTTCATTTTGCCTTCATTTGAAAAGATGGACAACTTACTGTGGAAAGTATTTCAATCATTTTAAGGAGTGCATTGATCAATTTTCCAAGGGAAAATTGTGATCTCATCAAAGTGAAGGGAAGTTACTCACCTAGTTACCTGTGTGCCACAAGACAGATTAACACTTAAATTTGGTCAGCAAGATGAGAGGGCCTTGTCAACGCTATGACTCTAGAGGTATAAAGTCATGAGGGGAGTTACAAAGGTATACAAAATTATGAGAAGTAGATAAGATGGACCCTGCCTCAAAGTAGAAGAAATACCAAGGTCATGAACTAGCAATGATCTGGATGATAATGTGGTAAATTGGATCAGCAAATTTGCTGATGATACAAAGATTGGAGGTGTAGTAGACAGTGAGGAAGGTTTTCAGAGCCTGCAGAGGGACTTGGATCAGCTGGAAAAATGGGCTAAAAAATGGCAGATGGAGTTTAATACAGACAAGAGTGAGCTATTGCACGTTGGAAGGACAAACCAAGGTAGAACATACAGGGTTAATGGTAAGGCACTGAGGAGTGCAGTCGAACAGAGGGATCTGGGAATACAGATAAAAAATTCCCTAAAAGTGGCGTCACAAGTAGATAGGGTCGTAAAGAGAGCTTTTGGTACATTGGCCTTTATTAATCAAAGTATTGAGTATAAGAGCTGGAATGTTATTATGAGGTTGTATAAGGCATTGGTGAGGCCGAATCTGGAGTATTGTGTTCAGTTTTGGTCACCAAATTACAGGAAGGATATAAATAAGGTTGAAAGAGTGCAGAGAAGGTTTACAAGGATGTTGCCAGGACTTGAGAAACTCAGTTACAGAGAAAGGTTGAATAGGTTAGGACTTTATTCCCTGGAGCGTAGAAGAATGAGGGGAGATTTGATAGAGGTATATAAAATTATGATGGGTATAGATAGAGTGAATGCAAGCAGGCTTTTTCCACTGAGGCAAGGGGAGAAAAAAACCAGAGGACATGGGTTAAGGGTGAGGGGGGAAAAGTTTAAAGGGAACATTAGGGGGGGCTTCTTCATACAGAGAGTGGTGGGAGTATGGAATGAGCAGCCAGATGAGGTGGTAAATGCGGGTTCTTTATTAACATTTAAGAATAAATTGGACAGATACATGGATGGGAGGTGTATGGAGGGATATGGTCCGTGTGTAGGTCAGTGGGACTAGTCAGAAAATGGTTCGGCACAGCCAAGAAGGGCCAAAAGGCCTGTTTCTGTGCTGTGGTTTCTATGGTTTCAATCAGTTTTGGTGGAACCAAGAAGCACCTGGAAACTTTATTGGAATTGTATACAGAGTCTATAAACAAGAGTGATAATGTAGGTCATAGTAAAATTTGGGAAATTCAGAGGTATTTTCAAAAAAAGGTAACACCATTGTCATATAGACTATATAAACCAAAATAAGGCAGTCATTAATTACATGGAGCATTAAAGAGCAGTAAGTATGTTAAAGTAGTAAGAGAAACAGCCATTTAAAATCTAACATTATGTAATAAAAAGGGTTAATTAATAATCTAGTAAGGTTTTTGTTTTAGTTAAGAGCAGTCATGCTGTAGAACTTTGAAGATTGAAAGTGAAAGTGTTTTATAATCTAAAAGCAAATGACCAAAGGTCCAAAGAACTCACTAGCTATGGCTGATTGAGAGAAAAATATTAAAGGAATGTTTGTTATAAACTCTGTATTTACCGCACATAAGCCCAAATGAAAAGTGAGCCAACTTTGGCAGATGAGGGCTTTCGTTGATAAAGGAAAAGACTTAAAATATTACCAACTGCACAAAGCAGCAATCACGTAGATGGGGAATTTTCAAAAAATTAAGAGGACCTAGGCACTGATAAAGAAGAAAGAGGAGTACTTAAGAACTTCAATGATTGTCAACCTTCTATGAAAGTTAGAAAAATACCTCTACTTCGGGATATACATGCAACGGAAACTGTACAATTTAGCTCACCAAATTTATTCTTGAGTCAGGAAAAATGGTGCACAACTAAGGATTAAAAACTTCAGAAAATATTTCCAGTCTGTACTAAGTATAAAAGGCAAACGTAAATGAAACAAACAGATTTCTGATGCGACTTGACATAGCAGTTATGGGGTTAATGTTTTCCTTGGCTGGGATGTCTTGAATTAGGGGTTACCATCCTGAGACACAAGGTCGGCCTTTCAGGACTTGCACAAGAAGAAATTTCATGACCCAGAATTGCATTAAAGACTCACTTATTTTTTGGATGTTAGGGAGTTAAAGGGATATACAGTCACAGTTGGTATGTATAATCACCTGTCAAAAACTGCCAGCTTTTGGTAATTTTGTTTATAACTTGTGATTATACAGCATTGGTTCCTGATCACAAATTGTTAAACTAGTCTGTATATCATCCAACAGGAATTCTGCAGATGCTGGAAATTCAAGCAACACACATCAAAGTTGCTGGTGAACGCAGCAGGCCAGGCAGCATCTCGAGGAAGAGGTACAGTCGACGTTTCAGGCCGAGACCCTTCGCCAGGACTAACTGAAGGAAGAGTTAGTGAAAGATTTGAAAGTGGGAGGGGGAATCCAGTCGTTCGAAGATGCCACAGCTCAAGTCTCAGGTGCTTTGGTCTTTTGTATGCCCATTTGCTTTTGCCTTGCTATCGGCAATGGCATCCGCAAACACCTAGCCTCTCCGATTAAGTCTCCTCCAACAACTTGTAAACTTGCCTCACTGACCAAGTAATATTTTTAAAGCCAATGTGCACCCAGATGTTTTTCCACAAAAAGGGAGCTACAAATTGCAGAAATATAAGTTGATGTTCAAATTTATTGCAAAGCAAAACCCATGGATATTTTTGCAAATGTAAAGAATAAACAATTACAAGCCTGCTGAGCCACAGAAACTGCAAATATATCAGCAAACCTCTTAAATAATTCTACTTCATTGTCTTCATTTTGAAGTGGTGGCCAAATTTCAATGAAAGCTACTATGATCATCTTCAAGACTGCATTGATAAATTTCTGGAGAGATTTTTGTAATTTCATCAAACTGAAGAGAAGATATTGATCTGGTTAGCAGTGAGCCACAAGACAAACTAAAACTCACAATTGGTCAACAAGATTAATGGAGCCACAGAGGTATATAAATCGCAAGGAAAGTAGACAAGATGGATGGTTGATCTTTCTTCTCCAGAGCAGGGGCAACTTTTTCTACAAGAGAATGGTGAGTATATGGAATGATCTGCCACAGTTAGTGGTAGAGATGGGCACAATTACAATATTTAGAAGATTTTTGGATAGGTAGGTTATTAGAATAGGCCTAGAGGAACATGGACCAAATGCAAGCAAGTGGGACTAGTTCAGGTAGACAGCTTGGTCAGCAAAGATGAGTTGGACCAATAAGCCTGTTTCTGTGCTATATACAATAATATGGCGATTAATTTACATGTTTATAGACATATTTGAGACTCACTTCTTCTGTAGCATCAGGAGTCATTTCAAGTACATCATCTTCATTGCTGACTAGACAGCTAACAATAATAGAGCTGACAATTAATCACCATTAATAGATTCAGTTCACAAAATTTACTCTTGACAAGTTAACAGGCTTGAACCATATGCTACTGCGTTGACCATGTTGCCCTGATTCCTTCCATCTGTATAATGCATCTTGATTCCTGCAATTCTGTCAGGCACTCTCTGAGCCCAAACAACCTTTTAGCTACCTGCACCCCATGACAAGCTACAGTAAGCAAAAGCAATGCTTATTTAATAAATTCAAACAGCCACACCCACTCAAAACTTCAAAAACACCCAAGGTCTCTGCCACTAACTTTATCATGGTGTAATCAGTACCAAGTTGAAAACTGAAGATGTAGAAAAGGTAACCAATTGTGTGCCAAAACTAAAAAGAATCAGTAACTGGGATCCAAGTGATTCAAACACCACAGAGAAGCAGTTTGAAAAGCACAACACTCATTAAAAATTCTATATTGATCACAATGGGAGTAGATCTGGAGGACTTTAGCATATCAGTGCTCTCAGCCAGGCCAACATTAACTGTACCATGCTCCGATCACACTCAAACAGCTTCCATGGGTGGGCTGCATCCTTTGCATGCCTGTCACTGAGCACTGACATCATAGCAAGCAACTTTGAAAAGGAAAGAGAAAAAATGTTCCAGGGATACTGCCTCACTGGCTCCTGTCAGTCCCTTGTCCAGAACCACTCAAATTCTTGAAGAAGGATTCAGAAAGATTCCATTTTTAAAAAACTTTTTGGGAATATGAAGCCACATGCCAACAGCAAAACATGAATCCAATAATCCCAGAAGCCTTCCCAGCCAGGCAAGATGCATCTGTTCCAACTGCACAAGACTCCACCTCCACAGAACTGTATTAGAACTAATTCATTGTCAACCTGGGAGGAAATGTCTATGACATTTTTTGATGAAGCTAGCAGCTTTTTGTAGTCTTGTTAGGGAGTAGCATTGCAACTCTTCTCCTTTTAAAAAAAACTACAGTTTGAAGATATCAGAAAGTGAATTCACAGCTTCAGTCTTACATAGGGATGCTTAAACCCGCAAACACCAGCACAACAAGTGGAATGTGGACAGAAACCAGTAACATTTTGTAGCCCCTGAAAGGTATATATAAAATTTTCTCTAGTAAAATGATGACATGAATTTTTAAGAAAAACTGTTCAGCATAATTAATGCATTGAAAAGACATTAAATTGCTTAAACTGTCCATATTAATTAGAATTATCTGACAGCTTTTTAATGTACATTGCAATAAAATGAGTACCATTCTGCATTGTATGGTGATTGAACTTAACATTTGGAAATGTAGATCAACATCAAAAATACACTATTCCATTTTTGTTTAAGTGTGTGATTAAGTTTAGTTGACCCAACATAGGTAAATATGAGGTTAGCTTCTTTGGACCAGAAAATAGATTAAAGTGTTAGCAGTAAGTAACAAGTTCAAAAGCAACTTACTAATGCTGGGGCACTGCTGGGATGGAGTCTTTGATGAGGACAGAAAATAATCTTTGGCGAATAGGAAGTATTGCATCTGAAGGACTGAAAGGCCATGCTGGCTCTGCTGAGGTGAAAATCAAAACTATTGCATGTCGTTCACTCCCCAAGTACATATTGCCCAACAAGAGCAATAGAGGGTTTGCTAGAATCTGACATGGACTCCACAGGGATAAATGCAAACCACATCTGTCAAAATTTAACAGCAGAAGGGGCGATCAATTTCATATTTAAGAGTTGACATGAAACCATTTAGAGAGACAGAGAAAAACAAATTCCATTAGCTGCAAGAGGTTTATATCACAGAATTTAAGCTAAAATTAGGTACAGCCCAATTAGGTTCAGAATGAAATTGGAAAACTCTTTTACATGCAGAGTTTGTACATTCTCTTCGTGACTGCATGAGTTTCCTCTGGGTGCTCCAGCTTCCTCCTACAGTCTGAAGACATACCAGTTGGTAGGTTAATTGGTCATTGTAAATGGTCCCATGATTACATGGAACATGCAAGTTACAGAACCTGGGCCTCTGTACCTCCCTCTGCAACTGGATCCTCAACTTCCTAACTGGAAGACCACAATCTGTGTGGATTGGTGATAATATCAGTCGGCTTCATCTTGGGTACTGGCCTACAAAATACCCAGGACATCTTCAAGGACTGGTGTCTCAGAAAGGCAGCATCCATTATTAAGGACCCCCAGCCACCAGGGCATGCCCTTTTCTCACTGTTACCATCAGGTAGGAGGTACAGAAGCCTGAAGGCACACACTCAGCGATTCAGGAACAGCTTCTTCCCCTCTGCCATCCCTAAATGGACATTGAACCCATGAACACTACCTTACTTTTTAAATATACATTATTCTGTTTTTGCATGATTTTTATTCTATTCAGTATACATATACTGTAATTGATTTACTTATTTATTTTACTTTTTTTCTTCTACATTATGTATTACATTGAACTGCTGCTGCTAAGTTAACAAATTTCATGACACATGCCGGTGATAATAAACACAAAATACTCTGCAGATGCTGGGGTCAAAGCAACACTCACAACACGCTGGAGGAACTCAGCGGGTTAGGCAGCATCTGTGGAAAAGATCGGTCGACGTTTCAGGCGGGAACCCTTCGTCAGGACTGAAGAGGGAAAGGGCAGAGGCCCTATAAAGAAGGTGGGGGGAGGGTGGGAAGGAGAAGGCTGGTAGGTTCCAGGTGAAAAACCAGTAAGGGGAAAGATAAAGGGGTGGGGGAGGGGAGGCAGGGAGGTGATAGGCAGGAAAGGTGAAGAAAGAATAGGGGAAAACACAGTGGGTAGTAGAAGGAGGTGGAACCATGAGGGAGGTGATAGGCAGCTGGGGGAGGGGGCAGAGTGACATAGGGATAGAGGAAGGGAGGAGGAGGGAATTACCGGAAGTTGGAGAATTCTATGTTCATACCAAGGGGCTGGAGACTACCTAGATGGTATATGAGGTGTTGCTCCTCCAACCTGAGTTTAGCCTCTTCATGGCAGTAGAGGAGGCCATGTATGGACATATCTGAATGGGAATGGGAAGCAGAGTTGAAGTGGGTGGCAATTGGGAGATCTGTCTGTTTTGGCGGACGGAGCGGAGGTGCTCGACGAAGCGGTCCCCCAATCTACGTCGGGTTTCACCGATGTAGAGGAGGCCGCACTAGGAGCACCGGATGCAATAGATGACCCCAACAGACTCACAAGTGAAGCGTTGCCTCACTTGGAAGGACTGTTTGGGGCCCTGAATGGTGGCAAGAGAGGTGGTGTAGGGACAGGTGTAGCACTTACGCTTACAGAGATAAGTACCGGGTGGGAGATCCGTGGGGAGGGACGTGTGGACCAGGGAGTCGCAGAAGGACTGATCCCTGCGGAAAGCAGAGGGGGTGGAGAGGGAAAGATATGCTTAGTGGTGGGGTCCTGTTGAAGGTGGCGGAAGTTGCGGAGGATAATGTGCTGGATCTGGAGGCTGGTGGGGTGGTAGGTGAGGACAAGGGGAACTCTGTCCCTGTTGTGGTGGCGGGAGGATGGGGTGAGAGCCGAAGTGTGGGAAATGGAGGAGATGCATGTGAGGGCATCATTGATGACAGCAGAAGGGAAACCACGATCCTTAAAGAAAGGGGACATTTGAGATGTCCTGGAACGGAAAACCTCATCCTCGGAGCAGATGCGGCGGAGACGGAGGAACTGGGAATAGGGAATGGCATTTTTGCATGTGGCGGGGTGGGAAGAGGTATAGTCGAGGTAGTTATGAGAGTCAGTGGGCTTGTAGAAGATGTCAGTGGACAGTCTGTCTCCAGAGATGGAGACCGAGAGATCAAGAAAGGGGAGAGAAGTGTCCGAGATAGACCAAGTGAATTTGAGGGCTGGGTGGAAGTTAGAAGTAAAGTCGGTGAAATTGACGAGCTCAGCATGGGTGTAGGAAGCAGCACCAATGTAGTCGATGTACCGAGGGAAAAGTTGGGAGTTGGGGAGCAGTACCAGAATAGGTTTGGAGCACAGACTGTTCCACATAACCAACGAAGAGGCAGGCGTAGAATTAGGTGATAATAAACCTGATTCTGATTAGGCTAGGGTTAAATCGGGGGTTGCTGGGCAGCATGGTTTGAAGGGCCGGTCCCACAATGCATCTAAATAAATAAATTATGTAGCAGGAGACCTGAGCAGTCTTCCACAAGTCAGCAGTTGACGCTAATTCAATTATTCATTTATAGCTTTAGGATTAATGGTTTTCTGTAACCAGAAGGTAGACGCAGTTGACTCATAGATCTGACTAGAACACAGGCTCAAGCCAGATGGCTTGCATATGTTCATAGTGTGTATTTAAACAAGGAATAAGGATAAAAAAGTACTCCCACAGATTTAAAACTGGAGTAATTGGAAAAAGAAGAGATTGCAGATGCTGATACATGGAGGCAAAAGAAAATTCTGCTGGATGAACACAGCAGGTCAATTGACATTTGTGGAGGCAAAGGATAGTGCATGTTTTTGGTCAAGACCCTGCAGGATGTCTGTAATTGCAAAGCTACCCAGAGGAGTATTAAATTTCCCCAATTCAATGATTGAAATCATGAATTCTGTTTCAATTAACTTTATATTAAAAACATTAATATTCAAGAAAAATATGTAAGGATAGCCTGTTTGTTCTTTTCCTAAGGTTTATAATTTCTGCACAAATAACTTTGGGATTAAAATTGTGCAAGTCTCTATATCATAGGAATCATTTCCATGGAACATGGGATCTGTACATGCAGGACTGGCTGCACCTTAACCAGAACCAGACTAACTTCCTCGTACGGAGGTTGGCTGGTGCTGCTGGGCACTTTAAACTGAGTTGGCAAGAATAGGGACAAGCACATTGAGAACACTGAACAGCTCAGCACATGCGAAAGCTCTTTGGTCTAAACGGTGTCTGCCGACGATGGCCCCAATTTAAAGTGCACATCTGCCTGCATGTGGGCGACATTCTTCTATTTCCTGCCTGTTTCTGCACCGCTCTAAATGCTTCCTGAATGTTACTATTGTATCTGCTTCCACCACTCCCCCTGGCAGCACAATACAGGCACCCACTACTCTCTAAGTGAATAAACTTGCCTTGTGAAACATCTTTAGCCTCTCCCACTTTATGCCCTCAAGAATTTTACACTTCCATCCTGGGAATCTGCCCTATCTGTGCCCTTTCTGATTTCATGTACTTGTATCAGGTCACCTCTCAGCTTCTGATGCTCAAGAATAAACAATCCAAGTTCGTCCAACCTCCCTTTACAGTTAATACTTTCTGATCCTCGACATATTTTTGTGAAACTCTCCTGCATGCCTTCCAAAGCCTCCACATCCTTTCAGTAATGCAGAGATTAGATCTGCACATAATTCTCCAAATATGGCCTGACCAAAACGTTATACAGCCACATCACAACTCCCCGACTGCCCAAAGTTCAATACCTCACATTTATCGAGATTAAACCACATCTGTCATTTCTGTGTCATTATTTCCAACTGGTCTATATCCTGTTGTGTCCTTTGACCAGCTTCCTCACTATCTACTAATCAGCTCACCTACTTTCTAGTTTATATAGAGAACCCTCGTAGAACACCAGAGGACACAGACCACTAGCCAGTTAACACCTCTCCACAACTCCCCCCTATCTTTTACAGCCAAGCCTATTCTGAGTTCAGTCTACAATGACTCCATTTATCCTATACATCTTAAACTACCAGATCAGTTGAATGTGAGGGGTCTTGTCAAAAGATTTATGAAAGAACACCACAAAACAGCCACTCCTTTACTTTCATTATCTTCTCAAAAAACTCAGTCAAATTTGTAAGACCAGGAAAGCTCACCCCCAATAAATCTATGTTTTTCCTGATGTGAATAGATCTTATCCACAAGAGTCTTCCCCAATAATTTCGCTACTGCTGAAGCTAGGCTCACTGGCCAATAATTTCCTGGCTTGTCTCCATTTTCCCTTAAACAGAAGAACAACACTGGCTATTCTCCAGTCCTATGGGACTGCAACTGTGCCTAAAGATACGAAGGGGTATGTCATGATGCTATCAATCTCCTCATGTCTCTCTCAATAATAAGAAGAATTAGTTGGCAGGCTCAGTAGGCAGAAGAGGCGGGTGAGTGCATATCAAGTGAATGCACAGTTATTTTAATTCGAGGAGTCCATCTAGCAAGATAAATGAATTTAATTAGCACAGGGGGTTATGAATTTGTTGGCATCCCTGAGAAGGGGCAGGACTGGCAAATCAACATCCCAGGGTGCAAAATATTCAGGCAAGACAGGGAGGGGAGTAAAAGAGGACTACACAATTAGCCAATGCATTTTGTCAGTACTGAAGAGACGATATCCTAGGTAGGTCGTCTAGTTGGAGGAAATAGGGAGATCCTTAATGAATGATGAGAGGGACCTTGATGTTTGTGAGGGCAGAGTAAAGCAGTGTTATATGCTCATCTGCTAGAACAAGTCAAGGTTAAGGTGATGATGTGCTGAAACTTTTGAAAAACGTTAGGATAGACAAGCCCTGGGGTTCGACAGGATACACTCCAGGTTATTATGGTAAGTGAGCGAAGACTGCTGTACCTCTGGCTATGATCACAGGCCAGAGGAGAAGTACCAGACAATTGGGAGGTGGCATATGCAATTCCTTTGTTCAAAAAAGGGAGTAGGAATAATCCTGAGAATTATAGATGAATGAGCCTTGCAACCTTTTTTCACCTTCCTAATTTCTTTTTTAAGTGCCTCCTTACATTCTTTTGTACCTATGATGGGACTTGCTCATCTTTAATTCGCTGTACTTGTGATATTTTTCAAATTTTCATTTTATCCATCTCTCAACAATGTTTATATCCAGGGTTCCCTAAACTTGTTACTCTTGATTTTTTACCCTCGTAGAAACATGGAAATTTAGGATCACCCTTATAGCTTCTAGCTCCAGACACAGATTGTTATCCCTAATGGGGCCCTTCTCTTTCTCTGGTTATTCTTTTGTCCTTGGTATACTTATATGAAACATTAATCCTGCCTGTCAATACAGGAGAAGGTGAGTTTAAGGAGTGAGTGAAGGAGTGAGTGGAGGAGTGAGGAAAGGGCTGGCAAGAAAGCAGTGGATCCAGGTTACAAGAGAATCCCATGGCATTCTATACATACATCAAGAGCAAGAGGATGACTTGGCAAAGGGTTGGACACTCAGGAATAAAGAGGGGAAAGTTTGATTGGATGCAGAGGATGTGAGTGAGGTACTTAATAAGTAGCTTACATCAGTATTTACCAAAGAGAAGGATGTGGGGGATAGAGATATCAGTGTCGAGTGTATTGATATGCCAGGGCTCTTCAAGGTAAAGGAAGAGGTATTGTTGAGTCTATTAAGAGCATTAAGATAGATAAGCCCCCAGGGTGTGATGGAATCAGCCCAGATTATTGAAAGGGGAAAAGAAAAGATTGCGGGGGCCTTGAACAGCATCTTTGTGTCCCTTCTAGTCATAGGCAAGGTCTCAGAGGACTGGCAAGTAGCTGATGTTATACCATTATTCAAGAAGAATGATCCTGTAAACTACAGACCGGTGAGCCTCACATCAGAGGAGGTGAAGTTACTGGAAGAATTCTTAGGGACAAGATTTATGTGCATTTGGAAAATCTTGGTCTAATTAGGGAGAGTCAGCATGGCAAGACATAACTTACTAATTTGATTTGTTTTTTGATGAGGTGATGAGGGTGACTGATGGCGGTAGAGCTCTGGGTGTTGCTTACATGGATTTTAGCAAGGCGTCTGATAACGGTCCTCATGGGGGTCTCATCCAGGACATTAAGATGCAGGGAACTGGTGGTGAATTGGCTGTTTGTATTCAGAACTGGCTTGCCCGTGGGAGACAGAGAGTAGTGGTCAAAGGGATTTATTCTAGCTGGAGATCTGTGATCAGTGGTGTTCTGCAGGGATCTGTACTGTGACCTCTGCTGTCTGTAATATATATATAAATAAATGACCTGGATGAAAATGTAGATAGTTGGATTAGTAAATTTGCAGATGATATGAAGATCGGTGATGTTGTCGATAGCGTAGAAGACTGGTAAAGAACACAGTGGGATAGAGATCAGTTGTGGATATGGGCAGAGGAATGGCAGATGGAGTTTAACCCAGACAAATGTGAAGGTAGGTCAAAAGGAGACAGTACACTGTTCAGGGCAAGACTGAACAGTGTTGATGAGTAGAGGGTTCTTGAGGTCCAAGTTCGTAGGTCCCAGAAAGTGGCTACACCAGTTGATATGGTGGTTAAGAAGGCATATGGCATGCCTACCTTTATTACTCCAAGGCACTGAGTTCAAAAGTCAGGAAGTTATATTGTAGCTTTATAAAATTCTAGTTAGGCCACATCTGGTGTATTGCATACAGTTCCGGTCACCCATGATCAGAAGGATGTTGAGGCTTTAGAGAGGGTGCAGAAGAGGTTTACCAGGATGCTACCTGGATTAGAGGACAAATGCTATAATGAAAGGTTGGACAAATTTGGATTGTTTTCTCTGGAATAGCAGAGGCTGAGGGGAGATCAGATAGAGGTTTAAGAGGTTATGAGAGGCATAGATAGAGTGGACAAACAACATCTTTTCCCCAACGGTTGAAATGTCTAATACCAGAAGGCAAACATTTAAGCTGAGGGGGTGGTTTCAAAGGAGATGTGAGAGGCAAGTTTAAACATAGAGTGGTGCGTGCCTGGAAGGTGCTGCCTGGGGTGCTGGTAGAGGCAGAAACATTAGAGACTAATAAGAGTAGTTTAGGTAGGCACATGAATGTGAGGACAATGGAGGAATATGGATGTTGTGTTTAGATATTCATTTGATTACTAATTTCATTGGTTCGGTACAACATAGTGGGCCAAAGGGCCTGTTCTTGTGCTGTACAGTTCTTCATTCTAAAACTTTTCTCCACATCAGGAAGCAGACAAGAAGGACAAAGATTTAAGATAATGGTTAGGATAATGGGAAAGAGATTCCAAAGGGAACTCTCCTCCCCGCCTCCAAGAGAGTGGCATGCAGCTGGTATGCACTGCCAAAGAGTTTGATTGAGAGAGGGGTGAGGATTGCTGATAGCATTTGTGTAACCCCTAGATGAGAACTTGAATCACTTAGGCATAGAAGAATGTGGACCAAGTGCTGGAAGACAGAATGCCACCAAAGAGTTGCCGTTGCTCAGCATGGGTGTGTCGGCCCGAATGGTTCACATCCATGCAGTATGTCTTTATGACTTCAACACTAAAACAAGTTCATAAACTAGCAAGGATCTGTTCATTAACACTGGAAAGTATTGCCGGAATTACACACACATAAGAATGACAAATAGCTGCGCTGCTGTAATCTGTAACCTTTCCTGAACAGGAAGTGACTTGCACTGTTAGGCATGTTTTACCTCTCAGCAGCAGTATTCCTGGAGGAAGCAGCAAATTTGGCTGCCAGAGCTTTTCCTGTGTAATATGCAATCCTGACCATAATAGCTTTAAGATTTCCCATCCCCCAATAGCGACCACTAAAGTATTTCAGGATTAACCTTCTCAAACGTAAAGAAAACTCTCAATGACCTGCTGCTGTTTTTCCTCACTGCATTAATATCTATTCAGCTGTGTAGTTAATTTGCAACAGAGTACTTTTAGCTTGCTACCTCCTTGAAAGATAGATTGTGGGAAGGAGGTAGGGGGCTACAAGAAGGCTATTTTAAAATCAGAAGTTGTTGAACAGCTTGTATGTAAAGTGGTTCAATTTGTACATGGGATAGATTCACAGGATATCATCAGAACCCAGTGCATGCAAGTATGACGAAGGGTCCTGACGAAGGGTCTCAACCCGAAACGTCGACTGTACCTCTTCCTAGAGATGCTGCCTGGTCTGCTGCGTTCACCAGCAACTATGATGTGTGTTGCTTGAATTTCCAGCATCTGCAGAATTCCTCGTGTTTGCATGCAATTATGTATAGGCAAGTCAATATAAAGACTTTCCTAAAAATTTGGTAAAAATGATCAAAAATCTCAAACTCATTAAAACCTCACCAAGGAGCAAGTGAGTAAATGGTGTTCATAATAGTACGTATGTATTGTGGCTTGTAAACTAGTTTTGATAGATACATTGACCATGGGGAATATAAATAAATCACAACAGCTTATGCTTACAAATTAATGTACTAAAAATAAGACCCAGAGCACAGGAAGCAAGCTTTGTTTAGAAACTACACAGCATATGAATCAAAAAGTTAGAACTACCATAATATATCTGATTCATGAATTTAAAAGGCACTTTAAGAGAGCTGCAGTAATTTTGTTCCCTGAGAACGGCAATAACTTTTAAGTCATCTCGGGATTGGTTAGATACTCATGAACATGAACAAAATGCTGCTCTGATAACCACAAAAACCTCCAGGTTTACAGGCAGATGGAAGTTATGATCTGAAAATGAGTAAGATTATCCAAGAAAGGAAATGAAAACTAGCATCTATTATCCTATCAATGTAATAACTTTGTAATGCATTTGTAATAGCCACACCACTTAATTGCAGGCTCGATTTTACCACAAAAATGCACCAAAAAACATAAAAATTTCTGTTTAAATGATGGTAGAAAACATCCTATGTTTCTCTCTCTCACTTTGATCAAGGCACATGTATGATTCTCTCCATTTCCAAATTGGAAACAGGACAAGGAAACAAGCAAGTTGAAATGTACTGCTACTTGTGCCTTTAGATTACTATACTAATACACCTGAAATGGTCTCTTGTATTAACTACAAAAGTACAAGAGGTAAAGGAAAGAGGAAGTAATTTGTACTTTAAGGATCAGATTTAAAAGTAAAATTGTTAGAGAGACAACTCACTTAGTACCCATATTAAAAACATGTCATTTTGTATATCTCCATAAATATTTGAACTGTATCTACAGTTCACAAAACCCGTAAACAGTTCAATAGCCCAGCAGATACATTAATGAAAAGCTCAAGCTGTTTTATATTTCGGACAAAATGCAACTGCAGCTCAGTTGGGTCAGGTACTTACACCTGGCCTCCAGGCAGGCTCTAAGTTAACTGACTGGCCTCTCAGGGATGTGGTGCCTACTGGAGTAACCTAAGTTTCCATGGCAACTACAATACTCTTCTTTGTACCAAGATCTTAAAACATCTGGCTGAAATTTAAATACACAAGGTGAATGAAAAAATTCTGCACAGCAAGTGCCCTTGCCGAAGAAATAGAGCAGTGTTCAAATAGATTATTGGGTAGTACTTTGAACAATTCTTTATAATCTTCTTTAGAATGCTTTTCCATTTCACTGCATTCTGTTAACCTTTCATATGGTGATTCTGGTTGAAAGCACTCCATTCAAGCCACACAATGACAAACCAAATCACCTTTAATAGCATGGCCTCTAGCTGGAGAACACAATAATAATGTCACATGTCTAAAGTAGTTATTATGTAAAGCAAAAAAAATCTCAAACTGGTTCCCTCAATGAATGAAAAAAAATCAGGCAAATCAATCCTCACACCATTGTACAAATGGGATTAAATGTACCAAAAAGAATCACCAAATACAAATGGGATTAAGTGTGCTAAACAGAACTGGATTTCTGAGCCACTAACTGAATCAACGTTGTTCTCTTTCCACAATTCAGACATTGCGTAGGTATGAACTCAATCACAGGACATAGGAGTGTTGTAGCACAACCTTGGCCACTCCATTATTCACATACATCAATAAAACCCCACATGCTAATTGTGTCCCAAAACCTTTACTCCAAATAAAATATGTAGACATATAATGAAGCACCTCTGAAGTGATGGACAACTAGGACAGGACTGGCTTCAGAAGTTCAGGAGGCCTTTACCCACGAACACTGGAAACACCAGGCAAGGGGAAATGTACCTAGCAAGGGATGTTTTGAGCTTAGCAACAAAATTAGAGTCAAACCACTTACATATTTTTATTGTGAAATTCATTGTGAGACAAGACAACAGACTATCAGGAAGAACCTAGGTGATCAAAAGATCAAACCTGGACTGAAAGTTAAAGCCCAATATTCAACATTTCCTCAGAAAATGCTCTTCACTGAACTTTTCCTCCCTCTTCTATAATAGGGAAACAATTTCAAAACGGGAATGGAAAGGAATGGAAAGAAAAAGGGTACAAAGTCCAACACTATAACCATCAGGCTCCCGAACCGGTTTGGATACCTTCACTCACCACAACTCTGAACTGATTTCACAACCTACAGACCCACTTTTAAGGACCCTGTAACTCATGTTCTCAGTATTTTTTTAATTTACACAATTTATCTTGTTTTGCAGGCTGATTGGTTGCCATTCTTTATATATTTTCATAAATTTTATTGCATTTCTTTATTTTCCTGTAAATGCCTGCAAAAAATTAAAGATCAAGGTAGAATATGGTGACATATACAGTATGTACTTCAATATAAATTTGACTGACTTTGACATAGTGCCATACCACACATAAGAGTCACTATGGGACCAAATGGGTTCATCTGCAGGGGTTCCCAATCTGGAGGTCCAATGCTGGGAACCCCTGCCTCATATCTAGTGCCTTGACCTTTTGAGTCAATAAGTATGCTGCAGGCAGTGGAAAGCCAGACCAAACAGGTGATTTAGTGGCATCTCTTGTAGTCCTGGAGAGAAGTCTAATCTCCAATAAGCCTCTTGATCTGTCACTATAGATTCAAGTCCCAGTCCAAAAAGTAGAAACACATTTTAGGTGGTCACTATGCCAAGTTCACATGCTTGTGTATTCTGTGGTAAATTTAATCATAGATCTCTAGTTTCAGCAAGTTCTAAAAGGGGACAATTTGCACATCCCTTGGATGGCTACGCTGGCATTAGGGATTGATAAAGGAAAGGTACATCGCATCCGGAGTTTCTCCGGTTAGCAGACGATTTCCCTCCACGCCTCTCTGACGTAGTAGGGAACCGTGTATGAGGCCATTTACAGCAGTGGTTTGCCTTTGCCTTTTGCCAGGTGAGCTTCCAAAGAGATCACCAGCTTGTAACCCAGCATGGATGGAAAGCATGCAGGGGAGCCAGCTGGCTGGATTTGAACCCGGACCTTTCGTCCCGAAGTCCGACGCTGATGCCACTATGCCACCAGCCGGGTCTAGGGATGGATATGATCAGGAAATGCAGTGATAAACTGTACAATTCAATTGACCATCAATGTACTAGAAGACCACAACTATGTGCAGAACCACTAATTTTTTTGGAATCGAAATTGAGAAAGGACAACCCTGCTTCATAAGATGTCTTCAGTCAGTATCGAGCCAGATGCATTCAGATTTTCAAACTGAGGTGGCTCAATAAGATAGCAATGCAACCAAAATTGAAAAGGATTTTCTACCAAAGACATGTGTTTTCCCACACCTCATTTTTGCTTTGATTCGACAAAAGAAACCCAAAGGGAATTTAATGATTAAGTGGCAACAATTCCTCTCACCTACCTGCCCCACCACGCTTCAACAAAAGCCACATATCCTACTCACTGAAACATCTTATAGAGGAAAAAGATGCATCGATTATAGCAGACTAAGATTAGCTCATGGCAACTTCTGCTTGATTTTTATTTTTTTTTAATTGTAGAGATAAGATGTTGATAGGCATTGATCATGTGGATAATCAGAGGCTTTTTCCCAGGGCTGAAATGGCTGCCACAAGAGGGCACAGGTTTAAGGTGCTTGGGAGTATGTACAGAGGAGATGTTGGGGGTAAGTTTTTTACTCAGAGAGTGGTGAGTGCGTGGAATGGGCTGCCGGCAACGGTGGTGGAGGCGGAAACAATAGGGTTTTTGAAGAGATTTTTGGATAGGTACATGGAGCTTAGAAAAATAGGGGGCTATGGGTAACCCTAGTAATTTCTAAGGTAGGGACATGTTCGGCACAACTTTGTGGACTGAAGGGCCTGTACTGTGCTGCAGGGTTTCTGTGTTTCTAGATACAGCATGGTGACAGGCCCTTCCAGCCCAATGAGCTGCGCTGCCGATCAAACTCACGTGACCAAATAACCTCCCAACACACGCCCTTGGAATGTGGAAGGAAACTGGAGCACCCAGAGGAAACCCATGCAGTCACAGGCAGAAGATACAAATTCCTTACAGACGGTGGCGGGAACTGAGCTGGGGCCACTGGCGCTGCAAGAGCGTCACGCTAACCAGTATGCTACCGCGCCACCCATAACCTCTCATAACCATCCATAAATTCCCGTAACTTCTCTCAGATCAACCAGAGCCTACATTGCAGCCTCGATACATAGCCCAGTCCCAATTTGAATTTACTTCTCCACTATAATCCATTCTCTTGATTCCCAGTTACTGTCAATTTGCCCAAACCTTCATCTCCCCACTTCAGCTTCTCTTGGAAGATAAAATTAAACATCATCACCTGCACACTGTGCGGCAATCCCAACATCACTTTCCTCTCTGAGCAATACAGCAACACTTAGATACTCCAACACCTTTGGGACTTGGTCGAGCTGGACTAGCAGATTTTCTGGAGGTTTGGATGCTATTCATACCCAAGAATATTTTTATCTTTACATATTACAAAGCAGTATAATAAATTTTCTAGTGAATATGGGAAGTCAAGTCAAGCACTCTGAATCCCAACTCCAGCTACAAACTTACCCAATGTTCCTGACTCCTGGTACTTTAGACCCCAATCCTGGCCTGCAGTGATCCTTGGACCCTGGATACATACCCAACTTGTACTCTGAAGCCTCTGACTCACATTGAAAGCTAACAAGTGGCACAGATGACAGACCTTTAGAACTTTTGAACATTCAGATGCCAGACAATTAAGGTATTATTGGTCCCAGTATAGTAACCCCAAGATGGCTGAGTTTTTGGCTTCCTGTTATCTGACTATTTCAACAGTCTCTTCCTGCATTACCATTCTGCACGCAGTCTCTCACTTCTCCCAACACAAAACAATTCCCCCTCAAATGCCTTGCATTACTTTTAGTTCTCCGGAGTTATCCAGATAAAAACTTGCAACTAAAGTGAAGATCAATAGTAAAGAAATTCAAGAATACATAAATTCAGTAAAGTATCTAAAACAATATACAAATTAACCTCACAGCAAAAAGCAAAGGGACTCAAAAGACAAAGTAATGTCCTAACATTAAGTATTGTGAAACGGCACCATGCTCTTCTCACGCAGACAAATGCATTTCAAGGCATTCTACTGAGCTATAATGACCCCTAACAGATCAAATTTCAACTGCCCGCTTGAAATCAACAGAATATTCACGGCACTTTGTATGGAGACATTACTAGTTTGCTGAATTTCTAGGCATACTTCTTTGATGCAGACATCATAAACAAAATTATTTTATGCATTGCTCCCTTTCATATTAAATTAATCTTTTATTACTGCATATTTAATTGGAATCAAGATCATATTTTCCATTCAGAATTCCTTTACTTTTAAAAATGTGTTCTCAAAGCTAAACTCATCTACTTGCCAGTTATAAATCAAAAATTTAACTGTCTAATCCTATGATAACCCATTTGTTTTCAAATGATTCACAAAATATACCCAAAAAAGGACAGTCCACCACTACTTTGAGCATTGATTTATACAAGCCTTGTATTCATTTAACGCACTAAGGTTGCCCTGTTAATAAAGAGGTTACCCATGTTGCCCCATACTCAGTCTGCTGGCTTGAAGTTTGAATCCAACTTCTACAAACACTTCTTCCATGCTCGTCCAACTTGCCTTCTGGTTCTTTAACGCAAGAGATTGCGTAGATGCTGGAAATCCAGAGTCGCTAACACACACGCAATTCTGGAGGCAGAAATGATGGAAAGGTGCCATTCGGGCTGAGACCTTTCATCAGGGCAGACTAAGCTGAAGGGATCTGGGAGGATGCAACACAAGACAGGCTACTGACTGCCGTGTGGCAACAGTCTCTCTGTTATGATTCCCAATTAATCTTCCATCAATTGCATGTACTGAGGTGTTGTAAAGATACAAGTTGCATAAGGACATCAATAACCACAATCTCCATCTTCCTTTTACAAATGGTTACTCAGACATCCCTCCACAATGCTTGGCTCTTCACCTTCACATCATAAATGCTAACACCCATTTGAAGCAACAGAAATTCTTAACACATCACGTAATATAAAACACACTTGCAAACTGACTTCTAAAACATCCTTTGCATCCAAAATGCTTAACATACACTCTGGCCACATTATTCTGTACATGTGCTCGTTAATGCAAATATCTAATCAGCCAATCATGTGGCAGCAACTTAATGTATGAAAGCAAGCAGACATGATTAAGAACTTCAATTGCTATTCAGATCAAACATCACAATGGAGAAGAAATGTGATCTACGTGACTTTGACCATGGTGCCAGACAAGATGGTTTGAGAATCTCAGAAACTGCTGACCTCCTGGGATTTTCACATACAACAGTCTCTAGAGTTTACAGAGAATTATATGAAAAAAGATGTTTAAAATCCAGTGAGTGGTAGTTCTGTGGGTGAAAGTGCTTTTTTAATGAGAGAAGCCAGAGGAGAAAGGCCAGACTGGTTCAGGTTGACAGAAAGACAACAGTTACTCAAACAATAATGAGTTACAACAGTGGTGTGCAGAAGATCATCTCTGAATGCACAACACATTGAACCTTGAAGTAACACACACAAAAAATGCTGGTGGAAAGTAGCAGGCCAGGCAGCATCTCTAGGAAGAGGTACAATCGACGTTTCAGGTCAAGACCCTTCGTCAGGACTAACCGAAAGAAGAGATAGTAAGAGATTTGAAAGCGGGAGGGGGAAGGGGAGATCCGAAATGATAGGAGAAAACAGGAGGGGAAGGGATAGAGCTAGGAGCTGGAAAGTTGATTGGCAAAAGGGATACAAGGCTGGAGAAGGGAACTTTGAAGTGGATGGGTTACAGCAGCAGAAAACCACAAACATGCACTCAGTGGCCACTTTATTAGGTGCAGGAGATAGCTAATAAAGTGGCCACTGATTGGACTTATCAGATGTCAGCCTATCATTTGGGACTTCCATTATTAGTACACAGTAGCTACAGTGCTAATCATCTTAAGATATTCCACAATAGACAGCTCTATTTCTGATGGAGAACAATTCACATCTTGTAGTTTTAATTAAAAAGGATAGTTGTTTCTCCACAACCAAAGAGAAACATATTAATGCCCAATACTTTACAGAAACTTATCTGTGACAGCCCTTTGTAAATGCATGCCCATGATAATCACAATCATAATAACTTACAGAAATCAATAAGTGGAAAACACCAGAAATATGTCAAATTAAAAGAGGAAATTGAAAGACTATGGAACATGAACAGAGTATACATTGTACCAATAGTAATATCTACAACTGGTATCACCCCAAAGTCACCAAATAGCATTAAACAATTAAGCCTACACAGCAATATTTATGTAAATCTCCAGAAAATGCTAAACTCCACTAGAATAGTCTAAAAGTTCCTATCATTTTAGAAATGAGTGTGCTTGGCTATGTCTGTACCTCAGGTTTTACCAGCTTGAGCTGAGAATGAATGAATTAAAATAATATCTTTATAGCATGAGCGCTTTTCATGCAGATGTAGTTCAGGGTGCTTTATAACGGGATAAAAATACAAACATGAAAATAAAATAAAAATAACAAATATTAAAATAAATGACAAAACGATGTTAGATGAATAGGTTAAATAAATAGGTTTTGAGCTGGCATTTAAAAGTGTCAGCCAAGTCTGCATCCCTTTTAGCTTTTGGAGCATAGTTCAAAAAAGCTGACCTGCCAATTATATTTTGAGGGAGCTTGTTGAAGTGTAAGAGACCAGTGGAAGCAGATCTGAAATGTCGATCAGGATTATAAAATGAAAATGATTCTGTGATGTACTCTGGTCCCAGACCATTAACAGCTTTAAAAACACGCAAGAGAACTTTAAAATCAATTCTAAAACAGAGAGGTCAATGCAGAGTAGCTAATGAGAGTGATATGTTCCTTCATCCTGGTTTAAAAGTTTAGCAACGGCATTCTGAATCAGTTGAAGTTTGTCAGTAGACTGCATTGGAAGGGCAGTAAAAAGTACATTGCGGTAATCTAGTCTATTTGATACAAAAGTGTGAATCATATGTTAATTTCTGATGCTGAAGAACTTCATTTCATATAGCTAGAGTGTCAAAGACTTTTGACCAGAACTGTATTTGTCAATGTGGAGCAAACAGCGAGTTTGTAAATCTCGCAGGAGCAAAGGATGTTGGAAATGGCGAGGATGAAGCACAACAGGAGGGGTGTGGGACAGGCAGCAGGGAAGGAATGCCAGGGCAAGGGGTGGTGTGGGTGTAGAAACACCCAGTCCTGAGACACCAGGTAAGGTCACTTGATTCCAAACAATTGGTTTATTGATCATTATAGAATGTTTCTCTGGTGCTTTCTGCTTACTCCCCTCCCTTTCCCCTTTTCTGAACCATGATTCTCCTATCCCTGCCCCCTTCGCACTCTCAGTTCACAATGGAGACCCATAACAAAATCAGGTTTATCATCACTCGCATGTCATAAAATTTGTTTTTTTTTTGCAGCAGTACAGAGCAATACATAAAACCACTACAGTATCGTGTAATATTTAAGTGTAGAAATGCTACTCTGATCACTTTCTATATGTGGGATTTAAAATTCAAATCAGAATCAAAGATAACACCCAGGCTTGTTACTTCTGATTTTACAAGGGGATTCCAATCCCCAAGTTTATCAAGGAGTTAATCTCTTTTGGTTTTGGGACCAACCAAAAGTATTTCAATTTTATCTTCATTTAGTTTTAGGAAATTATTGTTCATCAACTTGTTTACTGCAGCCATACTCGAAGTCAGAGAAGATTGGGTGTTATCATCATTGAGCTGAATCGAGATATACAGCTGTGTGTCATCTGCAGAACTGTGGAAATCAAGTTTATGCTCTCTAATGATGTCTCCTAAGGGGAGTATGTACAAGGAGAAATCAGCAACATCAAAAAGTACATATCTCTTAGAAGATTGGTTTCCAAGCCAGACAAGAAAAAAAATTCTCTCCAAGATACATGAGCAAACTAATTAAGGGCACCATCAGAGAGGCTAACCCAGTTTCAAGGCAATCTAGTAGAATGTTGTGGTCAATCGGTTGAAGGCAGCTCTTAGATCTAGACTCTATCGGCGTCAGTGCTGAGCCAAAGGTCGTTGACAATTCTGATAAGGGCTTTCTCCGTGCTGTGGTTTGCTCTAAAGTCTGACTGAAACTTTTCTAGAATATTGCTCTCATTCAGAAAGCTATTGAGTTGGTTGAAAGTGATTTTCTCAAGAACCTTGAGCAGGAAGGAAAGATTTGATACAGGGCTGTAGCTAACTATCAAGGTTTGGCTTTTTAAGTAGGGGTTTGACAGCCGCAGTTTTGAAGTCAACTGGAAAAACTCCAGTTTCAAGGGAGGTGTTAATAATTTACTGAACAGGATTGAAAACACTATTAAAAGAGCCCTTAAAAAGTGTGGTAGGGACAGGATAGAGACAGCAAGTAGATGGCTTACTCATTGTTACAATTTTATAGAGTTTGGAATCAGAAATACTAATAATTTTGACATGGTTGCCCTTTTTAAGAGGTTGGCTGTAGAGGTTACCTGTATATGTAGCTAATGGAAGCAATTTTGTTAATAAAAAGGATTGCAATTTCCTTGGATTTTGTGGAATTATATGCCTTGACTGAAGACATTTTATGTTGGGACAGGGTTCAACACTTGGTTTATATTTGAGAACATTATTCTTGAATTGGCATTATTCTCTGTAATAATCTCTGAAAAATAGGCTCTTCTTGCAGAGCATATGGCAGATTTAATGGACCCTAGTTTTTTCTTGTCCAGTTTTCCTCCATTTTCTCTCAACTAGTCAGCATGATCTTGAGTTCGGGGATATAATGTTTAATCATGGTGACGTTTTACTAAGTGATTTCTTAATCATTACCATATTACACAGTCAGTGGGGAGCAAATTAAAGGAATTAGTTTACACTGAATCTGTCATGCTGCAACTTTTATGCTTGAAGATTAAACCTCCCATACATCTCGTGCACGTGTTGCTATTCATCCCAAATCTCACTATGAAAATCATATGTAACCACCTTCCCACCTCCCTGTCAATTATATTAAAAAAATGTTTGGGATTTAGGGAAGTCTTCACCTGCCAATTGTGATTATCACCAAAACAAGGTAATTGATCACCTTTTATCAGCACACCTTAATACAAGGACAAACTGGTAAGAATTTCCTCTCCTCAAGAGAGTTTCAAACCTTCAATTACAGAACAGTAACACACAATAAAATGCTTGTGAAAGACAGATTATAAATGCATTATCTACCTTCTTCCAGTGGTAGGTGTTGGGACCACTTCTTTTTGTGCTGTATATAAATTATTTAGATGATGGAATAGATGGGTTTGTTGCCCAGTTTGCAGATGATACAAAGATTGATGGAGGGGCAGGTAGTATTGAGGAAACAGGTAGGATGAAGAAGGACTTAGATTAGGAGAATGGGCAAGAAAGTGGCAAATGAAATACAATGTTGGAAAATGCATGGTCATGCACTTTGGTAGCAGAAATAAATGTGTGGGCTATTTTCTAAACAGGAAGAAAATCCAAAAATCTGGGATGCAAAGGATCTTGGGAGTCCTTGTGCAGAACACCCTGAAGGTTAACTTACAGGGTGAGTCATTGGTGAGGGAGGCAAATACCACGTTAGCATCCATTTCAAGAGGTGTAGAATACAAGAGCAAGGATGTGATGCTGAGACTTTATAAGGCACTGTGAGGCCTCACCTTGAGTATTGTGAACAGCTTTGGGACCCCACACATCAAAGCTGCTGGCGGACGCAGCAGGCCAGGCAGCAGCTCTAGGAAGAGGTACAGTCGACGTTTCGGGCCGAGACCCTTCGTCAGGACTAACTGAAAGAAGAGCTAGTAAGAGATTTGAAAGTGGAAGGGGGAGGGGGAGATCTGAAATGACAGGAGAAGACAGGAGGGGGAGGGATGGAGCCAAGAGCTGGACAGGAGGCCCAGGGAGAAGGAAAAGGGGGGGGGGGACCCAGAGGATAGGCAAGGGGTATAGTCAGAGGGACAGAGGAAGAGAAAGGAGAGAGAGAGAAAGAATGTGTGTATATAAATAATGGATGGGGTACAGGGGGAGGGAGGTGGGGCATTAGTGGAAGTTAGAGAGGTCAACGTTCATGCCATCAGGTTGGAGGCTACCCAGACGGAATATAAGGTGTTGTTCCTCCAACCTGAGTGTGGCCTCATCTTTACAGTAGAGGAGGCTGTGGATAGACATGTCAGAATGGGAATGGGATGTAGAACTAAAATGTGTGGCCACTTCCGCTAATGCCCCACCTCCCCCTGTGGAGGCCAGGTTGTTGGGTGTACTTAAGGCAGAGATTAATAGGTTCTTGATTGGACAAGACATCAAAGGTTACAGGGCGAAGGCCAGGAACTGGGGTTGAGAAGGAGAAAAAAAAAGGATCAGCCATGATTGAATGGTGGAGCAGACTCAACGGGCCAGACGGCTTAATTCTGCTCTTGTGTCTTACCGTCTAAATATAAGCACCAAGATTATCAACTTGCTTGTGGAATTTTACTGAACAAAATTTAAATTTAAAATATGGATTTTTATGAATTTTGGGAGAATTCTGATTTTATCATTGTATCATCCTACCATGTGACAAAAACTCAAAATTTACATATAAGCACACACATATATAATAAGACTGATTGTACGTATATTAAAGTGACAGTGTAGGTGATGTGGTGGGGTGCTTATTATAGATTGAACGAAACATAACGAATTTTACATTTTTCGATGAACTTCAGCAAGGCTTACTCAGCTCCCGACTGGCAGCAATTCAGCAGAAAGGAACATTGGAGTTTGGCTCAACCTTCTGAAATTCCTTCGCTGCACAGCCAACGCATCATCTGGTCTAAACTGTAACCCATACAAGGCATCGTGCAATCGCACCGTCGATAATATCCATAATGTGTCTTTTGGCAAAAATCAGAGATGGCACTCCCCACCAGGATCAGAACTCACCAAGTTTCTCCACCAGTTTAAGCATCACTCCGCCTATGTGCACTTCCCCGGTGACTCGGAGGGGAACATCGCGATTCAGATCGGTCACAAGAACATTCAGCTCCCACGTCCCGTCAGCGTAACAGCCATCAGGCATCCGAATACCGTCCAGAGCCATTCCGTTTAACTGCAACAAAATAACGGCAAAACATTTACGCCCCTTGATAACAAACTTTAAAACTGTTAGAGTAGTGCAATAAACCAAGAATATTATTCATCTTCTCAGAGCACATAATCTGGTTGTAAAATTGTGTTTTACTTCAACATTAAATGCAATTCGTACGAGTCAAAGAATTAAAGATCTTTGCGCGTACATAGCTCGCCTTCCCTTTTCTCCTTATTCCGTTATAAGGAGACGCGGCGGCACTGCTGACCTGTTGGAATGGTTTTCCCCTCCGTTAAACACACTTGAAAACAAAATGGGGCTCAGAAGTCTTTGGTTGTCCCACTCCTGTAGCGTGAGAAATCCATGGGGGACCCGGGATACAAAGTGGCGCTTCCCAAACGGACTTCGCAATTCCCAATCTGAGATTGATTAAAACACTGCTCGTTAAATGTGGATCCCGCTTGGGTAGGGTCAGCAAAGAAAAGCCCTGGATAAAATAAAACGTTTGGCTGTTTTCGGACGTGTTTCCCGCTGAACAGGCGACCTTTGGAGTTGGATCAGATTAGACCCTTTTCCGCCCGTCAAAGGACAAGAGTACCAACCCTCCCCCTCTACACACACACACACACACGAAACGTCCATCGCTTGATTCCTGGGATCTGGCCGCCTGCAGCTCCCGAAGCCGACGAGCGTGGGCAGAGATGGAGCGGGGCGGCTGCTCGGCAGCAACAGTTATTCCAGGGAAAATACCGCGAAAAAGAAAATTACCTCAGAGAATCCACTGAAGTAATGTTGAGGGTAACCCACAATGAAACTAATTCACCGTTTTCCCACAGTGTCCGCCTTCAGAAGAAAAGGAAAGCCGCTTAAGTGTCCACACAGCTGGCTGCTTCCCTGCCGGACGCTATAATGGAGTCGTGCCTGGGCTCTGCTGGACTTCAACGTCACTCTCGGCAGCTCACAGTCCGCCGCCCATGGCTGCCCTCAGCCGTCGTCCAGACCCAGAGACGGTCGATTCCCTGCCGGCCCTACAAACCCAGTCCCTCCGCTGTGTCCGGCCCGATTGCATGCAGCGCCGCCTGAAAACGCGAACAATGAAGCCGAGCCTCCGCTGCCTTTTATGGAAATGGGAAAGAAGCAGCGCCGCACATCCGGGCGCTGAGCTCCAGGGATACACAAGGACGGCATTCCCGTTAGCATCGGCCGTCGCGTACGGGCGGCTTCAAGCCAACACAATGGAATGGAGTCTCATTACATATTTTTCCAAGTATACCGAAGTCGCATTTTTCCGAACAAATTGTGTAATTTCCAACTCATAAATTGTCACACGCTTGATTGGAAGCTTGTAGATTCCATATTACGTTATACATTATAAACAGATTGATTAATCTCATAAAAATGACTTCATCTCTATTTTAGCTTTAAGCGAAAATACAGAATTATGCGACAACATACTTTACTTGATTACTTGATGGAGCTCAGAGTAAAACATACCGAAGGGCTTTTCAAGAACGTTAGGCAAAGTTTGACGTCGAACCACACGAGGAGACATTGGGACTAGTGACCAAAAGGCTTTATCATCTGAGGAGACGTAAGGATTGGAAGTTGCCTTCATGCAGCATATTTTTTGACGAAGGAAGTGTCAACGACATTAAAGTCAATTACTTTGCCTATGTTGTTTCCAACATTAAAACAAATATGTGCATAGAAAGCTTCCACGGCACCAAGTGTTGAAAACCAAACTGTCCCTTCATTTAGATGTTGGAGGAATAAATGTTTCACAGGCGTCATTGGTAGTTTTATTATTTTCCAAGTAATGTCATTGAATCATTAACAAGAGTGGGGAGGTCTGCTATTAACAGACAGTATTTGTAACATTAAAACATTCCTCAGTACTGCATTAGAATGTCAACCTGGATTAATGTGTTCCAGTCCATGGAGAGGGACATAAATCATTTACCTGGCTCAAAGCTAAATATTCTGCCAACCAAGCCATGACTGACATCCAAGTTTAAAGCTGAGGATGTCAAAGGTACAGCTGGTCATTGTGGTACAAATAAGATTTGTGAGTCTGTCGTGGTCATCTATTGTATCCGGTGCTCTCGGTGCGGCCTCCTCTACGTCGGTGAAACCTGATGCAGATTGAGGGACCGCTTCATCGAGCACCTCCGCTCCGTCCACCACAACAGACAGGATCTCCCAGTAGCCACCCACTTCAACTCTGCTTGCCACTCCCATTCAGATATGTCCATACATGGCCTCCTCTACTGCCATGATGAGGCTAAACAGATTGGAGGAACAACACCTCATATACCGTCTAGGTAGTCTCCAGCCCCTTGGTATGAACATAGAATTCTCCAACTTCCAGTAATTCCCTCCCCCTCCCTTCCTCTATCCCTATTTCACTCTGCCCCCTCCCCCAGCTGCCTATCATCTCCCTCATGGTTCCGCCTCCTTCTACAACCCATTGTGTTTTCCCCTATTCCTTCTTCACCTTTCCTGCCTATCACCCTGCTTCCCCTCCCCCACCCCTTTATCTTTCCCCTTACTGGTTTTTCACCTGGAACCTACCAGCCTTCTCTCCCCACCTTCTTTATAGGGCCTCTGCCCCTTCCATCTTCAGTCCTGACGAAGGGTTCCGGCCCGAAACGTTGACTGATCGTTTCCACGGATGCTGCCCGACCTGCTGAGTTCCTCCAGCGTGTTGTGAGTGTTGCTTTGACCCCAGTATCTGCAGAGTATTTTGTGCATAAGATTATAGATATGCATAAGGCCAAGATTAGAGGAATACAAATTGCTAGGCAAATGACACTGATAGTTTTGCACTCAATTGCAAAAAAAAAGCATCAATAATTTCAAGCAGTTATTTGCACTTTGATTTCCTGACTTTTTTTGAATAATTCCCAGACAGTGCATGGGTTCAGTGACCAATTCCATATGCCATAACCCTACCCAAGCATCCCAGCATGAATAAATAAATGAATAAATGATGAAATAAAACTGGCAGAACTGTTATGTTCTTCAACCCCAAGCATCGCGTTCTCCTCCTACACTCTCAAGCAGAGTTCTAGTTACAGAATTGTAATTATGCCCAATATAATGAATATTACATTCATTAGCTCCTTTGGTGAATGCTTGGCCATAAAGGAAATTTGACATAAAGCAGAAACTATTCCGATCCAACAATTCCAAGAAGATATTTGAAAAGTAATGTAGACAGCAATAATAATCTCACAGAGGCATGTAAAATGACATTGCCAATCATGACCAGGATCCTGGCCATCAGGTAAAACCACCCACCGTGTATAACAGTCAAACTGTGTTTACAATCATGCATCCACCATAAACTAGAGAGACATTTGCAGGCCCTTATTTAAAAAGCATAGCGTTCAGGCAGACATCCCTGAGACAATTTTATTTTTGCGAACCTTAATATGGATGATAATATTGTGTCTTTTTTAGTTACCATGTGGAGTTATTGGATACCATTTCCTACCAATAATCGGTTTTATATGGTTGAAATTCCAGTCCGAGTTATTAGCTTGTCTTTTGCTCTATATTTTTAGCTATTACATTATATTAATAAAAGCACAAAAGTTTTGTACATCTATAAAATGTAAGTTAAAATATAATTTTTTTGATTGTATTATAAGTTAAATACATGATTAAGTTTTCCGGGGTTGCACAAAACAACTACTTGGGCTAATTTATTAACTGCAAAGAGAACATTTATAATTTTAGTTTATTTGCAGTAACATAGACATAGACAGCCCCTTAGCAGAACATCATACCCGACTCAAGTGATTACAGCAAAAAACACATGTGGAAGAATATTACAAATTCTGTTGAATGGGAAAGGTTTTCTTCATAGCATTTTAGATTGTGTATTAAAATAGTGTTTATTCCAAGCATTTCTGAATGGATTGGCTAGAACTTACAAGTCCTTTTTTTCTATTACTTAGGTAAAAGTTCACACAAAGCTTACAAAATTGAATTAGAACTTTGTAATTTATTCTGAAAACATTTAAGAGTTACATATTTGTTTAAAAACTATTCAAACAGAATTATGAGTTTTAATTATACATTTTGCAATACTTCATTTAAAAACTTAGTCATTAGTAAAATATATCTCCTAAAAGTAATAATAAATTTTAGAATGCTTGCTTTTCAGAAATCAATGCATCAGATATCATGGATCAATTTATGGAACTTAGGGTCAATTATTAATATGTATCGTAAGTCTATTTTGAAGACAACGAAGGCATAATAGTAATAATGTCTTAATCAGTAATAATTTGTCTTAATAGTAATAATCAGTCAATGGCCTCCTCTACTGCCATGCCCAGATAGGAGTAACACCTTATATTCCCTCTGGGTAGCCTCCAACCTGATGGCATGAACATTGATTTCTTAAACTTCCAGTAATGCACCCCCCCATCACCATTTCCCATTCCCATTTCCCTTCCTCACTTTACTTACCCATCGCCTCCATTTGGTGCTCCTCCCCCTTCCCTTTCTTCTATGGCCTTCAGTCCTCTCCTATCAGATTCTCCCTTCTCCAGCCCTTTATCTCTTTCGTCAGTTGACTTCCCAGCTTTTTACGTCACCCTCCCCCATCACCCACTACCTTGTATTTCTTTCTCCCCTCCCCCCACCTTCTTAGCTGACTTCTCATCTTTTTTCTCCAGACCTAATGAAGGGTCTCGGCCGAAACATTAACTGTTCACTCTTTTCCATAGATACTGCCTGGCCTGCTGATTTCCTCCAGCATTTTGTGTGTGTTGCTTGGATTCCCAGCACCTGCAGATTTTTTTTTGTTTGTAATGATTTGTGTTGCCTATCAGTTCTTCATAGATGTATTTAATGAGTTTGCATGGAAAAATGAAAATAAACTGACAATCTCATAATGGAAGGAAGTAGTCTACCATGAACCAGAGGGACAAAACATGTGATCAATTGTTCTACTTGGCAAACTTAATTTCCTACTGGACTGGATACCCACTCACTCATTGGCAAACTGACCACTTTTTTAGAACAACACTTATGAAATTACAAAGATTAGAAAAACAAAAGTATAATCACAACTATTGTAAAACATTTTTCAGAAACATATAATCAACAAAAAAGGGTTCCAAAACTCTGTTGGAGTTGTCTAGTGTATTTTGTGCACCCATTGCATTGATGAGACATCACATAAATTGTGGGACTGCTTTGTCAAGCACCTCCACATCATCCAGCAAAAGCAGTATTTCCCAGTGGCCAACAATTTTAATTCCTATCCTTATTTCTGTTCTGACATGTTGGTCCATGGACTCTTCCTCTGCCTTGATGAGACTACTCTCAGGGTGGAGGAGAAGCACCTCATATTCCTTGTAGGTGGCCTCCAACATCAGCTCAAGTAGGCTGAAATGGACTCCCCTTCCCTTTGATTCTGCTTATGAAACCTTAAGCTTTCTGCAATCAACAATGGTTTTGATTCTGAATGTTCCTGCATTGCATTCACAATATCAGCAAATCTCATTTTGTCTGGTTTGGTTGGAGCAGTTAAACTTCTACGCAAACTATATACCTTTTCACCTATTGCACACATCAATACTGGCACTCATTTTTCATCTGCTATTTCATTTGCTTGAAAATACTGCTCAATTCATTCAGTATACATCATCCAGTTGTTGGTTGTGCAATTGAACACGTCTATCTTTCCGATGTAGCCAGCCATTTCTGCTTTTATTTACTTATTATCATCATCATCATCATCTGGTACTCACTGGTTATTCATTATGAACCTATGCTGTATTCATTGCTTGTTACTTCATCAGTGCTCTGCCTTTTTAAAAAAAAACTTGAACACCTCTCTCCCCTTCCAAAGAAAAAAGTGTTTCAACGTATAAGTAATGGTCATGGGTTTGTTTTAAAATGTTCCTGTCACTACTGTATGTTTTGTAACTTCAGAAACTATTTGAAAGAAGAAAAAAAACACAGGAGCCAGGATATACGTCCATTTAGGTTTTTGCCCCCTTTTTTTCAGTGAGGTGCTCACACATGATGTGGTAGCTTAATGACATATGCCATTCATGTACTTTTTATATATAACCCATAATGAGTTATGAAAACAAAGAAAGAATGCTTAATCAAATATATTAACAATATTCTTGAAATATTAAATACACTCCACTTCCCTCTTCTTCTATTCTCCTCTCTGGCCTCTTCCCTCTGCTCTTTACCTGCCTATCATCACCCCCTGGTGCCCCTCTTTCTCCTATGGTCCACTCTCCTGTCAGAATCCTTCTTCTCCAGCCCTTTACCTTTCCCACCCACCTGATTTCACCTATCACCTTTTAGCTTGTCCTCCTTCTGCTCCCCCCAACTTTTTATTATGGTATCTTTGCCCTCCTTTTCCAGTCCTGATGAAGTATCTCAGCCTGAAACATTGACTGTTTATTCATTTTCATAGATGCTGCCTGACCTGCTGTGTTTCTGCAACTTTTTGTGTGTGTTTCTCTGGATTTCCAACATCTGCAGAATCTCTTGTGTTTAAGATAGAGTGCATATTGCCTTGTAGAGTAAGTAGCATAGGTGTACGTTTTAAGATGCTATATACATTTTAAAGACTTATTTCAAGAACAGTCATTGATCCCACAGAGTAAATGTTTCACTCATCATTTAAGATTAAATATGAAATTGGTGAAACAATTAAATAGCCCTTATTTTGGTTAATAATCTACACTTTTGTTTGGTGCCCATGAAAACTGATTATTATGGTTTTTTCAAATATTGAATGGTGTACATCAGACATTTAATTTTAGAACAAAAGTTTAATTTACAGTTGTGCCATTTATTTCAGAGAATAACATTTGTAATTAGCTTTTTCATAATAATTCAGTTAAGTGGCTACATTCATTTTAGATCAAATGTTGCCATCTTCTGGAGTATTGTATATTTGCAAGGTTTTGATAATATCCTCCAGTTCCTTTCTCTGCCCACCTTGTAACCTCATCTCATGAGAGACTAGTGTGTCTGCTTTAGAATTCTGGTGTTGGGCATACGGATGAGATGGTCTGCGAAGGGGGCTGACAGAGAGTATAACCACAGTTGGAAAGCTGGGGTTATTGTCCTGGGAGAGGATTAATGTTGGTTTACTTATTCTTCCAGTGAATTTGATAAATTATGCAGTGACAGTATATTTGACTGCTGAGTTACCTATTAAAGCAGTCCTGGTCGCAGAAGCATATGGAAATCAGGAATCACCACTGTCTAGGAAACTGAGTTTTGAGTTCCATGGAGAGCATTCTAATTGGTTGCATCATTGTTTGCTATGGAGGGGGCGCTGCACAGGACCAAAAAAAAAGCTGCAGAGGGTTGGAAACTCAATCAGCTCCATCATGAGAATTAGCCTCCCAAACATTGAGAATATCTTCAAACGGTGATGCCTCAAAAAGGTGACATCATCGTAAAGGACACTCATCACCCAGGACAGGTCCTCTTCTTATTACTACTAGAGAGGAGGAAATGGAGCCTGAAGACACACACTTAATGCTTTAGGAAGAGCTTCTCCCCCTCTGCCATCAGATCTCTGAATGGACAATGAACGAACTCATGAACACTACCTCACTATTTCTGCTATCTTTTTGATGAGTCTTACATATTGAAAGTAATATTTTCCTAAGGTCTCCTTCTGAACCTTTACAAAACTGGAAATGGTCAGAAAGGTTTTATCATGCTTTTGTCTTTGCTCAACAATTGAGTAATGGATAGTTGGAGATTAAAATATTTATTGAAAATAAACACAAGATACTAGAGGAACTCAGTAGAACAGGCAGCATCCATGGAAAGGAATAAGCAGCCAAGATCCTTCAATATTACAGGAAAGGAAGGGGGAAGAAGCCAAATTAAGGTAGGGGCAGGGAAGAAGTACAAATTGGCAAGTGATAGATGAAACTAGGTGAGAGGAAGGTGGATTGGTGGGTGGGGGGTGGGATGAAGTGAGAAGCTGGGAGGTGACAGGTGAACAAGTAAAGGCTCAAGAAGGAATCTGATAGGAGAGGAAGGTAGACCATGGGAGGAAGATGGGCACCAGATGGAGATGACAGACAGGGAGAAGAGAAGGTGTAAGATGGGAGCCAGAATGGGGAGTAGTAAAAGAGAAAAGTGTACGACGAAAGAAATTACCGTAAGTTACAGAAATTGATGTTCATGCTAACCTGATGGAATACGAGATGTTGCTCCTCCACCCTGTAAGTTGTTTCATCGTGGCAGTAGAGGAGATCTCAATGAGAGATGTAATCAATCAGGCCCAGGACTGCAATAATCAAAGTCAATAGTTAACAAAAATAAAAAGACAAAAGAAAACCATCAGGCGATGTGCTCGCACTCCCAATAAAAGGGTCAATTCTCAGAGATCATTGAGTGAGGATAAGGGGGAAGAGCAACACATTCTCACTGGCAACACCAAACCAGCAATGCGCATTACTACATACAAAACTCTTAGCCACACCAAATTATGTTAGCCTCACAAATTTCATTATTCCAGAATTGAACATGTAATTTGGATCACAATTTTGGATTTTTTGATCTAATCTGATTAAAGCAATTAAATAATTACCAATAAGTACCACTCAGTTCTTGAATTAGGTAGGATAGGGAACTGATTCATTTACAGACGTTAAGAGTCTGACAAGGAACAAGCATGGCGGGAGATTTTTCCCTCATTTACCAACATGTTAAAATTAGATTTGAGGAATTTGATAGGATTATTCCTTTCCTTGTATTCTTCCACAAAGAAACTTGGGAAGTTTGGAATTTGAGGTAGCTTAAATGTTTTTGCACCACATTGAACCTGTTTGGAAATATTGCTGATCTTTCGTTTGAATTTTTCTTTTAAAATTTTTATTGCAGTGCAAAATAAAATAGTGGGCATTCCAACATGATAGTAACAAATTTAATTCATTACATAACTTGCTGACAGACCTATACCCTAGGGTTTCTTAAACACCATGTTTAATCATAAAAGGAAACTCTTGTGCAATTTTCAGGCACTTTTTGAAATTTGTTGGGTTCCAAACTCATAGAAGGCACAGAAGATGACATTTATTTAAAGTCTGATGCACATTTTGAATTGAGATGAGCGAAATTAAGGACTCTAAATTATAAAGATTTATTTAAATCAAGAACATTTAGCATCCTGTGCTAAATGAACCATTATTTTGAGAAGCATTCCTTCTCAATTGCCAATTACTGCAGATTTGTAAATAGAAATTATGAAGCAGCCATTGTAACAGTTCAAGACTGTATTTAAGGCATTGAGTTTTCTGAAACCCAATTGTTTTATGTCTTTGCAAAGTTAAAACAGATGTAAACTACTAAATTACAAAGCTTTTGCATCTATAAGTTATCAACATTGAAATCCAGAGGATTATAAGGGATCTGGGAGTTCAGATACATAATTCCCTGAAAGTGGCGTCACAGGTAGACGGGGTTGTAAAGAAGGCTTTTGGCATCCTGGCATTCATAAATCAAAGTATTGAGTATAGGAGTTTAGACGTTATGGTGAGGTTGTATAAGGCATTGGTGAGGCCAACTTCGAAGTATTATGTGCGGTTCTGGTCACCTAACTATATGAAGGATATCAGTAAGATTGAAAGAGTGCAGAGAAGATTTACTAGGATGTTGCCTGGGTCTTCAGGAGTTGAGTTACAGGGAAAGATTGAACAGGTTAGGACTTTATTCCTCGGAGCATAGAATGAGGGTAGCTTTGACAGAGGTTTACAAAATTATGAGGGGTATAGAGAGTAAATGTGAGTAGGCTCTTTCCACTTAGATTAGGAGAGATAAATATGAGAGGACATGGCTTTAGGGTGAAAGGGGAAAGGTTTAGGGGGAACTTCTTCAGTCAGAGAGTGGTGGGAGTGTGGAATGAGCTGCCATCTGACGTGGTAAATGCGGGCTCACTCTTAAGTTTTAAGAATAAATTGGATAGATACATGGATGGGAGAGGTCTGGAAGGTTATGGACTGGATACAGGTCAATGGGACCAGCAGAATAAAGTTTCGGCACAGACTAGAAGGGCCGAATGCCTGTTTTCTGTGCTGTAGTGTTCTATGGCTCTAAGTTTGAAATCTTTTAAATTTTATAGCATAACATGCAAAATTGTATGCTATGCAAAATAATTTAAATGAGAAAAAAATAGCATTTAATGCACTTTTTCCAAAGATCACTAGAATGTTTCAAATTTTCAGTACTTACATAAAGGAACCCAGATATGCTAGGTACCATCCAGTGACACAAGATGTACGTTTGGATACCACTTCTACTAAATTTAGTTGTGCATGTATGGCCCACAGATGGCACAGGCCAGTCACGCAGCAGAAGATTTTCACAACAAATGCAAAGTGTCTTCAACAGAATGTAAAAAGGCACCTATAGTGTCTGAAAAGTTAAGGCCGTAAAGTTTGGAGCTTGGAAGTCCCACAAGTAGATCCCCTTGCCGTTTCTTCAGCAGTATACCTTGGTCCAATCATGATGTCACCCATTATGACCACCCCACAAAACACTTACCATCCAAGTATGACCCTGAGCTGACCCAACATGCGAAGTTTGGAGGAAGATGCAGTGTAGTAAGCTGTGTAAACATCCCCCCAACCCTCACGCACAAAACAACCGCTGTACGTTGCCAGGCTGAGCTGTCTCATCACCATCATCATCCAGTGTCAAGCCCAGTTTGAGCTTTGGCTGCCATGGCCCACACACTCCTGTTTCGGGTCAAGTGGATCAATTCATTGGAATTCATTTCCAGTTCTCTGGCTGCTGTCTCCATCATCATTTGTCTTTGTCTTCCTTTTGCTTTCTTCCCTTCAATCTTTTCCATAATTACCTTGCATTCTAACTCCTCTTTCCTAATCACATGTCCAATGAAGTCACATTGCCTTTTCATGATCTCATACATTATTTCTCTTTTTGTGCTTGCTCAACTATCTATCTCAACTTAAAATGATTGCCCTTGATCCAATCAGCAGCGTTTTGAAATGTAAGGAAAAATAATTTTTAGCTGCAACATATTTGAGATTATAATCAAACACATTGCTATATAAAACCTCCAGGGCATTTATTGACTGTAAAATAAAACAAGAAACACAGAAAATGACAATGTGGTGCCTCCTGTACTATACAATAGCACAGTGTAGTTGTTTCAGCTTATATATATTTATACATGACCCAGTAAACAAGTGAAAAATATTAGAGATATATTAATAAAATTATAAGCACCAAAATACATTTTGTACTTCAAATGTGTAAACAGTTCATTATTAACTATACTGCCTAGATGTGAGACAAGTACTGGAGGGTGGAACTATAAGTAGAAACTTCAACATTCAGAGTGGATTATGCTTTTAGTACAAAACAATTTTTCAATTATATGTAGTTTGCACATTCAAAACAAATACAATCAAGCTTAAAATTATAAATTCCACCATAGTGTTAGTCTCAAACCCAGATGATTATAAACTTATGCATTTTACACATCTGAAATACAGTGAATAGGGACAAACTGAACAATTGGAAAGTTTTTAAACTTATCTAGTTCGAGTATTTTATTTAGAAATTGGTCTTCCAGTATTAACGTGGATCCTAAAAATAATTAAATAAAAACAAAAATAAAAACAAACAGAAATGTAATTCTTAGTTTTCATTGCACTTTAACAGCAGTTCCATTATTAATTCCATACAGATTCTCATTTGTACGGTTTCTCCTTAAAATCGGTGGTTTCTGAGTGGTCTTCATTTCCAGGTGGTCTCTGGGTGTACAAAAATGAGAGAAGGAAAAGAGCGACGTCTAGAGATGACCAATATGAGGTGTGTGATGTCACTGCAGACCAGTACCTACTTTCTACAAGGCCTTCCCGCAGTTCAAAGTCAAGGCGATGTTCTAACTCTGGTAGAGAAATAAAAGCACTGTCAAGACTTTAAAATTTTCAAGCAAAATATTCAATAGAAATTTTAGGTTAAGCTGACGTAATTTCCTTTGTTGTAAATACATGCTCATAATGTTCTCAGTTATACTTCGAGGACAGCTATAATTGAAGGACCAAGAGGAAAGTGTTTAAAGTGAACAATCAACCCTGCAGACTTTTCCATAATCATGGGTTGCACTTACTCCACCAGATGGTTCCCCTGAAAATTTCCTTTCTCTTCCTTTTTCTCTCCAATATCTCCCTGTACCACCTAACCCCCAAAGAACTGACTCTGGGTGCACGTTTAAACAGCATGGACTGATAGCTATCTTAATGGTGTAGAATATCACAAACAAGTCCAGTCTGTAATTATCAGATGAGCTGATAAAAGCACACACAGAAAGAAGTAAATTGTCCGAAAATCAAAATACTCGTTATTTTCCACTTAAGGATTCATAGAGGTCAGTGGTAGAGCCCCAACTGTTGACCTGAAACCTATTACTTCAAAGACTAAATGGGTGAGAGAGGAGTGTGTGGAGGGAGGGTTGTGAGGGTATGGTGATTATTGGGGGAAGGACATTCTGGAGGGGGACATCCAACCAGATCTTTATGATGCTGATGTCATTAATTCCTGATGTTATTTATATGATACAGTAGGGTCTTTCTCACTAAACCATCCAAAATTACACTATTATTCCACATTGCAGGAAGCACTATATTAAATCATTTTGTGTTTTCTTGGGGGGGGAGGGGGAGGAGAGGAGAGGAGGGGGAGGAGAGGAGAGGAGGGGGGGAGAGGAGGGGGGGGAGAGGAGGGGGGGAGAGGAGGGGGGGGAGAGGAGTGGGGGGAGAGGAGGGGGGGAGAGGAGGGGGGGAGAGGAGGGGGGGAGAGGAGGGGGGGGGAGAGGAGGGGGGGGAGAGGAGGGGGGGGAGAGGAGGGGGGGGAGAGGAGGGGGGGGAGACGAGGGGATTATTTATCCCCAGGCAGCAACAAAGCTCCCTGGGCACATTCTAAATGAAGCAAATGGAAGACACACGATCAAGGACAAGGAGTGGAGGCAGTTACAAAGTTTGTGGCAAAGAGCAGTACTCAGAATATTTAAGAAGGCAGAATGCAGTTATCCAGTCTTCCTATTTGTTCCTCACTACATGGCCCTATCCAGATGTAAAACTGCAGGTAGTATAATATAAGTCCTTCTCATTTATATTCTTCCCTCCTGTAAACCTCCTCTAGTATCTGGCCAGGAAGTCCCAGCGGCCTGGGGAAGCCGATCAGAAAGGCAGCCAAAGGGAAGGTTTAAAATAAATCAAAAGAGAAAACTGCAAGTGCTGGAAATCGGAGATGAAAACCGGAAATTGTGGAGATAATCAGTAGATCATTGGAGAATGGAAATCAGAAAACATTTCAGGTTAATGGCCTGATGAAAGATCATCAGATAATTAAGTAGAAACAACAACACAGCTTTAGGATAATGAAATAGCAGCAGGGGAGTAAGCCATCCAACCTTTCAAGTTTTCTTCTCTATTTAACTGATCTTCTGCCTTGGTGCCATTTTCCAGCGCCATCCCTATATTACCCTTAGTACCCAGGAATCTATTGATCTGTGATTTGAATGAGCAGTACCATTGAGTCTCTATAACCCTCTGGGGTAGTGAATTCCAAAAGGACATCTCCTTGGTAAAGAAATTTTTCCTCATCTCCGTCCTAAGTTGTATTCTGAAGTTGTGCTCTTCGGTCCTATTCTCCTCAGCCAGAGGAAACATACTCCCAGTCAAGCTCTTCTAAGACTTCTGTGTATTTTTATAAGATTTCCTCCCTTCCTTTCTAAACTTGAGAGAAGAAAGTTCCAAAATTGTACACAACAGTCCACGCGTTGTCTCGCCAAGGCCCTATACAATTACATTAATGCACTTTATTCAAATCCTCTCATGTTACCAGTCTTTTTTTTTAAAATCGGTGTGTTTTGTGATTTGTGCACCAGTACATCTAGGTCCTTTGAAAATAAACACGACCCAAATCTCTCACCATTTAATAAATACTCTATTTTCTGTTCAATGCCTCAAAGTGGATGATCTCACATTATATCCATGTACTTAGTCAACTTGCCTATATCACCTTGAAGCTTTTTTTAAAAAAAAAACATCTTCCTCAATTCTCACAATTTCACCTAATGTATTACTGTCAACAAACTTGGATATAGGACTTTAATAAATATAGTGTGAAAACGGATACCCAACCACCCATCGCTCTGGTCCCCAATAGCCACAGTTTTCTATTTTTTCCTTTTTGACCAATGACTAACTCACTATCAATGTTAACATCTTATTTCCAATTCCACATGTTGTTATGCTGCTAATCAATCTCCGTAACAAGACCTTATCAAATGTTTTATTTATTTATCTTTCCTGAGCTGAAGATAACCCAACCTTTCATTAACTGGCACCTCAGATAGCCAGGTTTTGTGCATTGCTGATACCACCTAAAGACAGGATCTATACTTGGAGAGTTACCTGTGATGAATAGACCTATAGTCAGAGCATGTAGAAAGGGTAACCCAGATGCCAGATCCATGGATGCCAACCAACTCCCACCAGAGTGATTAAAAATCAACTGCCAATAATTCACAATTGCTTTAAATGGTGCAATAAATGGTCTTTCCTGCAAAACACTGCACTTCAGAAAATCACAAGATCTGCAAATTAAGCAATTGCACATTTAAGCAATGTCAGTTAGCTTCCGTTTCGCCAAAATTGACATTTTAAACCTTATTCTTTCAGAACCTCAATTTAATGTAACTGAAATACAAGATAAAATTAGGCTAGTTTAGTAATTAGCACTGATTCTTAGAGTCCAATAATTATCATTTCATCATTCTATGCCAGACAAAAGCAAATGTTTCCAGATGCTTTAAACATACTCCGCAGTGAAGGAATATAAAATATTATTGGGAGGCTTCAGCATGACCTACAAAGGTAGTCCATTACTGCAGATATAATTTACACAGCAAGACTTGAGCAAAATACCTCTGCTGCAATGTCCTCTATTCAGTTTCTCATTTCAGTTTTGTGTTAAAAGTTGTTCCTTTCTCTAATCTGTACTGACAAGGTTCAGACTTCGTTCCATGGAATGTAGAAGTTTGAGGGGAGATTTGACAGAGGTATACAAAATCTTGAGAGCTATAGATAGGATAAATGCAAGCAAGGTGTTTTCCACTGAGGCTAGAAATAAGAGGTCATGGGTTAAGGGTGAAAGGTAAAATGTTTCAGGAGAACGTGAAAGGGAACTACTTCAATCAGAGGGTGGTGAGAGTGTGGAATGAGCTGCCAGCACAATAGGAGGATGCCAGTTCGATTTCAACATTGAAGAGAAATTTGGATAGGTACATGGATGGGAGGGGCATGGAGGGATATGGGCTGGGTGCAGGTCGATGGGGCTAGGCAGATAAATAGTTCAGCATGGACTGGATGGGCCTAAGGGCCTGTTTCTGTGGTGTACTTTTCTATGAGCTATTTCTCCAAGTGCTGGAAAAGGAGCAGCATAAGGGGAACACCTCCATACCGTGCAAACCTAACAGGCAAATTGCACTGGAGAACAAATGGTAATTCATGTCCAGAAGTGCCTAGTTGTCGTTCCAAAATCCCAGGAAAGCGACAAGGGAATTATTGTCACACAACACTAATGAAAACCACCTAACACTGAATAAAATGCAGAATTCTGATTTTAAAAATATGTATTGTTTGCAAATTTGTTACGATTATAGAAAAAAGTAATTTAACTACCAATTCATTAAATACAATTTAAAACTTTGGAGGAACAATCTTTGCAATTACTTTTATTTTACAAAACATGCATTCATTTACTAACCTGCACCCAACAAAAGACCAGAGTCATTACGTGACAGTATCTTTGGACTAAATGGAACTTCAAGAGGCTTCTTTTCTTCATCACTTACTTCTTTCACATCTTCACCGACTGTACTAATATTCACTGAGGGAGTTCGCGAGAACCTTGCAAACAATATTCCACCAATACCTTTTCCTATATGTGCAGCTCCTAAAAGTAGTACAAAAAGTAAAAATCAGTTCATGATAGCAGTAGTCTTAATTTCTGAAAGAGGCATAAAATCTTATAAACCAGTTCTACCTGATTTTAAGACACTATGGCTCATCTTTTTTAAACAAGAGATAGTAACATTTTCATAATATGTAGCTGTTTGAATTCAAGGAGGGATTTGGGGTTATATAGATTTTAAGGCCTCAAACTCGGTGAGGAGAGGGGTGTGTGAGAGTGTGAGTGTGAGTGTGTGTGTGAGAGAGAGAGATCATGCACTTTGATATAGAATGTAAGAAATTGAAGTATTTGGTGTTTCTTTACAACTGCAATGCAAAATCATATTTTCTAAGTTTTACTTAGAAAGCAGTGAGTGCCTTCTGAAAAATACCCTAATCAATAAGTTTCATTGCTGCTTTGCATATCTATTTGAATGTTGTTAAAAAAATTTGCAAATACATTACTGGAGGTTAACATACAGTTACAGTGAACAACTACAAGGCAAAGGACACATTGGACTTTACTGCAAGATGATTTGAGAACATTAGTGAAGACCTCTAGCTCCAATGTTTTAGGGCCTGATTATACTGTATGTGTATTATTGTACAGTGAACTGTTATTCCTACCCAAGGAAGCATATATTTCCAGTAGAGGGATGAAAAAAAAGGTTCACCAGTCTGGATCCCAGGATTTGGAGATGGGCAGGAGTAATAATGGTTGGTGGCATCCATTAGTCTCACAAGACCATTGATCTGCGCCTGGAAATGGTTTCCCAGGGTGCAGGCCTGGGCAAGGTTGTAAGGAAGACCGGCAGTTGCCCATGCAGCAAGTCTCCCCTCTCCATGACACTGATGTTGTTCAAGGGAAGGGCAAGGGCAAGGGCCGATACAGCTTGGCACTAGTGCCATTGCAGGAGTTGCCAGAACGAGGTTGAAGGCAATGTCGGACTGCCTTAGGGACTCCAGCTCTGAATTTCTCCTCAGGGTTTACTCCCGAAGCCTTTTCCATAAGGCAGGGGAGGTTTGAAATCTGAGTTTTCCCTCTCTTAGATGGACTGCCTTCCCAGGCTGACGAGTTTCACCTACCCGAAGCACTGGTTTTAAGGCGCCAGGACCCGCCTTCGCCCCTTCTCCTGTCAGTAGAAACAGTTCCGCCGGGCTTAGAGGCTAAGCCACACGAGAAGGCCAGGAGTTGGGCTTGGTTGTCAGAGGCTATTTGAGGTGCATGCCACGAGGAGCACTTTTAGATAGTGGGAGCTTGTCCCCATTACCACTCCTCGGTTTGACAACCTTGGAACCTACGTAATAATGGTTACGTAGGGAGAAATTGAGTAGACTAAGCTTATTTCTCTCTCCCTCATTAGGAGAATGAAAGGTGGTCTCATTGAAACGATGGGACGACAGGGGACATGCAGGAATGCCTTTTCCCTTCAGAGAACGGCAAAGTGCAGAAACGAGCCTTTTCAGCCCATTTCATCCATGCCCAGCCAACATGCTGGCTTTAGGTCTGTATTCCTCTGATATCTTATGCTTCTGCAAGTACTTCTCACCCGATATTCCCAGAGAGTAATATGCTCATGAATCGTTTGCCCCATTCCCATCAGGAAAAAGGCTACACAGCATCTACAACAGGACTACTAGACTCATGAACAGTTACTTCCCCTAAGTCACTCAAGTTGATCAACATGTCCAGCCCACCAATCCCCATAGCTAGTGTTGGTTATGTATGTATAATCAGTCTGTGCATAAAACTTGCACATTGTGTTTTATAGGATCACTTTTATACTTAATGTGTTTCTTATGCTTAGTGGTTTTTTTTTGTGCTGTTTTAGATCTGGAGTAACAATAATTTCACCCTCCTTTACACTTACGTACTGAAGAATGACAATAAATAATCTGGAATCTTAGAAAGGTCAAGTTTTTTTTTAACAACACAAACATTCAAATAGATATGTAAAGCAGCAGTAAAACTTGCTGATTTACAGCATTTTCCAGAAGACACTCACGGTCTTTACTAGTTGGTAAAAACTTGGAAAACATTGATTTTGGATTGCAGTTGTGATGATACTCATCTGCAATTTCTCCACAGAAAGTAAGTAGGCTGTCAATGAAGTTTTCTCTCCAAGTAGCATAATCTATTTCAAAATTCTAATAAAACAATATTTCGATTTACTGCTGTTTAAAATCAGACAGAATAATCACACTACAGTACTTGTGTTTCTGGGCTCATTCTTCGGAACAGAGTTCAGTTTGCGAACAACACTGCCACCTTGTGGTTCAAAAGTAGGATCAAAAGTCAAGGAACAGTTAGCATTAAGAGTGCTTAAAATTTGAAAAACAATGCTTTTCTCCCTAACCTCTGCCCTACAACCTTATCTGAACTCTTATCACTTTCAGATTCATACACAACTTGCTTCATCTACCCAGCCCCACCCCTCCTTCACTATTTTACTATTGAGTGGTTATTCCTTTATCCAGCTAGTCACTTAACATTTGTAAAATACTCCTGAAACTACCTCTAGTAGCTCACTGGGCCCCCAAACATTCAGGAACTCTCCTCAGAAGTCCACTCTGTGAGCAGAATGTCTGGTTCAAAGTCTGAGATACCACCATCTTGTCACTAGTGCCCAAATGAAAGATGTTTTGAATTTGATGCTCAAATTCCCTTTAAAGGGTGCAGGTATGATGCAAATGGCCAAATCATGTTTCAAATGATGCCTGCAATTAATTGTCAAAATTCTGCAACTTGGCACATCCTAACTGCCTGAGGTTCTGTATGATTCAGACACACACACACACACCATGCAGTAGCAACACCAGACCATACCAGTGTGTAGTTTACTGAAGTTCAAGGCCACTGACTTTAACATGTAACAGAATGGTAAATACAGCAAAACTTGTGGCTCAACTATTTATTATAAAAATTAGATGTAAACAATTTGTCAAACAGATTAAAGCAGCCGATCTTCAGAAAAAACACAATGCCATTTCAAGCTAACATATAAAGTTCCTGTTTTGAATTTTTCAAGTTTTATCAGTAGCCACACCTCTTTAGGAAGAGTAAAGCTACTCATTTAATTTTAGTTACAGTGATTGAGGATGAAGCCTCTAATACCTTATGGGTGGAAACCGACAGCAATCAATACACCTGATATTCAAAGTTTTTCACCAAAAGCACTATTGACTTGCCTAGATAACTGCAAATCCTAACTTTATCCAGGTCAATCTGCCTGATCAGCACTTCGTTCACCTTTCTAAATACTTATTCCTTTCACTACTGGTGCATCATGTTTATAAGGCAGAGCATCTAACAAAAGGCCTTGCAGTTACTCACCTAGGAAATTATGACCAGCAAACCCAAGAAACTTACCACCTTTATCACCAAGGAGGACACAGGAAACAGGCCTAAAGAATACTGTGCAAAAATCTTAGGCACATGCATATAGCTAAGGTGCCTAAGTCTTTTGCACAGTACTGTATTTGTCAACGTGGAGCGGAGAGCGAGTTTATAAATCTGGTGGGAACCAAAGGTGTTGGGAACAGCGAGGGTGGAGCACCACGGGAGGGGTGTTGGCAGGTGGCAGGGAAGGAGTACCAGGGTCAGATGGAGACACAGCCAGCCCTGAGACACCCAGCAAAACAATTTCAAACAATTGGTTTATTGATTACAGAATTTCAAGATCCATTTTATTCCTTATGCTGTGTGCATTCAAATACAACACTCTCAGTCCAGTATTTGTTGCTTTCTGTTTTAACTGCACCACGCCTCTATTGCCCTGTAACTCATGCCACTGCCTGTTCTTTCTAAAATCTCTGTCGCACGCTATCTTTGATTTATTTGTTTTCCCCTTCCTCAGCCCTATCACTCCGGTTCCCATCTCCCTGTCAAATTAGTTTAAACCCTCCCTAACAGCTCCATTAAATGTGCCTGCTAGGATATTGGACCCCTTTGGGTTCAGGTGTAACCTGTCCTTTTGGTACAGGTCGTACTTCCCCCAGAAGAGGCCCCAATGATGCAAGAATTTGAATCCCTGCCCCCCACATCAGTTTCTCAGCCACACATTAATACACCCAATCATGCTATTCTTGCACTCGCTAGCACGTGCAAGAATAGAATGTTTATGAGCTGGCCTTTTAGGGCAGCTTGTGGTTGAGCCCATTAGTTGAAAGGCAATTCTGGATTGGGTATTGTGCTAATGAATCACATATGATGAGGGAGCTCAAGGTAATGGAACCCTTGGAAGAGAGTTATTGTTATTCCTCTCCACACCTTGTGGTGCATCAGGTGGCAACCTTGCTGATTCTTCAGCATTTTTGTCTGTTTCTTACGCGGCTGAGTTGAAGGTGCCAGCCCGATCTGAACCTGAAACCACTCGCCTCCAAGTCTGGTGCTGATGCCACTGCACCATGACCTGGATCAACATGTTAGTATCGTGTGGAGGCTTGTGTGCTTCAAGAACTCCATCAGGCAATCCCAACTCAGGGCCACCGATGTTGGAATGGTTGTGGACAAGATGCCAGATGAAGATTGATCCAACCCCAGCTCCTGAATGGACAGACTGGTGCCTGTCCCTCCTGGGCCACACTTTATCACAACGATTGACAAAAATGAATTGGAAGTATGAAGAGAAAAATCGCCTGCCATATGAAACAAAAAAGTAGCAGTAATCATCATATAATAGAATTCACCCTGCAGTTGAAAGGGAGAAGCTAAAGTCCAATGTATAAGTATTACAGTGGATTAAAAAGAATTAAAGAGGCACGAGAGAGGAACTGGCTAAAGCTGGTTGGAAGGGGGCACTAGCAGGGATGATGACAGAACAGCAATGGCTGGAAGGCAGAGGATTGGGAAGCTTTTAAAAACCAACAGAAGGCAATAAAAAAGAAATTAAATATGAAGATAAGCCAACCAATAACATAAACGAAGATGCCAGAAGTTTTTTCAGATGTATCAAGAGTAAAAGAGGAGGGTGTGGATATCAGACCACTGGAAAATGACAGTGAAGAGGTAGGAATGGGGGACAATGAAATGGTGGATGTACTTCATAAGTATTTTGTGTCAGTATTCACTGTGGAAGACACTGGCAGTACGCCAGAAATTTCAAAGCGTCGGGGAGCAGAATTGAGTGTAGTTTCTATTACTAAGGAGAATGTGCTTGGGAAGCTGAAAGCTCTGAAGGCAGATAAGTCACCTGGACCAGATGGACTACACCACAGGATTCTGAAAGAGGTAGCTGAAGAGATTGTGGAGGCATTAATAATGATCTTTGAAGAATCCTTTAATGGTTCTGGAGGGCTGGACATTTTGAAATGTCACTCCACTTTTCAAGAAGGGAGAGAGGCAGAAGAAAGGAAATTATAAGTTTAAATGACTTAGGTCAGCGGTCTCCAATGTCCGGGCCACGGATCGATACTGGGCCGCGAAGCATGCAGTGGTACAGCGGTAGCCAGGACGCACCCAGCACATCTTTAAGAAAAAAGCCAAAATAAACAAGCTAATTAACTAGGTGCCTCCCATCATGTAAATGTCGGCCCAGATCAGAGGCAATTGCTGATTTCGACTCTAATCTGGGCTGACATTTACGTGCTGGGCGGCACCTATTTAATTAGCTTATTTATTTTGGCTTTTTTCTTAAAGATGTGCTGGGTGCATCCCGGCTACCGCTGCACCCCTGCATGCTTCGCGGCCCGGAGGTTGGGGACCACTGACTTAGGTGGTTGGGAAGATTTTGGAGTCCATTATTAAGGATGAGGTTTTGGGGTACTTAGAACATTTGATAAAATAGGGCTATAGTGAGCATGGTTTAGTTAAGGAAATTTTTGCCTGATAAACCTGTTGGAATTCTTTGAGGAAAATACAAGCAGGATAGACAAAGGAGAATCAGTGGATGTTGTTCACTTGGATTTTCAGAAGGCCTTAGACCACGCACCGCACACAAGGCTACTTAACAAAGTAAGAACGCATGGTATTACAGGAATGGCAGCAGCATGTATAGAAGGTTTGGCTGATTGGCAGGAGGCAAAGAGTGGGAATAAAGGGAGCCTTTTCTGGTTGGCTGCCAGTGACTACTGGTATTCTACAAGGGTCTGTATTAGGATTGATTCTTTTTAGGTTATACGTCAATGACTTGGATGATGGAATTGATGGTTTTGTTGCAAAATTTGCAGAAGATATGAAGATAGGTGGAGGGGCAGGTAGGTTCGAGGAAGTAGAGAGGTTACAGAAGGACTTAGATACATTAGGAGAATAGGCAAAGAAGTGGCAGATGGAATACAGAATCAGGAAGTGTATGTTCATGCACTTTGGTAGAAGGAATAAACCTGTAGACTATTTTCTAAATGGGGGAAAAATTCAAAAATCAGCGGTGAAAAGGGTCCTTGTGCAGGATTCCCTAAAGGTTAATTTGCAAGCTGAGTCACTGGTAAGGAAAGCAAATGTAATGTTAACATTCATTTCAAGAGGACTAGAATATAAAAGCTGAAGCTTTATAAGGCATTGGTCAGATGACTCAGAGTATTGAGAGAAGTTGTGGGCCCCCTATCTTTTGAAAGGGGTACTGAGATTGGAGAGAGTCCAGAGGAGATACACAAAAATGATTCCAGAAATGAAAGGGTTGACATATGAGGAGCAATTGATGGCACTGGACCAGTCATGGCTGTAGTTTTGAAGAATGAGGGGGCATCTCATCGAATATTGAAAGGCCTAGATAGAGTGGATGTGGAGAGGGTGTTTCCTATTCTGGGAGAGCCTAGGGCTCAGAGATGGGGAGGAATTTCTTTAGCCAGAGAGCAGTGAATCTATGGAATCCATTGCCACAAACTGCTGTGGAGGCCATGTCACTCGGTATATTAAAGCAGAGGTTGCTAGGTTCTTGATTAGTCAGGGTATCAAATGATTTGGGGAGAAAGCAGGAGAATGGGGTTGAGAAGGATAATGGAATGGTGGAGAAGACTTGATGGACTGAATGGCCTAATTCTACTGTTGTGACTTGTGGTCTTATGGGGGAAAGACTAGGCTCTCAAGGGCAATTCTGAAAGAATAATGAATGCAGACCTCACCGACATTGCTTACATCTTGCAAAATTAAATAAAAATGGTGCTTGCAATAAACATCTCAAGATCAACTATGTACACCCATTTTGGTACACTTCATTCTCTACAGTTACTTTAAACAAACATGCTTTGAATACCTCACCCATTATACTTGCTTTTCCTAGGCTGGTTATTGATTCCCCATAGTTTCGGCGAGGCATTACCGGCGAGGTACTTGGACTTGGTATGGTTTCCATTTCTGCATTTGAGGTAGTTGTGGAAGGAGCCGGTGAGGGATTCTGTGACTCTTTGGCAGGCTTGATGAAGGTTGGCTTTATGTCATCGTACTTTGTTAAGACTGGTGTGTTGTACCAATGTATCTGTAATGGTGCAATATTACTATAATGCTTCAGGATCAGTGGTTCTAGTCGATAGGCCTACAAGCAAATGAAGATTCATCATTCATTTTTGTGAAGCACAATATATTGTGGAATAACTGTCTATGCATGAATAGTTAAGAAATTAAATGCTTTATCTAAGGACACAACAAATTGGAACTGCAGTACGGTATCTGGTCCTTCGAGCCCATTCCACTTTTCATCTAGATTATGGTGGGCCTTCAATCTCAGCACCATTTTCTAGCCTTATCACCTGGTTTTCTGAACAAGCAGAAATCTATTGACCTCTATTCTGATTGAACTACATAGCCCTGAGTGAAGGAAGTTTTCCTCACCTCATTCCCAAGTTGCTTACTCTTTATTTGCGAACAGTGCCTGTGATCCTAGGACTCTACAGTCTGTGGAAACATCCTCCCTGCATCCCTACCTGTCAAGCCTTTTATCAGTTTTGCAAATTTTAGTCATAGATTTATGAAGCACAGAAAGTGGTTCTTAAGCTCACCTTGTCCAAGTCTAACTATCAAATATCCATTGACACTATGATCAACTCTCATTCTTCTAAACTCAAGAAAATAGTTTCAGTGTCTCCTCACTCAGCAAATTCGCCACCCTGGAACCAATCTAATGAATTTTTACTGCACCTTCTCAATGGCAAATAAAAAGCAGAGGAATCTGGGATTATAACTGTGAATCATTGACAATTGCACAAAATGTTAGAAGTACTCAGCAGTCAGGCAGCATCTGTAGAGAGAGCGACACAGAGTTACATTTCAAATGAAAGATCCTTCTGATCACATCCTAGGAAGGATGTGAAGGTGTTAGAGAGCATCCAGAAAAGATTTACGAGAATGGTTCTTGTAATGAGGGTCTACAAAGATAGATTGCACATGCTAGGACAATTATCTTGGAAGAAATAGATGGTAAAAGATTTAATAGAAGTATATAAACTGATGAAGGATTTGAACAGTGTGGATAGTGGGAGGCTGTGGTGGGTAGGTTGATCTAGAAATCACAAGTTTTAAATAAAGAGATGGGAATTAAGAGTGGCTTGAGAGAAAGCATTTTTATGCAATGGATGTTTGGAATCTAGAATGTGTCCTCTGGAAATGTGATGGAGGCAGGCTCCATTCTGGTCTTCAGGAAAAAAAAATCAATGAACATGTGGAAATCTACTGACAAGTTTGCAAAGCCATGGGGAAAAAGGCCAAGGGTTGGAAGTAGAGAATTGGCATGGATACAATGGGGCCAAACTGTGTCCTTCTGAGCTATAACTATTCTATGAATTTAAGAACAAGATCCATTCATGAAAGTCAGATATATAACTAGCAGTTCTGCACATGCTCAAGGGATTTGTTTCACCATATGGATCATTATATCTCTTTGTTCCTCTCTAAAACTCTTGTATTTAACCATGTGTCACTATCAAGATTATTGTGAAGGCCTGGCAGAATATTACTTCTTGACTAGGAAGGAGAAAGAAAAACAGGATATCCATTTCTTGTGTTGTTCCAATGATTACACGAAATTACAATCAAAGCAAAGGCATACTATATAAATGGAATGGGAACTCACCACAGGGTCGGTTGGGTGAAATATATTGTATAACCGGCCACATATACTTTTTGGTAGAATGTGATCCTGTTGACCACTATTTTGAGGACGGAGGCCACGGAGTGCCAGAAAAACTGCTAAGGGGGATCCCATGCAGAAAAAATTTTCAACCTGCAATAAAGAGTTTCTGAATGTTACAAACAGAATCTCTCCTCATAATGCAGAAAGAAGCCATTTCTGAATTTGCAGATGACACTGAAAAATCCCTTTAGTTCCAACCTCACGCTACTCAATTCTCTCACTGGTCACTTATTATTGAAGTAAGTTATGGTGTAGCACTGGCTTGTCTTTAAAATGTGGGTGAACATCAGACCCCCATTCAGATACCAATGCAGATTCCACACCAGAAGCACTGCAAGTCAGAATTGAACACAGGTTGCTGGTACTGCAGGGTTCACTTCCTGGAAACTGTAACTGCAAGCATTCTGGACTGGAATGAGAATACAAGTGTTTTTATTTCCTCATTATTTGAATGGCTATGTTAATGAACATATTAATGAATATATACTGAATAACACCTTGCCCAATTCAAGTGAGGCCACACGAGAAATAGAAACTGGAGTAGAAATTGGAACCTAATTTTAAACATTTAAGATAAAATGACGATTATTTTCAAGGGCAAACCTCAGGTATCTCAGGAATCAGAGAGAATTATCCAGTCTGAAATTAAGTTAGCTGTAATGCGGTTTTCCATCGGAACCACTAATTCAACAGTTCAGGAAGTGCAAGTAACTACTGGGCATGTAAAATGCCAGTTCAGCTCCTTCTTATGCACACCATGTTGGACCTTCCAGGATTTTCCTGAACCACAATCATGCCTATTCCTGTATTTCTCTTAATAGCATGACACAAGACAACAGTGAGTGTCAACTAGAAACTTTAATCAAGTGCAGTGGAAGAATGTAAAGCTTTAGTGACAAATAGCGAAATCATTAAAAATGATTCCAGTTTTAATTGTGTCTGCAACTGTTAACGGATATGGAAAATTGTCTTCATTGTGCTATAGCTATAGTGGTTATTGCTTAGCTTCCCATTTTTAATTGTTTTGTGTTAAAATACTTGTTTTTGTTTTACTGCGGTGCCCAGGGAATGGAAAAAAAATACTTGCTGCAGTTAATTAAACTCAAGAATGTTTGCAGATGCAGTTTCTAGGAAATGAATCCTGAATTGTGACTTCCTAATTAAATTTCGTTATGCCATTGTTTTCAAATTGACAAATTGCGGCAAATTGACACAGCTGGTATAGCTGCTGTCCCACAGCTCAAGCAATCTGTGTTCAATTCTGACTTGTGGTGCTGCCCGTTAGAAATTTGCTTATTTACATCTGCATCAGTTTCTCTTTGGGGGTCTGTTTTTCACCCATGTCTCAGAGACATGCAATTAATTACAGCAGCCTTAAGCTCAAATCAGCAAAACTAAATGGATGATTGAAGTCATTTTTGCAGTCTTAACACAAACTATCAACAAGCTAACAATGGTATGATACAGAGAGACTTTATACCAGTCACCGAAATATAGCCATGCTTAACTTTAAAACAAAACTTGTTGACAAAAAAAGATGCCAGCTCACAAAGTCCGTTATTCAAATTATAAATCACTAGACTCACCTTAAATTTCAAGGCAGGTAATTTGAGTGGCGCTGAAGCTTTCACTTGCAGTAATTTGTGCTCTAATTGTTTTAATCTGTGAAATTATATTTTAATATCAATGGATGCCCAAATAGAAACACACTGCAAATATTTATGCTTTGCTATTAAATCAAACTCCCTAGAAGTTCTTCAAATTGTTGTTCTTTGCTGTCAATAGATATCAATAAAATATGGCTACAGTTGCAGCTATATCCATTTCTTAGAAATATGTTCAAGTTCGTAACAAATGTGGTATAATAATTATTGTATTTAAACAGTTCAGCATATATAAAAACCTACAGATCCCTCTCTTAGTCTTCCTGGCATCATACATGCAAAATCATATCACATTAGTGGCAAGATTTGCAAAAATTACTCACACAGCAAACTCATTTTGTCACTGGAAAGTACATATAATTTTCTCAATGTGTTTAACTTTATGTCATAATACATTTCCTAGAAGCTGTTCCATTACCCATGTTAAGCTGTCTGGTTCATGGTTAAATGATTTACATTTTCTTGCTCTTTGAATTAAAGCATTACAGTGACAAATTACCAATCTTTTGATATAATTTTCCTATGCAAGGAAACGTGGAAATCTTGCTCCAAGTCTCTTATTCTCTCCCCAAATAATCTTAACATTCATTCTATCAGAATCCTGTAGTTCTTCTGTTAACATTTTAATCCTGCTTCCTAAACTATAATTATCCCAATTTATTTGCCATCTTCCCCTGTTGAATTCTTCCACTCTAATGAAAAACAGAGTTATAAACTCATATATATCTCAGGCATTTCTGCAACCTCCATGTAAAGATTCCTTGTCCTCAGTTGGCCCTTCTTAAGTACTAATTATTTTGTTTTTGTAAACAATATATTCTTTGAGGTTCCTATTTCAGGAGAATCTGGAATATCAATTATACTCTCCCTTCTGAGACAGAGGGTTTAAGTCCTAGTCCAGAGAATTGAGCACAAAATCGAGACTGACACCAGTGCATCACTGAGTGAATGCTATCCACTGATGACCTCTCCATTGAGGCAAAATGTGTAAGGAATCAAATACCATCTCTAGTAAACTTGAATTCCCATCACTGTATTTCAAGCACTGGTCTATTCACGGCTAACATTTTTTGCTTGAACCACTTCCCAAAACAGATCAAAGTTCAGAATAAATTTATTATCAAAGTGCATATGCACCAAATACTACCTTGAGATTCATTTTCTTGTATGCATTTACAGGAAAAAGATACTACAAAAAACTAGACCTAAACAGAAAACTGACAAACTAACGTGCAGAAGATAAATTGCAAAAATAATACTGAGAACAGGAGTTGAAAAGAGTCCTTGAAAGTGAGCCTGTAGGTCATAAAATCAGTTCAGAATAGTGGTAAGTGAACTTACCCACAGCACTTCTGGAGCCGGATGCTTGAAGGGTATTAACTGTTTGAGAACCTGGTATTGAGAGATCTAAGGCTTCTGTAACTCCTGCCCGATGAGACAGCGAGAAGAGAGCACGGCCTAGATGATGGGGGCCTTTGCTGATGGATGCTGCTTTCTTGTGGCAGTGTTCCATATAAATGTACTCAATGATGGAGAGGGCTTTGCCTGTGATGGACTGGGCTGTATCTACTACTTTCTGCAGTCTGTTTCTATGCCAGACCATGATGCAACCAGTTAATGCACTCTCCACTGCACATCTACAGAAGTTTGTCAGTTTTTGGTGATTACCAAATCTACAGAACTTCTAAGAAAATAGAGGCTTTGTCGTGTCTTCTTTGTGATGACTCTTATGTACTAGACCTAGGACAGGTCTTCCAATATGTTAACAGCAAATAATTTAAAGTTGCTGACCCTCTGCACCTGCAATCTCCTGATGAGGACTGGCTCATGGACTTCTAGCGTTTTTCCGCATGTAGTTGATAATCAGCTCTTTGATTTTGCTGACATTGAGTGCGAGGATGTTGTTGTAGCACCACTCAAAAGATGAGCTGAGCATTTACTTTGTTGCTGTTTATGAAGTTTGCTGCTTGCTGATTGGCTGCCATATTTTCATCAATGCGATGGCAACTACAATGCTAAAAGACTTCAGTTGTTGGCAACACCTTTGGGACATCCAGGCTTTATTAAGTTCTCCTCTTCTTTTGTTGTTTGGCAAAAAGATAATCTGCTGATCAGTACCTTCCAGACTGATGCCAATAATGAAGGCAAACAGCAGAGTTGTCAAGATCATGCAGATTACCTCAAATGTATCAAATTAGCAAAATCCTAAATTGCACTGACACAATTTTTCAAAGTATTTACATTCTTTGGAAAACATAGCTGTCAGTTTTGTGCTATGTAGTTTATAAACACTTTTCCTTGGCTTTACTTGGTAAAAAGCAAAACATAAATTTAATGAATAATAAAAAAAATTGTTCCTGCAATGTCTTTTTTTGTACTCTGATCATCTCACGTGCATCCAGGCTAAGCAAACATGAGAAAGCACATTTTCCAACTGCATTATCCAATATAAACCATATTCAAAGCCATAAGTGCCAATGATTTTTACTTTACTTATTACTAACATTTGCCAATCTAGAATGTCAACACACCTAACATTGATAAATCATAACTTTTCCACAATTCTAGCCATCAACCATTTAGAAGTCCTTACCGTTGCTTAGTCTTGAGAATATCATCCAGAAGTTCACGTTCCTCAAAACTCATGGAACTTTCTGCTCTCTCTTCTTCCTCATGGACCATTTTATCATAAAACCTCACTGGATACCATCCAGTCATAATATCATAAGTGATTACACAACCTAAAGAGTGGGCTACTATTGAGACTTTCCCACCTTGGACTTCAAAGTCTGGGTTTCGAGAACAAAACAGCTCATATAATCGATTTAGCTCCTGCTGTAGACCTTTTACAATCTGGTAGGGGACAAAAAAAAACATAAATGATCTGTCTACTCTTCATTAATCACGTTTTGTGCAAATTATACAAATACAATGAGACCCACATTATCCCCCTCCCCCTCCAACTTTCAAATCCCTTACTCACTCTTCCTTCAGTTAGTCCTGACGAAGGGTCTCGGCCTGAAACGTCGACTGCACCTCTTCCTACAGATGCTGCCTGGCCTGCTGCGTTCACCAGCAACTTTGATGTATGTTGCCCACATTATCAACATTCATTTAATTCTATACTAGTGTAAATACGCTAACTCCGAATGATATGCTGCTGTTCATCAATTCCAGATGTAGTATTATGTTAAAAAAGCATGCAGCTATTTAATTTAATATGGAATTATAACTGGATATGAAAATGTAAATGATATTCCTAATCCAATAGATTTCATATACAAATTTTAAAATACACTATAATTCAATAATAGATTGGGTGGTACAACTCACCTTGTAATAGCATTGGAGAGGGATAGGAACAGACAAGTTAGGAAAGCGTTTAATTGGAGTAAGGGGAAATATGAAGCTCTCAGGCAGGAACTTGGAACCATAAATTGGGAACAGATGTTCTCAGGGAAATGTATGGCAGAAATGTGGCAAATGTTCAGGGGATATTTGCATGAAGTTCTGCATAGGTATGTTCCAATGAGACAGGGAAAGGATTGTAGGGTACAGGAACTGTGGTATACAAAGGCTGTTGAAAATCTAGTCAAGAAGAAAAGGTTACTTAAGGTTCAAAAAGCTAGGTAATGATAGAGATCTAGAGGATCATAAGGCTAGCAGAAAGGAGCTTAAGAATGAAATTAAGAGAGCCAGAAGGGGCCATGAGAAGGCCTTGGCAGGCAGGATTAAGGAAAATCCCAAGACATTCTATAAGTATGTGAAGAGCAAGAGGATAAGAAGTGAGAGAATAGGACCAATCAAGTGTGACAGTGGACAAGTGTGTATGGAACCAGAGGAGACAGCAGAGGTACTTAATGAATATTTTGCTTCAGTATTCACTACGAAAAAGGATCTTGGCGATTGTAGGGATGACTTAAGGTGGACTGAAAAGCTTGAGCATATAGATATTAAGGAAGAGGATGTGCTTTTGGAAAGCATCAAGATAGCTAAGTCACCGGGACCAGACGAGATGTACCCCAGGCTACTGTGGGAAGCGAGGGAGGAGATTGCTGGGCCTCTGGCGATGATCTTTGCATCATCAATGGGGATGGGAGAGGTTTTGGAGGATTGGAGGGTTGCAGATTTTGTTCCCTTATTCAAGAAAGGGAGTAGAAATAGCCAAGGAAATTATAGACCAGTGAGTCTTACTACAGTGGTTGGTAAGTTGATGGAAAAGACCCTGAGAGGCAGGATTTAAAAACATTTGGACAGACATAATATGAGTAGGAATAGTCAGCATGGCGTGCCTTATGAGCCTGATTGAATTCTTTGAGGATGTGTAGTGTATATGGATTTCAGCAAGGCATTTGATACCCCATGCAAAGCTTATTGAAAAAGTAAGGAAGCATGGGATCCAAGGGGACATTGCTTTGTGGATTCAGAATTGGCGTCCACAGAAGGCAAAGAGTGGTTGTAGATGGGTCATATTCTGCATGGAGGTCGGTGACCAGTGGTGTGCCTCAGGGATCTGTTCTGGGACTCCTTCTCTTTGTGATTTTTATAAATGACCTAGATGAGAAAGTGGAGGGATGGGTTAGCAAATTTGCTGATGACACAAAGGTTGAGGGTTTTGTGGATAGTTTGGAGGGCTGTCAGAAGTTACAGCGGGACATCGATAGGATGCAAAACTGGGCTGAGAAGTGGCAGATGGAGTTCAACCTAGATAAGTATGAGGTGGTTCATTTTGGTAGGTCAAATATGATGGCAGAATTTAGCATTAATGGTAAGACTCTTGGCAGTGTGGAGGATCAGAGGGATCTTGGAGGTCCGAATCCATAGGATGCTCAAAGCAACTGTGCAGGCTGACTCTGTGGTTAAGAAGGCATACGGTGTATTGACCTTCACTGACCCCACTTGGAGTACTGTGCTCAGTTCTGGTCGCCTCACTACAGGAAGGATGTGGAAAATAGACAGGGTACAGAGGAGATTTACAAGGATGCTGCCAGGATTGGGGAGCATGCCTTATGAAAATAGGTTGAGTGAACTCGGCCTTTTCTCCTTGGAGCGACGGAGGATGAGAGGTGACCTGACAGGTGAGTAAGACGATGAGAGTCATTGATCGTGTGGATAGTCAGAGGCTTTTTCCCAGGGCTGAAATGGCTAACATGAGAGGGCACAGTTTTAAGGTGCTTGGAAGTAGGTACAGAGGGGATGTCAGGGGTAAGTTGCTTGTTTTTTTCCGCAGAGAATGATGAGTGCGTGGAATGGGCTGCTGGTGACGGTGGTGGAGGCGGATATTATAGGGTCTTTAGAGAGACACCTGGACTGGTACATGGAGCTTAGAAAAATAGAGGGCTATGGGTAACCCTAGGCAATTTCTAAAGTAAGTACATGTTCGGCACAGCATTGTGGGCTGAAGGACCTGTATTGTGCTGTAGGTTTTCTACGTTTCTAATTTGTAGAACTCGTGCCTTGCAATGCCAGAGACTGGAATTAAATTAAGACCATGAATAATGTGTGCGGTTGGCATGGTTTCCTTGTGACCACATGCTCCAGTTTTCTAATGCACCTCAAGTCATGACGACTGGCAGGTTAATTGGTTATTGTAATTGCTCCTAGTGTGTAGGTGAGTGGCAAGGACAGCGAGCCAAAGGGCCCATTTCCACACTGTACATCTCTATGACCAATCTTGGTCAACTGTTGATTAACTGGAACCAACACAACAGCATATTTTTGTGCACTTATCGGCAGACTCAAATTACATCAATAAGCAGATGTAAGATACAGCCTAATAGCTAGTTCCTGTTCAGACAGAGCTCAAATATTTATCCTCAGAGTTAACAGATCCAAAAATTCTGAATATTATTTTCCTCTAGCTAATGTGTTTTAATAAGCTTAATTCAGTCCATTAAATGACTACTGCAGGCAAAATAGGTTTGTTTTAGCAACTGATGTTAGAGAAATTTAAATACACATGCTGTCTGGTTGTTCTTGGGCGCTACAAGAATGAAGAATTGTATGGCATTACCAATTTAAAGTCGAGGATTACTGACAGCATAGAAAGCAAACAGACTTAAATCCAACCCAAATCCTATTAACTTCCTAATCAACAGGTCTTATCCCTACTTATATCCTTGCACAATGAAACTTTAATTCCATCCATCTTTTCTGTGTGCAGGTTGTCTCAATAAATCAAGACTGACTTAAAACTTGAGTCACTACACTTGAATTCTGTTATTATAGCTGTAAGACATCTATCTTCCAGCCTGAACAACAGCAGTTTCCATTGTTTTTTAATACTCACTCTACGCTTGTAAAATTGTAGGAAGGCTTCTGGAGATTCAAAGGGTTCAAAGTACATTTATAATTATTAAGGCCAATATTATTATAAATATACACAAATGTATGCAAACTAAACTAGCATAATTGATTTATTTGATGTCAAGGTGCAGTTATTTTTCAAAAGTATTTTTAACATCCAAGTTTTATTGCCAGAAAAGCAAAGACGTTTAATTTAAAAGTTCCAACATATTTTGATCACTGCTTTTCTATAGGTTAGGTGTCTGTCATTGCTGTAGAGAAAAGGCTGTGCTTGCTTTGGAACTGGACCCCCCCCACCCCGTACCTCCCCTCCCACCCCCCCATATACACACACACACACACACACACACACACACACACACACTTAACCACGCAGACATGCTCAAAGTTCAAAGTAAAACTTATTACCAGAATACATACATATCACCACATACAACTTTGAGATTTTTTCTTTGCAGGCATACTTAGCAAATCTATAGAATAACTGTAAACATCAGGAACTGTTACCTGTAAACAAACTGTGCAAATGCAGATATAAATAGATAGCAATAAATAATGAGCATGAAATAACAATATAACAGAGTCCTTAAATGAGTGTAGCTATCCCCTTTTGTTCAAGAGCCTAATGGTTGAGGGGTAGTAACTGTTCTTGAATCTGGTGGTGCAAGTCCTGAGGCACCTGTACCTTCTACCTGATGGCACCAGTGAGAGAAGAACATTGCCTGGGTGGTCAGGATCTTTGATGATGGAAGCTGCTTTTCTCCAGCACCATTTCATGTAGGTGTGTTCAATGGTTGGGAAAGTTTTACCTCCTTGGGTAGGATTTTTCATTCAAAGGCATTGGTGTTCCCATACCAGGCTGTAATGCAGCCAGTCAGCACACTTTCCATCACACATCTATAGAAGTTTACCAAGGTTTCAATGACATGCCAAACCTCCACAGACTCTTGAGGAAGTCGAGGTGCTGTCGTACTTTCATTGCAATAATATTTATATGATAAGTCCAGGACAGGTCCTCTGAGACAGTGACACCCAAGAATTTAAAGTTGGTGACCCTCTCCCACCTCCAATCCTCTGATAATTACAGGCTCATGGACCTCTGGTTTCCCTCTCCTGAAGTCTACAAGTCTTAGTCTTATTGACAATAAGTGAGAGGTTGTTGTTATTACACCACTCAGCCAAATTTTCAATCTCTCTCCTGAATGCTGATTCATCACCCCCTTTGATACAGCCCACAACAGTGGTGTTGTCGGTAAACTTGTATATGGTATTGGAGCTGTACTCAGCCACACAGTCATAGGTGTAAAGTGAGTGGAGCAGGGGGCTACGTACTCATCCCTGTGGTGCTCTTGTGCTGGTGGAGATTGTGAAGGAGATGTTTTTGCCAATCCAAACTGACTGGGGTCTACAAGTGAGGAAACCCAGCATCCAGTTGCACAAGGGGGTATTGAGGCCCAGATCTTGGAGCTTACTGATTAGTTTTGAGGGGTTACTGGTGTTAAATGCCAAGCTGTAAATCGATAAAGAACATCCTAGTATATGTACCTTTGCTGTCCAGGTGTTCCAGGGTTGTGTGAGGAACCAATGAGACAGCATCTGCTGTAGTCCTGTTGGTTTGGTAGGCAAATTGGAGCGGATCCAAGTCACCTTTCGCATAGGAGCTGATATGTTTCAGCACTAACCTCTCAAAACACTTCATCAATGTGTATGTTAGTGACACTGGGTGATAGTCATTCAGAGAAGTTACCACACTCTTCTTGGGCACCGGTCTGATTGAAGCCGGCTTGAAGCAGGTGGGTACCACACATTGCTGGAGCAAGAGATTGAAGCTATCTGTGAATACATCAGCCATTTGGTCAGCACAGGTCTTCAGTACTAAGCCAGGTACTCTGTTCAGACTGGATGCTTTCCCTGGATTCACCACCTTGAAGGCAGCCTGCACGTCATCTTCAGATACTGAGACCAAAGGATCATCAGGAGACATGGAGATGTGTGATGATTCCTCCCTGTTCTGGTGACCAAAGTGAGCATAGAAGGCATTGAGTTCATCTGGAAGCGAAGCTCTGCTGTCCCCTCTGTTGCAAGATTTAGCTTTGTATCAGGTTATGTCATTCAAACCCTGCCAAAGCTGTCGAGCATCTCTCGTTGATTCCAGTCTAGTCTGGAATCTCCACTTTGCCCGAGAGATGCTTTCCGGAGATCATACCTGCACCTCTTGTAGCATTCTTGATCTCCAGACTTGAATGCCTCTGACCTGGCTCTCAGCAGGTTTCAGATTTCATTGCTCATCCAGAGTTTCTGATTGGGGGAAACACTGAATGATTTTGTGTAACACACTCATCCACAGCTGTTTTAATAAGTCTGTAACCACCTTGGTGTAGTCATTCAGGTCCTCAGATGAGTTTTGAACAAGGCCCAGTCGACTGATTCAATGCAATCCTGTAACTATTCCTCAGCCTCCCGCGACCACCTCTTGGTTGTCTTAATTTCTGGAGTCTTTCTCTTTAGGTTCTATCTGTATGCAGATAGGAGTACAGACAAATGATCCGACTTGCCAAAATGGACCTGTATTTCCCACCAGAGCTCTAGCCTTATATCTTCCTAGCCTCATACAACCCAAAAGTAGCACTGTCCACACAGTCTCATGGGTCTGGCTTGCTCTTCTTTCAGTAAACATGCTTCTTCTCTCCCCCCCCCCCCCACTTACAACTGTGACACCTTTGATACGTTGACAGTTTCCAATTTCTTGGTCCCAACTGGCTCATCTTTACCATGGAATTACAATCCCTCCACATAGCTCCATCCCACTCCACGATGCTCCTGGGGCTCTTTGCTTCTTCCTTGGTGAAGTCCAACTGGATCCCCTTTACCAACATATTCAATATCTGGCTGAACTCTTTCTGACAATGAGCAACTTCTACTTCAGTTCTATTTAGTAGGAGGGGAGGAGAAGATGGCGGTGCGACGCAGCCCGTGCGGCCGCTCTGAATGGATATTGTATTTGTTAAGTAGGGGCCGTACACAATCCTGATTTGATGGAGATGGATGTGAGAAGCATGGAGGAACATCTGGAGAAACTTCTGAAATGCCTGCTTCGCTGCTGCTGCTACTGTGTGATCGAGAATCTCTGGAGGGGAAGGCCCCAAATCCTCAGCTTTGCCTATTGCCGGGGTCAAAGCGCTCGGCAGAGATGGTGCTTGGTGTTGGGAGCTCGAAGTTTTCGGACGGACTCAGAGTCGGACTGTGGTCGGGTGCTTCCAGGATGCTGCATCGGCAAGTTTGCGGCGCTGGAAGCTCATGGCAGGGAGAGTTTCTCCCTTCTACCGTCTGCGTGAGATGATGGGACTTTCGAGAGACTTTGAGACTTTTTTAAAAACCGTGCCCATGGTCTGTTCTTCATCAAATTACGATATTGTTTTGCACTGTTGGAACTGTGTTACAATTATGTGGTTCTCGTCAGTTTTTTTTGAAGTCTTGGTTTGTTTTGTGTTTCTGTGATATCATTCTGGAGGAACAAATTGTATCATTTCTTAATGCATGCATTACTAAATGGCAATAAAGGAGGACTGCGTGTCCTCATAATCTATTCTGATCTACATGAAAAGTGTAGCCTCAGGAACTCACATGGGCTCAACTTATGTTCATTTATTTGTAGGAAATATGAAACAATCTTCATTTTGGTCCAAATTGATGATTGTCCTGTTGCTGCTTCCTGTATTGGTACAGCCCTCATGTTTGCTCTCAGTAAGAACACTATTCCATTCTCCCACTTCCTTTGTCTCTGTTCTAATAATGTCACTTCTCCCTCAACTATGGCTTCCCCACTGCATATTTCACAGAGATTTCAACTATAACTAAATTATTTCTCACACGTATGTTCACATCCTTTCCGTTCTCTGCTTGGACAGAGCACAGGGTAGAGCTGCTCTGTTCCTCGCTTTTCACCATATTTAATAGAATATTCTTCACAATTTCTGCCATCTTCAATGCAATTCCACTACCAGACATCCTCCCCGTCCTCTCAAAGCAACATTCTGAAAAAAACCGTTCACTTCGTGACTTCCTGTTCTAATCTTCAATCTCTAGCCATTGCCCTTCCCATGGCACTTTCCAAACAACTACAGGAGATACACTACCTGTTCTTTTACCACCATCTTGCCAGATGGTCTTTTCAGGTGAAAGAGTAATGAATAGCACTTTTTCCAATCTAATGTAGATCAACAACGGAGAAACCAAATGCTGATTGGGTAATGGTTCTGCAGAGAACCCATGGTCAGTTTGTAGGGGTTATCCTGAGCTGCCTTTTACTTTAATTGTCCATCCCCTTTTCTGATACTGGTTGCTGATGTATCAGTTAAATGAGATCAATGCTGACCAGCTTTAAGCTGCTTGAGCAATCGATCACATTGAAGAGAGCAATTAGAAAGGGAAAAAAAAGTGCATTTTCTTTTAAAACACTTAATGAAGCACTGAAATTAAAACTGAAACATTGAGCAGATAATGAAACATCATAAAAATATCTTTTATTAAATGTGAGGGAATTACAATCCACATTAAAAAGGATAGTACTAATTTTATGCAGATTTGTTCAGCATGTCTTAGTGCTTCTCTGGTAAGGCAGCCTCTTTAGTATGGAGCATAATCTGCTTTCATTCCAATTTTGTAGGTTCTGAATTTACTGATGTGGCCAATGTAGGAACAGCAGATTCCTCTACACATGGGACAGATTGTGTCTAACAGGGCACATCAGTGGGGTAGGTTGTTAGGTGAGCACAGAGGATGCTGTTTATGATGGGCTTCTGTATGCTCCCGATGAACGGGGTCAGTTTACCAGACTATTCTGAAAGCTCCTTCTTCACTTTGAGAGATTATGGAGCCAGAGATTCACATGAGTAAGAGGAGGCTTTGAGCACATTCATGAATCTTGGAATAGAGTCTATTTCAGGAATCTATCATTGGGCAATCGAATGACATGGCCCACTAAGCTAATTGATTATAATTGTGGATGTGAGCCCGAGGAAGGACAGTGATGTCAGTCCACTCATCTTCAGTGAAATGAGAGGATCTCCTGGAGAGAGAGTTGACAGTATCCTTCAAGTGTCTTGAGGTCTCATTTGGACCTCATGGAATGTACAAATACCCATGCAGGATTTCCCCAATTTATCTTTTTACAACACCCCATCCCTTCAAAGTATATTCCAACATTCAATTTGGCTTTGCATGTATTTGCCATATCCACATTCTAAATTCCTTCAGTGTGCAAGGACACACAGGTTGCTCTGTGCAACAGCATTCTGAAGCCTCTCTTCAACTTCAGCAAAAATTTTCAAGTGAATAATCTTACTCTTTCACATAATACCCCCATGTACCTTGTCAATATCTTTCATTCATGCTAATTCTATATATTTCCTTTGATTCTTTTGCATAGGGCCATGAAACAACAAAATGTTTAAGTGGCTAAATCACTGGCAACCACCATGACTTTCACTATACAATTCGGCATTGTAAATATCAATGATTTTGTCTTGTTTACTCTAAACTAATCCCTACTTGGCATTAAAGACAAACTTTACTTAAATAATATGGTCTAGAAATAAGTTTATTCTTAGTATTTTTTGCCTGTATACAGCATTTTTACTTAAATGAGCAATCAAATTTGAAAGCGGTTTGCTGCATGATTACACTTGAAATGCAGAACCAATTGTGCCTCTAAGATATCCATCTAATTTCATCTGCAACTGTTCATAATCTCTTCTGCTGAACTGATACTTCAAAGACCTCAAAACCATGACTGAGACAGATCCTACTGCAAATTCCAGCACTGAATGGTCTACCTCCAAACATAATGCCCATAACTGACTTCCTTATTCCTGGAAGTAACTCGCAGTACAATAATTTTAATACTTATTTTGGCTTAATGAAAGGGTTAACACCTGAGAAGCATTTGATGTCTCTGGGCCTAGAGTGTAATAGAATGGGTTGGGGGGAGGATTTCATTGAAACCTATTGAATACTGAAAGGCCTAATAGAGTAGACGTGCAGAGGATGTTCCCTTTAATGGGGAATTCTAGGACCAAAGCATTAGAAGAGAGATAGGAGGAATTTCCTGAGCCAAAGGGTAGCGAATCTGTGGAATTCATTGCTACAGGTGAGTAGTGGAAGCCAAGTTATTATGTATATTTAAAAGGAGGCTGATAGGTTCTTGACTAGTGAGGGCACCAGAAGTTATGGGGAGGGGACAGGAGAATAGGATTGAGGGGGATAATAAATCAGTCATGATGGTGGAGCAGACCCCTGGACTTGAATGGCTTAATTCTGTTCCTATGTATTACGGTCTAATATTAACTTAAACCACTGTATTACTTGTAGATAATACCCATTTAAATTCATGCACTTACATACTTGAAAGAAAACCACAAACCGACGTACCTCATCCCTGTAAAGGGGGCTAGTATAATACATAATGTCCATGGCACTGCTGTTTAACATGTCTCGAAGCCCACGTACTTTATCTGGGGTAATAGATTCAACTGTATCTGGAAATACAAAAGTTAACATATAGACATTTGAACAATTAAACGAAATGTTTCAAAGGAAATTTGAATCTACAGTCCTGTTGCAATATCATATCCATAATCAGGAATTCTTACTGTGTATAACACCATAGTAATAACAGTCTTCTGTTTCCTGTTCAAAAGCCTGCTTTTCATGTGTGCTACAAGTAAATGAGGGGTGACAGGGTAGGAGAATGAAACAATCAAGTCTTGTGATGACAGGCTTATTTGGTTTTTTTGTAATTGTATTCTTTTTGTACAATTTATGCTTAACCTGCTTTTTTTCTTATGAATGTTGTATTTACGATGCTACGTGTCTGTGATGCTGCTGCATTTTGAATCAGCGCATGCATGTATGTGTACATATGACAATACAATTTACTTTGACTTTGTCATTTAACATGCAGGAGCTGAACTTGTGACTTTAATTTCCTTTCCTGTGGGAAAAACATTTTAAAATAAGTTACAGACCATTTGATAATATGTGGAGCTACCCGAGTATTGGACCAATATTTACCCTTTGTATCAAGCTATCAATTTCCTTGCAACCAGTTTTAAGTAGATAGGAACAGTTTGTAGTAGCCAATTTTATGCAAAACATTTTTGCCTAAGATGTTCCTTTAACATCTATACTTTAGCACCCATAGCAATAATCACCTTCTGTTTCTTGTCCAATGTGCATATTTTGTAATAATAAAGAATGTTCATATCAGCTATGTTCCCACTCACATAATTCAGCCATTATTCTTCTAAGCTCTGATAATTATCACTGGGTAAAATAAATTATATAATTATTACTTCTAATAACAAACTGCATCTGAAACAAGATCCACAAGCTCTGAACTGTATTGTCACTTTAGGCTTCAACTCAGAGGTCGTTACTACAATCTCATTAAGTAAGACTTTAATTGTGCACACAGACCAGATTGGAATTATTATTACAGCAACACAGGACTCAGACCTTATATTTGGGGCAAGATATTAAATAGCCAGTTGTAAAATATTACATGATAATACTATTTTAAAGGGAGCAGGGAAGTTTTCATTTAAAATTTTTATGGGATTCCAGCCAAAATTTATTCTTCAATCATCATTACCTTTCAGCTTGTGGAAGCTTGCTGGTGAAATTGACCCTTTCAACCAAGTTTACTGCCAATGTCAGATGAGATTTAACTTTCAAAGTTTCACAAAATGGAGAGACATAGACTTGAATGTGAATGAAGCAGAAAATTAAACCGCAGGAGTATCAAATGGGTTACAATGAAATAATCCGGTGAGCGTGACAGACTAGAGGGAGTGGCTTAGGTGGATGAACAATCTTGAATTCCCTACATTATTTTAAATTTATTTCTAATATGTGTCAGAAATAGAAATGTTTTTCAATACTATCCACATAAGTACCTAATATACAAATTTTTAGTTCAACCAAGATCCGCAAGAAGCCATCAACCAAATAGTACTCTTGTTTACTTTTAATTACCCCCATCCAGGCTGAGCTTCGATCTCCACTCCACAGGTAGAAACTCAACATATTCCAAATTGCTGGCATAAGGAAAGTGTTTCTCTTCAACTTTCCTTGCAGCTTCACGCATCCTACCAAATATAACAGAAAATCTGTGTTATTATGAATTTTAAAAAGTGAAAGCATATAGGAGACAAGTCATACCATCAAAATATTTAATTTCTTTCTTTTGTCTTTGACATGTTTGGCAAAAAAAATAACTGAATTATATTTGACATAACATTGTCATCACTAACTTCACATCAATATAAATCTTTATCATGCACTGTATAAGGGTTGTGCGTACATTATTTGAATTAATCATGTTTCATTTGCATACCAAGTTCAGAAACCTGATGGAACTTTATTGAAGTTGAATTTAAAGAAAATTAACTTTTGCCCATTTATTTTTCTATTTAATACATGTAATCTGATTGCCATTAATCATGATTTTCTGCAGAATATAAAGATTCTTAATAAGACAAAAAAAAAAGCAAAATAATACTTCTGAAGACCTGGCTGGTGGCATAGTGGCATCAGTGCCGGACTTCGGGATGAAAGGTTCCAGGTTCGAATCCAGCCGGCTCCCCTGCACACTTTCCATCTGTGCTGGGTTACAAGCTGATGATCTCTTTGGAAACTCACCCGGCAAAAGGTAATGGCAAACCACTGCTGTAACTTGCCTCGTACATGGTTCCCCACTACGTTAGAGAGGCGTGGAGGGAAACCGCCCACTAACTGGAGAAACTCCGGATACGACGTAAAAAGAAACTTCCGAAGGTAGTGGCCTAGAAGCCTAATGGCTGTTTCATTTCTTGTCCTTACCTACCACCTCATCAGCTTCCGCATCCAACACATTATCCTCCACAACTTCCACCATCTCCAAAGGGATCCTACTACTCAACAAACCTTTACCACCACCGCCCCCCCACCACTTTCTGCAGGGATCACTCCCTCTTCGATTCCCTTGTCCATCCATTCATTCCTCCCCATTAATCTCCCTCCCAGTACTTATCCCTGCAAGTGGCCAAGTGCCTGCCCATACACCTGCTCCCTCATCTCCATTCAGGGCCCCAGGCAATCCTTTCAGGTGAGGCAACACTTCACTTGCAGATCTGCTGGAGTTGTCGATGGTGTCCAGTGCTCCTGATGAGCCACCTCTATATTGTTGAGACCCTGTGTAAATCGGGGGACCGCTTCATTGAGCACCTCCGCACCATCAGCCATAAGCGAGACTTCCTGGTGGCCAAACATTTTAATTCTGATTCTTTTTATGACATGTCGGTCCTTGGCCTCCTCCTGTGCCAAGATGAGGCTACCCTCAGGATGGAGGAGTAACACCTTATAATCTGTCTGGGTAGCCTCTAACCTGATGGCATGATATCTCCTTCTGGTTAACAAATTCCCTCCCCTCCACCTTCCTCTATTCTCTATTCTGACCTTTTATCTCTTTACACCTGCTTATTACTTCCCCTGGGTCCCCTCCTCCTTCCCTTTCTCCTTTCATCCACTCTCCTCTCCTATCAGGTTCTTACTTATCCAGCCCTTGACCTTTCCCACCAACCTGGCTTCACCTATCACCTTCCCCTCCCCCCATCTTTTTATTCTTGTATCTTCCCCTTTCTTTCTCAGTCCTAAGGAAGGGTCTCGGCCCGAAAAATCAACTATCTGTTCACTTCCAAAGATGCTGCTTGACCTGCTGAGTTCCTTCAGCACTTTGTGTGTATTGCTTCATGTAGCTAATAAGTTAGTTTCAGTGCTCAGAAAAAAAATCAAGGAGATGAAATAATATCCAATGTCAAAGACTATTTCTTGGAAGCACCACAATCCTTGCTGCTTGATGGCATTGATTGTCCACTTTCATGCAACCACCATTTTCCACCAAAATACTTCAAGTAACCAATTAATCTGGATTGTTGATCAAAGACAAGTAGGAATACCGAGACCCTGATGAAGGGTCTTGGCCCGAAACGTCGACTGTACCTCTTCCTATAGATGCTGCCTGGCCTGCTGCGTTCACCAGCAATTTTTACGTGTGTTGCTTAAAATTCCAGCATCTGCAGATTTCCTCGTGCTTAGGAATATATTCAGCTATTAATTTCCTTTATATCTGTACCCTTCAAAAAAGATTTTACATTGCTATGAAAATCATTCTGCAAAGCCAAATTAAGGATTATCTTAAGCCTATCATTAAAGCTGGAGGTGAATTTTCAGTAAATAGATTCTTGCTTAAAATTAGTATGAAATGTGAGGAAAAAATGCTTTAAGTATCCAGGAAATGGAGAAATAAAAATAGAAAATGTTAGATATTCCCAGCTGGCATGACAACATATGTGTGAGAAAAATATTTCAGGTTGATGATCCTTCATTAAGAAATAGGCATTTTAGTGTCACAACCCTACTATTCACTGACCTGGAATTAAAACAATGGTAAGAAAGTATAGCCCTGACCAAAACGTTGACTGTACTTTTCCCCCCACAGATGCTGAGTTCCTCCAGCATTTTGTGTGTTACTCGGATTTCCAACATCTGTAGGTTTTCTCGTGTTTAAGAAAGTATAGACTCAGTTCATCAATCAAGATGGGTATTGGTTTATTATTGACATGTGTACCAAGATACAGTGAAAAGCTTGTCTTGTGTACTACTCCCACAGATCAAACCATTATAGCTAGAATAACATAAACAATAACATTGCAGAAAAAAGTGCAAAAGATTCTGAAAGAGGGCAGTGGAGGTAAATGATCATAACAAAGTAGACTGAGAGACCAAGAGTCTGCTTCACTTCACAAGGTCTGTTCAAGAGTCTGACAGAAGCGTTAAGAGTTAAGACAGAAGCTGTCCTTGATCCTGGTTGTATGTGCTCTTACGGTTTTGTATCCTCTGTCCAATGGGAGAGGGAAGAAGAAAGAATGTTGGGGGGGGGAGGAGAGAGAAGAGGAGCGGTGTCTTTAATTATGCTGGCTGCTTTACTGAGGCAGCAGGAAGTATATAATGAAGTAGATAGGGCCCAGGGCATCACAGGTAAAATCCTTCCTGCCATCGAGCACATGTAGTTGTTTAAGGATACAGCACAAAGTATGCCCTTTTGGCCTTTCAAGCCACACTGCCCCTGCAAACCCCCAACACACCAATTAACCCCGACCTAATGTCAGGAGAATTTACAGTGATCAATTACCCTACTCAGTACATCTTTGGATTATGGGAGGAAACTGGAGTACTCGAGGAAACCCATGTAACTAGGGGTAGGATGTATAGAAACTCCTTACAGGATGGCCACGGGACTGAACTCCAAACTCTGGAATGGCCCAAGCTGTAACAGCACTGCGTTAATCACTACATCCCCTTTCTCACACACCACCAGGTTCAGGAACAGTAAAAACCCCTCAACCATCGGGCTCTTGATAACATCCTTCAGCTTCACTTGCCCCATCACTGAACTGTTCCCACAAACTACGGACTCAGTTTCAAGGACTCTTCATCTCATGTTCTCAGTGTTTACTGGTTATTTTTTCTCTTTTGTAGTTGCAGAGTTTGCTCTCCTTTGCACTTTGGTTGTTTGTCGTCCTGCTGGGTGTGGTCTTTCACTGATTCTATTGTGTTTCTGGATTTACAGTGCATGCCCAAAAGAAAATGAATCTCAGGGTTGGATATGGTGACATATATTACTTTGATAATAAATTTACTTTGAACTTGAGAAGAGTCTATTTATCAGAATACTGATGAAAGAACAAGCTGGACCAGGACAGCTTACTACATCATGGCAGTCATGCCAGTTAGGGACTTGGGCTATATTGTCCATTATCTATATTGTCCATCTCCACTGATCTCCCACCTGGCACTTATCCCTGTAAGTGTAAGTGCTACACCTGTCCCTACACCTCATCTATTGCACCATTCAGGGCCCCAAACAGTCCTTCCAGGTGAAACAACACTTCACTTGGAGTCTGTTGGGGTCATCTATTGCATCCGGTGTGGCCTCCTCTACATCGGTGAAACCCGACGCAGATTGGGGGACCGCTTCGAGCACCTCCACTCTGTCCGCCACAACAGACAGAATCTCCCGGTAGCCACCCACTTCAACTCTGCTTCCCATTCCCATTCAGATATGTCCATACATGGCCTCCTCTACTGCCATGATGAGGCTAAACTCAGGTTGGAGGAGCAACACCTCATATACCGTCTAGGTAGTCTCCAGCCCTTTGGTATGAACATAGAATTCTTCAACTTCCGGTAATTCCCTCCCCCTCCCTTCCCTATCCCTATTTCACTCTGCCCCCTCCCCCAGCTCCCTCATGGTTCCGCCTCCTTCTTCTACTACCCATTGTTTTCAGGGCTATGACGTCAATGCTTCCCCTCCCCCAACCCTTTGTCTTTCAAATTACTGATCTTTCAACTGACGTTACAAGCATTCTTCAAATCCTTCCCCATCTTTCATTCTTCAGTCCTGATGAAGGGTTCCGGCCCGAAACGTCGACTCATCATTTCTGACTGATGCTGCCCGACCTGCTGAGTTCATCCAGCGTACTGAAAGTGTTGCTTTGATCTTTTACAGCATCTGCAGATTATTTTGGGCTATATTGTTTTTTTTCCCCCTTTGTGACTGGACATTTTTCTGAGATTATGCTATGAATTTATGCTATGTGCTTTATGTGCAGTGCGCTCTGTGCTGTTGGTAATGTGTTTTGCATATTGGCCTCAGAGGAACACTTTGTTGTTTGGCTACATACCTGTATGGTTGATTGATAATTAACCTTGAACTTGAAGCACAGCTAAAACAGCAGGAACAGAACAAACCCTAAATTAACAACCCTTCAACCCCATCGAGCACTCCTACCCCTCCTGTGGCATCCTGCAGGTTGGCCTCATCAACCATGTCGCAGATGTGAAGTGGAAGCTAGTCATCCTCAAAGCAGAAGGACCAGCAGGGTGAAAGGTGGTGGTCACAAGTGGATCTGGATTATTTACGAAAAGGGGTATGCCATCTTCATGACTACGCTACTGCAGCAATTGAACAGAATTGCTAAGAAATTATTTTCACGAGGGGAAAAAGAGTGATCTTTGAAGTTACATAATGTAAGAAAAGCAAATTTATTTGCTTTTGCTTTAAGTTGTCATGCAGGATTTAAATGTCCGCTAATTGTTGCAGTTAAAAAAAGCGCTGTACATTAGACCAAGATTAAAAACATTGTACACTTGAACAAGAAAATGAAAAGCTAATGACAAACAAAAGCTTAAAAATCCATTCTTGTATATAAAAAAAAAGGAAGTGAAATTTAACATATACAATGCCAGAGAAGAGTTAGCAGAAAAATTAGGGTTAACAATTTCCCTATTTAATGCAGGGCTACATTACCAGGTGCTTCACAGACATAGAAATAAAAATGAGATTAAATTCACACGAAGGAATGCAATTAGATTGGCAATTCAAAATTTTATTCTTTAATCTAGCTTTAACGCACGAGGAGGAGAAGAGGTGGAGTAACTTAGAAAGGGATTTCAGAAAATGGGGCCTATGTTGCCGAGAGCATATCCTTCAAAGGCAACGTCCGATTTGGACTGGTTACAAAGCCAAAGAATCAGGAATGCAGTGTTCTCACTTAATTGCAAATCTGAAGGCAGTAGAGAAATAGAGAGTGAAATAGAGATTAGGAAGGCACTGAGTCATGACTCTAACAGTGCTGATTTGGAAGCTTCTGAGGCCAGTGAGCGAAAAATGTGATGATTTGTTGATGGCAAGGATAGATGCCATCAGATTTTTTGTTTTTAGAACATTAATATTGGGCAGAATGGGCATAAAAAGCCATTAGAAAAATACTAAAACTATAGAATATACAGGCAACACAAAGATGAATTAGAGTTTTGGCAGTAGAGAAGATGACTGCTAGCATTAGTAGCAACATAGTTTAACAAAAAGCTTACAAAAAAGCCTATAAAATGCACAAAAATTAAGAACTAAAAATATCAAATAGATAAAAGAAAAGGAGATGGATCAACCATAAAAAAAAATCAAATGATGAAATAAAAAAAAGAGAAATTTTTGTAGCAGATTTCTGAACACTAGGGAGTCTCTATTTTGATACATGCCACCATAACAGAAAGTGGTTCCTTATGGTATGCTATTGAATTAAACAGATTAAACTTGTAAACACTGATTCCTTCAGAAACAATAAACAACCAGTGAGCAAACTCATATGCACAATACTGAAATAAATTTACAATAAACTTCCAAGGTGGCCATTTGTCAGTTTTGCATGTTATAAATTATAATGTGATTATAATTTCCTCTGAAATAGTTTATTTCTTCATAAACTGTGGGTGAAATGATGAAGAAGGTACTTACATGCCCGTGTTTTTAATAATACGACCTTGGTCCATTTTTTGCCCTATTCCATGTACAACAAAGACTATGTGGGTGGGGATTGGAGGTTTGTCTTCCAGTGATGATTCTTCTACATATCCTCTATGAAGTCTTGTCCCACTACTTGACGCTGCATTAACAAAAGCAACAGTATGAATGGAATTGTAGGTATACCTATAACTTTGGTATTAAAAAGCGAGCGAATAAAAATTTCAGGCAGGCTCATTCTACAAGCTGAAAAACTATTTAATACTTTGCCACTATAAGTTTACTTTTCAAATTAGATGCAAGAATATGCAATACTCAAAGAATTTGTAGCAATCACTTAAAAGAAATGTATTAATTCAATTTCCTCCCCCTCCCCACAGTCTTTTAATTCTGGAATGTCTCTAACATTTCCCTACCATCATGTATAGAACTTAAATTAAAATGGGTTTAATAGCAAGCTTGGCAGCTTTAGATGGCTTTATGATAGCCAGCAATATATATTGACTGTATTTAAACGGTTATGGCAAAAGGAAGTTACTTCATTCCCACTTTATTATCTTCAATTTCTCTTAAACTAAGTGGCTTTAGATATCATGCCAATAAATCTAAAATTGCTAAACACAAGGGATTCTACAGATGCTGGAAATCCAGAAAAGTACATACAAAATCCTGGACAATTTCAACACATCAAGTAGCATCTATGGAAAGGAATAAACAGCTGACATTTTGGTCTGGGATCCTCCATCAGGATACCTTTTGTGCACACAATCCTCACGATTTTTAATCTATAATCATTAGAGACCACAAGGGATTAAGCTTCCAAGTTGTATCGCTCCAATTTACCAGTCTGGCCATTAATTCCATTTGACAGAACCAATAGTGAACTGCTCCACCGCTTCTTTGAATTGTTGAGACCTAACAACATGTTTTTTAGTCAAAGCAGAACAGTCTCGAGTCAGCTTCTGTTATGCGGAGAAACTATTCTGGAGAGTTTTCTGATGCCAAATTCTTCACCATGACTCAGCCATCTGTGATAGCTACAAGTCAGCCGCCTATTATAGCTATAACCCAGCTGCTGAGTGTGGCAAACTGCTTTTCATAAATTTTCACAGTATCAGTGGAAAAGGCAGAAATAATATTTTAAAAGTACAACAGATTGTTAACCTTACAGATTGATTTTATAACCATTACAGAATTCCATTCCCCCTACACCTCCCCCCCCCCCCATTTCAGCAGTTTTAATAATTTGGGAAATGAAATTAACATTATATAATGCAAGAATTCTAAACTTAACACCAAACAATGGCTTACAATTTTTTTTTGTGAAAGATTACATTAGTAACAATGTTGACTGTATTACACAAGTCATCTTGATCAAATTTGCAGATGTGGAAGATAAAAAGAACGTGAGTGCACAATTTTGGAAGCAATTTGTGAGTCAGAATCACGATGGGTTTTTGACCATAAAGGTACACAGTAGATCAAATTTTTCAATAAAAATTTGACTGGTATCTTACTGATGCTAGGAATCTGTTTATTCTGAAACTAGTTTAAAAAAAAGTACTACCACCCCACAGGTCAAGGCTTACACTTCAAGACATAGGAGCAGAATTAGGCCATCTAGCCCATCAGGTCTGCTCTGCCATTCAATATGTTTGAGTTATTTTTCCCCCTTAACCCTGCCTCTCCTGCAACCTTTGACACCCTTATTACAAAACCGATTAACCTACGCTTAACCCATAAGGAAATAAGAGCAAACAGACTTTAGTGCAATTGACCAGCCTCATCTGCTGGTCAGGGAAGAAGGGGGATGCCTTACAGTGGTGAACCAGTCACTCATTCTGTGAAAACACAGAAAATTGAAAGGACCAGGAACAAGGAAAATAAAAGGCAACTTTGGACCTACCACAGCTGAACTCATCATTTGCTTGTCTGTTCACAGGGAGGTTGTGCAAATAACTGGGCAGGAGTAAAATAGATGTGTGCTTACTGAAAGTAAAGAATTATCCTAAAATTTCACTTTGAATCATTTGCTTCATTTAAGGATTGTAAAACTTATACTTTTACATGCACTCTTACATTGAGCTGCTCACAATTAAGATACTGACATTCAGCAATTATTTTAATCATGCTGTACCTTTGGAAAATCCCAATTTCTGGGTAACTGTCCTTGCAATTTTCGATGTGGTTGCATCACTGTACAAATAAACTTCATCCACGCTATACCAGTCCACATGGTTGCGACTCAGCTTTAAGCTGTGTATGGCTGCAACCGATAGACATTTCAAACATTAATCAAAAATATTTAATACTTATAAAATTTGAAAAGTGCAGAGCTGCAGCAGGGATGTTTTGGAGTGGGAGGGGGAAGAGGGGGAAGGGGGGAGAGGGAAAAAAATGATAAAATTCTGAAAGAACATCAGAATGAGATAATCTTTTTCAAATACATCCTTTCTTAAAAAGATTTCAGATGATAAATATGCTCAGAAAAAGAGAGAAAGAAAGTAAGAATAAAGTCAAGCTTGTATATTGGAGGTAGCTTCGTAATACATGAGCAAAAAATGCTGAAAAATTAAAGTTACAGTGGGATGCAAAAGTCTGGGCACCCCAGTCAAAATTTCTGTTACTGTGAATAGTTAAGTGAGTAGAAGATGAACTGATCTCGAAAAGTCATAAAGTTAAAGGTGAAACATTCTTTTCAACATTTTAAGCAAGATTAGTGTATTATTTTTGTTTTGTACAATTTTAGAGTGAAAAAAGGAGAGAAGCACCATGTAAATGTTTGGGCACCCCAAGAGATTTGAGCTCTCAGATAACTTTTATCAAGGTCTCAGACCTTAATTAGCTTGTGAGAGCTATGGCTTGTTCACAGTCACCATTAGGAAAGGCCAGGTGATGCAAATTTCAAAGCTTTACAAATACCCTGACTCCTCAAACCTTGTCCCAACAGTCAGCAGCCATGGGCTCCTCTAAGCAGTTGCCTAGCACTCTGAAAATTAAAATAAATGATGCCCACAAAGCAGGAGAAAGCTATAAGAAAATAGCAAAGCGTTTTCAGGTAGCCGTTTCCTCAGTCCGTAATGTAATTAAGAAATGGCAGTTAATAGGAACGGTGGAGGTCAAGCTGAGGTCTGGAAGACCAAGAAAACTTTCCAAGAGAACTGCTCGTAGGATTGCTAGAAAGGCAAATCAAAATCCCTGTTTGACTGCAAAAGACCTTCAGGAAGATTTAGCAGACTCTGGAGTGGTGGTGCACTGTTCTACTGTGCAGTGACACTTGCACAAATATGACCTTCATGGATGAGTCATCAGAAGAAATCCTCTCCTGTGTCCTCACCACAAAGTTCAGCGTCAGAAGTTTGAAAAGGAACAACTAAACAAGCCTAATGCATTTTGGAAACAAGTCCTGTGGACTGATGAAGTTAAAATAGAACATTTTGGCCGCAATGAGCAAAGGTATGTTTGGAGAAAAAAGGGTGCAGAATTTCATGAAAAGAACACCTCTCCAACTGTTAATCACGGGGGTGGATCGATCATGCTTTGGGCTTGTGTTGCAGCCAGTGGCACAGGTAACATTTCACTGGTAGAGGGAAGAATGAATTTAATTAAATACCAGCAAATTCTGGAAGTAAACATCACACTGTCTGTAAAAAAGCTGAAGATGAAAAGAGGATGGCTTCTACAATAGGATAATGATCCTAAACCCACCTCAAAATCCACAATGGACTACCACAAGAGGCGCAAGCTGAAGGTTTTGCCATGGCCCTCACAGTCCCCCGACCTAAACATCATCGAAAATCTGTGGATAGACCTCAAAAGAGCAGTGCATGCAAGACAGGCCAAGAATCTCACAGAACGAGAAGCCTTTTACAGGGAAGAATGGGCAAAAATCCCCCAAACAAGAATTGAAAGACTCTTAGCTGGCTTCAGAAAGTGTTTACAAGCTGTGATACTTGCCAAAGGGGGTGTTACTAAGTACTGACCATGCAGGGTGCCTAAACCTTTGCTTCAGGCCCTTTTCCTTTTTACTTATTTTGAAACCGTAAAGGATGGAAGTACAGGTCCACAATCTCTTATCCGAAATCCCTGGGGCCAATTGCATTTCATAATTCAGAATTTTTTGGATTTCAGAATCCCTCCTTATTGGTTACGGGACCCCTTGCCGATACCAAAAAAAACACGTATGCTCAAGTCCCTTATTTACCATCTCAATGCGGTGGACCTTAGGACCCAGCAGAGCTCCGGACCTATGCACATCCTCCCATATACTTTAAATCATCTCTAGATTACTTATAATACCTAATACAATGTAAATGCTATGTAAATAGTTGTTATACTGTATTGTTTAGGGAATAATGACAAGAAAAAAAATTCAATAAAACATAAAAATATACAGCTTCAAATGAACCGAATCAATCACATGGTAAATGACTTATTGGAATAAATGTAGAACGTCACTGTAAAACTTCAGTAACTTGTCTTTCTGTTTATTTAAATCATATACAGTGGTAGTTCCAACACCATATTCTTCAGTAAGACACCACACAGACACACCACGATCAAGCTTCTGCAATAACTCCACTTTCTGCATTATTGATAACAATAGGTGCTTCCTTCTCTTTTTCTCATTGTTACCCATAGGGGTATCTGCAACTCTTTTTGACATTTTCACTTTTCACAGTGAAATTAAACACAAAGTCAACAGTGAACACAAAATATCAGCGAACAGCAAATGCACGTGTAACCAGTACGAGCGCTGAGCCACAACTGACGTCGTGCTGCCACGTCACACCTGAGTGACGTCAGCTGTTGGCGAAGAAAACTTCGGTTTTCAGAGCTTTTTGGATTTCAGAATTTCGGATAAGGGATTATGGACCTGTAAAAATGCGAACTTACTTAAAATATTAAAGAAATGTGTCATCTTTAACTTTATGCCTTTTGGAAATCAGGTCATCTTTTACTCGCTTAGCTATTCACAGTAACAGAAATTTTGACCGGGGTGCCCAAACTTTTGCATGCCGCTGTATAAGAAAATTCATGTGGTGGTTAAATGAGTTCCTGTGCACAACAGAGTTTTTTGTCCATTGCTACCGAAGTTGTTCCGGCAGTGCAAATCTCTAGCTCTCCAATTATACACAATGCCATTGATAATGGACTTTCAGCCTGAAAGGATCTGTTACAATGGGTGACAAACAAATTACAGATTTCAAGTTGAACAGATCATAATGTGTAGCTCTCTTTGCAAAAGGTTTATACCAATTAAAAAAAAATTCACTTGAGAGTTCTTATTTCTACTAAACTGATTTATATTTTCTAAAAAATTCTACAAATTTACTGGGGGAAGTATGCACTAATAAAAGGTGAACCTAGCTCTCAGTCACAGATTTTCTAAAGATTGTCCCTCATGTCTATGAGAATGAATTCAAGGGCCAATTTTTGTTACATGGACAAAGCACTGAAGGCAGCAGGAAACACTTGAGATTCAGAAACAGTTCCACTTTGGGCACTAGTCTAAGTTCAGCAGCAGAGGAAGAGAGTAAATGCTAATTGAAAAACTCTTCTAACCAACACTAGGTGTAGAGAACAATTCATACTATACCTTGGGAACACTTTCTTTTGTAACATGCAGTGCCTGCAATTTTCTTACATCCTCTCCGTTTGAACAGAAAGGGAAAATAGAAGGAAGGGAGTTGGTAGAAAACTAACAAAGTAAAAAAAAAGGTCAACTTTATGGATATTGTGAACACTCTCTTGATCTCCAGAATGTATCGATCTCAAAATCAAAATATGTTCTAGGCTCTCCAATTAAAACAATTTTCCAATACTGAACAGGAAACCATTCACACCATTTTCTAAAGTATTTGCACCATATTCTGAACTATTTCTGAAACGACAAATACAAATTAAAGACAGGATACAGATATGACTTTGTTTCAAGATCCATATCTGAAACTTTATTTGCTTATTTTTGTTGTCACATTATGACTTCAGTTCTACAATTGCCAAGTCACTAGAAACAGTCCAAAATAATGGCTTCACAGAAAAACTATATTGATAAACTTGAAGATCTATTAGCAATAGCTAGTTAAAATAGACATTAATCAAAATCATATAATCAGCACATCAATAATCCAAACGAACACATCCTTAGCTATCTTGATTTCAACTTCTCTAAATAATACTCACTGAAAGAAAGGAATAGCAACAGGTTACATCAACCTATCTGGTACAAATATAAAAAATATTTTGATGTAGCTTTATACAAAATATGCAGTATCTTCCATTATGCAGAAACAGAAAATACTGGAAAACTAAACTGGGTAGATAGCATCTTCGAAGGAGAAAGAGTTAATATTCCAGGCCAAATGGTAGTTCATTGATACTTTTCAATTTCTTCCCTTCCATTCCCTTTTGTCAGCAGCCAGATTCTAAGAAATAAAGTAAATCTAGGAGCTAACTGATATTTCAATATATCAATTCCTGAGGAGAACAAGAATTCATTTTTTTTTACTAAAAGGCAATGCATTATTTTTTTTCTTGCCTTTCAACTTTGCGTTGTCAATAAAATTAAAAACAAATCTGAAAATATAATGTACACCAACAGGGTTTTAACATCAAACAGAGCAAACTATGAAGACAAGACATGCAAGTTAGCAATGACAGATAGGGAAGCAACATTAAAAAGACATAATAATAGCCAAGCAATGGGTAACATTTAACAAAGTAATAGATGGTTTAAGGAAATGCTTATCCCTTTAAGGCATAAAAATAGTCGTGTCATGGCCAACGGGTTAAAGGTTGGATGCGTTAAGTGAAAACATGCAAGCAGAAAGACAAGGCATATAGAAAACTGGGAAAACTTAACAGTTGAAAAGGACCAAGGCATCGATGAAGGAAAGCACCTTATGAAAGTAGTCTATCAAGCAATGTTGAAGTTTCTTCAGATAGGTAATAAGGTAAAGATTAACAAAAAGATGAATGGATTCCTTTACCAACTAAGTCAGGAGATATTATAATGGAGAATAAGGAAGTGGCAGAGAAATTAAACAACCGTTTATTGTCAGCCATCAGAAATCCTGTGAAACTGCAGAGAACTACAGATCTAGTATGAATGAGCAACCCAAAGAAATTAGCATTGGTTAAAAATAATACATAGCATTGGAGAAATTAATGTGACTGGAAGATGAAAAAATACCTAGAATTTGATGACCTAATGTTCTGAAGGTGGCAGCTATGAAGATGGTGGATTCTTCAGCCATGAGCTTCCAAAGTTCCAAAGACTCTAGAATGGCTCCCATAGATTGGAAGGCAATAAAACAGTGGGATAAAATTTAAGAAAGGGAGAAGGAAACAGGGAACAATAGACTAATCAGTCTGACGGAGGTGTATTAAGGAGAATGTCTGAATTTATTATAGTGGTTAAAAGGGTACTTAGAAAATATTGATAGGACTGGGCAAAAATCACCATGGAGTTATGAAAGGGGAATCAGATTTGACAAATCTCTTATTTTTTTTTATGTTTGACCAGCAAAACAAATAGAGGTAAACCATTTAATGTGGTGTGTTTGGACTTTCAGCAATCTGTATCAATGATCTGGACAAGAGAATTAACTATAAGTCCAGGTTTGCTGAGGTTTAAAATTAGGTGGCAGGGAAATTAGGGGCTGTCATGAAGCAGATGGAATATGTCGAAAAAATGAGGCTATCTAGCTTGGTAAACAAAACGTGAGAATTTGAAAGGTATGAAGTTCAGAAATACCTTGTGTACCTTATACACGAGTCACTGAAAGTTAACATGCAGGTACAACATGATACAAAAACCTCACTGAAAGATACATAATTTTGAGGGAGCTTTGGTCACAAGTCTATTTAAGACAAGGAGGGAGATAACAAGAAGTTTCAGATATTATGGAAATCAAATTACAGGAGGTTAGTGTTGGAAGATGCACCAAAGTCAAGACCTCACAATCAGTCATGATCTCATTGATTCGTGAGGTAGGTTCAGGGAATGTATGGCCTACTCCTACTTCTTATTTCTTATGTTTAATCTGGAGATGCGACTAAAAACATCAGTAAAAATCGATTCAGAAAAGAAAACCACTTTCCTCCCACCCCCCAAAAAATGTTTCAAAATCATTACTAACAAAGGGACTTGGACCTGAACCTGAACCATTAACTCCATTTCTTTTCCCACAGATGGTGCCTGACCTGCTGAGTCCTTCCAGCATTTATTTCTTAAACTTCAGATTTCTAGTCTCTGTAGTTTTTTTGATTAATGAAGCACAATTTATTCAATCAGCAGCTAGATAACAATATTAAAAGGAACAAAATTCCTCTGGCCAGCAGATTAATTTGCCATTTTAAGGGACATCTCAGATTGAAATCCTAGGGGATGTTGATTATTTCTCTTGCAAAAAATGTTCTATTTTTCAAATGATGAAAATGAAGTCACAGGAATACACTGTCTTGTTCTCCAAGATTAGAACTCTTCACTCAAGTCAGAATAATTCTTTCCACAAGATACTTCAATTTATTCCTTAAAAAGGATGTCCAGATGTGCAAATATTGAGAAAAAGCAACACATCTGACAGATGCTCTTTCTACATTAATTACAGAAAGACAAGCTGCAAGATCAGCTTGCTATCTGATAGAATATTTTTACATATCATCTTGTAATAGGGTGCATGACAGGCTCAAGGAAGCTACAGAAGTGAGAGAGGTGTAGAAGATAGTAAAAAGTGTTAAATAAACTCCATAGCAAGTTAAATTATAATTGGAAAATGAGATGGATAAGTGCAAACTAGTTAGTAACTAATTTAGATCTAAATGTCAAGTTCCAATTTACACCAAGAGGAATGAAGACCAGATGAGCAAGATTTTGAAAACATTATTTAGCTGGAAGTTGTAATGGGGAACAAGAACCCTGCTAACTTAATAAGCCAAATAGGGTTATGACTACAGACATTTATTTTGAAAATGGCCTGAAAATAAATTACCTAAAATTATGAAAACTGTAGATAGCTGTATAGGTCTGCATACAGTTTTATAGTCAGATTAGCTATGATGTTTTTCAAATCCAACTGGTAAAAATTATCCCTTATACACTTAGTGGCCACTTAATGAGGTACCTCCTATACCTAATAAAGTAGCCACTGAGTGGCTATTCATGGACTTCTGCTACGGTAGGCCATCAATTTCAAGGTTTGACATGTTACGTGTTCAGAGATTCTGTGCTGCACATTACTGTCATAACAAGTACAACTATCATTTAAACATTCACATGAATACAGCCAAATGAGCAGCTTTCCTCCAGGGACAAGGTGTAAAACACAGCACATCATGCACTATAACAGCCACAGAAGGATGGAATCCACTGACTGTACCCTGGGGGGGGGGGGGTGCAGCACCAACGGGAGGGGGCAGCTCCCAACCCAGCTCAGAGCAGCACTCTCCCACACCACCGCTGGTGTTTCCTTCTGTGGGTGGCTGCAATAGGCGACCCGCATCACGAGGACCAGGTCTGCGCAACAACCAAGGCCGTGCATTACTGGTTTCTCTCATTGATGAGCAATGTATCGTACTTCACCCAGCACATTCTGTACAGAAGTCTTTGCTAATGAACAGTGAACTGGACATGCAGTATTCCACATTACCAATGTCTAGCAGGGTCTCGTGATCACAAAATACATCCAAGGTGATCACTTATGCTGCCTCGGACACCTTCCTCCTTTAGTGGCTGTAGCAGGAGGCAACATGGTACACAACAGTTCCAGCTCCACTGCCATCGAACATCTCGCCAGTGGGGCAGAACTACAGCAACTGAAGTTCTCAATATCTAGGGAGTGTCTTAAGATAACACAAAAGACACAAAGGACGAACAATCACACCTTTGTTTGGACCTGGAGAGGCTGCTGCGACCAAACACGCCGTCTTACCAGAACACATGGTTATTTGTGTTGTCACCTTCATGTCTTCTTCAACTAGCCTGGCCATTCTCGTCTGACCTCTCATTAACAAAGCATTTCTGGCCACAGACTGCCGCTAACTGGAGTTTTCCTACCATTCTCTATAAACTCTCGAGATTGTTGTGCACACCAATTCCAGAACATTTGCATTTTCTCAGATATTGAAACACCCTACCTGGCACCAACCATCATTCCACGGACAAACTCACTTAGATCACATTTCTCCCCCATTCTGTTGTTTGGTCTGAACAATAAATGAACCTCCTGACCATGTCTGCATGCTTTTATGCATTGATTTGCTACCACATGATTGGCTGATTAGATATTTGCATTACAGCGGTGTACAGGTGTACCTAATAATGTGGCCACTGAGTGTATATGACAACTTAAAGGTTTACAGCACTTGTTGGAAAGATGGAATACCACCTTCAAGGGAGACTAATGTTATATCTTTGATAACTTTCAATTTCCAAAACACAAGAAAATCTGCAGCTGCTGGAAATCCAAACTAACGCACACAAAATGCTGGGGGAACTCAGCATGTCAGGCAGCACCTATGGAGAGGAATAAACAGTTGACCTTTCGGGTCGAGACCCTTCTACAGGATTACATTAGAATTTTCTAATGCAATTTTCGTTTTGTAGGCTAACAATATTATTCAAAAGGAACTAAATGCAGGGGGCAGAAAAATACAAGAAACTAGGTTTGATTTATTTCCTGTCTTGGTTTGCCCCTTAGGATTACTGTGATTATTATTTGGAAGATTTGTTTATGGTCTGTGTGCTAGCTGAATGAACACCCATAGCACTGCAGCAAAATATCTTGCTCAACTTATTCCATATTCAATGACCTCAGACTTTTGAGAACTTTGAAAGAGGACTTCTGTACCAATGTGCTTGGTGAAGTATGATATAATACTCATCAACAAGAGAAACCAATAGTTATGTGAAGTACTGCTAAGAAAGGTGGATTTTATACACCCATTCTCTTACCAACTACCATCAACATGATGCAGAACCAGATCACTTTTACACCACCAAGAATGTTTACTGTACCATCCCATACTTACACGTTGGCAAGTCTGATCACTGGCTGCCATTCAACTCCTGGCTGAGGACTGCAAACGTATGGTCGAGAAGCAGAGTAGCATTTATAAGACTGCTTTGAATTGGCAGATTGGACCATATTCAGGAATTTACCTTCAGATCTGAATGAATACGCCACAGCTGTCACCAATTTCATCAAGACCCGCGAGGATGAACGAGTGCCTTTGAAAGCATACCAAGGTTTCCAATCCAGAGGCTCTGGATGGACCAGGAAATTTGCAATCTGCTGAGGGCAAGACGCATGGCGTTCAAGACTGGTAAACCAGAATCTACAAGATATTCAGGCACAACCTGTGGAAGACCACTGTGAGAAGCAAAAGGTAATTCCGTGTGAAGTTAGAGGCATAATCAAATGCATGATAGCTAGTGTCATGGTTTGCATGACATTACTTCCAACAAGGCAAAACCGAACAGTACAAATAGTAGTGATGCTTCACTTTGTAATAAGCTTAACTACTTTCATGCACACTTTGAAAAGGAGAATAACACATCATTGAGGACATCTTCAAGAGGAGCTGCCACCCACCACCAAGGACTCTCACCATGCAGGACATGCCCTCTTTTCATTACTACCATCAGGTAAGAGGTGCAGGAACCCGAGACCCACACTCAATATTTTAGGAACAGCTTCTTCCCTTTTGCCATCAAATTTTGAATGGTCCACAAACTCATTAACATCAGTTATTCCTTTTTGTTTGCACAATTTAGTTTGTAATTTAGAGTAATTTTAATATCTTTGCACTGTTCTGTTGATGCAAAATACCAAGTTTCAAGTTAGATAAGTTAGTGATAATAAACCTCATTCTCATTCCGATGGATAGAGGCTGAGAGGGATATGGACCAAACACAGGTAAATGGGAGTAACTCAGAGGTAGGTAGCTGGGTCAGCATTAACAAGCTGTGCCTAACAGATTGATTCTATCCATTATGACTGTACAAATATCTTTCAATTCTGAAGCACAAATATAGTCACTATTCTCTATTTCATTGGAGTTAGAACTGTTTTTTTTATTGTCACACATCAGCAAGGGAGATGAGGTCGAGTACAGGGCTACTGTAGGAAACATTGTCACATGGTGTGAGCAGAATTATCTGCAGCTTAATGTGAAAAAGACTAAGGAGCTGGTGGTAGACCTGAGGACAGCTAAGGTACCGGTGACCCCTGTTTCCATCCAGGGGGTCAGTGTGGACATAGTGGAGGATTACAAATACCTGGGGATACGAATTGACAATAAACTGGACTGGTCAAAGAACACTGAGGCTGTCTACAAGAAGGGTCAGAGCTGTCTCTATTTCCTGAGGAGACTGAGGTCCTTTAACATCTGCCGGACGATGCTGAGGATGTTCTACGAGTCTGTGGTGGCCAGTGCTATCATGTTTGCTGTTGTGTGCTGGGGCAGCAGGCTGAGGGTGGCAGACACCAACGGAATCAACAAACTTATTCAAAAGGCCAGTGATGTTGTGGGGATGGAACTGGACTCTCTCACAGCGGTGTCTGAAAAGAGGATGCTGTCTAAGTTGCATGCCATCTTGGTCAATATCTCCCATCCACTACATAATGTACTGGGTGGGCACAGGAGTACATTCAGCCAGAGACTCATTCCTCCAAGATGCAGCACAGAGCGTCATAGGAAGTCATTCCTGCCTGTGGCCATCAAACTTTACAACTCCTCCCTTGGAGGGTCAGACACCCTGTGCCGATAGGCTGGTCCTGGACTTATTTCATAATTTACTGGCATAATTTACATATTACTATTTAACTATTTACGGTTTTATTACTATTTATTATTTATGGTGCAACTGTAACGAAAACCAATTTCCCCCTGGGATCAATAAAGTATGACTATGACTACTAATGTACAGTGAAAAAGCCTGCATTGAGGTAGTACAAGGTAAAACAATTGCAGAAAGCAGAGTGAAGTGCAACAGGTACAGAGAAATTGCAGTCAGGGACACAAGGTACAAGATAATAAAGTAGATTGTAAGACAAAGACTCTATCTTATCGTACTGAGGAGCCAATTCAGTCGTCATAACAGAGGGGTAGGTGTTCTAGAGCCAGGTGGTACCTGCTTTCGAGCTTTTGCATCTTATGCCTGATTGGAGAAGAATGTTCAAGATAGGTGGGGATTTTGATTACTTTGCTGCTTTACTGAAGCAGTGAGGAGTATAAACAGAGCCCACAGAGGGCAGCCGGTTTCCATGATCTGCTGAGTTGTGTTCACAACTCTCTGTGGTTTTTTTGCGATTACTGGTCGAGCAGTTGCCTTACCAAGCTGTGAAGCACCCAGATAGGACGCTTTCTATGGTGCATCGACAAAAATTAGTAACAGTGGATGGGGACGTTGAATTTCTCAAAATTCTTAACCAAACAGAACCATTGACGAGGTTTTATGCCGGTTGATGTTAATATGGTTGGAGCAGGACAGACTATTTGTGATGTTCACTCCAAGGAACTTGGAGTCTCATTCTCAGCCTTTCCCTGACCTTCCTGAAATTCAATTGTTTTCATGGGTCAAAGTTCAAAGTAAATTTATTACCAAAGTACATATATGTCACATATACAACCCTGAGATTCTTGTGGGCATACTCAATAAATCCACAAAATAATAATCATAATAGAATCACTGGAAGACTGCACCAAATGGGGGATTCAACCAGTGTGCAAAAGACAATGAACTGTGCAAATACACAAAGAAAGAAACAATCATCATCTATCTCTGATCATGTGCTGTCGTGTCGTATGACATGGACGATCAGTGGTGGGGGAGAGCTTTATCCGTGATGGACTGGGCTGCATCCACTACTTTTTGTAGGATTTTCTGGTTTCCTCCTCCTGAACTCAATAATCAGCTTCTTGGTCTTGCTGATACTGAGTGAGAGGGCACCATTCAAGCAAATTTTCACTCTTCCTTCTATATGCTGATTTGTTATTGCCTTTGATTTGGCTTAAGGCAGGGGTGTCATCAACAAACTTGAATATGGCATTAGAGCTGTGCTTAGCCATACAGTCATAAGTGTAAAATGAGTAAGGCAAGGGCTAAGTACACAGTCTTAAGGTGCACTTGTGCCCACGGAAATTATGGAGGAGATGTTGTTGCTAATCCGAACTCTCTGAGGTCTGCAAGTAAGGAAATCAAGGATCCAATTGTACAAGGAGGTACTGAGGCCAAGGTCTTGAAGATTATTGATAGTTTTGTAGGGATGATAGTATTGAATGCTGAGCAGTAATTGATAAAAAACATTCTGATATATGCATCATTGCTGTCCAGATGTTCCAAGGTTGAGTGAAGAGCCAATGAGATGATGTCTGTTGCCGACCTGTCGCGCTGGTAGGCAAATTGGAATGGATCTAAGTCACCTCTCAGTCAGGAGTTGATATGTTTCATCAACAACTTCTCAAAACACTTCATCACTGAGGATGTAAGTACAACTGGACTACAGAGCATGATTTATGAGAAAAGATTGAGTGAGCTAGGGTTTTTCTCTTTGGACCAAAGGAGAATGAGAGGTTACTTGATAGAGGTGTACAAGATAAATAGGAGGTGTAGATAGAGTGTACAAAGACTTATTCACAGAGCAAAATGGCTAATACAAGGGGGCATAAAGGAGGAAAGTATGGGGGAATGTCAGAGATAGGGTTTCCTTTTGCAGAGAGAGGTGATTGCATGGAATGTGCTGCCAGGGTGGTGGTAGAGGCAGATACGGTAGGGACATTTAAGAGACTCTTAGATAGGCACAAGCATGTAAGAAAAATGGAAGGTCACATAGGAGAGAAGGGTTAGGTTGATCAAGGAGTAGGCTAAAGGGTCAGCACAACATCATGAGCTGAAGGGCCTGCACTGTTCTATCTCCCCGGCAGCAGTGATCCCCATCTCTTATATGGTCTGACACATGAACCATACATCAGGCAAGTAAAGATACTGGAATAATGCTACCAGTTCTGTCTCCACAAAATCCATCAAGCTTACTGGATGGATAGGTGAGTCAACTTCCATGTTCTTATATTAAGATGCATTGCCATAAACATGTGCTTAGATAACACAAGTTCAAACTTTCAGACACTTTAATTTTGTCGATTTCCTTCTATATAGAGAGCCAACCAGTTCAATATAAATCCTAAAACAAAGATTCCTTGCATCAAGTGTAAAACTAGAATTTAATGTTATGCTAATTTATGATCATGAATTGATAATTAAAGTGTAATTGCTACTAGTGACAGTTAAAGCAAGAATACTACTAATTGATACCGTAACCTAGGCACTTTCGACCCAGAGGATCAACTCATGTGAATAGTCTTCTTGACAACAATTTCAGGTTGAAGAAGAGGAACTAATTTGTTGAGAGCTGGGTTAGGAAGCCATTTAACATAGTGCGTGAAAGTTAACACCATTAAGCATACATGTCTTCAGTACACCCCAATCCAGCACAGTACACAAAGATTGCAATGATTTGTGAATTGGTCTTTTTTTTTAAAATGGCAAATCAATGGATTAATATAAATTTCTAAAGAAATTCAAGAATTTCTCATCTCTACTTTCAGATTTATAAAATTATTGAACTACAAACTTGTTATATTTCTACCATTGTCCTAGGGCTTTGAGTGGCAAGGGAGCTTTAGCTGAGAAACCAGTAAACTAAATTAGTGAATCAAGAGAAGCCGGCCAAATTACTGGCCCAATAGGGTAATGAAGTCTGGAAGTCTGCAATCCATTTGTTTGCACTGGTGGGGGGGGGGGGGGGAGAGAAACAAACTGGAAAGGATGTTAGGACATAGAGATTATGATTTTCCTATTTCTTAACAATATTTTGTCAGTTAATAAAACAAGGCAAGAAAGTAAAGTTATTTTTGGTTAAAAATCAATGCGGGTTATATAAAGCCACATTAAAAAAAGAAAATAAATTCTATTTCACTAGTGGATTATACTAAGCTACAATTCACATTTGTTGCCCTGTGTGGCTTTTAAAGTTTTACAGAAAACGTCTAACCTCATGGAATATTCAAAGGTCAGGACAACAACTTAAATACAGTAATTTATAAAGATTGAATGATTTGTATAGTCAAATAGCAAGCATAAATGAAAAATCTCTCTCCATTTCCTTCAGAATGGATTATGAAACAGGAAATAGGATTATAGGCTTTGCCTTACCATCTTTACTGTCCATAGATTTAGCTACATCCAGCTCAAATATATCCTGGATCTGTTGACCCCTAAATCGCTTTAGGTGTTCAGCTTCTATCAGATCACTGTCTTCCTCTTCCAAAGGCTGCCAGGTACCATCAATAAACCATTGGCCACGCATGACTAAAATTTTATCTGGTTCTACAAAATCAAACAGTACAGATATAATTAATAAAAATTTCAATAGAAACATGGTCAACAAAGTTAAAGAAAAAAAGATACAAATTTTGCATGCCACAAAACAAACTTAACATTTTTTTTCCTTAGTTGTACCGGAACAAGCTGCAAATTATTACAGATGTCTTTACATGGCTGTTTGATCTGAATGACATCTCCTTGATTTCCTGCATCTTTCATGCTAAAAGGACAATGGAAGAAAGAAAAGTAAAAAAGGAAAGCGATCGAAGGGGAATCACCAACCAAACTGCACTGTGTATTTCAAAAAATAGCAGAATAGTCAGTACAAATAACCTTTCTGTTCTAATCATTCCATTTTGATTTTAATGTGTTTGTAATATTTCCACAAACTATAGCAAGAGGCCTAAAGCTGCACTGCTTCAATTTATCATTAAAATTTCTTCCTATGTTCATGACAAGGTATATTATTTTAAATATAAGGGTAAGAAATGACTTTTCCATATATAAAAGTGCAAACTGGCGATCCTTTGAAGAATAATCTTCCAAAACATTGTTTCCTGATAAGAGGATTTTAAACTATATATACCATGTGTGGATGAGCTATCTTTCATCAACCAATGCAAAAAATGTCATCTTCAGATCTTTTCCTCAATATGTAGCATGGGGAAATTTGAAAGAGTGAGCTTCAGAACTCAGTTTGCAGATGCTTTGTAATGAACAGTATGCTGTAAGATTCTGCATCTTGGTACATGTGACAATAATAAACGAATGCCCATATTGTCTTTTACAGTAGAATTTTAAATTTTGGTGGAGAAAGATCAGTAACAGAGAAATGCAAAGAAACTCACAATACTGTATTATAAAGTGCATTAAAGGAGTATACAAATACTCAAAAATTGTGAATATTAAAAATCACAAAGACGCAAGTAAAACAATCACTAAATTTGGAATCAAATTGAGGCTGACGAAATACTTGCAAAAATTACATATTAATGGCAAAGACAGAAAAGGAATTAGCAGCAGGAGCAACATAACAAAAAAAAATGTGAATGTTCCAAATAGGAGAAGTAAATAAGTAGTGCAAAAAGACAGCAAAAAGAAAAGTACATGGGTTCATTGTCCATACAGAAACCCGATTGCAGTGGGGAGGAAGCTATTTCTAAAATTTTGAGTGTGTGTGTCTTCAGGCCCTGTAGGTCCTCCTTGACATAGCAATGAAAAGAGGGCATCTCTCGGGTGATGGAAGTCCTTGATGACAGACCTTGCCTTTTAGTAGCATCACCTTTCGAAGAGGTCTTTGATACTGGGGAGACTAGCACCCTTGATGGAGCTGGCTTAGTTTGCAACCTCCTGCAGCTTTTTCCAAGTCCTGTGCAGAGGCCCCTCCATGCCAGTCAGTGATCCAACCAGTTAGAATGCTCTCTACGTTACATCTGTAAAAATTTGCAAGAGTCTTTGCTGACATACCAAGTCTCCTCAAACTCCTAATGAAATATAGCTGCTGTCGTGCCTTCTTTGTAATCCCATCAATATGCTGGGCCTAGGATAGTTCATCAGATATGCTGACACTCAGGAACTTGAAACTGCACACCCTTTCCACTACTGATCTCTTAATAAGGACTGCTGTGTGTTCCCTTGACTTCCCCGTTCTGAAGTCCACAATCAATTCCTTGGTCTTACTGATGTTGAGGGCAAGGTTGTTGTTGCAATACCATTCAACCAGCTGATCAATCTCACTCCTGTACGTTTCCCCGTTACCAAATGAAATCCCGGCAACAATAGATGGCAAATTTATATATGGCATTTGAGCTGTGGCAAGCCACACAGTTATGGGTGTAGAGAAAGTAGAGCAGTGAGCTAAGCACACATCCTTGAGGCTGATTCTCAGCAAGAGATGTTATTTTTGATTTGCACCGATTGTGGTCTCCCGATGAGGAAGTTAAGGGTCCAGTTACAGAGGGAAGTACAGAGGACTAAGTTCTGGAACTTGTTGATTAGTACTGAGGGTATGGTGGTATTGAACACTGAGGTGTGACCAAAGAACAGCAGCCTGATGTTGGCATTGTTATTGACCAGGTAACCCAAGACAGAGTGGAGAGCCAGCGAGATTGCATCCACTTTAGACCTGTTGTGCCAATAGGCAAACTGTGAGGGTCCAGTTCCTTGCTTAGGCAGGAGTTGATTCCAGCCATGACCAACCTCTTGAATCACTTCATCACAGTAGATGAGAGTTCCACTGGGCAATAGTCATTGAGGCAGCTCAGCCTGCTCTTCCTGGACCCTTTTTGAAGCAGATGGGAACCTTTGACAGCAGCAGTGAGAGGTGGAAGATGTCCTTGAACACTCCTGATAGTTGGTTGGCACAGGTTTTCAGTGCCCTACCAGGTACATCAAATCAATGGCTATGATCTGTGCCAGTCTCTTTACATATTAACAAAATATTTACAAATTTATATTTTGCTTTTGAATATCTCGTTATTTATAGCAAAATGAGAATTTCTCCTTAGCCCAATTTGAAAGGGGTTCTGCGAGAAGACAATTAGATTTGCAAATTAATCAACCATGAATGAATAGTTATGTAAAAATGTGTGAAACATAGAAACACAAATCTACAGCACATTACAGGCCCTCCGGCCCACAATATTGTGCCGACCATGTAACCTTCTCTAGAAATTGCCTAGAATTTCCCTACCCTCTATTTTTCTAAGCTCCACTTACCTTTCTAAGAGACTCTTAAAAGACCCTATTGTATCTGCCTCTACCACTTTCGCTGGCAGTGCACTCTCTGTGTGAAAAACTTACCCCTGACATCCCCCTTGTAAAAGCCCCCTACTTCCAAGCACCTTAAAACTATGACTTCTCGTGTTAGCCATTTCAACCCTGGGAAAAAGCCTCTGGCTATCCACGTGATCAATGCCTCTCATCACCTTATATACCTCTATCAAGTTACCTCTCACCATCCGTTGCTCCAAGGAGAAAAAGCCAAATTCACTCAAACTATTCTCATAAAACATGCTCTCCAATCCAGGCAACATCCTTGTAAATCTCCTCTGCACTCTCTCTATAGTATCCACGTCCTTTCTGTAATGAGGTGACCCCAAGATCTCACTGATTCTCCACACTGCCAAGAGTCTTACTATTAATATTATATTCTGTCTTCAAATATGACCTACCGAAATGAACCACTATTGAGAAATACCTTGCTAAAATAGAAAAGCTTTCAATATAGTTTGATATTTAAGAAATTTTCCTTCTTTCCTTTTTACTTCCAAAAACAATTTCTAAGACGGTTGGGTACACAGATAGGAATGGTTTCAAAGTGAGACAAGAATGGATAAGCATTTGGTCAGCATGGAACAGATGGGCCAAAGGGGCAGCTCCCATGCTGTCTGACTGAAATAAATTCAGACATTGGTAACAAATGCACATTTACTTTTGTTAAGTTGCAGTATCCATCTGGTGAATGAGAATTAAACTTGCCATTAAAAGGTCTTAATCTTCACCTTTTCATGTGCATACCAGTTTAACAAAAAATATAGATTACTACCAATCCCAGCGCCAGTGTAAACTAACTTTTATATGTGTGGGTACTCTTGAAGTATTGTTCTTGAACACTTTTAAAATGCCATTTCTGACTGTACTTTATAAAATAAACTTTCACTGAATATGCATTTCCTTCTATGCTAACTTGACTTTGAATTAATAACATTCATACACCGTTATTTCTCAGTCATTATGCTCAACTTTTTTTATGCTCTAACAGTGAAAATGGATTCTGCTTTCCCCACACCCCAGAAGATTAAACTAACACACGTTTGGTAAAAAACAGGACAAGAAAATTTGGTACAATTTTTCTTATTTGCCTTAAAGTTAGAAATCCAAGGTGAGCTAGTTAATTGGATTGAAAGTTGGCTTGGAAGCAGGGAGTAGTGGTGGAAGGATAATTTTCTGATTAAAAGCCCATGACCAGTGGTTAACATAAAAATTATTGCTGGTTCCTTTACTCATTGTAAAACTTATGAGTCTTTCCCAACCAGAAGCCCTGAATGAACCAAGCGATCTGTAATCTGCTAAGGGCCATATTAGTGGCGTTCAGGTCTAGCGACCAAATCAAAAACAAGAGGTCCAGAGCTTTGACCTCTGGAAAGCCATTTCACATGCAGAGTGGCATGGAATCACAGAAAGATGCTCGATATTGTGACAAGGCCGAATGCCATCTTTTCCTATGAAGTAAAACCAAGAGACATACATGAAAACAGGTTTTCATTCCTGGATGAGCTCAATGCCTTTTATGCTTGCTTTGCCCAACAAAACATGGAGGCACCTTCATGAACTCCCACAGCTCCTGAGTACCCTGTAATTTCAGTCTCTGAGGCTGATGTGAGAGCATCCTTCGGGAGGGTGAACTCATGGAAAACATCTGGTCCAGATAGGGTACCAGGTCGAGTATTAAAGACCTCTGTTGATCATCTGGTTGGAGTGTGCACTGATATCTACAACCTCTCACTTCAGCAGTCTGAAGTACCCACCTGCTTCAAGCAGGTCTCAATTATACTCGCACCCAAGGAGGTAGTAAACTGTCTCAATGACTATCGTCCAATTACAGTTACATCTACAGTGATGAAATGCTTTCAGAGGTTGGGGATAAAACATACCAACTCCTGCCTGAGGAATGGCTTTGATCTGCTCTTATTTGCCTATGATTACAACAGGTCGACAGCAGATGCCATTTCATTAGCTCTTCACTCAACCTCGGAGCACCTCAGCAGTGAAGATGCCTACATCAGGATGCTCATCATTGACTACAGCTCTGCATGCAACACCATCATCACCTCAAAATGTATCAATAAGCTTCAAGACCTTATAGGCCTCAGTACCACCTTGCGTAACTGGATCCCTGATTTCCTTACTTGCAGATACCAATCAGTTTGAATTGGCAACAACATCTCCTTCACAATCACCATCAGTACAGGTGCATCCGATGCTGTGTGTTTAGCCTCCTGCTCTACTCACTTTATACTTATGACTGTGAAGCTAAGAACATCTCCAATGCTATATTTAAGTTTGCTGATGACACCACTGTCTTAGGCTGAATCAAAGGTTGTGTGATAAGTCAGCATATAGGAGGGAGATTGAAAATCTAGCCAAGTATTGCCACGACAACAACCTCTTACTCAATGTCAGCAAAGTGAAAAAGCTCATTATTGAGCAGAGGAGGAGGAAATTGGAGGTCCGTGAGCCAGTCCTCATCAAGGGATCAGAGGTGGGAGATGCAATCATTTTTATCATTTCAGAGGATCTTTCTTGGGTCCATTACATAAGTGCAATTACAAAGAAAGGGCAGGAGCATCTGTATTTTCTTAGATGTTTGCAAAGATTCGGCATGTCATCTAAAACTTTTTGACAAACTTCTATAGTGGAGAGTATGTTGACTGGTTGCATCACAGCACGGTGTGGAAACACTAATGGCCTTAAACGGAAAATCCTACAAAAAGTAATGATACAGCCCAATCTATCATAGGTAAAGCCCTCCCACTGTTGAGCAGATCCATCTACAAGGAGCGCTGTCGTAGGAAAGCAGCACCCAAAGACCTCCACGCACCCTTTTCACTGCTACCATCAGGAAGAAGGTACAGGAGCCTCAGGACCCACACCATGAGGTTCAGGAACAGTTATTACCCCTAAACCATCAGGCTCTTGAAAGAGAGGGGATACCTTCACTCACCCCGTTACTAAACTGTTCCCACAACCTGTGGACTCACTTTCAAGGAGTGAAAGTGCTATTTACTGTTCTTTTTTTCTTCTGTATTTGCACCATTTGTTATCTTTTGCACGTTAGTTGTTTGCCTGTCTTGTTGTGTGTGGTGTTTCATTGATTATATTGTGTTTCTATGTATTTACTGTGGATTTCCTGGAAGAAAAAGAATCTCAGGGTAGTGTGACAAGAATACACATAGATTAAGATGTTAGCTGTCCTGTGTGATCAGCAGTTGGTCTGCCACCTGTCTTCAGGAGAGAGAGAGAGATAAGGAAAACAATGGAGCAGCATTTGGAGATGTGTAATGAAGGGACGGGGGGGGGGGGGGGGAGAGAGAGAGTAACAGAAGGCGGGAGCTGTCGAGAGCGGCTCCCCCTTTGAACCCTGAACTGTCTGAAGTGATGGACAGGCGATACCCCAGCAGGGGGATAAAAAGGGACAGGTTCGCTAAGGCAGGACACACACGACACCCGAGGTAACAAGACCCTGGAAGCGGTGCGTCTCTCACAAGTCGGTGGAAAATACTGGGCCATAAATGCACAGGGTGGAAAGGCACGATTGGCGGGAACCTGGTGTGTGTCCACCCTTGCCTGGGTGCCAGGTTCAGTGCAGGGAAACAATCGTATCTGGAAACGGAGGGGTCACGGTCGGTGACCTCAGATGACATCACAAAGGACTCGCCCGACAGCTGACTGCGAAGGTCTGTGTGTGGAAGCCGTTTGAATATTCATTCGTTTTTGCTCTCTCTCTCCTTCCCCCACACTGTCCAACTCCCACGGCAGCGATTACTGCGAACTGAACTGAACCTTGCGTCACTTTGAAACTGGTCATTTGCCCCTAGACAACGATAGAGCTTGATTGATCCTGTTATCTGAATTCTCTGTACATGTATGTTTATCATTGCCGAACTGTTGCATTCATTATCCTTTTGGTTAGAGTACTGTGTTGCTTGTTTCTTTAATAAAACTTTCTTAGTTCTAGTAATCCAGACTCCAACTGAGTGATCCATTTCTGCTGGTTTGGCAACCCAGTTACGGGGTACGCAACAGTAGTATGTAGTGACATACATGTACTTCGTTAATAAATTTATCTTGAACTTTCAACCTTGAACATTAATGACTTGGATGTGAATGTAGGAGGAATGACACAGAAACTGGTGAAGTTGTGGATAGAAAGGAAGTTGTCTAAGGCTACAGCAGGATACAGCCTTGTAGTTGGAAAGCTGGATGGAATATTGGTAGATGGGATTTAATCCCAACAAGTACAAAGTGATCGACGTTGGAAAGACAAATAAGGGTATGGCACATGTCATTAATGGCAGGCCACTCAGTCATGTTGATGTACAGAGGGATCCAGGAGTCCTAAGTTCATTTTTGCCTAAAAATGGCTGCACAGGAAGAGAGGGTGATGAAGAAATACTAACCTTAAAAGAGCAGGGCATAGAACTTAAAGAGTTGTAACTTTACAAACACACTGATTACACCGTACTTAGAGTTTTCTGTGCAGTTGTAGTCGACACACTACATGAAGAGTGTGACTGCAGGAAGTTCCAAGGTGATTGACAGGATGGAGAGGGATTAGATTGGCTATGCTCATTTTCCCTGTAGTGAATGAGATTGAAGGGTGACTGATAAAAATGTATAAGATTATGAGAGGTATAAATAGGCAAGATAGTTTTAAACATAAGGTAGGAGATCTAAATGGAATGAGGGATAATTTTCTTTCTCTTCTTCCACTCCCCCCCCCCCACCCCATATAGACTAGTTGGTATTTGGATTGTGCTGCCACTGGAAATAATTGCTAAGTTTAAGAGGCATTTAGTCAGACACTTGAATAGGCAAAGCATTGGAGGATGCAGGGCAAATGGGATGAGTGTAGATGGCCAAACAGATCTACACTGCCATAGTGGGCTAAAAGGCCCATTTCTATGCTGTACAACTCTAAACCCTGAAATGATAAATAACAAGATATAATAAAAAACATACAGTATAAATTCACACAAACAACAGGAATTCTGCAGATGCTGGAAATTCAAGCAACACACATCAAAGTTGCTGGTGAACGCAGCAGGCCAAGCAGCTGCTTAGCCTGCTGCGTTCACCAGCAATTTTGATGTGTGTTGCTAGTATAAATTCACAATTAGGAGGAAAATTACTCCAAAACAGCAATTCAAGAAGAAATGCTTCCGCCAAACTTGGGTTGTATCAAAAATGAGCCTCTGCAGAATTATGAAATGTGATTTTACAATGACTCATTGAATGAATTTTTCAGCCGACACCAATATTGCAACCTTCACTTGACACCAATTTTGTACAGCACAATAAAATGAATGAAATAATTTTGAAAGCATTATAAGGCTGTAACAAAAGTAGCAATTTCCAAAAGCCTCAATGAATTTACAGCCAGAGTTACAAGCAATTTTGAACACCATGCACTGCTGTTAGACTCTTAACAGTTACTACATCAAAGGCATTACCACAGCATAAATGGGTTGATTAACGAGTCAAAAGAGCAAACAAAAATCTGATGCGCTTCCACAGGAGTCTTCAGCACACTTACTAAAATGTGTTAACACTTATTTACATTTAAAATGGGATGATAATTTAAATATTAAGGGTATTGAAAGGTTATCTACTGTGCCAAATAAATCACCATTAATATCTGACCTGCAAGCACACTGATGTTACAGAGACCAGTTTGGGGCGAGCCATTCTGTTTAAATAGCTGTACAGTATACTGGATGACAACAATTTTACCATGCATATGCTTCAATTATTTATTTAACTGTTGCAAATTTCTTCTGCTGAATGTAGTCATTGAAGCATGACACCATCTCATGGATGCATTACTTTGTCTACCTCTTTACTAATTTTAACAAATGTTATACAGGACAATGAACATTGCAAAACCAGTTACATAGTGCAGCTGTTGTGGGGCAGATAAAAACAATCATTTGTATAAATTACAATGGATAGAATAACTCATATTGTATACACTGACAGTGACATTTTCAAAATTGTCATGTCTTCTGGCTCAAAATGAAAGAAACAGTTCAATTCCCTATTAAAACAGAATGGAGTGCCTTCACATAGAAGACACTCCATTTTGTTAAACAAAAATAGTTTAAAAATTAGTTATTTACGTACTAACACAATGTATTCATATTTTGCAATATTTAACAAATCATGAAAACAAAAATGGTTTTGAAGTCAGAAGTAAAAATCATTGAAGAACATTTACTCCATTGTCAGACAACAAGCATATTAAAGAAAAATTCTAGTTGCATCACGGCCAGTGTGCTTTTTTTAAAAAATACGACGCTCTCTTGGTTATCTTCATAGTGGTCCATAATTTTCTTCAGATTCAGATTAATTGTGACTATACACACCCACATCAATTTCTCACTAATGGGTTTCCAGCATTATTTTCTATCTCTTATCTCTTACACATCTTATCCACCCTTAATCGTCTCCATTCTCATATTTCAACTCATCTGAAACATCTCTAACATGCACCCATCCTGACAATGGCAAAATCTTAATCTCCCCTGTAGATGGCAGGTGGCTTCTTATTCCCAAATTTGAAAGTATCTGGGATGGCTGTACAAAATCTTTAATCACAATTAAACTACCCCCTTCCCATCCACATTTGCCATCTTAGTCTCCGTGTACAAGTACTGTACTTATGCATTTTAAGTCAGATTTCACACTAACAAGTAATGTATAATGGTGTCTTTTACCAATTATACTTGATCTTCTTTAGATTCTGTTTTAAAAAGCATGGCAACAGCTGAAGGTGCAAATTTGGAATAGAATAGTAACAGAAGAAAAATTAATCTAGGATTTGACTCAACAGGAAAAGCAAGAGTACATCTCATTTAATCAAGAGCAAATTAATTGATCATGGGCTTAGAATGGAATATAATGGTAAAATTCAAACATAAATAAAGAGGAAAAGGCTGGATTAAGAAACAGTGAGCAGAAAAAGATGGAAGGATAAGCTAGCCTGATGCCTTTGGTTGGAAAATTAATAGGCTTGCTTCCTGAAAATGCCCATCCCTCTTCTTTTCCTGTGGCCACAATTACCAGTTGCAGCAGCATGGCTCCAATCAAGACCTGGCTGCCACGACCATCCTGCAAGAGGCATGAGCACTGATGCAGGACCAGGAAAAAGGTCGCGATGCCACGACCATCCTGCAAGTGTGAGCACTGGCTCAGGACCAGGAAACAGAGAATATCTTTCATCACTAGATTTAAAAAATTTAAATACACTTATTTTGTAAAAATGTACTTAAATGTGACTCAAACTAGAAATTAATCAAGAAATAGTGAGTTAAAGTAAAATAAAAATTAAATAAAACTCCTTTTGAAAACCAGTGCCTGTAAAGCCATTGAAATGAATAGTCTCACTTTGAATGCCCATCACTGCTGCCACAAATCCAAGGGACTGGATGTGTTGACTTTGACTCTTTAGCTCATGTCACTACACCTCATTGCATCTCCAGTCAAAGCAATCCTTCAGCCTCCTCCCACTGTTAATGTGCTTACAATCAGATTCCTTTAAGGATTAAAGGAATCTTTTAAGATTAAGACATGTGTTTCTCAATCAGAAGTTGATCCAAGGATTATTTTGTTAATCCCTTGAGTTGTTGTCACCGTGGCCTATGGAACATTGCAACCAAAATTGATTGTTTTTCCCAGTTCCCCTTTCATTGACTTCTCACATCCAACAAGTCCACCAATCATCTGTGAAATTCAGCAAATCTTCTACAAAGCCTTAAGGATGCTTAAAGACCACCACTGAAGTGTGCTCTACGTAGGTGTTTGTTGTCCTCGCACATCACCTGCACCAAAACTGCTGATCACTGGGTTTCTTTCACCAAACTATTTGTTACCTTTAATCACAGTATTTAAGTTTCTGTTCCTTTTCTTTAGATTAAGCAAAATTTCCCCATCTCCATGCATGATTGTTTCCTCCAGTTTGAAGCATGCAATGCAGCTGTTTTCAAACCTTTCCACCAAAGATGAACAACAAAAAAAACTTGCTGGAGAACTGTTCCCTCAGCAGTTTGTATTTTTACTCCAGATTTCAGTATCTGCAGTCTTGTATTTCCAAAATAAAACAGAAGTTATACTTTTACAATATGGCAAGTAATTGCACTTAGACCTAGCAGTAGCGTGTTTATCGGAGTCAAGTATGATATTCTCCTGAGGGGTTGTCTATCGGTGGTTGTGGAAGTCGATCTGGGACCCACGTAACGGGGATGTTAATGGAGAACATCTGTGCGTGACTTTAAGGTGGAGAGGCTGATCCACAGGCAGTCACCTCCTGGTCCTTGACAGACTGGGACCAGGGTCCAGTGGCATGGAATGCAAGACAACTGAGGACTCTTCACTGCTACTGCCCCTTCCACTGCCTTTGCTGCCGTCGTGATGTGTCATCATCTCCCGCCAGCTCCACTGTTGAGGGTTTGGTTAGATCACTCCGTCTGAAACCTCCTCCTTGACCTTACTGTCGCAGGTAACCCTACCAGGAGCCAAGTGCCAGATGCCCAAATTCCAGACAGCATTGCTCTCAGGATCTCACAAGCCTCCCCACCACGACAAGGTGATGATTCCTGGAAGAAAGACCATAAGGCACAGGAGCAGAAGTAGGCCATTCAGCCCATCAAGTCTGATCCACCATTCAATCATGGCTGATTTATTTTCCCTCTCATCTCCATTCTCATCCTCTCCCCGTAACAGTTGACATCCTTACTAATCAAGAACCTATGAACCTCAACTTTAAATATGCCCGGTATTTGGCCTCCAGAGCCATCTAAGGAAATGAATTCCAGATTCACCACCATCTGACTAAAGAAATACCTCTTCATCTCTGTTCTAATCCAACATCCCTCTATTCTGAGGCTGTGTCTTCTGGTCCTAAACTCCTGAAAACTAGTTCCTGAAAAGTAGATGGTGTCCAATGCTTTGTTTTTAAGAAAGGTATCAAGGACAGACCAGGGAACTACAGCTCAGTCAGCTCGATGTCAGTAGTGGGGAAATTACTGGAAAAAAATTCCAAGATCTACCATTATTTGGATAGATGGAGTGTGATTAAAATGAGTTGGTATGGATTTGAGAGTGGAAAATCTTGCTTGACAAACCTTGTAGAGATTTTTTTTGAGGTGGTAACCTAAGGGGTATTACAGTGGATGTTGTCTATTTAGCAAGGCCTTTAACAAAGTCCTGAATGACAGACTGGTCTGTAATGTTAGGTCCATGGAATCCAGGGAGTTAGATTGATTCAAGATTGACTGGAGAGTTTAGTCCCAAACCCTCGATGAAATACATTCCAGAAATTATAACAACTCTGATTGAATGCCTTAAATGTTACATTTGTAATTCAGGTACCCTTAGAGTCAAGCAGGCGAGTTATCGCATTAAGCAAAAAAAGACAAGTACTAAGCCGGCCAAGCAGTATCAGTGGGGGCAAAGAGATAGACCTAAATCAGTTTTTAAAAATTGCTCCGGAGTTCAGCATCGGCAGGTTTAACGGAGGCCATGTACTGCTTACTGCACATTTGAGAGGCACATTTTTCTGTAACAAGCAAGTGGAGTTCATAAGGAGAAGCAATACTTACGAAGCCAATACACGGGATAACATTCCTTGTCTATCACGTTGACTTCATAGAGACCGCCGCGGACACACACGGTGTCGAGAGCGGGTCTGGCTGGATCTGACGAGCCAGTCTTGGCGACAAATTCGGTGTATTCTCTGTACATGAGCTCGATGCGCAGCGAGTCGTAGCCGATGAAGGGTTTCCAGGTCTTGCGATCCTCCTTGTAAAACCAGCGCACCTCCTCGGAGCCCAGCTCCCCCACCACGTCGTAGCGGTGCCGGATACTGCCCGAGTGACTGCGCTTGTGGGTGACCGAGATGTCGCTCTCGCTGAAGTCCACCTCCCCGCTGTCCAGGTAGGGCAGCGACGCCGCCGAGTCGGCCGTGAACAGGTCGAAGTTGGTGCCGCTCAGCGAGTGATACATTTCCAGGCCGAGACGACCCGAGCGCCGGCGCTGATGAGGCCGAGGTGAACCGGACGACATGTGCGGAGACGGCGGCTTGTCGCCGTGCTGGGGTGGTGGTGGTGGCGGCGGCGGCTCCATCCTGCTCCTCAGACACTAAGCGACGTGCGGAGGCTGAGCCCTAGCCTACCTCGCTGCCCGTCATGAAGGCGGTGGCGGTGCCGTGCCGTGCCGGGGTGGGGTGGGAGGGGCAGAGCCGAGTAGCCCGGGGTGGGAGGAGTGCACTGCGCCGCCCTGCCCTGCCCTGCCCTGCCCTGCCCGTCCGGCTTTCCCACTCGGAGGCTGACACCGCTCCTCTGCTTGGGCTTCCTGTGCGCTCAGCCCGCCTCCGCCTGCGCCTGCAGAAACCGCCCCAGCTCCATCATACCCCCGCTCCTGCCCGCGTCACAACGCGCCGAACGTCAGTGCCTGGAGACCACAAACGGCGCGGACAAGCGGGCCGAGGCTCCCGGGCCCGACTCGCCGTGAGGCCGTGGCTGGGCTGGGGGTAACGGCCGAACTAGTGTCGGTTATGCCGCTGTGAGGCCGGTCCGGCCCGCAGTGGATGAATTGGGGCGCAGGGGGACCTCCAGCACACACCTTCTCCAGAATTCCTGCTGACTTAACTCGCCCGTGCGTTCTGACCGGCGCTGGCTCCCGTTTTCCCACCGTCTACATTTAAAATTTCTACCCTGTTTTCAAAACCCTTTATCTGTGTTATCTCATCCACCTCTCTGAAATTATACCTAATGTGCATCCACGAATTATGTCTTCATTGTCAACAGCGCAAATCGCATCTCTGAAATTCCTCTACCCTTCTGCTCTTGACAGGTTCCCGGAAACTTGCTGCTTTTGGTCATCAACCCTATATCCTTCTGTGACTGTCAATTTTTTGGGTCATTCTCCTTATTACAGTATTAGAAAGCACTTTACGAAGGGAATATGTTGCGCCCTTTCAATTTTTATGAACCAACATGCTGTTAGAACGAGTTTAGGGATGGGTCTGGCACATTGCTGCAGTTTTGGCATTTTGACTGCTGATGTTACCAGCAAAACTGCTGACGATGGTCTTTATCAAGACATTTCCACGTAAAATGCAGAAAATAAGTAAATTCTGCAAAAATATTATTATTGGACAGTTAATTGGTTAACAATCTTAAATTGACAGACCCATGCCTTTATTAAATAACTGGAAAAGTAATGACTCTTTATCATAGTATGGTTACAGTAGAAAGGAAGCCATTTGGCCCGTTGTGACATGCTAGCTCTTGACCAAGCGACACTCTTTCATGCTGCCCATTACCTCGCGATCTTTTCTCACCATATTATTTTCTTTATTTCGCTATGACATAGAGGCCATTTAGCCCATCAAATCAATCCCATTCCCCAGCCTATTCTCTCTCAGATGCCATTTACTCACAGGATGACCACAATGAAACCTGTCTCCACCACATCTGCAGGAGTGTACCTAACAAATATGTATTGTAGGGTTTTGTTTAAGTCACTTTTAATTCCCCTCTTTATTTTGCACTTGTGACTTCTAATCCTCGGCCCCTTTAGCAACGGGGACAGCCTCCCATTATCAACCTGTCGGATCTTCCCCTCAGTTATAATGTGTTACAGCACATAAACAGTAGCTTCTGCCCAACTGGTCCATGCTGGCCAAGAAGCCCATCTAAGGTGGTGTTATTTGCCAGTATTGTTCCCATATCCTTATAAGCCTTTCCTATCCTTGTCCTTTAAAAGTTGTTAATATACCTGTCTCAACTTTCACCTGAAGTTCATTCCATTTACAAACCACCATTGTGTTTAAAAAAGAGTTGCCCTTAAGTTCTTATTAAATCATTTCCCTTCACCTTAAACCGATGCCCTCTTGTAAAATGCCAGAGTAAAAAAGTGAAGGGAAGGAGAATCTATTTTGGAGGACCTGACCTGGGCCCAGCATGTAAGCGCAATTAAAAAGAAAGCATAGCAGCACCTCCACTTCTTTAGGAGTTTGCGAAGATTCAGCATAGCATCTAAAACTTTGACAAACCTCTATAAATATGTAGTGCAGAGAATATTGACAGGCTGCATCACAGCCAGGTTTGGAACCACCAATACCCTTGAATGGAAGGTCCTACAAAAGTAGTGGATATGGCCCAGACCTTCATGAGTAAAGCCCTCCCCACCATTGAGCATATCTACACAAAACGTTGTTGCAAGAAAGCAGCATCCATTATCAGGGATGCCCACCACCCATGTCATGCTCTCTTCTCGCTGCTGCTAACAGGAAAAAAGTACAAGAGCCTCAGATCTTGCACCACTAGGTTCAGGAACAGTTATTACCCTCAGTCATCAGAGGAGATAACTTCACACAACTTGCTCAATCACTGAAATGTTCCCACAACCTTCAATGACTCTTCATCTCATGTTCTCAATATTTCTTGTTTATTATTTTTTTTATTATTTCTTTCTTTTTGTATTTGCACAGTTTGTTTTTTGCACACTAGTTTTTCGCCCAAGTTGGTTTAGTCTTGCATTGATTCTATTATAGTTATTATTCTATTATGGAGTTATTGAGTATGCCCACAAGGAAATGAATCTCAGGGTTGTATATGTTGACATATATGTACTTTGAAAATAAATTTACTTTGAACTGATTCCCCAACCATGGGGGAAAAGACTGAGCGCATTCTCATTATTATGTGCCTCATGACTTTGTACACCTCTGTAAGATCACCTCATGCTCCAGGTGAAAAGAAAGTGCTAGCCTAACCAACCACTGCCTATAACTTGGCCCCTTAAGTCCTGGCAACACATCTCAAAAGAAAACAGTCTCAGCCCTTCAGTCTGTCCGTGTAATTGTAGTCACTCATTTACGCTGGACTATCCCCAAGGGCTCCCTCATTCTTTCTATGGAAGTCCATGAAAGAGTTTGAGAGGCAACCAGAAGTGAATGTAATACGGCACTCGAGGCTGGGCTAGGTCTTATAAAGGTTCAGCATTGCTTTCCTGTATTTACACGCACAGCACTGTTGATCAAGTACAAGAATGTGTATGCCTTATTGAACACTTACTCAACTTTGCCTGTCTATTCTTTAACCCCAGGTCTCTCTTCCCCCATATCTATATTATAGCTTATTCTATCAAAATGTAACACTTCATCTTTCTCTTCATTAAACTTAATCTGTGAGATGTCATTCTATTCTATAAACTGCTTTGGATATTGCTGCAATTTTACGCTTCCTTGCCGTTGAAATTGTAGATTGCAACCCATGGCTGGATTATGGATATACATGAAAGAAAGTAACAGACTTTACACTGATACCTGGGGAAATGTGGCTCTTCACCTTCTTCCACATTGGGAAAATTAACCATTCAGGACCACCCTCTCCTATCTATTACTTAGCCAATGTTATATTGATGATATTGTATTGCGTTCTGAAGAAGGGTCTTGACCTAAAGCATTGACTGCCCATTTCCCTTCATAGATGCTGCTGAGTTTTTCCATTTATTTGTTGTTCCAGATTTCCGGAATCTGCAGTCTCTCTTGAGTTTCCATTGAATCCATGCTTCAATGTCCCTTTTATCCCAAGCGCTTCAACTTTGCTAATAAGTTACACCTTATTAGAGGCCTCCTGTATAACATACAGAGTTTGCATTATGCTTACCAACTATGTTATACATAAAAATTTATATTGGTTAAACATAGTTTACCCGTTATAACTCTATGCTGGCTTGCCTTAATTAAACTTTTTCTCCAGTTTTATTGCAGAGCAAAGTTTCTAGAAGTTTTTTTAACAATATTTTAAGGGGAAACAAATAATATTCACCATACTGCAGGCTTCTGGCAGCATCCCGTATTCAAAGAGCACTGAAATATTGTTAGTGTCCCTGCAGTTTCCACCTGCACTTCCCTCAAAGCCCTGGGATTCATCTTATTCCATAACAACAAATTTCCTACTTTAGAAAAGTTTACTGAACTTATTTAATACTTACATGCTATTAGTTTCTGATAAATCTTGTTTCTGTATCTCCTTCAGATTCACTTTGAAGTCAAAGACACCATAATTTTGAAATGGTAATTTTGAGCTAACCTTCATCGTGTGCTGAACCAACTCGTTCTCCTATCACCTATTTATAAAAATCTTGCCTTCTTTATAAGGTTTTGCAGCTTTTATTGGATAACATCAGATCTCTGAAGTCTTCTCAGCATTATAGATGTCCAATATGTTTAAAACTATGGACACTTTAAAATTTGTCATGGAGTAGGTTAGAGCTCCTCAGGCCTTCATGGCTTTTGGGTGTTTCTTCCAAAATCTTCTCTTCATGTATAATCAATAATAATGAATACTGTTGCATATTTAATATTTAATGCTTCAGTAATATTTGTGTAATATTCTTAATATGTTATTGATGAAACATTATTTGTTTAAATAATTATGGGTTATATATAAAAAATAAGAGAATTGCATACATCATGACATACATGCGTGCCTTGCGTAAAGTAATTTTGAATTTGAATTTATTTAAATTTTACATCCATTCCACAACGCAAGGGAGTAAAAATCTTTGCCTTTTGACTCCATCGCAATGTACGGACATGTGATTTTATAAGTCTAATGGCTTGTAGAAAGAAGGTGTTCCATAGCCTGTGGGTCCTGGCTTTAATGCTGCGGTACCATTTGTAAAAACACGAAGTTAGAATCACATTTACGATTCCCATCTTTTCCTTTTAATTAGTTTAATGTTTTGGAGTTACAAAACATAACAGTGGCAATGAGATATTTTAAAAATGAACCCGAGGCAACTACCTACCTATGAGACATCCGAATTTAAAAAAGCACAACGACATGTTCGAATTTAAAAACGTAGCGCACTATGTGCAGAATCAGTCAGGTAAAAAAAAGACAAAAAACGTAAAAATTTACAGGTTTATGAACAGTGAGTACAGGAGAAAATCTGCAGATCCTGGAAATCCAAAGCAACACACACGAAATGCGGGAGAAACGCAGCAGCCCAGGCAGCATCTATGGAAAAGAGTAAACAGTGAACATTTTGGGCCAGCCCGAAAAGTCGACTGTTTACTCTTTTCCGTAGATGCTGCCTGGTCTGCTGAGTTCCTCCAGAATTTTGTGAGTACTGGGTGATAATAATCATTAAAAAAAACAGAAATGGCTGGCGACATTGGGAAGATCGACTTGTTACACACCAGATAACTGGATTTTATGTACTGAACGAATTGAACAGTATTTTAAAGCAAATGGAATAGCAATATAAAACAAGTACTAATTTTGCTGAGTGCATTAGGTTTAAAGGTTTACAGTTTGCTTTGAAGTTTAACTGCTCCAACCAAACCAGCCGAAGTGAGCCTTGCCTATATTGTGAAAGTACTGCAGCAACATTTAGACCAAAACCGTTGTTGATTGCAGAATGCTTTAGGTTTCATAAATGGAATCAAAAGGAATGGAAGTCCATTGAGCATACATGGCTGAATAGAAGAGCTATCTAAGCATTGTCAGTACAGTAATGATGCACCCAGAGATCATGTAGTTCGTAGAATCTTAAAAGAAAGCATTCAAAAACAGCTCCTAACTGAAGCACAACTTAAATTTAAAAGAGCAGCTGAAATAGCTTTATCAATGGAAACCACAGCGAGAGATGCAATTGAGTTGCAGTCAGGAATGAAAGTGAGCATGAACAAAATTGCAATGTCTAAACAGAAACCGGCCTGGCTGAGCTAATTGTATTACCATTGCGGCAGAAGCTCACATACACTATACCAATGCAGATTTAAAGGTAAAACTTGTAGAAAATGCAATAAAGTAGGACACATACAAAGGCATTGCAGGCAGACAAAAATAAACGGAAGGCATAGAAAAAGCTAAAACGTAAAGTTGCAGTTTCAAAAAGAGCTCAAATCTGCATGCTGGTGATGAAAAAGTTGATAATGATGAGAGTAACACAGGGCTGTATAGCCTTGAGATTTACAATGTGAAAAGTAACTATAGTCAAGCAACATGGCTTACACCAGAGATGAATGGCAAATTAATTAAAATGGAATTGTATATTGGCTCAGCTCTTTCAACCATTTCACAAAATTAGTTTGAATGGACTTCAATGATACTGAACTGAAGCCTGTAGATACCCAACTAAAAACTTAAACTGGAGAAAAGATAACTCCTGTGGGAATGACATTCATAACAGTGAAATATAACAACCAACAAACCATATTGGGCTTGTATATGGATAAAAAACAGGAGGGCCAGCAATGGGGGGACTTGAGTAGCTGAGACTCCAACTTGATTGGAGATCCATCAACTATCTCCATCCTGTACACCATGAACCGTTGCCCAACAGATGGTAAATGGGTGTTGGCGCCAACCCCTGTGCCTCTGGTTGGAAAGCACATTGAACCAAGGAAGGACCACGCTGCTCAGAGGAATCATGAAAGTGACGAAAGCAGTGGTGTAACTACAACAGTTTTTGTAGGCAACATATCCAAAAAAATGCTCCTGATATGTTAATCAGGCAGTTGCTTGCGAAATGTGGCTTGGTTTTAAGCTGGAAGAGAGTTCAAGAAGGTTCAGGAAAGTTGCAAGCATTCATCTTTTCTGAGTATAAGGAACCAGAATTTACCAAGCTTGCATTAAGATTATTGCATGAACTTCAAGTGGAACTGCCTGTAAAAGTAGTTACAAAGACCAAAGCCCAGCTGGATGAATGGAAGGCCAAAAAGAAAGGAGTCAATGAAGATGTGAAAACAGAGGATTCATCGGATGATGTTGTGAATGAGCAAACCAAGTGGGGGGTGGGGGAATCAGATCATAAAGGGAGTAATGGTAGGATCAACAAGTGAATTCTCCAGTGAACTAAATGCACCCTCCCAAGACCTTGATGCACCAGCTCGAAGATGGAAAAGGAAGGAGAAGAAAAGTGTCCAGAGCTGTCAGGAGAATTTCCTGCAGTCTCAGAATGAACTCCTACAACCACCACAGAGGAGGACCCAGAACCTGAGATTGTCTTTACAGCCACAGGTCTCACCTGCCGAGCAGAGTGACCTGCCCCTCACCCCCAGTCAGGAAAGGTAGGAGTTGCATACTTGCATCAGTTTGGACTCTCATCTTTTTATTGCAATTAGTTTTTATGTTTTGAAGTAACAAAACATTACAATCATGCTACCGTGTGATGTGTGCATGTCTCGCTTAAAGTAAAAACACAAACAGGTGTTTTACTTTTAATTAGTTTAATGTTTTGGAGTTACAAATACTAGTAATCTATTTAATCAAGAGCAAGCCATTATTTCATAGCCAAATTAATGGATTACATTTCATTTTTACAATATTTAGAATTATTCTTCTTTAGATAAATATTCCGGAATCAGAATCAGGTTTAATATTACTGGCACTTGTTGTGAAATTTGGAATTTTAAGTACTGTGGATTTCGGTTAATTGGTCCATCAGTGAATCAGGAAAGCCACTTATTTGGGACAACTCTTAAAGATCAACAACAAATTGAGAAAGTAGTCAGGATTTCCATCATTTATTTGGGACACTCTGCCGCTTAATTGGGACTGGAGACCATCATTGAACAGTTTCTAACTAGTGTTAGTCACATAAACGTGTAGCTATTAGACATTACACGATGCTTAGAGTGAACAGTTTTTAAATAGTGTCAGTTGTATGTGTCTGTGTTCAAAACGCATGATTTGTCACTGACAGTTGGTGAGAAATAAGTAGTAAGCCAATTTAGAATAGTTTAGCTCACTATGGTTTCAAGCAATCAGGCTTGGAAATGCCAGAAATGGCCAGGTGTATAAAAGAAACTATTTCAGCACTTTAACAAGGTAGCAACTATAAAGACTTTGAAGGTATCTACAATCATCTTGAATGTTATAATGTAAGTGAGAATTTGGAGGATGCAATTGTCGATAGCAATGTATGAAGGCAGTCCATTATCTACACTAGGTGTCTGTCATATCTGACAATGACAGTGAAATCTGTTTGGGAGAATTTTTAAACTGGAAAAGCTGGGATAGGTTTACTCTCTTGACCTTGGAAGTCCAGGTCTGGTGGTATGAATAATCATCACAAACTGGGTTCTCCCATGGTTGCAGTGGATAACTATGACTTCTTCTTTGCCTTATCATGTTCTTCACTCTCCACAGAGCATTGCAGAACAGCCCTCTTGGCTGTTGGGTCTCACAGCTGATCTCATCCACCCAGTTCACCGGAGCTGACTTCACCTGCTAGGACAGGCATGTCCCTATTTCACTGGGGTATGAGGCCCACCAGCTACCCTCACCTGGTGTTCCAGGGTGTGGCCACTGTCACATGCGAGCAGCTATTTGGAGCAACAGCTGAGGTGTCCAGTGGGGACCAAAGGTGAGTGAGCTGCTGCAGAGTAGACTAGACAGGCCCCCTCACTAAAGGCGCTACCCCTTCCTGGACACTCATACACGGCAGCATACACTGGATGAATTCCTTTGTCGATAATTATGCAGAACTAATACACAGTTTTATAGTACTGTAATAGTATTGATAGTCTCCTAATTTGTTCTTTATTTCATAATTTGCTACTCGGTTAAACAGTACTTTGTCTTTTTTATACCTTTTTAACTATTTCCATGAAACTGGCTAATTGGGGTGGCCGTTTATTTGGGTCAAAATGTACTGGTCCCGATGTGTCCCAATTAAGTTGAATCCAATGTACATACAATGAACTTGTTGGTTCATAATAAACACATAAACCAAGCTCATCACCATTATTAGATTGGTTTGTGATTTCTATCCCCCCCATACTGCTATTTTAATCAGTGCTTTGCAATACATTGTCTATTCTTTTTCTATTTAACCATGCTCTTGGGGACGCAGTCACCACTAAAAATTTGCATTTATATTGATAGCACTTCTAATATAGAAAAAGATGCACCATACCTCACAGAGACGTAGTCACAGTAAATTGAAAATGGATAGTCAGACAGTAAGCATAGGAAATCAGAAGGTTTTTAACTTTTGCTTAGGATTTAAAAATACATGCAGAGAACAAGTGGTGATTGAGGTGAGTTTTGAGCATTTTAAAAGGAAAAGAGGGACGTGGAGCAGCAGAAGGGCTCACCAAATGGATCCTACAGCATGGAATTGAGCAATTGGAGACATTTGTGCCAGTGGTGACACAATGCAAACAAAGGCACAGGAAAGCGCTGTCTGAGGAGAATGTTTGTGAGGGAGGAAAGGAGGTAAATATCAATGATTCTTTACCCGAAAGTACCTCAGTGTTCATCAGCAGGGACAGAGCAGGCGGATGAGCAACACTTGCAGAACTGGGCATGAGCAGTAGAGTTTTGAATGATGAACAGTAAAGTGGCAGAGCGAGTCGAGCCACTCTCACAGCGCCAGCAGCACACGCTCAATACTGACCTCTGGTGTTTATAGAGAGATACAACACAGAAACAGGACTTCTGGCCCATTGAATGATCAGCAACCCAGTTACTCTAATCCTCCGTTAATCCCTTTTTAAAATTATAGGTGTAGTCTGTGTGGAGTTTGCAAGTTCTCTCATGGGTTTTCTCTGGATGCTGCTGTTCCTTTTCACTTCTCAAAAATGTCTGGGGGTAGACATTAAGTTAAATAGCCATCAATGTGTCAGTGAGTTGTGGAATCATTGGGAGGGGTTTCAATTGATGGGAATATGGGGAGGATAAAATGAGATTAGTGTAAATGAATGCTTGATGGCTGGTATGGAGTCAGTGAGCCTAAGAGCCTATTTCTTTTCTGTATGACTGTAGGCTTTGAGGCTGGGAGGATATGAGTCCACTGACAAAATTGAGTCTGGATGTGACAAAAGCCCAGGCAAAATTTCTGTCTGTGGTAAATTTTTAGTGGGATTTGCCATACTTCATCCTTCCTTACTACATAAATGAATTTCCAAACGGAAAATGCTGCAGAATGGTTCATGTCCACATGATGAAATGAACCCTACTCACCAGTTTCTGCAGTTTTCCCATGACTCCCTCTCTCCACTCATCCACAAGCACTAGAGTGACAACCAATAGAAGGCTACCTTTTGAGGATCAGATGAAGAAAGCATGTACAAGCCTGTCATGGTTTGGAAGGTGCACGACACAAAATATCGATGCAGAATAATAAAGTATGTTTCCTTCTAGCTATGTGTCATTGGTCAAGTCCCAGTGGTCCCAGGCTCAAGGGGGCAATTGTGGAAGCAATTTGTTAGGTTGTACTGTGATTGAGTGAGCATTGTGTAGCTCAAGGTTGTCCCATCACACAAAAGAAGAGAGCATAGTAACAGTGGCAGAAGGCAGTCAACTAAATTGGAAACTTGGTGTTGGAAGGTTTAGTTATCTTGAACATTGACTTCTCAGACGCTAATGCCCCACCTCCCCCTTGTACCCCATCCGTTATTTATTTATATACACACATTCTTTTTCTCTCTCTCCTTTTTCTCCCTCTGCCCCCCTCACCATACCCCTTGCCCATCCTCTGGTTTTTCCCCCCTTCCCCTTTTCTTTCTCCGTAGGCCTCCTGTCCCATGATCCTCTCATATCCCTTTTGCCAATCAACTTTCCAGCTCTTGGCTCCATCCCTCCCCCTCCTGTCTTCTCCTATCATTTTGGAACTCCCCCTCCCCCTCCCACTTTCAAATCTCTTACTAGCTCTTCTTTCAGTTGGTCCTGACGAAGGGTCTCGGTCCGAAACGTCAACTGTACCTCTTCCTAGAGATGCTGCCTGGCCTGCTGCATTCACCAGCAACTTTTATGTGTGTTCCTCGTTTTTGGTTTAATTATCTTGTTAGCTCTGAAAAGGTGATATGCAGCGGCAAACGTATTCCTGATTCTTCTTAAGCACATCTAGGAGCTAAAAGGAAATGGTGTTTTCCTTGCATACTTAATAAGTGTTTGAATTGCTTACCATCAACAATAGACAAGTCACACAGCATCTCTTAGTCACTTAACCTCCATTCAATGTGTTTCTTCAATCACTATCTTAAATTCCAACAAAAGTCTGAGTAGTTGTTCCTGAGCTGAGATCCATTACATTCTGCTTATTTGGTTTTGATATACCTATGGCAGGCTAAACCCATCATCACATATATTGTTACTTGGCAGTGATAGAGAAACTATCAAATCCAGGGTCTACACCACTTTAAAGAAAGATGCCCTTAAGATAATGTGGATCTTCAAATTAAAACTGGGGATGATGATGATAATAATAATAACTTATTGATAGAGCACTTTTCATATAAATGATGTAGTTCAAAGTGCTTTATAGTAGGATAAAGTGCAAACATAACATTAAAGACAAAATGATGTTAGTTAAAAGCAAGATTGAATTAACAGGGTTTGAGCAACTGAGTCTGCATCCCTTATAGTTCTAGATATTGAGTTCAATAGCTTCGTACTGCCTTGTTCACATCCTACTATAGCCCAACCCCCTTTACTTGTTAGCATGCTACACTCACAGGGTTGTTAGTGAAGTTTGCTCTTGAATTCTGCTTTTTTGGTAAACCATGCAAGCGGCATTTCCTTTTTCCTTCTAGATGCCCAAAGATGGAACAGAAAGAGCTTACCCACTCCACATACAGCATTTTCAATTACCAGAGCAAGTACGATACCATCACTCACTTTTTCCATTCCTATCATTCACTTTTTCAGTCCTTGTCAGTCCAATCATAATAGATGATCATTTCTGTAGTGCAAAACTATTGACACCTTCAGCAGGCTCCTCTAGGGAAGACAATGAGCTAAAGTGCTTTATAATCATATAAATTCTGGAAGGGTGAAGGGAAAATAACCAAGGAAATACTTTCAGCTTAAGCAAATATTGCCCCCTTTTGTGGGCTTTAGCAAAAAATCATATTTTAAAGCCTTTTAGCTTGTTGCAAATGAAAGGGAGAAACTAGAAAACTAATAAGGAAAATAATCTAATTAATTAGTGCCTTGATAATGAATTGGGAAGTCACTAATTAAGACATGAGACGAGAAAGGCCATGCATAAGGGAATCACTGATGGTTTATTTGCTCATCATAGAAAAGCTCATTAGGATATCTGTAGATCAATGATTGGTTTATACAGGAGTGACCTAATTAGAATGATGGACAGGAAATATTTACCATCTACTCAGAATGGGTATTTAAGTGTTGTGAGTGAGGAGTAAGAGGGCAGCAGACAATCCAAAGCTTTGAGATGGATCCCAAAGAAAAACCTTGAGTTAAAACTCAAAAGTCTTAGGTATGCTAGATTTTTTTAATAGGATTTCAGATGGTATGGCCTCCACAGAGCCCTGATCTCAACATCATCGAGGCTGTCTGGGATTTCCTGGAGAGACAGAAACAAGTGAGACAACCAAAGTCTGCAGAAGAACTGTGGCAAGTTCTCCAAGATGCTTGGAACAATCTACCAGCCAAATTTCTTATAAACCTACAGGACAGTGCACCTAAGACAATTGATGCACTTTTAAAGACAAAGGTTGGTCACACCATATATTGATTTGATTAATTTTTTTTTACCATTTACTGCTCTTTGTGGTATTTTTTAGTATTTAGAAACTTTCCATTATTTTTGAAAACATCTTTGCTTTATAGAATTTGCTTTATAGACATTGATAGGATGCAGGAGTGGGCTGAGAAGTGGCAGATGGAGTTCAACCCAGAGAAATCTGAGGTGGTACACTTTGGAAGGACAAGGCTGAGTACAAAGTGAATGGCAGGATACTTGGTAGTGTGGAGGAGCAGAGGGATCTGGGGGTACATGTCCACAGATCCCTGAAAGTTGCCTCACAGGTGGATAGGGTAGTTAAGAAAGCTTATGGGGTGTTAGCTATCATAAATCGAGGGATAGAGTTTAAGAGTCGCGATGTAATGATGCAGCTCTATAGAACTCTGGTTAGGCCACCCTCGGAGTACTGTGTCCATTTCTGGTCTCCTCACTGTAGGAAGGATGTGGAAGCATTGGAAAGGGTACAGAGGAGATTTACCAGGATGCTGCCTGGTTTAGAGAGTATGCATTATGATCAGAGATTAAGGGAGCTAGGGCTTTACTCTTTGGAGAGAAGGAGGATGAGAGGAGACATGATAGAGGTGTACAAGATAATAAGAGGTATAGATAGACTGGATAGCCAGCGCCTCTTCCCCAGGGCACCACTGCTCAATACAAGAGGACATGGCTTTAAGGTAAGGGGTGGGAAGTTCAAGGGGGATATTAGAGGAAGGTTTTTTACTCAGAGAGTGGTTGGTGTGTGGAATGCACTGCCTGAGTCAGTGGTGGAGGCAGATACACTAGTGAAGTTTAAGAGACTACTAGACAGGTATATGGAGGAATTTAAGGTGGGGGGTTATATGGGAGGCAGGGTTTGAGGGTCGGCACAACATTGTGGGCTGAAGGGCCTGTAATGTGCTGTACTATTCTATGTTCTATGTTTGTTCTAATTTTTTTTACATGTGCTTAAAGACTTTTGCTCAATACTGTTGGTCAACTCAAACATGATGAAGAGGACCACGATCACAAGCTGTCAAATCTTAAGTATCCTGCTGCTTGTTAGTCACTTTATTTCATTTATTATAGGTACTTCTTAAATGTAATGATGTTCGTATTTTATGGTACTGCAACTGTTGTCTTTGTCTGTTCAATCTCCTGCATCTTGTAGGAGATACAGAAACTAGGACTGCAAGACCAAAAAACAGCTTCTTCCTGAGGGCAATTGTGAAGCTGAATAATGCTGCACCCCAGCTTGACAGTGGCCTTTGAGTGTTATGGACTATCGAAGTTACTTGCTGCCTGTAAATATGGGAATTTTTATTTGTTTATTTATTTTTAATTAAGCCATCCCACATCCATTGTAAATATCTGTTTTGCACGGACTGGAGTAGTGGCGCAATCTCGTTTTGAGCAATTCTATTCTCTCAGCTAATGAGGATGGTATTCCACAGCACAGTCAGTGTAATCTGTTCTCAGAGTCAAATTCTTACCCTTGTATCTGGAAATTCCTGAGATTTGTGGGTTTCCAATTCTCCAAAATGATTATGCTTTTTTCATTGTACTTGACTCCTTGTTTTAACTAAAAGAACCTCATAACAACATTTATGTCAAATATGAACCTTGCAAAGGCTGACAAACAGACTGAAAAATAGTTACTACAGATGCAATAAAAGCTGATAATTAATTTGCGTAAAGAATATAAGGAATGATCCTCTGATCAGGCATTTACAACGTTAAGCTTCATTCTTGGAATTGGATGTCTGGAAAGCACAAACCTACGGTAATGCTCTTCCACAAAAAATGCTGGTGAATGCAGCAGGCCAGACAGCATCAATAGGAAGAAGTTCAGTCGATGTTTCGGGCCCGAAACATTGACTGTACTTCTTCCTATAGATACTGCCTGACCTGCTGCGTTCGCCAGCATTTTTTGTGTGTGTTGCTTGAATTTCCAGCATCTGCAGATTTCCTCGTGTAATGCTCTTCCACTTATTTGCAGCCTTGCACCTTTCGTCATGAGTACCTGATAGTGAAATCAAGAAAAGTGCAAGTGGAGTTAGAATAAAAATAATCAAACCTAGAACCACGGTAGCGGAGTGGTTAGTACAACTCTTTGCAGTACAATTCCTACCACTGCCTGTAAAGAGTTTGGATGTTCTCCCTGTGACTGTGTGGGTTTCCTCTGGGTGCTCTGGTTCCACCCCCCCCCCCCACATTCCAAAGACATACTGGTTGGTAGGTTAATTGGTTGTTGTAAACTTTCCCGTGATTGGGCTAGGATTGAATTGGGCGGTACAGTTCGAAGGGCAGGAAGGGCCTACTCTGCGCTATATGTCAATAATAAATAAGAGTATCATTGAAATTAGAAATTAGAAATTTTAATATGGTTGTTCTATCTTTTAGTCACATGGCTATTTTGTTTCAAAGTAACTCTATGATAACTCTCAAAGTCCAACCTTTGGACCCACATTTCTGCTAAAGACCTGACATTTCAGCAGGTAGCTAATAACTTCTAACACTGTGTGGAAATTTTGTGCTGTCTCGTAAATATATAAAGTCCGGATCACCCCTCTCAAGCATTCAAAAAATGCTGCAACATTAGAATCCTTATTGAACCTGCTGTACCTGTGTTATCAGGGGCATCTGCAGATTTTCAACACTTACACAAATTCCCACAGGTACGGGTTTGTAATCCTTTTCACTTCAATGGAGATAGGGGAATTAACTGCATCTGACTTTATCAAATGTTAACTTGGATATGTCTAATTTTTAATAACCTTTGAATGCTTTGGAATGTGAGGGACTTCAGAATCATTCAGTTTCTTTAAATCAGGGACCATAGCAAAACCAGCTGTCAATGTATTTTAGTGAAACTGTTGACAATGAGGTCCCAAACCAGTCAAGGTCTCAGCAGTCAAGTAAAGACAACACATGTGCAAGTTCACGCTGCGGGACCCTCTACACAAAGGATTGCATTTCAGAGTGAGTTCACCAGTGACATCTATATGGAATTTGTAATCCACATACTGATTTTAAATTGCTGCTTTTCCTGACTCTCAAACATGGTATGAATTTGTTAAATCAAATAGAAACATTGCTGCATCTTCTTTGACATTTCCCCATTATCTGGGTTGCAGATCAGAATCTCTGCACCAAAGTCTTTATAGCCTGATCAACTATCTGTATCATGCACTACAATGAAACTCCTACCGCCCTCCATTCCTTACCCCAGTTACAGCTCTCTATTGACTGGCTTGCTATATTGCCACAACTTTATATCCTAATATCCTATTTTTACCAGTTGTTTAGAGCCCACTATCTGTTATACCCCTGTGGATTGTCAAGCAATAGCCAGTGCACACATTGCAGGAGGAAAATGAGAACAATTCTGAAATAATTTCTGATGGTCCTGGCAGTTACGTATTTGCATAGAATCTGTCTTAAGTGACAGTACAGAAGAAAATCACTGGAGATACTAATGCAAAATTAGTACACCACCCTGGCATCCAATAAGTACTGCTTTTGACAGCAATTAATAAAAATGTCACATGACAAATTTTAGTGAGGAGCATTATGAATAAACCACATGCACAATATGACGAGAGTCATAGAATACAGAAGAGAGAAGGCTATTTGACCACTGAATCTTAATTGCTCAAGACAGAATAAATGCACCCAAGTTCTTCACCTCCCCCTCCCACCAACCCTAAGTCAGTTCTCTTAAAGTATATGTCCAATTATCTTTTATTAAAAAAAGCACAAATCTAATTTCACCACCAATGCGGAAGACTGTCTTTGATGTTAACAGCTCTTGTGTAAACAGTTATTCACTTTGTTTTTCTAGATCGTTTGCCAATTATTTTATGACATCTGGATACTAATCCACTTACCAGCAGAAACCACTTCTCTTTGTTTGTTCAATTTTTCAATGTCCTTCTTATGCCTTTCTTTAACCTATGTTCAAAGGACAAAAATTCCAACTATTCCAATCACTTCACATAACTAGCTCTTCATCCATAATATAACCAAAGGCTCTGACATCCTACGTAGAATCATAGAAATTTACAGCAGTGAGAAGTCATTCGCCCTGTTGTGCTCATATTAGTTAAAAAAAAGCCCTATCCTTACCACTTTCTAACTTTCAGTTAATACTCTTATAACTTATGACACACCAAAGATTCATCTAAGTACTTTTGTAATAGTGTTCCTACCTCCACTAACTTTTCAATCAATAAAGTTTAGATACCTCTAATTAATTACCGTAAAAGCTATGCACCAGTTGTTATCATTCCTAGAATGTCATATCTAGAACTTGGCACCATCCGTAACCTGAAGCTTAAGGACGATTTGTAAAATATCTGATTTGTTTTTCTAATCAATGCTACTATTTACACGGATAATGTGCTTTTTTAACCCTGTTTTGCATTTGCAAAAGATTTGTTTATATCTACTAATGGACCCACGGATCTTGCATACTTCTCAGAATAGTATCATTTAGGTTACGTTCCCTCTCCAAGCTGTTTCTCTCAAATTCTATCAAATCACTATTACCAATTTTAAAGTGCATTTATCATTTGACCACGGTTTTGCCCAATTCCATCTTCATTAACTCTGCCATAATCTAACCCACTACACAGGCAAGTTTTCCACCACTCATAACCTTAAAAATGACACTTAAGGTGATTTAAATGACGATAGGGAATCAGTCCCAATACTGTGCCTGAGGACCAGCTCTCTGGTCAGAAAAGTACTTATCTCTACTCTCTTTCCCATCCTTTAGCCAACAACTTGATACCCAAGTTATTACCACCCTTTAATAAGATGTGTATATATATTTTTTTCTGAATAAACCTGTTACATCACATTTTATCCAATGCCTTTTAGAAGTCTGTTTGGTCATCATCTACCCACCATTTGCACTATTTAAATCAAGACCCCAATCAGATTACTCAGGCATGAATTCAATTGAATTGAATTGACTTTATTTCTTACATCCTTCACAACTTGAGGAGTAAAAAGCTTTATGTATGTCTCCATCTGAATGTGCAACCTTAACAAATCCACAATGGCTGTTGCAAACCATTCTCCAAATAAGATTTTTTTTTCATATTCTATGATCTTTGCTAGTTTACCCAAGATGCATGCCTCACTTTGGTAACCACAAGCCAGATGTTTTGAACAGGAATAAAACATGCAATATTTCAGTTCTTTTGCAATGAAAGATAGTTACTCATTTTGTCCTCTTTTCTTCCCTCAGATTTCAAGAATGTTCTCCTTCTGTACTGTAACTTGCTAATTTGCTTCTCCTTTCCCTCTATTTATACAATACGTTTTATGCAATATACGTATCTATACTCTTCTTCTATGCTTCAATACCTTCGTCCTATTTCCCTGTGAAGAACAAAGCAAAGTTCTTAGATATCTCAGTTGTGCATTATTTCTTCACAAAAAAATTATTTTATGTTCCAAGTCACCCATGGTCTTCTTTGATATTTTATAGATAGATTTTCTTTTTATTATTTAGTTCAAGGGATGAATGTCACCGGCAAACCATTAACATTTGACCATGAATTGAGGTGGTTATCAATCAAGTAGATCAGTGTGCTAGGTGCCACATATAGATCAAATTGTGTAAGGATGCACATTTCAAAGCTATAGGCCTTCCCATCAATTAAGCAGGTTCATGGTTACCAGTCTGAGACAATTTATGTAAATTATGTAAATTCCAGTTCATTAAATTACTTAAAATTAATTGTGGGATAAATACCCATGTGTCTGAGTCAAAAGGCCAAGAACACTAACTGCTAGTTCTATAACCTAACAGTTATAGAATGTAGAATAGTACAGCACAGTACAGGCCCTTCAGCCCACATTGTTGTGCCGACCCTCAAGCCCTGCCTCCCATATAATCCCCCACCTTAAATTCCTCCATATACCTGTCTAGTAGTCTCTTAAATTTATGCGATCACATGAACTTTAAATGTTACCATAAATCAAATGATGTGATGTTTTGTACATTTGTAGTGAACACTTCGTGTTGACTATGAATGTAAGAAGGAAAAACAAGCAAAATGTAAACTGAAGCAACTTCCAAGCCATGCTATAATGTGAAATTTTGGTAAACCTTTTGCCTTTATTCAATATTCAGGCCTGCAGCAAATTGCTTGCATTTCAGTGATATATGTGGGGATTCAATCACGTTCCTACAGTTTGATGTATTTAGACTAATGTGTAGAAGAGAGAACATATATAACTTTGTTACATGAATATTCCCACATGTTGTGTATGCAAAAGATAAAATAGAAATTAAAGAAAAATACTACGGTTACTGTAATTGAAAGATACATTCGTTCAAGAAGTATAAATACAGAGGATTACAGTTAAGGGTCACGGTCATGAAACATTAATCGTATTTCTCTCTCCAGATGCTGCCTGATCTGTTAAGGGATTCCACAATTTCCTGATACAATAAAAGACTCTACAGCAACCTATAATTTGCATCTTCCAAACTTATAAAAAATTTGGTGTGCTCCTTTATGCACGGTGAACTGCCAGCTGCCATCATCCCTGAACAGCAGCTATAACAGCTGCTGTTAAAGGCACCAATTGCTTCCTTCTTTCTTCAGTCACTTGCCCCAGACTGGAGCACAGCATTCCCAATGAGATGCTGTCAGACAACTCATTTCTGAGCATGCCATTTTACTGTGCAAAGATGTTTGAGATTAGTCTCAACAATGATGGCCCTGATGTATCTGCCTTTACCATCACCCCTGGCTGTGTGTCTGTGCAAAAAATATACCTCTGCTATCCTCCCTATATCTTCCTCCAGACAACCTGAAGTTGTATCTCCTTGTATTAATGATTTTTGCCCAGGGAAACAGTCTCTGGTTGTCAACTTGATCAATGCCTCATCTTGTACACATCTATCCAGTCACCTCTCACCCTCTGCTCCAAAGAGAAAAGCCCTAGTTCACTCAGCCTTTCTTCACAAGACATGCCTTCTAATCCACAGCATCCTGGCAAATCTCTTTTGCACTCTCTCCAAAGCTTCCATATCATTCCCATAATGAGCGACTAGAAATGAAGACAATATTTCAAGTGTAACCTAACCAGAGCTTTATAGAGCTAGAACATTATCTCATGACTCTTGAGCCCAGTGCCCTGTCTAATAAAGGCCAACGCACCATATGCCTTCTTAACCATCCTATCAACTTGTTCTGCAACTTCAATCTTTGATCTTTGGTCGTGGAGCTGGAAATTCTTCTGTTTGTCCACATAGTTAAGAATCCTACCAATAACCCTGTTTTCCGGCTTGAAATTTGACCTTCCAAAATAAATCACTTTAAATTTTCCTGTATTGAACTCCACCTGCTACTTCTCGACCCAGCTCTGCATCCGTTGACCCATTATTACCTACAACAATCTTCTACTCTGTCTACAACAGTACCGACGTTTGTGTCTCCTGCAAACTTACAAACTCACCCTTCCACTTCCTCATTGGAGGCACTTATAAAAATCACAAAGAGCAAGGGTCACAGAACAGATCCCTGTTAACACCAATAGTCATGGATCTTCAGACAGGATTCGCTCCATCTACTGCCACCCTCTGCCTTCTGTGGTCAAGCCAATTTGGAATCCACACAGTTAAGTTTCCTTGTGTAATCAATTCAAGTGCTCATCAAAACACTTCTAAAATGTTGTTGGGGGTCCCAGCTTCAACAATCTTCTTGGATATTGCATGCCAGTACTTATCACTCTCTGAGTGAAGTGGGTCTCCCTCATATCCCCTTTAAATCACTATGCCCTTGCCCTAAACCCATGTTCTCTCATTTTATCTACACCTGAGTCATGAAATTGATTGCAGTCTTCCTTATTGATACTCCTCATAATTTTATAGTTCAATAGTTCCATATAACATCAGAGAAATGTATGCAATATACATCCTGAAATTCTTGTTCTTTACAGACATCCACAAAAACAGAAGAGTGCCCCAAAGAATGAATGATAACCCTGAAGCCCCCCTACTCCCCTCACGCACAAGCAGCAGCAAACTAATGACCCTCCCCCACCCCCACCCACTTCCACAAAAGAAGCATCAGCACCCTCCACACATTAAGCAAGCAATAGCAAAGCCCCCAAGAAAGACCATGATCTGCAGTACAACAAAAAATAATCATTCACCTCACATTTCAACATACACAGACTTTATCTCCTTTTACAGAGGGAGGGGAGACATAACAAAACAACTCACTGATTTGTGATAATAACATCTGTCATGTCACTTCTTTCCAAGTTCTCCAACTTGAGAATCAGTAACAAATTCTCCCCCACTAACGAGAGAGAGCGAGCGTGCGATTCGCTGAGTACAGGGCCATCAACAGCGATCCACTGCTCCTGATGTTCCGCTTTTCTCCCGCAATGCTTCATTCAGCAGCACTGGCATAGAATCAGCACATTCACAGGGTTGTGACATGCAGGAACCCCGAAGGTGCACTTATCTTCTAAGCTGCATCTTTAATTACGTCCCCTCTTAACTTCTTCTGCTCCAGGGACAACTGTGCTTCTCCACAGTCTCTCCTCATAACTGAAGCACTCCTCCTCAGGCAATACCCTTCTGAATCTCCTCTGCACCCTCTCCAGCACAATCGCATCTTATCTGCAGTGGGAATTGCACTCAGTACTCCAGCTGAGATCTGACGAAGATTTTATAAAGTTGGAGCATAACACTCCTACTTCTGCAGTCAATGCCTTGACTCATTAAGGCCGGAATCTCAAATGCCTTCCTAACCAGGTTATTCACCTGCATTGTCACCTTCAAGAATATATGACCTTGAAAACCAAGGTCCCACTGATACACAATACTCTGTAAGACCTTACCAGTCATGGTGCATCACTCTACTGTATTAGTGCTCCCAAAATGAATCTTGCCACATTTGTCTGTATTGAACTCAGTCTGTCATTTATCAGCTCATTTAACCAACACATTGATATCTCTCTGCAGCAGTCCAAGAGTACTTTCCACATTATTTACAACTCCAACAATATCCATGCCATCCACAAGCTTACTGAACCTCCCTCCTGCAACCCATACCAGTGTCCTGAGCTGCCTATATTTCAATGCAAGAAGTATCATAGGAAGGAGGGTGTGCTCAGGGCATGGATCAACACCTGGAAATATGATGTTCTGGCCATTAGTGAGACTTGGTTGCAGGAGGGGCAGGACTGGCAGCTCAATATTCTGAGGTTCCGTTGTTTTAGACATGACAGAGCGGGAGGGATTGAAGAAGGAGGGGTGGCATTACTAGTCAGGGAAAATGTCATGGCAGCATTCCATCAGGACAGACAGGAAAACTTGATGAGTGAGGTGTTATGGGTGGAACTGAGAAATGAAAAAGATATGACCACAGTATTAGGACTATAATACAGGCTACCCAACAGTTCCTAGAGATTTAGAGGAAGAAATTTGTAAAGAGGTTGTAGACTGTTGCAAGAAACATAAGGTTGTTGTAGTAGGTGATTTTAACTTTCCACATATTCACTGGGAATCCCACATTGTAAAAGGTCTAGATGGGATAGAGTTTGTCAAATGTGCTCAGGAAAGTTTCCTTCATCAGTACGTAGCAGTCTTAACGAAAGAGACTGTGATACTGGATCTGCTATTAGGGAGTGAGACAGGGCAGGTGACAGAAGTTAGTGTAGGAGAACACTTTGCATCCAGTGACCACAATGCCATTAGTTTCAAAATATGCAAAAAGGTAGGTCTGCTCCGCAGGTTGAAATTGTAAATTGGAGAAATCAGAAATGATTTGGCACTGTGGATTGGGACAGGCTATTTTGTGGCAGAGGTGTACTTGGAAAGTGGGAGGCCTTCAAATACAAAATTTTGAGAGTACAAAGATTGCCTGTCAGAATAAAAGGTAAAGATAGCAAAGTAGGGAATCTTGTTTTTCAAGCGATACTGAGGCCCTGGTTAAGAGAAAAAGGGAGATGCAGAGCAGGTTTAGGCAAGTAGGAACAAATGAGGTGCTTATGGAGTACAAGAAATGCAAGAGAATACTTAAGAAAGAAATCAGAAAGGCTAAAAGAAGGCATGAGGTTGCTTCTAGCAGACAAGGTGAATGCGAATCCTAAGGGATTCTACAGATATGCTGAGCAAAAGGATTGCAAGGGACAAAATTGATCCTCTGGAAGACCAGAATGGTAATCCATGTGGGGAGCCAAAAGAAATAGGGGAGTTCGAAAATGAATTCTTTGCATCTGTCTTTACTTGGGAGACAGATACAGAGTCTATAGAAGTGAGGCAAAGCAGCATCAACTTCATGGGCCCTATACAGATTACGGAGGAGGAGGTGTTTGCTACCCTGAGGCAAATCAAGGTGGATAAATCACCAGGGCCTGACAAGGTGTTCCCTCGGACCCTACGGGAGGCAATTGCAGAAACTGATGAGGCCCTAGCAGAGATATTTAAAACATCCTTGGCGACAGAAGAGGTACCAGAGGAATGGTGGATAGCCAATGTTGTTCCATTGTTTAAAAAAAGGCTCTAAACATAAACCAGGAAATTATAGGCCAGTGAGTCTAACATCAGTTGCGGGAAAGATATTAGAAGGTATTCTAAGGGACTGGATTTGGAAGTATTTGGATAGACACAGACTGATTCAATATAGTTCACATGGCTTTGTGCGTGGTAGGTCATGTTTAACCAACTTTAGTAAGGCTTTTGACAAGGTCCTGCAAGGGAGACTGGTCAAGAAGGTTCAGTCACTCAGCATTCAAGATGAGGTAGTAAATTGAATTAGACATTGGTTTTGTGGGAGAAACCAGAGGTTTGTAGTAGAGGGTTGCCTCTCTGACTGGATGCCTGTGAATAGTGGTATGCCCCTGTTTGTCACCTATATCAATGATCTGGATGATAATGCGGTTAACTGGATCAGCAGATTTGTGGATGACACCAAGACAGGGGTGTAGTGGATAGCGGGGAAGGCTAACTTCAGAAGGATCTGCTTCAGCTGGAAAAATGGGCTGAAAAATGGCAGATGGAATTTAATGCAGACAAGAGCGAGTTTTTGCACTTTGAGAGGACCAAAAGGGTAGGTCTTATACAGTGAATGGTAGCACACTGAGGAGTGTAGTAGAACAAAGGGATCTGGGAATACAGGCCCATAATTCATTGAAAGTGGTGTCACAATAGATAGGGTTGTAAAGAAAACTTTTGGCACATTGGCCTTCATAAATCAATGTATTAAGTACAAGAGATGGGATGTTATGTTAAAGTTGTATAAGATGCTGGTGAGGTCTAATTTGGAGTACTGTGCGCAGTTTTGGTCATCCTCCTACAGGGAAGATATAAAGAAGGTTAAAAGAGTACAGAGAAAAATTTACAAGGATGTTTTTGGGTCTGGAGGACCTGAGTTATAAGGAAAGGTTGAATAGGGTATGACTGTATACTTTAGAATGTAGAAGATTGAGAGGAGATTTGACAAAGTTATACCAAGTTTTGAGGCATATAGATAGGGTAAATTTAAGAAGACTTTTTTCACTGAGGTTGGGTGGGACTACAAGCAGAGGTCATGGGTTAAGGGTGAAAGATAAGAAGCTTGAGGGGAACATGAGGGGAAGCTCCTTCACTCCAAGGATTGTGAGAATGTGGAATGAGTTGCCAGTGCAAGTGATGCATGTGAGCTCAATTTCAATGTTGCAAGGAAGTTTGGATAGATAGGGGTATGGAGGGCTATGGTCCTGGTGTATGTCAATGGGAGTAGGCAGTTTAAATGTGTAACCCTCTCACCGATGCTCGTGACAATCTAGTTTTGTTAGCTTACTCTGGCTATCAGCCACATGGCTCAGCATTTCATGGGTAACAGTGAGAAAGCCACGTTCAATAAGCAACACACATCTTGGGTCGGTTTGATTCAAGTTCAACCAAACAGGAAAGTTGTAAGGTTCCGATGAGGGAACGAATATTGTGGCGAATGCTGTGTAAATGCTGCCCCATGCAAAGTTATCATTCGCCAGGAAATAACATTGATTACGCTGGAATAAAATTAAAGTGGAAGTATATTTAAAGGTATTTCAATTTTAACAACAGTTAATAGAACAAGAAAAGGGTCCATTACAGTTAAACTAGTCTAAATGTGCACATAAACACTGGAGCTCATTTCTGAAGTAGTCGGGTGCTTCACTTTGATTACTCACATGCTGAACCCATGCTCTGTGTTAAGAACACCAGTCACAATTCAAACTTCCCTTGAAGATCATTATGAACAAACTGGCTAACTCAGGAGCAGTGGCATTTCCTCCTGGGAACCATTCATCTTGTTATGAACCAGCAGCAACAGAGATGAATTTGAGTTGAGTTTTTATAAAAGGATGCAGGCTGACTTGGATAGGTTAGGTGAGTGGGCAAATTCATGACAGATGCAATTTAATGTGGATAAATGTGAGGTTATCCACTTTGGTGGCAAAAACAGGAAAACAGATTATTATCTGAATGGTGGCTGATTAGGAAAAGGGGAGGTGCAACGAGACCTGGATGTCATTATAGACCAGTCATTGAAAGTGGGCATGCAGGTACAGCAGGCGGTGAAAAAGGCTAATGGTATGCTGGCATTCATAGCAAGAGGATTCGAGTACAGGAGCAGGGAGGTACTACTGCAGTTGTACAAGGCCTTGGTGAGACCATGCCTGGAGTATTGTGTGCAGTTTTGGTCCCCTAATCTGAGGAAAGATATTTTTGCCATAGAGGGAGTACAAAGAAGGTTCACCAGATTGATTCCTGGGATGGCAGGACTTTCATATGATGAAAGACTGGATTGACTACGCTTATACTCACTGGAATTTAGAAGATTGAGGGGGGATCTTATTGAAACATATAAAATCCTAAAGGGATTGGACAGGCTAGATGCAGGAAGATTATTCCCGATGTTGTGGAAGTCCAGAACGAGGGGTCACAGTTTGAGGATAAAAGGGAAGCCTTTTAGGACCGAGATTAGGAAAAACTTCTTTACACAGAGAGTAGTGAATCTGTGGAATTCTCTGCCACAGGAAACAGTTGAGGCCAGTTCATTGGCTATATTTAAGAGGGAGCTAGATATGGCCCTTGTGGTTAAAGGGATCAGGGGGTATGGAGAGAAGGCAGGTACAGGGTTCTGAGTTGAATGATCAGCCATGATCATACTGAATGGCGGTGCAGGCTTGAAGGGCCAAATGGCCTACTCCTGCACCTATTTTCTATGTTTAAAATAAACAACAATATTAACCTCTACTCAAATTATCATGGAACAGTAAATGAACGATTAACTTAAATGGATGTTAACAGCGTTATGCATCTATAGTTATCAAACAGTTGAACTTAAAGATAATTCTTAACAGATCTTAATTAAGCACAGTCTTAAGGTGGTAATTTAATAAGTCCAAATGATTCCTGAAATATTCGAGGGGAGAGACTTCACCAGTCCCCGAAGTAAAGATGTCACTGCTGATGCAGCTCCCAGCCGAAATGCCTTGTCTGAAGTTATGACGCAGAATACGATTTCTCAAAGTAACTGACCTTTCAACAAAGTGATCATCGCACAACCCAAACCGTGTCAGGGATAACAAAACGTGCATGCCACGTATGGACGGTTCCAAATGTCAGTCACACCCATAATGCACCGAATGGCGCTGGTTAACCCCAATCCTTTTGGGGTTTGTTTGGAGCTGGGGATTCTTCACTCTCACTCTTTCTTCTCTGATGGCGTAAGTACCAACGGTGGACTCCCAACAAAGCAAATTACGCAACAACTGTGGATTCCCCTTATATACCAGTCGGAACATGCTGTCACATGACATCACGTCACCCTACTATCACAAGACAACTCCATCATTCCAATAGCATAAGACAATTACATCATACTTACAAGATACTCACGGGACAGGTAACAATCTGCACAAAGTGCTTCTTACAATGGGGTCTCTGCTTTGGGTGGGATTGTGTGAGCATCTTCCCTTGTGTTCTCCTCACAGATCCTTCTTCTCCAACCCCTGCCAACTAAAAAAAACCCTAAACCAGCCCACTGTCCCTCAGAAATCTGATCCTGCCTAGCTCTCTCAAATGTTCCATGGCATCCCACCGGACAGAATGTTAACAAGACAAACCTGATTGGCTGACACAACATTCCTAAGCTGAGCAAATGGTTCCTTATTTTAGCAGAAACCAAAGTACTGAACTGTGAAACTTGATTAGCAGAATACACTGTGTTTTACAGGAAAGCTGCAGAAAATAGACATTTAATAGCACAACAGTAGTAATACAATAAAACATATTCTCACAGGGCATTACATTTTCCCCCCTTCAAAAACGGAACTTGTTAATACATTATTAATAAAACAGCATTAAATAGTTTTCATGATTTCAGGATCCCCAATCCATTTGTAAATGGAAGTAACTTATCTCACCATTGGGACTGACACAACACTCTGTTTACCATGTGCAGCATATGCCAGTTTATCTGGGGGTTTCCTGACTCTCTGAGACCTCCTTATCCCATTTTCAGCTTCTTAAGTCACACTGCTTGTGACTCTTCTGGTTTACTTGGGGATGCCTCACGCTGTCTATCACCCACACAATCTGGCAACTCAGTTCCTCCTGCCCCCGAATGAGCTTCCTTCAGTTTAAGCAGGAGCTGCCAAACATCTTCAACCTCTGCTGGTGCTGACTGGCAGGGCCTCTCTCAGAAAGGGGTGCCCTCTGTCACTCTAGCTACTCCTCCAGTACATAACAGGACAGGTTTAGACTGTTAGTACCACATATTTCCTGCTCATCATCCTGCTTAGGAGCAACTTGTACCTTCTCAAAAGCAGCTCTGAGCATCGGATGAATGGACAAGGTTTTCAAAAAAATTCTCTCTATTCCTCACTTTGCATGCTCCCACAAACCTTCTCAGAATGGGAGTATTTATTCCCACAAGAATGGAAGCTTCACCTTTTTCGACCGGATCTGGGCAGAACAACACTAGTAATGTAATTTGAGAACCTGTGTCAAATGTGGCTGTAGCATAAATAGCTTCAATCCGTATGGATACATCAGAGCTTGGTCCCACTAAGCTTTCAGGAATAGTGTTTTGCACTTGAGTATTTCTGGTGATACACAGATTGGGATGTGTTTGCTACAGGAAGTTAGGCTGTTCCTTTACTGGGTCCCTCTGTGGTTTTGCTTCTGTTTTTCTCTGTTTGATTAACTGCTGACTTACTTTTTGAAGATTTTCTTGCCCCTCACAGTTTCGCTTCTCCACAGTTGTAACAGAGAATACCAGTTGTCTCCCAGTCAAAAGACCTTTTTCAACAGTGTTCCTCTGTTTAGTAAGTCCTGTACGTGGGTTTAGTTTCTTAACTGACGTCATGTTCAGCTGAAATGTGAGCAGACATCTAATGAGTCAGTTTAGCTCGAAGGTTTTTCGGCTCATTCCTCAAAAGCTCTATCTCTGTTGCATCAGGGATCATTTTAGCAACAGAGGCTACCACTGAAGACATTACTCAGCTTTTGGAAACATTCCACTCCTCAATCATATTTTCCTCCTCTCTAATTTCTCTGAGTAACTCAGTGAAAGACGGAGGAGGACGCATCTTGCAGGTCATTCTAATATGTACAGCAATCACATCACGTAACAGCATGCCCTTCGCAACTTACTCCACCCTCAAGCAATTTCTTGCAGGCAGTGCAGTACTTTCTCCAACCTGAAAAGTTAGGCAGAAAGCTTCTCTCCTTCCTTCTGGAATGTGTGCCTAAACTTCATCATAAGATCGGCTGAACTTTCAGTAGTGCCAAAAGCATTTTCCAGAGCTTGCATTTAGTTAGCTCTCCTGGCTAAAGGATTTTCTGCCTTTAAGAACCTCACTTTATCAGCCTCTGGACCCATTAAACTCTCTACCAGTCTCTGTTCTTCATATTGTCTGAGCACTGCCATTCATCCAGTAAATGAGCTGTCGGCTCAGATGAAGCCTCATATTCTTCTTCCCCTTTGGGTGTGGGCTTGACTCCAGAGAACATCCTCAGCCTACAATAACTTTGGCCTTCTGCAGGTACACTTGGCATTTATTGACCAGTGATTTAATAGCCTAGACCATCTCAGAATTTAAATCAAAAGCTGAAGGACCTATTAGACTTATCACATCAGATAAAGTCTTTCCCTCACTCCACAGAAAAGAGAACAATTTGCCTTTAAAATCTTCACCCTTAGCTACATTCCCATCAACTCTAAAGATAAGAACAGGACAGGGCCCTGTCTCTCCAGGTACCCCATCCTATTGAGCAGTGTGCCTTCAGTCATGTCATTGGTAGTCGTATTGCAGCAGAGCTTAACCTCTGCAACATCCATAATAAAGAACATTAATAGTGATGTACCTTATTTTCCACAGAACTCTGGCTCAAACACACAAATAAACTGCTTAATCAATTCTTATGCAGTATTTTATCCCAGATGAGCCCCCCAAAATTGTAGCACTCTTACTGAGGCTCATAACAAACTAGGCTTGTTAGCTAACTCTGGCCAACAACCACATGACTCAGTATTGCATGGGTAATGGTGAGAAAGTCATTGTCAATAAGCAACCCATCTCTAGGATTGGTATGATTCAGGTTCAACCAAATAGGAAAGTTGGAATGTTCCGTTGAAGGAATGAAAATTGTGGTGAATGCTCTAGCAATACTGCCCCATGCAAAGTTGTCATTCACCAGGAAATAACAGACCTTACACTGGCAAAAAATTAAAGTGGAAGTATATATATTTTTACAGGTATTTCAACTTTATCCAACAGTTAATAGGGAAAAAGGAGCCCAGTACTGTTAAATGCCAGTCTAAACGTGCACATAAACACTGGAGCTCATTTCTGGAGCAGTTGGGTGCCTCGCTTTGATTACTCATGCGCTGAACCCACGTTCTGCATTAAAAACACTAGCCACATTTCAAACTTCTCTTGAAGACCAATACGAATGAACTGGCTATCTCAGGAGTATTGGCACTTCATCTTTGGAACCATTCATCTGCACAAAGTGCTTCTTACAATGGGGTCTTTGCTTTGGGTGGGATTCTGCGATCATCTTCCCTTGTGTTCTCCTTGCAGCTCCTTCTTCTCCAACCCTGCCAACTAAAAAAAACCCAAACCAACCCACTGTCCCTCAGAAATCTGATCCCACCCAGCTCTCTTGAATATTCCATGGCATCCCACTGGACAGAATGTTACCAAGCCAAACCTGATTCCTGACACAGCATTCCTAACCTGAGCAAATGGACCCTTATGTTAGCAGGAGCCAAAATAGTGAACTGTGAAATAAATTTTAAAGAACACACTGTGTTTTACAGGAAAGCTGCAGAAAATAAACACTTAAAAGCACAACAGTAGTAATACAATAAAACATATTGTTTCAGGGCATTACAAATGGTTTTGCCAAAGACTAGAATCAGAATCAGAATCAGGTTTATTATCATTGGCATGTGACGTGGATTTTGTTAACTTAGCAGCAGCAGTTCAATGCAATACATAATCTAGCAGAGAGAAAAAAATAATAAATAAAATAAAAAATTAATAAGAATAATACGTTTGTAAATAAACAAGTAAATCAATTATGTATAATGAATAGATTAAAAAATGTGCAAAAACAGAAATAATGTATGTTAAAAAAAGAGTGAGGTAGTGTCCAAAGATTCAATGTCCGTTTAGGAATTGGATGTCAGAGGGGATAAAAGTTGTTCCGGAATTGCTGAGTGTGTGCCTTCAGGCCTCTGTACCTCCTACTTGATGGTAACAGTGAGAAAGGGGCATGCCCTGGGTGCTGGAGGTCCTTAATAATGGACGCTGCCTTTCTGAAACACCGCTCCCTGAAGAAGTCCTGGGTACTTTGTAGGCTAGTGCCCAAGATGGAGCTGACTAGATTTACAACCTTCTGCAGCTTCTTTCAGTCCCTCCATACCAGACAGTGATGCAGCCTGTCAGAATGCTCTCCACGGTACAACTATAGAAGTTTTTCAGTGTATTTGTTGACATGCCAAATCTCTTCAAACACCTAATAAAGTATAGCCGCTGTGTTGCCTTCTTTATAACTACATTGATTTGTTGGGACCAGGTTAGATCCTCAGAGATCTTGACACCCAAGAACTTGGAACTGCTCACTCTCTCTATTTCTGATCCCTCTATGAGGATTGGTATGTGTTCCTTCATCTTACACTTCCTGAAGTCCCCAATCAGCTCTTCCATCTTACTGACATTGAGTGCCAGGCTGTTGCTGTGGCACCATTCCACTAGTTGGCTTATCTCACTCCTGTACACCCTCCCGTCACCACCTGACATTCTACCAACAATGGTTGTATTGTCAGCAAATTTATAGATGGTGTTTGAGCTATGCCTAGCCACACAGTCATGTGTATACAGAGAGTAGAGCAGTGGGCTAAGCACACACCCCTGAGGTGCACCAGTGTTGATCGTCAGCGAGGAGGAGATGTTATTACTAATCTGCACAGATTGTGGTCTTCCAGTTAGGAAGTCGAGGATCCAATTGCAGAGGAAGGTACAAAGGCCCAGGTTCTGCAACTTCTCAATCAGGATTGTGGGAATGATGGTATTAAATGTTGAGCTATAGTCGATGATCAGCATTCTGACGTAGGTGTTTGTGTTGTCCAGGGGTCTAAAGCCGAGTGGAGAGCCGTTGAGATTTGGTCTGCCATTGACCTATTGTAGCGATAGGCAAATTGCAATGGGTCAAGGTCCTTGCTGAGGCAGGAGTTCAGTCTAGTCATGACCAACCTCTCAAAGCATTTCATCACTGTTGGTGTGAGTGATACTGGGCAATAGTCATTAAGGCATCCCACATTATCCTTCTGAGGCACTGGTATATAGATGGGCCAATGGGCCTGTTTCTGTGCTGTACTTCTCTATGACTCTCTGAAAAACAGTAGTGGTCCTAGCACTTTGTAACTGAACTGTACACAAAACTCCATGTCTTGCCTCACGACTGTTTTGTACAGATGTGAAAGATGTCCCAACTCTTATATTCAATGCTTCCACCTCTGGAGCAAGCATGCTAAATACCTTCTTCACCATCTTGCCATTTTCAGAGATATATGTCTGGCTCACAACAAACAAAGCCAAGTTAGTCAGAGAACAGAGGAAGCAGAACTTCTGACAGAAACTTTCTCAGTAAAAGATAGCCTTTAACATATTTCTTGCAGCATATTAATTCAAAAATACTTCTGATTATCTTTTCAAGCTTATAAAATATGGCTCATCATTTTAGAATTTTAAAAATATATTTAAAAGCTTTGAAAGAAACTAAATTTTTAAAGCTTGACAGCAGTTTAGCTCTCTGAAGCAATTAAGGTTAATATTCAGCTCACATGACACTATTTTCAAGTCTGCTATGTTAAGGCACATTGCAAGCATGAAATTTGATGAATTGTGGCTGCTCGATATGAGAAAATAATTCAAAGTTAATTTATTTTCAAAGTACATATATGTGATCATATACAACCCCAAGATTCAATTTCTTGCGGGCATACTCAATAATTCCATAATAGGATAACAACCAAATAGAATTGATGGAAGACCACACCAACTTGAGCTTTCAACTGGCATGCAAAAGACCACAAACTGTGTAAATACAAAATGAAAGAAATAATAATAATAAATAAATAAGCAGTAAATATTGAGAATAGTCTGCAGATGTACCCAAAGTACTTGTAATCATTGCTGCTTGGGCTGACATTATGTACTTTGCAGATAGTTGGTCTGTTGGTAACAATAAGGCGACATAGCTGAAGGTTGCCAGATTGAGTAACAGAAAAGCAATCCTCAGCACCTTAATTGGATGGTAAATATTTTAATAAGCTTTTCAGAAAGGAAGGTAATTTATCTAATCTTCCTATGCATGTCATTCCAGCCTTTCAATATGACAATTTGTTTTCTTCAGTAAATGGTTCATAAACCAATTCTCTTTTGTATTTTCATATATTGTTTGGCCAGTTTTGACTTTACACAATGTGCCTCCCTTATAATAACTGTTATCAAATGTTTTCCACCCACCCATTCTGCATAAGTCATATTTCTTTATTCAGCTTCCTTCTTTTCATCCTTGCAGAAGAAGGCACAGAACTCCAGAAAGAGAGGGAAATCCAGAGGTGGCTTTCTAGTTACCTCATACTTGATGATTGCAGAATATGTTCCCAGAGATAAGGAGCATGTTGGAAGCTATTTTCTTCTGAGATGGGTAGAAGAGGGCAGGTTTTGATATAACCCTGACACACGGCATTCAATACCCATTAAAATTACAGTCATCAAAAATGACTGCATGCCTAATGTCATAATCCTGGAGTGTATCTTGAGAAAAATAGTTTAATTTGGGAATAATCTAATGAAATTTACGTAAATAAGCTCCTTTAAAAATGTCAAAATTCTTATCTTAACAGTTCTAGCCTCCTACAAAACTTTAATCTCTCATATAGGTCATACACTGTGGCTCAGGATTCAAGCCCCGTTCAGATATTGACACTTTGTTCATTCTTCAACAACAAGATTTAGGCTTTTACCTGATGGTTCAAGCATAATAAGCGAATAACGGCAGATAGGGAAAAAATTGAATGGTGGAAATTATTTTTATTTGGTTTTTAAATTCTTCTTTCAAAATGTGGACGTTGCTGGGAAGGCCAGATTATTTACTGCTGATCCCTAAATGTACCTGATAAGGTGATGGTGAGCCAACATCTTAACCATTGCTGCTGGGTTGCAAGTTCCAGAATTTAGGACCAGCTACAGTAACGGATAATGATTTATTTCAAATCTGGGAAGGTGTGTCTTAGTAGTGGTATTCATATGTACCTGCTGCTCTTGTCCTTGGAAGTAAAGACTAGTTTGGAAGGTAGAGTCAAAATAGCTACAGTATTCTTGGCAGATGGCACATGGAGCAGTCAGATGATGGTGGAGGGTGTGAGGGTGTATTCTGTAGTTAGGCTATCCACCAAATATTAATTCCATCAGCAAACAATCTTCAGATTGAATTTGAATTTAAAACACAGTGCAAACCAATTATACTTCAGATGCCTGCAAATCAGGAGGGAGGGCTTCATGTTTCTGGACAGTTGGGCTTTGTTTCAGGGAAGGTGGGACCTGTTCCGATGGGAGGGTTTGCACCTGAACTGGAGGGGGACTAACATCCTTGCAGGTAGGTTAGCTAGTGCTGCTTCGGGGAGTTTAAACTAGATTTGCTGGGGGAGGGGAACCAGAGTGTTAGAGCAGATAGTGAGGTGGAGGAGGATAAAGGTCATGCGAGGACTGTATATGAAGACAGAAGTCAAAGGTTTGTACGTGATAGAAATGTTCTCAGGTGCATCTATATCAATGCAAGGAGTATTGTAGGTAAGGCAGATGAGCTTAGGGCGTGGATTGGCACAGGGGATTATGACATTATTGCTATTAATGAGACTTAGTTGCAGGAAGGGCAGGACTGGCAGCTTAGTGTTCCAGGGTTCTGTCGTTTCAGACGTGATGGGGGGGGAGGGATGAAAGGGGGAGGAGTGGCATTACTAGTCAGGGAAAATATCACAGCTGTGCGTAAACAGGACAGCCTGGAGGGCTCGTCTACAGAGGCCATATGGGTGGAGCTGAGGAACGGGAAAGGTGTGACCACACTAATAGGGTTGTATTACAGACTGCCTAATAGTCAGAGAGAATTGGAGGAGCAAATCTGTAGAGAGATAGCAGACCGATGTAAGCAACAGAAAGTTGTAATAGCAGGGGATTTTAACTTTCCACATATTGACTGGGACTCCCACACTGTGAAAGGGCTGGATGGCTTGGAGTTTGTCAAATGTGTTCAGGAAAGTTTTCTAAATCAATATACAGAGGTACCAACGAGAGAGGATGCAATACTTGATCTCCTATTAAGGAACCTGACAGGTCAGGTGACAGAAGTATGTGTAGGTGAACATTTTGGGTCCAGTGATCATAATGTCATTAGTTTCAAGTTAATTATGGATAAAGATAGGTCTGGTCCTCGAGCTGAGGTTCTAAATTGGAGAAGAGCCAATTTTGTGGAAATGAGAAAGGAGCTAGGAAGAGTGGATTAGGATAAGTTGTTTTCCGGCAAGGATGTGTTCAGTAAGTGGAAGGCCTTCAAAGGTGAAATTTTGAGAGTGCAGAGTTTGCATGTTCCTGCCAGGGTTAAAGGCAAAGTTAACAGGCATAGGGAACCTTGGTTTTCAAGGGATATTGGCGATCTGGTTAAGAAAAAGAGAGAGGTGTATAGCAGGTTTAGGCAACAAGGAACAAATGAGGTACTTGAAGAGTATAGAAAATGTAAGAAAATAGTAAAGAAGGAAATCAGGAAGGCAAAAAAAGAAATGAGGTTGCTTTGGCAGATAATGTGAAGGTAAACCCGAAGGGTTTCTACAAGTATGTTAAGAGTAAAAGGATAGGAAGGGACAAAATTGGTCCCCTAGAAGATCAGTGTGTCACCTATGTGTGGGGCCTCACGAGATGTGGGAGATCTTAAACAGTTTTTTGCATCAGTATTTACTCTGGAAACTGGCATAGCATATATGGAAGGAAGGGAAACAAGCAGTAGTGTCATGGAACATATAGAGATTAAAGAGGAGGAGGTGCTTGCGGCTTTACAGGGAATAAAGGTAGATAAATCCCCTGGGTCTGACATGATATTTCCTCGGACCTCGAGAGAGACTAGTGTAGAAATTGCAGGGGCCCTGCCAGAAATATTTAAAATGTCCTTAGCCACAGGTGCGGTGCTGGAGGATTGGAAGGTAGCTCATGTTGTTCTGTTGTTTAAAAAAGGCTCCAAAAGTAAACCAGGCCAGTGAGCTTGACACCAATAGTAGGTAAATTATTGGAAGGTGTTCTGAGAGATCGGATATACAAGTATTGGACAGCCAAGGGCTGATTAAGGATAGTTAGCATGGCTTTGTGTGTGGTAGATCGTGTTCAACAAATCTTGTAGAGTTTTCTGAGGAGGTTACCAAGAAAGTAGATGAAGGAAAGGCTGTGGATGTTGTCTACATGGACTTTAGTACGGCCTTTGACAAGGTCCCACTTGGGAGGTTAGTTCAAAAGATTCAGTCACTAGGTATCCATGGAGAGATTGTAAACTGGATTCGAAATTGGCTGTGTGGGAGAAGACAGAGAGTGGTAGTGGATGATTGCTTCTCAAACTGGAGGCCTGTGACTAGTGGTGTGCCTCAGGGATCTGTGCTGGGACCGTTGTTGTTTGTTGTCTATATCAATGATCTAGATGATAATGTGGTAAATTGGATCAGCAAGTTTGCTGATGACACTAAGATTGGAGGCATTGTGGACAGCGAGGAAGGCTTTCAAAGCTTGCAGAGGGATCTGGACCAAATGGAAAAGTGGGCCAGAAAATGGCAGATGGAATTTGATGCAGATAAGTGTGAGGTGTTGCATTTTGGAAGGACAAATCAAGGCAGGACGTGCACAGTAAATGGTAGGGCACTGAGGAGTGCAGAGGAACAAAGCGATCTGGGAGTTCAGAAACATAATTCCCTGAAAGTGGCATCACAGGTGGACAGGGTGGTAAAGGAGGCTTTCGGCATCCTGGCATTCATAAATCAAAGTATTGAGTACAGGAGTTGGGATGTTATGGCGAGGTTGTATAAGACATTGGTGAGGCCAAATTTGGAGTATTGTGTGCAGTTCTGGTCACCTAACTATAGGAAGGATATCAATAAGATTGAAAGAGTGCAGAGAAGATTCACTAGGATGTTGCCTGGGTCTTCAGGAGTTGAGTTACAGGGAAAGATTGAACAGGTTAGGACTTTATTCCTTGGAGTATAGAAGAATGAAGGGAGATTTGATAAAGATCTACAAAATTATGAGGGGTATAGACAGAGTAAATGTGAATAGGCTCTTTCCACTTAGATTAGGAGAGATAAATATGAGAAGACATGGCTTTAGGGTGAAAGGGGAAAGGTTTAGGGGGATCATTAGGAGGAACTTCTTTACTCAGAGAGTGGTGGGAGTGTGGAATGAGCTGCCATCTGACATGGTAAATGCTGGCTCACTCTTAAGTTTTAAGAATAAATTGGATAGATACATGGATGGGAGAGGTCTGGAGGGTTACGGACTGGGTGCAGGTCAATGGGACTAGCGGAATAAAGTTTCGGCACAGACTAGAAAGGCCGAATGGCCTGTTTCCTGTGCTGTAGTGTTCAATGGTTCTATGAACGTGGCCTAGAGTCAGTGACAATTACCATTCAGGTTGGGTGTGAAGAAGGAAGTGTTTGAAAACTATATGTAATTCAAAGGAAGCATTGTAGATGCATTGTAACTATAGAATTGTCCTGCGGTTACCTTTAATATTTAATATATAAAAATGTCATGTAATATTGAGTTGAATGGGCCTCTTCTTCCAAGAGTGTCTCAATATGATGCCTGTTGCTCGTTTTTGTTGAATAAAACATTTCCATTTCCACTAGCTTCTGTGTCTCTCCGGTGACTTTCTTCACATCACAAGGGGGAATTGAACATTTTTAGGCTGAAGGATAGGGTGACAATCAAGTGCATTGCTTTATGCTAGACAGCATTGGGCTTCTTGAATGCTGTTGGAGAATACTCAATCAAGCACGTGGACAATATTCCATCACATATTTGACTTTGTGCCTTATAGCTGGCATAAGGAGATTGGACTGTCAGGATGTGAATTATTCATCATGGAACGCCCAGCCTATGATTTGCTGTTATATTTATGTGGCTGCTATAGTAAGTTGGTGTTCAATGGTATTCACCAGGAGGTCAACTGACTGAGACTTGATGATGATAATGTTAAAGGTTCCCTCTTCTATTGAGGTGGTTGTTTTCTAGTACTTTGATATGAGCCAGCTCATGCCTTAATGTTGCCTTGGTCTTAGTCTGTCCAAGTGTGAAGCTACAAATGAAGCAGAACGTTATGCAATCTTCAGAGAACATTCCAATTTCCAATATATTAATCTCAAAATAGAAAGAAGGTGTTTGATGAAGAAGCTGAAGATGGTTGGGCCTAGGACACTGTCCATAGGAACCCCTACAGTGATGTCCTGCATGGGAATGATTGAGCTCCAACAAGCATGCCCATCTTCCTTTGAGCAAGGTATAACTCTAAACCATGGGAGAGTGACCTTTGCCGTATCCAGAATCCTCAGCTATTTCCTGTTGCCATGATATACATAGAATTAGTTAAAGACAGGCTCCTGTGATAGTTAAGACCTGAGGAGGAAGCCAGAATGGATCATCCACTTAGCACTCTGGCTGAGCATGGTTCTGCAAATGTGAGAGACTCAACATCATCAAAGCATGAGCCAGATCCCTGGGGGTGGTAAGGCAGTTCCTGTGAGCACAGGTTGCAACAGGCTACCAGCCTGTCCCTGTGACATTTCAGACAGGGCACTCAATCAAAATACGATGTGTTCCCAGCTGGATTCAGGCCAATAAAGCATCTTGCACTCCCATTCCCTGTCATTGTTGCCTTGGCTTCCCATTATCACTGCTCCAGTTAATAGCATGTTTCTGTTCCTGCCCCCACCACAGCCTCTGTTGGTCCCTTAGTCATACTGAGCAACTTGGAATAGTGTCAGGCAGGTCTTGGGGAGACTCAGAAAGAGATGTTGTCCTGCAGTTATTCAGCATAGGTCCTGACAGCTCAGAACTATCCTAATTGAATGGGAATGAAAAAAAAACACCCATTTGGCATCTGAACAGTGTTATTTCGATCTGTTCAGGCAATGCAAAAGCTCATCACTGTAAAAAATGCAGTGAATGTTCTCTAAACCATTGGGTCAAACTGAGAATTAGATAAATTATGAGAACCCATGTGATGAAAAGTCACCAGTTTTTATTTCCAGAGTCAAAGAGTCAGAGACACAGATAAATGCAGCACAGAACCAAGCCCCTTAGTCCATCCGTTCCTTACTGAACTATTATTCTGCTTCGTCCCATTGACCTGCATCTGGACCATAACCTTCCATTCCCATCCCATTAAAGTGCTATTCCAAACATCTCTTAAATGTTGAAATCAAACCCAGATTCACCATTCCTGCTGGCAGCTTGTTCCCCATTCTCACCACCTTCTGAGTGAAAAAGTCCTCCCACATATTCCCCTTAAACATATCATCTTTCACACTTAACACATGACCTCCAGTTCTAGTCTCACAAAACCTCAGTAGAAAAATCTTGATTGCATTTGTCCCATCGATACCTCTCATAATTTTATATACCTGTATCAAATCTCACTTCATTCCCCTATGCTCGAGGGAGTAAAGACTTCACCTATTTGGCCTTTCACTGAGGTCCTCAAGAGCCAGCAACATCCTTGTAACTCTTCTTGGCATTCTTTAAATCTTATTGATATCTTTCCTGTATGTTAGTGACCAGAACTGCACACAATATGCCAACTTAGGCCTCACCAATGTCTTGTACGATGTCAACATAACATACCCAACTCCTGTATTCAATACTTTGTTATATGAAGGCCAATGTGCCAAAAGCTCTCCTTACAACCTGTGACACCACTTTTAAGGAATTATGGATCTGTATTCACAGATTCCTCTGTTCTACCACATTCCTCAGTGCCCTATATTGCGCACCATGTAGGTCTTCCCAAAGTGCAACACTTCGTATTTATCTGCATTAAGTTCCATCTGCCACTTTTCAGCCCATTTTTCCAGCTGGTCCTGATCCTGTTGCAAGCTTTGATAGACTTCCTCGCCGTCTACTATGCCCCAATCGGTGTCAGGCTAGTAAGGGTGCAAAAAAGATTTACAGGGACGTTGTTGGTACTGGCAGATTTGGGTTATGAGCAGAGGCTGGATCGGCTGGGACTCTCTTCCCTGGAGTGAAGTGATCCTGTAGGGTTCTCTACCACACCTTCTCTATAGTGTGATGACCAGAACTACGTTTGTACACAGACATCCATCATCATCCTCCACTTCTTTTTATTGATTGCACACTGAATAGACCATAAGATATAGGAGCAGAAGTAGACCATTTGGCCCATCGAGTCTGCTCTCTTTGCTCATCCATTTTTGCTGTCAGCCCCAATCTCCTGCCTTCTCCCCTCATCCCTTCATGTCCTGACCAATCATGAATCTATCAAACTCTGCCTTAAATATACATAAAAACTTGGCCTCCACTGCCATCTGCGGTAGTGAATTCCACAGATGCACCACTCTCCGGCTGAAGAAATTCCTCCTCATCTCTGTTCTAAAAGGATGTGTCCTTTTGTCTTAGACTTATCCACAATAGGAGGCATCCTCTCTACATCCACTCTATTGAGGCCTTTCAACATTCAATAAGGTTCAATGAGGTCACCCTCATTCCAATGAATTCCAGAGAGAAGAGGCCCAGAGCCATCAAATGCTCCTCATATGACAAGCCTTTCAATCCTGAAATCATTCTTGTGAAAGTCCTTTGAATCCCTCCAATGTCAGCACATCCTTCCTTAGGTAGGGGGCCCAAAACTGCTCACAATACTCCAAGTGAGGCCTCATCACTGCTTTATGAAGCCTCAACATTAATTCCTTGTTTGTACATTCTAGTCCTCTTGAAATGAATGCTAATATTGCATTTGCCATTCTCCCCACAGACTCATTCTGCAAAATAATCTTTAAGGGATCCTGCATGAGGACTCCCAAGTCCCTTTGCTCCTTTGACATTTGAATTTTCTCTCTATTTAGAAAATTGTCTATATTTTTATTTATTCTAACAAGGTGCACAACTATACTCTTCTGGACACTCTATTCCATCTGTCACTCCTTTGCCCATTCTCTGAATATATCTAAGTCCTTCTGTAACCTCCCTACTTCCTGAAAACTACCTGCCCCTCCACCTATCTTCAGATCATCTGTAAACTTGGCCACATAGCCATTGTCATCCAAGTCATTGCCATATAATGTCAAAAGAAGCAGTCCCAGCACAGACCCCTTTGAAACACCATTAGTTACCCTTTCAATCAACTTTGGCCAGCTGCTCTCTCATGCCTCTGTAATTCCCTTTACTCCACTGTAATATTGATACATAAGACCTTAAAATATAGGAGCAGAAGTAGGCCATTTAGCCCATCAAATCTGCTTCACCATTCAATCATGGGCTGATGCAATTCTTCCAGTCATCCCCACTCCCCTGCCTTCACCCCATATACTTAGATGCCCTGGCTAATCAAGAACCTATCTATCTCTGCCTTAAATACACCCAATGACTTGGCCTCCACAGCCGCTCATGGCAACAAATTCCACAGATTTACCACCCTCTGAGTAAAGTAATTTCTTCGCATCTCAGTTCTAAATGGACGTCTTTCAATTCTGAAGTCATGCCTTCTTGTCCTAGAATCCACTACCATGGGAAATAACTTTGCCATGTCTAATCTGTTCAGGCCTTTTAATATTTGGAATGTTTCTATAAGATCCTTCCTCATCCTCCTGATCTCCAGGGAATACAGCCCAAAAGCTGCCAGACGTTCCTCATACGGTAACCCTTTCACTCCTGGAATCATTCTTGTGAATCTTCTCCGAACCCTCTCCAATGTCAGTATATCCTTTCTAAAATAAGGAGCCCAAAACTACACACAATACTCTGAGTGTGGTCTCATGAGTGCCTTATAGAGCCTCAACATCACATCCCTGTTACATCACATTCGACACAATGTTTATTCTTGGATGTTAAGCTCCCAGCTATAATCTTCTTACCGCCACATCTGACTTTAGCCTCTTCTTCTCAAATTCCATGGTGAATTCTTTCATACCATGATCACTAGCCTCTAAGGGTTTCTTTATCTCAAGCTTTCTCATCAATTCTGTTTTTTTTTTCGTACAATGCCCAATCCAGAATAGCTGATCCCCTAATGGGCTCAACCATGAGCTGTGCTATAAAGCCATCTCACAGTCATTCTAAAAATTCCTCCTCTTGGGATCCAGCACCAATATGATTTTCCCAATCTACCTGCATATTGAAATTGCCCATGACTATCTTAACATTGCCTTTTCGACATGTGTTTTCCTTCTCCCATTGTAATTTCATTGTAATTTGTAGACAACTTCTTTACTACTGTTTGGGGTCTGTATATAACTTCCATCGTCTAACCTTGCAGTTCATTATCTCTACCCACAATGATTCAATATCTTCTGACCCTATGTCACCTCTTTCTAATTTGATTTTGATATTTATCATCAGAGCCACACAAACCCCTCTGCCTACCTACTTGTCCTTTCAATACAGTGTTTATTCTTGGACGTTAAGCTCCCAGCTATAATCTTCCTTCAGCCACGATTCAGTGATGCCCACAGTGTCATACATGCCAATCTATAACTGTGCTGCATTCATCTACCTTATTCCCTATTCTGTGCACATTCAGTCCTGTATTCATCCTTTTCGATTTTGTCTGCCTTTTACATTGCAATTCATCCTGTTGACTGCAATTTTGCCCTTTCATCAGCCTGTCTTACTATACACCGTCTTTGTTTGTAAAACCAACTACCTCATCCTCAGCACTTTCACTCCAGTTCCCATCTCCCTTCTAAATTAGATTAACCCCTCTGGAACAGGTCTATCATCCGGATCATCAATATAGATGACAAGCAACACTGGACCCAGCATTGATCCCTGTGGCACACCACTAGTTATAGGCCTCCAGTCAGAGAGGCAACCATCTATTATCACTCTCTGGCTTCTCTCGTAAAGCAAATGTTGAATGCAATTTACTTCCTCATCCTGAGGGCCAAGCATCTGACCCTTTATGACACATCTCCGACGCGGGACCATATTGAAGGCCTTGCTAAAATCGATGCAGAGAATATCCAATGCCTTTCCGTCATCAGCCATTCTGGTAACCTGGTAATTCACTTTAAATATCCCTAAGGACCTGGCCCCCACAGTCATCTTTGGCAAGGAATTCCACAGTTTTACCACCTCTGGTTAAAGAAATTTTAGAAATTTCTGCTCTAAAGGGACATCCTTTTACTCTGAGGTTGTGATCTCTGTTCCTGGACTCTCCTACAATTTGTTTTTAGGGTTTATTTTTTGACAATTTTAGAATTGAGGCATTCCTTAACCAGGATTAAATATGGGTCAGTAAGCACAAAGGTGAATGGAAAGGTAGGAAGTAGGGCAGACAGAGCAGAGCTTTAGATGATTTTTTGTTGATCAGTGGAGGGTAGAACATGCAAAGGTATATTGAATAGTAAATCCAGTGGTGACGTTGACAAGTTTATCGATTTCAATATACGCAAGCTGAAGCAGGACCATACATTACAGACGTGGAAATTGATGGCCTTAGTGATAGCATAGATAGGTGGTCTATAGGTTCTGCTGGGGTTAGAAAGAACACTAGTGCTGTGAATAATCTGGATAAATTTTATACAAATGCCCAGGTGAAGGACAAGGGCAGAATGGAAATGGGGTTTGTGATGCAAATGAAGACAATGGCTTTGAGCTTCCTGGTATTTTGTTGGGGTTAAAAGTTACTTGCAAATCCAGTAATGAATATCAAAGACAGGCAGTCCACAGACAGTGGAAGAGTCAGGTCAGATTATAGTGAAGTAGTGTTGTATGTTATCAGGATGCAAGTGAAAAGGTATCATTTGTTTTCAGATGCTATTGCCAAGAAACAGACATTTGGAGTATTGTGAGCAGTTTTGGCCCTGGTGGTATAGTGGATAGGCGAGACGCTATTACAGCTCAGGGTGTTGGAGTTCAGAGTTCAATCTCGGTGTCCTCTGAAAGGCATCTTCGCACGTCCTCCCTGTAGAATGCATGGGCTTTATCTAGGTTTTATCCGGATTTTATTCGGGTTTTATGGGTTTTATCCGGGTCGTCGGGTCTCCTCCCACAGTTCAAAGATTTACAGGACAGGCTAACTGTTCATTGTTAATTGTCCGGTGATTAGGTTAGGGTTAAATTGGGGCTGTGGGGGTTGCTGGGTGGTGCGGCTCAAAGGGCCAGAAGAAGGCCTACTCCACGCGGGATCTCGAAATAAAATCATTCTCAAGAATTTCCCCTAAACTCTCTCCAGCACATCCCTTCTTAGATATGAGACCCAAAACTGCTCACAATTCGCCAAATCTGTTCTGACTTATAAAGCATCAGTATTATATCCTGTTCGAAATGAATGCTAACATTATAGTAAAAATGTATGACAAAGCCAGGCTCATTCTTGCTTTAACATTTGTTACTTCCTTATACATACATTTATCTAAATACACTGCATTATATTAAACTATCCCGTCCTGCACGGCTCAGTTTTATCTTATTGCAATCATTATAATATAATCTCCTTCTCACACAAGATAGAGAGATTCCTTAGACAATGATTAACATGAACCAGGTTGAAAGAGCACCCTCCTGTGATAGCACAGAGATTTCTACTGCAGGATTCACAAAGCAAATTAAAGAATAGAACATTCATTGAAGGAAAGAAAAAAACGTCACGTTGGGGAATTGTTGAATAGACAATCAGTTGCTGGTCCCAGGCATCCCACCTTCATAAAATTGTCTAGAAATGCTAATGAATAGTTTTAGTCTGGTTGTTTGTTCAGCTACTTGATGTATACCAATAAGCTGTGTCGTTTGGCAGAGTAATGGAGGTATCCATCGTATGCATATGCACAATGATGCAAGGCAATTTAATCAAACTATAGGCTGTCATGGAGAACATATCCTTTTCACCAAACCTTCTTTATTTTGGGTGTTCTTCAGCCTCTGTGGACTTTAAACTATAAAACTGCTAACTGATCAATTTCTTAAACTTCCATCTTTTGGGCCTCTTGCCTTTTACTACTCAATACGTTGACTAGCACAGGCAGACATCCTAATCCTCCTCTTCATCATAATCCATCAGACAAGAAAAGAAATGATCCACCATTTGGGCCTCTGTCTCTAGTAAGCACGAAGCATCACGAGATGGCAACTGCATGCTTCCATTCAATGGCACATTACATTCAACCAAAATTTTGTTGCATCATCATGTGTGTATTTTAACATGTATCACTCTAAGTAATTCATATAATTCGGTAAAGTCAATTGAGTTTATTATAGTATTCTTTCAATTATATTATATAGCATGCCCTTAGTAATGCTGCATTATACCACTACATTTAATCAATTTTAACAATTTTTAAATTAAAAAGGTCCTTCATTTTATACAGAATGGATTAATGGAAGTAAATATCAATGCTTTCAATAATCATAGCTTCATTTAACAAGAATTTGTACTTATGCATTCATTTTCAGAGTCTGATCCTATACAAAATCCATTTTTGTTCTGTAATTTTAATTTGCAGCCAGTAGAGGACCCCCTTTCCCATATTTCAGCTGCTGTTCTCCCTCCGTCTCATCCAAAAGAACAAATCAAACAAACTGACACATGAATGAAAGAAAAATGGAGGGCTATGTGGGAGGTTAGATTGATTTTAGAGTGGGTTAATGGGTCAGCACAACATTGTAGGCCAACGGGTTTGTACTGTTTTGTACCTTTGAAAATTCAGAAAGTTGTCATTCTCTTCATTCGTAACCTTTGTCTGTCATGATTAACTGCCTGTATAAATGCAAAGCATAATCTAGTGTGCAGTGTGTGAGTTTGGCTCACTGATCTGTCATAAATGAATTCAGTTAACGTTAAAAATAAGCTAAATTTATCAATATACATTTAACATTGGAAAAACTGGATTAAACCTTATGAACATAAAATAATTTAAAATGAATTGAATTTAGGCTGAATTTCTACTTTCATATCTAGAATCTCACTGATAGGTCCTTTAAGAATTCTCACAGACCGTGCATCAGAGTGCGTTGACTCAGCAAGAAGAGTCAATGCTTTTCAGTGCCAGAAAGCTCAATTTAATCCAGACTTCAGGTAGACTCTGCACAGAGTTTGCATGTGTTTCCTCTGACATCCCAAAGACACACAGGTCAGTAGGTTAATTAAGCCAATGTATAGGTGAGTAGTAGGATTGGGGGAAATGATGGGAATGTGGGGAGAGGTAAAAGATGGGATTAATGTAGGATTTGAGTAAATGATCAGCTGGTTGTCGGCACAGGTTTATGAGGCTGGATGGGCCATCCATGCTTTATAATTCTATCAGTAGAAACTAAATATGAAGAATGAAAATTCCTCAAAGAGGAACCCTAAGTTTCTGCAGCTTGGTAACTCAAACAAAAGAAGTTGGTTTACTTCTCAGAATTTCTACAACGAGTGAATGGATTGATCAAACTCATAGCCAGGAGCATGTAGCCTATGATGCTCTCGATTGCAATGAATCTGCTTGCCTTTCTTCCTGGGGAGGGTAATAGTCTACTACAGTTTCACAAATGATGCATCAAAACCTGCTGGATGGTTGTGTGTATTGTAAACTGAATTTGTGACTGGTAGTTCAGGAGGAGCTAGAGGTCTAAACGTTAATGGTCATGGTGATCTCAATGCCAAAGCAAAGGTGCACAGGCCCAGTAATGGATTCCAATATTTACTGTGACACAGGACACGTGCATATGACGGTCTTCCTACTGAAATTTATTTTATTTTATTGATAGATCCTGCGCAAAACTGGCCCTTCTGGCTCACCAAGCTGCACTGCTCAGCAACCCATCTAATCACAATGACCAATTAACCTGCTAACCGGTACGTCTTTGGACTGTGGAGGAAACCCACATGCACATGGGAAGAACATACATACAAACCTTCTTACAGAGGATGCCGGAAATGAACTCTGCACTCCCCTGCCCCATGCTATAATAGTGTCACGCTAACCTCTACACTACTGCGGCACCCCAAGATGCAGCCCCATTACTTGCACTGTTGCCCTGGGAATTCCAGGTATGATAGTTAGTTCCTGAAGATACAGATCTGCAAACTTTCCCCTTTCTAGTGTCCTCTTGCATTCTGTGCAGGTTTTTGCGACTTCCTTTCTGTTGTAAGTATATGCCTGTAGAAAGCACATATTTTGTCATTGTGAAAAAGACCATAAGACAAAGGAGCAGAATTAGGCCATTAAGCTCATAGTGTCTGGTCCACTATTCCATCATGGCTGATTTATTATCCCTCTCAACCCATCCTCCTGTTTTCTTTCCATAACCTTTGACACCCAGGAATCTATTGACCAAGAATCTACAACCTCCAGTTTAAATAATGACTTGGCCTCCACAGCTGTCTGTGGCAATGAATTCCACAGATTCACCACCCTCTGGCTAAAGAAATTCCCCCTCATCTCTGTTCTAAATAGATTGGTCTGCAGTGAGTGCCAATATGAGGAAGATTCAACCAAAGAATCATTCTGATCTCTAACCTGCACCACCCATCACCATCAACCCTCTACCCCTGCTTACCAAGTGAAAACAAACATTATTTTGTACACTTACTGTAAAGGGTCATACTTGAAGAAAAGTGTGGTAGGAGTCAAATAATTGCTTTACCAGGCTCTTTATTCTAAGAAAGGATGTGTTGGCGTTGGAGAGGGTCCAGAGGAGGTACAAGAAAATGATCCCAGGAACAAAAGGGTGAATGAGGAGAGTTTGATGGCTCTGGGACTGTACTTGCTGGAGTTTAGAAGAACGAGGGGAGAGCCTATTGAAATCTATCAGATAGGGCAGCACAGTATTGCAGTGGTTAGCACAACGCTTCACAGCACAGGCAACTCGGGTTCAATTCCTGCCACTGTCTGTACATTCTCCCCATGATTGTGTGGCCTTCCTCCGGATGCTCCAGTTTCCTCCCACAGTCCAAAGATGTACTGGATGGTAGTATAACTGGTCATTTATAAATTGTCATGTGATTAGGATAGGATTAAATCATGGGTTGTTGGGTGACGAGGCTCAAAGGGCTGGGAGGGTCTGTTCTGCTCTGTATCTCAGCAAATAAATAAACATTGAAAGGCCGAGAGACCGTGGTCTTGGAGAGGATGTTTCCTTTAGGGGTGAATCTAGGACCAGAGGACACAGCCTCACAACAGAAAGAAGTCCTGTTAGAACAGAGATGAGGAGGAATTTCTTCAGCCAGAGGGCAGTGAATCTGTAGAATTCATTACCACAGACGGCTGTGGAGGCCGTCAATGGGTATATTTAAAGCAGAGGTTGATAAGGTCTTGATTAGTCGGGGCGCCAAAGGTTTTGGGGAGAGGGCAGGACAATGGGATTGAGAGGGATAATAAATCAGCCATGATGGAATGGTGGAGCAGACTCAATGGACTGAATGGCCTAATCTGCTCCTTTGTATTTGGGTTTTATTTAGAGGGAGGAACAGAAGCAGTTGTAATACCAGGAGGCTGAAGAAAAAAATATTTATGATAAAAATATTTATGATAAAAATATTTACAAGTAGAATAAATTATTTAAACTCTGCCATGGATGGTGCTAATCCTTGCTGTAAATGGAGCAGGATTGGGCATGGGCTAGCAACACCATCCCATATAAACCCAGTACTACTGAAACACCAACAGAAGCTCCAAATATCTCATCCCTGGGAGTGGAAGGATACACCGAGAAGATGGGCCACATCTGGACTGGCCCAGGACAGAAGTCTCTGGCGAGCCACTGTTGGTGGCCTATGCCCCAGTAGGCATGAGAAGAAGAAGAAGAAGAAGAAGAAGAAGAAGAAGAAGAAGAAGAAGAAGAAGAAGAAGAAGAAGAAGAAGAAGAAGAAGAAGAAGAAGAAGAAGAAGAAGAAGAAGAAGAAGAAGAAGAAGAAGAAGAAGAAGAAGAAGAAGAAGAAGAAGAAGAAGAAGAAGAAGAAGATATTTGCACATGGATAGAGAACTGGAAAGCCAATAGGTTTTACATACAAGAAAGCATCAAGTTGGATAAGTCACCGGGACTGGATGAGGTGTACCCCAGGCAACTGTGGGAGGTGAAGGAAGAGATTGCTGAGCCTCTGGCAATGATCTTTGCATCATAAATGGGGATGGGAGAGGTTCCAGAGGATTAGAGGGTTGCAGATGTTTTTCCCTTATTCAAGAAAGGGAGTAGAGATAGCCCAGGAAATTATAGACCAGTGAGACTTACTTCAGTGCTGAGCAAGTTGATGGAGAAGATCCTGAGAGACAGGATTTATAAACATTTCGAGAGGCATAATATGAATAGGAATAGTCAGCATGGCTTTGTCAAAGGCAGGTCGTGCCTTGCGAGCCTGATTGAAGTTTTGGAGGATGTGACTACACACATTGATGAAGGTAGAGCTGTAGATGTAGTGTATATGGATTTCAGCAAGGCATTTGATAAGGTACCCCATGCAAGGCTTATTGAGAAAGTAAGGAAGTATGGGATCCATGGGGACCTTGCTTTGTGGATCCAGAATTGGCTTGCCCACAGTGGTTGTTGACAGGTCAGATCCTGCATGGAGGTTGGTGACCAATGGTGTACCTCAGGGATCTGTTCTGGGACCCCTTCTCTTCGTGATTTTTATAAATAACCTGGATGAGGAAGTAGAGGGATGGGTTAGTAAATTTGCTGATGACACAAAGGTTGGGGGTATTGTGGATAGTGTGGAGGGCTGTCAGAGGTTACAGCAGGACATTGATAGGATGCAAAACTGGGCTGAGAAGTGGCAGGTGGAGTTTAACCCAGATAAGTGTGAAGTGATTCACTTTGGTAGGTCAAATATGATGGCAGAATATAGTATTAATGGTAAGACTCTTGGCAGTGTGGAGGATCAGAGGGATCTTGGGGTCCGAGTTCTTAGGACACTCAAAGCTGCTGCGCAGATTGACTCCGTGGTTAAGAAGGCGTATGGTGTATTGGACTTCATCAACTGCTGGATTGAGTTCAAGAGCTGTGAGGTAATGTTGCAGCTATATAGGACCCTGGTCAGACCCCACTTGGAGTACTGTGGTCAGTTCTGGCTACCTCACTACAGGAAGGATGTGGAAACTATAGAAAGGGTGCAGAGGGGATTTCCAAGGATGTTGCCTGGATTGGGGAGCATGCCTTATGAGAATAGGTTGAGTGAACTTGGCCTTTTCTCCTTGGAGCGATGGAGGATGAGAGGTGACCTGATAGAGGTGTATAAGATGATAAGAGGCATTAATTGTGTGGATAGTCAGAGGCTCTTTCCCAGGGCTAAAATGGCTAGCACGAGAAGGCACAGTTTTAAGGTGCTTGGAAGCAGGTACAGAGGAGACGTCAGGGGTAAGTTTTTTTACGCAGAGAGTGGTGAGAGCGTGGAATGGTCTCCCGGCAATGGTGGTGGAGGCGCATATGATAGGGTCTTTTAAGAGGTTCCTGGAGAGGTACATAGAGCTTAGAAAAATAGACGGCTGTGGGTAACCCTAGGTAATTTCTAAAGTAAGTACATGTTCGGCACAGCATTGTGGGCTGAAGGGCCTGTATTGTGCTATAGGTTTTCTATGTTTCTAAGACACAATCAGAACTATTCATCAAAGTAACAAATGCACTGAATTTTGATTTAGTCTGTTAGAACTATGTGAAAACCAGCTATATTCCTCTTACAACAAATGAAATGTTATCAATTAAATAGAATTTTTAAAAAACCTGCACAGATTTGTGGATTACTTTTTAACACTATAATATTGAAAAATTGGTTCAAACTGTTTTCAATTTCATTTATGTGTAATGAATTCAGAGGAGGAAAAGAGTTTTAGTATATGACCTACTAGTCAGTTGTGTAATATGGAGGATATAATGATAAACTTTCATTTTATATGGCTGTGATTATAATAAGCATGAGGGTGGAGGATGTCAATAGAAATGGTAAATATAGAAATTGTTACTTAGCTTGTAGGATGGTAAAATGTTAATAGAAGCATTCGGACTTTACAAAGGAAATGCTTTCAAATGATACAATGATACATCATGTCTGTAGTATTTTCCAGCAGGACAGTATAATACCCATTCTGTCAAATAGGATTGGGAGTCAGTGAACTCTGTCTCCAAAGTGCACACAAAGTATGTGTTACTGTAGGAATAAGTAAACTATTAATTTCATGTTAAAATGTTTTCTAAGTAATAAAACTATATGGGAAATTTAACTTCTCCCACCACAAATTTCAAATATGCATTTATACCGATAATCTTAATAGCTAAGTTGGAAAATTGGTAGATTGGTAAATTGGTTATTATTGTCACATGTAGTGAGGTACAGTGGAAAACTGCATACCATCCATACAGATCATTTCATGACATCAGTACATTGAGTACAAGGGAAAACAATAGCACAAAGCAGAATGAAGAGTTACAGTTACAGAGAAATGCAGTACATTCAGAAAATAAGTTTCAAGACCATAACAAAGTAGGTTGTAGGGTCAAGAGAACATCCCATCTCATCATACAAGGGGACCATTTAATAATCTTATAACAGTAGGATAGAAGCTGTCCTTGAGCCTGCTGACACAATCTTTCAGGCTTTTGTATTTTCTGTCTGATGGAAGGGGGAAGAAGGGAAAGTATCTGGGGATGTTGGGGTGGCTTGATTATGCTGACTGCTTTACTGAGGCAGTAAGAAATGCAGACAGAGGCTATGGATGGTAGTCAAGTTTTAGGTAGCCAAGTTATGTACTGAGATGTTTCCGCAACTCCCTGCAGTTGCTTGCGCTTGTGGGCAGAGCAATTGTCATACTGAGCTGCAATGCATCCAGATAAGATGCTTTCTATGGTGCATCTGTAAAAATTAGTGAAGGACAATGGAACATGATGAATTTCTTTGTCCCGAGAGGAACTAGAGGCACTGGTGCATTTTCTTGGCCATAGTCTATCAAATCTAACAAAGTCTGATCATAGTTTGCCCATTGTACTTTTAAAGTTTTTACACAGTATGTTATTGTGTTCAATTGAGGACAGTAGTGACTTTCATGTGTTAGCTAATTATTGGCAGAAGTTTGCCAGCTCTCACAACAGGTTGCAGTTATCAGTTCTAGAGTCTCTAGTGAGTCTGAATCACCAGTATTATTCCCTCTGCGTTATTTCTCTGTCATGCTTTGATAGCTGATTACGTAAACAAGAATGAATAAAGTGAGTTAAGTACTATCTATGCCATCCTCCACTCTTGTATATTTACAATCCAATGGCCAATGCATCTACTGTGTACATACATCTATTGATGCTTCTGGACACATCTTCAGTGAAGTTCCTGGAATCATCGGGTGTTTCGGGTCTTCCAACATCATACAACCTCCTCCAGGTGACCCAGCCGGGGCTGATCAGACCCCAGCTTGTGTCCAGATGGCTAGCTACTTATGACTCCATGGCTCCCCTCCTTTGAGCCACAGCCATCTTGAGGCCCTCTCTGCCGCATCGGTGGTACTGCGGATGGCTCTCCTCTTCCTCTCTCCCTCGATGCCTAAAATGCTGAATGCTCTAACTAAAGAATGGGCTACGAATCCCCTACAACCAACCTCCACTGGGAGACACCTCGCTCTCCATCCAGCCTGCTGACAGTTGCTGGCCAGTCCTGTGTACTTGGAGAGCTTCCTTTCAAAGGCCTCTTCCAAGCTATCTTCCCATGGGACTGTCACCTCCAGCAGCACCACTTGCTTAGTAGACTCAGACACTAGGACAATGTCTGCAGTATTTCTGAAAGGAAACTTACTGACAACTTCTGTAGGTGTTATGGTAATCCTTTGCAAAAACTCAATTATACTAGATTTGACACTAAATAAAAGCTCACACTGCAACTGCGAAGCATGTTATAAATTTATGTTGGTGATCTTAAGAATATGTATTTGCTATTTTAATTAATATTTATTTTAGTTTTAGACAGAACTAAATCCTTAGAGTAGTACTAAATAGGGGCAAAATCCTGATCAATTGTAGGAAAATTTTCTTATTATCAACAGAACAACAGCATTTGTCATGCACCTGGCCCTGACACACCTGGAAAACAAGGTCACTTATGTCAGACTGCTGTTTCTGGATTTCATTTCAGCATTCAGTACTGTTGTCCCACAGACCTGGTGAACAAATTCCTACTCCTCAGTCTAAAAGAACCACTGTGCAACTGGGTGTTGGACTTCCCAACAAACCGACCTCAGATTGTCAGAATTTTCAACCATTCCTCCCTCCCCATCGTCCTCAACACGGGTGCCCCCCAGGGCCATGTGCTGAGCCTGTCATTGCTGAGTAGTCTGCTCACACGTGACTGCACGGACAGACACCTGAGCAACCTCATCTTCAGGTTTACCATTGGTGGGTCTCATCACCAGCAATGATCAGATGGCCTATAGAGAGGAGGGGAAAGAGCTCGCACCCCGGTGCCAACCCCTTCCTTAATGTCAACAAGACAATGGAAACGGTCATCAACTTGCACCACTCACACTACGCTTTATATCGGTGGCACAGCAGCAAGAAGTTTCAAACTCCTGAGTGCCCATCATACACAATGTCTCATAGTCCCAGACAACATCCTACACAGTCAAGAAAGCTTATCAACGCCTCTACTTTCTGGGGAGGCTGAACTGGTCAGACACATTCAGAATATTGTGAACAATTTTGGACCTTGAATCTAAGATAGTCAGGTTGTGCAAACACTCCTCCCTCCCCATCATCCTCAACACGGGTACCCTCAGGGTGTGTGCTGAGCCCACTGCTGTACTCTCTGCTCACACATGACTGCACGGCCAAATGCCCAAGTACTCACATTGTCAAGTTCACTGATATCACGACGGTGGTGGGGCTCATCACCATCAATGATGAGACAGCATACATTGAGGAGATGGAAGAGCTCGAGGCCTGGTGCCATATAAATAACCTTTTGCTTAATTTCAATATGAGAAGGGAGATGGTTATTGACTTCAGGAGAGCTCGCACCACTCACACCTGCTTTATGTCGATGGTACAGCAGTGGAGTGGGAGTGCACATCATACACAACCTTTCGTGGTCCCAGAACACATCCTTCACAGTCAGGAAAGCTCACCAATGCTTCTACTTCCCGAGGAGGTTGAAGAGAGCTGGACTGGGCACATCCATACTCACATCATTCTACAGTTGTACAGTAGAGAGCATCCCGTATAACCATATAACAATTACAGCACAGAAACAGGCCGTCTCGACCCTTCTAGTCCGTTCCGAACTCTTACTCTCACCTAGTCTCACCGACCTGCACTCAGCCCATAACCCTCCATTCCTTTCCGGTCCATATAGCTATCCAATTTAAATTTAAACAACAACATTGAACCTGCCTCAACCATTTCTGCTGGAAGCTCATTCCACACAGCTACCACTCTCTGAGTAAAGAAGTTCCCTCTCATGTTACCCCTAAACTTTTGCCCTTTAACTCTCAACATGTCCTCTTGTTTGAATTTCCCCTACTCTCAATGGAAAAAGCCTATCCACGTCAACTCTATCTATCCCCCTCATAATTTTAAGTATCTCTATCAAGTCCTCCCTCAACCTTCTATGCTCCAAAGAATAAAGACCCAACTTGTTCAACCTTTCTTTGTAACTTAGGAGATGAAACCCAGATAACATTCCAGTAAATCTTCTCTGTACTCTCTCAATTTTGTTGACATCTTTCCCACAATTCAGTGACCGGAACTGTACACAATACTCCAAATTTGACCTTACCAATGCCTTGTACAATTTCAACATTACATCCCAACTCCTATACTCAATGCTCTGATTTCTAAAGGCCAGCATACCAAAAGCTTTCTTCACCACTCTATCCACACGAGATTCCACCTTCAGGGAACTATACACCATTATTCCTAGATCCCTCTGTTCTACTGCATTCTTCAATGCCCTACCACTTACCATGTATGTCCTATTTTGATTAGTCCTACCAAAATGTAGCACCTCACATTTATCAGCATTAAACTCTATCTGCCATCTTTCAGCCCATGCTTCTAACTGGCCTAAATCTCTCTGCAAGCTTTGAAAACCTACTTCATTATCCACAACTCCACCTATCTTAGTATCATCTGCATACTTACTAATCGAATTTACCACCCCATCATCCAGATCATTAATATATATGACAAACAACATTGGACCCAGTACAGATCCCTGAGGCACACCACTAGACACCGGCCTCCAATCTGACAAGCACTATCCACCATTACTCTCTGGTGTCTCCCATCCAGCCACTGCTGAATCTATTTTACTACTTCAATATTAATACCTAACGATTGAACCTTCCTAACTAATCTTCCGTGTGGAACCTTGTCAAAGGCCTTACTGAAGTCCATATAGACAACATCCACTGCTTTACCCTTGTCAACTTTCCTGGTAACCTCTTCAAAAAATTCAATAAGATTTGCCAAACATGACCTTTCACGTACAAATCCATGTTGACTGTTCCTAATCAGACCCTGTCTATCCAGATAATTATATATGCCATCTCTAAGAATACTTTCCATCAAGTTACCCACCACTGACATCAAACTGACAGGCCGATAATTGCTAGGTTTACTCTTAGAACCCTTTTTAAACAATGGAACAACATGAGCAATATGCCAATCCTCCAGTACCATCCCTGTTTCTAATGACATTTGAAATATTTCTGTCAGAGCCCCTGCTATTTCCACACTAACTTCCCTGAAGGTCCTAGGGAATATCCTGTCAGGACCTGGAGACTTATCCACTTTCATATTCTTTAAAAGTCCCAGTACTTCCTCTTTAATCATCATAGTTTCCATAACTACCCTACTTGTTTCCCTTACCTTACACATGACATGGTCCGGTCCGTGAAGTCCACATTCCGGTTCACGGTCCGGTCCATCGACCCTTGCTCCAGCTTTTCCTGTCTACCCTGTTTCTGGTCCTGTTGAGCTCTAATTGAGTCAGCTGATGCTCATTGGGGCTGGCTGCATAAATACCTTCAGAGACCAGGGTGTCACTGCTGGATTGTTCTTGTCCTTACTCCTTGTATCCCTTTCCCTGCCTTCTGCTTTCTTGCCTGAAGCCCTGCCTTGCCTTGCCAGTAACTTTCGCCTCACCTGAAGTTCTCGTCTAGTCTCGCCTTGCCAGAAGCCTTGCCTTGTCTTGCTGGTAACTCTTGCCTCACCTGAAGTTCTCGTCTCGCCTTGCATTGCCTGAAGCCTTGCCTTGTCTTGCTGGTAACTCTCGCCTTGTCTTGCCTGTAGTCTTGTCCTGGAGCCACCCTGTACCTAGCTCCCTTCCTGTCCCTTGCCTCCGCCCAGGTAAGTCAGGCCGTCTTGCCATTACCTGCGGTTGGTTCTGTCCCTTCCTGTCCCATGCCTCCGTCGGGTGGTGATCCGCGCCCTGCCCAGGAGTACCGCACCCTGCCCAAGAGGAGCCTGCCCAGCCTCAAGCCTGAAGACTCCAGCCTCCTGCCTCTCGCCAAGCCTCACCTCAAGTCTCTAGCCTCAAGCCTGAAGATTCAAGTCTCCTGCCTCCTGCCAAGCCTCGTCTCAAGTCTCTAAGACTTCAGCCTCGTCCTGCCTGCCTGCCTGCCAAGCGTCGTCCTTGCCTAGTTCTGGGGTCCGAGCCAGAGGCAAGACCCAGGTACTGGGTCCTTGTTCAGTCTCTGGCTCGGAATCCAAGCCCGGGCTCCTAGATCTCTTGTTCAGTCCTGTTCCGGGTTCCTGGTTTTTGTGTCCATGTCCTTGCCCTCAGCCTGTATCCTAGTCCTGTCCCTAGTACTTTAGTGTCTGTGTCTTACACTTGGGTCCATTCCCAGCCATCTCCTTATGACAACACAATTCAATATCCTTCTCCTTAGTGAACCGAAGAAAAGAAATTGTTCAAAATCTCCCCCATCTCTTTTGGCTCCGCACATAGCCATCCGCTCTGATTCTCTAAGGGACCAATTTTGTCCCTCACTATCCTTTTGCTATTAATATAACTGTAGAAACCCTTTGGATTTATTTTCACCTTACTTGCCAAAGCAACCTCATATCTTCTTTTAGCTTTTCTAATTTCTCTCTTAGGATTCTTTTTACATTCTTTATATTCCTCGAGCACCTCATTTACTCCAAGCTCCCTATATTTATTGTAGAACTCTCTCTTTTTCCAAACCAAGTTTCCAATATCCCTTGAAAACCATGGCTCTCTCAAAATTTAACCTTTCCTTTCAACCTAACAGGAACATAAAGATTCTGTACCCTCAAAATTTCACCTTTAAATGAGCTCCATTTCTTTATTACATCCTTCCCATAAAACAAATTGTCCCAATCCACTCTTTCTAAATCCTTTCTCATCTCCTCAAAGTTAGCCTTTCTCCAATCAAAAATCTCAAACCTGGGTCCAGTCCTATCCTTCTCCATAATTATATTGAAACTAATGGCATTGTGATCACTGGATCCGAAGTGCTCCCCAACACATACCTACGTCACCTGTCCTATCTCATTCCCTAACAAGAGATCCAACACTTCCCCCTCGCTAGTTGGTACCTCTATGTATTGCTGCAAAAAGCTATCTTGCGCACATTTTACAAACTCCAAACCATCCGGCCCTTTTACAGAATGGGTTTCCCAGTCTATGTGTGGAAAATTAAAATCTCCCACAATGACAACCTTGTGCTTACTACAAATATCTGCTACCTCCTTACAAATTTGCTCCTCCAATTCTCGCTCCCCATTAGGTGGTCTATAATACACCCCTATAAGCATTACTACACCTTTCCCATTTCTCAATTCCACCCAAATAGCCTCCCTAGACGAGCCCTCTAATCTATCCTGCCAAAGCACCGCTGTAATATTTTCTCTGACAAGCAATACAACACCTCCCCCTCTTGCCCCTCCGATTCTATCGCACCTGAAGCAACGAATTCCAGGAATAGTTAGTTGCTAATCACACCCCTCCTGCAACCATGTTTCACTAATAGCTACAACATCATATTTCCAGGTATCAATCCATGTTCTAAGCTCATCCACCTTTCTTACAATGCTCCTAACATGCTGTATCATGGCATGGTACAGAAACTGCACTGTGTTGGACGGGAAGACTCTATAACAAACAAGAGAATATCTGCAGATGCTGGAAATCCAGGCAACACACACAAAATGCCGGAGGAACTCAGAAGGCCAGGCAGTATCTATGGAAAAAAGTACAGTCGACATTTCAGGCCAAACCCCTTTGGCAGGGCTGGAGAAAAAAAGCTGAGGCGTAGATCTACTCTTGACTGCCAAAGGGTTTTGGCCCAAAACCGACTGGACAAGGCTCTATAAAGGGTAGTCCAAACTGCCCAACACATCAACGGCACCAGCCTACCTGCAATCAAGGATATATATACAGGAATGTGCCAGAAAAGGTCCAGTAACATCATGAAGGATCTTGCCCATCCTACTCATGGACTGTTTGTTCCACTTCCATCAGGGAAGAGGCTACATAGCATCTACACCAGGGCCACCAGCTCAGAAACAGTTTCTTTCCCCAAGCAATAAGGCTGATCAGCACCTCACCCATTAACTCCAACTCCACTTTATTATTTCCTGTCAGTCACCTTATTTACAGCCGAGTAGCACTTTGTAGAATCAATCTATGTGAAAAAATATAAGCTGTCTTATTTATATGTACTATGTTGTTTAATTATTATTTTGTTCTTCTTTACACTTGTGTACATGAAATGTCATTAAGCAATCTAGAATCTTGAATCTTGAATCTTATTCTTGTACTTCAATACACTTATACTATTTTCTTTCCAACAGATTATTGTATCTGAGTGTTAGCTTGCTGCATTTTATGATCCATGAAGGTCACACTGTAAACCAATATCAACCAGTTTCTCACCATTTGATAAATATTCCATTTTTCTATTCTGCCTTGAAGAGGGTAGCCTCGCTCTCATCCACTTCATACCTCATCTGCCACTTCCTTTCCCTTTACAAATTCTTTACTTCTACCACAGGTTAGCGTCTGATCTAGTTTTGTATCATTGGTTACTAACTAGGCTACAGTGCATTCTCTCCCTTCATCTGAGTCATATTTCCGTAACAGAAGACTAGATTGAACCTCAAAAATGATAACTGTCAGACAATTTTCTCTTCATTACAAAAGAACAGGTTTACGCCGATAAATCATAACGTTCCAGGTTTTGATAACTGCCAGTATTCCCTCCTGTAATGCTATTAAATGTGATGACAACTATATATCACTGTTCCCTCATACTCACTGGATCTGGATTGTAAAATTGCATTAATTCCCCGCCACTTATAGTCTGAGAATTCTAGAACAGGCTGACCTCTTTTTTGCTGATAATCCTATCCTCATTTCTAAAATTCTCCTAATCTTTAAATTCAAGATTTAATATATAAGCATTATATATTTTTTCTTTTAATTTAGTACTGCTCTTATGCTGTGTCTTGTCCATGTGAAAAATTATAGACAAAAACGTGTATTGTTTAATCATTGCTACAAATTCTCTAGCTTTAAAAAAAAATTACTATTACATCCCAGAATGCTGAAGGAAATGGTCCAAAAAATTGTGAGCATTCTTTAGACTTTAAATCAGTTCTTATGGCTTGAAGCGCAGCTAATGTAATATAATTATTAAAACATAGAAAGTAAAGGGGAATAGTAGGCCAATTAGCTAAGTGTCAGTAATGGAAAAATACTAGAGTACATTGTTAAAGATGTAGTAGCAGATGTAATTGAGATGTAATGCATCTCTTCCAAAGGAGACATAAGATGCTCTTCCTCTGGGTCAACCTTGCTCAAGGTGTAACCTGCTTAGTCTCCTGTCCAGGGTCACTTGCAGCCATGGAAGTAGGTGGTGGATGGTCATATGAGCAGCTGGTGTATATCACAAGTCCTGGTTATGTGACCTCTGAAGCCAGACAATCTCTGAAGAGTATTGATAGTGACTGGAGTTACCCATCTTGTAAAGACACTGCCCAGATGAAGGCAATGGCAAACCACTTCAATAGAAAAATTTGCCAAGAATAATCTTGGTCAAGATCATCACCCACGTCATATGACACGAAACATAATGATGATGAAGATGAGTATTTGGTAAAGTGTAGGATCCATCAAAATAAGCATGGAATTATGAAGGAGAAGTACTATTTGACAAGTTTATAGGAATGATTTGAAGCTGTAGCTCATAGAGTGGTTGGGGAAACCAGTAGATATGGTGTATTTGGACTTTCAGAAGGTTTCTGTTAAGATTCACATGAGAGATTAGTGTGCAGTACATAGGACCGGAGGTAATACACAGACATAGATAGAGAATTGGGAGGCAGACAGGAAATAAAGAACATGAGTAAACAGCATACGGTGATTATTGGGCTACTGCAGGGATCAGTGCTTGCACCACAACTTTTCACAATATTTAACAAATTTAGATGAGAGATTGGGATGATTGGTATTATATTCTCTTTAGTTTAGAAGAAGAAGAAAATATGTCCTGGAAAATTATAAAATTCTGATGAGACTTGACAGACTAGATGCAAGAAAGATTCTCCTGATCATGGGGAACAAAGGTCCACAACAAAGATTCACAGCCTAAGACAATGAGATGAGGACAAATAACTTCACCCAAAGAGTAGTGCACCTTCAGAATTCACTCCTAAAGAAGGCAGAAGGGCCTAAACTGCTAAATACATTAAATAAGTAGTTAGATATAGAACCAGTAAGATCCAGGGAAAGGGGAGAAAGGCACAGGGACTAAGTTTGAACTCCTTCAGAGGCTCCTTAGTATCTGAAGAACTTATCAGAAATCATCCCAGTAGCATTTTCCAGAAGGAAATGCTATTTAAAAAGGAATGCTAAAATGCAGATTCTGAAATCACTTTCTTCAGAATAAGATTTTTAAGAGATAGCTGATTAATAGTGATTTATTTTGGGTTGTTCGGAGTTGTATATGTTGTTGAGGTACACCTGATGTACCGTTGTGTGAATATGCAGAAAATTTAATTTTACAATTCCTGTTGCCTATCTCAAGCTCAGAAACAAATGTATTTTACATGCCTAAATTTATTTTCTTATGATTGAAATCACAATCACAGTAGCCTGTGAAGTACCAGTCAATGTGACAAATCAGGTGCAAAAATTCACAACATTCTGGATTGTACTTCTTGCAAACTCACATCATACAACAGTAACTTCTCAACTATCGCAATTTATGCTCTTGTGTGCAACAATAAAAATGATGGAATATTGGAGCAATTGTAATACAATTATAACCAAATTGCTTCACAATAGTCAGTCTGACATATCTTCATTTGTGCTCAAAACTGTTAAGTACATAGAATAATATAGCACAAAATGAGACCATGCCTATCAGATCTCTGAAGGAGCTACCAAGCTGTTCTGCTTTTTCCCTTTAACTTTTTTTTTTCATTTATAGGACCATAAGACCATAAGATATGGAGCAGAATTAGGCCATTTGGCCCATCAAATCTGCTCCGCCATTTCATCATGGCTGATCCAATTTTCCTCTCAGCCCCAATCTCCTGCCTTCTCCTCATATCCCTTCATGCCCTGACCAATCAAGAATCTATTAACCTCTGTTTTAAATATACATGAAGACTTGGCCTCTACTGCTGTCCATGGCAAAGAATTCCACAGATTCACCACTCTCTGGCTAAAGAAATTCCTCCTCAACTCCATTCTAAAAGGACGCTCCTCTATTCTGAGGCTGCGTCCTCTGGTCTTAGACTCTCCCACCATAGGAAGCATCCTCTCCATATCCACTCTATCAAGGGCTTTCAGTATTGAATAGATTTCAGTGAGGTCACCCCTCATTCTTCTGAATTCGAGCGAATACAGGCCCAGAGCTATTAAACACTCTTCATATTACAAGCCATTCAATCCTGGCAGCACACAAAAAATGCTGGAGGAACTCAGTAGGCCAGACAGCATCTAGGAAAAGAGTACAGTTGAAATTTCGGGCCAAAACCCTTTGAGTCCTGCCAAAGGGTTTCATTTCATTTCTTCTACTAAAGTGCGTGACCATACAATTTCCAACACTGTATTCCATCTGCCATTTCATTGCCCATCATCCTAATCTGTCTAAGGCCTTCTGTAGCCTCTCTACTTTCTCAAAACTATCTGCCCCTCTACCTATCTCCACATTGTCTGCAAACTTTGGAACAAAGCCATCAGTTACGTCATCCAAATCATTGACATATAATGTAAAAAGAATCAGTCCCAACACAGACCTCTGAGGAGCACCACAGTCACCGGCAGCTAGCCAGAAAGGGCTCCCTTTATTCTCACTCTTTGCCTCCTACCAATCAACCACTGCTTCTTTCCTGTAATACCATGGGCTGGTAGTTTTTTAAGCAGCCTCATGTGTGGCACCTTGTCAATGGCTTCTGAAAATCCAACTACACAACATTAACTGATTCACCTTTGTCTATCCTGCCTGTTATTTCTTCAAAGAATTCCAACGAATTTGTCAGGCAAGACTTTCTCAGGCAAGGGTACCATGCCTTCTGCAGCTATTTTATCACGTGCCTCCAACTACCCCGAGACCTCATTCTTAATAATTGACTCCAACATCTTCCCAACCACTGAGGTCAGAATAACTTGGGCTTTTTTCTGCCTCTCTTCCTTCTTGAAGAGTAGAATGACATTCACAATTTTTCAGTCTTCTGGAACCATTCCGGAATCTACTGATTCTTGAATGATCATTACTAATACCTCCATGATCTCTTCAGCTACCTCTTTCAGAACTCTGTGGTGTACACCATCTGGTCCAGGTGACTTATCTATCTTTGGACCTTTCAGTTTCTCAAGAACCTTCTCTCTAGTTATGGTAACTTCACAAACTTCATACCACCTGACACCTGGAACATCCCATCATACTGCGAGTGTCTTCCACAGTGTAGAATGATACAAAATACTTATTCAGTTTGTCTGCCATTTTGTTGTCCCCCATTATTATCTTTCAGCATTGTTTTCTAGAAGTCCAATATCTACTCTTGCCTCTCTTTTACATTTTGTGTATCTGAAGAAACTTTTGCTCTCTTCTTTAATATTGTTGGCTGGCTTATTTTCATATTATATCTTTACCTTTTCAATGCCTTTTTTAGTTGCCTTCTGTTGGTTTTTAAAAGCTTCCCAATCCTTGAAATTCCCACTAGGATTTGCTCTATTATATGCCCTCTCTTTTGATTTTATGTTGGCTTTGACTTCTCTTATTAGCCTCAGTTGTTTCATTTTGCCTTTAGAATACTTCTTCCTCTTTGGGATGTATATATCTTGTGACTTCTGAATTGCTTCCAGAAATTCCAGCCATTGCTTCTCTGCCATCATCCCTGCCAGTGTTCTTTTCCAATCAATTCTGGCCATCTCCTCTCTCATGCTTCCATAATTCCCTTTACTCCACTGTAATACTAATACATCTGTGGTGGCCAGTGCTATCATGTTTGCTGTTGTGTGCTGGGGCAGCAGGCTGAGGGTAGCAGACACCAACAGAATCAACAAACTCATTCGTAAGGCCAGTGATGTTGTGGGGATGGAACTGGACTCTCTGACGGTGGTGTCTGAAAAGAGGATGCTGTCCAAGTTGCTACCATCTTGGACAATGTCTCCCATCCACTACATAATGTATTGGGTGGGCACAGGAGTACATTCAGCCAGAGACTCATTCCACCGAGATGCAACACAGAGCGTCATAGGAAGTCATTCCTGCCTGTGGCCATCAAACTTTACGACTCCTCCCTTGGAGGGTCAGACACCCTGAGCCAATAGGCTGGTCCTGGACTTATTTCCTGGCATAATTTACATATTACTATTTAACTATTTATGGTTTTATTACTATTTATTATTTATGGTGCAACTGTAACGAAAACCAGTTTCCCCCGGGATCAATAAAGTATGACTATGACTATGACTATGATCTGACTTTAGCTTCTCCTTCTCAAATTTCAGGGTGAGTTCAATCATATTATGATCACTTTCCCCTAAGGGTTCTTTTATCTTAAGGACTCTAATCAATTCCGGTTCATTGCACATCACCTAATCCAGAATAGCTGATTCGCTAGTAGGCTCGGCCATGAGCTGCTCTGAAAGTCATCATGTAAGCCCTCTAGAAATTCCCCCTCCTGTAATTCAACACCAACCTGATTTTACCAATTTATCTGCATATTGAAGTCCCCCATGACGATTGTAACATTGCCCTTTTGGCATGCATTTCTATCTCCTGTTGTAATTTTTAGGACACGTCCTTAGTACTGTTTGGGGGTCTGTATACAACTCCCATCAGTGTCTTTTTACCTTTACAGTTCCTTAGCTCTATTCACAATGATTCAACATCTTCGGACTCTATGTCACCTCTTTCGAATGATTTGATTTCAACTTTTACCAACAGAGCAATGCCACACCCTATGCCTTCCTGCCTATTCTTTTGACACAATGTGTATCCTTGGACATTAAACTCTTAGTTATAATCTTTCAGCCATGGTTCAGTTATGCCTACAACATCATACCTGCCAATCTGCAACTGTGCTACAATTTCATCAACCTTATTCTGCGTACTGCACGTATTCAGATACAACACCTTCAGCCCTGTATTCACTCTTTTCGATGTTGTCTGCCTTTCACATTGCAACTCATCCTGTTGACTGCAATTTTGCCCTATCTACAGCCTCCCTTCACTACAAATTGCTTCTGTATGTAAACCTGCTACCCCATCTTCAGTACTATTATCCTCTTTTCCTATGTTACTTCTTGCATTTAAATATAGACAGCCCAGGACACAAGTTGCACCATGCTCAACCTTTTGATTCCTAACTAATCACCACAGCATACCTCTTCTACCCCCTTCCTTTCTGAATCACAGAGTCAGATTCAGTATCACAGACCTGACCACTGTGACTTTCCTCTGTTAGATCATCCTCTTGAAACTCATGATGAAGGGTCTCGGCCCGAAACGTCGACTGTATTCTTTTCCATAGACGCTGCCTGGCCTGCTGAGTTCCTCCTGCATTTTGTGTGTGTTGCTTGGATTTCCAGCATCTGCAGATTTTATCTTGTTTGTCATTAATTGTTTAACCTTGTTAACTTTATTTTGATAGGCTTGGGGTTTCTGGGTCACCTGTTCTAATTAAGTGGTCATTCCTTAGGGTTTATCGCTGTGTCTTAGTTTGGAGGGTATTTGTCTCGTTGGTGTCGCTTGGTCGAGCAACCGATGCTCTGTTGGAATTCTTATGTATTAACTCTGCTGTCTCTACATGGGGAGTCTGTCTTTCCACCACACTTGGCAGTGCACATTGTGACAATGAACATTGCCAGGCGGGTTTTGCTAGTATTTCAAATGAATAAATGTATTTATATTTTTATGGCCCTTAGGTAGACTGAAATGCCCAGATTATTACCCCTATTCAGTGATAATGAATAGTAACAGCTAATGATGAAGGAAAATCTCAGAGTCTATATTATTATATAGCACATATAGTTGACTTGGGTGAACTCCTCGGCAAAGGTACTTTACAAACAGCTGGGAAGAGGAGATAAATAAGAAAAGGGTGAGGTCAAAAACATAGTGCAAGAGAGTACTTTGGAAGGTTTTGAAGTTAGAAAGTATGAGATTCAGGGATAAAGCTTCAGATTAGAGTATGGTGACTGAAAGAGTGATTACAGAAGGTAAAACAGTGACATGGGGAAAGGCAAGTTGAAAAGGTCTAATTGGTTTCTGAAGTAACTAGAAACTAATATTTCTGGTCCCTTGCACAACATATTTCTCCTCTTTCTTTTCAAGAAACACTGATACTGGGCAAGAAACGTTTCACAGGCACAGTGGTTTTCAGATATCTCATCAAACTTCCCAGTGTTAGTTGCCCTACAAATGGTGAATTTTGGAATGCTGCCTAACAGTCACGCTCAATCCTTCCCCAATCTTGATGCATAAGGGTGTATTGTAAAGGGTTCACCTTTGTGCTTGGTGAATGTCTTCATCGCTATGGCCTTGAGTGTACATGAAAATGTGTTACACCATGAGAATTCAATACTACTGTGGGAATACAACCACTAGAACATGAAAATCAGGTGAACACAGGGGCAAGATTAGTGAGTTGTGGTGACAAGTGACGATTGGTTATGGATTGGTGGTTTGAGTTGGTACTAATGTACTGGCCCGCTTCTGAAGCATTTCATATTAGTGGAATGGGTATAAAAGTAGAGTGGTTGAGGGTAGGTTGTCAAGGCCTCACTTATGGGCTGGTTGTGAATGGCACTGTGGATCAAGTGGGAGGTATGCTACAGTGACAAGAGCATATGCACACCTGGATAAATGTTTTGATGTTTGCTGTTCTGTCCTAATAAGCAACGTTTTGTAGCTCTGAGTAGATAATTGGAGTTTGTATCTTTCCACCTTACCGAGCCATTCTGTGAACCTTTTGGTGTAACGTAATATTTTGGCTTTGTCGGCTAAGGATCTGGCAGGTGTGAGAGAAAGCAAATATGCTTGCAAAAAATGTTTAGGAGTAAGAGTAAGAAGGAAGACCCCCTTGGTGAAGAATACCGAGTACCAGGGTGGACTGATAACTGGGAGCCATTAGCAGAGAGCTTAAGGATATGAGCTCTGGGAGAAGGTGGAGTGATCTTATCCGACTGGGAAATGGGAGCTGTGTGAGGATTGCCATCAAACCATGGGTTTGGCAACCTGGCCAGTTTGCTCGCAGAACATGATGTGCTAGTGGACTGGACAGACAAGCTGGACATACAAGGGTAAAGATGGGACACCATCTCATATCCATACTAAAGGGGTTAAGGTGCCTGGACAAGAAGGGCAGCCAGAGAGAGCTGCTGGCATCCATCATAAACCAATCTCTTGGAAAGAGGAGGAGATAGAGATTCTTGAACACAAGGTGGGGAGATTGAATCAGTGCAGCATGACCACAGATCTGCATTAAAGAGATGGAGAAAAAGAGTATCGATATCACCTGTTACCTGACCAAGATCCAGAAGCAGGAAATGGGTCGAAGGGCCAATTAGCAATTGGACCCAGTGAAGATCTGAGCTCTTATTTTATGGGGCGATGACCTAGATACTCAAGGATACAGATATTTGGTTTGATGGTGAGGATTGGGATTATAGGGTGAAAAGTCACTTTCCTTCCTCTGCCCCCCAAGTCCTTAAGAACACAACTAACTAGGGTTATTATGTCCACAGAAACCGGGCCTGACCAACCTCCCTCTCCAAGCCCCTGTCATCCTGTGGGGCAGCCTGATACACCGGGCCAATGTGTCATCCAGCTAGAGAAAGTGCAAGAGTGGAGATCCGAAATTTTGGCCACCGCAGTGGTTGACTAAGAACTACTCCTCCAAGGAATTGATGGAGTTGGAGGATCGGACCAGACAGTAATTGCAGGAACCATTAGCAGAGTACTTGTTAAGGATACGAGCCGTGAGAGGAGGTGGAGAAATGGGTGCCCTGGGAGGATTGCCATCAAACCATGGGGCAAGCAATATCCTATGGGGGAATGGTCAGAGAGTATAAGTCTTTGTGGTAGAGAGCAGCAGCTGCAGTAAAGGGTAAGCATCCCTCCCTGTTAGACTGGGATTTAGACTGTCAAGAACTGTGGAACACAGTGGAGGAGGGGACTGAGGCTCTTCGTCAGTGGGCCCTGATCACTGGGGCTTATGGGGGTGGGGATGACCCGCTGGAGGATCAGAAGTTCTCCCTGACCGTGGTAGGGTACCTGGTAAAAATGGCAGCCCTCCATTTGAAGGGAAAGATGCTGCCTCTTTCAGGGCCGGTGGAAGGGAGGACAGTAGGTTTGGCTACCGAACTCTTGGAGAGGTTGGTACATGTAAGCAGGGCTTGTAGCCGGGTGAGGAAGACAAAGAAAGATAAAGAAGTAGAAAGGGGGGGGGGTGCTCCCACCTGACCGGTATGGAGATGCTTTTAGCTCTGCTCAAGACAGGCATCCTGAAGGAACAGAAGGACGTGATACCTGCTACTGCTTTGTGTGCTTTATTGTTAAAATAGGAAGGGAGAGGAGCTGCAGGAGAGAAGGAGACCTCTGCTGATCTCCAGCTCCTGATACACCTCCCTTGAGGCATTGCAGATAGCTCCCCAACACCTGGCACTCTGCTCCTATGGGAGTATGGCCAGGGCTCCTAGTGTATATATTCAGTGACTCTTTCTCAGCCGGGAGGCCTGAGGCCTTACCTATCTATTGTGGTCCACTGGAAGGGGAAATGCACAATGACGGTTGGCACATTGATAATGAGGCTGAACACACGATTATCCCAGAGCCCCAGGTGATGATAGAAGGGCTGGGAGGGTTACTCATTTCAGCCTGGATAGTTACAGTAAGCGCAGCCATCAGAACAACCAGGACCTATGTCTGTGCTGGTTGTGGCATTCCCGATTGTATTTTGCCTATGAATGTGCTGAAAGATAGGTCCCTGCAAAACAATTTTTTGTTCTGCAAAGTTTACTTTTGGGGTGGCTGGAGTGACGGTGCTGGTGGGACTGGCCAAGTGGGAGCCTCTCATAACCTGCCTCTTGACCAAGGTGCTGAACATCAGGCAGTACCCCATCCCAGGTGGCATCAGTACCCCATCCCAGGTGGCATCAAGGAGATCGGAGAAACACGTTGAAGGAGGGGGGGAAGTTTATTCGGCTGGCAATGTTCCCCTATATTAGTCCCATGTGGCCAGTGCGGAAGGGGGATGGAACCTGGTGAGTGACGATAGACTTTAGGCAATTGAATAAGCACGCCCGCCCCTCACAGCAGCCGTCCTAGGTGTAGTGACCATTGCACAGGACATAGGAGGTAGGGACGGGAAACATTGGTACTTTGTAGTAGATTTGGCCAATGTTTTCTTTTCCATTCTCTTGAGTCCCTGGTTGCAAGACCAGTTTGCCTTTACATGGGAAGGGAGACAGTATACCTTTTGTCATCTTCCCCAGGGATATGTGCACAACCCAAACTTGTGCCATGACCTTATAGCTTGAGAGTTGCAGGGCACGGAATAAATCCACCATGAGCTTGTTTTAGGAATGGTATGTACTGGCATCTGAACAGACGAAGACCAAGGTGCCAACGGTGTTGACAGTGTTGTTAAGAAGGCGTATGGTGTGTTAGCCTTCATCAACTGTGGGACTGAGTTCAAGTAATTTTACAGCTATACAAGACCTTAGTTAGATCCCATTTGGAGCACTGGAGTTCTGGTCACCTCTCTAGAGGAAGGATGTGGATAGCTTACAGTGCAGAGGAGATTTACAAGGATATTGCCTGGATTGTAGAGCATGTCTTATGAGAATAGGTTGAGTGAACTTGGCCTTTTCTCCATGGAGTGATGGAGGATGAGAGGTGACCCGATGGAGGTGTATAAGATGATGAGATGCATTGATCGAGTGGATAGCCAGAGGCTTTTTCCCAGGGCTGAATGGTTAACACAAGGGGTCAAAGTTTTAAGGTGCATAGAAGTAAGTACAAGAGGGATGTCAGAGGTAAGTTTTTCACTCAGAGAGTGGTGGGTGTGTGGAATGCACTGCCAGTGACGGTGGTAGAGGCAGGTACAATAGAGTCTTTTAAGAGATTCTTAGATAGGTACATGGAGCTTAGAAAAATAGAGGGCTCTGCAGCAAGGAAATTCTAGGTAGCTTCTAGAGTAGGTTACATGGTCGGCACAATGTAATGTGCTATAGATTTCTATGTTCTATGTACCAACGTTGAATGTACTACTGCAATCCAGGAATAATTGCGATTGTCATTATGAAGGGCTGGTTCTGATGGGAAGTAGCTCTTGTACCTTTATGCACCTTAATGGTACAAAGCAGTGTGGCACTACTACTGTGAGAAGATACTGCTTTGAGACACATTTGTTTCCCACATTGAATGGCACGCTCTGGGTGTGTGGCTCTGGTCCTTACCTTTGGCTCCCCACGGGTTGGTCTTGCTGTTGCTACCTGGTTTGCTGTGCTCTATGGGTATCACATTGATGATCTGGTCGACCACCCAACCCACAAATCGAAACATCAGAAAAAGGGTATCACAATGGCCAACTGATTATGGATGTTGTCTTTTCCCCCATATGGTATTGCCCTGTTATATAGGGAGATCATCTTAATGGCCTCAGAGAGAATACAATGGCATTGGATTATATCCTGGGTACCTGTGCCATAATAGGGCCAGGAGCATTGTATGTACATCCCTGATGAATCAGCGAATATAACAAATTTGGCTGACCATATCCAACAGTCAGTAGATAAGATGTGTAATGTAGAATATTACACCCTGAGAGGGAGTTGGTGGCCTTTTTGGAACACCTGGAGACTAGTGGGCTACCGTTGTGCACTGGGGTGCTCCTGTAGACATTTTGCTTTTATGTTTAGCAATTTTGCATTTTGGTTGTAATGAAGTGGGGCATCCATGGGGGATGCATTAAAGCCTCTGGGGCAGATGTAGTGGGGTTGCAACATTCGAAGGGTGGAATCTATTGTAAAGGGCTAATCTTTGTGCTTGTCGAATACCTTCACCACTGTGGCCTTGAGTGTGTGTGACTGGGGCCGTGAGAATTCAACACACCTGGTTCAGTGGTTTGAGCCGGTGCTATTGTATGGGAGCACACTGCAGCATTTCATATCGGTGGAATGGGTACAAAGGTAGAGTGGTTGGAAGCAGATTTTCGAGGCCGCACTGATGGGCTAGTGGCGGACTGCACCACGGATTGAGTGGGAGGTGTGCTTCAGTGAGAGGGCCCACTCACACTTAGATAAATGTTTTAATATTTGCTATTCTGCCCTAACAAAGTTTTGTAGTTATAAGTAGGTAAAAGGAGTTTGTGTCTTTCTGCATTACCAAGGTGGTCCGTGAACCTTGTGGTGTAATGTAACAGAGGAGGATCAAATAAAGATGACTAGCAACTGATGATAGTAGGTACTTAACTAATTTTAACTGTCCCAACAGCAACAACTTCACCTACCCCCTCTCTGATATTTTTTACTGAGAACAAACTGAAATATGAAGTTGGGATCCCTTCTAGGGTTGTTCTGCTGAACACATTGCATCATGGTTCACCAAATGAGTTCTATCTGTGCAAGTTAATCATTTTTTCTACAGCTCAGTTTAAAATATCTCCACATTTCTACACATTTCTCAACCTTTTTTTCTATATTCCCATGTTATTTTAATCTCTAAATGAAAATAGCATGTACTGAAATGTAGTGAAAATACATTTAGTGACAAACATGATTTTCACTATTCTATTGGTCTTTCCAATGAATTTCATATTCATTTGTGCCTTTAGAGTGTACATACCTATAATCATACTTCCTAACTGCTGATTACATTCTGGAAGTGATGGACAAATTGTTTCATCAAGTGCTGTTACCACAGTTTTCTTGCCGTCATCCTGCAGAGTGGGGCAGTCATTTTGGTTGCATTTTCCTCTAAATCTGGAAAATATTAAAGTCTTTCAGAAACAACATTCTGCCAGCAGTATGTGTTCTATTGCAAGTTAAATCTGGAACTTTAGATCGACCCCATATTGCTCTATACTTTTGTTTCAGTTATCTGTAGATCTTTCACTGCAGTCCCATATCTTTTTACATCAATTATATGAAATTTCTAAATTGACAACATACATTATGAACTAGCCAGATGTGAGCCACCAATCTTATAGGACTATTACAATGACAAGATGATGACAGAGCCCAAATACTTTACAAAGGGATGGAAAGCATATGGTATTCCAATGATTCTGCCAAAAAAATTCAATAACTCTGTTGAAACATTTAACTGTGTATCTGCACTTAACATGTTACTGTTACTGGCAGAATTAAGTAAATGCAAAGTCAATGTTTGGATTTTGTGCACGTCAGCGATGGACTTACATCCATTTCCCCCACGATCATCTTAAAGTTGGCAGCTCCTTTCATTAGTCTCATCTGAATGATTTATCTCCAGATCTGCTATCAGTTTGCATACTTATGCATAATTCATCTATAACTTTCGCCCATTAACCTTGGTGAAATAATTGTCTCTGTAATGCTTTAAATCATAGTTGAGCAAAATCCACCTCATTTAATAAGTTTGAATCCATCAAAACTCCTTGCCTCCCAGTTGTAGCTGTCTCGTCAGTGGACTTGCTCATGTATCATTTGACTTGGAACCTCGGTTACTAAGTTATAGAATGCTAGAATGTAGAATTATATGTGATTAATTATGCCTACTCTGAATCTCTTTATCCTCTTCCATTGTAGAGGCTATGATAGATTCTGTTCACAGGAAAAATATTTCATAACTTTCTGTGATGTCTAGAAATTAATGGCCTTAGTTATCTGTCAATAGATGTAATTTTTCCTGATTAAAAACTTGCAGCAGTTTTGGGATCAAAATATTCCAGATCTTTTCCTAGTTTCTGCCATATTTCTTCGTTTTAGTGAATGCTTTGTGTTCTCCTTGTCCTTCACTTACCTGCTTCCCAAACTGATCTCAAGCATCTGTCATCATGGTGCTGGAGAAAGATTTGCTTGACCCACGTGGGCTTACCAGAGGCAGACAACCGGAACAATGCGGGCATTTCCAGCAGGCTCACTTGCCCAGAGTTAGGAAATCATATGGTTGACCAGCTATTTAGATCCAATCCTAATGGCTCCAGCCAAAGATGCACTTAATCATCTGAAATAGTCAATTTTCCACACAGTTACTGACCATTATTCAGTCAGAGGAATTCATTTTAGATTAAGCTGCATTTTGCCAACATATAGAAATTCAAAACATTCTGGTTGACCTCATTTGCAAGACAGGTAAGAGAGAAATAAAGATGAAAAAAAAGAGTATGGAAGCAGAGTTAATGCAGTGAGCAGAGGCCACTTTAATATTCAGAGTGAGCTGCTGTACTTCCATCTACTGTACGTTTTAAGTTAATAATAAAAAAAAGAGGGCATTTCTTCTGCTGTTTATCCCCTAGCAGATTTTTTTGAAGTTCTCTTTTTTTTTTGTAAGGGGTGCTCTATTTGGTGTCTGATCCAGTTTTTCTATTTTTTCTGGGAATGCATGATGGGACAGTGAGAGGGAGCTTTGATCTGTATCTACCCTATTTCCCACCTTTTTCTGTAGAAGGAACATCAGTATATTTTTCTTTCACCTTTATTTTAGTGCAGGAATGCTTGCTGCAATTGGGAAGATTTCTTTATACCAGTTTGCAAGAAAATGCAATATTATACAGTCCCTCTATCAAATTTATCACAGTATCAGAGTCACATACGGAGTTCAGCCTTCCATCCCCATGCTGACCAAGTACCTATCTATGCCTTTTTTATTGACCGACATTTGGTCTGTACCTGTCTATGCCTTGGCATTTCTAATGCTGGTCTGGGAACTTTTTAAATGTCGTGAGAGTACCTGCCACCACCACACACTCAAGATCCAAGATTGTTTAATACCATTTCCTGAAACAAGTGCAGAACAGAATGAAATGATTGTTACTCCAAACCTGATGCAGCATGAAGAAACACAATAAGATAAAGAACACAATAATAATAATAATAATAATAATAATAATAATAATAATAATAATAATAATGATAGTACATCACAATAAATATCAATGCATGAGATAGATTTTATGTATTTATAGAATGATTGTGTGTACATAAAGAGACGCTAGGCGCAGGCTTTTCCGTGGATTGTCACCTTGTCGCGGTGGAGAAGGTTGTGTGGTCCTGTGATCCCGAGAGCGATGCCGTCTGGATCTATGCTCCTGGTAGGGTCACCCATGGCAGTAAGGTCGAGGGTGAGGTCCCTGACAAAGAACAATCCAACCAAGACCTCAACGGTGGAACAGGCGGATGAAGTTACTTCGAACTCAACGGCTGTGAAGGTGGATGAAGGCTGCAACAAATCCATCAGCTCCATCGTCGTGGTTTCCATGCCATTGGAATCAGTTGGTTGATTTGTGAAGTATCGTGTGCTTCTTGGAGTGCAACATCAAGTACACGTTAAATAAATACACGCACAGGTGTCTTTGCTCTATGGGCCACTTCTTCAGAACAACGGCCATCATCCTCGACCTCGAGGGATAGCCACGACGACGACACTAGGCGCAGGAGTGTCTGTACATAAGGTGACTGACAGGAAGTGATAAAGTAGTCCAGCTCTTGGCTCTTGGCTCCATCCCTCCCGCTCCTGTCTTCTCCTATCATTTTGGATCTCCCCCTCCCCCTTCAACTTTCAAATCTCTTACTAACTCTTCCTTCAGTTAGTCCTGACGAAGGGTCTTGGCCCGAAATGTCGACTGTACCTCTTCCTAGAGATGCTGCCTGGCTTGCTACGTTCACCAGCAACTTTGATGTGTGTTGCTTGAATTTCCAGCATCTGCAGAATTCCTGTTGTTAGTGATAATGTAGTGGTGGTTTGGAGGCATGGAGGGGTGGGTTAGTGGGTGGAAGTTTGCTCAGCCTTACTGCTTGGGGAATTTACTGTTCCGGTGCTTCTAGCGTGGATGCTTCAAAGCCTCCTCCCTGATGGGAGTGGGACAGACAGTCCATGAGCAAGGTGAGTGGGTTCCAGCTGGTTGAACTACCTGATTATGTTACCCTTTACTGACACCTTTCTGTATACACTGTATGTCCTTGCTGGTGTGTAGGCTGATGCCGGTGATGTGTTGGACAGTTTTGACTACCCGTTTATAGAGCCTTCTCGTCACTGCAGTGCAGTTTCCATAGCATGCAGTGATGTGATTTGATAGGATGCTCTCTACTGCACATTTGTAGAAGGATGTGAGTACAGATGAGCATTGTCCAGCTCTCTTCAGCCTCCTCATGAAGCAGACATGTTGGTGAGCTTTCCTGACTGTGCAGGATATTTTCTGGGACCATAACATGTTATGTGAAATGTACACACCCAGAGATTGAAACTGCCAGCAGTTTCAACTGCTGTGCCACCGATGTAAAACGGATGTGAGGGGTGCGAGTTCTCCAGCAGTCAATAACCATCTCCTTTGTCCTGTTAATATTGAGGAAAAGGTTACTTGCTTGGCAGCAGGCCTCGAGCTCTCTCACCTCTTTTCTGTGGGCTGTTTCGTTGTCACAGGTGATGAGCCCCACCACTGTCGAGTCATCAGCAAACTATACAACGTGATTACTTGGACGTTTGGCGGTGCAGTCATGTGCCAGCGGACTGTATGGCAGTGGGCTCAGCACACAGCCCTGGGGGGCTCCCATGTTGAGGATGATGAGGAGGGAAAACCGGTTGTACATCCTGACTATCTCAGGTCTGTTCATTAGGAAGTCCAACACCTTGTTGCACAGTGATGTATTTAGACCAAGGAGCAACAGTTTGATAACCAAGGTTTCTGGGGCAATAGTATTGAATGCTGAACTGAAATCCAGAAACAGACAGTGCAGTCCAGGTTCCATCCCTGGCTAAAATTTTCACTTGAGATTCCCTCAATATCTCTTATCCATTACCCTTAACCTAATTTTAGACATCCCTATTCTGGGAAAGTTTCCTACTATCTACGTTATTTGTTTCTTTTATAATTTTGCATACCACAGACAGATTTCCCTTCAAATTCATCTGCTGCAAGGGGACTAAAAGCAGGCTCATTCAATCTCTCGTTAAATCGAAACAATCCATTCCAATGAATCTCCTCTGCACCCAATCCAGTACAATCATGTCCTCCTATAAACTGTCAACCAGAACTGTGTATAGGACTCCTGCTGTGGCCTGACTGATGTTGTACCATAACCTCTGTGCTCTGCTCTGCTTGGCTAATGAAAGCTAGTGTCCTATTTGTTTTCCTTATTACATTTTCTACTCATGGGGTTTTTTACTACTCTTTCTCCTCTTATGGGATCTCTGCTCCTGTAAACTAAGGTTCCTTTTATCCTCAATATTCCCTTTGGCTCTGCCATTGTGCATAGTCTACTCTTAGTAGATCTCCCAGAGTGCATCACCTCACACCAAACAACCCGAATTAAATTCAGCTGCTTCACTGCCCATCTTAGCAACATTGAGATGGTTGAGATGAGAATGTATGTGGAAAGATTAGTAAGTTTACAGATGACACAAAAACCGATGGCATAATGAACAGTGAATAGAGTTGCTCCAAGTTACGACAGGGTATTGAACAACTGGAAAAGTGGGCAAAGAAATGACAGATGGAATTTACCTTAGACGAGTGTAAACTATTGCATTTTGGGAAGTTAAACCAAACCACAACATACACAGTCAATGGCAGGGCACTGGGCGGGGGGGGGGGGTGTTGTACAATAGAAGGATCTAACGGTAAAAGAAAACAACAGGAATTCTGCAGATGCTGGGAATTCAAGCAACACACATCAAAGTTGCTGGTGAACGCAGCAGGCCATGCAGCATCTCTAGAAAGAGGTGCAGTCGACGTTTCAGGCCGAGACCCTTCGTCAGGACTAACCAAAGGAAGGGTGAGTAAGAGATTTGAAAGTTGGAGCTCCAAAGGGTCTCCAAAGGATGAAGGGTCTTGGCCTGAAATGTCGACTGCACCTCTTCCTAGAGATTCTGCCTGGCCTGCTGCGTTCACCAGCAACTTTGACGAGTGTAACGGTAAAAGAATACAGTTTCGTGAGCATGGCAACACATGTGGACATGATGGTAAGTAAGGGTTACGGTGTGCTTTCCTTCATTGGCCATAGTTGGAACGTCATGATAAAGTAGTATATAACTTTGTTTAGGTTGAATGGAGTATTATGCACATATCTAGTCCCCACATGAGAAGAAAGGTATTATTAAGATAAGGAGTGCAGAGAAGATACACAATGGTGTTGTTCAGGCAGGAGTGTGTGGGTTATAAGCAGAGATCTGATATGCTGGAACTGTTACCCCTGCAGAGAAGGAAGCTGAGAGGCCTAGTTATGATACTATGCTCCTATTTCTTATGATAGGCATCTCAGTCTTTTTCCTAGGATAGAGGCCTAAGGCAAGAGAGATTTGGCTTAAGGTGAGAGTGGAAAGACTTAAAGGGAATCCAAGGGGCAGACGTTGCACAGAGGGTGGGTAATATGAAATGACCCACCAGAGGAGCTGGTAGAAGTAGGTACAGTTATAATGTTTAAAAGACATTTGGTCAGGTAGATAGAGAAGAAAGGATTAAAGGGATATGGGGCAAATGCAGGGAAATTTGATTAGCTTAAGTAGGCATCTTTCTTGGAATGGACGATGGGCCAAACTTGATAAGTCTATGTTTTATTCTGTGGCCCATGACAATCCTCTCATTGTCAACAACACATCCAATTTCAAAAATCTCATAACAAATCTCAAATCACGATGAGTTGCAATACAGAAAGGATATGGAGAACTGACTAACGTGTTGTCATGACAATAACCTTTCCCTCAACGTCAGCTGACCCAAAAGAGCTAACTATTGACTTTAGAAACTAGAGCTGTGTACATCCTCTTGTTTACATCAATGGTGCTGAGGTAGAAATGTTTGAGAGCTTCAGGTTTCGAGATGTAGATGTCACCAATATCCCATCCTAGTCCCACAACATAAATGCTATGGGTAAGAAAGTGCACCAGTACCTCTACTTCCACTGGAGGCTAAGGAAATACGGTGTACCCTATTGGCTTGCACCATAGCAAGCATCCAATCCGGATGCATCATGGGTCTGCTTAAGACCACAATAAACTGCAGAGAGTTGTGCACAGCTTAGAACATCATGAAAACCAGCCACCTCTCCATCTTCCTTGGTAAAGCATTCAACATAATCAAAGTCCCCATCCATCTGGGACATTCTCTCTCCTCGCCGCCCCCCCACCCCCCCACATCAGGCAGAAGATACAAATATCTGAAATGATGTACCACCAGGCTGAAGGACTGCCTTTATCCTGTTATTATAAGGCTATTTAATGAACCTCTTTTACAAAAGGATGGACTCATGACCTTGCACTTTATTGTCTGCCTGCACCATACTTTCTCTGTAGCTGTAACGCTATAATCTATATTCTGTTATTGCTTTTCCCTTCTCCTGCCTTGACATACTGATGTAATTACATTATCTGTATGGATGGCATGTAAAAAAAATTCATTGTACTTTGGTACATGTGATAATAATAAACAAATTTACCAAGTTTCCTGTCATCTGTGAACTTACTAATCAAATCTTCTACATTCATATCAAAATCATTAGTCTATATCACAGTAAGAGTTCCAACACAGATCCCTGTGCCACACTAATGGTCACAAGCTTGCAATGACAAGAAACAACTCTCCACCATCACCCTGTGTCCTATCACCAAGCCAATTCTAAATCCACTTTGCCAAAATATCTTGTATCCCATGGTCTCCAACCTTTCGGGTCAACTTCCTATCTGAGACTTGTCCATGCAGGCTACCACCCAGCGTCATCAATATATTTCAATATTTCATGTTTCAATAGATCTATATATCACCAGTCCGTGAACAAACCAGGGCTGGTGAAGAACTCCATAGACGTGATTTAACCATTTAGGGGTGGTTAAATTAACCTAAGAGTGATTGATCATAGACATAAATTGGACAGTTATTTCAAGTGTAATGTGAATTTATCATAATTAGACATGTTTCTGTTTTATTTTAGGAGAGGAAGAGTTGATATTCCTGCCGGACATTTTATGACCTCAGGATATTCCAATATTCAATAGGTAGGCTTCAATAGGCACAATTAATGTCAGAGAAATGTATACAATATACATCCTGAAATTCTTTTTCTTTGTAAACATCTACAAAAACAGAGGAGTGCCCCAAAGAATGAATGACAGTTAAATGTGAGAACCCCAAAGCCAACCCAGCTCCCCCCTCCCATGCACAAGCTGCAGCAAGGCAATGACCCCCCTCCCTCCCCCACTAGCAAAAAAGCACCAATGCCCTCCACCGAGCACTCAAGCGTGCAGCAAAGACATACGCTTGCAATACCCTAAAGACTACTTGTTCACCCGGTAATTTAACATACCACAGGCTCTCTCTCTCCCTAATAAGGGAGAGTTTCACAGCGAGAGTGGAGACATAACAAACAACTCGCTGATTTATGATGTTAAAAGTCTGTTGTGTCGCTTTTTCCAAGCTCTGTGCCCAGAGAGTCGACCCCAAGGCTCAGGTCTCTGGACACATAGTCCACGGCAGCTAACCCGCTGCTCCCGATGGTCTGTGATCTCCAGCGACATCTCAGTCGGGGGCACCGGCCTTGTACCTGGAGAAAAAGGGAACTAACTTCAGTGCCCTCCTCCATGCCAATATACCCAGTGCTGAGGCTCTTGTTACACTCAGTCAGCTCCACTGGGCAGATCATAACCAGGCCTCACTCTATTCTGAGCTTTGTCATGGGAAAAGGTTACCAGGAAGACAAAAGAAAAGTTTGCTTGATGTGTTCAAAGTTTCCTGGAAGAAATGCAACATTCCCACCAACTTTTGGGAATCTCAAAGTAGAGAAGAAACGTTCAGGTTAGTATCGAGAACCTTGAGGCTACGCGTCAAAAGCGCGCAGAAAGCCTGCATAAGTGGCAGAAGGAATGGACCACTTTATAAACTGCAAGACACCCACCCCATCAGGCACCACCTGTTTCATCTGTGGAAGAGACCCTCGTTCCCACTTTGGCCTCATCAACCACCATGGAGCCCACAAGACCAGAGTGAAAGCAAATCATCTTTGATCCAGATGATTTAATGATGAATCATAAGTGAAACTACAGCTCAGGATAAATATATATTTAAGTAAAATATCCCATCTGAGATAGTTTAGAAATTTAAATGCTTGCATTTCATTTTCACATAAATGTGAAAAAAATGATAGACTGAACTGATTTACTAGCTAAACCAATTCAGATTTATAAACAAGCACACAGTTTCCCCCATATATTAAACCATACATTTACTGTAGTCGGTTAGAAACCTTTAGCAAAAATCTAATAGTGGATGTGGATTTACAATATTTTTGCAAAGTTGCAACTCTTCTGAAATTATATTACAAATTCCAAAGGGTTAATGTTTAAAAAATGATTATGACGGTCAGAGAAAGGTTTCTGTTGGTCAGATTGAATACAAACTGGATCAATGTAGAGTACGTACAGAGTCTACTGTGAATATCTCTTAGTCATTGAACCAGAATCCCAGATGGATTTAGGCAGAGACCAGGTTTCCTGTAATATTTCTGCTCTTCTACCTTCATCATTTGAGTTAACCAATGCCAAGTGAGCTTAATGCCATTGCCAAAGTAAAAACAGAAAAAAAACTGCCATCAAGTTGTCTTTGTAGAAAAGTAAATAATTAAGTTCAAAGTAAATTAATTACCAAATTACATATATATCTTCATACACAACCATGAGATTCATTTTCCTGTGGGCATGCTTAACAAATCATAATAGAATCATATTAGAATCAATGAAAGACGGCATCAACTTGGGCATTCAACCGGTGTTCAAAAGACAACAAACTGCAAATACAAAAAGAAAGAAGTAATAAACAAACAAACAAACAAACAAACAAGTAAATAAATAAATATTGAAAACATGAGATGAAGAGTCCTTGAAAGTGAATCCATGGGTTGTGGGAACATTTTAATGATGGGACAACTGAAATTGAGTGAAGTTTTCCCCTTTGGTTCAAGAGCCTGATGGTTGAGAGGTAATAACTCTTCCTGATCTTGGTGGTGTGAGCCCTGAGGCTCCTGTACCTTCTTCCTGATGGAAGCAGTGAGAAGAGAGCATGACCTGGGTGGTATGGGTCCCTGATGATGGATGCTGCTTTCCTGCGCCAACATTCCATGTAGGCGTGCTCAATGGTGAGGATATACTAGGCTGTATCCATTACTTTTCGTACAATCTTCTGTTCAAGGGCATTGGTGTTTCCATACCAGGCTGTGATACAGCCAGTCAATATACTCTCCACCACAAATCTATAGAAGTTTACCAAAGTGTTAGATGTCATGCCGAATCTTCACAAACTCCTAAGGAAGTAAAGGCACTGCCGTGCTTTCTTCATAATTAACTTACGTGCTGAGCCCAGGACAGGTCCTCTGAAATAATAACAATGAAGAATTTAAAGTTGCTTACCGTCTCCACCTCTGATCTTCTGACAAGGACCAGCTCATGGACCTCTGGTCTCCTCCTTCTGAAGTCAATAATCAGCTGCCATTGAGTGAAGGGTTGTTGTTGTGGTACCACTCATCCAGATATTCAATATCCCTCCTATATGCTGATTCATCACCCCCTTTGATTTGGCCAATGACAGTGGTGTTATCTGCAAACTTGAATACGGCATTGGAACTGTGCTTAGCCACACAGACATAAGTGTGAAGTGAGTAGAGCAGGGGACTAAGCACACAGCCTTGTGTTGCACCTGTGGTGATGGTGACGTGGAGGTGATTGTGTTGCCAATCTGAACTGACTGGGGCCTGCAAGTGAGGAAATCGAGGATCCATTTGCACAAGGAAGTATTGAGGATGAGGTCTTGATTAGTTTTGAGCAGATGATAATATTGAATGCTGAGCTATAGGATAAAGACAGGACAAATTACATTTTTTCAATATTTCAATATACAATTAACTATGCTTAAATTACTTCTATACTCATCCTGTGCTATAGTTTCACTTATGCTTCGTCATTTAATTGTTCTAAGAAATCTCTGTAGTAGTTTCTGATCTAGCTTTGTAGAGTTTGGCAGTAAGCCTTCAACAGAATACAAGTGTTAATGTAAGTAGAGTTAGTTCCTCTTACTTGGCAAGGTTTGTACTCCTGCTGATTGAAGCTTCAAAGCAAAAATGCCATTATTTCTGGATTGCTGCCATAAAACACCAACTTTCTGTCAAGTGCATCAACTTCACATCAATTGCACAACCACTGTGAAATAAAAATGTTAACATGTCGCGATGCACCTGTTTTTTTCAATAAAAATGCTCCTTTGTTATAGTTTGACAATGTACCTTACTTTTCTTCAATTACTTAGCACGATTGTAGTAACTGGTGTATCTCTTGTTTCATCTCAGTGGTTGGGCAGGTCGAGACTAACATTTGTTTTATAAAGAAATTAACTGGTTAGCAGAACCATTTTACCCTTGCTACTTCATCTACTGGAGGAGAGTGTTCAGCATTCACTCTTTATGATAATTTTGATTCCTTCTGTTCTTGGAAAATTCTATAACCAACATACTAAATGCTGTCCTGACTAACCTCCCTTTTTCATCTGGCATACATTTCAACTAAATCCTTTCCCTTGCAATGCCTGTTCAGTGATCACCATTGAATTACATTACTGCCTGGCCTGAAAAATCCTCATCCCCCCTTGGGCCTCTCTTCTGCTGACCCTGTATACTCTCAAGTCCTTGTCTGAGATCTCCATGCTCCCCTGATTATCACCTCTTTCTAATCTCCATCATAACAACTCTCTGGCCTAATCCCCGTGCCTTTCTTTATAATGGTCTGGTGATTAAATTTCAGAATACTGCAAAACTCTGGCCTAATGATCCAGAGATTAACAGTCTAAGAGATTTAAATAAGAATCTGGAATCTAAAAAGAGAAGTAGCTAATCTTAGTAATAAGGAACCGGTATGTACTGGAATGTCATAAAAACACATCTAATTCACTCCAGCAGGAAAAGATATCTCTGTCCTTACCCTGTTAGGCCTATAAGCATCTCAGTGCCCGGCACCATGTTTCACTCTGCTCATGGTCATTTTGGGATAGGCAATAAAAGCTTTCAATTCCACATGCACCCACATTCTAAAAAATAAGAAACCTCTCAAAATCTCTTTGAAAAGATGCTTGCTTATCTGTTGTAATATCTCATGTAAGGCAACTTAAACTGCACTTCAACATTACAAGGAACTACTTCTATGCAAGTTAATATCTACATAATTTCAAAAAAGAAGCCTTATATTTTTATGGTCCCCTCTATGACCTCTAGATGTCTCAAAACACTTTACTATCAATGTGTAGTGATTGTTCAGTAGAAAATACAGAGCCCAATCTATGCACAGTGAGTTCCCACAAACAGCAATGTCATAGTTGTCTGTTTACTTTAATGATATTCAAATTTGCATGCATTCATAAATATATTAAGATAATTTAGTCAAATTTTAACCATCAATCCAGATAGCTGATTCTGTTAAATGTCATAACAGTGTATATAGACAAAGCCAAGATATGTAAATCAGATAACATCTACCATAACACTAATGAAGTGCTCATTTGGGGAGTTTTTAATAATTTTGGGACAGAATTGTTGCTAGTATCTTGCATTGTAGTGCACTCAATTGTTAAGCTTACTGGTTCCAATATCAATAAATGAATTGATTCAATCTTTTAAAACGTTAAGACACAATTCCTTTGGTTTTTTTTGGCATTATCTTGAATGATCTAATTCAAATGCAATGAAGTACAAATTCATTCTGTTGATTAATAACAAGACCTTTGGCCACATATCACATCAAGTTCCCAAAATATCACCCCTTGCAGCTACAATGAAATTTGCAGCATAATGATTTTTTTTTTGCTTTAGTCAAATTGTTGGTAGATTAAGCTAAGAGATTTTGACTCGGTCACATCATTCAAGGTAGCACGTGTTTCACTGTTTTAAATACTATACCTACCACAAACCTTCTTCTCACAGGTGGTCTGAATTTGCTCATTCTGGTCCTGCGAGTAGATTTAATATTTCATATGGACAACTCCATCTCATGCCTCTGTTATTGACACCACATGGAAGTCAGGAAATTGGTTCTTTCTGGGAGCAGTTTGCAGAAATATGCAGGCTGTTGGCTTCTTTCTCATGGGGTGCATTAACAGAGAGGCTCACGATTACTAGTAATGATCCTTCTCCAGATGTTTGCAGTCTTTTAACTCTATCTTCAGCTTCAGTCTGAAAAACAAATTAGACAGGATGGATTCTTAGCGGAAACATTACCCTAACTTCCTGTATTTCAAGTAATTTCCAGTGATCTTCTCTTGAATATTCTTCTGAAAAAGTGCCATCATGTATCCACATTATATCTCCACTGATATATTTTTGTTGTGAAATCAAACAAAATGACATATTTTCATAGTCAGGCTACTGTATATAAATTAAACTACACTTGTTTCATATCTTGGCTGTAAATAGTTGGAACATTGTGGCGTGTTTTAATGAAAGAGAAACATGGCTAGCTTTGTTGAACTTGGTCTAGTAAGGTATCCCATTCCAATGTTGCTTCTAATGATAAAAAATGATTTAATATTATAATATTCAATTGTGTGTATTATTAAGAAGATGAGGAACAGACTGATTGAAAACAGAATTGTTGAATTTGTGTAGCCAACATCAAAAAGATTGTTTGAACTGCACAGGGAGCAACTCCTGCTGCCTGGAATGTGCCGCTGGCATAGTCATGACATTATGCTGTTTACTGAAACAGATAAGAGATTATTTTCTATTTATCTCAATGGATACTATGATTGCATTTATACAGCACCCTACTGAAACATCTTGAAGCACTTCGCACACAGTGAACTACTTTGATGTCTTGAGTCAGAAAAAATGAAGACACTTGTTTTGTGTTTGCAAAAGGCAAGTTATTCAGAAAGAAACGTTGGTTGTTGCAGACTACACAAATCAACTTTGTGTATACCAGTGCTACACACTTCCATGTGGAGATTTTCCTGGATTAATGTGCAATGGATGGGTTGGGTGAAATTGATAGTGAGAAGTTGGGCAGTTCAGTGGTTCCATTTGTAAAGGAGCCAGCTTAATTTTCACTTCATTAATTTAAGTGGAAGGAAAACTGAATGGGTTCCTTTACATGCATGCCCTCTGACATGTTCAATTTTCTAATATTCATTGGCCCCCAAGTGATCCAATGTGCCTGGGCATGAGTCCAACTCTCTTCTTGTGCAAATCAAAAACACATCAGGATTATGACATCCTTCATTTCTTTCCAGAAAACAAGAAATACCCTTTGTCAGCTATGAAGTATTGAAGACACCACTGGTGTGTTAGCAAGCTGAACAGATAAGCCTTTTATTTTGTAGTTTTCTCGTCATATAGTGATTTGGCATTGAGCACCTCAGATGGCTAGTGTCCTAGGTGGTCACATTCTATTTTAAATATTCTAAAGTTCTTTATCAATATAGTACTCAGGGGTGAAATTTAATATTCCATCATTATCAGGGTAATAAAATAACTTGCCAACATTCAGTAGTCACTGAAAAATACAATCTTTGAACAACAATGTTCATTTAGCCCCATAATATTGCTGTGTTAATCCTTGTTGGAAACATCTTCAGGTGCTTCCTGAATAATGAAATAACTGCATGACTCATCCTCTATCCCAATAATAAAAACAGGGCTATTTTCTGATGACTGCACAATGTGAAATTCCTTTTGGAACTCCTCTGTTGATTGAAGAGTGGATATCTGCAGGCAATAAGATCTAAATACTATTCAGATATGGGCTGCTAAATAACAAGTAATATTTATGTCACACATCTTCAGTAAGGGAGACTCTAACCACTTCTCTAGATATGCCACCAAAATGTGCTCACCAAGTTCCCTACAATTCTCATATCTGGAATCACCTTTGAAACATAACTTGAGGCTGGGCATTCTGTTCTTGAAATTTCCAAAGCTTCTCCACCACCAAGAATGTGATGACATCTCTCCGCCTGCTTGGAGATGAATGACTCCAACAACACTTGGGAAGCTTGACAGTTCCAGGGCAAAACAGCCTACCACCCACTCTATTAGCCGAATATACTGGCTACCATGTTCACCTTTTGCTAAGTTCACTGCAAGGGTTTCTCACAGAAACTTCCAAATCTTCAGACTATACCAGCAAAGAGGACAGGGGCATCAGGCAGACTGAAACATTACCAACTATTTTCCCTCGCAAACACGAGGAAATCTGCAGATGCTGGAATTTCAAGCAACACACATAAAAGTTCCACATCCCATTTCCATTCTGATATGTCTATCCACGGCCTCCTCTACTGCAAAGATGAAGCCACACTCAGGTTGGAGGAACAGCACCTTATGTTCTGTCTGAGTAGCCTCTAACCTGATGGCATGAACATTGACTTCTCAAACTTCCGTTAATGCCCCACCTCCCCCTCGTACCCCATCAGTTATTTATTTATATACACACATTCTTTTTCTCTCTCTCCTTTGTCCCTCTCACTATACCCCTTGCCCATCCTCTGGGCTTTCCCCCCCCACCCCTTTTCTTTTTCCCTGGGCCTCCTTTCCCATGATCCTCTCGTATCCCCTTTGCCAATCACCTGTCCAGCTCTTGGCTCCATCCCTCCCCCTCCAGTCTTCTCCCGTCATTTCAGATCTCCCCCTCCACCTCCCACTTTCAAATCTCTTACTAACTCTTCCTTCAGTTAGTCCTGACGAAGGGTCTCAACCTGAAACGTCGACTGTACCTCTTCCTAGAGATGCTGTCTGGCCTGCTGCGTTCACCAGCAACCTCTATGCAATTACTTTCCCTACCATGTTGACATGTAAATATAATGTCAATATATTACCAATCTTTCATTGTTATTAAGCAAAATCACGGAACTCCTTACCTAATAGTATTGCAATGTGGAAGAATTTTCCATCATATGACATTAGTTCAGAAATATCACTGAAACCTTCAAAACACCAATTACGGGCAGGACTGGGAATTAGTCCTGCCAGCAAAGGTCATATTGTGTAGAGAATTTAATGAAAAATTACTTTACATAGCATTAGTAGATTATAAGCATTAAATGCATGTTTAACCAGATATATTTATATTCAGGTGATTTAATATATTTAAACAGTCACAGATATAAACCATTTGATAAAGATACAATTGCTAAAATAACAATAAATTAGCAATTATGGTTTTTATGGAATGTCCATCTGTCATAATGATGCAAAAAGAAAACTTTTATATTCAAAATGCTATGATAAACTTACTATTGCATTTTTGCTCTGCCATCAGTGCAATGGTTTTCAACATCACACAGTCTGCCATCCACCTTTGTGTAAGGGAGTTCAGCAATAGCTATGTACATTTCATTCCTTTTTGTCAGAGACCAGCAGGGGAGACAGACCAGCAAGATAGCACTTGGCTTTGGCAAGATTGCAGGCTTCCTCATGATGCTCAGTAATATTGATTATCCATGTCAACAAACACACATAAAAACTTCTATGGTTGTACCATGGAGAGCATTCTGACAGGCTGCTTCACTGTCTGGTATGGAGGGGCTACTGCACAGGACCGAAAGAAGCTGCAGAAGGTTGTAGGTCTAGTCAGCTCCATCCTGGGCACTAGCCTACAAAGTACCCAGGACATCTTCAGGGAGCGGTGTTTCAGAAAGGCAGCGTCCATTATTAAGGACCTCCAGCACCCAGGGCATGCCCTTTTCTCACTGCTACCATCAGGTAGAAGGTACAGGAGCCTGAAGGCACACACACAGTGATTCAGGAACAGCTTCTTCTGCTCTGCCATCTGATTCCTAAATAGACATTGAATCTTTGGACACTACCTCACTTTTTTTTTAATATACAGTATTTCTGTTTTTGCACCTTTTTTTTGGTCTATTCAATATACTTATACCATAATTGATTTACTTATTTACTATTATTATTTTTAAATCATTTTATTTATTTATTTTCTCTGCTAGGTTATGTATTGCATGGAACTGCTGCTGCTAGGTTAACAAATTTCACGTCACATGCCGGTGATAATAAACCTGATTCTGCTTCTGCATTGCTGACTCCAAGATGACTCCAAGGCATAGCATGCATAGAATAAAAGTCATTCTATCACTGGGCATTTTGTTCTTGAAATTTCATTTACATGACATGGTAGAACAAAATCCCTTACCTCCGAACAGCAGTGTGAGAGACAGTAGCCTGTTACATGCTACAGGACATTGCCTCAATGAAGGGATAGCCTGAACCACCAATTGTACAGCAAGCAATTGATAGCAGGAATCTGAAAAAAAGGAGCAGCTGAGGAATAGCAAAGAAGAGGAGGAAGAGGAGAATGTGAAGGGCCAACCTAGCTAGTTCCTTTCATCCAAGGTTGATTGTGATGAGCTAATTTGGGAGCAGGACCAGAAATTGCAACCAAAATTCCTCATTCACAAACAGTCCAGCATTCATCTCCTTTCCGTCACTGACCACCACAGGATCCTCTCGACTAAAAATCAACAAGAACAGCCACTACAAACAAGATTCATGAATAAATCAAGCAATTTTGCCATGTACACTTAACCCCACTATTCAGACATTTTTCTTTGGTGTCTGTTGTCCATTTACTAAACGTATATTTCTATTGTGCTTATAAGCAACATGAACTGTTTTTAAGTTGTCTGTGGCTTAGTTAATAGGACTTTTACACAGAATGAGAAGAACCTCATATTCCACATCAGATATTCCAGAATGAAAATCTAGGCTGACATCCAATCTAGTACCAGGCCAACATGGCTTGATTTTATTCATGAATCTTGTTCATAGTGGCTATCCTCATTGTTGTGTTGCTCTATCAGGAGTATGTCTTTAACAAGGGATGTTAAATTAAGTGCTCATCAGTCATTTAAGGTATAATAAAAAAATACTATGACACCATTTTGAAGGAGGTTAGGAAGTTAGTTGAGTGTGCTGTTTCATATTTATTCTTGGAGCATCACACAAAATAGATCATCTGATCACTATTACATTGTTATATGTGGGAGCTTGTAATGTGCATATTGATTGACCGTTTCTAACACTGCAGCAGTGACTATACACAGAGAAACAACATTGTTGGTCATGAATCTCTGACGTGTTGTGGAAGGGGTGCGAAAGTTGCTAAAGAAGTGCAAGGTTTCCCAATTTTCCTTCCTGTCACTGCTAATGGATGGACTCTGGCTCTGGAGATGCCTTTCTAAACTCCAGACCACAGGCTCGGCCGGCTGGCTGAGTCATTTGGTCTCAACCTAAATGTCCAGCCTGTGAGATGTGGGTGTGAAGAATGCAGCAGTGCCAACTATATCACAAAGACATGAACCATATGAAGCCTGGGAATGATTTTGGCTAATATAGGTTAATGGTAGGTGAGTAGTGGCTGTTATGTATTTTGAATTTGAAGCTATTCACAACAGTTACTTGTGCAAGGTCACCAGTACTGCATCCTGACATTGGAGACAAGACGTGGTATTGACGTTTTATTGTGTGTTCCTTTGGAGGGTAACCTAACAAATGGAAGATATTTCTCCAACTCTCCATCTCTTCTACCCAATGCAGAGTTTGAAGATCAGGGTTCTTCACTACCAGCACCTGCCCCCGCCAACGTGCACCACTCTTTTAAGAAGTGCAACAACACAGATTAACTTTAACTAACAAGACTCAGTAGTGATTTTCATGTTCCTGGCCAACTGCTGGAGCATGAGAGCTATCAACAATGCATTGAGTGCTGGCTGCAGGTGGCGGCCTTATAATGAAAGGCAGAATGAAGCTGATAAGTCGCTTGTATTGAAATCAAAATACAATATTTCATTTCAAACATGATGCCAGTGCTGTTTTCTGGTGTTATCAAACTTATTCCTCTTTGTCCTGTTATGAATGAATGATTCCATAATAGGCCTGAATGTATCAGAAATACTGTGTATTCTCACAACTGAATCATCCAAACCTATAATGTAATATGGAACAAAGCTCAAAATAAGTTTTTAGCCAATGGTGACTGAATATGATGAATAGTTTGAACCCATATCATTTTAATACAATCCAAAATTCAATTAGTCAACACATGATCAAATACAATTTAAGTCTCTGCCTATTCCTTAAACTTCCAATTCTTCTGTTGCCTCTCCTTGAGATGCTTCTTCTCATTTTCTTATCCAAATACAACTGCAAGGTTGTCATGAAGTGTCTGGTACATTGCTCAATGCAACTATTCTTGTATAAGCTCAGTCATTGAGTTTTTTGAGTTCTAGAACTGTAAGTGGCCATGCAGACATGCCCTGACTACACCCACTATCTACTCCTTCAGTCTTATCTGAATCTCTGAATAAAAGTCTAACATAGGAAATCTGGGTGATTTCTTTCCCCTTTTTAAGTGAGGTGCTGAGGCCAACAATCTGTCCCTGTTGCCATCCGCCTGATTATGAGCAAATAAGTACATTATTGTCTTTGCGTCTCAGCTCCATGCTGTTTGATCCATTTGCCACTGAGCCACCAAAATAAGAAACCTATCTAGGATCATTTAAGTTTCTGATGGAGAGTTCATTTTGGCCTGGTTGGATTTGATCACTCTGTGTTATTTAATGTATGATGTGTTCTGTGGTCTATCAGTTGCCTACAACAACTGCTGGAAATAAACCCCGGGGTTTGGCACGCTTACAGCAATCATTTGCTTCATGGTTTACATTTCTGTTGTAAGTGAATGTCAGTAACAGTGCCAACATTCATAAACAGTACATCTCTTGCAATGCCATGAAATGTAAAACGTTCCTCAATTTATTAAAATCATAGATATTTACAAACTCACAACTGATTTTACATGCAGTAAACTATACAAAATAGCGTGATTGAAAGTAACATATTATACCGGGGTTCATTAATTCAGTCAAACTCTGTTTCGTACAGCAATCGGAACATTGCATAGTCTTGCTTCCTTCTAGATTTTGTGGTTTAGTGTTTAGGACTAGAATTATTTTTCAACATTTCAGTAATGACTGGAATTACAAAATTGTAATCAGTGTGAAAGGATGCAGCTTGTTTAGACTGAAAAAGATAAATGTGGTGGCCACATGTACTCTCATCTTCCTACTTTAGGATTATGGTGAAAGATGTCGTGCTAAGAAGTCACAGAGATACAGAGACAACTTACTGGTTTTAAATCAGCAAGCTGTTTCCCACATTCATTGAGAGCAGTGCCCTTCATATTTGGAAGACATCAAGTGCTTCACCAAGTCCATATGCTCCACATCTAGATTTTGCTTACATCTCGGTTGGTTTGTTTAATATACAGTATATCAAAAATGTTTTTGACACAAGTATGCAGAAAGTGGAAAATATACAATTCATAGATTGTAAACAAATAGAAATAAATATTGATAGTTTAGATAGCCCAAATTTTAATTTTGGCCCAGTTTTATGCAAGCATGCATTCATTTGAATGAATTTACTTACATTTTTGGAAACTTAGAAAAATGTTTATTTGTATGAAAACTGATCGCTAAGTATGATTTGAAACCCCATTCATGAAATCGCTGTGCAATCTATGGTAAGTATGATATGTGCAGACCTTGATCATTGGAGCAGCCTTTCACAAGCTGCTGAAGAGTTCAGCAATGAGATGGCATAGATAGTCCAGAAGTGACAACAATGATCTCACCTCTAACAGTTTCATGTCACATTGCTATCGGTGATTTGAGTTACTTACGCCCATAAGTCCTCAACCATTTGTACTATGGTGAGGGGGAGAATGGTATGGGAGCAAATATTTGGCATCCTACAAGAGGAAATACTTCCATATTGTATGGTTACATAATGGCTTCCTAAACATCACCTCAATTGAGCAGATCATTTATCTGTGCATTGGAGATATAACCATTCCCTGTGAGGAATATCACATCTCTCTTTGAGAATAAACACGCAGCTAGCTAGGGCGTGCTGCTCCAATCTATCGACCTGATGCACCAACTATCGCACAGGTCTTTAAGTAGAATGAATATATCTAAAACCCTTTGAGTGTGTGAAAAATGGTTCAACAAAAGCAGAGAAAGAGGAGGGCACACTCTCATTCTGTAGTGAGTATGGCTACAGTCTGGAGGACAATCACTCCATTTTAGATAACAGAATGGAAATACCATGTCATAGAACTGCTTGTGTGCAGGAAGTAGATTCTTCTATGCCTTCAGACCTCCTAATGCCTTACGTAATGACAGCTGCACTGCAAACATTTTTCTTTACATGGTGAAATCTCTGTAAGCAAGTCCACATTTTTGTCAGACTCATCACAGCTGAGAGATATCATTTCCATATTTCACATAGATGTAGAATGACCTTCACCCATTGAATTGATGCTACCCTCTTATGCCCCATTTGCAACTTCTTTCCCTGACTCCTACACCTAGGACAATCTGCACTCAGTTAACCTAACAACTATTATTTCTTCAGGATGTGAGATGAAACCAGAGGATCCAGGTGAAAACCATAGAGTTACTGGAGAATGTGAGAATGTGAAATCTCCTCATAGGGTTTCAGGTTAGGATCAAAACCTGGATTACAGGAGCTCTGAGATAGTGACACCACATATGGTGCCATTGTGTGCTGTTACTTATCCCACCTGCATTGCCATCACTGCCTGTACCTGTACATTTCACCAGACACAGATCCCTCAAAGCTGCTATCTCTTGATCTTGGTGCCAGCCTTTGACCTAATATTTTGGAGGGGGTAAAGCCTATACTCTTTTCTTTCCTTAAATGCGATCTCCTTTTCCATAATGCTTTCATGTGGTGAATGGGAGAGTTTCTGGGAAGATGACTGTACAAGGAGAAGAATAAACTTTACAAGCTTCAACAGTTGGACAATAAAAGACTGATCTTGTTACTAAGGCTTTTGAACAGCTGACAGCATAATAATTTGTGATAGATAAAAGCATAAAATATCTAAGCTGAAAACATGCTGATAGGAAGGACCGGATTTGCCATATCCTATTTTCTCAGCCCTTAATTTCTCTGCCATTTGTTTGAGAGCCACGGTGGTTTCTTTGTACCATCATATCTTCGGGTCTGTGTATTGTCCTTCTTTGCAAAAGGAGGAGGGTAAGTTGTGAGCTGCTGTTAAGGAAACATTTTGCTGGGTGAGGACTCTGCGTGTAGTGCATAAGCTGAGAGCTAGATGCAGTAAGATACTTTGTGAATGAATAGAACTCATTTGGGAAGTAAACCAGTTGATAGAAGACTTTATTGTCTGTGTTTCCTTGTTGTGTACTTGTTCCATTTTATTATCTTGCTGAAAATGATGATCCACAAGCTTTACTTCTGCTGTGCTGGTTATAACAGTGGTTTCTTGGCCATTCATTAACTGGGTGGTTTCAGGTATATAATATAAGTCAGAGTCTGAAATATGAAAACTCTTCTAGATTTATTCAAATGTCTTTCATTAAATATGTTTCTTGCATTAGCAGGAGTTAATTGTTACATCACCATTTATGCTTCTAAAAATGAGTGATGGAAATTCAGGAGATTTGAAGGGGAGAATGGAGAAAGAATAGATTTTGGACGAGAGGAGGAGAGGAGAGGGAGAATAAGAAGATAAAAGGAAGAAAGAAAAAAGTTGCAGAGTTGGGAGGATAGATCAGAGGAAGGCAAGAGAGCACAAGGGGAGAGGAGACAGTAGGAAATTAAAAACTAAACTAAATTAAATAGCTTTAGGCCCTTTGTCATTCTCTGTAAAGAAAAAGTAATTCATCAATCAGTCTTTGAAATCACTAAATGCATAAATATTGTTGGAAAGCTTCTGCTCTGACCTAATGGGGATAAAGCAGCAAATGTGGCACAGGGATGTTCCTGAAACTAGATGTTGCACAAAAGTTGCAGAATTAAAATTCACAGAAAGATACAACACAGAAACAAGCTATTCAGTGTTAAACAGGCCATTTGGCCCTATGAGTCTGTGGCAACTATTAGACACAGTAAACCTACATTAATCCCATTTTTAAATTCTCCCAGATTCTCTTCAACACCCTCAATAATGTACCGTTCACCTACACACTAGGGATCGTGGCTAATCAACCTACCAATTTACAGTTTTGGAACATGAGAGGAAATTGGAGCAACTGGAGAACCCCATAGGGTCACTGGGAATAGATGCAAACCCCACACAGACAGCTCCAAAGATCCACATTGAATCCAGGACTCAAATACCATAATGCTGCAGCTTAAAAATTGAGCCATTATACACCTTTGCTTTAATATAACAGAATATAAGTACAGTATAAGATAACGAATGAAATAAAAATAAATAAAAGCAAAGCTGGAATATTGAAAACAGAGATGTAGCGCTAAGGCGTTGGTCACATGCATTTGGAATATTGTGAGCAATTTTGGGCCTTGAATCTAAGATAGTCAGGATGCACAAGTGCTCCTTGTTCCCAGCATCCTCAACACGGGTACCCTCAGGACCGTACGCTGAGCCCATTGATGTAAACTCTGCTCACACATGATAGTACGGCCAGACACCCAAGTAATCACATTGTCAAAGCAACACACACAAAATGCTGGAGGAACTCAGCAGGCCAGGCAGCATCTATGGAAAAGAGTACAACTGGCATTTCAGCCTGAGACCCTTCAGCAGGACTGGAGAAGGAAAGATGAAGAGTCAGAGTTGGTGAGAAGGTGGGGGGAAGGGGAGGAAGAACCACAAGGTGAAAGGTGAAACTGGGAGGGGTGAAGTAAAGAGCTGGGAAGTTGATTGGTGAAAGAGATACCGGGCTGGAGAAGGGGAATTTGTAGGAGAGGTTAGAAAGCCATGGAAGAAAGAAAAGGAGGAGGAGCACCAGAGGGAGGAGATGGGTAGGCAAGGAGATGAGGTGAGAGAGGGAAAAGGGGATGGGGAATGGTTAAGGAGTGGGGAGCATTACCAGATGTTCGAGAAATCAATGTTCATGCCATCGGGTTGGAAGCTACCCAGACGGAATTAAAAGCTGTTACTCCTCCAACCTGAGTGTGGCCTCATTGTGACAGTAGAGGCAGCCATGGACTGACATGTTGGAATGGGAATAGGAAGTGCAATTAAAATGAGTGGCCACTGGGAGGTCCCACTTTTTCTGACAGATGGAGTGTTGGTACTTGGTGAAGTCGTCTCCCAATCTACATGGGCCTCACCAATACACAAGAAGCCACACCAGGACCACCAGGAACAGCAGATGACCCCAACAGACTCACAGGTGAAGTGTCATCTCACCTGAAAGAACAGTTTGGTCGCACCCTCTCGGTTTCACCTATCACCTTGTGCTTCTCCCTCTCCTCCCCTCCACCTTCTAAATTTGACACCTCATCTATTTTTCTCCAGTCCTACTGAAAGGTCTTGGGCCAAAACACCAATTGTACTCTTTTCTACAGATTCTGCCTGGCCTGCTGAATTTCCCCAGCATTTTTTGCGTGTTGCTTGGACTTCCAGCATCTGCAGATTTTCTCTTGTTTGTGATTGAATCACATTGTCAGGTTCGTCGATTTCATGACAGTGGGGGAGCTCATCACCAACAATGTTGAGACAGTCTACAGAGAGGAGGTGAAAGAGCTCGAGACCTGCTGCCAGGCAAGTAACCTCTTCCTCAATGTTAACAAGACAAAGGAGATGGCTATCAACTTAAGGAGGACTCACACCACTCATACCTGCTTAACATCGATGGCACAAACTCTTGGGAGAGCACATCACACAAAAACCTCTCATGGTCCCAGAACACATCCTACATGGTCAGGAAAGCTCACCAATGCCTCTGCTTCCTGAGCAGGCTGAAGGGAACTGGACTAGGCACATCCATACTTACATCATTCTACAGTTGTGCAGTAGAGAGCATCCCAACATGCTGCACCACTGCATGGTACAGAAACTGCACTGTGTTGGACAGGAAGGCTCTACAATGGGTCGTTAAAACTTCCCAACACGTCACTGGCACCAGTCTACCACCATCAAGGACATACACTATATACAGAAAGGTGCCGGAATAGGGCCAGTACCATCAGGAAGGATCCCACCCACCCTGCTCACGGACTGTTTGCCCCAATCCCATCAGGGACTATGTAGCACCCAGTCTGGGACCACCAGACTCAAAAACAGCTACATTTCCCAGACAGTAAGTCTAATCAACACCTCTACTGACTAACTCACCCCTCCATGCTCCCAAACACCACTACTTTATTATTTCCTGTCGGTAATCTTATGTACAGACACTCCTGTGCCTAGCAACACTTGATGAACATACAATCAATCTATATATATAAGCTATCTTATGCATTTATAATGTATTTATTATGTTTTTAAAATTATTATTGTGTTCTTTATCTTTGGTGTTTTTTTCTGCTGCATCAGATCTGCAGTAACAACTATTTTGTTCTCCCTTACACTTGTATACAGAAAAAGACATTAAACAATCTTGAATCTTAAGGAAAGATAATCTGGTCCATGAAAGGGTCCAGAAAAGGTTCACAGGCATGATCGCAGGAATGGAAGACTTGATATATGAAGAGAATTTGATGTCTCTGGGCCTGTACTCAATGCAGTTCAGAAGGATGAGTAGAATTGCATTGAAACATACCATATATTGAAAGGCCTGGATAGAGTAGAGAGAGAGAGAATTTTTCCAATAGTAGGACGGTATAGGATCTGAGAGCCCATCATCAGAAATAAAGAATTCCGTCAGCCAGAGGTTGGTAAAACTGTGGAATTTGTTGTCATAGAGGGTTGTGGAGGCCAAGTATTTGGGTGTATTTAAGGCAGAGATCGATTGATTCTTGATTGGTAATGGATTATGGGGAGAAGGCAGCAATGAGGTTGAAAAAGAAATCCAGCATGAAAGAATGATGGATCAGAGTCAGAGGGCTGAGTGACTGAATTCTGCTCCTATATCTTATGGTCCTATGGCTAGTTTGCTGTCCATGAAAAGGAACATAGTCTTTCACCAAAGCTAAATGTTGAAGAATTCTGGAGAACCAGTTAGAAGTTATCTTGTTTAAACAATGTTATATTACTACATGAAGCCACGGTGGTGCTAGAAAGTTAGTGAACCCTGTAAAATTTTCTCTATTTCTGCATATGATCTAAAATGTAATCAGGTCTTCATATAAGTCCTAAAAAAATTGAACCCACATTTCATTTCAGACACATTAGGTCAAATATTAAGTGATGCCAAAGAGGTAGACCACGGCTTTGAAAAGCCATCAAGGAACTTTGTAGTGTAAAGCCTTCCAAATATCAAGCAAGAAAGTGCTCTTGTGGCCTCCACCACTTTCCAAAAGGATGTACAGCCTGTGATTTTCTACATTGTCGTTGCACAAACACTTGTGCTTACAACAGGGACATTTGGATAATATGCGGTTTTTAAAAATTGTTCTAAGTATTTCGTAATTTGCGTTTTCTGGAATCATCAATTCCTTGCACTAGACAAACTCCAACCATCAACACACTGCACAGAGAATTGAAAAAGCCGAAATTTACTCCAACAGCGAGAGATTTTGGTTTGTGCGTCCACCCTTACCTGACTCTCGCAATTTACTGCCTTCAGCTTTTGTCCTGGTAGTTCTCTCACTCCCTGCCAAATCCATCAGGGACAGCTGCCTTACAGTTGTCTGATCCTTTGCCTAAGATAAAATGAATACTTGAGTGACTAAATCATGTTGGAAGCTTGGATAATATAAACCTATCTTCTTAAACTAGTTGAGGGAATTAGAGACACGGGAATTGGAGGTGATTTAGTCAATCAAGACTCCACTATTCTCTAGGATTATGGGTGATTTCCAGACTATGTATCCACCATGTCCCCAATAGCTTTGGTCTAAATCTCAGCTTCAGAAATTTAAAAAATTGACCTAGCACCAACTGCAGTTATAGAAACTTCAATCTTGAAAGTTGACAAAATAAAAATAGACTAACGTTGTTTCCTTTGCATTTATACTTCCTTAATTTTATCCTCACATAAATTCTGTTGGAGCAAATTGCATTCCAGAGATGACTTTTGGATAGTGATCTGCAAACTCCATAAGGGCAAATCTTTATTACCCGAATGGCTATAACTTGAGACACCTATCTCAAAGGCAGCACTGAAGTACTACTGAAGCGATTGCTGCACAATAGCCATACCAACACGTTCTTTCCCAGACTGGGCAGGGGAAGGAAGAAGGAAAAAAGACAGTGTTCAAGGCCAAAGAAATGACAAGCCTGAAACCAAAGTGAGGAAAGTAATGGTTCAGGTGTGGTCAAGTGACATTCTTTCTCGATTATATACTCAAGGTTGAACAAAACATTACCAATGATGGTTATATACAAGGTTATGTTCTATGTAATACCTTACCCACATTCAGTGACTTAACTGGGAATTAAATTATCTTTAATGGCCCAATATACCTGAAGGACATTGTCCTCATCAGCATCCAAGAGAGCCTGTGCTAACTTGATAATAAGAAACACTGTGTGAATGGCTCAGTTCTCAATTTAATGTTGTGTTAGCAATATATCTGGCCTGTAAAAAGGAAATAAAAGGTAGATAGGTGGTGTAAGTCTCCTGTTACATCTGTCAGGTTGCTGTAATGTCATGGGTTTCTGGGCAGTGCAGCTCATTGGCCCAGAAGGGTCCGTTCCGTGCGGCACCACTAAATAAATAAATAAAGGAAAATGGACAAGTGTATCTGGGTCAGGTCATGTGAGAAACACTGATGTTAAACTGTTGGCTTACCCATTGTACAGTTACATTTAGAGTACAATGTATCCATATCTGCAAAGGGAAGATCCTTTTACCTCTTACAGGAATGAGTGAAACTACTAAACCCGAAGTATTATATCAATCCAAATTTTAAAGAAATGCCTTTTTTCTATATCAGCCTCCAAGAAGACTTCATATGAACTTAAGGCCATAATTTAAAGCTCTGTTCAATTTCACAAATTGCTTGAGTTTTTCTACTGCAGTTTGTGATTGCCTTACTGCTACTCAGACTAAATTCTGATAGTGGAATGCACAACAAGCCACCTCTAATTACATATGCACTTCCTAGCACAAAACACCATTCATAAGTTAGCAAATGCTAGTAATTAAAATAACTTTAATCTGGGTCTGTAAGTATTGCTCAATTCAAAATACCATTTTTTGTTCTGGTTCTGCAAACAAGAACACAGTAACAAACACCCTGAAATATTATCTCTGATGCACAGTAAAACATGAAAGATCTGTAATATTTTAGATGATGTATTATAATAACAAAACTCGGGGAACCAGAACCATTCCTCTGCCTCTTGCTTCTTCCCCAATTTAATGCTATTCCTTTTTTACTCAGAAGTCCCTGCCATGTATTCTCTATACATGGATACTAGTAAAATGCCCCGTATCAGTGTGCCTCATCAGTAGTAACGTGAACGAACTTCCCACAATTAAAATAGATATAGATAAGTCTGTACACCCTCATTTCTGGAATAAGAACCAACCAGTTTGCTTAGGATTGCTTTGTACATACAACAACAAATTACAAAAATATTCTGTACAGAATAGCAAAAGCAATGAAGGATTTGTGGCTCTGATGACCTAGGCATTTTCTCAAATTTTTTTTGTACTTATTGCAATATCCATGTGTCTTTTGCAATTACAAACATGGTTAGGGATGATGGGAATAGTAATTGTAGTGTATTTTTCATGGTTAATAACCATAGGAGTAACAGTTTCTTTAATTATGGCAGAATCACTTTTTACTTTAAGAACAATGTTACATATTTAATCATTGAAACAATGCTGTACCATGTTTGCAGCTTCACTTGAAGACTGACTTTCATAATAAGGATTGTTTTTATTTGATGCTCTTTATCTAAATGAATAAAAATGATTCTCAGCTCCTAGACCAATTCTGGACAGTCCACAAAACACTATATTTGTGCCTACATAGATAGATGTTCACCATTAATTCTAAAGATACTTGTGGATCATTTCCCAGAATTTTTGCCGGTTAAAGGTTTAAAAAATATATAAACCACAATGAATTAATACAGCATATTTTTTTACTATGTTATTTTGCTTTGAAATTTCACATTATGTTCTATGACTAAAATGTTAACAGTACAAGTATATTACTTAGAAATAGGAGAGAGGCAGATGAGTGGGCGTAGTTCATTGCTTCAGTAATGAACAGTTCCTGCAGTAGATTTTTCAATGGACTACCAAATTCATGCTGGTGAATGGAAAAAAAAATCTGGCAGCAATATGGAACAAATGAATACAATCAGAAAAAAAGTGGGTCAGCAAATTCCACCAAGAGCTCTGTAAAGTTGCTCTTTCCATAATAAGAAACCGATGGTGTGTACTTTGGCATTGTGGTTTGGTCAATGGTTTGATGAGCAAAGATTTAGTAGAAAGAAAGCTAAGATTTTGTCACGGGATATGGCTATGATCGTAAAAGAAAATCTTTTAAATTTCATGACTTTTTAATGAAAACGGAATACTGCTGAGCTAATTGAGGTACAGTATCGATATTGGTATCTTACCCAATTAATTATTCTGCAGTGAGTCCAGACAGATATCTATGAAAGAAATTCAGGGAGATGGTAACACTCACAACACGCTGGAGGAACTCAGGGGTAGAGGTCCTATAAAGAAGGTGGAGAGAGGGTGGGAAAGAGAAGGCTGGTAGGTTCCAGGTGAAAAACCAGTAAGGGGAAAGATAAAGGGGTGGGGGAAGTGGTCCCCCAATCTGCGTCGGGTTTCACCGATGTAGAGGAGGCCACACCGGGTGCCCCGAATGCAATAGATGACCCCAACAGACTCACAAGTGAAGTGTTGCCTCACCTGGAGGGACTGTTTGGGGCACTGAATGGTGGCAAGACAGGAGGTGTAGGGACAGGTGTAGTACTTACGTTTACAGGGATAAGTGCCGGGTGGGAGATCCTTGGGGAGGGATGTGTGGACCAGGGAGTCGCAGAGGGAATGATCCCTGTGGTAAGTGGAGAGGGGTGGAGAGGGAAAGACATGCTTAGTGGTGGGGTCCTGTTGGAGGTGGGGGAAGTTGCGGAGGATAACGTGCTGGATCCGGAGGCTGGTACGTGAGGACAAGGGGAACTCTGTCCCTGTTGTGGTGGCAGGAGGATGGGGTGAGGTGCTCCCGGTGTGGCCTCCTCTACATCGGTGAAACCCGACACAGATTAGGGGATCGCTTCATCGAGCACCTCCGCTCCGTCCGCCACAACAGACAGGATCTTCCAGTTGAGAACCACTTCAACTCTGCTTCACATTCCCATTCAGATATGTCCATCCATGGCCTCCTCACTACCATAATGAGGAGCAACACCTCATATACCATTTAGGTAGTCTCCAGCTCCTTGGTATGAACATTGAATTCTCCAACTTCTGGTAGTTCCCTCTCCCTCCCTTCCCCTATCCCAGTTTCACTCTGCCCCCTCCCCCAGCTGCCTACCACCTCCCTCATGGTTCTGCCTCCTTCTACTACCCATTGTGTTTTCCCCTATTCCTTCTTCACCTTTCCTGCCTATCACCTCCCTTCTTCCGCTCCCCCACCCCTTTATCTTTCCCCTTACTGGTTTTTCACCTGGAACCTACCAGCCTTCTCCTTCCCACCCTCCCCCCACCTTCTTTATAGAGTCTCTACCCCTTCCCTCTTCAGTCCTGATGAAGGGTTCTGGCCCAAAACGTTGACTGATCGTTTCCATGGATGCTGCCCGACCTGCTGAGTTCCTCCAGGTTGTTGTGAGTGTTGCTTTGACCCCAGCATCTGCAGAGTATTTTGTGTTTACGATTCAGGGAGATGGGTAAGGTAGGAACAGATATAATGGTCAGGTAAGATAAAAAGCCAGCTGGAGTGAGGATTCCTGTTTTTTTAAAATTTTAAGCCCTCTCTTTCCATGGGAAGGATGGGATTGGGGTAAAATGCCCCTCCCCTCTCACTGAGTGTCAATGAACTACTAGATTACAAATGGAAGAGCTTGTTCTCTCTACATGCGTTTTCAGTAGGGTTAATTAAATAATCAGCAGCAGAAATTCTATCTGATTCTTTTTCTACCTTCTCCCTATTTGTTCGCTTTCTTCTTCAATTGTTGCAACAGCAGTTTGAACTTACGAACTTGTCTAATATGGCATATTAATGTTATAGCAAATTCCTTCTGTTTGTAAACTTGCACTATATTAGAAAATGTATCCTTCGAATCACTGAACAAAAGCAAATGCACACCTACGCCCCCATATGACATTGAAAAAACCTATCTGAACACAACGGTTGTAATTTGGGCAATAATGTGGTTGTAGTATGGGTGAAATAACCTGTGCATTAATTGTGAAACCTTCCGTATATCTACACTGTGTACACATGCATGGTTCTCCAATTAAGTACGTTAATCAGCACCAAGAAAAACACAGATATAGACCTGTTCTTCTATCACATCTAAATCTGGCTGCAATCCATTTTCAATTCATGAAGAATGTTATTAAGTGAAACTTCAGCACTTTTATAGCTAATACTAATTAATAAATAGATATCAAGGTAAAATAAAGTAATAAGTGCCAGATCAACAAGTAGAAAGAGAATAAAAATTGTACCTGCCCCATTAAAATATATTAATCACCCCTAAGAACAATTAGTATTTAACTAGAATAAGGCACATACTCGTGTGATTCTCTAGTTCTACTGAACCCAAAGGATTCATGTCAAACCAAAGTTGGACAAAAACACTTTTACCAATGAAACATCCCTCCCCACTCATCCCTTAGTGACCCCTGCCACTTTACCCTGGCACTGTAGGATGTGCAACAATTGTTCTTACACTTGCTCTCTCATTACTACCTAAACATCTTTTCCTGGTGAGGCAAAGATTCACCATCTTCTCAGGGGGATTTGGGATGGCGTCAAATCCTGGTTCAGACAATGGAACAGATCTCACTAACATGCTGGACTCCTGACCGTATTTGGGTTTCACCTCTTTGGCTGGAGCGATTTAACAATTAATAAAAACCAACTAAAGTGGAATGAATATAAATGGAAGTGTAAAGATCCAACAAGGGCAATGAAAAGCGCAGGAAAACCTTTACTTGGAAAAGAAACCAATGTCTCTCAAAACTATTTTCAAGCAAGATTGGAATTTTATATCAACTGTGTATATTTTGGAAGGATTACATTTATCAGTGAATACAGACAAGAACATAGATTCCAAATCACCAGACAGAAGACTGAATCTGCTGTGATTATGCACTATATTTATTTCTGAGTAACACTCTGTAGATTGGGTTTGGGGGCTTCGGCATGGATTCACCAGAAATGTATTGACACCAAAAAAGTTCAATCAAGAACTACATGGATGAGTGGAAGACAAACACGAAGAAAGCAATTTGCAAGAGCTACCAGAGATGATTCACCTGTGTAAATGCATTCTCATACGTGTTGGATCTTTCAAAGGAGAAGAAATCTAAAGGGAGAAAAAGCTTCTGATAAAGAAAAGTATTGGAGGCATGTCTACAATTCAATGTAAGTGTAAACTGTCATTTTCAATAATTAGATTTTATAGTTCAATTAAATTCAGCATCCAAGCAGCAGAAACAAATGTAGAGTAAGTCTTCATTGACCACAGTTGAGCATGAGTAGGTTAAACATTTTTCTTAATGATTGTCTTTTTGTAATGCCAATTAGAGTTTGAAGCCCAATTTGCTGGATGTACTGAGCGCTCATAATGATGCATATAGCAAACCAACAGCTACAAGCAAGTGAGAAGATGTCACATAAAATGCAGGGATTTAGTTAATCTTAACTGGATTTCCTTCCTGCTTTAAAATTGGTTTCTCATCAGAGATTAAGTAGAGAATGTCCCTTTGATGAAATAAGTAGATAAAAAAGATTGGGAAATGTTGTTGCAAGAAGGTTATTTTACTTGGACTGTGAGCACGGAACTACAAGACATGTCTAAAAATTAACAAGCCTCAAGCAAAACTTGAGATTAAAAGGAAATGTTTTTCCCATGCAGTTGTAAAATGTTACTGCTGTTAATTAACTCTGGCAAAAAATGAACTGGAAGAACATTATATGGAATAAGAATGTATTTTATGATGGTAAATAAAGATGGACCTAATTGAATGCCATTTGGAACACAGCAGTTTTTCAGCTGCTGCCACCACAGAAATGTCATTTTGTAAGAAAATAGCAAATCCAGTATGTTGGATGGAGATCAGGTACCAAAAGACATACGAGAAGAATTAGGCCAATTGGCCCATCGAGTCTGTTCTGTCATTCCACCATGACTGTTTGTTATCCTTCTCAACCCCATTCTCCTTCCTTCTTCCCATAACCTTTGACATATTTACTAATCAAGAACCTATCAACCTCCACTTTAAATATATCCAGTGACTTGGCTTCCACAGCCATCTGTGACAATGTAGAATTGAACTGAATTGACTTTATTACTTACATCCTTCATATAAATGAGTAAAAATCTTTACGTTACGTCTCCATCTAAATGTTCAATGTGTAATTTATAATAAATGGTATGTACAACAGGACAGTCAATATGACATAGAAATACAATTGTATCAGCATGAATTAATCAATCCGATGGCCTGGTGGAAGAAGCTGTCCCAGAGCCTGTTGGTCCTGGCTTTTATGCTGCAGTACCGTTTCCCGGATGGTAGCAGCTGGAATAGACTGTGGTTGAAGTGACTTAGGTCCCCAATGATCCTTCAGGCCTTTTTTACACACCTGTCTTTGTAAATGTCCTGAATAGTGGGAGGTTCACATCTACAGATGTGCTGGGCTGTCCGCACCACTCTCTGCAGAGTCCTGCGATTGAGGGAAGTACAGGTCCCCATACCAGGCAGTGATGCAGCCAGTCAGGATGCTCTCAGTTATGCCCATGTAGAAAGCTCTTAGGATTTGGGGGACTATACCATTCTTCTTAAACCATCTGAGCTGAAAGATGCACCGATGTGCCTTTTTTACCACGCAGCCAGTATGTACAGACCACGTGAGATGCCGAGGAACTCAAAGCTGTTCGCTCTCTCAACTCCAGATCCATTGATATCAATAGGGGTTATCCCGTCTCCATTCCTCCTGTAGTCCACAACCGGCTCCTTTGTTTTTGCAACATTGAGGGAGAGGTTGTTTTCTTGACACCACTGTGTCAGGGTGATGACTTCTCTGTAGGCTGCCTCATTATTATTTGAGATTAGGCTAATCAGTGTAATGTCATCAGCAAATTTAATTGGCAGATTGGAGCTGAGGGTGGCAACACAGCCAAGGGTATACAGAGAGTAAAGGAGGGGGCTTAGTACATTGCCCTGAGGGGCACCTGTGTTGAGGGTCAGAGGGGCAGAGGTGAGGGAATTGATTTGCAGAAAAAGGCTCACTTAAATTAATTTTTCAATTACAATGATATTTACTAAATATTGTCCCAGAACCTATTGAATAGTTGACAGGTCTATGATAGTCCTAAATTTACTCCCTCTCTCTAGACCATGATTTAGACATTTTACCCTCTCCCATTAGAATGAATATTTTTAGGAAGCACATTGTTGAAAATGAGAGCTGGGAAGGACACCAGGGTAATAAAGCATTGTGTCTCTCCTTGGTTCAATGAGATTTAATGATAGAGAAAATCATCAGAAGATAAAATAATGACTGGAGTCAAATAATAAACTGGAAGATAGAAATAAGTTAAACAATGATTTGGACAGTAAGACGGAAACAAGAAGCAGAAAGGAAAAGTAAAAAAAATGCAGCCATTACATTCCAAATCTTCCAGAGGCACAAATAGTTTGCTTTCAGGTTGGGGTGTTTGTTTGCAATCACTAGTATGTTCTTAAAGGGTATCTTCTACTGTTAAATACCAGTTTTGACTTTCCAAGGTGAGTTAATTGGCAAATAACATGCAAATACAACATTTTATTGGAACTCAGTGGAAAGTTAAGGTTAATGATAGAGTGCTTAAATCATTCAGCAACTTGTAACAATTTAGAACTCAATGGGCATTTCCTCCATGTCACAAATTTCTGGACAATTTTCACATTAATATTTATGAAATTTAATATAATGTAGTAAATTGCTATTTTTATTATCAGTAAATATGAACCCAATATAATAACTTCCCACTTGATATAATAAACACAAGAGATTCTACAGATGCCGGAAATCTTGAGCAATACACACAAAATGCTAAAGAAACTCAGTAAGTCAGGCTCTGCTACGGAGGGGAATAGACGCGTTTTGGGCCAAGACCAGGTGAGCTCACCTACCTACAATCCCCCTTCACTTGGTCTCACCTATCTCCTGCCAGCTTGTACTCATTCACCCCTCCCCATCTTCTTATCTGGCTTCTGCCCCCTTCCTTCTCAGTCCTGATGAAAGGTCTCAGCCAGAAATATTGACTCTTTATTCTCCTCCATAGATGCTGCTGACTTGCTGAGGTTCCCCAGCATTTTGTGTGTCTCACTTGATGCAATACATTTAATTGTCTTTTTTTGGATTTGAATTTATTGTTTTCTAGAAGTTTGATAAAAAAAAAGATTAAGGTCCTAGATCAAACAGGGTATATTGTTATATCAGAATATATCGTTTGTGTGAGAAAGGGCCCTTCGAGGTGCAATTTTGTATTAGAACATTGACCAGCCCTTTGGCCTGCAATGTGTATGCCCAACATGATGTCAAGTTAAAACAAATCTCTTCTTCCCTGCACATGATCCATATCCTTCCATTCCACGCATCAATTCACATGAAAATGGTCCAATGTGATAACTACATAAATCAACCCAGGTGACTAGTTAATACACAAGGAAATTCATCAGTTAAATATCAATATGAATAAAAGAGTTAATGATTGATGGAAGAAAATTAATCCTTGAAAATGGACAGATTAGCCCAAACGGAAGAGTACTCCATATCAGCAGATGATACTTCCAAGAAGCAGCAAAGGAAAGGAAGGAACCTTCAGTAGATCTTTGGAAAACTGCAAAAGTAAAGATGATGTGTTTAAAAAGAGAAGCCACCGCCAGAGTTCTTTTGGCTATGGTTTGATTAATGGGTTAAGGACAGGGCAAGAGGCTGAGGGGATGAGCTGGTATATAAAATTATGAGATGAATAGATAAGGTAGATAGTAAAAATCTCTTGTCTGTGTCACAGGCAAGAGGGCATAGTTTAGCATGGAATGTAGGAAGTTTGGAGTGAATGAGAGGGATTTATTTTCCATACAAGGATTACGGTTGTCTGGAATTCATAGCCTGAAGATATCATGGAGTTAGATATTTTCATGACGTCTAAGCAACCAGACAAGTACAAGACTCCAAAGAATAGGCAGATACACACCTAAGGTGAGTAAGTAGGATTATTATATAATATAGACAGAAATAAATATCGTGAACATGTGATGAAGAGCCCTTGAAAGTGAGTTTGTAGGTTGTGGGAATGGTTGCGCACAGCTGAATAATTTTATTTATTTATTAAGGAGGAAACTGCTGGCACAGGTATCATGATTGTAGTCATGAAAAATATTTCTATGATGTATTAAGTTGTTATTATGTTGTACTGAGACAATGAATCCATGAACATGAAGGACAGTAATTTTCTTTCCCTCTCTTTGCACTACTTAGTAAATTTTCTTCTTTTATATGAACTTATTTTGCAATTTATAGTTTTTATTGTTATGTATTGTAATGTACAGCTGCTGCAAAACAACACATTTCAAGACATTTGCCAGTGATATTAAACCTGATTCTGATTCTAATTCAATATGACAGATTTAAGTATGGAGCTGCAGAGAAAAGCAGCCTACATGAAGAAGGCAACAGCAGGGATAGGAAAGTGTAACATGAACATGCTGCAAAACACCAATGCAGTATCAAGCTTTATATTGAAGGAGAATGATTTTCAAGTTTAAGTTTATTGTCTTTGGCACATATACATAGTGTACAAATGCCTTGAAAGTTAGCTTTTTGCAGCTGCAGTACAGTGCATTACAATCATGACAAACATAAGCTAACATGGCCATGGATGTGTAATGTCTAATTACATTATGTTTGTATCTGCCTATGTCTGTTTAAATGAAAAACATGGCAGCAAACCATATTGTATCTGGAAACATACAATTTAGGTTCACCGCATTAAATGAAAGAAGTTTAATGGTACCAGAATTGCACAAGAGTTTCACAGGCAACAATTTAGCTCTTTAAACGTAGTAAAGAGTTTAAGGGTGCTTAAAGGGGTTGTATCAGAAAATAAAATTCAAGGTGAGATGGCGTGGCTGATTTTGTAACCTTTTCGAGAGGTAGCCTAGCACAGAAGGCCACGAAGGCATAGCTGCCAGTGGTGGAGAGAAGGAAGCTGAAATTACACACAAGACCAGAACAGAGAAAGAAATTTGTTGTGAGGTGTATGAGGAAGGAATATGGCTGCAAGTGCAGGGCCAGATTTGAAAATAGGCCAAGAACTTTATATTCCCATTTATACTAACACATTTCTGTTATCACAATAAATAAATAAATAAATATATAAATATAACTACCATCAAGGAGGACGTTGGAAGGCTTTGGATTCAGTGTTAGTGTAGTGTGTCCTCACACTATACTTGCGGTGCCTCAGAAAGGTGGCTTCCATTATTAAGGGCCCCCATCACCCAGGACATGCCCTCTTCACTTTGTTACTGTCAGAAAGGAGGGACAGAAGCCTAAAGGCACACACCCAGATTCAGGAACAGTTTCTTCCCTTCTGCCATCCAATTCCTAAATGGACATTGAACTCATGAACACTACTTCACTTTTTAATAAATTATTTCTGTTTTTGCACTACTGTTTTTAAGTTTGACTATTGGACAAACCTTTCTGTCAAGCCATTTGTAGCTGGGTGGTACGATGCAAATGTAATACGTCTCATTGCATTCATTTTCAGCAATGACAAACTACTTTGCAACAAACTGTAGTCCATTATCATTGACTAAGTGTTCTGGAACACTGGCCCTTGAGAAGAGTATGTGAGGCTGTAGTGGAGGCTATTAGTAACACTTCTGGCCACTTTGTAGCTGCATCCTGAACTATCCTTTACTACCAAGAAATTTGTGCCCATGAACAGTCTGGCAAAATGCACACAAATCCTCTGCCAGGGCAATGAAGGCTATTCCCAGGGATAGAGAGGTGTTGCTCTTGGCATTTGCTGTACATGCTGGCATCCCGCACAGTGCATGGCATCTGACTGATCTGCTGATCTATCCTAGGCTACAAGACAGAGATTCGAGCCAGTGTTTTCATTTTGCCCATGACCAGTATGCAGCTCCTCCAACACTTCCATTCTCAGTTTAGATGGTACAACAACTCTCAATCCCCACATAAGACAACCTCCGTCAAGGGCAAGATCATCCCAGTACTGGTAAAAATGGGGGAACTTGAATTTCTGCTGCACATTTCCAGTCACTTGGGTATTCAATGTAGACCTGAGAGGGTGTGGGGTCTTTTATGGATTTCCTTTGGATCACCTCTGACATAACAGAGAGACTTTTGTTTTGCATTAGGGAGAATACATCAAGAGGAAGTGTCCTTTTTGTAAATTTTTCCAGTTTTTCCTTTTCCAAGGGTAAATGGGACAATCCCTCACCATTTCCATGATTAGTCATCCTCTTGAATTTGATCTTGCAATTGCGCCCCTCCAAGAAAAAGAGACCATCTCTGCATTTGTGCTGCTACTGTTAAAGGAACACCCTTCTGTGGACTGAAAAGGGACACCATTGGGACATCAGTAATGAGGGTAGACTCTCTCTCATATAGGGACTGGTTGAAAAGCTTTACATTCCAAACCATACTCAAGGCCTCCATTAATTTGTGCGTAATTTTTCCCTGCAGTGGGAAGGTAATGTGATTCAAAGTCTATGGAGCATTCACTTTCACCACATGGAAGCTTGACTAAATGTTGTGGATCATAATGTGTGAGTACAGTGTCTGATGTTACCATTTCCTTTGCCTTTTGGAAAGCCACTACACAAGATTTTGTCCATTGCCATTTCTTCCTGATCTGTAGTAATGAGTTCTAGGAATGGAACACAGTAATCAGATTTAGCAGGAACCTGTTATAGTAGTTGACAAATCCTAAAAAGGACCACAACTGTGACCACAATAAGTGATGCTTGGTTTAAATAATTCACCTTTTCACGTTGTGCTCTGAGCCTATAATCTTCTACTCTTTTTAACATTGTTTTGAGTTTTTGGAGATGTTCCTTGTCATCCTCACCAGTAACAATGAGGTCATCCGGGTAACACTGAGTGCCCAGGCAGCCTTGCAAATCCTGGTCCATAGCTTTCTGTGAGAGTGCAGGTGAAGATGCTACTCCAAAAATAAGCCTAATACAGTGCTAAAACTCTTTGTGACTGTTCATGGTGAGAAACACTCAACACTTCTTCCATCTCCAGCTGCAAGTAGGCCTCAGCCAAGTCCACTTTGCTGAAGTTTTTGCTCCAGAATTCTTTGCAGGGGTTATTGATCTACTTTCAGTACTGGGTAGATAGTGACCTTAAAATCACCACAGCTCCTGACAGGCCCATCTTTCTTGTCTACTGGCACCACAGGCATTGCCCATGGGCTCCACTCACCCTTGGAAAGAATTTCTTCAGCCTCCATGTAATCTAGTTCATTGGCTACTTTATCACAGATGCTACAAGGAATTGAATGGGCTTTGCAAAACTTTGGTGTGACATTTTCATTTAATACTATTTTGCTCATGATACATTTGATTTTGATTATAGCATCATCCACCATCCTTTCTTAATATGCTTTCAGTTGACTTTCTTGCAGGGAATGTAGGATGCAAATTGTGGATGGATCTCCAAACAAGTTGCAGTTGTCTCAGACAGTCACAGTCCCACAATGCTGGCCCTCCTGTATTTACCACATACAAGCCCAGTGTGGCTTGTTGGTTGATGCATTTCACTGTTACAAATGTCATTCCCACAAGAGTTATCTTTTCTCCAGGATAAGTTCTTAGTGGACATCTGCAGTTCATTATCTTTGAAATTCCATTCAAACTCATTTTGTGGCATGGCTGAAACAATCGAGCCAGTGTCCGATGCCATTTTAATTAATTGCTGCTCCCTTTTGGTGTAAGCCATATTGCTTGATGTTACATTGTAAATCTTCAGACTAATCAGTCCTATGTCATTCTCATCATTATCAGATTTATCATTATCAGATTTTTCATTAACACCATGCAGATTCAGGCTCTTTTCCAAACTGCAATTTGACTTTTTAATCATTTTCTCTGCCCTGTGCAGTCCATTTATTTTTGTCTGTGTCAAGGCTCTGGAGCAGAGATCCAAACGCAGACCCAGTACTGTGCATACAGTAATATTAATTGAGTAACAAATCCAGAGGTGCAAACAAAGTCAGCGTCACAGTTCGGGCAGAGATCAAAACATCCAGAGAAATCCAAAAACCAGAATCCGGAAACAGGCAGAGTCGATATTCAGACGGACAGAGTTCAGATAGAATGCTGGAAAGGCTCAAGAAAATTCACTGACATAATCTGGCAACAAACAGTTGAAAACACAGGACTGAAATACACTGAGCAATAAACAGAGAGGCAGATGATAGGTGGAGCACAATGAGACACAGGTGGCAGCAATACAGATAATAATGAGAGACAGATGAGAGACGGAGTACTCAGTAATACAGGGGCTGGAGTAGAGCAGGAGTGGGGGCAGGAGCACATGGCAATACAAAACCACAAACTGACAGCTAGGGGGAAAATACACAAAAAGACAGCTCAGCTGGAGGTACTGACAGTAACCCCCCCACCACGGACACCTCCCGGCATCACGGCAGGTAGAGCTGGGTGCTGGGGATGAAAGTCCCTGATGAGAGAGGGGTCCAGGGTGTTACAGGCGGAGACCCAGCACCTCTCCTCAGGACCGTAGCCCTCCCAGTCCACAAGGTACTGGAGGCCACGGCCCTGGCGACGAAAGTCCAGCATTCGACGCACCGTGAAGGCCTCTGACCCATCGATGAGCTGTGGGGGGTGGGTTTGGGGACAGGACACAGGGGGTGGCTCAAGAAAGGCTTGATGCGGGACACATGGAAGGTGGGACGAACGCTGTGGAGAGTGGACGGGAGCTTGAGATGGACGGTAGCAGGACTGATGATTTTAGCAATGGGAAAGGGGCCAATGCAGCAGGGGGCGATCTTGCAGGAATCCATCTTGGGGGGCTGGTTTTGAGTTGAAAGCCACACATGCTGTCCCTGGCAGTAATGTGGGGCCTTGGAGCAATGGTGATCAGCTTGATGCTTGATCCTAGCAGAGGCACGGAGAAGGGCAGAGCGAATGCACCTCCACGTCTGCTGACAATGGTGGATGAATGTCTTGGCTGATAGAACGCCATCCTCCTCCTCCTGGGCGGGTAACAGTGGAGGTCGGCAGCCAAGGCAGCATTTGAAAGGGGACTGACTGGTGGATGAGGACGGATGAGCGTTTATGGCGTACTTGGCCTGGGGTACCTGCTGACTCCACACAGAGGGGTTCTGGGAGACCAGACACCACAATACTGTCTCTAGCTGTTGGTTGGCCCGCTCAGTCTGGCTATTGGTCTGTTGGTGCAATCCTGAAGACAGACTCACGGAGGCCCTCCAAAAGTTGGATGCGAATTGAGAGCCCCTGTCTGACATAACATCTACAGGTACGAGGGGTGATTGATAAGTTCGTGGCCTAAGATAGGAGTCAATTTTAGAAAACCTAGAACATTTTTTTTCGTACAATTACACACTTAGTCCAGTGGTCATGGAGCATACGGATCCCTTCTTTGTAGAAGTCAGTGTCTTGGACCTCCAGAAGTGGTCCACAGCAGAAGTGATTGATAAGTTCGTGGCCTAAAGTAGAAGGAGATGCATTTTCACGCAAAGAGTTGAACTGCACGTGCCTATAATGAGAGCCGTATAACTCATCTCCTTCTACCTTAGGCCACGAACTTATCAAACACCTCTGCTGTGGACCACTTCTACAAAGAGGGGATCCGTATGCTCCACAACTGCTGGACTAAGTGTGTACATGTAGGAGGGGATATTGTTGAAAAAAATAAATGTGCTAGGTTTTCTAAAATTGACTCCTTCTACCTTAGGCCATGAACTTATCAATCACCCCTCGTAAACCATGTAATTTAAAAACGTGCAGTACTAGTAACTTGGCTGTTTCCTTGGCAGAGGGGAGTTTAGGTAAAGGAATGAAATGTACAGTCTTGGAGAAACAATCAATTACTGTGGGAATGGTGGTGTTACCATCTGATGGGGTAAGACTGGTGACAAAATCTAGGGCCTTGTGGGAGCAAGGTCTCTTGGGGATAGACAGGGGTTGTAACAGACCAACAGGTAACCAGTTAGAGTTCTTACCTCGAGCACAGACCGAGCAGGCTGAGACGAAGTTGTGGATGTCATCTCCCATGGAGGGCCACCTGAACCGTCGACTGATGAAGGCCTGAGTATGCTTGGTTCCAGGGTGACAGGTTAACCGGGAAGGATGACCCCACTGCAATACCTGTGAGCGGACAGAGCTGGCAACATAAACACGGTTAGTGGGGCATTGACTAGGGGCTGCCTCGCTCTGTTGAGCAGCTTACACCATGGCTTCAATATCCCATTGCACTATACCCATGAGATAGTGAGCAGGGAGGATGACATCGGGTACCTCAGGGGTCTCAGAGAGGGCATCAGGTTTTCCTCTTGGAACCGGGGTGGAAGGACAGAGTAATATTGAATCTTGAGAAAAAGAGGGACCAATGAGTTTGACGGGAGTTGAGACGCTTGGCCGTACAGTTATTTTCCAGATTCTTGTGATCAGTCCAGACTAAGAATGTCACCTTGGCTCCCTCCAGCCAATGCCTCCACTCCTCCAGAACTAGCTTCACAGCCAGCAGCTCCCAGTTTCTGACACCATAATTCCTCTCCGTGGGGGTGAGGTGGTGAGGTGGTGAGGCGGTGAGAGAAGGCAGCACGGGGTGTACCTTCTCATCCTTGGCCAAGCATTGAGAGAGAACAGCTCCTACTGCAATGTCAGATGCATCCAACTCCATAATGAACTGCCGGTCGGTGTCGAGTTGAATCAGGATTGGGGCAGAGGTGAAACGTTCCTTCAGGTCAGAGAATGCTTTATCAGCGGCAGGGGACCAGGAGAATCTGGCAGCAGATGAGGCAAGAGCAGTGAGTGGTACAGTCAGTGTACTGTAATTTCTGATGAAGCGGTGATAGAAGTTAGCGAAGCCCAAGAAGTGTTGCAACTCCTGATGAGTAGAAGGTTGAGGGCCATTCTACCACCGCCTTGACCTTCTATTGATCCATCTGAATGGAACCGCCTGAAATTACATACCCGAGGAAGGAGACTGTATTGTGATGAAACTCACATTTCTCAGCCTTCACAAAGAGCTGGTTCTCCAGAAGGCACTAGAGAACTCTGCGGACGTGACCTGTGTGTTCAGCAAGGGACTTAGAAAAAAAAATCAAAATGTCGTTGAGATACACAAAAACAAATTGGTTCAGCATGTCCCTGAGAACGTCATTTACCAGGGCTTGGAAGACGGCAGGGGCATTGGTGAGACCGAATGGCATGACCAGATATTTGTAATGGCCTGAGGTGGTGTTGAAGGCTGTCTTCCACTCGTCCCCTTTGCGGATGTGGACAAGATGGTAGGTGTTACGGAGATCAAGCTTGATGAAAACTGAGGCTCCTTGTAGTAGTTCAAATGATGGGGTCATGAGTGGAAGAGGGTAACGGTTCTTAACAGTGACTTCATTCAGTCCCCGGTAATCAATGCAGGGATGTAAGGGGCTGTCCTTCTTTTCAGCAAAGAAAAAACTAGCACCAGCAGGGAAGGAAGTTGGCCAGATGATGCCTGTAGCTAGAGACTCATTCATGGCTTCTGTTTCAGGTACAGACAGGGAATACAGGTGGCCCTTTGGGGGAGATGTGCAAGGCAAGAAGTCAATGGTGCAATCATATGGATGATGAGGCAGCAGGGAAGTGGCCCGGGAGTTGCTGAACGCAGCCTTGAGGTCCATATATTCAGGAGGGATGGCACTACAGTCCAGAAATTCCTCAAGGGGATCTGGGCTTGGAGACAAGGGGATCTGAGCATGGCGGAGGCAGTGGGAGTGACAGAATGAGCTCCAGACTACAATCTTGCGACTGAGCCAGTCGATGTGAGGGTTGTGTTTAACAAACTAGGGATGGCCCAGGACAATGGGAGCTTGAGGAGAGTCAATAACCTAAAGGGTTAACTGTTCATGATGGTTGCTGTATAAACTGAGACTCACCAGGGCTATGCCAAGGATGATATTAGCTAGTCTCTGACCATTTGAGGGGTTGGCCGTTAATGGTGACTGGAGAGCAGATGTGGGTAGTCCCCACTGGGCAGCCAAGCTGTAATTAATAAAACACCCCTTCGCACCAGAATCGACCAAGACAGAGACTGCTCACCATTGGATGCCCCACTCCAGAGAAGCAGGTATGAGAGTGAGTGGTGTCGAGGAGGGTTCGACAGGGGTCACGCTCACCAGTACGCCTCATCCTACTGGTGAGCGCTTGGCTTTTACTAGGCAGGTGAAGATGAAATGGCCTGGTTGGCCACAGTACAGACAGGAGCGGGTGCTGATTGTCCTTTGTCTTTCAGTCAGCGTCAAGTAGGTACGATCCACATGCATAGCTTTGGGCTCTGGAATGAGAATTGTAGATGGAGTCAAACGGCAGGGCAATATAGACTGACAAGGAGCTTGGAACTCACCCAGTACCTCCAGGGACCCTCTGGAATCCCTCCCTCTGCAGCACTGCTGAAGGCAAACATCAATACAGATGGCCAAATCTACCAGGTCTTCCAAGGTGGCAGGAAGGCCCTGGGTGACCAGCTCATCTTGGATGTCTTTGGAGAGGCCGTTCAGGAAGGTGTCGTACTGTGCCTCCAAGTTTCAGCCACTGGAGGTGGCTAGGGTCCGGAACTCTATGGGGATCTGCTCCCCTGGTGCATGTGCAGCATTTCACAGGCAGCTTCTCTCCCATGTTTGGAGCGATCAAACACTTTTCTCATCTCCTCAGAAAATAACTGAAAACTACTGCAGAAAGTGGAGCCTGCCTCCCAGACAGCTGTTCCCCATTCTCTCACCTGATCAGGCAGTTGGGTGATGATGTAGGCCACCTTGGCTCGATCAGTCAGAATTGTTGTTGGTTGTAATTCAAAAATGAGGGTGTACTGGGAATGAAAAGAGCAGCAGGTACTGGGCTCACCTGAGTACTTTTCTGGAGGAGGCAGACGGGGCCCTTGGATGGGAGGAGCATGCGAGGACATGGAGGGCCGGGCGGCAGATGCAGTCGCAGAATGTTGATGGGTGCTCTGGGACAGCTGGAGTGACTGAATCTGGGCCACAAGATCCACTATATTGACAGAAAGCAACTCCACTGCCCTGAACACAGAGTCCAGCTGGTTCTGGTGTCTCCCCAGCATCACTCCCTGTTGTTCCAGGACAGCTCTCAGACAATTGGGGTCTGCTAGATCCATTCTGGCCAGACTGTACTGTCAGGACACTGGAACAGGGATCCAATCACAGGCCCAGTACTGTGAACACTGTGATATTAATTGAGTAACAAATCCTGAGGTGCAAACAAAGTTAGCATCAAAGTTCTGGCAGAGATCAAAACATCCAGAGAAATCCAAAAAAACTTAATCAGGAAACAGGCAGAGTTGATATTCAGGCAGACAGAGTACAGATAGAATGCTGGAAAGGCTCAGGAAAATTCACTGACATAATCTAGCAACAAACAGTTGAAAATACAGGACTGAAATACACTGAGCAATAAACAGAGAGGCAGATGATAGGTGGAGCACAATGAGACACAGGTGGCAGCAACACAGGTAATAATGAGAAACAGATGAGAGACGGAGTACTCAGTAATACAGGGGCTGGAGTAGAGCAGGAGCTGGGACAGGAGCACATGGCAATACAAAACCACAGACTGACAACTAGGGGGAAACACACAAAAAGACAGAGTTCAACTGGAGGTACTAACAGTCTACCCAAAATGCTTTTTGTATGTGTCCCACTTTGTTGAAGTATTGCCTTTAAATCTGCATTGGTCTGGAGTATGTGAGCACCTGCCACAATGGTAACACAATTTGTTTGGCCAGGCAGATTCATGTTTAGAGGTTGCAATTTTGTTCACGCTCACTTTCATTTCTGAATGCAACTCCATTACGTCTCTGGCTGCTCTTTCTATTGATAATTCAGTTTCAACTTCTCTTTTAAATGTCAGTTGTGCTTCAGTTAGGAGCCATTTTTAAATGCTTTCTTGTAAGGTTCCACTAACTAAATGATCTCTCAGTGCATCATTAAGCCCATTACTGAACTGACAGTGGTTGGAAAATTTCTTCAATTCAGCCACAGAAGCTGAAATGGACACCCTTTTCTTTTGATTCCACTTGTGATAAAGCATTAAGCATTCTGTAATCAACGATGGTCAAACATCTCTCCCCCCTTCAGAAGAAACATGTGCTGTGCTTTTCATGACTCGAGCATCTCTCTCCCCTTGAGAAACATAAAAACCTACAGCACAATACAGGTCCTTTGGCCCACAAAGCTGTGCCAAACATGTCCTTACTTGAGAAATTACCTAGGGTTACCCATAGCCCTCTATTTTTCTGAGCTCCATATACCTATCCAGGAGTCTCTTAAAAGACCCTATCGTATCCGCCTCCACCACTGTCGCCGGCAGCCCATTCCACGCACTCACCACTCTCTGTGTAAAAACTTACCCCTGACATCTCCTCTGCACCGACTTCCAAGCACCTTAAAACTGTGCTGCACTTCAGCAAGTAGGTAGTTGTCTTGGGTTTGTTTTAAAACTTCCTTGTCACCACTGTTATGCTTTCTAACTCCAAAAATTAATGGAAAGTTGCTTAGTTTCTTTAGTGAGGTCTTCATGTATAACGTGGTGGCATAATGAGGTACAGTATGCTATTCATGTTCTTCTTACATATAATTGGCAAAGAATTTTGTAAATAAACAAAGAATGCTTAATCAAACAATATATTTATGATATTACTGAGATATTAAATATACTACAAATGGGATCTCCAATTCTACTCCCACAAGACTAGATGCATGGGTGCAGGTATCACATTACCCTTGGCCTGGAGCTGACTTAAATTTCTTGTCCAGCAGTGCATGTGTGTAAGATTTAATGGCCAATAGAATTGGGACTTGAATTCCAGTTCACTGAGATTTTTTTCTAATATATCCAAGTATGTGGAACATAATAATGTAGTCGACTGCCATTGATGTTCACATACAAGACTAAAATAGCAAAACATGTTACTGATCAAATGGTTAAGCTGAAGATGGCAATAAAGCAAATTCAAGTCCACTTAATCATTGTGATCTCATGCTGGGATGGTTTAAAAATACTGCTGAAGACCAAATTCTCAGCTGGAAATTTTGTGGTAGGCTTGTATTTCCATTGCCATCTCTGATTGTGCAGCTCAATTGCTTTGTTTACAGTCAGGAATTTCTGTTTCGCAAGACGGAAATTCCTGATGACACTGGGGTTTTAAAGGCCATGTGTCACCAGGAGTTTGTGGCTGGAAGCCAGCTTCTCTCGTTCATAGAAGATGAACGAGATGTAGATGTTGCTGCACAGATATGCAGCCATTTCACTAAAGTGAAGCGCTAGCAAGCTACAGTCCACCAAAGGTGTAAATTGAAATAATTTCAATTAATGCTTTTAACACTTCAGAAATAAAGCTATGTCAAATTTTTCACAGATTTTGATTAATATTAAATAGCCAGTTTAAGGATTAATATGCAAAAATTTCTAATTCCCGGTTTGTAGATAAGAAGATTCAAACCCTGATAAATCATTGCCACTTTATTGATAAAATCAAAATTTTAGCCACATAATACTTGCATTGGCTCAATATACACGTTCAATAGTTGCACTTATAATGAATTGTTTAGTAATGCCATAAAACTATTTAATTTGTCACATCAAATGATGCCATGAATTCCACAAGACTTCCATTCTAGGACGATTAAAATTTATTGAACTAACGGAATAAGTCAGAATAGTTTTCTTCAATATCACATTTCGGAAGAAGAGAACTTGGATAAGTAGTAGATAGAAACACAGAGATATAGAAAATTTACAGCACATTACAGGCCCTTCGGCCCACAATGTGCCAACATAGAGTAGTGTAACCTACTCCAGAAGCTGCCTAGAATTGCTCTACTGTACAGCCCTCTTTTTCTAAGCTCCATGTACCTATCTAAGAGTCTCTTAAAAGACCGTATTTTATCCGCCTCTACCACCGTCACTGGCAGTGCATTCCATGCATCCACCACTCTCTGCATGGAAAAACTTACCCCTGACATCCCCCTTGTACCTACTTCCAAGCACCTTAAAACTATGTCCCCTCGTGTTAGCCAATTCAGCCCTGGGGAAAAAGCCTCTGACTAGCCACACGATCAATGCCTCTCATCATCTTATACACCTCTATCAGGTCACATCTCATCCTCCATCGCTCCAAGGAGAAAAAGCCAAATTCACTCAAACTATTCTAATAAAACATGCTCTCCAATCCAGGCCACATCCTTGTAAATCTCCTCTGCAGTCTTTCTATAGCATCCACATTCTTCCTGTAATGAGGTGACCAGAACTGAACACAGTACTCTAAGTGGGGTCTGGCCAGGGTCTTGTATAGCTGTAGCATTACCTACTGGCTCTTGAACTCAATCCCACAGTTGATGAAGGCCAACACACCATATGCCTTCTTAACAACCCTGTCAATCTGGGCAGCAGCTTTGAGTGTCCTATGGACATGGACCCCAAGGTCTTGCTGATCCTCCACACTGCTAAGAATCTTACCATTAATATTATGTTCTGTCTTCAAATTTGACCTACCAAAATGAACCACTTCACATTTATCTGGGTTGAACTCCACCTGTTACTACTCAGCCCAGTTCTGCATCCTATCAATGTCCCGCTGTAACTTCTGACAACCTTCAAAACTATCTACAACACCCCCAACTTTTGTATCATTAGCAGACTTACTAACCCACCCTTCTACTTCCTCATCCAGGTCATTTATAAACATCACAAAGAGGAGGGCTTCCAGAACAGATCCCTGTACAACCACTGGTCACCGACCTCCATTCAGAACACGAACCATCCACAACCACACTTTGCTTTCTGTGGTCAAGCCAATTCTGGATCCACAAAGCAAGGTCTCCTTGGATCCCATGCCTCATTACTTTCTGAATCGCCTTGCATGGGGAACCTTATCAGATGCCTTGCTGAATTCCATATACACTATATCCACTGCTCTACCTTCATCAATATCCTTTGTTACATTCTCAAAGAGTTCAATCAGGTTCATAAGGCATGACCTGCCCTTGACAAAGCCATGCTGACTATCCCTAATCAGATTAAATCTCTCCAAATGCTCATAAATTCTGCCTCTCAGGATCTTCTCCAACAACTTGCCCACCACTGAAGGAAAACTCACTGGTCAATAATTTCCTGGGTTATCTCTACTCCCTTTCTTGTGCAAGGGAACAACATTTGCAACCTTCCAATCCTCTGGGTCTTCTCCCATCCCTATTGATGATGCAAAGGTCATTGCCAGAGGCTCAGCAATCTCCTCCCTCGCTCCCCACGGTAGCCTAGGGTATAACTCGTCCAGTCCCGGTGCCTTATCTAACTTAATGATTTTCAAAAGCTGCAGCACATCCTCTTTCTTAATCTCGATGCACTCAAGCACTTCAGTCGGCTTTAAGTCATCCCCACAATTGCCAAGGTCCTTTTCACTGGTGAGTTACTTGAAGTGACAGTACTACTAGACAACCCTGAGATAGTTTGTGGCTGTAACCCCCTAGATGTAAAGTATTGGCTGTGTGGAAAAAAACATCAAAGGAGAAATTACAAGTGGTTAATGGGGCTTATCTGATTTTCCCTTGTAAGTTGAAGGAACTTAAAGGAAATGGGCAAGGCATCTGTATAGGTATACACATGAAGTTTCCTATCTAGATACTACTCTTAGAAAGATTCTCTTTATCACCCAGTGACGTGAATGAAAAATTAACCTTCAACAGATAAGCAGACTGATTAATGACAGAAAGACAAGTATCAACCATTATCTTGACTTTTCTATTATTATATTTAAAACATCTTGGCCATGAAAGTGAACCACTGCCCTGGCTGCATGCTATTTTACCTGGAACCTGGTGTGTGTCCCTGCCTTCCACTGGCTCTCCTGCCATACTGCATTGCCCAGGGCTCAGGGCAGAGAAGAGAGAAGCTCTCTCTGAGGGCTAACTTTGAAATTGATGGCGCTACTCTGCACTAAGATCTGGGGCACATTGGGGCAGGCCCCGCTAGGGACTAGCTAGGGCTGCTCCATCTATTGAGAGATTATCTAGATTCTGTTTGGAATTGACAGAGGCTGCTGCATCTCCTTCTCTCTTGGACATCTCTCCCTAGCCTAGGGATTTCTCTGTGGGGACACTGGTCCCTAGCAATGAGGCACACTTATCACACATACCCAGATGCAGCTGCGAGCCCCACACCTCAGTGCTGACTGGCAGCATCACTTACCCCAATCTGCCCAATGTCAGCTCTCTAAGACAGTTCCACCACACTGAGCTGTGGCTGATACAATGCCGTAGGAGAGCCAGTGGAGAGCAAGACCATAAGATATAGGAGCAGAATTAGGCCATTTGGCCCATCGAGTCTGCTCCGCCATTTCATCATGGCTGATGTAATTTTCCTCTCAGCCCCAATCTCCTGCCTTCTGCCCATATCCCTTCATGCCCTGACCAATCAAGAATCTATCAACCTCTGCCTTAAATATAAATGAAGACTTGGCCTCCACAGCTGCCTGTGACAATGAATTCCAGAGATTCACCACTCTCTGGATAAAGAAATTCCTCCTCATCTCCGTTCTAAAAGGATGCCCTCTATTTTGAGGCGGTGTCCTCTGGTCTTAGAAACTCCCACCATTGGGTACATCCTCTCCACATCCATTTAAGCCCTGCTACTTCAGCTTTGTGATATACTTCATATTTAGGATATATCTTTCCTGCACTTTCTGAATTGCTCCCAGAAACTCCAGGCATTGCTGCTCTGCCATCATCCCTGTGAGTGTGCCCTTCCAATCAGCTTTGGCCAACTCCTCTCTCATGCCTTTGTAATTCCCTTTGCTCCACTGTAATACTGATACATCCGATGTTAGCTTCTTCCTCTCAAACTGCAGGGTGAATTCTATCATATTTTGATCATTGCTTCCCAAGGGTTCCTTTACCTTAAACTTCCTAATCAAATCCGGGTCACTCCAAAGTGCCCAGTTCAGAATTGCTGTTCACCTAGTGGGCTAAACCACAAACTGCTGCGAAAAGCCATCTCGTAAGCATTCTAAAAATCCCATCTCTCTTGGGATCCAGCACCAGCGTGATTTTACCAAAGTACCTGCATATTGAAATCACCCATGACTCTTCCAACATTGCTCTTTTTACATGCCTTTTCTATCTCCTGTTGTAATTTGTAGCCCACATACTGGCTACTATTCAGAGCACATAACTCTCATCAGGATCCTTTTACTCTTGCACTTTCTTAACTCTCCCCACAAGAATTCTACATCTTTCGATCCTATCTTACATCTTTGTAAGGATTTGGTTTAATTTTGTACCATCATATCCACACCACCCCCTCTGCTTACCTGCCTGCCCTTTTGGTATAATGTGTATCCTTGGATGTTAAGCTCCCAACTATGATCTTCTTTCAGCCGTTACCCAGCGATTCCCACAATGTCATATCTGCCAATCTCTAACTGTGCTGTAAGATCATTTATCTTATTCCATATACTGTGTGCTTTCATATACAACACCTTCTATCCTGTATTCACCCTTTTCGATTTTGGCCCCGTTTTACACTTTAACGCATACCAATGTCTGCAATTTTGATATATCACTTGATACTTATCGTATGTAAAATTATCATTTGGTTATGTATACTACAGATTATTAAATAATGTCCTTTAATAACTATTTAATAACTGTCTTTTAATTACTACTTGCAATTAGTAGTAATGAATATCAAGGATGAATTGTAGATGATTTGTCTTGTCTTTTAAGACTTCTCATAATAATGTAGATTTTAAACTGCTTATATCACATTGTAATAATTTGGAAAAATAAAGTGGGAGAAATTATATTAAACAAGCTTGTGAGGGTTGTACAGGCAATTTTAAAAATTGCCTATATCACTAATGTATTCTCTTAAGGAATTGCTGTCTCATAGAATCACTCTAACCTATCTATTCCTGTAGTGAGATTGATCCTCTAACTAGGAATAGATTTGTGATACTGCTAAATACAAATTGTCATCTTAAAAGTTTAGAGAGGCAAAAAGTTTTAGGTTGGAAACTTCAGAGGCACTGTTGTCAATGATGAAGCAATTAAATTTGTGGTTGATCAAAAAGCCAGAACTTGAGGAGTTCATGTATTTTAGAGAATTATAGGTTGGAGATAATTACAGAGATGGAGAGATGATTTGAAATCAAGTGTGAGAATTTTAAAGTTGAAGGCTGGCTTAAGATGGACCACTGAATTCTATACCATACTGGCATCCTTATCAATTTTACTTTATTTAAGATGATGATTCTGTAACTGATTCTATCACAAATCTACTAAATGTATTATAGGTCATTTCTGCAAGCATTTGGGTCATTGGTGAGAGTGTGCTTGTCACCATGGACTGTACCTCATCTTGTTAAAGAACATAAGTAAAGATATTTTCCCATTTCATTAACTTGCTTTCATTGAAGTCAAAAGCTTTCAGGATCAACTGTGGCATGATCCTTAATTATAAATAGATCCCGTGTATGAGTTTGGTGCTTATATTTGTGCACTACAGAAAAAAGTATTTTGCCCCATGACATTCAACATCAATGTGTCTATGTTACTGAGCTCTTCTTTAAGGGTACTTTAAAAATCTGTCAAACTATAAAAAGTTCCAATCTTCATACACATTGATGTCGCTAATTAATTCCATTTATTTACATTTTATAAAAAGAAATAATTAACTGTTTCATTCTCTGCAATTCTTACAAAAGGGAAAATTAACGTTTATCAATAGAAAAAAGAGTACTTTAGTTTCCGCCCAAAACGTTGACTGTATTTTTTTCCATAGATGCTACCTGGCCCGCTGAGTTCCTCTAGTATTTTGTGTGTGTTGCTTGGATTTCCAGCATCTGCAGACTTTCTTTTGTTTGTTACTTCAGTGCGATTCTGGTTATATTTATGTGACCTGTGAACTTCTGTAGTCATTGAGAAGGTCAGTGAAGTGGCTGATAGACTTCAGAATCAATTAAGTTATGTTTTTGTAAGTGTTGCTGTCTAGGCTAACCAGAACATAACGTATTCAAAAGCTTAAACATATATTTAACATTAGTTAGGATTTTAAAGAACAGTTTTAAAATTGAATCAGTGTTTTGAAAATAAAAATAGTGAGGTAACCAAACTATGTACACTGTAAATTAACTCATTCATCCATTTTACCATTTTAGTGTCATCAAAGCATTCTCCCTTTAATGATGTAAATTTATTACTGTTAATTCAATTTCTTTCCCAAAATTAAAATGCCATTATTAAACTTCCTTTGCATTTTTGAAATGTAGAGAATGAGAAGGATGAGTAAGTAGGTTGTGAACAATGAACCATTAAATTCCATGTCTAAATAAATGTTCCTATATGCATAAACTCTTCAAGTAAGCAGTAAGATTACTGTTTATGATATGTCCTTCCTGTTTCCTCCATGTTGGGTCGGTAGTATTGTACACATGGATTTTATTAGAATGCACCATTTTTACATACAAGAACCTTGCCAAAATGTATTTTCTGCTTTCATCTCAGTTCAGTTCCAGTGCCTGCTAATAGCAACTTCTCATATGATGGTTGTACTAATCACATTAAGGTCATAACAATTATTTTTAAAAGGGCTGTAGAGCGTTGCTAAAGATGTTCTTTGTCACTTACTGCCAAATACCATCGCTGTCTTGTACTGTGTCAAGTAAGCTGCTCACACTGCAAACCTTTACTGCTTCTTCCAAATAGTAAAACAGTTTTGGAGTTTATTTTGTCATGTGAAAAGGCTAGACTTTGGCACCTTTGACAGCTGTAGTTTTAGAGACCACCAGTGATGATATAAAATACTGGTGAATCCCCCAAATTTAAATGCTGCAGCAACTAATCATAGGCTAGAGCACCACAGGAGGTCAGGAAGTTCATTTCTTTTGGATAATGATGTTACATTAGATGGTGCCACAACCACAGCATTCTAAGTACTCAAGGAAAAATAAATGGGTATTTGCTTTAAATTCTAGAGGTTGTTTTCCAAAGGGACAAAATTGCTGTTTGCTGAACAGATCCATGGTTCATAGACTGAATGTGTTACATTAGCCTGTCATAAGGGGACATTGGGAGCGGACCCAAATGTAAGACACAAACACTGAAATACTAGGAACAGGACAAGGTGTTTCAAGAAAGCAAGGGGAGTCAGGAAGAAATGACGCTGGACACGGACATGGACACAGGCCCTGGACAAGACAAGGACACCAGGCCTGGGCTAGGACTAAAACTAGGAAAGCGGGACCAAGACGAGGAACTTGAAACTAGGAGCCTGGGCTACCCAGAGACTGGACAGGGACCCGGAACTTGGGTCTTGACTTGGGCTTGGACCCCGGATCTAGGCGAGGACAAGACATGGCTATAGGACTGAACGTGGAACTCCTGCACAGGACAAGGCACATGGACAGGATGAGAACACAAAGCCATGACTTGGACAGGACGAGGTTCTTGGACTAGGCTTAGACAAGATGAGGTTCTAGGACTTGGCTTGGACAGGATGAGAGACTCCTGGACAGGACAAGGGAACTCCAGCAGAGAACAAGGGAACTTCAGCACAGAACGTGGCTCTTGAACTGGATTTGGGTCGGTTCTTGGACTCGGCTTGGTTAGGCTCTTGGGTATGGAGCCAGGACCCTTCCTAGGGACGCAAGGCCGGGATGACTGCCGAGGATTTGGATGGGGATGATCCAGCACAGGACGAGGAATCTCCAGCACTGGACTGGGCGAGGTACTCCTGGGCTGGGTGAGGAACCGGAACTAGATGAGGACACGAAGCTTAGATTTGGACAGGGCTGGAACACGGCACCTGGACTTGGACTTGGAACACAGGAACACAGAGCCTTGGACTTGGGCTTGAGGCTCAGAGCCTGGACATGGACTGGACGAGGTACTCCAGGGCAGGACATGGCTCTTGGACTTGAGCACAGGAACAAGGAAAACAGAGCCAGAACCCCTCCTTGGGATCAGGACATAGCGCCAGGACTCGTACACAGAACACAGAGCCAGGACCCCCCCTTTGGAACAGGACGTAGGGCCGGGACTCATCTTAAACGTGAACACTAAACACAGGGGCACAAAGAGACAGTTCCAAACTCAACAATAGATAGTTCCTTATCTTGGCATGGCAAGGCTCTGGTCTCACTCCGGCAGTTGAACTTGACAGCGATACAGGCAAGGACGCAGGCGAGGTTGCAGGCAAAGGTAGCAGATGAAGATTACAGATGAAGGTTAGTGCCAAAATAACTGTTGAGATAAACTGCCAAAGTAACTACCAGGGATTCAGATGGGGAGGGGAAGGGAACAGTCCAGCTAACAATCCCTGGTTTGCAGAGGTATTTATGTGCCAGACCGAAATGAGAATCAGGTGCCTCAATTAAAGGCACCCAACAGAACAAGGGAGAAAACAGGAAAACCCGGAACAAGTCTCGATGGACCGGACTGTCAACCGGAATGTGGAGTTTGCGGACCGGACCAAGACATAGCCATATTTATGTTGGCACCTATATTTGATTACTGTATTCCTATCATGGGAATGAAAAAATCTTGCATTTCCAATTAATAGCCTTTGTGATTTCATAAAGTGGTTAAAATATAGGAGGACATTTGGCCCATCATATCCTGCTCCATATAACCTAAAAATTCCACTCCACTGGTCCCTTCTTCATAGCCAGGTAAACACTTCCTAGCAAAATATTCATCCAATTTCCTCGAGAAGGCTATATTGAAAACTATGTCATCTCCACATCTACAGGCTGTGCAGGCCAGATTCCAATTATATACTGTGTAACAAAAAAAATCTTCATTTCATAGCTAGTATCTTTTCCCAAGACCGAAAATGTCTAATACCAGAAGGCGTACAATAAGCAGAGAAGTTTCAATGAGACAAGGGGGCAAGTGGTTTTTTACACATGGAGTGGAGAGTGCCTGGGGTGGTGGTGGAGGCAAATAAAATAAAGTGCTCAACATTCTTAAGTGTACAGAAAATGGAAGGATATAGATATTGTGTAGGCAGAAGGAATTAGTAGCCTGCCTCAATGACTATCATCCAGTAGCACTTATCCACTGTAATGAAATGTTTTGAGAGGTTTGTCAACTCCTGAGTAAGAAGTGACTTGGATCTATTCCAATTGGCCTAATGGCACAACAGATCTACAGAAGATGCTATTTCATTGGGTCTTCACTCACCCCTGGAACATCTGGACAGCAAAGATACATATATACATATATATATAGATATAGATAGATAGATATCAGGATGCTCTTTGTCGTCTACAGTTTAGCATTCAATACCATCTTCCCCTCAAAACTAATTAATAAGCTTCGGGATCTTGGCTTCAATATCTCCTTGTGCATTTGGACACTCGATTCCGAAACCTGCAGACCCCAGTCAGTTCAGATTGACAACAATATCTCCTCCAGAATTTACATCAGCACACGTGCACCACAAGGCAGTGTGCTTAGCCCCTTCTCTACTTGCTTTACATTTATGACTGTATGACCAAGCACAGCTCCAATGCCATATTCAAGTTTGCTGACAACACGTAGGCAGAATCAAAGGTGGTGACGAATCAGCATATAAGAGGGAGACTGAAAATCTGCCCGAGTGGTGCCACAGCAACATCCTCTCAGCGTCATCAAGACAAGGAGCTGACTATTGACTCAGGAGGAAGAAAATGGAGGTCCATGAGCCTTACTGGGGGATCAGAGGTGGAGAGGGTCTGCAACTTTAAATTCCTAGGTGTTATAATTTCAGAGGACCTGTCCCGGGCCCAGCATGTAAGTAAAATTATGAACGAAGCACGGCAGCACCTCTACTTCCTTAGAAATTTGTGAAGATTCGGCATGACATCTAAAACTTTGATGAACTTCAATAGGTGTGTGGTGAAGAGTATATTCACTGGTTGACTGCTTAATATTTATTGCTTATTTATTTATTATTATTTATTTTTGTCTTTTGTATTTGCACATTTTGTTGTCTTTTGCACTCTTGTTGTTTGTCTGCCCTGCTGGAGGTGGTCTTTCATTGATTTTATTATCGTTCTTGATTTTACTGAGTATGCCCACAAGAAAATGAATCTCCGGGTTGTATATGATGACGCGTTCAGTATGTAAACTGATAGTAGATTTCATTTGAACTTTGAACTTGAACATAACATGGAATATAGAACGGTAGAGCATAGTACAGACACTTTGGCCCATGATATTTTACCAACCCTCTAACCTACTCCAAGATCAAAATAACCACATAGCCTTCCATTTTTCTTCCATCCGTGTGCATATCTAAGTCTCTGATCCCCCAATGACAACTGGCTCATGAGCCTCTGTTTTCCTCCTCCTGAAGTCATCTTAAGTCATCTGACATTAAATGTCCCCAATGTATCTGCCTCTATCACCACCCCTGGAAGCATGTTCTACACACCTACCACACTCTGTGTAAAATCCTGACATCTTTCCTATGTTTACCTCCAAACTGTTTAAAGCTTTGCCCCCTCATATTAGCCATATCTGCCCTGCGATAAAGGCGCTAGCTGTCCACTCCAACTATGCCTCCTATCATCTTGTACATCTCTGTCCTATCACTTCCCACCTTCCTTCTCTTGAAAGAGAAAAGTCCTATCTCACTCACATCCGGGAGGAATGCTGATAAATTACATCTGCATGCTCTCTAAGGCTTCAATAGGTTCATAGGTGCATTTAATGTCAGAGACACATATTCAGTATACACCCTGAAATCCTTTTTCTTCGCAAACAGCCATGAAAATAGAGGAGTGCCCCAAAGAATGAATGACAGTTAAACATTAGAACCCCAAACCCCACTCCCCAGCTCCCCCGTCCATGCATAAGCTGTAGCAAGGTTACGACCCCTGTCCCTCACCAGCAAAAAAGCATCAGCGCTCTCCTCCGAGCACTCAAGCATGCAGCAAAGCATCAATGAAGTCATAGGCTTGCAGTATCCCTAAGACTACTTATTCACCCAGTAATTCAACATACTACAGGCTCTCTCTCTCTCTACCCTAATAAACGAAAAAGAGAGGTCCCCATTTCACAGCGAGGGAGGAAACATAACAAACAACTTGTTGATTTATGATGTTATAAGTCTGTTGCATCGTTTTTTTCCGAGCTCTGTGCCCAGAGAGTTAGCCCCAGGAAGGCTCAGGTCTCTGGACAATCCTTTCTATAGTGAGGTGACCAGAACTGAACACAATATTCCAAATGTGGTCTGACCAGAGTTTTATAGAACTGTTAACATTTTGTTGTGGCTCTTGAACTCAGTCCTTGAGTGATGAAGGTCAACACACCATATGCCTTTTTAACCACTTTTTCAGCTTTGGGTTGATAAGCAACTTAGGGATCTATGGACATGATCCCACTGTTCCTCCAAACTGTTAAGAATCTTACCATTAACACTGTACACTGCCTTCGATTTGACCTTCCAAAGTGAATCACCTTTCCATATTGAACTCCATCTGCCATTTCTCAGCCCAGCTCTGTATCCTATCAATGCCTCATTGTACCCTATGACAACTTTCTACACTATCTACAGCACCAGCAAACTTTGTATCATTTGCAAACTTACTAGCCATCTCGGCCCTTCTAGTCCGTGCCGAACTCTTACTCTCACCTAGTCCCACCAACCTGCACTCAGTCCATAACCCTCCATTCCTTTCTTGTCCATATAGCTATACAATTTAACCACTTGTGCTGGAAGTTTGTTCCACACAGCTACCATTCTCTGAGTAAAGAAGTTCCCCCTCATGTTACTCCTAAACTTTTGTCCTTTAACTCTCAACTCATGTCCTCTTGCTTGAATCTCCCCCACTCTCAATGGAAAAAGCCTATCCATGTCAACTCTACCTATCCCCTAATAATTTTAAACCCCTCTATCAAGTCCCCCCTCAACCTTCTACGCTCCAAAGAATAAAGACCTAACTTGTTCAACCTTTCTTTGTAACTTAGGAGATGAAACCCAGGCAACATTTTAGTAAATCTCCTCTGTCTCAATTTTATTGACATCTTTCTTATTGAGTGTTCAGGAATGACAAGCACTGTAAAGGTATTCCAAGCAAGTTAAGCCCTCAAACACACAAAAGCACGTCACAATTCCCTGCATTTTAAAATGAGGCTGTTAATGGTTATGCAATGCTTGTTCTTTTGGTGTTTGGGTGCAGTCTGAACAGAAACAAGACTGTTAGTACATTCTAGAATTTGGAATGTGATTTTGTAAATATGACTCAGTCAAGTCATTTGTAAAAATTGCAAAGTGCAGCGGTCCCAGAACAGATCTCTGTGGAACACCACTTGTTACTGATCTCCAGGTTGTATGCAATCCAGCTACTACCACCCACCGCCTACTGTGGCCAAGCCAATTCTGAATCCACACAGCCAAGTTTCCCTGGATCCCATGCTTCCTGACTTTCTAAGTAAGCCTAGCATGGGGAACCTTGTCAAAGCTTACTAAAATCCATATACACCTCATCCATCACTCTGCTTTCATCAATATGTTTTGTCACATCCTCAAAGAATTCAATCAGGCTCATTAAACATAGCCTACCCCTCACAAAGCCTAATCATCACAAAGCATATCCCTAATCAGACTATACTTCAAAAATGCTCGTAAACCCTGTTTCTGAGAATCCTAATAGCTTGCCCACCAGTGGTATAAGACTCACTGATCTATAATTCCCAGGATGACCCTTCCTACCTTCCTTGAACAAAGGAATTACATTTGCTACCTTTCAGTCCTCTGCGCTACTCCTGTGGGAAATGAGGACACAAAGATCATTGCCAAAGGTGCAAAAATCTCTTCCCTTGCTTCCTATAATACCTGGGGTATATCCCTTCTGGCCCTGTGGACTTACATATCCCAATGTTTTTCAAAAGTTCCTGCACATCCTCGTTCTTAACATCAACATGTTGCAGCACATCAGCCTGTTCTGTGCAGACCTCACATTCGCCATGGTCCCTTTCACTAGTGACTACTGAAGCAAAGTATTCATTAGGGATCTCCCCTACCTCCTTCGAGTCAAAGCACATGATTCTTCTTTTGTCACTGATCAGTCCTACACTCACTCTAGGCACTCTCCTATTCTTCACATACGTGTCAAATGCCTTGGGGTTTTCTTTAATCTTACTTATCAAGGCCTTCTCATGCCAATGTCTGGCTCTGCTAAGGCCGATCTTAAGCTCCTTCTTGGCTACCTAGTAACTCCTCAGAGCTCTGTTTGATCAGTTACTGCCTGTTATGACGCTGGTATTTAGGGCAGCAGTGGAAGTCCTCCATCTCTGTCTGTCCTTGGCCATCTTCACTATTGTGCCCCAGCTGTGGTCCAAAGTCCTAATTTCTGCCTCTACTGTTTGGCGCCAAGTTGTCTTTGGTCTCCTGCATTTCCTCTGCCCTTCAGGGGCCTAATGGAGTGCTGTCTTGATGATGGAGTTCGCCTCTCTTCTCATTACGTGCCCAATCCGTCTCCAGCGTTTCCTCATGATGATTGTGGCCATATCCTCAGAAGTTCAAAGTTCAATGTAAAATTTATTATCAGAATACATACATGTCACCACATATCACCCTGAGATTCTTTTTCTGCATGTATACTTAACAAATCAAAATAAGTGTAATTGTAAACAGGAGCAATGAACAACAAACTGTGCAAATGCCAATATAAATAAATAGCAATAAATAACGAACATAAAGTAATAAGAAAGATAAAGACACCTTAAAGTGAGATATTTCGCTGTGGGAACACCAGAAGTAGAATGAGTGTAGTTATCCCCCTTTGTTCAAGGGCCTGGTGGTTGAGGGGTAGTGACTTTTCTTGAACCTGGTGGTGTGAGTCCTGAGGCACCTGGACCTTCTACCTGATGGTAGCAGCTGGTGACACTGAAGCAGTAGGGCATGGTTTAAGATCTATATTGGCCAGAAAATGCGGAGGATCCTCCAGAAGCTCATGGTGTGGAATGACGACAGCTTGGCAAGGTCATTCTGACCCATACAAGAGTGTGGACAGAACACAGCTCTGGTACGGCATCTTCACCTCGGTGTGGGCGCTGTACTCGGTTGATCCCCATATGTTGCTCACTGATCTAAAGATGTTTCTAGCTTTGCTGAGTCTGCGCTGAATGTCATCCTTGGTCCCACCATCCTGCTGAATGATGCTGCCCAGGAAGGTGAATCTGCCGGTGCTGGGTAAGTCGATGACGGGAGGAGGAGACTCTACCTTGAGGGTTATGGTCTCAGTCTTTCTCTGGATGACTTTGAGTACAAACTCTCCACCAGTGCTGAGTTTTCTCTGGCATGTGCTGGTAGTTATGTAAAATTAATGTGAGGTCATCTGCAAGGTCAAGGTCTTCTAGAGTGGAGAATAAAGTCCATCTAATGTCTCTCTGCTTATAACCCAGTCAATCACCAGGTTATTCCTTAGAATGTGAAAGATTGAGAGGAGATTTGATAGAGGTTCTTAAAAATTATGAGAGGTATAGACAGGGTAAACGCAAGCAGGCTTTTTCCACTGAGGTTGGGTGGGACTACAATCAGCGGTCATGGGTTAAGGGTGAAAGGTGAAAAGTTTAAGGGGAACATGAGGGGAAACTTCTTCATTCAGAGGTTCGTTAGAGTGTGGAATGAGCTGCCAGCACAAGTGGTGCGTTCAAAAAGCAGTTGATTCATTTTCAACCAATCTGTTTTAGGCCATGGCAGTCATCACAGGTACTTGCACAGTTTCAAGTTTGAGCATGCAAGTCTAGAAATTTGATCCATTGGCATCCTTTGATTCTGCAAAGAAAATTGCAGAAAAATTTAATGAACTGGCATTAGATTGCAGTAGCGATCACTTGATCACTTCTGGATGAAGGCATCCCAATAGGGATATTGGCACAGACACGTCAGTCATGCATTTAAATACAGCACAGTTTGTGAGTAACCCATTTCCTCCTTCGTTGGAGATTTTGGTGCAAACTATGATCTATGTTGATTACTCACAGAACAATGATCTACTCTGTTGTGTCTATATCTATTTAAAAGGACATTTTGTTGACATCAGAACACCTATCTAATAGCTCTAAACTTGCAGCACATTGCTCAAGCACCTTCCAAATTTCATACAGAATGCCTGAGCTAATGGAAAATACTTTCGTGTTATTGCATCACTTAGCTGCTGTAGTGCTCATTCATCAGATGTCCCACTGGTGTAGCACTTTAGCAACAATCCACTCGGCTGAGGCGCAGCAGGATTTCCAGCAAACCTGCCACACCAGTTCAATTAGCAGAGTGACGGATAATGTTTTCCCGAATCAGGATGTATTTCAACAGTGCAACTATGTTTGGACTCATTTCTAACATTCAGTATAAACCAAGTGGTGCAAAGATCAACAATCATAACATTTTTCTAATAATTTACAAACCTTAATGCTCTTTTCCATTTCACTGCATTTAAGGAGAATGAAAATCAATTGCAGATACTGAAAATCTGAAGTAAAAGTAGAAAATTCTGCAAACACTTCTTAAGATGGATACTTAACTTGAAATATTAACCGCTTCTTTATCCACAGATGCTGCCTGACCTGCTGAGTAATCCCAGCATGTTATGTTTTTCTTTCACTTGCATTACACGGTAAAACTCTAGTCATGCAGCCCACTCAAGAATTTGGTAGTGCCAGACTGGGAGATCTTCTAGTCAATTGGATGTTATTGCGAGGAAAACCCCACTTTTGTTACACAGCATTATAAAAAATCCTGTGAGCTTCAAGGCAACACAGGAACGAGGCAGTGTTGGAACCGGGGCTCTGTTGTGTTTCGATGGAATTCAGCAAACATCATCTTGTGTGCCAGATTCCTTGCAAATGGGATTTCTGTGTAGTCAGGTAGCAGATCATCAGAGTTTTACTATATATCAAAGATCAAAGTCCAAAAGTTCAAAGTAAATTTATTGTCAAAGCACATTTATACTACCCTGAGATTCGCTTTCTTGCAGGCATTCACAGTAGAACAAAGGTACGTATAGAATAGAATCAATAGTAAACTAGACACAAAGACTGACGAACAACCAACGTGCAAGAGAAGACAAACTGCAAGTTGAAAAAAAGCAAATAACAAGTAAATTAATTAATTAAATAGTACTGAGAAGATGAGTTGTAGAGTCCTTGAGAGTGAGTCCATAGATTGTGGAATTAGTTCAATGTTGAGGTTGGTACAGTTATCCGTGCCAGTTCAGGCAGCTAATGTTTGAAGGGTAATAACTGTTACTGAACCTGGTGGTGTGGGACCTGCACCTCCTTCACAATGGCAGCAGGGAGAAGGGAGCATGCAGGGGGGTGTCCTTGATGATGGATGCTGAATTCCTGTGGCAACATTCCATGTATAATAATTTCAAAGTTGTAGTTTTCCATCAGTGCAGCTGTACGGCTGCATTAGAGCTGTTTGAAAGCTTCTCGCATTTAGAGTCCATGCAGATGGGTTGACCTCAGACAACTGCTTGGGGACAATTGAAGGGGCAGTTTGGTGAGAGTATGCTGCTTGGATGGTTCTGCTGGGAGGTTACCTGGTGCTGTGTAAATGATCTGAAACTGCATACCAGGCACTCTCTTGTTAGATTGGGTAGACTATGGTGCAGTGCATGCAGGCTGACTCTCAGAATGTTCCACAATTGTTTCAATTTCCAGAATGGAAATTTAACTGCTGATAGACCTTGAATCAGAGGTGTATGGTGTCTATTGTTTATACTCTTCTTCATGTCTATACTCTGTATAAATCTGAACAACAATCTGATCATAATGAAGAAAAGTCTGAGTAAGGGGTGCATGCATCTGCATTTGTATTAGGGAAATAAGTTTCATGTTATATTTTTCTGTTCACATAGAACGGCAGTCTTCTCCCGGGCAATATCTCTTTACATGTGCAAAACAGCTATCTGCTGACACATATCATCTCTTCTTGGGTAGAATCCCTGTGCCTAATATTAAACATCAGGTGCTCTTGAATGACATTTCTCCACTCAATGAAGAGCAGCTGCTCAGCTGGATCAAGGTGAGACTGCATAAAAGCAGAGATATCTTGTGTGGCCTCCAGAGCCGCCGTGAGGGTCTGTCACTATTACCCAGCAAAGAACCAATCCATGGTTTAGATTATGATTATGATCTTCTAGCTACACAGCTTAATCTTGGAAGTAGATTCCTCGAGGCCTCTTTCTCCTCCATTCAATGGTGCAAGTTAGGTAGCTCAGTAACTTTCATAACAGCCTTGTTATAGTGACCAAGTTGTGGTCCTCCTGCTAAGCTCATGGAGCAATAGGTATTTTATGGGCACCCACTCCAGTGAATGTCTGCACCAAGTTCTTGATGAATAATGCCAGACTGCACTCTACTCAGGCTTGATGTAACCCTGTGAAACAAACTCCCCTCTAATTTAATTAACTCATTCTCCATGGTGACAGTTTCTGGTGTGATGCTTTGTGGTATCAGCAGCCATGAGGCCCTGTGGTCTTCCCCAGCTCTTTCTTCTTCCAGCGGCCCCTCATACACCTTCCCACTTCCTGGTGCTCTGCAAAGATACAACATAAGATTGCAGGCCTTCTGGCTGGTAACCAAAGCACTTTTATGCCAATGCAGAACCATAAATGGTTTAAAGAAGGAGGCCCAGTGTCCTTGGGCAGTGAGAAAAAAGCAACAAATATGTCCTTGCCAATATCACATATATTTTGAGAAGATGATCATAAAGTACCCAGTGGGTAAAGACAAAAGCTTAGATCAGCGGAACTTCTTGTTAGATGGTCTCTGGGTACCATATGGCCATATATGCATTTTTGGAGGGGTTGAACTGAATATTAGCAAAGTGAAAAGTGGCAAACACTGGAAAACCCCACATAAAATATGACTGGGTAGAACCTTGTGTCATTCAGCTTGTAGTAGTGACTTTTCAACAACAGTGCCACTTAGATGATTCAGCTAATGCTCCCTCCTAACTGTGGCTGAAAAAGCACACAGCGGTAGAAAGGGTAGACAGTCCACTTTAAATGTTAAAGTCGGTTACCTACTACTTCCAGGTTAGTTGCTGGCTGATTTCTTCTGGTCTCAGTTCTAATTATGATAATTGTGCTTTCAATGGAATTTGCAAAATTCACAGGGGGAGTTGAGTAACAGATGATGAAAGATTCCTTGCTGAATTCTGGCTTCTGCACAAAGCATTTGCTTCCAAACATCAATGCATGAATAAGCAAGCTCTTTCCTCTACAGCACAGCTGAGAGAATGAACGGAGAGCAGATGGAACAAGAAAGACTGTTAGAACAGAGAAGGTAAGGAATGGGAGAAAGACTCTCACTCATTTCACAATGCCTATGGAGGAAGTTTTGAAACCTTAAAGTCATTGAGGGACAAGTATTAAGACTCTTAACCTTTCATGAGGGTGTCCTCACAAATCTAACATCCATAGCTGCCATTAACACAAAGGAGGGCAAGAACCACAATATTTAGGGATGGACCACAAAACCATTGCACTGAACATTAAGAGCCTACCTGTTTCCATCTGGAACATAGAACATAGAACATAGAATAGTACAGCACAGTACAGGCCCTTCGGCCCACAATGTTGTGCCGACCTTCAAACCCTGCCTCCCATATAACCCCCCACCTTAAATTCCTCCATATACCTGTCTAGTAGTCTCTTAAATTTCACTAGTGTATCTGCCTCCACCACTGACTCAGGCAGTGCATTCCACGCACCAACCACTCTCTGAGTAAAAATCCTTCCTCTAATATCCCCCTTGAACTTCCCACCCCTTACCTTAAAGCCATGTCCTCTTGTACTGAGTAGTGGTGCCCTGGGGAAGAGGCGCTGGCTGTCCACTCTATCTATTCATCTTAATATCTTGTATACCTCTATCATGTCTCCTCTCATCCTCCTTCTCTCCAAAGAGTAAAGTCTTTGCTCGCTTAATCTCTGATCATAATTCATACTCTCTAAACCAGGCAGCATCCTGGTAAATCTCCTCTGTACCCTTTCCAATGCTTCCAACATCCTTCCTATAGTGTGGCGACCAGAATGGGACACAGTACTCCAAGTGTGGCCTAACCAGAATTTTATAGAGCTGCATCATTACATCGCGACTCTTAAACACTATCCCTCGACTCATGAAAGCTAACATCCCATAAGCTTTCTTAACTACCCTATCTACCTGTAAGGCAACTTTCAGGGATCTGTGGACATGTACCCCCAGATCCCTCTGCTCCTCCATACTACCAACTATCCTGCCATTTACTTTGTACTCTGCCTTGGAGTTTGTCCTTCCAAAGTGTACCACCTCACACTTCTCCAGGGTGAACTCCATCTGCCACTTCTCAGCCCACTTCTGCATCCTACCAATGTCTCTCTGCAATCTTCAACAATCCTCACACTATCTACAACACCACCAACCTTTGTGTCATCTGCAAACTTGCCAACCCACCCTTCTACCCCCACATCCAGGTCGTTAATAAAAATCACGAAAAGTAGAGGTCCCAGAACCGATCCTTGTGGGACACCACTAGTCACAACCCTCCAATCCGAATGTATTCCCTCCACCACGACCCTCTGCCTTCTGCAGGCAAGCTAATTCTGAATCCACCTGGCCAAACTTCCCAGGATCCCATGCCTTCTGACTTTCTGAATAAGCCTACCATGTGGAACCTTGTCAAAAGCCTTACTAAAATCCATATAGATCACATCCACTGCACTCCCCTCATCTATATGCTTGGTCACCTCCTCAAAGAACTCTATCAGGCTTGCTAGACACGATCTGCCCTTCACAAAGCCATACTGATTGTCCCTGATCAGACCATGATACTCTAAATGGCCATAGATCCCATCTCTAAGAATCTTTTCCAACAGCTTTCCCACCACAGGTGTAAGGCTCACTGGTCTATAATTACCCGGACTATCCCCACTACCTTTTTTGAACAAGGGGACAACGTTCGCCTCCCTCCCATCCTCCGGTACCATTCCCATAGACAACAAGGACATAAAGATCCTAGCCAGAGGCTCAGCAATCTCTTCCCTCGCCTCGTGGAGCAGCCTGGGGAATATTCTGCCGGGGACTTATCCATCCTAATGTATTTTAACAACTCCAACACCTCCTCTCCCTTAGTATCAACATGCTCCAGAACATCAACCTCTTTCATATTGTCCTCACTGTCATCAAGTTCCCTCTCATTGGTGAATACCGAAGAGAAGTATCATTGAGGACCTCGCTCACCTCCACAGCCTCCAGGCACATCTTCCCACCTTTATCTCTAATCAGGTCTACCTTCACTTCTGTCATCCTTTTGTTCTTCACATAACTGAAGAATGCCTTGAGGTTTTCCTTTACCCTACTCGCCAAGGCCTTCTCATGCCCCCTTCTTGCTCTTCTCAGCCCCTTCTTTAGCTCCTTTCTTGCTACCCTATATTCCTCAATAGACCCATCTGATCCTTGCTTCCTAAACCTCATGTATGCTACCTTCTTCCACCTGGCTAGATTTTCCACCTCACTTGTCACCCATGGTTCCTTCACCCTACCATTCTTTATCTTCCTCACCGGGACAAATTTATCCTTAACATCCTGCAAGAGATCTCTAAACATTGACCACATGTCCATAGTACATTTCCCTGCAAAATCATCATCCCAATTCACACCCGCAAGTTCTAGCCTTATAGCCTCATAATTTGCCCTTCCCCAATTAAAAATTTTCCTGTCCTCTCCGATTCTATCCTTTTTCATGATAATGCTGAAGGCCAGGGAGTGGTGGTCACTGTCCCCCAGATGCTCACCCACTGAGAGATCTGTGACCTGACCCCGTTCGTTACCTAATACTAGATCCAGTATGGCATTCCCCCTAGTCGGCCTGTCAACATACTGTGACAGTAATCCGTCCTGGACACACTTAACAAACTCTGCCCTGTCCAAATCCTTGGAACTAATCAGGTGCCAATCAATATTGGGGAAGTTAAAGTCACCCATGATAACAACCCTGTTATTTTAACACCTTTCCAAAATCTGCCTCCCAATCTGCTCCTCTGTATCTCTGCTGCTACCAGGGGGCCTATAGAATACCCCCAATAGAGTAACTGCTCCCTTCCTGTTCCTGACTTCCACCCATACTGATTCAAAAGTATGCTACATTATCCACCCTTTCTGTAGCTGTAATTGTATCCCTGACCAGTAATGCCACCCATCCTCCCCTTTTCCCCCCTCTATATCCCTTTTAAAGCACTGAAATCCAGGAATATTGAGAATCCATTCCTGCCCTGGTGCCAGCCAAGTCTCTGTAACAGCCACTACATCATAATTCCATGTACGTATCCAAACTCTCAGTTCATTACCTTTGTTCCTGATGCTTCTTGCATTGAAGTACATGCACTTTAGCCCTTCTACCTTCCTACTTTTACACCCTGTATTCTGCTTCTCTTTCCTCAAAGCCTCTCTATATGTTAGATCTGGCTTTACTCCATGCACTTCTTTCACTGCTCTATCGCTCCGGGTCCCATCCCCCTTGCAAATTAGTTTAAACCCTTCCAAACCATGCTAGCAAACCTACCTGCAAGGATATTTCTCCTCCTCGAGTTCAGGTGCAACCCATCCAATCTGTACAGGTCCCACCTTCCCCAGAAGAGGTGCCAATGATCCAAAAATCTAAAACCCTGCTCCCTGCACCAACTCCTCAGCCACGCATTCAACTGCCATCTCCTCCAATTCTTACCATCACTATCACGTAGCAGTGGCAGCAATCCTGAGAATGGCACCCTTGAGATTGCAAATGTGAAAAGAACCTGATAGAAGTTGTATACAGTCCTCTGAACAGCAGGCAGGATGTTGGGTACAAATTACAATGGGAGATAAGAAAGACATGTAGAAAGGGCAATGATATAATAGTCATGGGAGATTTCAATATGCAGGTAGGTTGGGTAATTAGATTGGTGCTGGATACCAAAAGGAATGCTTAAGAGATGATTTTGTAGAGCAGCTTGCTGTTGAACCTATTAGGGAAAGGCAATTATGGATTGAGTGTTGTGTAATGAACCGGATTTGTTTAGGGAGCTTAAGTTAAAGGAGCCCTTAGGAAACAGTGATCATAATATGATAGAATTCACCCTGCAGTTTGGGAGGGAGAAGCTAAAATCAGATATATCAGTATTACCTTGGAGTGAAAGGAATTACAGAGACATGAGAGAGAAGCTGACCAAAGTTGATTGGAAGGCGGCACTTGCAGAACAGCAATGGCTGGAGTTTCTGGGAGCAATCTGGAAAAAATAGAATGGATCAAGATTGCTTAATATCATTTCCTGTAAAAAACAAGTGTAAGGAGATCAAAATAATTGTTATTCTGGATCCAATACAACACAAAAAACCCACAAAAGATAAATACCACAATAACACTACTAATAATAAAAAACACAGTAAGTATAAATACATAAGATAGCTTATATACACAGACTGATTGTATGTCCATAAAGTGGAGTTAGGCTGTACATAAAGGTGAATGACAGGAAGTAACAGAGTGGAGGTAAAGTACTGGAAGGGTTGGTACCAGACCTGGTACTATTCGATTAGCTCTCTGTAGGCTGTCTCGTCATTGTTGGTTATGAGCCCCACTACTGCCGTGTCATTGGCAAAATTGATGATGTGACCACTTGGGTGATTGGTCATGCAGTCATGTGTGAGCAGAGTACAGCGATGGGCTCAGCACACTGCCCTGGGGGGCACAGTTGATGAGGATGATGTGCATCCCGAGTATCTGAGGTCTGTTGGTTGGTAACTGTTCATCAAAGTCTGTGGGACAATAGTGTTGAATGCCAAACTGAAAGCCAGAAACAGCATTCTGACATACAACAAGAGTCCTTGTTTTCTCAGTGTGTCTGGACCAGGTTCTATGGCATCTATCGTAGAGCAGTTCTGTCGGTAAGCATATTTTTTGATATGTGCCATTATCAGCCAGTCAAAGCACTCCTTGATGATTGACGTCAGTGCCACTGGAATTGGTCACTTATTTCTGAAAGAGTAGAGTTCTTTGCATGGAGACGATGGTAGCTGATTTGAAGCACGAGGGGACAGGAACCTGGATGAGTGAAGTGTTGAAGACGTCTGTGAAGATATTAGTAAGCTGGTGTGCACACTCTGTGAGTACTTAACCTCGAATGTTGTCTGGCCCAGCCGCCTTACAGGAGTTGACTGTCTGCAGAGTTCTTCTCACTTCTCTGCTGCCTGCACACATGGGAGGAGTTAGCTTTGTGGCTGGTGTTGCATGCCTCGAAGCATGCAAATAATTTGTTTAGACCATCAGAGAGGTAGGAAGGTGTCAGTGGTACAGTTAATGCTGTTTTTCCTTGTATAGACAGTAATGCCCAGCCACAGAAATCTCAAAGAAATATTCTAAAGGGAGGATGAGGAACCCTTGGCTAACAAGAGAGTTCCTAAGACCTTAAGCCATAGGAGCAGAATTAAGCCATTCGGCCCATCAAGACCTCCCTGGCATTCCATTATGGCTGATTTATCTCAACCCCATTCCCTTGCCTTCTCTCTGTAATATTTGACATGCTGACTGAACTAATCAAAAACATATCAACTTCCACTTTAAACATACTCAAAGACTCGGCATCGACAGCCATTCGTGGCAATGAATTCCACAGATTCACTATCCTCTGGCTACAGAAATTCCTCCTCATCTCTGTTCTAATGGACACCTCTCCATTCTGAGGCTGCGCCCTCTGGTCTTTCACTCACCCACTATAGGAAACATCCTCGTAATATTCACTCTATTTAGGCCTTCAGTATTTGATAGATTTCAGTGAGATCAACCCCCATTCTTCTAAAGACCAACAAATACAGGCCCAGAGCCATCAAACTCTCCTCATACATTAACCCTTTCATTCTTGGAATCATTCTCATCAACTTCCTCTGGAACCCCTCCAATGCCAGCACATATTTTCTTAGATAGGGTCCCAAAACAGCTCATAATACTCTAAGTTTGGTCTGACCAATGCCTTCTAAAGCCCCAGCATTGCTTCATTGCTCTTATATTCTAGACCTCTCAAAATGAATGCTAAAATTGCATTTACCTTCTTTACTCCCCTGCAAATTAATCCGAAGGGAATCCTGATCAAGGACTCCCAAGTCACTATACACATTTGATGTTTGAATTTTCTCCCTGTACAGAAATATCCTATGCTTTTATTCCTTCCACCAAAGTGCATGACCACGCACTTCCCTACACTATATTCTATCTGTCACTCCTTTGCCCATTCTCCCAATCCATTTGAGTCCTTCTGTAGATGCCCTGCTTCTTCAGCAATACCTACCCTCCAGCCTATCTTTGTTACATCACAAACTTGGCCACAAAGGTAACAATTCCATCATCCAAGTCATTGACATATCACACGAAAAATTGGTCCCAGTACCAACCAGTGCGGACCATCACTGGTCACCAGCAGCCAACCAGAAAAGGCCCTCTTTATTCCCATTCTTTGCCTCCTGCCATTCAGCCAATCTTCTGTCGATGCTAGTATCTTTCCTGTAATACCGTGGACTCTTATCTTTTCTGGTCCTAGACTCCTCCCCTATAGGAAACATCCTGTCCACATCCATTCTATCCCAATCTTTAATAATCACTAGGATTCAAAGAGATCCTCTCTCATTCTTCTAAACTCCAGTGTGTAGAGGCCCAGTGCCATCAAACCCTCCTCATATATTAACCCTTCCTTTCCTGGAATAATTCTCATGAACCTCCTCTGGACCCTCTCTAATGCCAGTACATCATTTCTTAGATAAGGAGCCCAAAACTGCTCACAATACTCCAATATGATCAATGCCTTTTAAAGCTTCAGCAATGTATCCTTGCCTTTGTATTCTAGTCCTCTTGAAATGAATGCTGACATTGCATTTGCCTTTCTTATCTCTGACTCAACCTACATGTTAACCTTTAGGGAATCCTGCAAGAGGGGGGCAACCAGAGGTTGTGTTCCATATTGGTATGAATGACAGACAGGAAGCGTGAGTTCAAGAACTTAGGTAATAAACTAAAAGTCGGGACCTCCAGGATGGTGATCTTGGAATTACCACCTATTGCATGTGCTATTAGGACAAGAAATAGGAAGATAATACAGTTTAACACATAACTAATGAAATGGTGCAGGAGGGAAAGCTTCAGATTTTTGGATCATTGGCTCTCTTCCAGGGAAGGGGAAACCTGTAAAATTGGAACACTTTGCATCTGAACTGGAGGGAAATCCAATATTTTTGTGGGAAAGTTTGATAATGCTGCTTTGAGGGTTTTAAACTAGGCTTGCAGGAGAATGGGATCTAGAGTGCCAGGGAAGATAGCGGAGTGGTGGTGAGGAAAGAATTGGTTAAAGCTGCATACAAAGACAGGAATCAAAAGGTTGACCTTGGTGGGAATAATGTTCTGAGTTGCATTCATTTCAATGCAAGGAGTATTGTAGGAAAGATGGATGAACTGAGAGCATGGTTCAGCATGACATTGCAGCCATTAGTGTGACTTGCTCGCAGGAGGGAAGGACATCATTGAGGGAGAGGCGTGGCTTTACTCATCATGGAGAAGGTCACAGCAGTGCTCTGACAGGGTAGACAGGAGCATTTGTCTACTGAGGCTCTGTGGGTATGACAGAGGAACAAGAAAAGGATTACCTTGTTAAAGGGATTAAATTATAGATCCTCGTATAGATAGCAGGATTTGCTGATGATACAACCATTGTTGGTAGAATCTCAGGTGGTGACGAGAGGGCGTACAAGAGTGAGATATGCCAACTAGTGGAGTGGTGCCACAGTAACAACCTGGCACTCAACATCAGTAAGACAAAAGACCTGATTGTGAACTTCAGGAAGGGTAAGACGAAGGAACACATACCAATCCTCATAGAGGGATCAGAAGTGGAGAGAGTGAGCATCTTCAAGTTCCTCGGTGTCAAGATCTCTGAGGATCTAACCTGGTGCCAACATATTGATGTAGTTATAAAGAAGGCAAGACAGCGGCTATACTTTTTTTTAGGAGTTTGAAGAGATTTGGCATGTAAACAAATACACTCAAAAACTTCTATAGTTGTACCATGGACAGCATTCTGACAGGCTGCATCACTGTCTGGTATGGAGGGGCTACTGCACAGGACAAAAGAAGCTGCAGAAGGTTGTAAGTCTAGTCAGCTCCATCTTGGGTACTAGCCTACAAAGTACCCAGGACATCTTCAGGGAGCGGTGTCTCAGAAAGGCAGCATCCATTATTAAGGACCCCCAGCACCCAGGGCATGCCCTTTTCTCACTGTCAGGTAGGAGGTACAGAAGCCTGAAGGCATACATTCAGTGATTCAGGAACAGCTTCTTCCCCTCTGCCATCCGATCCCTAAATGGACATTGAATCTTTGGGCACTACCTCACTTTTTAAAAAATATACATACAGTATTTCTGTTTTTGCATGGTTTTTTATAAATTTACTCCATATACGTAATTGATTTATTTGTTTATTTATTATTATTACTTTTTCTATGCTAGATATAGATGTCCCAACTAGAGAAAGAGTGATACTGGATCTCCTATGAGGAAACAAGTCAGGGCAGGTGACAGAAATATGAGAAGGGGAGTACTTTAGATCTAGTGATTATCATTCAAATAGTTATAGAGATATAGGGGTCTTCAGGTTGAAATTCTAAATTGAAGGAAGGCCAATTTCGATGACATCAGAAAAGATATGGCAGGTGTGGATTGGGAAAGACTGTCTTCCTGCAAATGGTAAGTGGGAGTCTTCAGAGGGGCAGTACCGAGAGTGCAGAGTTTGTATGTTCCTGTTAAAATAAAAGGCATGGTTAACGGATTTAGGAAACCTTGCTTTTCAAGGGATTTTGAGACCTGGTTACATAAAAGAGGTGCAGAACAGATATAGGCAACAAGAAACAATTGAGATACTTGAGAAGTACAAGAAATGCAAGAAAATACTTAAGAGGGAAATCATAAAAGAAGCTATGACATTGGTCTAGCAGACAAGGTGAAGGAGAATCCCAAGGGGTTCTATAGAGATGTGGGAGATCTTGGATTGATGTTTCTGCATCTGTAGTTACTCAAGGTACGTACAGAGAGTTTATAAAAGTCAGGCAAAACAGTACTGAAGTCATACACCACATCCTGATTACCGAACAGGAGGTGTTTTCTGTCTTGAGGCAAATTAGGGTGGATAAGTTCAGGGCCTGATGAGGTGTCCCCTTGACCTTGTGGGAGGGTAGTGCAGAAATTGCAGGGGCTCTGGTAGAGGTATGGAAAATGTCCTTAGCCACGAGTGAGATACCAAAGGATTAGAGGATAGCTCATGTTGTTCAGTTGTTCAAGAAAGGCTCCAAGTGTGAGTTGTGAAATTAAAGGCCGGTAAGTCTGATACCAGTATTGAGTAAGTTATTGGAAATTATTCTAGGGGCAGGATATATAAGTATTTGGATAGACGGGATATTATGAGGGTAGTCACATTGCTTTGTGCATGATAGATCGTGTTTAACCAATCTTCCAGCATTTTTCCAACGAGGTAGTGAGGAAGGTTGATGAAAGAAAGGCAATGGATTGTGTCCATGTGAACTTTAGTGAAGTACCTCATGGGTGGTTAGTCCAGAAGGTTCAGTTGTTTGTCATTCAGAATGAAGTAGTAAATTTGATTCAACATTGGCTTAACAGGAGCAGCCAGAGAGTGGTAGTTGCCTCTCTGACCGGAGGCCTACGACTAGTGGTGTTCCTCAGGGATTGGTGCTGGGTCCATTGTTGTTTGTCATCTATATTACAAGATTGTTTAATGTGATTTCCAGTACTCAAGTGTAAAGGAGAATGAAATAATTGTTGATCAATGCAGCACAAAAAATACCCAATTAGATGAAGGAAACAATAATAAACACAATAAGTATAAATACATAAGATAGCCTACGTACATAGATTGATTGTATGTACATAAAGTGATGCTTGGTACAGGAGTAACTGTATATAAGGTGACTGATAGGAAATGATAAAGTCCTAGTGATGGGATGCATCAGTGGGTGGGGATGTTGATCTGCCTTACTGCTTGAGGAAAGGAACTGCTTTTGAGGCTGCTATCTCTGGCATTGATGCTATGTAGCCTTCTCCCTCATGGGAGTGGGGACAAACAGTCCTTGAATAAGGTGTGTGGGATCTTTCATGATGTTCATGGCCTTTTTCCAGCATCTTTCTGTATACATGCCTTTGATGGTGGTTAAGCTGCATTGGGGGTGTACGGGGTGGTTGGGTCCTGACTAAATATCAGGAAAAGCCAATAGCAATTATATAGCTTCTACCACCCAAGACGGCTCCGCCTTCACGTAGGACGGGTCCGGATGCACCCTGTCTCGCTGAAGGAGCTGTGTCTATGGTGTGTATTTGGCGCCAGAAAAATAACCAGACCAATGGTGGTGGAGGTACCTAAAATCACTGAAGTCTCCGGCAGCAGGGAGATGGATTCCAAGTTTTGGTGGAGGATTGTCTTTGTACAACAACAGCAAAGGTTGGGCGACGTGTAGTGTACGATTCCCAATCAGGAACACCAGTAGAGGTCAAATGCTCTAGTTACATAAGCACTGCGGCAACAGGAGGCAACGGCGAACCACTGTTGAAATTTCTGCCTAGTGAATCATGGAAAGAAACAAAAGAAGGAAACCAGACAATAGTCATAGTCATAGTCATACTTTATTGATCCCGGGGGAAATTGGTTTTCATTACGGTTGCACCATAAATAATAAATAGTAATAAAACCATAAATAGTTAAATAGTAATATGTAAATTATGCCAGAAAATAAGTCCAGGACCAGCCTATTGGCTCAGGGTGTCTGACCCTCCAAGGGAGGAGTTGTAAAGTTTGATGGCCACAGGCAGGAATGACTTCCTATGACGCTCAGTGCTGCATCTTGGTGGAATGAGTCTCTGGCTGAATGTACTCCTGTGCCCAACCAGTACATTATGTAGTGGGTGGGAGACATTGTCCCAGATGGCATGCAACTTGGACAGTATCCTCTTTTCAGACACCACAGTCAGAGAGTCCAGTTCCATCCCCACAACATCACTGGCCTTACGAATGAGTTTGTTGATTCTGTTGGTGTCTGCTACTCTCAGCCTGAATGTGAATGGGGTTGATCCTAATCAACAGAACAACACCTCGCTTAGTAGGGTAGGTAACACCAGACTGTCATCCAGAGACTGTAAGCAATAGGGAAAGGCTAAGGGTAGCAACATGGAATATCCATACACTTTACCAGAAAGGAAAGTTGGACAACACATTAAATGAAATGAAAAGGTTGGAAATTGATATCTTAGGCCTGTCAGAAATTAGATGGACCAACAGTGGCAAATTCACTCAGAATAGTTCTCTGATAATGTATTCTGGACGTCAACAGCATATATATGGAGTTGGAATTATTTTAAACAAACAAGTATCAAAGTGTCTTCTGAGATATTGGGCGATATCCAACCGGCTGCTTTTAGTTAAATTAAGGGGTAACCCTTTTAACATTAGCATAATCCAAGCCTATGCACCAACAAATGTTGCAGATGGAGAGGATAGCAACAAGTTTTATGAAGATCTCGACAGTGCTTATAAGCAATGTAATCTCAGGATATAAAACTTGCCATGGGAGATTTTAACTCCAAAATTGGACAGGAAAGGGTTGATAACATCATAGGACCTTTTGGATTAGGGGAGAAAAATGAAAATGGAGAAAGGTTTACTGATTGGTGTGTTAGAAGCAACCAAGTGATCACCAATACTTGGTATAAAAACCATCCACGTAGAATGTGTACTTGGATTAGCCCTGGAGATAGAACAAGGAATCAAATAGATTTCATTACCATCAATGAACGCTTTAGAAATAATATCACAGATTCTAAAACCTACCCAGGAGCAGACTGTGGTTCAGATCACCATCCAGTAATAGCTACCATTAAAAGAAAATTAAAGAAACTGAGACGTGGAAAAAAGAGAAGGAAGTATATGTTGGGAGAGCTTTAAAAAATAGCATACTTAAGCAACAATTAAAAACAGCTGTAGAAGAACACCTCAACGAAAATTTAACAACAACTATTTGGGACCGATTTAAATATACTATACTGTACAGAAATCAGCAGAGGAGATAACCCCAGTACAAGAATTCCAACACACCAGGAAGGGGTGGATAACCCAAGAAATTCTAGATCTGATGAAACAAAGAAGGTTAGTGAAGAATAATGAAGTGCAATACAGAGAGCTAGACAGACAGATCAGACAATTGTGCAATATTGCAAAGGAAGAATGGCTGACTCAAAAATGCAATGAAGTAAAAGGCCATATTAACAACAGCAAAGAAATGCACAAGAAAATTAAGGAAATTACTGGAATTAAGAAAACCTTCTCTACAGGATACATAAGATTAGCAGACGGATCCATACTAACAGATGCAGATAAAGTATCAGAGAGGTGGATTCAGTATTTAGAGCAGCTTTTTGAAGATAATAGAGGGGAACTCCCAGATATTAAACACCCTAATTCTGGCCCACCTATTACCAAAGAAGAAATAACTAAAGCAATGAAAAGTATGAAACATGGTAAAGCCACTGGACCTGATGAAATTTCAGTGGAAATGATACAAGCCCTAGAAGATCTGGGCATAGATATTCTTTTTGAACTGTTTAATGGCATATATGAGTCTGGTGTATTGCCTGATGATCTCCTGAAATCAGTATTTATTACTCTGCCAAAAATTCCTGGGACTATTGACTGCAAAAATTATAGAACAATCAGTCTTATGAGTCACAATATAAAGATTTTGTTGAAAATTGTTCTGAGTCAAACTAAAAACAAGTTAAAGCCAGAAACTTCTAAACTGCAATTTGGGTTTACTGAGGATAGAGGTACTAGGAACACAATTTTCACACTATGAATGCTTTCAGAAAAGGGCAATTGAATATCAAAATGATGTATTTTTATGTTTTATTTATTTCACTAAAGCATTCGACAAAGTGCAACATGACAAATTATTTCAAATTCTTGCTAAACTAAACATTGACGGAAGGGACCAACAACTGCTTCAAAATTTATATTGGAACCAAACGGCGGCGGTAAAAATTGATGATAATATAAGCAGTTGGACTAAAATTCAAAGAGGAGTTAGACAGGGATGTGTTGCCTCACCGGAATTATTTAATATCTATAGTGAAATGATTCTCAGAGAAACAGAAGACCTAGATGGAATAAAAATTGGAGGTGTTAATATCAACAATATAAGATATGCAGATGATACCACCCTAATAACAAGTGCTGCAGAAGACCTACAAATCCTCCTAGACAAAGTAGTACAGTCAAGTGCAGATTTTGGTCTAACCATCAACTGTTATAAAAAACAAATGTATGGTAATATCAAAACAGCAGGGTACTCCCAACTGCCAATTGTGCATCGGCAACCAAGAGATTGAACAAAAGACCAGCTTTAATTACCTTGGTAGCTTTATATCACAAGATGCTAGAAGTAAAGTAGAAATAAAAAGAAGATTTCCATTGCCAAAACCAACTTCCAAAAAATGAAACCCATTTTTACCAACAGACACATTTCTATGACAACAAGGCTGAGGCTACTAAAATGTTACATCTGGTCAATCTTGCTGTATGCTTCCGAAACATGGACTGTAACACCAGAACTCCAAAGAAACTTAGAAGCAACAGAAATGTGGTTTCTTAAAACAATGCTGAAAATATCATATAGAGATGGGGTAATTAATGAGAGAGTACTCCAACGTGCCCATACAAAAAGATCTTTAATGAGAAGATTAAATGAGATGAAACTTAAATTCCTGGGCCATGTCATAAGAAAGGGAGAAATAGAATGCCTTACATTACAAGGCCGTATGTCTGGGAAACGCAGAAGAGTAAGGCAAAGAAGAAAATATATGGGCACTGTGAAAGAACTAACAGATCTCGCAAATGATATGTACGAGATATCATTGACACTGCGTGGGATCGTTCGATGTGGAAAGCCATGATTGCCAAGCGTGTAACGCGTAAGGCACATGAAGAGAGAGAAGCTGCACTGGGCAGTTTTGAGTACCCATTGTAGAGCCCTCCTGTCTGCCACAGTGTATTCTTTGTACCATCCAGTGATGCAGCATGTTAGGATGCTCTCTATTGTGTGTCTGTAGAAGGTCATGAGAATTAATGATTTGGATGATAATGTGGTAAACTGCATCAGCTATTTTGATTTTGGCATCAAGACTGGGGGTGTAATGGACAGTGAGAAAGACTATCATCATCTCATTGCTATTGAATGCTGTGTTTCTGTCAGCTTTGCAATACAACATGCATTTCATTGTGCCAACCCATCAGCTATTTTCAATAGCCTGTTCACATCCAAGACCATTATAGCAAGGATGTGATGCTGAGGCTTTATAAGGCTCTGGTGAGGCCTCACTTTGAGTATTGTGAACAGTTTTGGGCTCCTCATCTTAGAAAAGATGTGCTGGCATTGGAAAGGGTCCAGAGGCAGTTCACAAGGATGATTACAGGAATGAAAGGGTTATTATATAAGGAATGTTTGATGGCTCTGGGTCTTAGAAGGACTGAATTTAGAAGGATGAGAGGGGATTTCATTGAAACCTTTCGAATGTTGAAAGGCCTAGACAGAGTAGATGTGGAAAGAATGTTTCCCATGGTGGGGGAATTTAGGGCAAGAGGGCACAACCTCTGGATAGGGGAACGTCCATCGAAAACAGAGATGTGGAGAAGTTTCTTTAGCCAGAGGGTGGTGAATTTGTGGAATTTGTTACCACAGGCAGTTGTGGAGGTCAGGTCATTGAATGTATTTAAGGCAGAGATTGATAGGTTCTTGATTGGACATGGCATCAAAGGTTACGGGGAGAAGGCTGGGAACTGGGTTTGAGGAAGAGAAGAAAAAAAGGATCAGCCTTGACTGAACGGCAGAGCAGACTTGATGGGCCAAATTGCCTAATTCTGCTCCTAGGCCTTTTCGTCTTATGGACTTAAATTCATGTGATTTTGTCCTCCAACGAGTCCTACTTGCATTATTAGATTTGGAACAATCACCAATTAGGTGGCGGTAAGCAGTTAAAGCCAGGATCTCTTGGTGGCAACCCATTTCAATTTGACCTCCCATTCCCATACCGATATGTCTAACCATAGTCTCATTTACTGCCACAGTGAGCCTAAACTCGGGTTGGAGGATTAACACCCCAACCCCTAATGGCAGCGCCTCTACTTCCTTACGAGTTGGCGAAGATTCAGCATGACATCTAATACTTTGACAAACTCCTGTAGATTTGTGGTGGAGAGTATATTGACTGGCTGCTTTACAACCTGGTTTGGAAACACCAATGCCCATGAACATAAAATCCTACAAAAAGTAGCGGTCCACCCCAGTCCATCACAGGTAAAGCCCTCCCCTCCATTGAGTACATCTATACCGAACGCCATCGCAGGAGAGCAACATCCAATATCAAGGATCCCCACCACACAGGTCATGCTCTCTTCTCACAGCTGCCATTAGGAAGAAGGTACAGGAGCCTCAGGACTCACACTATCAGGTTCAGCAACAATTACTGCCCCTCAGCCATCGGGCGCTTGAACAAAAGGGGATAACTTCACTCAATTTCACGTGCCTCATCATTGAAATGTTCCCACAACCTATGGACACACTTTCAAGGACACGTCATCTCATATTTTTGATATTTATTGCTTATTTATTTATTATTACTTCTTTTTGTATTTGCGCAGTTTGTTGTCTCTTGCACACTGGTTGAGCACCGTAGTTGGCTGTTCTTTCTGTTATGGTTTTTGTTCTATAGATTTATTGAGTATCCCCACAAGAAAATGCATCTCAGGGTTTTATATGGTGACATATATGTACTTTGATAATAAATTTACTTTGTACTTTGAACATTAAGCAGAATGAGGTTAGCGCTGGCTTGTGACCCTAAGATAAAAGATCAGCCATGATCTTATTGAATGAACAGGCGTGAGGGTCCTAAGGCCTAGATCTTCTATTACTTATACAGAAAGAGCCTGATGCGCTCATGGTGTGGTATAAGTGAACTTTAACCCTTCAATCTATCTTTAACTGCAGCAACCTCTCATGATATTGTTCATGGGTAGTAGTGGGTGAAACCATTAAAATGGGAGGCAATATGATGTTGATGCTTTACTGATTGGACACAAATGAAAAACACATGGCATTTGGGGTTAAGAAACTCAATTTGTTATGTGCTCCCATCAGAGAATATCTGCTTTGATCTTGGAATTTTGGAAAGTAAGTTTGACCACAACTAATGCAGTATTATTGTCCTCAGAGTTCTTTCTGTGTTATGGAAGAAAAAAAAATCAATTGTTTTTTCCACTTCTAATGACTGTTTTGGGAAGATGCCCATGTGGTAAATTGCCTGGTGTGGATAATGTTGGGCTTGACTGATATTTGCAGTGAGTAGGGTTTCCAAACCAAACCGTAGAACACCATTTAGGACAGGTGTTCCCAACCTTTTTTATGCCCTGGACCCCTATTGTTAACCGAGGGGTTCGTGGACCCCAGGTTGGGATTTAGGAGAATGGCACAGAGAACACTGCTTTAAAATTTGTATTATTCTGTGCTACAGCACATTTTCTAATCTGCTGGAGAAATTCTTAAGTTATGCACTGGAGAAAATAAAACAAATTTCATTGAAAAACTGTATTCCTGAAAACCTGCCTATGCTAATGTAAATATTATTCTCTAGATAAATAAAGGAACAAGTATGAAGTGCGTTCTTGGCGGAAGGAATAATTATGTCATTATTCCAGACATTCTGACTAGTCCTTAGAGTACTGAAAAAAGAGGAACATGATACCAACTACCTAACCATGTGGGATTATAGAAATCTGTGTAACACTACCAACATACCATATATACCATTTGTTTACATGAAAGAACTATTACATTTCTTTTCCAATGAAGAAAATAATGGCTTTTCATAGACCTTTGCTTTATGTCAACTAAGATTAAAGAGCTAAAGTTTCAACAATAAAAATGTGAACACAGCATGACCAAAGTTGAACCCAGCTTACATATTGGACAAATGTCTTCCACATCATAATTCTTAAACGTTATTGAATTACAAATGAATGCAAAACATGGGAAATGGAGGAAGTTATCAATGGTGCAGTCCAAATCAAATAAAAAAAATGATATGAAACATATGAAGCATGGAGGAGGAAAGGAACGTTAATAATTATATCGAGATAAGTCATATAGTGATAAATCTTTCTGTTGCAACCATTGGCATTGAGACATTGAAAGTGCAGAAGGCTCCAGACTTAGGCACAAGTATCATCAAGTGTAGAATGGGTATGTGTTATGGTGTCACATGATGACCAACTGCAGGCCTTGTTGAGCATGATCTAGATTGCCATCTCATCACATGCTCATACCCAGTTTTGAAGAAGAGTCTCGACCCAAAACCTTGACTGTTTACTCTTTTCCATAGATGCTGCCTGACCTGCTGAGTTCCTCCAGCATTTTGTATGTGTTCCTTTGGATTTCCAACATCTGCAGACTTTCTCCTGCTTGAAAGATAGATGGTTTTAAAAATAAAAGGTGTAAACCATGATGGTATAATACCATCACTGGTAATGAACAACGCATTTACAAAAGTACATTATATAAAATCTTTAAAGCAGTACATATAAGGAGTTACCCATATTAGAAAGTAAGTGTGTAACATCCAAATAGGTAATCGAAAAATCACATTTGATGACTCATCTTTCTGTTGGATTGTTAGCAAACCAATTATTTGTGACAGATACATCCCACCCTCCCTCAAGATGAAACGAGAAACCTGCATACCAATATGCAATGTTAGTGATCAGGACCAGGAAAAGCAGAAGGACAAGAATAAAATTATCAGGGCAGTCCCTGCTCTTCACTCTTTCAGGGTTAGGGACAAACCAGAAGAATAGGCAAAAAGGTGAGTATGAGGCAAGTGATAGCATGAGAGACAGCCCACAGAAGTGCAGGTTTAGTATGGGAGTTAACCAAGTCTTAGGAGTGAAGCCTTTGTACAAAGAACAGAAGTCACCAAACTTCCATCTTCGCAGGCTTCAACACCTCAACAAGTACAGTAAGGGATTGCCCATTGGAAAACTGCAAAAAAAAAATTCAACCCAATTTAAAGCGGTGCTAATCCACCTGGAAACTGTATTGGTTGCTATGGAAGCTAAATGTGTAACAGCTGGAAATATCTTTGTTATAGCTTCAGCTAGAATATGAAGTCAATCAGAGGTTTGATTATGAGTTGGCAAAGGAATCTTGTAAAAGGAGGTACCTCACTCATCTGATTATGTCAGTTCAATTACTCTCATAATACTGTATATAGAGAAATATTCTTTTAATTTGACTGAGTTCCTTCTAGCAATTGCTGACAAATATCTAGAGCACTCTTAGTTGCATGTAGCACAAATTGCTCCTTAAAATTAGACTTGCATTTCTGTCTAGAGATACACAACATAGGTTAAATCATCAAATTACTCTGAGTCATTTCCTTTATTAACCCTAAATAGCGAGTGATCCTTGAGAGCAATATTTCTGAACAACTTTTGTCGTCAGAAATTTCTACCTTCCAAGTGAACTGAAGGATCCCATCCGCGCGTTATGACAGTGGCACTGTCAAGGCATGGCTGCACAGAAAGTTTTACTCCCAACATTTTTATTAAAGCATGAAAAGCCAAATTGTTTTTTCCTCTCTCTTCCTGTTTATGATAACATCATGTGATTGAATACACAGCAATAATTGAAGGCTTATCTGTGTATATAATATCATCTATTTGGGAAGCAATGTTATTGGTGTAACCCCAAAATTTGTCACTGACAATAAAATTTGTCATAGAATTGTTTTCCTGTTTAGTCAAAGTCTATCTGAAATATAAGTGAATTTGTGAGGATACTAATAAGTCTGAACTAATTTTCATGGTAAGGTATTATTCACACCACAGCATGAACTATTCATGACTGCTTGATTAAAGGCAAATAGGAAATCTGGATAGATACTGTATAATAGTCTATGAGACTAAAATCTCTAAAAAGCTTCTTGGACTTTTCAGTTTCAGTTGACCAGGAAGGAAACATTTCTGTTATACCTCACATTCTGCTTCAGTGCATCTTTCCAAATTATATTCCCATGCAACAGCCTGGGTCTAGGGCTTTGCTGGACCATTCAGAAATGCAGAAAATTGTCATGTTACCTTGACATTTAATAATGGAGTGGAATAATGACCATAATGGAAGAAGGGAAACATGTAAAACTTTTGTAGTAAATATGCTCATTTACTTGTTGACCGTAAGGGGAAAGTGCGATAAAATATCTGTCCACTGAATAAGTTCTTCATTAAAAAAATTCTCAGAATCAGAATCAGGTTAAATATCATCAGCATATGTTGTGAAATTTGTTGTCTTTGTGGCAGCAGTACATTGCAATGCATGATAATAGAGAAAAAACTGTGAATTACAGTAAGTGTATATGTATATTAATAGTTAAATTATATAAGTAATGCAAAAAGAATAAACAAGTAGTGAGGTAGTGTTCATGGGTTCAATGTCCATTCAGAAACAATATGGCAGAGGGGAAGAAGCTGTTCCTGAATTGTTGAGTGTGTGCCCTCAGGCCCCTGTACCTCCTCCCTGATGGTAGCAGTGAAAAGAGGACATGTCCTCGATGACTGAGGTTGGGGGGGGGCGTCCCTAATGATGGATGCCACCTTTCTGAGGCATCATTCCTTGAAGATGTCCTGGGTACTACAGAAGTTAGTGCCCGTGATGGATCAGACGGAGTTTACAAGTCTCTGCAGCTTATTTTGATCCTGTGTAATAGCACCCCCCACCACTCCTCATACCAGATGGTGATGAAGCCAGTTAGAATGCTCACCATGGTACATCTATAGAAACCTGCGAGTGTCTTTGGTGACATACCAAATCTCCTCAAATTCCTAATGAAAAAAAAAATATATCATATGTTTTACAATGCTCTAGTCTAACAACTTCAATGTCATGTTCCCATGTGTGGGATAATTCAATGACACAACAGTGGCTATACTTTTCTTCAAGTGTAGAGGGATTCTGTACTCCCTCTTCTGTACTCCCTTTTCACCTATGACTGCTTTCCTGTACATTAAATTAGATTAGATTAGATTATGAGGACATGCAGTCCTCTTTTATTGTCATTTAATAATGCATGCATTAAGAAATGATACAATGTTTCTCCAGAATAATATCACAGAAACACATGACAAACCGACTGAAAAACTGACAAAAACCACATAATTATAACATATAGTTACAACAGTGCAAAGCAATACTGTAATTTGATAAAGAACAGACCATGGGCACGGTAAAAAGTCTCATAAAAGTCTCTCGAACGTCCCATCATCTCACGTATACGGTGAACCTCCAGCGCCGCAAACTTGCCGATGCAGCATCCTGGAAGCATCTGACCACAGTCCGACTCCGAATCCGTCCGAAAACTCCGAGCCTCCGACCAGCTCTCCGACACTGAGCACCCAGCACCATCTCTGCCGAGCGCTTCGACCCCGGCCCCAGCAACAGGCAAAGCCGAGGATTTGGGGCCTTCCCCTCCGGAGATTCTCGATCGCACAGTAGCAGCGGCAGTGAAGTGGGCATTTCAGAAGTTTCTCCAGGTGCTCCTCCATGCTTCTCACGGCTGTCTCCATCAAATCAGGGTTGTGTACGGCAACCTAGTTAACACATACGATATCATTCAGTACGGCTGCGCGCGCTGCGTTGTGCCGCCATCTTCTCCTCCCTCCTCCTACATGGTTCTAACTCCATAATCAAGTTAGCAGGTGACACCACGGTGGTTGGCCTGATCAGAGGGGATGACGAGACGGTCTACAGGGACAAGATTCAGCACCTGGCTGTGTGGTGTGCCGACAACAATCTGGCCCTTAACACCCAGAAGACCAAGGAGATCATTGTGGACTTCAGGCATGCTAGGAGCCACACTCACGTCCCCATCTACATCAACGGAGCTGTAGTGGAGCATGTATCAAGCTTCAAATTCCTTGGTGTCCACATTTCCGACGAACTCACCTGGTCCCTGAACTCCTCCATCCTGATTATAAAAGCGCAACAGCACCTTTATTTCCTGCGGAGCATCAAGAAAACTCACCTCTGTCCCAGGATACTGACGGACTTTTACCGCTGTACCACTGAGAGCATACTCACCAACTGCATCTACCATAAACGCTGCCTGGGCAGGGCAAAAAGCATTATCAGGGAGGCATCTCACCCTAACCATGGACTTTTTACTCTCCTCCCATCCGTTAGGTGCTACAGGAGCCTCTGCTCCCACACCAGCAGGCACAGGAAGAGCTTCTTCCCTGAGGCTGTGACCCTGCTGAACCTCACATCACAGCGCTAAGCAGTATTGCACCCATATTGTACTGTCTCAGTACTTTTATATTTGTGTGCTGTAGCACTTGCTTTTTATTTGCAGTTATTTTGTAAATAACACTATTCTTTGCATTTCTGGTTAGATACTAACTGCATTTCATTGGCTTTGTATCTGTACTCGGCACAATGACAATAAAGTTGAATCTAATCTAATCTAATCCATGTCAAGGGATGTCTCTATTCGTTTACCTTCAAAATCTGAGCTGGAATCTCAGTTTTGTTGGGGTGTTATTAATCATTTCTGCAAGTGATTCTTTGCCCTCCTGCATACCTGTGTTCATTTCATCTGCATTGCCATCGACTTTGTTTGCAACAAAACAAATTGTAAGAAAGGCAGCACTGAACAATATTATTATAAGCACAAAATTAAAAGTAAAATTTCTTACTCTGAAAACAACAACGCATTTTGGATGTATTATCCCTGGACCATGCATCTATGAGATCAAGTAAACAGGAATTTATACATTTATTTTTAGATGTAAACCAGTGTTTTATCTTTTGAGTACATCTCATCCCCCCTGCCGACTGGGGTGTAGGGATTCCATGGTGGACCCACGTACTGGTCTAATATAAAAGTTCCATTCATTCTGGGGGAAATAAATCCTGCTGGGGCAGGTCTGATGCTGAGGTCTTATTTCTCCTCCTGGTCACGATTACCACAGTCCTATTGTTAATGACCTGGGCAATGAGACTAGACATTTCCATCTACCATGGAAACTAGGGTCAGAATTATTTTTCTGGAATTTCCTTTCTTGGATCCAGTCTCCTTTTTGAGGTTTCCAAGTTGTCTTGTCAGATCCTTTTGCTTTTTCTTGAATTCCCATAAATTCTCTCAATTTTTGAGGAGAGTTGTATCAGGTGTAGGTGATGGTTGGCCTGAGTTTGTGATCAGGGTGTATTTAGGTGGACATTTTACATTAAGCAATAAGGTACAACATTCTTGTATGCTCCTATTTTTGCAATGGGCTCTTTTGATTACAGACAGTTGAACTTTAGGGACAAGTGTTGCCTACTTTGCCTCCAGAGTAGAGCAGTTTTGCCAGGCCTCCTGACTCTCTCAATTCCTTCACTGCGTTATGCCACTCGATTGCGGCTGGAATGGAGTGCTGTACTTGAGTTGCATTCCTGTTTGTTCACACATGGCTTCGAAGCTCTTAACCCTGAAGGAAGTCTCTTGGTCTACATGTATGCAGGTGGGGTTGCCAGCACATGGGAGTACGTAGTTATGGAGTGCTGTCTCTCTACAAGAAGCCGTGGAGACTAATCAAGTATATCTTTTGCAAAGACCAGTTATCACAAGAAATATACTATTAGGTTTTCGATAAGGTGGGTTGTCTTTGGCTGACAGAAATAGGCCTATATAATTAACTTCCACACCCGCGTTGGTGCAGTTGGCTTTGTTTGTCCTATAGGAGGTGGTCTTGTGACTGCTCCTTTACGATAGACCAGACATTCTTTACCATTTGCAAGAAATCGCTTACATAGTCATACTTTATTGATCCCAGGGGAAACTGGTTTTTGTTACAGTTGCACCATAGATCCTCAGCACATAAAGCCACCAATATAACATGGCTAATTCTACATGAATGTTGAGTCTAATGCCATGACTGTGTACAAATCCTTGGTGGCTTTCTCAAATCAGTGCTTCCCACTTGTGGGCATGAGGTACTTGCCTCTTATTTCTTTTAGGGCAGCAAACCCAAACATTATCTTCACCATCAGCTTCATGCTTGTACTGTGTTGGAAATCCTTTGAGATGGGTTTAATAACATCTAGGAGAATGCTTAAACATCATCGTGATTACTCTTTATTTGTTACTTAGTTACAACCAAAACCCTGGCCTCCTTTAGCGTAGTAAGGTCCATCTGGCAGCTTGTTTTGCTTCTTTATTACCATAGCTGTGTAAGAGGCTTGCAGTTTGTCCCAGGATGTATATCACTTGTACTAATGGTCTAACCAAAATACAAACTGTAAATTCATAAATTTTCTTCCATGTGGACAAATGAAGACGGAGTTTACTACTGTGTGTCCTCCAACCAGTAGCTGACTGGATGAGAAGATCTCTTTCTACCACGTTCCTGACATAATTAAAAGTAGGACTGGTTCTGTTGCGTTCACTTGTTTTGGACATAACTCTAGGCATTGGAACCTGATTTTGAACGACTTGAGTTGCAAGTGCATCTTTTTCTAAAACTCTTGCAACTCATGTGGTTCAGAATCCGTTTCCATTAAAAAAAAAATCCTTTTATAATCAGGAACAGGGATTATGATTGAGTGAATCCTTATTTCTGGATTTTCATTGCTGGTCCATCACAATACCATATTTGGGAATAGGTGTTGTCTTGTAAAAGTACACGGTATCTTCCATATCTCGATATGGTAGCTCTCTGTTCATTTGTTAATAATTTGTTATCATTTTTCAAAGCTGCAATTTCTGTTTCTATAATAATTGGCTTGTCCCTTTGCAGTGGAATACCATAGTAAGACGTCGTTTTAAGGCAGTAAGTTTCTGTTCTGTTGGGATGAGATTATATGAGGCATAGTGTATGGAGGCTTTGTGTTTCTTCTCCCTCATTATAACAGATAGCACCAGAGATTTTTGAAGAAGCATGAATTTGCAGAAGATATTTTCTTAGGTCTCTTGTCCGGAGGTCTATTGCTTGCTGAATTGCATTCATCAATTTCTTTAGTGTCTCATAATCTTCTGGGGTAAAAACAAAAGGCTTTCATTGTTATGGTTTATCACTGCACTATAATGGTTTAACAATGGGGTATCATCAGGTATGAAAGCTCCAGCATAATTCAATTGGCCTAGGGCTGATTGTAAGGCTTTTAGGGTCTTTGGATATCCTACTCATGTGACTTTTTGTTTAAATTCAGGGGTTAAACCACGTACCTCTTCGGTAATTTTCATACCTAGGAAATGTAAGATTTTTTAATGTTAATTACATAGTCTCTGTCTCTCACTTTCAAGTGGTGGGTGTTACTAGAAGCCACTGGCCATATCTATGCAAAATCTATATTTTACAGGTCAATTGCTGTATCAAAACGGCAGGGTCAAATTTTGCCAGAGGCATATGGCAAGATGAGACTAGGTATGCCTATATCCTATTCTTCAGCTGGAGCATGTTGATTAGAGTTGTTGCTGAAATTCTCCTCACATTAACATTAGCCTTCCCCTTCTTTACATTTTGCTTTCCTCTACAGGGAAGGGAGTGGATAGGATTTTACAGGGAAAAATCCCTGTAAAAGGGAGTGGATGGGATTTTACAGGGAAGGGAGTGGATGGGGTCTCTGAATGCTCCATTTGTCCCAGAAGGAGTATTTTGGTCTAAGAATTTCTTCCGCAAGGAAAGGGAGTGGAGTTAAAGGTCACTGAATTACACCTAGTGTCCGGCCATCGAGGTTGTGAATGAGTATCCCTTCCTAAGGCAGGCGGTCTCCAGGGGACTGGTTCGGTTTGTTGAACTGCTGAGGGGCTGGAGTAGGAGAAAGATGTGAATGTGATCGAACAGAGGAATAGGGTTGGGTGATGACTTTGTTACCTCGAGGGAAAGGAGGAGGACCCAGTCTCAGCGCCTTGTTGCTCTTCAGTGGGAATGAGAGGTAATCCTGCTACCACCATGTGGGTGTGCAGGATCTCTTCAACAGCCAGACGTCATTCATGTACCGTATGTTGATTATGGTGTAGAGGCTTTCATGGGGATAAAGGTGTAACATCGCAGAATGAACTCAGTCCCAGTCTGCCCTTGCCATTTGATCTCCAATCTTATAAGCTGTTATTAAGCCCTGGCTTTCGACTATTTTACTCAATACAGTACTAAGTCCTCTACATACAGTACTGCGCACACACACACACGCACAGCTAGGGTGCCTGAGATTTTTGCACAGTACTGTATTTGTCAACATGGAGTGGAGAGCGAGTTTGTGAATCTGGCAGAAACAAAGGATGCTGGGAATGGCGTGGGCGGAGTGTGGGATGGGTGGCAGAGAAGGAGTGCCTGGGTATGGGGGGTGGTGTGGGTACAGACACACCCAGACCTGAGACACCAGGCAAGGTAACTTGATTCCAAACTATTGTTTTATTTATTACAGGATGTCTCTGTGGTGCTTCTCACTCCCTTCCCCCTTTCCCAAGCAGGATTCCCCTCTACCTGCCCCCTTTCCCACTCTCACTCTACATTAGAGATCCATATCAACATTAGGTTTATCATCACTCACAGGTCATGAAATTTGTTTTTGTTTTGCGGCAGCAGTACAGTGAAATACGTAAACACTGCTATAGAACTTTGAAAAAGTCTGAGGCACCCTACCTATATATAAGTGCTTAAGACTTTTGCACAGTATAGTATGTCTGCAATATTTATTTGTTTATAAATTCACACATATATCTGACATGGATTTCCACAAGGCTATTGGAAATAACATTAATAAGAATTGCTAAATATGTTGGGCAGTATGACTGGCCCAGAAGGCAGCTAAGCTCCTGGCATTATTTCAGATCAGCCAGATGCATGGTGAATACGGCTTGCAAACTCTGAATAGTCAAAAGTTCAAAAACTTGATTGGAAGTTCGTACTGGGGAAGCTGCAGTGGCTCCCTGTACAGGAACCTGTCCCTGTATGCGTCTTTTACTGGTTATAGTCAATCTTCTTATTAATTCTAGTGAATGTTCCCAAGCTCCATTCTCCAGGCTTCATTAGTACTTCTAAACTTTACTAGTGTGGGCGCTACCTCGCGTGTGCTTGGAAGGAATACACCAGCGGTCCCCACCCACCGGGCCGCGGACCGGTACCGGGCCATAAAGCGTGCTACCGGGCCGCGAGGAAACGATATGATTTGGCGATATGAGTCAGCTGCACCTTTCCTCATTCCCTGTCACGCACTGTTGAACTTGAACACACCCCACCCCCCCCCCCCCCCCCCCCCCGTCAGCGGGTCCTCAAGAACATTGTCAATATTAAACGGGTCCGCGGTGAAAAAAAGGTTGGGGACCCCTGGAATACACAATATCCCCATGCATCGGGATTAAGCTATGGGTCACTGGGCTCTTCATATGGTCTCCACCCAGATGCTGTTTCTATCTAAAAAAAGAACCAATTTGTAGTCTCCAGGCATGAACTATTACTATATTGTTGATATTTTGTACAAATTGTGTTGATCTCGATCAGTAATTTTTATAGTGGTGTTTGATCTGTAATCTACATCATACTCTATGCTCTAACCCTTCATCATTCCAGACTCTGACTTGAAGAGTAAAATATTCATCATGTTCAATCTGAGGAACAGTTGGGTATTATCCCTTATTTCTGATATCTTATTCATAATATCGACCAGTATTTGCCTGCACAACTGCTGGAAACCAGGATGCTGACCATTTTATAGTACCAGGTAGGGTGCCGTAGCACTTGCTGAGAGCTCTCTGAGTTGGACTACAGCTAAATAATAATTCTTTCTAAAATAATACTGATATTATTTGAATTAATGTGACCATGTCAGGCACCAACTGTAGTAGAGTAGAGCTACTAGGACTTGATGTTTCAATCCCTATGGTAAGTTGGCACTCTCGATGTTGGCAGTGGGTTTGGAGTGGTGACAAGGAGGGTAGATACCTCATCGGGGTCAACAGGTGGGCACCCTCCTTCTTTGACGTTTCGTTGATAAGCCCACGACGTCTCCAGAGGGCTCAACTGTGCTACCTGGCGTCCCAGATACACCCCCCCCCCCCCAGTTCCATACCCTCCTGTCTTCATCTTGCAGCCCAGTTGTTGTCTTTAGTTTTAATCCAAATCCAATTGCTGCTTCCTTCTGCTGCATTTGACAAGGATTTGGTTGCTTGTTGGAGGGAGTGACCCCTCACCCCCATCTTCTTCAATAGACTGGTCATAGATGTAGCAACGAATCCCCTGCATCCCACTTCTACAGGGAAAATCTTGGTCTTCCAGCCATTCTGGGCAGCTTCATTTGCCAGTTCAGAGTACTTGGTCTTTTTCCTCTCATAAGCTTCTTCGACACCATCTTTCCATGGTACTGTCAATTCCACAACATATGCCAGCTTGGCTGTTGTGGACCACAGGACCATGTCTGGCCAGAGTGTTGTAGCTGCAATGTCTGGGGGAAACACATCATATTGGGTTTGCTGATTGCGAAGGTCTAAACTCAAATGATATAAACAGCCACAAGTACTTTCACTAAAGGGAGTTTATACTGTGACTACCCAATCATCAAAGACTAGTTCCTTTCCCTGTTTATTCTACATGGTGAGTTTACCTTCCATTACCTACTATTCAAACGGTGGGTTCGCTATCCCTACTACAGAAGTTTAAAACCTAGTTCATTTATTTTCAATGGTACTTGTTTAAATCCAAACAGCACTCTAAAAAAACATTTAAAACTCACAGAGGATTTCTATCTTAAACATTTCCAAGTTACAGACCATTTCTAAAACACAAGCCATTTCCTAAAACATAGGTACAATTCCCATAAACAAAAAAGACATACCATGATGCTGCTGAACAAGTTATCTGTTGCAGAAACCAAAGCTCGAGGAATGGATTCTCGTTCACCCCATGTTTCTTTCAGGTTTTTTCTTGATGTTCCTTATCCCATTGCTAATAAGCCTGAGCTGCTCTCTACATTTACACCCTTTCTCTAGCACTTGCATGACTTTAGACATATGATATTTCCCCAGACATCCTCTTAACGCAAACGAAGACATAGACCTCAACTAAGTCTGTAAGTGTTGTAAAACTAACTTCCTTGAGTACATAAAACCTTCTTACTATATATACATCAGTTATTGATATGCTACAAGATATCTTCCATCTGTTCTGCAACTTCCTTGAACTAAGCAACTTAAAAGTCGGCTTGGCTATTTGAAACAACACAAAGTAAATAACCCATTGTATAATATTACTCTTTGAGCAGTAATAAAGAAGGTGCAGTTACCTACATCTTTTTTTCCCACAGAGTGTGCTATAAACAGAACTCGGTTGCTAAGCTATATTTCAACTTCAACTTGATAACTGCTTTCCATTTACATTTCAAGAACTGAAGATGAACTCCCATATACGAGCAGAAACTAAACAAACTATTAGTTGGAAGTTTACTTGCATCTGTTTTTATCTCTACAAGTGGCAGATGCTGTGTTTAGAAAGCTGAGATTATCAAACATAAGAGAGAGGTCTACTGGCCTAGGACAGTGAACATCCATCACAATCCTACATGATGGGCCTGTCTGGAATGAGGCTCAAGTCCTTCATTAATATTACCATGAAGACAACAGTTCACCCCAACAAAGTCTTATAAGAAATTTGAATACACAAAAGTGTATCAGTGTGGAGGCTAACAAAATAAAAATGATTTAAGGAAAAAAAGACCTAAATGCAACTTGTTAATTTGCTATTTAGATTGAATAGTTTATAGAATAACCTGCCACTTAAAATTTTGAATGCTGACTCAGCTGAAACATACACATAATAAATGAACAGATTTGGGATTCAGTTGGGAGTTAGTCAGGCTTAATGCCAAAGTACAATGTGCTGCATATACAAATAAAGGTATTTATTTAGTAATTCTGGATCCTCCAAATATTCTCCACTTCAGTTCTCAGTCAGAGGAATTTATGTTTTAAAAGTTTGGCTGCTTTGAATTATAAACTTTGCACTCTAGTAACAGCCTCTGGTGATGTGTGGGAGTTAATTTGTATTGTACAGGAATTTTGGCTTCAAAATGCAGTTTCACAAGGGAAAGAAAACGAACTACTATTTCCAAAGGAAGTAAATTGTTTGAAAAATGTGTTTGTATTTCTTATAAGCAGTTCTAAGTAGTCTTTCCATTGTACTATGGCAAAATTCTTTCAATCTTTGTCAATACTAGCTTAAAAAAAGTATCATTTATAATAAAGGAATCTGAACTTTGATTTTATGAACTTAAGCCTGGCAGTAAGCCATTTATTTATTACTGCCAGTGTTAGAATGAAGGCCATTTGGAAAGGCCAGCTGCAACGAGCACTTGCCTTTCAACTGGCAATGTGGTGCTCCATGGCTTCCTGCCACTCAAGCACATTAATTTCATTTGAAATTTTATTTATATTAAGATGAGTTGCAAAAATGTTTTTATGAAGGAACAATAGAGCTCCAAACTTTCATAATTTTACAGCAAATAGGAATCTAAAATCATCCTTTTGCTTAAAGGAACAACGTTGATCTCTGTCTATTCAAGTTGAAAACTATGTTGTGTTAGTGGACAGGGGTGAGGCAGGAAAAATCAAACTCATGGTTTAAAGTGGTAACATTACCAAAGTAACTATTCTCTTGTTCATTAATGAAATACTAAAGCAAGAGAACAGCGCCAAGCATGTACACATTTATTATGCACTTAATGTGGTATTTTAATAATTTTGTTTACAATCATTATAAATAGCTGAGATAATGAAATCCAGTCCAAGTACTCCTAGTTTATGGATAATACCAAACAGTGTTGATAATAACAACCAAAATGCAATAATCCAAAATAATCTGGATAGGTGAGGTTGCTGGGCAGACTGAGATTCATACATAAAAATGTAGTTTCAAAATCTAATTCTGGAATGTTAAGCCTAAGCACTCTACAGACTAAATTGGAAATCAAAAACCTCAGACTTGAATTGCTAACAGTGTTTGTCTTTTCACCGATGCTGCCTAACATTTTATATCTCACCTGGGGTTCTCTATTGCACTTTTTCCTTCCATTAATAGAGAGGGGAGAAAAGGAATTATTAGGGCGAGTACAACATAGGAATAGAAGTCTGATTTTTGAACTTCGAAGACCTGAGACATAAAGTTGTCCAATTTGAAAAAATGTAGTTGTAGATTATAGAAACTGAAAAAAAATGTTAATAATTATCATGTTATGGAAATACTGAGAGAAGAGAGGAAGTCCTAAAGAGAGAATTTAGAGAGCTAGTAGAAAGCTGGAAAACAGGACATCCAGGGTAACCATCTCTGGATTGCTGCTTGTTCCACATGCCAGTGAGGGCAAGAATTCTTGGCAGCTGAATATGTGTGTGTTCTTGGCAGATGAGTATGTGGCTGAGGATCTGGTGCAGGGGGCAGGGTTACAGATTTATGATCACTGGGATCTCTTCTGGGCAAGGTATGACCTGTACAAAAGGGACGGGCTACACTTGAGTCCAAGGGGTGGACCAATATCCCTGCAGACTGGTTTGCTAGAGCCATTGGGGAGGGTTTGAAGTAATTTGGGAACCGGAGTGATAGGGCTGAAGATAGAGATGTTGGTTTGCAAGCAGAGGTAGTGTACATTAAGACTGTCAGAAAGGGCAGGCAAATGATAGGGCAAAGTTGCAGTCAGCGGGATGGTTGCAGTGTAAGGGTGACAAATTCAGGGCTGAAATTGTTATATTGAATGCATGTAATGTTACGACATGCACCCATCCAACCAGCTTCCGAGGTTTAAATGCTCTAACTCCCTGGAGTATGGATAGCTGGTGTGGCCCCTTTAAAGATTCAGGACTGTTCCACTAATTGGTAATCATGTTTTGAGCTCCAAGGATTAAGCATTTAAAGAGTCCCTGAACTAAGGCTCACTGCTCAATCGTAAGCCTACTCTTGATTTCGTCTAGTATTTGTTTTGCACTCAGATTCTTGATCCAGCTTGAAGCCATGTCTTGATCCTAGCCTCGGATACTCCAGCATTTGGGTCCAAGCCATCCTTGTCAAGGACTCTCGTCACAGTACGGTTGAGCCAGCATGGACCCAGTGTGGTATCAGAGTCTTTCGTCCGTTGTGACCAGACGCAGTGAAGATATTGCCTGACAGAGCCTGGAGATTTTGCAAGGGGGGAGCCAGAGCTGCCTGGGAGAACCTGCAGAGGTTTGACAGTGACCCGGGTTCTTGCTACAGTTTCCTCAGCCATTGTTTGTTAGTGTTTGAGCTCCAGCCATCCCGGTTCCCTACAGGGTGCGGAAAGATGGCCTTCATCATCTGACTGGGCCACCGCTCATTGGGAACGCAGGTCAAAGATTTGCTCAGGCTCAGGGGAATTCATGGCCGCCATGAGGAAAGTGTTTCATCACCCCGCCAGAGCCAGCTGAGCCTCAGACCACCTGATGAAGGTTCAACAAGGGGGAAGTTCAGCGGCCAAATTTCAGACTGTGGCACAGGAGAGTGCCTTGGCCATGCTCGTTTGTCGTCGTCGTGGCTATCCCTCGAGGTCAAGGATGATGGTCGTTGTTCTGAAGAAGTGGCCCACAGAGTGAAGACGCCTGTGCGTGTATTTGTTTAACGTGTACTTGATGTTGCACTCCAAGAAGCACACGATACTTCACAAATCAACCAACTGATTCCAATGGCATGGAAACCACGATGATTGGAGCTGATGGATTTGTTGCAGCCTTCATCCGCCTTCACAGCCGTTGAGTTCGAAGTAACTTCATCCGCCTGTTCCACCGTTGAGGTCTTGGTTGGATTGTTCTTTGTCAGGGACCTCACCCTCAACCTTACCGCCATGGGTGACCCTACCAGGAGCATAGCTCCAGACGACATTGCTCTCGGGACCACAGGACCACACAACCTTCTCCACCGCGACAAGGTGACAATCCACAGAGAAGCCTGGCCATGCTGTACTGCCATGGACTCAGAGATAAACTAAAGGATGTCCTTCGGTAATCTCAGATTCCAGGCCTTTATAAACAACGTGCTCTGGGATGTTCTCCATAGGTACGCTTCATCTTACTTGGATGACATCATAATTTTCTCAAAGTCCACAGAGGAGTAGATCAGTCACTTCAGAGACATCCTAAAGAGGCTTCATGATCATGGAGTTTTAGTAAAGCTGGAGAAGTCTGAATTTCACGTAACCCCTATTTCTTTTACGGGTTCATCATCTCTAATGGCAATCTCAAGATGAACCCTAGTAAGATACAGGCAGTTGGAGACTGGCCATCACCATCCATCATCCATTGTGGGATTTGCCAACTTTTATTAAAGGTTTGTCAGAAGTTTTAGCCCCGAGGTGGTTCCACTGACAGCACTGACCAAGAGAATCTCGAGCCCTTTCGTTTGGACTACTGAGGCAGAGGCTGCTTTCGCAGAGCTCAAACAGCGGTTCCTGGCTGCTCCCAGTTTGGTTGCACCTAACCCAGACCTTCCCTTCATCATGGAAGTCAACACTTCAGACGTCAGAGTGTTTGCAGTGTTGTCTCAACGGACGCCTTCGGACAATAAACTGCACCCGTGTCTGTTCTTTTCCAGCCGACTATCCTGGGCAGAGGTGAATAATAACATTGGGAATAGAGAGCTGCTCATGGTCAAGTTAGCTCTGGAGGAATGGCGTCTCTGACTTGAGGGGGTCAAGAACCCTTCTATCATATGGACGAACCACAAGAACCTGGCTTATATTCAGGAGGCCAAGAGACTGAATTTCAGGTAGGCAAGGTCGTCTCTTTTCTTTAAGTCCTTTAATTTAGTCCTAACTGATCGACTGGCATCTCAGAACCAGAAGCCCGATGCCTTGTCTCGTCAGTTAGACAAACCCGAACAAGGAAAGCAGCCTACCACCATTTTGCCCCAAGTGAAGGTGATAGCACCAACTTGTTGGGAGATTGACACACTTGTTTGCAGGGCTTGGGTGCAAGGGGAGATTCCTCAGAATAGCCCTTCGGGTTGGCTGTTCACTCCTAGTCTTGAATGGTCTCAGGTTCTCTGAAGGGGACCTGCATTGAGATTCACATCTCACCCAGTGATTGCCATAACCCTCAAGTTCAATAAGAGAAGATATTGGTGACCTGGAATGGTGAGGGAGATCCGTCAATATGTGCTGGCATGCAAGGTGTGCGTTGGAACAAGGAGACCCATACCCTACCTCAAAGGCTCCTTCACCCTCTGCTTGTTCTGGAAAGACCATGGGCTCATATCTGCATGGACTTTGTCACGGATCTTCCTCCTTCCAAGGGGACCTGGATGGTAGTTTGCCTCCCTGAAGCCAGGGTCCGGGATGTTTCTGATCGCGTCCAAGATATCCTGAAGTGGGAGAGTGAGGAGCCAGCAGTCGTGGTACATATAGGTATCAATGACATAGGTAGGAAAAGGGAAGAGGTCCTGAAAGGAGAATGTAGGGAGTTAGGAAGGGAGTTGAGAAAAAGGACCACAAAGGTAATAATCTCAGGATTACTGCCTGTGCCACGCGACAGTGAGAGTAAGAATGGAATGAGGTGGAGGATAAATGCATGGCTCAGGGATTGGAGCACGGGGCAGGGATTCAAGTTTCTGGATCATTGGGACCTCTTTTAGCACAGGTGTGACCTGTACAAAAAGGACGAGTTGCACTTGAATCCGAGGGGGACCAATATCCTGGCGGGGAGATTTGCGAAGCCTACAGGGGAGACTTTAAACTAGAATGGTTGGGGAGTGGGAATGAAATTGAAGAGACTAGGAGAGAGGAGGTCAGTTCACAAATAGAGAAAGCTAGTAGACAGTGTGTGAGGGAGGATGGGCAAGGGACAAAGAATGGGAGTACACAGACCGAAGATGCAGGGGAGAAGGAAGGAAAAGATAACAAAGTTGTTTGCACCATTAGGGATAAACAGAGAGTAAGAGGTGGAGAATTTCTTAAATCCATCTATTTTAATGCTAGGAGCATTGTAAGAAAGGTGGATGAGCATAGAGCATGGATTGATACCTGGAAATATGATGTTGTAGCTATTAGTGAAACATGGTTGCAGGAGGGGTGTGATTGGCAACTAAATATTCCTGGATTTCATTGCTTCAGGTGTGATAGAATCAGAGGGGCAAGGGAGGGGGTGTTGCATTTCTTGTCAGAGAAAATATTGCAGCGGTGCTTTGGCAGGATAGATTAGAGGACTCGTCTAGGGAGGATATTTGGGTGCAATTGAGGAATGGGAAAGGTGTAGTAATGCTTATAGGGGTGTATTATAGACCACCTAATGGAGAGCGAGAATTGGAGGAGCAAATTTGTAAGGAGATAGCAGATATTTGTAGTAAGCACAAGGTTGTGATTGTGGGAGATTTTAATTTTCCACACATAGACTGGGAAACCCATTCTGTAAAAGGGCTGGATGGTTTGGAGTTTGTAAAATGTGTGCAAGATTTTTTTTTGCAGCAATACATAGAGGTACCAACTAGAGAGGGGGAAGTGTTGGATCTCTTGTTAGGGAATGAGATAGGTCAGGTGATGGAGGTATGTGTTGGGGAGCACTTTGGGTCCAGTGATCTTACTGAATTTTTTGAAGAGATTACTAGGAAAGTTGACGAGGGTAAGGCAGTGGATGTTGTCTATATGGACTTCGGTAAGGCCTTTGACAAGGTTCCACATGGAAGGCTAGTTTGGAAGGTTCAATCGTTAGGTATTAATATTAAAGTAGTAAAATGGATTCAGCAGTGGCTGGATGGGAGACTCCAGAGAACAGTGGTGGATAACTGTTTGTCAGATTAGAGGCCGGTGTCTAGTGGTGTGCCTCAGGGATCTGTACTGGGTCCAATGTTGTTTGTCATATATATTAATGATCTGGATGATGGGGTGGTAAATTGGGTTAGTAAGTATGCAGATGATACTAAGATAGGTGGAGTTGTGGATAATGAAGAAGGTTTTCAAAGCTTGCAGAGAGATTTAGGCCAGTTAGAAGAGTGGGCTGAAAGATGGCAGATGGAGTTTAATGCTGATAAGTGTGAGGTGCTACATTTTGGTAGGACTAATCAAAATAGGACATACATGGTAAATGGTAGGGCATTGAAGAATGCAGTAGAACGGGGAGATCTAGGAATAATGGTGCATAGTTCCCTGGAGGTGGAATCTCATGTGGATAGGGTGGTGAAGAAAGCTTTTGGTAAGCTGGCCTTTATAAATCAGAGCATTGAGTATAGGAGTTGGGATGTAATGTTGAAATCATACAAGGCATTGGTAAGGCCAAATTTAGAGTATTGTGTACAGTTCTGGTCACCGAATTATAGGAAAGGTGTCAACAAAATTGAGAGAGTACTGAGAAGATTTACTAGACTATTACCTGGGTTTCATCTCCCAAGTTACAGAGAAAGGTTGAACAAGTTGGGTCTTTATTCTTTGGAGTGCAGAAGGTTGAGGGGGGACTTGATAGAGGTATTTAAAATTATGAGGGGGATAGATAGAGTTGACGTGGATAGGCTTTTTCCATTGAGAGTGAGGAGATTCAAACAAGAGGACATGAGTTGAGAGTTAAAGGGCAAAAGTTTAGGGGTAACATGAGGGGGAACTTCTTTACTCAGAGAGTGGTAGCTGTGTGGAATGAGCTTCCAGCAGAAGTGGTTGAGGCAGGTTCGATGTTGTCATTTAAAGTTAAATTGGACAGCTATATGGACAGGAAAGGAATGGAGGGTTATGGGCTGAATGCAGGTCGGTGGAACTAGGTGAGAGTAAGAGTTTGGCATGGACTAGAAGGGCCGAGATGGCCTGTTTCCATGCTGTAATTGTTATATGTTTATATGGGAAGACTATTATCATGGTAATTAGATTAGATTAGATCAGATTAGATTATGGATCATTGTGGATCCATAATTGCCGGTCATTTTTCAAACGCTTGCAAATTCATTGCCTTGGACAGACTTCCATCTGCAGTGGAGTTGGCCGAGATAGTCCTGCAGCAGGTCTTCAGGATCCATAGTTTCTCAGCTGACATTGTGTCAGATTGTGGTCTGCAATTTGCATCATGTTTTTGGAGGGCGTTTTGCAAACTTATTGGGGGCAACGGCGAGTCTTTCCTCTGGGTTTCACCCACAGTCCAACAGCCAGATGGAGCAGGTGAACCAAGATATGGTCTCTGAGAGAGCAAACAAGTGGATTGACCATTTGATGTTAGCGGAGGTTGCCTGCATCTCCTTACAACATTCAGTGCATGGGATGTCTCCTTTCGAATGCCAATTTGGGTATTCTCCGCCACTCTTCCCTGAGTAGGAGGGAGAAGTTGGAGTTCTCGCAGCTGAAGATCTCGTCCGACACTGCAAGGAGAAATGGACTATGGCAAGGGAGATTCTGTTAGCTTCTACCTGGAAGGCTGAAGTAAAGGCTAACTGCAAGAAAATACAGGGACCAGTTTTGCAACCTGGGAAAGAGGTCTGGCTGTTAACTCAGGATTTGCCTCTAAGTGGAATTCAGGAAATTTGTGCCCAAGTTCATTGGACCCTTCAGAATTCTCAGGGAAGTAAACCTGATGGCCTGCACTTTGCAGATCCCCAAGACCCTCAGGATCAATCCCACTTTGTACGTTTGCAAGGTAAAGCCTGTGAACACCAGCCTGTTAGTTCCACAACCATCAGCCCCACCGTCACCCCGGTTTGTTGATGAGGAACAGGTATTCACTCACATATTGTTTGAGGCATTCAGCAATATCTCATGGACTGGGAAGGATTCAGACCTGAGCAGTTCTGGGTGCCTGAAAAGGACATCTTGGACCTGGCTCTCATCCATAACTACAATCATCGTCTCTCCAAGCAGCCAGGGCCATCAAGAGCCAGCCTTAGGGGAGGGGGCCTGTTACAACACGCACCCATCCAACCAGCTTCTGAGGTTCAGATGCTCTAACTCCCTGGAGCGTGGATAGCTGGCGCAGCCACTTTGAAGAGTCAGGACAGTCCCGCTAATTGGCAGTCATGTTTTGGGTGCCAAGGGTCAAGCATTTAAGGAGCACCTGTATTGAGATTCGGTGCTCAATTGTAAGCCTACTTGTGATTTTGTCTAGTGTCTGGTTTGTGCTCAGATTGATACTGTGTCTCAATCCTTGCCCCTGGGTGCTCCAGCTTTTGGGTCCAAGCCATCCTCGTCAAGGACTCTCGTCACATGCAGGATATGCATTAAGGTGGGTGATCTTGTAGCACAGTTAGAGATTGGCAGATGACATTGTGGGTATCACAGAGTCATGGCTGAAAGACTATTGTAGTTGGGAGGTTCATATTCAAAAATACATGATCTATCAAAAGGACAAGCAGGTAAGCAGAAGAGAAGTGATTCTGCTGGTAAAAAATTAAATCAGATGTTTAGAAAGAGCTGACGTGGGATCGCAAATGTAGAATCCTTGTGGGTAGGGTGAAGAAACCGTAAGGGTAAGAAGACCTTGATGCAATTTATATACAGGCCTCCGAACAGTAGCCAGGATGTGGTCTACAAGTTAGAGTGGGAGACAGAAGAAGCATGTCAAAAAGTCATGGGGGATTCCAATATGCAAATAGATTGGGAAAATCAGGTTCAAGAGAAAAAAATTTATTGAATGCCTGTGAGATTACTTTTTGGAGCGGCTTGTCTTTGAACCCTCTAGGGCAGTGGTCCCCAACGTCCGGGCCGCGGGCCGATACGTTGCCGCGAAGAATGCAGCAGTGCAGCGATAGCCGGAACACACCCAGCACATCTTTAAGAAACAAGCTAATTAATTAGGTACCGCCCAGCACCTAATTAATTAGCTTGTTTATTTTGGCTTTTTTCTTAAAGGTGTGCCGGGTGCATTTCAGCTATCGCTGCACCACAGCAATGTATCGGTCCGTGGCCCGGAGGTTGGGGACCACTGCTCTAGGGGATCATCAGTTCTGGATTGTATTGTGCAATGAACTGACAGGATTAAGGAGCTTAAGTAATGGAACCCTTAGATAACAGTGATCATAATATGATAGAATCCACCCAGTAATTTGAGAGAGAGAAACTAAACTCAGATGTGTCAGTATTACAGTGGTGAAAAGTGAATTGCATAGGCATGAGAGAGGAGTTGGCCAAAGATAGTTGGAAGAGAACATTGGCAGGGATGACAGCAGAGCAGCAATGGCTGGATTTTCTGGGAGCAATTCAGAAAGCACAGGATAGATACATCCCAAAGAAAAGGCAGAAAGGCCGGATGATGCAACCTGGGTTGACAAGGAAGTCAAAGCCAACATAAATTCAAAGGAGGGGACATATAATACAGCAAAAATTAGTGGGAAGTTAGAGGATTAGAAAGCTATAAAAAAACCAACAGAAGGCAACTAAAAAAACCATGGGGGAGTTGAAGATGAAATAAGAGGGTAAGCTAGTTGATAATATCAAAAATGATACCATTTTTTTCCCAGATATATAAGGAGTAAAAGAGAGATGAGAATAGATATTGGACCACTGAAAGATGATGCTGGAGCGATAGTAATGGTGTATATGAAAATGGTGGACAAACTGAATAAGTATTTTGCATCATTCTTCACAGTGGAAGAGACCAGCAGGATGCCAGAAGTTCGTGAGTGTTAAGGGGCAGAAGTGAGTGCAGATGCTATTACTAGGGAGAGGTGCTTGGGAAACTGAAAGATCTAAAGGAAGATAAGTCACCTGGACCTGATGGACTACACCCCAGAGTTCTAAAAGGGGTAGCTGAAGAGATTGTGGAGGCATTATTAATCATCTTTCAAGAATCAATAGAGTCTGGCATTGTTCCAGAGGACTGGAAAATTGCAAATGTCACTCCACTCTTCAAGGAGGCAGAAAGAAGGAAATTACAGGCCCCTTACCCTGATCTCAGTGGTTGGGAAGATGTTGAATCGATTGTTAAGGATGTGGTTTCAGTGCATTTGATGACACATGATAAAGTAGGCCAAAGTCAGCCTTAGGTCCTTGAGGGAGAATCTTACCTGACAAATCTGTTGGAGTTCTTTGAATAAATAACAAGTAAGAGAGGCAAAGGAGAATCAGTGGATGTCGTGTTTTGGGATTTTCAGAAGGCATTTCATACCTTTCATATCTCACTTTACACCGCACGCTGTCGGAGCAGAGCTGCCAGGATAATCAAGGGCACGACCCACCCAGCCAACACACTTTTCGTCCCTCTTCCCTCCAGGAGAAGGCTCAGGAGCTTGAAGACTCGTACGGCCAGATTTGGGAACAGCTTCTTTCCAACTGTGATAAGACTGCTGAACGGATCCTGACCCGGATCTGGGTCGTACCCTTCAAGTATCTGGACCTGCCTCTCGGTTTTTTTGCACTACCTTACTTCCCATTTTTCTATTTTCTATTTATGATTTATAATTAAAATTTTTAATATTTACTCATTTTAACTATTTTTAATATTTGATATTTGTAATCCAGGGAGCGTGAGGCGCAGAATCAAATATCACTGTGATGATTGTATGTTCTAGTACCAATTATTTGGCGACAATAAAGTATAAAGTGCTGCATAGGCAGCTGCTTAATGTGAGAAGAGCTCAGGGTATTACAGGAAAGATATTAGCCTGGATAGATCAACGGCTGACTGACAGGAGGCCAAAGAGCGGAAATAAAAGGATCCTTTTTTAATTGGCCGCAGGTGACTAGTGGTGTTCCACAGGGGTCTGTGTTGGGACTACTTATTTTTACGTAGTACGTTAATGGTTTGGATGATGAAGCTGATGGATTTGTGGCCAGTTTTGCAGACAATATGAAGATAGGTTGAGGGTCAGTTAGTGTAGAGGATGCAGAGAGTCTGCAGAAGAACTGAGACAGATTGAAGGTGGAGCTTAGGAGGAATAACGGCACCAAACGGTTACTCTTCTGCTTGCATCTTTGTAAACAGCTCCATTTCCACCTGTAGTATCTTTATTTTTCTCTTTCAGGGTTCTTCTGAAGAAGACCCTGACCTGGAATGACACGCAGGCTTCGGTTCTTTATGGGAATGGGACCCGTTCTCGGGTTTCCACGACTGGCCATTATTCAACATGCCAAGGGCTTGGCCTGACAGTCTCGATCATGTTTGGAAGCCTAAGATCTCGAGGCTCTGGAGACGGACAGATCGAGGGTAGGTGTCACAGCAGGAGACGTCATCAGGGAGGCCAGAAAATCTTTCGCTGTGGGCCCAAAGACCTGAGGTCAAAAAAAGCGATGAAATAGAGTTTTAACATTGTAAACCAGTGGGTTGTTGTCTTGTCTCCCACTCGCTGTGAAAATGGGTGGATACCGCCCTCTCTCTTATTAGGGAGAGAGGGAACCTATGGTTTGTCGAATGTCAGATAAAATGCGAAGCCTTTGGGGTAACTTCTGTCTGTGTCTTTGCTATTGCTTAGCACACGCTTGGGCTCGGTGACAGTACCTGTGATGTATTGTGTGAGTATTCATAGCGTCAGAGTGCGTATGACATCAGGACATAGAGAAGTAAAAATGGAAATCTGGTGAATAAACATGGTTGTTCAATCTACAGCGGTGTCCAAGTCACATCAATATTACATGGTGTCAGAAGAATCGCGAAAAAAAGGAAGAGAAGACAGGTAAAAGGTGTCACAGTTACAGCTACCGTCAAGTTTAAGCCTACAAGGTAATCTTGCTGAGAATTGGAAAATATGGATCCAGAGGTTTGAGCTGTTTTGCACCGCTACCGGCATAGCTGAAAAGACGGAGGAAGTGCAATGTGCTACATTTCTGCATGCGGCGGGGGAAGAGGCAATAAAGGTTTGCAACACGTTTGTCTTCCAAGATGATGAGCAAGATTAAGTTGAAGTGTTGAAGAAAAAGTTTAAAGATTACTGCGAACCGAGAAAAAACCTACTGTACATCCGACACAGGTTTTTCACGAGGGCTCAAGGACCAGTAGAGACCATAGACGCCTATGTAACAGATTTGAAGAGCAAGGCAAAAAACTGTGAGTTCGGACAACTGCATGACTCTTTAATACGTGACAGGATTGTATACGGCATACGAGATGATCAAGTAAGAGGCAGGCTATTGAGAGAGGCAGATCTTATATTAGGAAAGGTGATTGATGTTTATCGTGCCAGTGAGATCACGTCAAGTCAGGTTAAAGTGCTCAATGAAGAGATTGAAGTGCACAAAATAAAAACTGTGAAAACTGACAAGAGTAGGACAAACAACAGGAATTCTGCAGATGCTGGAAATTCAAGCAACACACATAAAAGTTGCTGGTGAATGCAGCAGGCCAGGCAGCATCTCTAGGAAGAGGTGCAGTCGACGTTTCAGGCCGAGACCCTTCGTCAGGACTAACTGAAGGAAGAGTGAGTAAGGGATTTGAAAGTTGGAGGGGGAGGGGGAGATCCAAAATGATAGGAGAAGACAGGAGGGGGAGGGATGGAGCTAAGAGCTGGACAGGTGATAGGCAAAAGGGATACGAGAAGATCATGGGACAGGAGGTCCGGGAAGAAAGACAAGGGGGGGGACCCAGAGGATGGGCAAGGGGTATAGTCAGAGGGACAGAGGGAGAAAAAGGACAGTGAGAGAAAGAATGTGTGTATAAAAATAAGTAACAGATGGGGTACGAGGGGGAGGTGGGGCATTAGCGGAAGTTAGAGAAGTCAATGTTCATGCCATCAGGTTGGAGGCTACCCAGACGGAATATAAGGTGTTGTTCCTCCAACCTGAGTGTGGCTTCATCTTTACAGTAGAGGAGGCCGTGGATAGACATGTCAGAATGTGAATGGGATGTGGAATTAAAATGTGTGGCCACTGGGAGATCCTGCTTTCTCTGGCGGACAGAGCGTAGGTGTTCAGCGAAGCGGTCTCCCAGTCTGCGTCGGGTCTCGCCAATATATAAAAGGACACATCGGGAGCAGTGGACGCAGTATATCACCCCAGCCGACTCACAGGTGAAGTGTTGCCTCACCTGGAAGGACTGTTTGGGGCCCTGAATGGTGGTAAGGGAGGAAGTGTAAGGGCGTGTGTAGCACTTGTTCCGCTTACACGGATAAGTGCCAGGAGGGAGATCAGTGGGGAGGGATGGGGGGGACGAATGGACAAGGGAGTTGCGTAGGGAGCGATCCCTGCGGAATGCGGCGGGGGGGGGAGGGAAAGATGTGCTTAGTGGTGGGATCCCGTTGGAGGTGGTGGAAGTTACGGAGAATAATATGTTGGACCCGGAGGCTGCTGGGGTGGTAGGTGAGGACCAGGGGAACCCTATTCCTAGTGGGGTGGCGGGAGGATGGAGTGAGAGCAGATGTACGTGAAATGGGGGAGATGCGTTTAAGAGCAGAGTTGATAGTGGAGGAAGGGAAGCCCCTTTCTTTAAAAAAGGAAGATATCTCCCTTGTCCTAGAATGAAAAGCCTCATCCTGAGAGCAGATGCGGCGGAGACGGAGGAATTGCGAGAAGGGGATGGCATTTTTGCAAGAGACAGGGTGAGAAGAGGAATAGTCCAGATAGCTGTGAGAGTCAGTAGGTTTATAGTAGACATCAGTGGATAAGCTGTCTCCAGAGACAGAGACAGAAAGATCTAGAAAGTGGAGGGAGGTGTCAGAAATGGACCAGGTAAACTTGAGGCCAGGGTGAAAGTTGGAGGCAAAGTTAATTTGTCCATTCGTCCCCCCCATCCCTTCCCACTGATATCCCTCCTGGCACGTATCCGTGTAAGCGGAACAAGTGCTACACATGCCCTTACACTTCCTCCCTTACCACCATTCGGGGCCCCAAACAGTCCTTCCAGGTGAGGCAACACTTCACCTGTGAGTCAGCTGGGGTGATATACTGCGTCCGCTGCTCCCGATGTGGCCTTTTATATATTGGCGAAACCCGACGCAGACTGGGAGACCGCTTTGCTGAACACCTATGCTCTGTCCGCCAGAGAAAGCAGGATCTCCCAGTGGCCACCCATTTTAATTCCACATCCCATTCGCATTCTGACATGTCTATCCACGGCCTCCTCTACTGTAAAGATGAAGCCACACTCAGGTTGGAGGAACAACACCTTATATTCCGTCTGGGTAGCCTCCAACCTGATGGCATGAACATCGACTTCTCTAACTTCCACTAATGCCCCATCTCCTCCTCGTACCCCATCTGTTACTTATTTTTATACACACATTCTTTCTGTCACTGTCCTTTTTCTCCCTCTGTCCCTCTGACTATACCCCTTGCCCATCCTCTGGGTCCCCCCCCTTGTCTTTCTTCCCGGACCTCCTGTCCCATGATCTTCTTGTATCCCTTTTGCCTATCACCTGTCCAGCTCTTGGCTCCATCCCTCCTCCTCCTGTCTTCTCCTATCATTTTGGATCTCCCCTTCCCCCTCCAACTTTCAAATCCCTTACTCACTCTTCCTTCAGTTAGTCCTGACGAAGGATCTCAGCCTGAAACGTCGACTGCACCTCTTCCTAAAGATGCTGCCTGGCCTGCTGCGTTCACCAGCAACTTTTGAGAGTAGGACAAAGCCGGCGCCACAGGATGATCAAAAGGAAGTTAACTGCAACAGATGTGGTTATCGACACGGATACAGAAAATGTCCAGCCTTTGGTCAGACATGCAAGTTATGCCAGAAAAGAAATCAATTTGCAAAGATGTGCAAATTGAAGGAGCACGCGAGGAAAATGCATGCTGTGGAACGGAGGGCAAGAGTGACATGTTCATTGGCACAGTTGAAGTGGAACAGGAGGTAAGCATCAAGAAAATTGGCAATGCAGAGATGGAGGATGAAAATGGTTGGACTCAAGATCTGATAATAAACAGGAGGAATGTGACATTTAAGCTTGACGCTGGGGCAAAGTGCAATGTAATGTCAGCAGAAACATTCAACTCACTGGACATCAGAGGAAGACTGAGAAAATCCACCTGCAAGCTTGTTGCATGTTTCGGTCACAAGACGACACCACTAGGGAAAAAAGCACTCACCTGTGTGTACAAAGGTCAAAAATACAAGATTGAGTTTGAATTAGTGCAGCAACATGTTCCAGCAATACTGGGCAAAGCAACATGCCCAAAGCTAGGCCTGCTGAAGCGAATCTATGGTGTTGAAAAAGAAAATGACATTCTCAAAGACTTTGATGACTTGTTTTCTGGATTAGGATGTTTACCAGGGAAACACCATATCCTGATTGATGCAACTATTGCACCAGTCGTGCATGCCCCGAGAAAGATTCCAGTAGCTCTCTGGGATCAAGTAGTGGAGGAGCTACACAGAATGGAGCAGATGGGAGTCATAACGAGACAAATAGAACCGACCGACTGGGTGAATAGTATGGTGACAGTGGTCACAGAAAAAAGATGAGGATTTGCATGGATCCACAAGATCTCAACCAAGCCATCAAAAGAGAGCACTATCCGCTGCTCACGGTTGAAGAGGTTGTCTCCAGCATGCGTAATGCAAAATACTTTTCAGTATTAGATGCAAATCAAGATTTCTGGCAGATCAAGCTGGATAAAGAAAGTTCCAAATTACGTACTTTCAACACGCCTATAGGGAGATATCGTTTCCTGCGTCTACCCTTTGGGATTTCTTCTGCATCAGAGGTATTCCAGAGATCCGTGGCACAAATGATTGAAGACCTGGACGGGGTGGTCAACATCACTGATGGTTTGCTGATATGGGGTGACACAATTGAGGAACATGATCAGAGACTGAGGAAGCTCCTGGAGAGGGCAGGTGAGTACAACCTAAAACTGAACAAAAGTAAATGTCAGATCAGAACTACAGAGATCAAATACATAGGTCATGTACTCAGCGCTGATGGGCTAAAACCAGATGATGAAAAGGTCAGAGCTGTGGTACAGCTACCACCACCCAAAGACAAGCAAGAACTATTGAGGTCCATGGGCATGATACAGTATCTTGCCAAGTTCATTCCCAACTTATCAGAGGTCAGTGCTCCACTCCGAAAGCTACTAGAGAGCAACACTGAATGGCATTGGGAAGATGAACAAAAGAAAAGTTTTGACACATTGAAGCAGTTGGTTACCAATGCACCAGCACTCAAGTTCTATGATGTCAATAAACTGCTGGCGATGTCTGTGGATGCCATTTCGGAGGGAATAGGAGCTGTTATACTGCAGGATGAGAGGCCTGTGGCGTATGGATCACGAGCACTTACGGACTGTGAACGCCAATATGCTCAAATCGAGAAGGAATTACTCGCCATAGTTTATGGGTGTGAGAAGTTCCACCAATATGTATATGGCAAAGAAATCCAGGTTGAGAGTGATCACAAACCACTTGAGAGCATCTTCAAAAAGCCACTCTACCAAGCTCCTATGAGGCTGCAAAGGATGCTTCTCAGGCTACAGAGGTACACTCTCACAGTCACCTATAAGCCAGGAAAAGAACTGTACATCGCTGATGCTTTGAGCCGTGCTTACCTCAAAGAGCAAAAGGAAGAGTTGCTAGGAAGAGAGCTGGAGGGCAACTGGGTTACACCTCAGCTACCCATCTCTGAGGACAAGTTGAACATGTTCAGGAAAGTGACTGCAGATGATCCTGAAATGCAAATGCTAAGAGACATTACAATGAATGGTCGGCCAACAGAAAGAAAAGATGTTCCAAAGGAAATGCAGAGATACTGTACATTTGAAGAGGAAATCAGCTATGCATCAGGACTAATGTTCAAAACGGCAAAACTCATCATACCAAACCAAATGAGACAGGAAATGCTCAACAGGATTCACGAGTCACACCTGGGGATAGTGAAATGTAAAGAAAGAGCAAGGGACATTCTCTATTGGCCAGGCATGTCAACTCAGATAGAAGACATTGTGTCTCAGTGTGCTGTCTGTAATGAAAACCAAAACAGTAAACCAAGAGAGCCTTTGCTTCCCCATCCACTACCAGGAAGACCATGGGAGAAGACTGACACAGATCTCTTTCACTACAATGGTGCAGAATATCTGCTTTGTGTGGACTACTATTCAAAATATCCGGAGATCACCAAGTTAAGTGACACGTCCAGTCGAGGTGTCATTACCGCAATGAAGTCAACATTCACAAGACATGGTGTTCCAGATATTGTCGTTAGTGACAATGGTCCACAATATGCCAGTGGCGAGTTCAGAGAGTTCTCAGAAAGCTGGGAATTTCAACATGTTACTTCCAGTCCAGGGCACGCTCGGTCTAATGGACAAGCAGAGAGAGCTGTACAAACTGTCAAGAACATGCTCAAGAAGGCACAAAGCAGCAATGGTGACCCTTACATTGCTCTGCTTGAATATCACAACACACCGATTGAGGGTGTGGGGTTCTCTCCTGCGCAGCTGTTGATGGGACGTTGTCTGAAGTCCAAACTGCTAACATCCACAACTCTACTGACCCCTGAAGGTAACGCTCAAGTACGTGACAAGCAAAAGTACAAGCAAATAAAGCAAAAGAGCTACTATGACAGACATACAAGACAGTTGCCAGATCTGCATACAGGTGAAAATGTCAGAATACAGAGAGGAGACACTTGGCAACCAGCTGTGGTTGTGAACAGACATCAGCAACCAAGGTCCTTCATAGTTCGCACGCCGGATGGAAGAGTCTACAGGAGGAACAGGAAGCATCTGCTGAAGACAGGCGAGAGGGAGTTTCCACGTACAGATGCACAGGACATTTCCACAGATACAGACATGGAAACAAACAACACCAAGAGTGATGCAGACCGCAAAGACACAGAGACCACTCGAGAGACTGACACGGATGAAAGTCAAGCACAGTCACAGTTGTATCACACACGGTCTGGGAGACAAGTCAAACTTCCAGCTAGATACAGAGACTAGACATACTTACAGTCTCACACAGTTTGAGGCAAAGTCACACATGTCATAAGTTCCAAGGTGTGAAATAAACAGTTTATTAGTCTGTATTAGTAAAAGAAAATACACTGTTGTTAGTATTGTAAGATACAATGCAGAATACAGTACAAGGTAAGATTTTTTTAGGTTACGTCATAGTTGTTGCACTGTAAGAAAGGCATACCTATTGGCATTGTTTTAGTAATTCACAGTGTTGTAAAAAGAAAAAAAAATCTTGAGAAGTGGGATGTACTGTATTGTGTGAGTATTTGTAGCATCAGAATGCATATGACGTTAGGACGTAGAGAAGTAAAAATGGAAGTCTGGTAAATAAACGTGGTTGTTCAATCTACAGCGGTGTCTGAGTCACATCAATATTACAGTACCAATGTGTTTTTTTTTGCTGGTGGGGGGTGGGAGGATCGTTGCTTGCTGCTGCTTATGCGGGGGAGTGGGGAGCTGGGAGGTACTTTAGGGTTCTCATGTCTAACTGTTGTTCATTCTTTGGGGCACTTCTCTGTTTTTGTGGATGTTTGTGAAGAAAAAGCATTTCAGGATGTATATTGTATACATTTCTCTAACATCAAATTGAACCTTTGAACCTTTGATTAGGAAAATGGGCAAGGAGGTGGCAGATGGAATACTGTGTCAGGAAGTGTATGGTCATGCACTTTAGTAGAAGGAATAAAAGTTTCTATTTTCTAAATGGAGAGACAATTCAAAAATCTGAGGTGCAAAGGGATTTGGTGTCCTTGTGCAGGATTCCCTAGAAGTTATTTTGCAGGTTGCACGGATGGTGAGCAAGGCAAATGCAATGTTAGTGTTCATTTCAAGAGGACTAGAATATAAGAGTAATGCTGATGCTGTACAAGACACTGGTGAGGGCTCACTTGGAGTATTGTGAGCAGTTCTGGGCCCCTTATTTAAGAAAGAATGTGCTGACATTGGAGAGTTCACAAGAATGATTTTGGGAATGAAAGGGTTTTCATTTGAGTAGAATTTAGAAGAATGAGCAGGGATTCTCAATGAAACTTATTGAATGCTGAAAGACCTAAATAGAGTGGATGTGAAGAGAATATGTCCTTTGGTGGGGGAGTCTAGCACAGCCTCAAAATAGAGGGATGTCCATTTAGATCAGAGCTGAGGAGGTATTTCTTTAGCCAGATGGTGATGAATGTATGAAATGCACTGTCACAGGAGGTCGTCGAGGCCAGGTCTCTGGGTGCATTTAAGTCAAAGTTTGATAAGTTTTTGATTTGTCAGGGTGTGAATGGTTATGGGGAGAAGACAGGAAAATGTGATTAAGAGGGAAGTAGATCAGCCTTGATGAAATGACAGAGCAGACTCAATGAGCCAAATGGCCTAATTCTGCTCCTATGACTTGTGTCTTTTGGAGATCTCGTTAAACATGCAAAATTCTTACAGGGTTTAACAGACTGGAAGTAGGAAGGAAGTTTCCCCTGGAGAGAGTGAGGGTAAGGGTCTCAGACCAATAGACAGTCTCAGAAAGTAGCATAAACCATTTACTTTTGAGATGAGAACTAGCAACAAACAGCTTATGGCAAGAAATATTAACCCTGTTTCACTCACCACAGATTTTTCCTGAATATTTCCAGGATTTTCTGCTTTTATTTTGGATTTCTAGCACCATCAGTCTTTTGGATTTTCATTTACTGGGGAAGAACTTCTGTACTTAGAGGATTGGGAAGCTGTGAAATTCTTTATCACAGAAGGCTGTGGAGGTCAAATTTCTGAATGTATTTAAGAATATTTAGCTGGATTTCTAGACATTTCAATGCACAATTACACTTACTAGCAGAGCAAAGAGCCTGGAAAGCTTACTGCTGCTCCTGTTTTTCTATGTTTCAACATAAAAGGTGCAAAAGATAGGGAATATTAAATCATGGCAGATGGAGTTCAACCCAGATAAGTGTGAGGTGGTTCATTTTGGTGGGTCAAGTATGACGGCAGAATATATTATCAATGGCAAGACTCTTGGCAGTGTGGAGGATCAGAGGGATCTTGGGGTTCGAGTCCATAGGACACTCAAAGCTGCTACACAGGTTGACTCTGTGGTTAAGAAGGCATACGGTGTATTGGCCTTCATCAATCGTAGGATTGAGTTTAAGAGCCAAGAGGTAATGTTACAGCTATATAGGATCCTGGTCAGACCCCACTCGGAGTACTGTGCTCAATTCTGGTCACCTCACCATAGGAAGGACGTGGAAACCATAGAAAGGGTGCAGAGGAGATTTACAAGGATGTTGCCTGGATTGGGGAGCATGCCTTATGAGAATAGGTTGAGTGAACTTGGCCTTTTCTCCGTGGAGCGACGGAGGATGAGAGGTGACTTGACAGAGGTATACAAGGTAATGAGAGGCTTTTCCCCAGGGCTGAAATGGCTAGCACGAGAGGGCATAGTTTTAAGGTGCTTGGAAGTAGGTACAGAGGAGATGTCAGGGTTAAGTTTTTTTTTGTTTTTTTTTTTACGCAGGGTGTGGTGAGTGCGTGGAATGGGTTGCCGGTGGCGATTGTGGAGGTGGAAATGATAGGGCTTTTTAAGAGACTCCTGGATGACTACATGGAACTTAGAAAAATAGAGGGCTATAGGTAAAGCCTAGGTAGTTCTAAGGTAGGGATATGTTTGGCACAGCTTTGTGGGTCGAAGGGCCTGTATTGTGCTGTATATTTTCTATGTTTCTATACTTTATTTATATATATATAGCCTAGAAGCTTTGCTTCCCCATCTCTGAAAATAGGTCATGCAGGAATTTTCTCCTACCTCATCAAATATTTCCTAAACTATAGCCTTGGGCAATGTTGATTCATTGCTGAACATTGTGGACAAGCTCTCTTGGCACTAGAATGTGTGTCAACACTTGCTGGCTGCCCCTACACCTCCTTAGGTTGTGTTGGTTGTTAATATAAATTAAACATTTCATTGTATATGTGATAAATAAATGACTCGGATAAATAACATAACATCATTGTTCAACAAGGTCAAAGTGTAGGCATATTTGTTTGTGATGACAATCCACATGATTTCACAAAAACGTCTTATTTTAGATACACTTAAAACTACTTTTGCAATACTTACTAAGAAGGGTCCTGCAAACCAAATAGTTTCTTAATTATTTATTTGAATGTTTATTCAACCTTATTCAGAACCTCAATTTGATGAATATCACAAAGATTCAAAGCACTACCAATTAGAATGGGAACTACTGCAGAGAGGTAGATCTCTCTGGATGCAGGAAGAATTTGAAGTAATTATGATACCAACACAATCGTTAATATTGCAACTGAAATTTGGAAAAGCCAATGTTATTCCCTCCCCTTGATGTGAAAAGTAATTCTTCTTTGTATTGATACTCTCGTACATTAGTAATTGTATGATTGTTACTGTCTGTGTTTTATCCAATGGGTTTTATAGTAACTGGAGGTCTTAATATGTAATTGGAGGTGCAAAGTGATTGGTGGGATGAATGAGGAGAGGCGATATGAATTAAAAAGTGCAATTTTACGGAGGTTACAGAAACCGAAGAACCTGGGCGTATTCTATAATAAGCTTGATAGATGGCAGAATAACCCGTGGCTGTTTAAAAAAAAACAATGGGTTTATTGATTTTATTAAATAGGCATAAAATGTTATATTAAACATTTATAAACCATTTACTGAAATGTTATATAAATTTGGATTTCAAGGCCTTCAAGAGGAATCAGAAGAAATTTGCTGATGTGTTGTTAAAGATGTGGAGATACTAGAGAAACTGTGATTGCACTCCTTAACGTCCAAAAGGTTAAGACAAGATTTGATGAAAGTGCCTTAAAGCATAAGCAGTTTTGACAAAGTATGGAGAATCAACTTTCATCGCCAAAAGTGTTAGCAACCACAAGTCATGGTTTTAAGCAAAGGAATCAATTTGCCAGAAGAGTCAAGAGGAAAACATTTTTTTTTGCGCAGTGAACTGTTATAATCTGTGAAGGACTGCCAGAAATGCTGTTGAATCTGTTTGCATGAGTAACTTTTAAAAGTAAAGCAGATAAATACTTGAACAGGAGAAAATATAATCAGAATCAAGTTTAATATCACTGGTATATGTCATGAAATTTGTTGTCTTGCAGCAGCAGTACATAATATAAAAACTACAAATTACAATAAGAAATAAAAAAATAAATTAAGTACATAGTGTATAAAGAGCAAAACAAATAATGGGTTGGTTCATTGTCCGATCAGAAATCTGGCGGCAGAAGGAAAGAAGCTACTCCCCCTTCCGTAGTGGTGCAGAGAAAGAATCTAGGCATGGGATTAATGAGATAACTTTACAAAAGAGCTGGCAAAAAAAGCTTCTTTCAATGCTTCCCGTTAGGAGCAAGTGCTTACTTCTGCAGGAAGTTTCACTGGTTACTTACAGTCAAACAAATAACAGAACAGGTAATCATTAATATAACTGAAAGGTGTGGTCGCTTTCTGGAGAACAACTTACCCAGATGTGTACCTATCTAGCCTATCTACCTGTGAGGCCACTTTCAAGGAATCATAGATCTGTATTTGTAGATCCCTCTGTTCTACCACACTCCTCAGTGACTTATCTTTCAGTTGTACCCTGGTTTGTCTTCCCAAAGTGCAACACCTCACACTTGCCTGTATTAAATTCCATCGGCCATTTTTCAGCCCATTTTTCTAGCTGGTCCAAATCCCACTAGCAGCTTTGATAGGCTTCCTCGTTGTCCCCTACTCTCCCATTCTTGATGTTATGCATCAGCTTACTGATCCAGTTTTTCACATTATGATCCACATCATTGATATGGATAACAAGCAACAGAGGACCCAGAACTGATTTCTGAGGTACACCACTAGTCACAGGCCTCCACTTAGTGAGGCAACCATCTACTACCAGTCTCTAGCTTCTCCCATGAAACAAATGCCAAGTGACTGAAACTTCTTAGCCAACTTCTCATGTGGGACCTTGTCATAGGCTTTGCAAAGGTCCATGTAGACAACATCCACTGCCTTTCCTTTACCAACTTTCCTGAAAACTTCCTCAGATACTCTAAGGTTGGTTGGACATTACCTACCACGCACAAGGTTATGTTGACCATCCCTAATCAGCCCATATCTATCCAAATTCTTGTATATCCAGTCCCTTAGAATACATTCCAATAACTTACCCAATACTGACATCAGCCTCAATGGTGTATAATTTCCTAGTTTATTCTTATTCCATTGTTTAAGAAAGGCTTTAAAAGGCCTTTCTTAAGCAATGGAATAACATTAGCTATCCTCCAATCCTCTGGCACCTAACACGTGGCTAAAGACAGTTTAAATACCCCTACTAAGGCCCTTACAATATCTGCACTGGCCTCCCACAAGGTCCAAAGGAACACCTTGTTACGCTCTGGGGATTTATCCACTCTAATTTGCCTCTAGACAGCAATCACTTCCTGCTCTGGCCAAAACCTCTCAGCTGTTTTGCCTCAATTCTGTAGACTCATTGCCCATCTTCTGAGTAAATACTGATGCAAAAAAATCCATTTAAGATCTCCCCAATCTTTTTTGGTTCCATGCTTAGATGACCACAAGATGACTTCAACTTTTTCCCTAGATGTCCTTTTGCTCTTAATATATCTCTTTCACCTTGTCTGCTAGTTTAATCTTATGTCCTCATTTTAGCTTCCTGATTTCCCCAAGTTCTCTTGCACTTCTTATACCCTTCAGGCACCTAATTTGTTCCTTGCTGGCTACACCTGCTATGCACTTCCTTTCTCTTCTTAACCAGGGGCTCAATAGCCCTTGAAAGCCAATGTTTCCTAAACCTGTTAACTTTGCCTTTTATTTTGACAGTAGCATAGAAACATTCTGTACATGCATTCTGTACTCTCAAAATTTCAATTTGAGGGCCTCCTACTTTTTTTTTTAAACTTTTGACCTCCCAAAGCCCAACACCTTACATTTGTCTGGATTAAACTGCATCTGCCATTTCTTTGTTCACATTTCCAACTGGCCGAAATCCTGCAGAATCCTTTGAAAAGTTTCTACACTATCACAAGTCTGTCATTTTTTTGTCTTCAGCAAATTTACTAATCCACTCCCTACATTTTTGACTAAATAATATATTCAGTTTGCTGCAACCACCCGTAGTCCCTGCAAAGTGTGAGGTCATGAAATTTGCAAAGAGAAATCAAAAGGAAGATTATTGCTTGATTGGAGAGAAATTGCAAATGAGCGAGTTTCTTTTGTCAAAACCCTACCTGTTTTTTTCTCTGCAACACACATCAAAGTTGCTGGTGAACGCAGCAGGCCAGGCAGCATCTCTAGGAGGAGGTACAGTCGGCGTTTCGGGCTGAGACCCTTCGTCAGACCTCTTCCTAGAGATGCTGCCTGGCCTGCTGCGTTCACCAGCAACTTTTATGTGTGTTGCTTGAATTTCCAGCATCTGCAGAATTCCTGTTGTTTCTGTCTTTTTCTCTGTTCATCTCAAAAAGTGTTCAGGCTATTCCAAAAATGGCTTAGAGAGTCAACTGGGATGTTGGCATTTATTACAAAGGGGCTAGAGTGCTGAAGTGTAAAATATTGTCACAATTGTATAGGGTGTAGACATGGCTATGCCTGGAATACTGTGTACAGCTTTTGTTTCTTTATTAAAGATATACTAGCATTGGAGACAGTCCAAAAGAGATTCCCTTGGTGATAACAATGATGTTTTAATGAAAGTGGACAAAGAAGCTGCATATGCTTTCAATGGAGTTTAGAAGAATGTGGGGTGATCTTATTTAATGTCAAGATCCAGAAGGAGCATTATGGACCCCCTTTCTTCTGGAAGAGGAATAGAAGATGAATGTAAGGGCAGAAAGAGCGTCATGTTGTTGAACTGAGAATGGTAACAATAGAAGGGAAAGTTGAATCTTTCCCTTCTCAAGATACCAGACATTATTCTCCTCTAGAATCCTCCATCAGGAACTCCAGTGCCATATCAAAAACCTATTCATTCTCTCCTCTCCATTCAACATCTACCAAGAAATATGCTACCATGTGTTAATCATCAGGCCCGTTCCTCATCCTCAGGGAAATGAACAGTGAACCCACATACGCTCTTCCTTGAAACTACATCAAAACAGCACATTTGTATGAGTATCTACCATTCAAGTTCAAGTCATGGCACTTAGAGCCAAATATGCATGTTGAAATCAGTCTTTCAAATTGACATGTATTATCAGTACAGCACAGACATAGTACCATTTTCACCCTTTCACAATGAAGTAATCTCCAACTTCGTATATAGTAATGTTGTAATGCTTTAATGAAAATGAACACAATACAGTACTGGATTAGCTAAGTGATTTGGTTTTACACAAAGGTGGAATAGGAACAACACAAAACAGAGTATCTGCCATTGTATGGTAATGTAAGGGAATTCCATCAACTGACATATTCCAGGCTGCAGGGTTGTGTACTAAGAAAGCCAGCTCAAAGATTTAATAAGGTTTATAATCTAAGGGCCTACTAGACAAAAAGGAGTTGAGGCCTGTATAAAATCTGTTAAACATTTGAATCGTGTATCAAAGTAGCTACAGCAGTAGCAATGTTGCCTTGAACATAGAATGAGCTAACACTACAATTATATAGACCTGATGATACTATGAATATAAAGAAAGCAAGTACTGGTTTGTATTATTTTTTGTGTATACAGTATATATTATGAATAAAGTTTATTTATAAAATAAAGCAGCAATGAAATCAAAGGCAATAAAAATCTGATTAAGTAGAAATGGAGCTCCTTTAGAAAGAAGAAATAAATATTATCCAATGCATTCCAAATGAAGTTTGATTAAGTAGAGGTTGTACTTGTTAGTTGCTGAATCAAAGTTCATTGTAATTGTAAATTATGAAAGGAAGAGCTCCGTTGTAAATGTGGTAACATGTTGCATGCACTAATGCTTGAAACCTCTTTGTAGACCTTCCCAACAGCCTTGTTTGTGGCAGCTATAAAGCATCAAATCCAACAAAGGCTGCATACACCAGATGTTTGCCTCTGCTAATATCAAAGGTTCATGGATAAATACACAAAAAAGATCTTTCATGCTTATATTTTATGGAACTCAGAGGGGTTTATATAATTCAGTTAACTGAAGTACTCTTACAGAAAATTTAAATCCATTGTGGCAATTACTCAGCTCTGTTAGACCTGGCTAAAAACATCTGTTTTGTTTTTTTTTGAACATCTGGAATTCAGCAAAGTTGGATCCACCCATTGAACTTTAGAATGCTTTCATCCATTCTGGAGTGAAAGTGAGTAGCGTCCAAAGTTATATTTGGCAGTGGGCAGGACAAGATGACCTATTACAAACAATATTCCTTCTTGTACAATGTTGAAGAGATGTTGCAGAAAGTCGGTTCTCTGTAAGATCAAACCTGAAGTGGCATCACTTTAATAACATTGCCATTTAAATCACAAATAAGAAATGCTAAGCTTGAATTCAAGGTTACATGATATTATGAAATACACTATAAACCAGCAAATTTCATGCATAGCTTTTACTGCCCTGGAACTGTTTTTCAGGTAGTGTCGTCACCTGGTACTATTGCAGACAGACATCCAAATGCAGAATTAGCTGTTGCATGCAGAATTAAGATTCTTAAAGCACGCAAGAGTCTACTAAAAGAAAATCTGTCTTACAAATGGCACTCAAGATCTTTCTATATCATCAGAGCAAAATTCACTAGACATCTGCCCCTAGTTAGTTACCTCCAGCTGCTAACTATTGATATGCAATTTAATATTAAGATTTGCATTTTTGTTAAAATTCTTCTTCCAAATTTTATTTGTCCTGAATTTACCAAGGATGTGAATTACTAACACCAATAGCATGCGTCATACTTTAGAACATCTGTACAAGAAAAACTTTCTCATTTATGAAACTGACAACTATAAAACTGGAAGTAGTTCACATTCAGAATTGCAGCAGCACTGACAGTTTGTAAAATGGATGATTATGATAATTACTTAAGTTTCTAACATTTCTGAGATATTCTAAAGTTAATCTTAGTTTTGTCTTGAATTACTAGTCTCAGTGCGAACTGCAGTGTGCTACTCTAATCAACCACAACAAGGAGGAGTTACAGCTAGAGATCTGGCTCTCAATTACTATCCAATGGCTCTTGCTGGAAAATAAGCATAAATGGATATGGATGTAATCAAATATTGCTATGCCTCTCTCAATACTGAGATAACAATTGACTAGTATTAACCAGACAATGACATGAAATAGAATGAGATATTTATGTGCTATGTGTAATTCTATCTCAGCAATGGAAATGGCCTACAGAATTCAATGAGAAATATATCTGGAAGAAAAACCTACTAAACACGAACAATTTCATCTTAATTCAAACTCCTAGCACTGCTTACTGTACTAGCATGCACCCATTTCTTCTGGCTTCTCTGAATGTGGTTGACAATTGGGATCCAAACTATGCCAGATTTGAGAGGATGTGTACCATGAACAACAACGAATTTTTCTGAAATTAATTAGTCCCACTGGTACTCCTCCCCCACCCTTTTTCTTTCTTCCATGGCCTTTTACTAATCAACTTCCTAGCTCTTTGCTTCATCCCTCCCTCCAGATTTCGCCTATCACCTTGTGTTTCTCTCTCCCCTCCCACCACCTTTCAAATCTACTCCTCAGCTTTTTTCCCTCCAGTCCTGCCGAAGGGTTTCGGCCCGAAACGTTGACTGTTGTTTTTTCCATAGATGCTGCCTGGCCTGCTGAGTTCCTCCAGCATTTTGTGTGTGTCTCTCGGATTTCCAGCATGTGCAGATTTTCTATTGTTAGTCATATGTATGGCATTCTGGATTGAGTTGGTAGTCCTGGGTCTCAGACAGGATGCAATGCCAACTCATTGCATCCTGTGAGTTTTTTCAATTGCTTTACTTTGAGTTTATATTTCTTAAAATAGCCCTGAAATGGCCTAAGATACATCACCCAGTCATATGTTTGTACATCAGTTAAAGGTCAAGACTTGTTTTATCAATTAGCTCCCAAATAAGTGATTAACACTCTTGATTTCCCTTTGCTGGGAATATGCCTGGGTTGCTGATAGTCTACACATGCGTTATCATTTTCCTATCATTTGGTACATGCATAATCAATCAGTATAAGAGCCCTGGAGGCTGCTACAGAATTCTGGGAAAAAATCTTGATCATCTTCGGAAAGGTTCACTAGTACTGACATAAGATGCACTTGACTTTTGACCTCGATTTCAAAGGCACCTGTGTGTGCTTTAAAAATCTGCTTTGACCAATTATCCACTTTTAACCTAAATTGTTTAAACCCTGGAACACATTAACGGGGCTGACTACACAGACATCTCGTTCTGGACTTGCTGATGTAAAGAGATCTCTTAACATGGTTAAAAGAGAATGTGGGGATGGGGCATAAGATTAATCAGTTTTCCCTATGACAGCTTCAGACAAAGCAGCATTTCAGCCACCTGGTTTGCATCTCACACACCTGCATGGAGGTGGTGGATTGACTCTTTGTAAAGTTACCTTGATCCTTCCATTTAGAAGTATATTAAATTCCTTTATAGTAATGCCTTCACATACAAGTACCTCAATGAATCGTTGCTAAAAAGTTTTTTAAATTTCATCTTCAATTAAAATCAAATAACACAAATAATAATCAAGAGTTTTCCATGAAGTGTATATTTTTGATTCACACCCCATTTGCTTTAACCATGCATTCCTATAATACACGTTTTTGTACATAGTTTTTTTCAACACTTTTCATGTACGCAAGAGCTTAGCAATCAGCCTGAATAAGTTGAGAACAAAAAAGAAAATTGTTTGAAACCAAGCATTTCGATATTGGATTCCAACCTAGGTGTGTATAACCTTGTTATAAAAAAAGTTCAGAAAACAGTAAAATAATTTTAATATTTCAAATAATCCATATTATTTAAAAATAGATCAGTCACTTGTTATTCAAAATAATTATTAAAATATTGTAAAAGCAGATATCTGTTGCTAGTCATGCCTTTTAAAGATTGATCTTGGAAGTTTTAGAAGTTTTATGAAGGAACTTTTGTAGGGCCACTTTGCAGAATTGCAGCGTCCGTGCCAGAAAACTTCTCCAGCTTGCTAATGGCTGCTGTGGGCGACACTCTTAACTGCCCAATCCCACCTTCTTTACTGACTTCGGATTTGACTCCCTGAATTCCTTGCACTTGGTAACTGTCTGCAATGAGGCTGCGGTTCAGGTGATGGCATGGTAACTTGCCGACTTCACATCTGCTCTATCTCGAAGGTAATAATAGTGAAGGGACTCAGTGCTCATCACATTGCCCTATTACACTGGACAACAAATAACTTGTTTCCTGAATACTTTTGGGAGTATCTTATTTGTTTTCGGCTGCTAATCACGAAAATCACCATGAAATTTCCCTATGGTGGACCATTTTTTAAAAAACTCAGATGGTTGTTATTTCAATGCAAAATTCAAGTCAATTAAAATGTTGCCCACCAAGTAAGCTGAAAAGTTTTCTATCTTGTCCAGACATGCCAGGGCATGCTTGGGCAAGCCGAATGCTGCATGGCAGGACAGATTTTAGAAAGGCTATAAATTTCCATGTAGCATTTCAATATTTGAGAGAGATGTTTCCCAGATTAAATGATATCAAGATTAAGGATGCCATTTTTGTTGGTCCACAAATCAAACAGGTTATCAATGACAGGCAATTCGAAGAACTTCAAGTGGTCTGGAGAAAATTGCATGGAAGGCATTCAAGGATATTGAAAATTTTCTTGGCAACTACAGAGCACCAAATTACATGCAGCTGGTTGACAACATGCTTCAAGCATATAAAAGCGTGAAGTGCAACATATTACTAAAGATTTATTTTCTACATTCACGCTTAGACTTAGCTGCAAACCTTTATGCTGTCAGTGACGAGCATGGTGGAAGATTTCACCAGGACATTGCGGTCACAGAGAAATGGTACTAGGCAACTGGAATCCATCAATGCTGGCTGATTATTTTTGGACACTTAAACGAGAAGCCTCAGACACTGAGCACAAATAAAAATCACCAACAAAACATTTTTTGCTTAGTTAAAGTATTGCAAAATGTTATCACTATTATGCACTTAAATGCATTATATTTAATAAAAGTTAATTTCTTGTTTCTCCAAACTCCTACGTGATACAAGTAGTCTGAAATTATATTTGTGTTCAGCTTCAAGGGGTCTATCATAAACAAACTAAAATTCTGAGGAAGCAACACTTTAAAAAAATTGTTTTCCATGTTATCAGCAAACCTAACTTTGTTTAGGTTTGTTTATCTTTATCTCAATTTGCATAGTTTTATGTTATACAAGTCCTAGAATTTCAGTATTACATTTTAATGACATTAATGTAAATGCTAAATCTTCAGACAGTTAAATTGATGTGATGCGGAAAGAGACTGGCTGAAAATTTCAGAGGTGTCGTCTGGAATGAGTACTAATATAACTAATACATTTATTGCTGTATGTTTAGCATTGACTTTCCCCTCCTCTTTTTAGATGCAATTCACCAAAAATGGAAAAAAAGTACATTCATGTAGCACTTTTAAGTAGCTTAAAAAGTACTGAGTGTTTCCACAGTTGATAATGTTAGCAACATTTACCAAATGCACAAAGGAAAAGATTCAAGATTGCACCCACATTCAGAAAAAATGCAACATTCGCACTGACTACTTCAAAGCTCTGCCCTGTTGCACTAAAAGTGAGAAGGAACGTTCAGGATGATATTGAGGCTGTTGAGTCCACACAGGGATCCCAACACAACCCTAGCGTAAACAGCAACATGAGGGAGCACCTTCCAGTCTAACAACCACCCCCCCCCCCACTCTCTGACACGTTTTATTCCAGCTATGGAAGTATCTGTGATTCTCGCAGGTCTAGTCAGTTACTCAAACCCACAAGTCTGGAGAGGAAACTGGTCGCCTTTGATTACCTAAGAGGAGGGAGAAGAATCTTCATACTAATGAGGGTAAATTCTGGAACTTTCAAATTAACTCCACTTGATGGTTACCAAATCTCTTATCTGACACATCCTCTCTTGACACCTCTCCTGAACAATAATCTTGCATTTCCTATTCTTCAAAAATGAAGAATCTTGTAGTAAAGCGTGGGCAGGAAAGGGAAGCTGGAAGTGAAACTACTTACGACGCAAATGTCCAGAAATGAGATCCAGGCCACCACAAAACAAAACCTTTGAAGATACCTCTAAGAATTTATAAAATATTTATGATACTGAAAGGAAGATTATAGTTGTTTATCCTCAAGGGCTTTCTCCAAAAGTTGTTTCCAGAATTGAGATGTAGTAACAGCCCTGATAGGCATTTTGATTGTCAATTTGTTGTGTGTGGAAGAAGAACAGAGGAGGCAATTATTTATTGAGCTAAAATTGGAAAAATCTAGAGATACACAGTATATCAGTCAACACTTGTAAGTGATTTTCAGTATCTTTTTAGTCTGTAAAAATTTCTTCTATCTTTCCAGATGAAAGATGTCAGTGCCAGTTAAAAATTTCAATTTAAATTATAACATGCTTGCTGCTACAAGGGCCAAGTTGTTGTGTCAGGCAATGTAATTTTCCATTAGCAATAATTCCCCTTATTTTGCACAGGCCAAATCCAACAGTGTAATCAATACTGTTTCATAGTTTTGCAATTTATCTATAATGTTACTCATTAAATTGAGCCTTTAATGTAAAACGTGTATACTTTGAGAAGATTTCTCTACACATGGGAGAAATGAGTGGCAAGACTCAAACTCAAATAGTCCTTGATGAATTCAATTAGATATTCAGGCAGAACATCTTTATCCAGGGGATGGTTAGAATATGGTACATGCAATTGAAAGGACCAGTTACGTTAACTGCACTTATACTTTACTAGGGAAAGTTAGACAAATATCTGAACGAAACAGGAATAGGCTATGTATATTTGGTTGGATGAAGAAAAGTGGACTGAAAAATCTGCTTTTAAACTCTGAACATAATGCAACAATTTAATAGAATGTAAGATCAAATGCATGCAGATAGACTGGGAAATAAGTATCTAGCCCTGGAGGGATATAGGGGGGGGGGAAAAAACCCACAATAATAATAGGTTTCAAGAATTTTTTTTCAAAAGACATAAAAGTGAAGGAGGGAGTTGCAGAAGAGAGGGCTTCAGAACGGAGGTCCAACATACAGAGAAAACACAATCTGCCATCAATAAAAGTTTGTTTTATAGGTTTGATTGTCTTAATGGGCTTCCCCTACACACATCTCTGCTTCAAACATTAAATGTTTACTCCCTTCACCTTCAGTGTCACTGCGAACAGTAAAATGGCAGTGAAAATCCAGCACCAGAGCTTGATCTGTTATGCTGAAAGAGGAAGACACATGCCTTTAATTTGAATACTATATGGTATTCAAGTGCAGGTCAAATTAGATTTAGTTAGTGCTGGGATCCCCTGGCCACTTCAGAGTCCAGCTGAAGTTAATTTAAATATTCAGACAGCTCAAGTGCTGCCACCTGCTGGGAGGTTCTAATCACAGATGGGCAGAGCTCTTTTCTCAAAAGACAATACAACTCCTTACAATTCATAGAGGAATGCACGCAGATCTAGATAATGGTAAGGATTTCTGTTCAGGAGAAAGATCATTAAAATTAATAACACAAGTATCACAGATTTTGCACAATACAATGTTCCACGTACAAAACAAAAGAGAAGCACACAAAAGGTACATTGTTTCAATGTCCCTTCAGCTAAGAAAACCTCAAATAGGCTAATAAAATAATTGCAAAATGGAGAGTTACAATTTTGCCACTTGAACAAAAATCATAAATATGTCCTTTATAACTATGAGAAAGAACTCCGAGGTAGAAATGTCTGGATTACTCCCAGTGCCACGTACTAGTCAGGGCAGAAATGGGATGAATGAGTGGCTGAGAAGTACTGGGGGAGCAGGTAGTGTTTCAGCCGCTTAGATCATTGGAACCACTTCTGGGAAAGGGGTGAACTGAACTGGAATCAATATCCTGGCCAGGAGGTTTGCTAGTGTTCATAAAACTGGTTTAAACTAGTTTGGCAGGGGATGGAAACCCCTGCACCAGGCCAGAAAGTGGATGGATGGAGAGGAAGATCAGTCAAGGCTGGTAAAAACAGGTAGGAGCAAAGTAATAGAAACAATAGGAGGCATAGTTCAAAGTGTGCATGTATATTTTAATGCTAGATGTATTATGGGAAAGGAGATGAACTTCGAGCATGGATCAGTACATGGAACTATGATGTTGTGGCCATTACTGAGACCTTGTTGAGAGAGGTGCTCAATGTCCCAGGTTTTTGATAGTTTAGAAAAGATAGAGAGGGAAGTAAAGAGGTGTGGGGGGCAGTTGCACTCCTAATCAGGGACAGTATCACAGCTGCTCTCAGAGGGGTTACTGGCACCTTAAAACCGGTCGCTTCGGGCAGATGGGGCTCGTCAGCCGTTGTTGGCAGTTCATCCAGAGGGATCTCAAAACTCTGCAGCTCTGCGGCTACAGCCACTCATGGGGAAAGTTTCGGGAGTAAACCAAAAAATCTGAAGTTGGTGTCCCTAAGGCCAATCTGCGTTGAGTTCAACCCTGATTGGCAACTCCTATGACAGCGCTGGTACCAAACTATACTGGTCTCTGCCGTTCCTTTGGATTCATCAGCTCCATGGCAACAACCTTCTCTCCATATCATACTGCTCTGGCTTGCCCATCACCTAGACAGCTGGGCACAACATCCATGGTTGACCCTAACCAAAGGAGGGCCTCAGCTCAGAGGGAACATAATGGAAGGCACATCCACTGAGTCCTTCTGGGTAGAATTCAAAAATAGGAAGGTGCAATCATCTTTAATTGTATGTAATGGTAATGGACACCCTCCCCCGAAAGCCCCGGGGACATTGAGGAACAGATATGCAGACAAATTACAGAAAGGTGTAAAAACAATAGGTTGATGTCATAGGGAACTTCAGCTTCTTTAATATAAACTGGGACCTTCTTAGTGCAAGTGGTTTAGATGGAGCAGAATTTGTTAAGTGCATCCTGAAGGCTGTCTTAAATCAATTTGTAGATAGTCCAACAAGAGGAGGAGCAGTACTGAACCTAATGTTAGGAGTGAGTCTGGCCAGGTGACTGACCTTTCCGTGGTTGAACAGTGAACACAACTACTTAAGTTTTAAGATTGCTATAGATAAGGGGAAATACCTTTGTGGGAGAATATTAAATTGGAGCAGCTCAAATTAAGAGAGTATTAAGTGGGAACTAGGGTGAGTTAATTGGGAACAGCTGTTTTTGGACAAGTTCACATCTGACATGTGGAAGGTTTTTAAAGACCAACTGCACAGACTACAGGACAGGGATGGCAAAAGAATCTTGGATGTTGAGGGAAGTGATGAATTTAGTCAAGAAGAAAATGGAAAAGTATGCAAAGTGTTGGAAGCTAGAATCATAATCCCTGAGGATCATAAAGAAGCCAGAAAAGAACCCAAAGAGGGAATGAGGAAAACCAGGAGCGGTCATGAAAAGTCCTTATCAAGTAGGATTACAGAGAATCCCAAGGCATTCTATGTATACATCAAGGTGATAACTAGGGTGACGGTAGAACCACCAAAGCATAAGGGGACAACATTTGCTTGGATGTGGAAGATGTGGGTGAGGTCCTTAATGAATACTTTACATCAGTATTTACCAATTAAATGAATTGGGAGGCCAATGTTGAGAGTATTAATATGCTATGAGATTTTGAAGTAAAGCAGGAAGTGAGTCTCTTAAGACTATTAAGGTGGATAAGTCCCTTGATAGGATATGGCCCAGGTTATTGAGAGATGAAAGAGAAGAGATTGCAGATGCCTTGACCAATACCCTTGTGTCCTCTCTAGCCACAAGTGATGGCCCAGAGGACTAGTGAGTAGAGATAATCCTGGAAACTGTAGACTGGTCAGTCTCATGTCAATGATAGGGAAGTTACTGGAGATACTTCTTGGGGATAGGATTTATGAGCATTTGGAACCCCACGGCCTAGTTGGGGAGAGTCAGTTAGCTTTGTGTGGGATAAGTCATGGCTTACTAACATTGAGTTTTTTGACAATGGGATGAGGGTGATTGTTGAAGATAGAGCTGTGGATGCGATTAATGTAGATTTTAGTAACATTTGACAAGATCCCTCATTGAGGAGCTCATCCAAAAGATGAAGATGCATAGGATCCATAGTGAATTGGTTGTTTGGATTCAGAACTGGCTTGCCCATAGAAGACAAAGGGTGGAGGTCAAAGGGACATTCTAGCTGGGGATCTGTGATTAGTGGTGTTCTGCAGGGATCTGTAGTGAGACCTCTGCTACCTGTCATGTATATAAATGATCTGGATGAAAATGTAGATGGGTTGGTTTGTAAGTTTGCAGATGATATGAAAATTGGTGGCATTGTGGATGGCTTACATGACTAGTTTAAAACACAGCGGGATATGGATCAGTTGTAGATATAGGCGGAGAAATGGCAGATGGAGTTTAATCCGGCCAAATATGAGGTGCTGCATGTTGGTAGGTCAAATGTAAAAAAGGTAAGCTCTGGAACGGTGTTGCCGAGCAGAGGGATCTTGGGTTCAAGTTCATAGCTCCCTGAAAGTAGCAACACAGATTGACAGGGTGGTTTTGTTTTTAAAGAAGGCTTACGGAATGCTTGCCTTACTTAGTCGAGGATTGAGTTCAAAAGCTAGGAAGTTGCAGCTTTATAAACCTCTAGCTGGGTCACATCTGGAGTATTGCATACAAAATAGTCGCCCCATTGTAGGAAGAATAGCACGGCTTTGGAGGGAGTGTGGAAGAGGTTTACCAGGAGGTTGCCTGCATTAAAGGGCATATGCTACAACAAGAGGTTGGACAAATTTGGAATGTTTTCTCTAGAGCGGTGGAGGCTGAGGGTGACCTGATGGAGGTTTATAATGATGATGAGAGGCATAGTAGACAGACAGTGTGCTTTTCCTTGGGGTGAAGTGTCTAATATCAAAGAGATGCATTTAAGGTGAGAACGGATCATTTCAAAGGAAATGTGAAGGTCATTTTTTCCCCCACACAGTGTAGTGGCAGAGACAGATACACTAGTGACATGAGTGGGAGGAAAATGGAAGGATATAGACATTGTGTAGGCAGAGGGAATTAGTTTAGTTGGCCTTTTGATTGTTAATTTAATTGGTTTGAGTCAACATTGTGACCCAAAGGGCCTGTTTCTGAGCTATGCTGTCCTGCAGCTGAATCTCAGAAGGTAAGTACAAAGGCACCCAACACTGGAAAGCCCATTCACAAACTTCTCTTCTCACCTCCTTGCATTCATAGTTTGCACTAATGGGTGTTCCATTGACTTGGCTGGTGTTACGAGCAACTGAGATTTCCACAAATTATACTGCATTAAAAAAATTTGTGTTTTTTGTTTGCTTAACATTTTTCTGCTTTAACATACATAATTTATTAAATAACATATGCATGGTTTTATATTTAACTTTTGTGATTTGTAAGTCCGAATATTGTCTTTAAAACATTACTGACACTTGACCAGCAATCCACAGGTTTCTGAAGTAAACAGATCTGCGGAACTTGCAAATTTATCTTACAGATGGATCAACTAATTTCACTGGTCATTTATAAATTTGGATACATTTATGAAAGGAAAGAATGTAGCATTTTTGTCAAATTAGATCATTATGGCCTAGAATTCTCTTGGAATGTATTTTCAAGTTAATTCTTTTTACAAAGATTCATTGGCCAGTGCCCTGTAGAGGGAGTATTATTTGAGGTTTGTTCATCTACTTGTACCCCCGCAAAAATCATAGCAAGAGAGCAATACAGTACAGAAACAGGTCCTTTAGCCCATCTAGTCTGTGCCAAACTGTTATTCCGGCTAGTCCCATTAACCCTCCATATCCCTCCCAACCACATACTTATCCAAACTTCCCTTGAATGTTGCAATCTAATCCACATCCACCACTTCTGCCATCTCATTCCACACTCGCACCATCCTCCGAGTGAAGAAGTTCCCCCTCAGGTTCCCCTTAAACATTTCACCTTTCACCCTGAACCCCTGACCTCCAGTTCTAGTCTCACCCAACCTCAGTGGAAAAAGCCTGCTTGCACTTACCCTATCTGTACCCCTCATAATTTTGTATACTTCTGTCAAATCTCCCCTCATTCTCTTGTATCCCAGGGAATAAAGTCAGAACCAATCCAACCTTTCCCCGTAGCCCTGTACTCTTGTGGATATCTTTCCTGTAGGTAGGTGGCCAGAGCTTCCCACAATACACCAAATTTGGCCTCTGCAACATATTATACAACTTCAACATAATATCCCTATTCAACACTCTAATTTATGAAGGCCAGTGTGCCTGAAGTTCTCTTTATGATCCTATGTACCTGTGTCTCCATCTTTTTTAAGCAATTGTGGATCTGTAATCCCAGGTCCATCTGTTCTTCTACACTTCTCAGTGCTCTGCCACTCACAGTGCATGTCCTACCCAGGTTTGTCCTCCCAAAATGCAACACCTCACACTTGTCTGCATTAAATTCCATCTGCCATTTTCAGCTTTATTTTGCTGATCCAGTTACAACATTATCATCCAAATAATTTATGTAAATAACAACAGACCCTGAGACAATCCTTGTGATACATCACTGGTCACAGGCCTTCAAATAGAGGCAACCATTTAATACTACTCTTTGGCTTCTCCCTCTCAGCCAATTTACTACTTCATACTGAATGCCAAGGGCCTGAACCTTCAGGAGCAGCCTCCCACGTGGGACTTTGTCAAAGGCCTTGATGTCCATGTAGACAAGATCCATTGCCCTTCTTTCATCAACTTCCTGGTAGCCTCCTCAAAAAAACTTCATAAGATTGGTTAGGCAAGACCTACTACACACAAAGCCATGTTGACTATCTCTAATCAGACCCGATCTATCCAGATACTTATATCCTCTAGTTAATAATGCATTCCAGTAATCTACCCACTACAGAAATCAGGCCACTGGCCTATAATTTTCTGGTTTATTCTTAGAGCCTTTCTTGAACCACAGAACAACATCAGCTATCCTCCAGTTCTCCAGCACCTCACCCATGGTTACAGATATTTTAAATATCTTGCTGAAGAGTCCTGACCTGAAAAGTCACCTGTTTATTCCTCTCCATAGATGCTGCCCGACTTGCTGAGATCCTCCTACACCTTGTGTGTTACTCTGGATTTCCAGTATCTTGCAATTTATGTACGAGCTGCCTGTCCAGGCCCAGGGACTTTTCCACCCTAATTTTCATTAAGACAGCAAGCATCTCCTCTTCTGTAATCTGGAAATGTCCTCACTACTGCTTTGCTTCAGTTCTATAGATTCTGTGCCTTCTCTCAAGTAAGTACACATGCAAAAAATCCACTTAAGATCTCTACCATCCATGCATAAATGACCACACTGATCTTCATGAGGACCAATTTTGTGTCTCCTATTCTTTTGCTCTGTATATGCGTATCTATAGAAGTCCTTTGGATTTTCCTTCACCTTGTCTCATGCCTTCTTTCGGCCCTCCAGGATTTCTCTCTTAAGTGCTCTCTCACATTTCTTACACATTGTGTAGATTCTGCTGCAAAACCAATGCAAATAGCTGGAAGCTCTTAAACTTCCTCAGAATTCTTATGTAATTCAGTCAGATCGGATCCTTCAGCCAAATGTTTCTTGGCATTTTCATGTTGCCCTCTAATTTCTGTCATACCAAAACATAATAACACTGAACAATGCAACTTGCTTTGTCACCAACAATAATTGAAGAATTTTATTGGATTTGAATTTCCTTTGGAGATCTAATGCACCAGGCAGGCACAATCTCATGTCTGTAAGCACCACATACAACCAAAATTGTAACAGTGCTTCTCTCACCCTAAACCTTTAAAGTGCTGTTGTAAAATGTTCATGATCCTTGCTGGGTCTGGCAAGGTAAGTAATGGGCAAACTGTTATTCTTGATTTCTCATCCATCCTCTTATTCTTGCAGGTTTACTACACCTTTAATCTGAGGCTAGTAAAATAATTGCCTGAAACACTACATCTGAAATTCAGGAAATGCTATATTGTATGTATTTAGTGACAATATTTTTGATTCTTAAAATTACTTTTTTTTTACATTGAATTTTGTGTTCATGAACTAATCTTCTAAACAAACTGATCCCTGCATTTTGGATTTGTCCATGGAGTTCTAAATAGTGTTGTATGCAACCTCATTCCTTTCTAGTGACAGATTAAACTATAAGAAATGCAAGATATCCACCCCAGTCTGTTGTCAATTCCAAGTAATGATATATCACTAGTATAAAGTCATTAGATTTTCTCTTTTAGCAGGTTCTTGGAATAGATTAGAACAGTGGAACACATGTCTGTGACAAGATGATTGAAAAAGCACTTCCTTGTTGAGGAAAGCAGATTTTACTAGTTCTGTTTTATAGCTCTCTCAACTCTGTTGTTCCTTCTTTAAAAAATGCTCTTTGAATTGTCATCTTTTCATACTGCGGAATGGCATTAGTACTTGATTTAGTAGCCTTCATTTACTGGTTTTGTTGATTTATACAATTCCAATGTTTATTATTTAGAAATTATGGCAGTGGGTAAAGCTTATTGAGTTACAACAATTATGTTGGGCTGTATAATACCTGAAGTCGTGGGGTCATGCAAGGAGGGCTTCAACTACTATGGAGATTATAGACTACAGAGTCAAAACAGATTTGCACATCTTATTTGCATTATTGGCCCAGATCTTCTGATTTAAAAGCCCATAGTTCTGCTTGGTACTGCTGCTATTACACCAGCTGGAATTTCCGGAAAAAGGCAGCCATCTTGAGCATCAACTAAACTCCTCTACTGGATTCTGCATGGAGTCTAGCATGGTAACCAACAGATTTGACTGTTTTCTCATGAGTGTGGATGGAAACATCTGTTCTGAACTAACTCCAGGTTAACCTGGTACGTTTCCAGTAGGCCCAATGATTTCAGTTGGAAGAAATGGCTATGGAGGAAAGTGTACGTGCAAAAATGCCTAATACAGGCAAATGGTATTTAGTACACATTCAGTGGCCACTTTGGTAGGTACATAGGTACACAGGTACACCTGCTCCTTAATGCAAATATCTAATCAGCCAGTCAAGTGGCAGCATTTGATAAAAGCATGCAGACATCATCAAGAGGATCAGTTGTTATTCAGATCAAACATCAGAATTGGGATGAAATAAGATCTAAGTGGCTTTGACCATGGAATGATCGTTGATGCCAGCTGGGGTGGTTTGACTATCTCAGAAACTACTGATCTCCTGGAGTTTTCATGCACAATAATCTCTAGTTTACAGAAGATGGTGTGGAATTTTTTTTTTAAATCCAGTGAGTGGTAGTTATGTGGGTGAAAACATCTTGTTAATGAGAGAGGTCAGAGGAGACTGGTCAGATGGCTTCAAGCTGACAGGAAGGCAACAGTAACTCATATAACCACACGTTACAATTGTGGTGTGCAGATGAGCACCTCTGAATGCCAAACACATGGAACGATGATGTGTATGAGCTACCGCATCAGAAGACCAGAAGCATACACTGTGGCCACTTCATTAGGTGCAGGAGGTACCTAATAGTGGCCAATGAATGCAGATAGGCAAAAAAGTCGGCATGGATATGTTGGGATGAAGAACTTCTTTTCAGTATAGCCCCATGACTAATGTAATTTCCTGTTTTATATAACTCACTGAACAAATATACGCAAGTCTTGTTAATTGCTTCTTTGTTTTTAAGAGTACTGATTATTCTATTATAACTAGCAGTGATTTATGATGAACAGGGCTAGCTATTTTGAAAGTTATGAATATCAGTGATATTCGCATGTATGTAATCTAGCTGAGGAATCGGGTAGGGTTAGTTCTCTTTGGGGGAAGAAGGCCCATCAGTTTTGACTGGGAAGGCCCTGTGCTGTGACTTTGTTCAGCTGGCAACTGGCTTCCTGGAGAAAGATTGCACCTCAAAAATCAACCTTCAAGAGCAGCAACAGCTGTCTTCAGTTCCACTCACTGGAAAATGTGGACTAATGTGCTCAGAGTAATTAAGTTCAAGATGGTGTTACAGTCATAGTCAGAAACATACAGCACAGAAACAGGGTCTTCAGCCCATCTGGTCTGTGCTGACCCATTTAAACTGTCTACTTGCATTGACCCAATGACTTGAATGTGTTCGGAGTAATTATGTGGAAAGTACAGAATGCCGTTATTTAACTTCGATAGGTTCGAGAGAGTGATCATTTAATTTTGACATGCTGGGAATGTATTTGCTAAAAGGGGACTTTATTATATTTTTCCAAATTTCTCCACTTCGCTCCTGAAGAGTGATTTATATAACATGGACCTGACCCGCTGTGGCTCTGTTTCATTCGCGTTGAATCAGTGAGGGACAGCAGCTTTTTGATAATGGATAGTGTTATGGTGAGGACCAAACACATTGTTCAACTGGATAATCAACAAACTGGACAATATTAAAAGGAATATGATCTTTTGCACATATGTCCTGACGAAGGGTCTCGGCCTGAAACGTCGACTGCGCCTCTTCCTATAGATGCTGCCTGGCCTGCTGCGTTCACCAGCAACTTTGATGTATGTTGCTTGAATTTCCAGCATCTGCAGAATTCCTGTTGTTGGCATAGCTCTGTTACATACAGGAGCCTAAGGATGAATATTGCTGAGTGCACTCAGTTATCTCCGTAAAAGACTTGAAAACTTCTGTCTGTATGGCTTCACACTAGACTGGGAAATTCTTTCATGCAATGAACCATTAGGGAGCTAAATGAGAAATCATTTTCAATAAACACTTCCCCTCCTGGCTCCTATGCATCACAGTGCTGTTGCTGTCAGTGGTTCCAGCTTTGATAACAGTGCCAGACAAAGAAGTGAAATTCTCCAATTGAAAAAGAAGTATTTTCCAGGAACCCTCAATGACACCAGCATTGCCATCAGAAATGTTACTGGATGCAAGTTATATATTCCTGCTGTATTGGACTGCCTCCTCAGTCAAACAGATCAAACAGTAATTAGGGTTCGTCAGTCACAACTTTTGGGGAAAAACTTGCAGCTACATCACTGGCATAAACAATATTCATGCAACAAGTTGCAACATTCCAGTGCCATCCACATGAACATAAATTAAGCATAATTTTAAAAAACTTTAAAGACAATCACAACAAAAATGAGTCCATTTTAATGCAAGTGTTGGTGATAGTGTTGCTAAACTCCTAGTGATTAATGTTACACTGGTTGGGTCAAGAACTGAAGGGAAATGGTTGTTCTTGAACCTGGTGATGCAGGACTTCAGGCTTCTGTACTCCCTGCCCAATGGTAGCTGTGAGAAGATGCCAGGATTTGGGTATTGGGGGTCTTGCCGCCTTGAGGCAGCCCCTCCTGTAGATACTGCCAATGCTGTGGAAGAATGTGCCCATGATGTGTTGGGTAAAATCTGCTTCTCTCTGCGGCTTAAAGCAAACTTTAAAAAAAATTTCAATGGACTTAGGTCCAATAAAAAGGCAAGTTCCACAGGACCAGGAATTTTAGCCCATCATAAAGAATGAAAGTCACTAGCAGTATTAATTGGTTAAATAGGATGGCACAGTAATGTAGCGCTTTACAAACCTGTGCACATGGAAGATAAAGGGTATAAACAGCAAATTTTTGATTTTGGAGCTAGTCAAAGGATGAGTTGACTTTGTAAGGTAACCTTAAGATTTTTACCTGACAGTTTTCACCAGCAATCAATTCACCAGCATTTAAACTCCATAAGTTTTCCAGGCGTTATAAAAAGGAAGGCTTGGCAGCTGCCTGACAATTTGTTTAACAGCCAGCCAATAAATATTCAGATCTCAAATATTTTCTTTCTTCTCACATGGCTGTGTCTATTGACTACAGGCACCAACACAAAGGTCCTTAGGGCTGTCTTATCAACAAACAAGGAGCAAAGTGGCCTTCAGCAGCAACAATGCTGGATTATACAGTGTGCCTGTTTCCATGAACTGAGTCCTGAAGAAGGGTCTCAGCCCAAAACATCGACAGTTTATTAACTTCCATAGATGCTGCTTGAGCTGCTGAGTTCCTCCAGCATTTTGTGTGTGTGTTGCTTTGGATTTCCAGCATCTGCAGACTTTGTCTTTCTGAAATATTCCTACCTGGTGGTGGAAAACATTGCTAGCTCCCAAAGTTGATACACTCATAACTGGTGGTGGAAAACATTGTCTGACCAACAAACGAATACCTGCCCGTGTGAAAAGAGATGTCCATGTGCTTGTCTATCACTATTTTCTAATCAGAGGTGTTTAGATATGTGGTCAAACTGGCAAGGCATAAAATGATACAGACCTAATGTAGGCAAATAGGATGAACATAGACATACACCTCGTTGGCATGGATGTGGTAGGCTGAAGGGCCTGCTTCTCTATTGTATGATTATGACTCCGAGAGAAACAGATGGCTTTTAGATCATCTCAGTGCCATAGTTAAGGCACATCAAGTTCTTCAGCAGGTTTTCATGAGTATAAGGAATGATGCAATGGGATATTACGGAATGGACAGAGTTAAGGGGATGCCTTAAAGGGAAGTGGTGTGACACAGTGTATCACTCTACAGGGGTCTGTGCAATGAATCTGCAGTACCCTGCTGCTGACGTCTTCAAACAGCTTCAGTCATATGTTTTTATTTCTGGTACAATGCTAGTTCTTTCTGCAGGAGTAGAATATCTCCCTCCTGCTACTTATTGTACCCGAAAGTGTATCAAGCAATTTGTATTTCATAATTGTTAAACCCACCCGAATTCATTACAATATTCTTTTGGATTGCTTCCATTCCTAGCTTCTCCAAATTCCATCTTTCCATTGACTTTTTAGATGGTGCCATTGGGATCCTTGCATTTGAAGCTATCAAGCAATAACTTCTGCAAACCCAACAGCGAAATCAGATTGAAGCAGCAACAAAAAACTTGCAGGTTCTGAGATCCTGCAAAACCACTTCTGATCTCTTTAGCACAATGAATCTTCCTCAATTTTCACTGGGGCTCTACCTTTCCAATGCAAAGCTTATGGGGATGGTGGCGAGGGTGTTGGGGAGGCGGGGAAGAAGTGAAATTGCGACTTTCATTTAAGGTCATGATGAAAATTCAGAGTATGTGATGAGATACAAACTGGTAGATTTGTGTAAATACAATTACAACACGAGGAAACTATCTTAGGGGTTCAATAAGTTTTGTTGCTTTGCATAACAGTAGCATGGTAACACCAAAATTGAAAAGTAAGATTTAAAACAATGAAAGCTGAAACAAAGCATTGCATCCAAGTCATTGCCCGAATCATGACTTTCACATGTCTGGTTTATTAGTATTGCCTTCCATTCCATTGCGTATTTTGTATCTGCCTTCATTATGTTAATTGCTTGCTTTTTTAAAAAATTTATTGCCATGCTATCTTTTTAGAAACAAAGGTAGAATTCCTTTCTAAGCCTGTACCTTTTTATATTGTTTTCATTTGCCTTACACCTAAAATTAGGAAGATAATTGAGAAGAAAATATTCCAAATATTAGTAATGAAAATGATAAACAAAATCACCTTTTTTTTAAAAAGGAAGCAAGTGGGATCAGCTTCATTTCTAGTGTTATTTTGTTGCTAAAATCATACATAGGGAAGAGACCAAAAAATTAGAATTTGAGGTTCTGATGACTTTATGACTATGACAACTAAATTCAGCATGCACCTGCCATCAGTTTTATGCAAAGGGAAGATAGTGAAATTTTAACACATTTAGCAAATTTAATGTGCGATAAGAAAATAAGGTACTGGCCTTCTCTCTCCAAATTCCATAAATAATTATATTCTATTACAACAAGTTTCCAAATAAGTGAATGGTTTATTTCAATCATGTACAGCATTAGGTAGCAGGTACAGTCTCAGTTCTAAACCAATGTCCATCTTCCATAATGTCTAAGGTGGAACTCTTAGCATTAATATCATTGATAGTGCTACTCACACTAGTTTACTCCATCATCGGATTCACCATGATAAATTGGCATTTATTTTGTCACTCAACTTATTATTTTGTGGTGGGATTTCTTTTTAAGCTGGTAAGCTGAAATGTGTAAACAGGATGAGATACACAGAACATAAGAGTACAGCACAGGAATGGGTCCTTCAGCACTTCCCTTTTTGAGAAAGTTATCTACAGATTAAACAGTATTTATTTTTACAAATCGATTGATCGCATTATCCCATGGCATGTTAAAACAAATTCTGACAGTTTTGCCATTCTTTTGGGATGACCTGTGGCTAAACTGTTTGCTCATTCACTTAATAACTTTGAATTCTTGCTGTCAAATTGCCTTTTATTTCCTGGCTGCACTGGTGTCTCCTTTTAACTAGAACCTGGCGTCATTGATATCTGCTTAGTACACTTGTGCAATTTCATTATAACAGGATTGCATGTTCCCACTTTCAAGATTTTCAGATCCAAAAGCTTTGTCAATGGTGAATCTGTGGCGTAATTTGCAAAGGAATGTCAGGAATATCTAGAAAGATGATGCTCCATTAAAGGTAAGAAAAAAACGTTCAAACCCCCACTTCCTCTTATTGCATTTATTCCTGATAATCATGGTATTGAAATACTACCGGAGAAAGCTATAGCCCAGGAAAAAAAGGCCACACAGCACTAGTGACCCAGTTGCCATCCTATCTCTAGAGCTTACACATTCTCCCTGAAATTGAGGAGCTCCCATTTCCTGTCAAATTTGAAAGGTGTGTGGGGTGAAAGACTACTTGGCCGCTGTAACTTGCCCCTAATGTGAACGTGAGTTTTAAAATATGGCTGATGAAAGCGTAGGAATTCTAAAGTGGTTTAGTGGTGTGGCAGTAGGGCCTGTTCCATGCTGTATTTCCAAATAAAATAAAATGTAAGATTAGTCTAAATGGACCACCAGGCCTGTTGCTACACTGCATTACTTTATGATTCTATTATTCGATAATGCAGTTGGCAATATTGTTAGAAGATAAGTGCAGTTGGGGTCAGCATACCTACCTGAAAAAGAAGGGTGTTTACATATTAAGCTACCATAGTTTGAACCATTAAAGTGTTTTGCTTGAAATCCATTTACCTCATGGAGAAAGATCCATTCTTCAAATAGAAAACCCTGCCTACTTAGAATAAACTGCTTGTGAGGTTTTGTAAAGATCATAATTACATGTAAAACACACATTTTGGGCAAGCATCCAAGTGAAGCTATTTTGAACAAATATTTATAACTAAATTTCTCATAAGCAGTAGTTGTTCAGAAGTTATGTAAATGATAGCATGGTATTTGCAATTTATACCTCATGGTTTAGTTATTGACATTTAGTGTGGATTGACCTGTGTATATTGTGGATAGTTAACAGCGTAACATGCAAGCCTGCAGGGAGGATTTTGAACCGATTTCTGCAGTTCCTCCTTCCAGACAACACGTTCGTCAAAACTTTCCTTGCTTTTCGTTGCACAAACTGCAAAATTTCTGAGTTTGAAATAAAAGCAAAGCAAATAATATTTTTTCAGTGAATTCTGATTAAGTTTGACTTGATGAGTACATTCACAGCAAATGCTACTGAGAGTTCGTATGCTGTACAATGATTGCTGGAATCAGAAGACGCTGGGTAAATAAAAGATTTTGGTAGTGAAAGATTTAAAACAAAAAATGATTTAAAATAAAAATATAATTTAAAATAAAAATATTGCTAAGACGTCAAAGGAAATGCCAACTGCATTGTAAAAACAAATGTCGAAAATGTAATGGAACACTTTAAAATTAGAATTTTTTTACTATCCTATCAGAAGGTATGCTGATCTTTTTATAAGATAATACTGTCTGTTTAAAATAAGTGCTCTCAATTCCAAAGATGGGATAAACAATTGGTTTATTCCAACTTATACACCTGGGAACAGAATCACTAACATTGTGACAGTGCCCAAGTTTGTAAAGCCACAGAATACTGAAAATGCTCATTAAATATAAACAGTAATTGTGTGCACAAAATAATGGAAAGATTGAAATGATGGTGGTACAGACAAAACATCCGTAGTAAATCAAACGTACGCTAACATCTCTCAAAGGAAATGTCTGCTTGTACGAAGTATAAACTTTCCCACAGTAACTTCTGTTTGTGTTATATCTACACCAAATGTATCTGAAAACATGTTTTGCCTGATTTTTTTTTTAATGTTGAAATTCATTTTATCAGAATTATTCATATACTGACTGAAAGCACGTAAATACATAAAAGAAACAATGTTATAAACAGTTTTTGTTACATAACATTTTATAGAATGAAAGCACAGAAACTGAGCATGCTGTCCAACAGGTTCACTTAGTATCATTAATGCTCTGTGTGAGTATCTCTATCTCAACCTATTAGCATATTGTTCTATTCATTTCCTCCACAATTCTCTTAAGTAGCTTCCCCTTAAACAGATCTTTACTTAAACTCCTTGCCGTAGTGAATGCCACACTCTAAATGCTTTGAGGGAAAGAAACCCTTCCCAAAATTCTCACTGCATTTATTAGTAGTGGCGTTATTTATGGCCTCTTTCTGAACTCCTCTCAAAAGGACACATTTCCATGTCTATTTTACCGAATTCCTTCAGAATGTTAAAGGCCCCCAAGTCAACTGTCCTTTTTCTCATTTCCAGAAGGGGAAAATATCCCATTCAAAGTTTTTGAAAATTGATATAGATACTATCTTAGACTACTCTTCCGTTAATTACTTCAGGTTTTAATATGAAATTTTAATTTTCACCATAAAATTCTGTCAGTTATTTTTTTTAAGAACCATCCTTATAAAAACATGTTTGGAATTTAGTGATCCGTTGTTACATTATAGTTATTTACATTGATATTTTTATTTTCATTGTTTATTTAGATGCCAAAACAGTTATTTCCTCATCAGTCTTTAATCTGTGATCATTATCTCATAGATACAAGGAAATGTTGGTCATCCAGTGAGACAACAAACATTGGAGCCACTGTTTCCACAGTCAGCTCCTCTACATTCTCTTATCAAGCTCACTGTTCTACCCGCACTTGTCAGTCTGTCAAAGCAATGGATGTGGCAGCTCTAAAATCTTGTCAGGGGAGCAGCAGTGATGTGACAGGTCAACCCCACCAGTCAGTTAGCATCTCAGTGGTCCTACATCCCGCAGAGTTTTATGTTTATAGTGTTCATCAGCAGCTGTGTTAGCACAGCTTTTCCTGCTGACAATCCAAGCGTAATAGAGTCATAGTGGCGGCCATTCAGAAGGCACTTCAAACCCAAAAGAAAATTGATGAGGCGTGTAACACAGCATAACCTCACAATTAATCACACATTTAAAGGACTAACATCTCCAGCTGCTTTGTATAGTTAATGCTGGATATGACCAGCATGTCCCAAAAACAGCCTTCTAAAATGCTAATATGAGCTAATTGGTCATGAGCTGTCAACTCTTCAGACACTATCATTTAAGCAACTTCCGAAGTACCGTAACGTTTTCTACTTTTAACAAGGATGCAGAAAACTGTCTCATAAAAATTAAATACAAGTGTTGTTCCGTGGAGGCTTTTTGCTCAACAACACTGAAATGTTTTAATTGTAATTGTGGATTTAAAAGAGTCAAATAGCTGTATCTTAAAAACAAATGGAAGCTTCAATATTTAAATGTTCTTGTGAAATAAAATTCTCTTGAACTACACAGCATGTTGGAATTGGGCAGTTCAACCCTCAGAGTTATATTTAGGTACATCCCACTTATGCAACACATATTAATCTTCAGCATTCAAGTTCAAAGTACATTTATTATCAAAGTATGCATACTATATACAACTTAATCGCAATCCTCAACTAAAAGTCATTCAACTTACGGGTATATTACAAATAAACTTGTTCAAAATATTTTGTACACTAACAGTATGGATTGAAATAAGGGTAAAAAATGGGCTTTGGATAACAGCACAAAATAGATTTATTTCAGGATTCTTCATGAAAAATGGTTCACCTGAGGGATATTGGTAATATTTAACTGGTAAATCCCTTTTAGGCCACAGTTAAAATTGAGACTGCTGTCAAACTTATATACTGTATGTCCTTGCTCTGAGCCTCCAAAATAGAGCAATAGCATGAAATTCACATTGTACTCCACTTCTAAAACATATCTCCACCAGATTCAATAATCCAGAAGCAGTAGAAGGAGCATACACAATGGATTTACAGTTCATGTTTAACATACAGGCAATTAACTTAGTTTATAAGACACTGGTCCAGCAATTAGTTGTTCTTTAAACTCTCAAACAGTAGAAATCTTAAATTACATGTATGTTCCTTTATAAATTCCTGTGTCTATCTTTATATAATTCAATCAGTTTAAACAGCAAAGAGTATGGATATGCTATAAAAACTAAATGGTTTACCATACCTTTCAGGACAGGAAATCAGTGGTCATCACACAATATAATGCAACGTGACTCTTAAGCAATCTTGTGAAGTGTCTAACAAGTTAATCTGTGCTGCTGTAACACTCTTTCATGGCAATTGGGGATGGGAAAATAGGAGCATTTTTTAAAAATTGTAATTAAACTGTCCTACCAGCGGCAGTGCTGTGGTACCTCAGTTATGTACCCTGAGCTCCTCAAATGGTAGTGTAGGAAAATTCCCACATGACAATCAATCCTAAACTCAATTGTTGCATATTTCAATATTTAACTATAGACAATATTAGGTTGCATATAACACATATGGTATGACTTTTCAATACTAATTCAATTATCTCCATGGCATGGACCAATTATCCCAAGCCTTCAAGTTCCTCTTCATCTGGAGCCTAACCTTGATATTGACTTCCCGCATGCAAAATTATACCACTATGACCACTATTTGAAAAAAAACACTATTGTTTGTTAATTGTATTTTACACAATCTTATACAAGATGCTAATGAAGATTTGGGAAATACTAATTTTTTCTCATGGCTCATCCATTAAACTGACTCCATTATTACAATCTGGTCAAATAATTCACATTAAAAAGAGATTTAAATATTTAACTTGTGCTGCTCTCAATTCTTAACATTAACAGTGATGCCGATGGCTGATGTTAGCACAAAGATTTTTACAAGGCGTATTTCCTTTATCTTTGTGGAACCACCATTCTAGGTAAAAATACTAAAGGGCTAATACTAATACAACAAGAACATAATGGCCCAGCAATTTGTTATAATTTTTAATGATGCTGAAATGACATTGTATGTCACCCTAACAGTTTATGGAGACCCCATATTGATCAAGACCTTCAACTACAAATTTCATGGAACATGGGTTGTTTCCCTGAGTAAAGTCACACTGTATCATCTTCAGCACAGTGTACTCGGTTTTCTTTCATAGCTATCAGCATTTACCCTTGCAGGTGGAATCTCTGCTTTTAACGAAACAATAACAAAAATGGAAAAAGCTCTGTTATTATCACCAAGGAGGAGGGTAACTTGGAGAGAGGGATGTTCGCTACATAGAATGAATGTTGCAAAGGGAGGGGATACATAAATGCTGGGGGATGGGTCAAACAGACCTGCATGAGATCAATGCTCAAGTGGGCTGTGTTCACTGATGTTCTTTGTGCATGAGAGATCCCCAGGGCAAGTACCAGATGAATCTAGAAGAGGATTTGACAGGGAAGTTTCTAAAGAAGAGTATATGCATGCAATTTACAAACATTTGCACTTTTGGGAAGCCTGAAATACAGGCAAACCTTTGTCCACCCTCCTGTGGTTGAAGGAAAAATAAATGTTTTCTCTCCTTCAGTGTGGCACGTAAGTGATTTTCCTAATGCAACAGTAAGCAGCAAGCAGCATCAGCAGCGGAAAATGGAGATCGACGATGACCTTGACCATCATGGCCAAAGCACATACACAAGGCTGAATTCAAGGTGACAGCAATGAATGGATTGCTTTTATCCCTTTAAGCAGTATGGTTTCAGGGGAAACAGATTGAGTTAAACCTGAATAATGTGGCTAAATAAGAATGATTGTTTTTCAGGCCAACGAGATTAAAATACCTGCTGGAACAGAATTCTTCTTGTTGCACTATTTTTGATGCACTTGGGTGTGTTTTATCTAGTCTGATATTTCCCCATATAAAAATCCAACTAGAAAGTCCAGGGTTGAATTTTCCAATGGCATTAATATACTTAGAAATGGTTGTGGTACTGTATTGGATCTGAGCTAAGTCGATCTTCAAGTGCACAACATTTTTGGAGCCACGTGAAGGAATTCCTAGACCATTAATATGAATATCAAGCTTCCAAAAGCTTTCCAGTATTTTGGAGAATTACTGCTAGAAGTTCCAATTAATCACAAAGCAACTGAGAAGCCTGCAATGCAGGCACTCGTGTGAGCTAAGGGAAACATATGCGTTATTCATTGCTGATCCTTGAAAGTAACTATCATCAAGCAGGATTTCATATTTTCTTGCGTTTTAAAACATTGTCTTTGTGGTCTTTCTATGCCCATGTTTGAAAATAAAGAACTGTCATAAATTTGTAGAAAGATCACTATGCAATGGAACTGAATACCTGGTTTAACGTTTTAGTATTCCATTCTTGTTTTTTTCCTCAATCATAAAATCTAAAATGAGGAGCCATATGTGGAGCCCTGCAACACATTTCAGTTTTACAAATGCTGTGGCACTGGCAAGAAAAAATTTTGTTTAAAAAATGTGATTGTTGATGACAAATTATTAGTATAGTTCATAAGGTTAGTAAAAAAACAGTTTCTCTCTTGTAATTTATTTACAATCTGAGGCTTAATATTGGCCAAGATATTTAAGCTTACTTTCACATTGTGTGTAGGTTACAGGTCAAAAGTGCGGCAGCACATTAAATTAGAGGCATTTAATCACTTTCCTGCCATTGCCTTTCTGCAGGTGCTCTATGTGACAGACTGTGTACACCTTTCTGTCATCAAAGAGCTGACAAGCAAAAGTAGTGGGCAGCAATCAGATTGAGCTTTGTGGGATAGTTCAGGTTGCCATGTTCTTTCTGTTTGTTTATGTTTCACTAAGAAATCATGTGACCAGTCAGTACATTGTTATTGTTAGAGGTTTAATGATGGGGTTTCAATTTTCAGGAGGACTAACATGGTTTGTTTAAACAGAGAAGGTCCCACTAAGGTCAGAGCATGACAGCTCATTAAGAAATTGTATGTTTATCCATAGGAAAAAGGAAACTGGGGGTTCCAGTTCAGCTTGTCCTTCCTGGTGCATAAGCACTGAGGACAGCTCAAAAAACGTTATTGCTGGAAAATGCTCAGTGCTTTCATCTTCAGCCTAGACTTTAGGCAGTTGTTCTTGGAATTTTTAAGTAATGACTGCCCTGTCAGCCACTTTGAACGTTAAATATGTAGCCAGTCTTTAGGGATGGAAAGAGATCTTGATATACAAGCTTCCATTTATAGGCAACACTGCTTTGCCTAAGAAGTTATCAATTCACGACCTAGGATATCAATTGGGAGTTCGTATTGTTCCCAATAGGTACCATTAACAAGTTTGCACTGTGAAAATACTTTGCATTTCAGAAATTTGAAAAGACAAAATCAGGTTCATTATCACTGTCTTATACAACATGAAATGTGTTGTTTTGTAGCAGTAGTACAGTGCAAATACACAAAATTACTATAAGTTGCAAAATAAATAGTTCAAACAAAAATGCCCAAGGAACAACACAAAAGGTAAGCGTATACCCAAGCAGCTAAATTTGACTCATTTCACCTTATGCAAGTCAGTAAATTTCCAGTTACTTTTAAATGTGAAACTCATTGCCAATTCTTAGTTTAAAAGCAAGGTTTATGTTTTACATACACCACCTAGTTTTTGCTTTAACTTTTAAAGACAGCGTGGTTTTTGCAACTGATGTACAACTTGTTTTTAATTAACAAGCAAACTAGAATGAAAGGCTCACCACGTTGTTGCAGATGAGGAATACATATACGCCGTGAATGCTTGTGGTCTGGCAGGTCGGACACAAAAAGATACTCCAGCTATTTGTTGCATGGGAGCTGAAGCAGATGTTGGGGCTCTGGGTTGGCAGAAGCCCCAGATGCTGGCAGGGAGTCATTCCACACAGGCTGCAGGGTTCAGAGGAGGGGCATCCAGAGACCATTTGTTCATAAACACAGCTGAGGGCCAACAACCTGCTCTATGCTTTCCCTCTGCTCTGCTGTAGGACTTTTTTTTTTGCATGCAATCTCTCAAGGAGACAAAAAGCAGGCACACAGGGCTTCTGCAGCCTACACTTTCTCGAAGTAATTAAACAGTTTTGTTTAACGCTGTCATGTGCTATTTTCTTTCTTTGTACACTACTTTGGAATGTGGGAATGCCTGAAGCTGTTCTGCTGGGCTGTGGATTTCAGCTTTAATTAAAATGGAACTTTGTAAGGAATTCATAAAATGTTTATGAGGGAAAATTCTGGTTTATTGAAATCATTCTATTTTAGAGCTATTGATTCCTAATGATTACAATACAGAACTGATAACCTAAATGATCCAAAGATATGATTTCAGATCCCACAATGATAGATAGGAAAATACACATTCAGATAATTAAGTAATTCTGAATCAGAAATGGTGACCAATAAAACACTGCACTATTCTCAAATTTATCTGATTCACCTGGACTTGTCTTTTTTTTATCCTCATCTGAACCCAAAGAGAAATGATTGACTCCGACCTTTCCAATAAATCATGTAGCTTGCCTTTAATAGTACCATTCCTGCTGCATGAATCTGACAACCACCCTGCACAGACCCTGGCTCTGTGTTTGGACTTGGCCAGGATACTCTGAACTAAAGCAACCTCACAAAAATCCTCTAACAAGTATATGGGAATGAGTCAAACCAGTCAAACAAAACCCCACATGGCCATAATCACAAATTCCTACATTCTAACCATTGTCCCTGAATGCTTCATTACCATTGCAAACTATGTCAGAGGCAGCGGTTCGAAGGTCCAGAGTCAGGAAGGGGTGTTCCTGTGAGTCATAGAAACATAGAAAACCTACAGCACAATTCAGGCCTTTCAGCCCACAAAGCTGTGCTGAACATGTCCTTACCTGAGAAATTACCTAGGGTTACCCATAGCCCTCTATTTTTCTGAGCTCCATATACCTGTCCAGGAGTCCCTATAGTATCTGCCTCCACCACCGTTGCGGGCAGCCCATTCCACGCACTCACTACTCTCTGCGTAAAAAACTTACCCGATATCTCCTCTGCACCTACTTCCAAGCACCTTAAAACTGTGCCCTCTCGTGCTAGCCACTCCAGCCCTGGGAAAAAGCTTCTGACTATCCAGACGATCAATGCCTCTCATCATATTACAGACATCCCACCTCTCCCAGAAGTTCCGGGAGTCTCCCGCATATTGATAGTGGCTCCCTGATGCCCGGAAATTATATACCATATCCTGGAAATCGATTTTTTGGAGAGGGAGAGCGAGCATCCTGACTGGTCTCTCTTCATGCTAAGAGTGGTCCCCAACCACCGGGCCACAAGGAAACAATACGATTTGGCAATATGAAATGATATGAGTCAGCTGCACCTTTCCTCATTCCCTGTCATGCCCACTGTTGAACTTGAACGCACGCGAGGTCACTACCCACGTGTCATCTATAGCAGCGCGGGAAGAAGATCATCTCCTCGAGTTTGCAAATGACGGTGGGCTGAAAAGCATGTTTGACATAACATCTCTGCCGGCATTCTGGATCAAAGTCAAGGCTGAATATCCTGAGATAGCCACGAAAGCACTGAAAACATTGCTTCCATTTCCAATATCATATCTCTGCGAAGCGGTGTTTTCTGCAATGAATGCAATGAAAACTAAATTGCGGAACAGACTGGACATCAGGAACCCCCTTCAAGTATCGCTGTCTCCCATCACCCCTCGATAGGACTGTCTTGTTGCAGGGAAACAAGCCCAGGGCTCCCAGTGATATTGGTGTGTTGCAATGATTTTATATGTTCATACGAGGAAAATATGCGCTGTGTGTTTAATATCCAAACGTTACTTAAAATGTTGACTTATCACTATATTCATGCGAGGAAAATATGCACTGTGTTTAATATTAAATTCATTAGATAAACCCTTTTAGAAATGAAATTGAGTGTATTAGCCACTTATAACTGACTTATAGTTGACTTATCACCTATATTCCGGACGTGATTAACACACCCCCCACCCCGGGTCGGCCAGTCCGCAAGAATATTGTCAATATTAAACCAGTCCGTGGTGCCAAAAAGTTTGGGGACGCCTGCTAAGTAGACCTATCAGTTTTCTCTGTGGGTGGGCTTTACAGTCGATCTCAAGAATAATGACAGTGTTGCCCGCTGCTCTGTTTGCTACAGTGACTTTTCTATTGCCCATGGTGGGTTAAAACGTAAAAGACATGTTGAGATGAGTTTAACAGGTGTCATTCGTTCATTAGCATAGCTAACGTTATTTAAACTAGCTGGCTGGCTGGCTGCTAAGGAGCTACTCTATTGATGTCCTACGTGATGAGGCCAAACTCCCTGTAGACTTGCTTAAAGTTGTAATAGAATGAACATGATAATATAATACAAGTACATATTTTAATGTCACATTTTCTGCATATACCCAACTTGGTTTACAGATTAGACAAAATCACTAAACAAAGCATTACATACACCCTTGGACGTTGACCGGGGGTGGGGGTGGGGGGGGGGAGATATGGGGATATGGGGTTGCAGGGGGAGGGGGTGCTACCTCCCTGAAATGAGTTTTTGCAGGGTGGGATGTCTGCATATTATACACCTCTATCAGGTCACCTCTCATCCTCCGTCGCTCCAAGGAGAAAAGGCCGAGTTCACTCAACATGTTCTCATAAGGCATGCTCCCCAATCCAGGCAACATCTCTGTAAATCTCCTCTGCACCCTTTCTATCGTTTCTACATCCTCAGCATCAGTGGATTCCATGAAGCCTTGTGCTCCCAATTACAGCAATGGAATGAAATTTATTTTTCTAGATGGCATTAATGCCTATCACAAATATTTACTTCTAGGCACCATAATGGACTCACCTGAGTCCCAGATTAGGCGAACGGCAAATGATGAGAGAATCAAAATGGGGAAACATTATTGACCTCATCCTCACCAAGCAGTTGGGTGCTAATGCATGCAACATACATCAAAGTTGCTGGTGAACGCAGCAGGCCAAGCAGCATCTATAGGAAGAGGCGCAGTCGACGTTTCAGGCTGAGTCCTGACGAAGGGTCTCGGCCTGAAACGTCGACTGCACCTCTTCCTATAGATGCTGCTTCGCCTGCTGCGTTCACCAGCAACTTTGATGTATGTTGCTTGAATTTCCAGCATCTGCAGAATTCCTGTTGGGTGCTAATGCATCTTTTTTTTATATATAAAAGAAATACCATGGCTCTTGAAGGGACAAAAATCTCTTTTTCACATCGAGGATACCCTTGTGATAGAGGGCATCAAGACAATGGTGAATGAGTTGAACCCAGCAGTTCAAAAATACCCACAATACACTGTGAGTTGACATCAACAAACAACTTAGGACCATTACACTACCTAGCTCCTCAAGCTTGTTCTGCCATTTAGAACATACAACAGTACAGCGCAGTACAGGCTCTTTGGCTCACAATGTTGTGCCCATCTCTGAGCTATTCTGAGATCAATCTAACCCTTCCCTTCCTTCCCCTGTAGCCCTCCAGTTTTCTTTCATCCATGTGCCTAAGAGTTTATTAAATGTCCCTATGTATCTGCCTCTACCATCTCTCTGACAGCGTGTTCCATGCACCTACCACTTTCCGAGTAAACAAAAACCTACTTCTGACATCCTCCCAACTCCTTGATGTTATTCCCCATATATTTGCCACTTACATCCTGGGGAAAAGTCTCTGGCTGTCCATTTGTTCTATGCCTCTACTTTTTATTTATTAAGATACAGCGTGGAACAGGCCCTTCAAGCCATTGCCCCCAGCAACCCCCGATTAAACCCTAGCCTAATCATGGGACAATTTACAATGACCAATTAACTTACCAACTGGTATATCTTTGGACTGCGGGAGGAAACTGGAGCACCTGGAGGAAACCCATGTGGTCACAGGGAGAACGTAAAAGCTCTTTACGGGCAGAAGCAGGAATTGAATGTGGGTCACCTGTACTGTAAAGTATTGTGCTAACCACTACTGTGCCGCCTTTTATCATCTTGTGCACCTCTGTCAAGTCACATCTCGTTGTCCTTCTCTCCAAAGACAAAAGCACTAACTCCTCTCAATCTATCCTCATAAGACCTGCTTTTCAATCCAGACATCATCTGGTAAATTTCCTCTGCACCATCTCTAAATTTGAACATCCTTCCTATAATGAGGTGACCAGACCCCAAGTGTGATCTATCCCGAGTTCTATAGAGCTGCAACATTACCTCATGGTTCCTGAACTCAATTCGACTAATGAAGGACAACACATCATACATGTTCTTAACTACCACCTTGCATTGCAAATTTGAGGAATCTATGGATGTGAACCTCAAGATCCCTCTGTTCCTCCACGCTGTTAAGAATCCTGCTATTAACCCTGTATTCTGCCTTCAAGTTCAACTTTACAAAGTGTGTTACTTTAAACTTTTCCAGACTGAACACCTATCTGCCATTCCTCAGCCCAGCTCTGCATCTATGTACCATTGTAGCCATGACAATCTTCTACACTATCCACAATACTGCCAACCTTTTTATCATCTGCAAACTTAC